>NC_057940.1:22209338-23561005 GCF_018555375.3 Anguilla rostrata
GCTAAGTATTAAGTAACCCTGTGTTAATTTCCTCATTTTTCATTCTTAACCCTTAATTCATTCTTAACTCATTTGATGTAAATTCTATTTGGTGTTTGTCCTGTCTGCCAATTAAGTGACATTCACTGTATGCGCTGTTCAAACCCTGCATCACAGGATGGTGCTTTAGCAGGGACGCTTGCCAGTGCAATCACTCTGAAGATCTAAGCACATCCAAAGATGTGTAAATAGGGATTCTAGTCACATGCATATTTGGAAGGTACAAATTGCTTATTTTTTTGGTGCTCTGGTGAGTATAATATGACTTGCTATTGTATGCACTGTATGTTTTTCTTCTCCCTTTTATCTCTAATGTACTAGAGCTTATCACTACCTGGCTGTGAGGTTTTAAGAGTATCTAGCTACTTCCCTCTTTGTGAATGGAGGGCTGGTACATTCTCAGACAGGCCATAGTGTGTATAAGGTAGGCTTTTTCAGTTTCACAGAATGGGATGTAGAGAGCGGAGCAAGTTAAAGTGAAACAAGTGAAAGTGAAGGAAACAAGTGTTGTTTTCATTGTATGAGACAGAATAAATAAATGTTTCTTTGTTAGCGTTTGTTTCTGTTTTCCTTTATTCCCAGTATCACTCTTATAAGTTTTTGTTTTTCACTATATAGTTTTTACTGAAACTCCACCTGCTGTAAAAAACAAACAAAAAAAACACAATTTTTCATCCTGTTTCATGTCCTGTGCCTCACTACTAGCTCCCTTGGCCTTGTGTTTTTGTTAAGTTACAGCATACATTTTAAGACGGTTATACATCTTGCATTATACACTGTCCATTATACCTAACAAATTTTAATAACTAATTTAATGTCTGTGTATCACTCCACCCATTGTTTATCAAAGTAAAAAAAAAAAAAAAATGAGAGAGAGAGATAAGGGACAAGCCTTATGTCCATTAACAGAAATTAATGCCCTGAAGTATCCACTAATCTCCAATCCTCATTTATATGCAAAAAAACAGTAATGGAGTGAAACGAAAACGAAAAAAAATATATACTTTCTGCTTCAGGGTTTCAAAGGTATTATCAGAGGAAATGAAGTGTATGCATTTAGAAGTTATTGTAATCATCATAATCACCATCATTAGATTCAACAAACGCCTTTGCATTCTATATCAAATATTTTTAGATTATCTTCATAATAACCACCTTCACTGGACTCAACAAACTGCATGGCATCCATGCTTTATTACCTCTTAAATTAATATTTTGGACAATTATAATATCACCTAAAACTTACTACAAAAATTTTCCTTACATTAAATGTAAAGGGGTTCTCATCCCTTTTTAAACAAATAGTCATTTTATGAGAAAGAGTTTGGTTTCTTGCCAACAGATCTTGAACATAAGGATTTGTCAGGGACCAGACCTCTCTTGAAGTTCACTGCTTTTTTTATCTGGGCGTTCAGCAGCAGATGCAGTAGAGTGCATTATGACAGCCTGGGGTGGGACACTCTCAGCTGATTTTCCCTTGTGCCACAAGTATGATGACCAATGACAGAGGTCAGCGCGGAATAACCGCCAGCTAACAGAGCCAAGCTCATTCCTCAGATCTTTGAACCAGGATGAAGAGTGTAATAACGCGTGCCGCTTTCCTCAGAACCACCCACATTCTGACTTTACTGTGACTGTAATGTAAACAGCACACCTTCTCTGACAAATTTATATGGTGTTTTACTTTAAATACCCGTGTTAAATATACAGGAAAATCAAATGCCCTCAAAACAATATCCACTCTTTGACAACAAAAGGTATATGCATGTTGAAAGCTGCAGAAGTTGAAAGCTCTTTATAGAAACTATAAAAGGCAACTATGATGCTTTCTCAATTTCATTATGTTATACCAAAGGGAGCAAAGACTTTAAAAAGGGCATTCAATAAACAAATAAAAGTCTATGATGCAACTGTGGAACTAAATGTATTTAAAGCAGTCTCCATCTGGAATTAAATGCAATTTTAGTAGAGAGTAGTTTCATTGTCTGTGTGTAGTCACTGACAGCCCTTAACAAGTTACACAATGATGCTATTTTATGTTTATTGCACAATACAACGTTGCTGCTATTGATTTTTAAATAGGATTTGTGCAATGCAAAACCAAAACAATTAACTTGGATTTGCCAAATGCTGCCACAAGTGGGTCCAAATGTGTAAAAATGTTTAATACAAGTTCATAAAAACAGATTTTTATTCACAAAGTCTTATATATAATTAAATATCCAATGATTGCCCCAAAAAATGTAAAGCTTTAAACAACTAAATATATGATATTACAATTCATTCAACTGTTTTTTTGTTTTTTTGTTGTCTGTGGATAATACTGAGGGATGATACGTTTGCAATCAATATTATTGATATATATATATATATATACACACCTGGGTGTACTATGGCTGGGTCTCAGTCCACCCCCACTCCAGTGGTATCATCCAACTAGCAGTAAATAAGTACACAATGCATGCAATATTATTGCCAGCTAAATTTACTTATCCTAATAGTAACTTGTAGGATGAAAATGAACATGCAGCAAGCTGACGATTTTCCAAAAAAAGGCTAGATGGTAGCTAGCCAGCTTGTTAAAACCACTGTCAGCATTGCTAGTAAGCTAGCAAACTAACTGTTCTAAATTATAGCTCCATCGCAGTAACATGTATTACCAAATACTTGTCATGTTCTTACAGGAGTCACTTCTGCCTTCAACACTGAGAGGCCACATAATGGCTAAATGCCTAGAATTGTTATACAGTGCAAAACACTGTTTTGCACATAGAAAAGGGCTGAAATTCTGAACAAAAATACGCTGAATAGAGCAGTGTGTGATAAGACTGCTAGAAGTGTTTAAATGTATTTTTTGGAATTTGAGGCTTTCATGATAATGGAGGATATAACTAAAGAGACAGGGATCAGTACAATGGAGACAGTGTTATAAACTTATTAGCAAAAGTAGGTCCAATGAGAGAATTCGGGGTCGCCCTTCATGACAACAAAATCCCCATGTCCAGGAATTCCAGGAACTGACCCATTTCATTCCTAGTGATGATATGTGGCTTGACATAAAACAAGCTTGCAGAGCTAGCCCTAGGGTTTTGGTGGCCCTAAACAGGAATATTGTTATGCCCCCAAAGTGCTCCAACATAAATCATGCCCACCACTTAAACTTGAATTGAGTGGCCAAGGGATGGTTGTGGCCCTAAAGGACTGCATAGAGCATTTGTGCCAACAACGAGCCTTGCAAGCTTGTCACCAACAGACCATTATTATGGGTGAATTCCCCTCTTAATTGGGACTAGGTAGCAAGGCAGGGAAGATATGAGACAGAATATTGTAGGAACTACCAGATCTGATGAAGAATAGATAAAATTATTGTTTTTTGGTGCGGGATGTTACTCATTTTATAAAATGGAAATCGACCCTGCATCAAATTTGGGACATAAGAAGAAACTTATGAAGCTATGTAAAAATATATACACTACCAAGAGAAATGAGTCAGAATATTGTCAAATGCTAAATGCTTAGAAACAAAGTCTTTGTGGATATTTTGTCCCCATTGGACACTCTGTAATACCACCTAATAAAAACACTGGAAACACACGCAAAATGGACATAGATAAAAGTGCACACGTTATGTGACTTGAAATAATTTATGAATCATTGGGTAGCATTGCTTTGGAATACCGCTTGTTCAATTTGTGTGAGCTAAGATAGCCAATATTGTCTCATGTAACTTGGCCTAATTTTGATATCAATAATTTTAATAGGAATTAATGGCTTATAGATAGTGCGTTGTATGTGTGAGTAACTTGGCATTTTTGTAGGTTGAATATGTGTTTGGCTTCAGATTAAATAAACAGTACAGTACAGATGAGCTAGATCATGCACTGAAATTGAGAATTTATCTTTTTTTTTTTTTTACTTCATAAGGAGTGGAATCTGCTCTTCTTTCGTTTATTGGTATTATTATTTTTTTTGCTTCATTTAGTTTGGAAAAGCAAAGAGTGTTACAGATAGAGATGAGACCATGGTGCATAATGTACCATAGCCTACCATGGTGAGGGTTTACACCCCCTACTGCATGGTGGGATTCAGTGTTTGGATTGAAGGCAGCCGCTCACCAGACTGTACCAGGCGTCTCACTAAAAAACATATTATATTTATTTATCATATTATATTGGTGCCAAAATTATTGTCACCTCTGTAAAAAGTACCACCTTCAGTAAAAAGTACTGAAAAAATTGTCAGTACTTTTTGCATCTTCCCTCCTTAAGAAAATAAAATATTGAGTCATCTTCTACAGTGTTTTATAAGATTAGAAAACATACTGTAGGAGATCATTCCTCCACATACTGTAGAATCTTTCAAAAAGTTCCTGTGGACCGCACTCTTCATCACAAACCACAAAGTTTGGTCCGTCCATCTGGTGACTGAGATGATCATTACAAAACAGTACTTTTACAGTCAGTCAATCTTATATTTGTGCTGATCAAGGGCTTAAAATGCTTCGGTGGAAAATGCATTGTTGTGGGAAATGTGTGCCAGCATGCATGCCCACACTGTATCCATATTTGGAATAACCCTTTCAGTGAGTTTTCATGGAAATCACATGGCCTTCCTTGCCACCACAAAAAAATATACTCTGTGATAAGTCTGAGAACGGCTCTTATGAACAAATTCATTTTCTCAGCTCTGTTGCACTGTAAGTACACTCCTACTGTGGGTGTTTTTTAAATTATTTTTTCATGGTTTAGTCTATTTTTAAGGATACTCTTACCCAGTATGGAAATTAGTTTCACAGTGCTGCATTATTTCTTTGTTAGAAAATGACTCTTGAATTTATCGTACAAAGATCTTATGTGTCTGGACAGATTCTCTCATAAAATTCTCATTTTCTGAGTAATATGCAAAGAAACAAATGTGAAATCAAAGTGAGATGCCAATGAGACAAATGGAACTAAGCTTTCAATGATAGATTTCTCAAAAGAATCTTTCCTATCTTCCAGGTAGAATGTTCATGAATGCAAATAAATAATGTGAATATGTTAATATGAAAAGATATATGTTCAGGGGTAATAATATAAATGTCAATGAATGTAACTGTAGTATTCAGTCTGGCGGAGAACCGGATTTGTCTATCACGCCTACCAATGGAGAAAGCACACAAACCTGGGTTACGTTAGCTAATCAGCCCACGTGCTTAAAGGTATGTTTTTCTCCACGGTACAGGTCAAGAGTACACACCGAGAGAGGAAGTCTTAGTTTTGTTAGACAGAGCACAAAAAAAGAACTGCTACTGAAAAGCTGGAGGAGCTGGTCAGCTGAAAAGTCGGCCAGCTCTGAGTGGCAAGTTGAAAAGTTTCCGCTCAGTTCTGCTTTCTTTTGTCTTTGTTGTTTCAGATTGTTGTGTTAGTTTATTGTTTTGCCCTGAGCCCATGAAGAGGAAAGGTGAAGGTGTTTATTTGATTTTGTGTTGGGTTGGGTGCGCTCTCTCTTTCTCCATGCGGCAACCAACGGTCCACTCCCTGAACTGCTGCATCTCCCTCCCGGAGGTTACACACCAGCTTATCACAGTAATATACACATTTTTTTGTTCAACTGATTGAACACCCAGTTTGAGAGCTATTTTGTATTAGTCTTATACTCAAAGTTTAACTACCAAAAACTGTTGCAGTTTTACGAAGCATATTAATAACAAAAGAAACTATTGAAATGAACGTATCCTAGATGATTAAAACAGAACAGAAAGTTGGCTTCACATTGCGATATCTCCACAATGTGTACTGCTACAAATGCCAGCAATAAGTTATATGTTTGAAAAATCAGGAAAAAAAAAGTTATTGTGTATGTCATTGTATGGAACATAGACCTTAAAAACCATCATGGTCTGTGTCCATGTTCACGCCTGTCACCAACTCCTTCGAGAACGTGGAGGTTTCATAAGGGAACATAACTACACATACATGTAAAGTAATTATCATGTTGAATGTCAAGTCCCTTTCATTAAGCAAGTAAAAAGCAGAAAAATATGACTGTCTTTTTGCAGATATATACACTGAGCTGAAAAACTGCTCACCCGTACTGATAAATGATACTAAGTTGCCATGGAGATTAAGGGGGGGCGGGGGGGCTATGAATGAGCTGCTGTTAAGGGTTACTTTGATAATTGGGGGGGAGGGGGGGGATTCTGTGAGGAATGCTAATTCTGCTCTCAATCATGATCTGGAGTGTTCACAATTAAATGACCTTGACCTGAACTAAGATTACTGCATTATGGAGTATAGTTGGGTTTTTTCAAATACTACTTGGTGCTTTTTATTTTTGGTTCTTCAGCTGAACAGTAATAATTTGTCTTTATGATCCATGTGAAAATCATAATTATATAGATATGAAACCATATGGAAAGGCTCCATTTTCCCCCTTTCTGAAACCAGCAATTAGCAGACAAGGGAAAGGTAAGCTCTCCATCTTCAGATAGCAACAATAATACATTTTTAATGGAAATCAATGTTAATAGATGCTTGATTTACTGAACCATACGGTAACATCGTACTACTGCATCATCTAATGAATTATGAAATGGAGCTACTCGACGAAGGAGCTGATTTTATTTGCCAAAGGGAAAACTGCAGTAGAGTTGGAACCTTGTATTATAGGCCTGATTTAGAGTTTTTGAGTACTTAGGATTTTACAGATAAAATAGTCCCTGCACAGCAAAGCACAAAATCATAATTTGAGCACCAGATTTCAATGGGAAAAATGCTAGAGATACAAGAAAATAAACTGTGTGCCATTCTGGAGAACAGTCACAAATCCCGACTCAATAAAGGCTTAGAAATACCCAAATGTCTCATGTATCTTGGTGATGTGAAACTATTAAAATATTAACATAATTTCATTGCAGATCAAATACACAACACTCCAGAGGACAGTTTTATAAAATGTTTTAAATGTGTGATTACAGCCTCCTTCCAATTGTTGACTTTGAAAGAACCAACCTATTTTTCTCAAGTATCTTGAGCTTCTACTTTTGTTTTTGAAAGGGTTGTAGCAGGGTACCTGATGTTTTATGGTGATATTTCAAGTTTAAGATGTTTACAGAGTAGCTATAAACATTCAAAATGTGAAGTGCTTTTTGTTATGATCTGTTTTAAAGCAACAGTTTAAAATAGTTTACAGAAATGTATATTATGTCACCAATTTCAGTTTACTCATTTCAGCAATATAATTCAAAGAAGGAAACAAGTAGAGCTCCTATTAATAGTGTAAGCTTTTAACTATTAAAGAATTATTGTGCATGGCACATATCAAGACCTGGGTAGATTTTAATAAAGAACTGTGTGTCCTTCCACCTTCAAATGGGGTTTTCATGCTGCTGAAATGCAAGACTAATGAGATTGATCACTACAAAACAAATGTCAAAATGTCAGCTACCAATCACCAAAAAGACCATTACTGGGTCCTCGTAAACAATTATGTTTGACCATTATCTCTGAGCCTATAGCGAGGAAATACAGTATACATCACAAACACTTTGTAAACCTAGGCTGTAAGAATCGTTATTTTTATCCAAACTGTAGAAGTAAAATGCTTTCTCAGAGTTTATTTTGATGCAATTTATTGTGCGACTATATATTCAGTCATGTCAATTCCAAAAGGGTCATACAGGCCATGCGTCCACCAATCATTATCTAACCCACTTATTCCTGGTCAGGGTCACAGAGGGCCTGAGCCTATCCCTGCATTCAATTGTAACCCAAAGTGCAAATTGTTTTATTTTATTTTACTAAGAAAGTGCTTAAATGGAACATAGCGCTTCCAAATACTGTGAGCTAATGCAAATGAAGATAATATACTAATAAGTAATGGCACATTTGTAATTACATTTAATTCAGAGGGCTTTCCATCCTGTATAACAATGAGTACTTAAACCATGCACTTTAATTGTTCAGGTATAATCCTGGTTTAAATCCATTTGATTGGATGGAATAATCCAGACTTACTAATGAAATACACAATGCACTCTGCATATAACGGGACAAAAAGCACAGAATTTGTATAACACGTACTGTAACACAACTTGACTGAACACCATGTGGCTATGGATTACATTTACCTCACATCCTATAGCATTAGTGGATGTATACGGTTGCGTTTGAGCTTCTTTGGGCCTCAGGCAAAAATATATATATATATTTAAAAATTAATTTATTTGTTTACATGGGTGGGGCCCTCAACACTATACATTTAATCATATTAAATTACATGTATTCCTAGAGTAATTTGTTCTGAACACGCATCAATTTGAAGTTTGTGATGATCTAAGGATGCATCTAAGGATTATACAGCAAGTGAATTTACCCTTTGCAATGAATCTATTTTTTACATATTTTGGTGAATGGAGGAATATAACAACACTATGTATGCAGTCAATGTAGCTATTCAACTAATTAAATCCTGTAGTCCTTTCTCAGAGCTGCCGTAAAGATTTTGAGCATATGGTATGTATAAAATGTTTTTGTGTGTAATAATGAACATGATGGAGACAAACAACAACACAGGCTAGCATTTAGTGGAAACTTCCTAAATTCAATAAAATAATGCACACATTTACACCAAACTGCTTAGCTAGTTCAGTGTTGATGTAACAAAATTGCCTGCAGATGTCAAATGTAGCTCATGCTAGCTAGTTATCCATCAGCCAAAAAGCTGCAAGTGAACTGAAGTTTTACAGCTCATAAGGAAAAGGAATGTTATTTTACAGAATGTTGGCATTGCCTTGAGAATCCATTTAATGTTGCTTGTGACTAACACATCTGAGGAGCGTTCATTTTACAAACTCACTGATAAAGAACAAAATGAGATCACCAGGGGACAAGAAAAGCAATCATACTTGCACGTCTAGAGAAAGTGACTTGATAAACACCCTGTATTTCAGTGACTTCTCAGCTCCATCGGTAGGTTACCCCTCTCTTGTTTCATTATAGCCCTGACCTACTTGGAATGTTATTGCCACATATTAATATTATTAGGCCTACAGACTACATTGGTCCTATAAGCAGGTGGTTTATCCGCTGTGTAGGCCTGCACCTATTGCTGCTGTCCGTTTTCATTTGGACCTGACTGCTGATTCTTATGGTATTTGATATTGTGCTGCTGATTCTATTGTTAGACTGTTGCTCCTCTTTCGTGCAAGTGTCTTGTAGTAGCAGTCATTTGTGAGTAAAAGATGTGAGTTGTTGATTTGGCTATATTTTTTCTGTAACTTTGGCAGCAGACCTAAACCTACCACTTATGCTTTTTTGTGCTAAATGTATTTTTTTCTTTTTTTCCACTAAATGCAAGTTTCTCACCTCATTTCCATATTGCATCAAAAGGAAGAATGCCATAAATCAAAAACCTTGGACTGGCAATTCTTTAGATTTCTGCATCGTTCAGGAAGGAGGTACAAATAAACCCCCAGGGCTGAAAGGTTCAACTGAACCCCAAGACAACAACAAAGGAACTGGTGAAGGAGTTGAAGGCATCAGGTACCAATGTATTTACATCCACCATTAAGAGAATCCTACATCGCCATGGCCTGAAAGGCTGTCGTGCATGGAAGCAGCCCCTACTCTAAGACCGGCATAAAAAACTGGTCAGATTAAACAAAAATTGAACTATTTGGCCATAATGATCAGCGCGATGTATGGAGGAAAAAGGGTGAGACTTTTATCCAAAGAACACCATCCCAATTGTGAAGTATGGCGGTGGCAGCATTATGTTGTGAGGGAGTTTTGCTGGAAAAGGGACTGGGGCATTTCCAAAAATAGATAGCATCATGAGGAAAGAGGATTATCTAGAAATAGTAAAGCAACACCAGCTAGAAAGTTAAAACTTGGGTCGCAACTGGGTCTTCCAGCAGGACAATGATCGACAGCATACCTCCAAAGTTGCAACAAAATGGCTTAAAGACAACATAGTGAACGTATTGGAGCGGTCATCACAAAGCCCTGACCTGAATCCCATAGGAAATTTGCAGACTGAACTGAAAACGCGCGTCCGAGCAAGGAGTCCCAGAAACCTGACCAGTTCTGTCAGGAAAAATGGGAAAAAATTCCAGCAAAGCACTGTGAGAAGCTTGTGGAAGGCTACCCCAAGCGTTTGATTCAAGTTAAGCAATTAAAAGGCAATGCCACCAAATACTAACAAAGTGTATGTAAACATTTGGCCCACTGAAAATCGGATATAGTACATAAAAGCTGAAATAAATCTGTCTCTTATGGAAATAAAGTAGATACCTTAACTGACTTAACAGGAAACAGGAAAATATATGCCAACATGAAATATGTGGAGTTGTGAAAAATGGAGTCTTTAGCCTAGCTGTTTGTAAACTTTCTGCCTCAACTGTATAATTGTTCTGACATACAATATCCAGCCTGACACTAATGTACTTTTTCTGATATATAGACAGGAGACTTTTTTTTTTTTTTTTAACTAACAAAATACCTTAGTTAGGTGCTGGGCCACCACAAGCTGCCAGAACAGCTTCAATGCACCTTGGCATAGATTCTACAATTATCTGGAACTCTACTGAAAGGATGGAACACCACTCTTCCAGAAGATATTCCCTCATTTAATGTTTTTATGATGGTGGTGGAGTGTGCTAACATGTCGGTCCAAAATCTCCCATAGGTGTTCAATTGTGTTGAGACCTAGTGGCTGCAAAGGCCACAGCATATTGTTCACATCGTTTTAATACACATCAAACCATTCAATGACCCCTCATGCCCTGTGGATGGGGGCATTGTCATCCTCTAAGAGAACTCCCATCAGGATAGAAAAAGCCCAAATCACATTTTTCCACATTTCTGTAGAACGGTGGCTATGGTTTTTGCACACTGAACTCTCAAATGTGCATTTGTCATATCAAATTATATTACAACGTTCAATACATATGTTTAGGAAAATTCACAAAGGGGAAGCCATATGGATGACAACTGTCAAATTAACTGCTGTGGCATTTCTACTTTTTAACTAGCCGACTGTAGCAACCTTGCAAATGGCAAATTTTTAGATTGTTTGCAACGTCTATAGATCACTTGCAGACCTAAAAACAATTAGGTCTATCATGAACACAGTAGCTCGTTAAAAACACTTTTTGTAATCCATTTAAAATATGACACATTTTCATTTATTTGCAATTAATGGTCAAGGAAAAATGACTGAATTCACACCTATGTGTTGCTTTGACCTACAATGTATCTGTGTTTGCATATGTGTAGGTGTATGCATGACTCTCTAGATTAAATAATCTTATGGTACATACTCATAACAAAAAAGTACACATTTTGAATGTAAGAAAATGCCAAGATACTCACACATACAAAGCACTGTCTAGAAGTCATTAATTAAAACTTGAAAAATTTAGGCCTACCGTTAAAAATACTGAGTATTACCGTTAAAAAATGAGTAACAACAAAATTAAGCAAGCTATATTCCATTGCAATGGTAAGTAATTTGGAATTTTTGTACGTTCAAATTGTTTTTGTTGAGATATAGTCTTACACATATTATGAAACACTTAGCTGAAAAAACACAGCCAGCCTGGTAAAGAAATATTACTGATACCTTCAAGGAAGACTAAAATAAATTGATTTGGAACAAGATTACTAAACTGACACCAAAGAACCTTCACATCTTGCTAAATGTTCAATAGTTCACTGGAGGTGCTTTAAAGTTATGACTGTATACATCCGTACCTCATGATTATATTACCATTATATGCCATTCAAATTCTAGCCCTTTCTCACATATATTGTTGCTTTAGCAGTATATATGGGATCATTTTCTTGCTATAGGATGAAGCGCTGTCCAACAAGTTTGGAGCATTTGCTTGAAACTGAGCAGGTAAAATTCTTCTGTACACTTCATAATTCATTCTGCGGCTGTTATCTGCAGTTACATCATCAATGAAGACAAGTGAGCCGGTACCTGTGGCAGCCATACATGCCCAAACCATAACACCTCCACCACCATTTCCACAAATGGGGGGGAGGGGGTGCTTTGAATCCTAGGCAGTTCCATTTGGCCTCCATGCTTTGCTCTTGCCATCCCTCTGATACAAATGAATCTTGGTCTCATCTATCCACAAGACCTTTTTCCAGAACTCTGCGGGCTCATGTAGGTGCTTCTTAGCAAACTGCCACCTGGCCATCCTGTTTTTGCAGCTAACCAGTGGTTTGCATCTTGCAGTGTAGCTTCTGTAGTTCTATTTATGAAGTCTTCTGCAGACAGTAGTCACCAACACCATCCATCTATGCCTCCTGAATAGTGTTTCTGATCTATCAAACAGGTGTTTTGGGATTTTTCTTCATTATGGTGGGAATTATTTGGACATCAACTGTAGAGGTCTTCCTTGGCCTACCAGGTGAATTCTGAGCTCACTTTCTTAATATTGTTCCAAACAGTTGATTTTGCTAAATGTAAGATTTGGCTCTCTTATACCTGTACTAAAAAGCAACTGAACACATCTGACTCATCAGAAACACTTTTGAAGCCATTCATCAATAAGTGCACAAAATACCTTAAAAAGCTGACAAGTGGAACTTTACCCACATTGAATTGTTTGATTACAAATCTAAAATTGTAGAGTGCAGTCCTAAACCAAGAAAAAAAGTATTTGTCCCAAGAAATATGGAGCTGACTGTATGTGAGTGCATATTTAATTCACATATATAATTCAACAGAATGAATAATGAAACTTCCTTTTCTAATTGACAAAAGCATTAACCCCCCAGAGGCAATTCCAGCTCTTAGTCTTTGGCCTGTATTTGACTCCATCTACCTTGTCCTTGATGGAAACAAGGGTTAACGTATTGTTAACATGTTCAGTGATTTCTCAAGAAAAAACGTTGCCAGAATTAGGCTGAGAATACAAAATACTTATCAATTAAGACATTTTCTGGTTTCTATTTTTTTATATAATTCTGAAGATTAAATACTCTACTTAAATAATCGAAATACTTTTCAACATTACAGAGAATTACTTGTATAAGAAAAGAAAAAAACCCATGTAAATATACTTTAATTTGACTTTTCAACACAGCAAAATAAGAAATAATCATTGGAGTGAATTGTGAAGGAACTGAATTTATATTGAACAAAGACTGGTGGGGGTACCAAAGGTGGGGTGCCCACTTCTAATTCTATGCTCCACTACATGTACCCAAAGTGTGTTTGTTGAAAAGTAATAATCAAGACAATTTGGCCATAAGAATGTGTCTCCATGAGAGGTTTTGTGTTATACTTGTTTTCAGTACCACACAAAACATACAAGAAAAGTGTGCTATCCAGTGTCACTTTAAACACAACCAGTACCATAGTACAACATTTTACCTGAACCTAAATTGAATGAAGTTTATTGCAACCATACATATTCTGAATGCACACTGGAATTGTCACTTTTTTTGCCACAAGAAGGAAATGACTCTCCCAGGACAAAGGTTTTCAATCAAATTGATTGAGTCCATCTCCCCCATCATTTGCACAGCTTCCTGTTTAAACACACATTTTAACTCAAATTTCAGAAATGTACCTTGGGTGCAGAGTAAGAAACCCAGGTAGATAACAAACCGCCATCCACATTTGGTGAAGAAATCAGAAAAAACTATTTAAAGCTAGATAACTTTAATCTCATTTTAGATTAATAATAAGCAGGTATCAGACTAGTATGTGCCCAATGTGTCTTGAGAAACTTTGAAAGTATGCAAAAATAAATTGTGGTGGTTATCAGCTTTTACCGTGTTCCACTTCGCCTTTGTTGTTGTGCGCAACAAAACAAAATTCTCAAAATTTTAATTTGAAATAAAACTGAGATCTATAAACAAAATATTACAAAATGCAACACTTAAGAGTCCAAAAAATTATAATAAACGTGATCAGAATGAATTAAGGCCTCTTGTTTGTTTTCCTGTTTTTTCATGAGTGCACTGAAGTTCATACTACCCCTTCTTCCTTTCTTTCATATGGAATCGTCCACACAGTGGTTTCGCTGATGATGAAGATGTCAAAGATGACATTAGTTGATTAGTTAATCAGCAGTAGATTGATGATGACTTGAGCAGCAACAATTCAGCCTGAGGATTACACTAAAAAAACCAGTCTGCACAGAATGTGCAGAGTAATTACTCAACCGCATTACACGGATTATCATAAATAACTATGTTTCAGTAAGAAATACCAGTTCTACAATATATATTTATCCCAAACCACATTGCATAAACTATGTACATGAATTGCAATTCACTTACATCAGCTACCTCAGAATTGGCCCGATTAGCCTGTATTAGCTACAATAGGTCTCACCAACTGATAGCATTTTCAATGGCGCAATAGGGAAATAATGCACAAAGCAACACGTTGCACTAAATTAGCTAGGCATGATAGCCAGTAGCCTAGAATTCTCTGACCATGCAATTCAACAGAACAAAGTATTTAGTTCAATACTTGTAAACTCAAAAGATGAAAAGCTTATCCCGACTGTTTTTTTCTTATTCTTGTTTTTTTTTGTCTAAGAGAAATCAATAAATGTGTATTTATCACTCAATATTAACCAACAACTAGCCGGCTAATAACATATGGTAGCTAAAGCTAACTCACCAGAATATCCTAAATGCGCGCAATGTTTGGATAAAATTAACACGGGCGTTATTCGGCAAAAATGTTCCTCTCTCCTTCGGCAAGGATTTCCCGCTTTAGTTTATCTTTATTTTCTACTTTTCCAAACTTATCTTCTCGATCTGTTCTGAAGTTCCGCTATCTGCGTTCTGGAACTCTCTCTTATTATTATTATTATTATTATTATTATTATTATTATATTGTATTATTATTAAGTATTATAAGTATTATTATTGTTATTATTATTATTATTATTATTATTATTATTATTATTATATGCGCTTACCATTGTAAATAACATTCATTTACTTATATGATTTTTGTGTGCAAAAATCTGGAATATGAAATACTTGTTTCTATTTGGAAAAATTATACATTTATCCAAAATGTTGATGGAAAATATTTTTATTTTTATTTTTGGACAAAAATACATATGTCAGAGCGTTTCAGTCAAAACAGAAGTTGGTTTTCTCTGCCTCTACTGAAGTAACTTTCCCAAAACTATGGAAGAGATATGTCAGATAAAAGATAAGGCAGATATGGCATTCCTATTAAGATAAGCTGATATTGCTGATCAGTAATGGCAATAAATCTGAAGTCTACAGAAGTCACTAATGCTCAGGTATTTTATGGCCTATCCAAGACAGGTTTCAGTGCAAATATATAACATCCTGAAAAACTGAGCCCTTTGGAAGCCTGTGCAGCTACGTCCTAAATTCCCCATATTTCTAAAATGAATGCATAAACAAGTCAATATAATATCCGCAATGAAAAGGTGGCTAATGTATTTTCAACAGAGAGGCAAAAATGAGTGATACACCAGAGGGGACATAACATATGAAGCCGTGAATAAATATGCCAAGCATCAACAAACGAGTGACTTAGGAGGTAATTAGAGGGAAGGGACTCTATATTTTACTATTTCTACAGCTCCACTCACCAAGAGCAGTAACTCTGGAGCAGAGAAGCCCTACACACACTTGACCTTTTAAACAGAAGGTCAGTGAGTGAGCCTGGTGAAATCATTCTTATAATAGCGTGAGAACAGTGTTGGTTCATCTGAATAACTAAATAGCTCATAATGTGGTTACAATGTACAGTATAATGATGGATGTAACCTGGGGCATTGGCTCCAGGTATGCTGTAAATGATTCTCTGACCCTGTCTGCATCAGGCACTGAGTTTGATGCATCTGAATATACTTGTGCATTTGTCATCTACAGGCCTTTTTTAATCTGACTGCAGTGAGCTTTGTCAATCTGGAAAATAATATGTGCACCTTCTAATATTTTTCAACCTATATTTTTTCATTAATTTGAGCAGCTGCTGAGCCAATAATATTGTGAGAGAAATGGCAAGTTTATTTGAAAAAGGTTCAATTTATATTTGATATTTGCGCAAAGTCAGACAAAGCATATGCCTGAGGCCTAATTTGGAACTCTATGTAATTTGGAATGTATTTTTAAATCAAAATTGCAAATCTTTATGCATCGCCATCTGCATGTTCCAATAAAATTAACAACTGTTTGAGTGAATAAGAAATAACACAAAAAAACACTAACAAGGTCTGTCAGTAAATTTATAAATGTATAACAAATAGTGATTATTCCTCAAAAAGCCAGATTCTCTGGAACAAAACGAGCACACCTGTAAGCTTCTCTAACCAGTACTGGCCAGGCAGTCCCTCAGTATAGCTAATGGGACCTGCAACATCTCAACATGGATAGTTGAACTTCTACCTGGTACACGCCAGCCAGAGGCAAGCTACTATATAGTGACTCGTGAGATCCTTTTTAGATTATTTCATTATGTTTCTAATGGTGTATTGGTTGTTAGGCTTGAATAAAAGGACATGCATTGTTTCTCCTGCACAAACAAACCAGACCTTTTTTCATTACACATGCTGACAACGTTATGCACTGGCAAAAATGTTATTGCAGTGTGCTCATACTCACACACAGACATTGATATTTAAACCCCATTGATATTTAAACATGTTATTTAATAATACATTTAAATATATTTGTTTAATTGATTTTGTATGTTAATGAAATATCAATCATTTTAAATTGATTTATTTTTTCCCTAAAAAACTAATTATTACTAAAAACAAACATATTAATTGTATGCAAGCCTCCAGAGCTATGTATTTGTTTATTATGTGCCCAGGAAGGAACAAAAAGAATACCCCCAAAGCTTTACATATTTATGCTAAATGCTTTAGCCTAAATTATTAAATGTGGGACCTGCATTAAGTTAATACCACAACAGGTGCTCACTTTGGAAATAAAAAAACAATGTTATATTTTGCTGATACAGGGTACAAGAAGGGTACTGTATCAATACACTTTTTCCTGTAACTGGAAGATCTGAGGTCATTAGCTAGGACTGTCAAAGACATGGATTAAGCAGCTTTCCTTACACATTCATTTGCAGTGCAGGCAATCTGCAGCTCTGCGAAAAGATATTAAAACATATATTTTGGGCAGAAATCATGATCCATATTAGAAGTAGCCATGTGTTGCCCCATTCATCATCAAAAAAGTATGTGTACAAAGAGAACTTTGTATGAAGTCAGTCCCATGTGGTTTCAAAGCTCTGTTGTTTAACACATGCTGATATAAAAAGGTATGGTTTGCTGGAAGACCTGATGCCTGCAAATGGTTTTCAGTGAAAAGGAGCCTTATGGGATCAGATGCAGTGATCTGGACTTTACACTAGAGGCTTGTGGTCCTGCATCTAGCGTAGATGTTCTCCGCTCCGAGGCACTCAGTGGATTGTGTGTAGCTCATAGAGCCAAGGATCATGCAACAACAAAGGAGCAGGCAGCTGCTACATCATTGCACAGAGATGGAATTTGCAGAAAGCCTGCCATCTACGAGCTGTGAGGCTCTTTGGCTGAATCTGATATGCAGTGAGATGTCATGATCAGACTGCCTAGCACTAACAAGGTATGGCATTGACAAATGTAATAAAAAGGAAATATAAAGAAGTTAAATTAAAAGGACAAATGCACACAAAGTCCTTGCCCCATGTCAGTGAGTTCATTGTTTAAACGACTCTCCTTCCAGAAATTCATATGTAATAGAATAAACCATGTAATAATACTACTACGAACCCGTGGTACAGATGGGCCTGAGGTATATATTTTTGCTCACCCAAAAATATATGAGCACACCTCCCCTCCCTTCCCCTACCACCCTTACCAGCCCCCATACATATAAATTCACATTTAATTATGAAAAAAGACTTTTTCTCAAATATTCCTCATTCATCCTCTTGCCTGAGACAGCATTTCATTTTTGCCTTTCTGTCCAATTTAGAAGCTCAAATTGTGACTCACAATTCACCACTCTGCTACCCACGCATGTACTCAATGAGCACTGTCACTGAAGTACCCATGGTGCAATGCCTCTGACACACTCATCGACTGGACTATTTTGCACCCAACAGTCCACACAGTATTACAGAAGAAAGCTAGTTCCACAAGGAGGAGAAGCATATATGTCCCTGATGATAACTGTGGGCCTCATTTTATCAGTGGGCCCCAATATACAATAGCCCATTTTATCAGTGGACACTTAACTGCACTCTACCTCGTGCTGGTGTGGTGGTATGAGGTCAACTGTGTCCTGCTGCTGAGGGCTCCCACTCATACACAAACTAATCACATAGTTAAATCTTCACTTCATCAGTGATTTTACTCTCTAAAGGCCAGATCCTGACTTGAACTGCATTGTTTTTTTTACACACCCCATCTACACAAGACCTGCGTGCATCAGATATATGTGCACCCTCACTGGCCACATTTCTTCCACCTTTTCAAGTGTTGAAAGGCTGCATAGATAACGTTACATAAAAATTGCAAATCACAAGTCTCAAACCAGGATTCACATAACTCAATTCAATGGAAGCCCTAAGGGCTAAACTGTATTTTCTTTTGTATATTCTGGAAACACACAGACTGACAAAGCACACACATTACATGACCTATGAAAATAAATACAGAATTTATGTTGCATGAATATGAAATCCAATTCTAAAAAATTCTCATAACGGATGTGAATTGCAAAAAAATAATTAGAAATGAACACAATGCAATGGTTTAACCTCTCTTGAAAACAGTTTCCTCCACCATGAACAAAATTTGCAGAGTGAAATGCTGTGACCCACATGAACCACAATCTCATCCACCCTGAAGTCATTTATGAATCACTGTGATCTGCAGAAGCTGAAATAGGTTGCTGGCATGGGTATCCAACAAAAAGATCATCGGATGGAAGAAATATGCATTAATTAGCTTATTATTTGACCAGTTCCTTGCATGCTTATTCCATGACCTGCACAGGACTATGTGAGGAGGTCACTGCATTAAAATTTTAATTTTCATAAGAAGGAACAAGTAAATTTAGCTACTGCTGTGTGCTACTGTATACGATTTCCTATTTTGAACTGGATATAACACCCCTGGAATCTACTACTGATATGTATTCATTATATTATAGGTATAAAGGTTTTTAGTTTGTACAATATAACCTCTGATATATTACGGCATTGGGAATGCACATAGTTTAATCCTTCATTGATTGGAATCATTACTTGCATTACTTTAGGTTTATTGTTTAAGTAGGCAACTCATTTTTTATCTATAAACCTTGGTTTAAGGTAATTACAGTCAATAAATCCAGCAGTAAGGAGAATCTCATTAGAGGGGGGTTATTAATTTAAAGCCACCCTGATAGGATGGTTTCAAATAAATACTGCATTGTAGCCTGTAGTGTATGTTGGAAAAATGTGTCAAGTTTACCAATTAACTGAGCTGGGGGTCTTCAGAAACAGGTCATTTTTATGGGACTTTGGAATAAAACCAAAAGTTTTGAAATCCCACCATTACATGGCAGTGTTCACACTGATCAATAGGAGAAAATCATGCAATTTTAAATGATCTAATTGTTATTTATATTGTGATATCATATAGTATGTAGAATGCAATATGGGTACAATTTAAATGTGGAATGCATTCACAGTATAGTGTAAATGCTTAATAGGATGTGCTAGGATGGATTTTAAACACGTTTCAATCAATCCAAGTCATGTGAGATCAATATGGAGACCTAGCTGTGAGGAAAGAAGTCCATCTGTCATGATAGCGACACATGTGCCTGCTAAAATTCTGATGAATGTTTTTCAAATGTCACCACAGAACTCAAATGTAACTTGAAGAGCAGTTTAAGATGATGTGAGTTGAAACATTGCACACATGGGGCCATATTTGAAATTAATTTTTAATTGAGAATGTTTTTATTACAGTTTGGGTTTAAGAAAGTGTGTAATAATACTAATAATAATCATCATCATAATAATAATAATTCATATTATTATTATTAGAAATAGTAGTAGTAGCAGTAGTATGTTTATTATTATGTGAAAAATAATTTAATGGAATGATTTGAGAAGTTACAAGGTTATGTATAAAATTGCACTTTTATTAAATTGCAATTTATTCTGACAGTCCAAGATTTATGTCCTTAAAACTGTCAATGATCATGGAAAAGTAAAGAAGAAAAAAACATCAACTTTGCTTACACTGCTGGCAAATATTATAAGAACTATCCCCATGCGACTTAATATCAGAGAATTATAGTTCCTACTGAGTAATTCACAAGCTACTCATAGGCTGGGCCCTATAGTCCTAGTTCGATCACGGGCTATGTCATAGGCTGACTGACTGGGAGTCCACAGAGGTCGAAAATAATCTGTCTACAACCACCAAGGGTAGGGTGGGGTTAAATTGCCCATGTTTGCTTCAGTTTCTCTTACTGTAGATTACTAATACGATATTATAACAATATTATTCACCCTCGTAAATACGCTGAATAACAGATCAGAAACATTCTATGCAGTCATTTCCCATGAACACATTTTATGTATGCTGTACAAGACACTTTCGGAAAACAGTCTATTAGATGAGTTGGCAGAGAGACTAAGGAGATGCACTGCTAATTTTGAGTCATATCAGGCACAGTAGTATGGTCCTGAAAACTGCAACACTTTCTACACATTGCAAAGTCTGTGCAATGTCATTTTGGGGTGCCTTGGAAATATTGGATATTATTTACAGGGGTGCTTTAGGTCTAAAAAGTTTGGGAACCACTGACTGAGTGTGAGGGAAGATTTTTAACCTTGTGGTAGTGTTTTCACCAGAATGTTCAACATGGTTGTTATTATGTCTGCTTGGTATGATCTTTTTTACCTTGGCACTTTAAAAACCAACAACAAAAAAACAACAAATGGCATCATCAAGTCAACTGGTCAACGACACACAGCCACTTATTCTGACTAATCACACCACTCACTCCCCTGGAATGAATTAAACTCATTTAGTAATGCGGTTTGCTCCACCCATAACTGGCACATTGTGACAGGTATACTAACCGTTTCCAGTGGGGGTAGAAAGGTGCTTCATTTAGTGTTACTTAAAGGGAGCTGCATAAATCCTCAAGCACATATTTGAGGATTTGAGTAATTTATTGAGGTGTTCCAGTTTATGAAGCAAAAGAACTGTTGTACCTGAACCAGCCAAGCAGCAGGGTATGTGACACCATGATGCACAGCATGCTTTGATCACAAACTCATTCAATATTTAAACTGTATTATAATGTAATGTGTCACTCTGGTTTTCAATATTTAATGATAGATACAAAAGGATAAAATATAAGACATGGAAACGCTCACAAAACAAGTGTGATAATTTGTTTTTCACCAATGCAAATTCTGTGCAAATTACACCAAACAATGTGAGATGGTTATGAAATGTATGAATATAACTTATAAAACCTTATATTACCAATCTGATGACTATTGTACCAGTTTTGACAGACTCATAGATTCCACCTGAAAGTGCTCATCCTCAGCATTCTGACATAGATATTTTGTTTCAGCACTTGTTATATCATCTCTTTATATCAAGTGAACAGATGTAATGTCCACATGCCAAAGAAGTAATGTTGTGACCTTTAATGGACCTATGATCTGGACTTATTATGATCTGGTGTGGAAGCAAAAATTAATAAACCTTTGATGGTGTCTCAGTCAGAGGTCTATTATTCCACAATCAGGAATGAACAATAGAGTCCTTTGTTCACATGCATTAAATCAAGTCAGTCGGTTGCGTTAGTTGCACCCCTAACCAACAAGTTACATAGCAGGATGTTGTTTAATATAAACAAACAGTTGTGGTATAAAGATTCATCAGTAGTTCAGCCAATGTCACATAAAACAGACTGCCAATATAGAGTATTGGACGAGCAAGTTCAGAAATTCCAGTGTAGGATACCGTGACTATGATGCAAAGTTGAGTAGCAGAAGACTCCAGGCTGTTCAATGATACTGATAGAAGAGAAGGTCATGTGCATTTTAATTTCGTAGATAGAGAGGCTTTGGCAGATTCACGGCAAACATTGTGAAAGATAGTTGTTACCATGAATAATTTCTAAAATACCATCGAAACAATTCAAAGACAAGGAGTAAAAATTAATTAGAAAATCAACTTGTCCCACAAATACAGGTTTTGGTTGGCACAGTGACCTTGTTTTTTTTCCAGTTTTATGGGCAATTTAGAAAGAAGGTTTTATAAATAGGCAGGATCATGCAGATTTAAATATTCCCTTTTGGTTTCTACATAATTGCAGGTTGTCAACACAGAGGGGTGGGGCAACACGCCTACGTGTGTTTGCATGGAGTCCTGACCAAATAAGACCCCTTTCCACAGGATTCCTTCCATCACCCCTGCAGCCCTCTTTCGGGAATGCATACATCACCTTCAGTGAAGCAAGCCAGGAGACTTATACTTTTTATGATTTCCATAATTCAAACACTCACATAGACTGTTGATTAATAAAAGGCCCTACCTGTGAGAAACTGTACTGTTCCCCTTCCAAGCATTTCTGTCAAATATTACTGTCTATTGGGATTATCAGAGCAAACTATTTTTTAACATTGAGGAAAATCAAACAACCAAGCAGTTCATTTTAGCAGTGAATACCATAGCTAGTAATTGTAATTGCAATTGTATCAAAATATATGAAGACAAATACATTACAAAAACATTAACACATTTGTTAGTATGCCACAAAATAGTTTACCATGTGTTCTTCTGAAACTGGAAAAACTTACCTTGACTTTAAATTATTTATTTGAGTCTTTTTGGTGACTTACTGTATGGTTCTGACACTTCTGACATAGGACTATTTCATAAGACATGCTGTTAAATACAATTACTGGCAGATTTAAATATTTGTCATGCATGTTTTTCACTGCTACATTTTGCAGACACACATTCAGATAACATCAGATATGGCACTGAATATGCCAATTACAAATACAACAGGGGCTGCTATATTATAAGTAACATTTAGCTTTGTTGTTTTTTGTGCATTGAAATAATTATACCCAACAAAATAAAAGCCATTTTCACTCACCGGCTAGAACCTGTGTGCATGTGGCTAATGCATGAAATACTGTACGCATGGCATGTACATGTGCACTATAATAACACATTACATGCCCCTAAGCTAAGAACTTGCAACTGAAAAAAAATAATTAACCAAATAAAACTTCATCTAGTGCAAAACATAAGCTTTCCCAAAGCATAAAGTATGTAAGGATAATAACCCTGTAACTTGTATAATATCTTTTACCCTTGTTATAGTTTCCTATCATTTTAGCTTAGTTAGCTAGCATTGCTAATTTCAACATATTTCATAACAAACTCTCAACCATTCTACAATAGTGATGGGAGAATGAGTAGATTAGAATCTTTTACAGCAGTAAGTTTTGACTTAATACTAGACGGTGTATTCTTTTTCCTTTGCACTTTAGAATTTGAGAACAGGGCTTCCAGGTCTAGAAAAAAAATGACAGCCCAAAATGCATTGAAAACCCCCACAAAAGGCTGTAGACTACTTTATGAAATGATAATGCATGCCTATATAAAGATAGTATAGGCCCACTGTATACAGTATATATGATCTTCAGCCTAGTCAAGTTAGACTTATCATATCTGCAATATCTCTTTTCCCAGTTGTATTCGGCATTTCCCACTGCTGCAGCTATTAGCTGTCTCTGTCGCTCAGTGAATGACTTGAACGCAGTGCATGGCAATTTAAAGTGCAATCTTACCTGGAGCTCAGGGTTAACCATGGCAACTGACAGTCTGTTTCTCTTTTTGGACCACACATGCTCCATATGTCTAAACACACATGCTCTGCGAAGGCATTGCTGACTGGTATAGAGAAAACATAAATGACACAACTTTGAACGATCTAGTGGCTAAACTTTTCCTGTTGAAAAAATAGGCCCACTTCTTGTCTGAGACAATATCTTTGGGAATGCTTTCAATCACCTCATTCAGAATGGTTACATCTTGGTACAGCTTGTCTTCAGTGAAAGCAGAGCTAGTTTCTCCACTAAAAGCTCAAGCTCAGACCACTGTACTGAGCTTCCTTCATCCAGACAGAGACAGCCAATGTGTGTAATAACTTGGTCATTCAAATTTAGCCTCAAGATACAATGCTGCCTTTTCAAAAAATCTGTCTGCCAGCATTCGGAATTGTCCTTGTTGCTGTGGAATAAGGTTTTTCATGGCTTCTTTGGTTTTGCTGCCATAGAATTGGTCAGTGCAAGGTGCGTTCAAGTGACTGCTATCAGCAGTTACATCAGCAGCTATACATGCTCAAATCATAACAGCCCCACCATGTTTCACAGAGGAGGGGCGTGGTTCCTTGGATCTTGGACAGTTCCTCTTGGCCTCCACACTTTGCTCTTGCCATAACTTTGATACAAGTGAATCTTGGTCTCATCTGTCCACAAGACCTTTTGGCCTTTTTCCAGGCTTTTAGGTTTTAGGAACTTATTAGAAAACTGTAACCAGGCCATCTGCGGCTACCCCATGGTTTGCAGTGTAACCTCAGTAGTTTCGTTTGTGAAGTCTTCTGCAATAGCTAGAAGACTTTGAACAATCTGTGATAGTTATTCTTTCAAGAATCACTATTTGGCAAGTTAGATTTGTGATTGCTGATAATTTCACTGTGAGTCAAAATGCATATATATTGTTTAAATCCAAAATATAACATGACATTAGTGATAGGGACATGTGAGAGAGTACAGCAGTGTTTATCCTTGCTTATCTTTATATGTTTTCATTAGGCTATACCTGCACAATATTAAAGCAAATGAAAAGCAAATACCTGGGAAAATGAAGTGGGTTCATATTGTAATGGGAAGGCTGAACCTTTTCAGCTTAAGGGAGGAATCTCAGGTAGCAACAGAGAAGTAAAAGCCAGAAACCATGAGAAATATATTTGCCCTTCACATTTGTATACAATGTGTTCTTCTGAGGCTCCAGTTTTTCCATACAGTAAAGTCTTAAATACTATGCTAAGTATATTCTTTAATTTGAATCACAAATGCTTTCAGATTGCACACACAGGGCATTAACTTGTGTGAAATGCTAAGGCATATAATTATCATCAAGGATTCTTTTTTTTTTTTTTTTTTTTTTTGGGGGGGGGGTAACATTAACAAATATATTTTATGGGTTCTTGCTATTGGCTTGAGGAAATGTAGCTACATCATAAGGTCTCAGAATTGTGATCTACGGCAAACATACTAGCACTTGCTTCATGTAAGTTTGATCACCACTGCAATGAAGCTAAAACAGTCAACAAGCTACGATTTCTGTGAGAAATGTATTGTCAAGCTTACATGCACACGCTTCAGTCTACGTTCTAAAGCACTATTTTGCCGTCATACCTGCAGTACATAGCCTACGGTGGCCTGTGGGTAACCGGCTTCAATGTTTGTTTTAAATAATGTAGCCTAGAATTTTTTACAAATTTCACAAAAGCAGTCAGCACACTTACACTCATTTCCTTGGAAATAACCTATGCAGCCTAAAGAACGGCGCTCACAATTATATTTTCAACTATATAATTAGGCTATTAAGGAAAACGAGTTTACATCCTAAATGTACCAGCGGGATTTCCCCACTCTTTTGCAGACATATATACACATTTAATAAAATATGCACAATTCACGCTATTACACGCTGGATTTTCAGCCCTGAACATTTATCAAAACTAACCTTTTAGCACACAGAATTAAGGTGTTTCACTGCTGAACAGATGTAGAACATCTCCAGCTACTCGGAGAGGCAAAACACAACTGAGGATTGAGGATATAGATATGTGCTGCTTCTAAAAATAAATTCAGTGGCTCTGTGGGTTCACTTCCTTGATGTTTTTTACTCATGTAATAAAGACTCTTCATTCTGTAGCTATGGCGCCACTGTAGAGATGTGAATTCTACACAAAGACCTAATCAGTTGAACAATTGCGATAAGGTGGAATAATGCACTGTGTAAATATGCACCACTGTGTGGCCCCATGTCATTTCCTGGTGCACAATTGTGGTAATAATAACAGCACTTTATATTTCTTCCCAGGCTTAGCATAGAATGGATGCTCTGGATACTATAATATGGCAAATACATTTTTTTCTATGGTGTGGTTTTCTTGTCCAAGCAAAATTCCAGTAAGGAAGCATGACAATTCTATACTTTGCCATTACATTTTTCAATTTTTCATTGCTTGTAACTGAATTAACCATGGTATAAACAAATGTACACAGACTGCTGGTATACTTCATTTCTTACTACATAATATATTTATCTGAATAGGAATGAGATTTATTACACAAACTGATTGATATTTTAATTTGGTTTTGAATGCCATTTACCTGTTGGCACTCCCCCCTGTCATTTCTCATTTTATGATTTTATTATTATTATGCCATTTCCATTTGACAGGTTTTGGGAAAGCCCCTGAACCTGATGGGTCTTTACAATTCCACAAAACAGAGGACAGGCCATCTTTAGGGCAAGGAGAGTAGTGTGCAGGCACTCAAACTTTACTTTCCGTAGGGTGCCTGATCAGCACTTCTCCCCAAAGCCTGAGTCTCTTGCCAATGACGGTTGACACTTGGCTAACAAAGGGTCGATGTGTGACGGGGGATGGGGACCAGGGAAGGGGGATGCGGCCACAGTACATTAAATTATCAATGACATGTCATCACTTTTTTATTGCACTGAAACTGAAAACTGCTGCTCAAAAACCAGTCAATCTGCTGGATCTCTTGCCCGGCATAGGGTCTACATAATAAAAAAACTGTATTTATGGAAAATGTGAATTTATATCGTCTCATCTATTTCATTGGAGGGTAAAACAATGAAACAATCTATGCTTTAATTTAATGTAGTTTTTGTGGGTAACATAAATACATCATAACTGCTAATACATTTGTGATGAAATTTATATGCATCAGTTTTTTTTGGTTTTTTTTTTGGGGGGGTGGTACATTCGGTAACTTCACTCCCCTTGGTTATTCATAATAAGTGATAAAACTTTGCTACTGTAGTTATGATGTGATTGTGTTATATATATATATATATATATATATATATATATATATATATATATATATATATATATATGCCTAATAATTTGTGCCAGCATAAACTTTGGAGCCTCAGTATCTTATTGCATTTTAACAGTAAGACCTAAACTATTATGATTATGTGAAGAAAGTGATTTCATGAAGGGTACAAGTGTAGGGCTACCACATTAGATGTACTCAAATAAAAAACAAAAGCAGGAGATGGCTGATACTTTCATGACATGCCTCTAATTCATACATTTCAGCCTGGGAGCAATTATTAATTATCTCCCTGGATGTCTGACGATTGTCTATTTATTTATTTATTTATTTTAATTTTTTATTTTTTAATATGACTATTCTTGGATTAAGAATATGTCAAAAACTAAAGTTATGTTTATGCCAGTGTCACTAACAGTAGCAATAAAAAACTGTGAGCATGACATCGTATTGCCTCTCATACTGAAAAGAGCACAGCTTTTATTGAATTGTGTATATGTTTAAAGACAACATGACATTGTATGTGCATGTATTTGACATTTCGAAAATGTACTATGGTACTAATGTACTACTGCTGCCTTTTTCCTTGTATTACTCATTCCTTTTATTAAATGCACTGCAATCTAACTGAACGCAAACAGAACTTGTCTCAGCAAATGAAGAGTATTCATCAAGGGTAAACGATAATTTCTCAATTTTGCTCTTTTTAAGGTAGTTCTGACGGCTGTTTGTGGAGCTATACATTTAAATATTTAGATTTTAAGAGAGCTGGCAGCATGATAAATGACTTCCTTGGCGAACTGAGCAATTATATTATACGGGCAATTAAATAGATTTTTTTCGTGTTTTAAGAAGGCATTGAGAGAGAGAGAATTTAGAAATTACATTGAAAAGGATACTGATTTGAAACAGACCTCTGGGGTTATGTTACTTTAAATTACACTTCAAGAGAGCCTTTATAGAGCCTATTGAAATTAACTGGCACGTTTTTCCGGACTTTTTTTTTTTTTGTACAGCAGGCGCTCCATGTGAAACGTCAAGTAGCCTACTCCAACTAGGGAATGTACGTAAATTAACTGGTAATGACAAAAATGACTAAATCTAAATCGCTTTTCCCTTTAATTGCAACAAGGTAGGCGGTCCGAGAACATTCTTCCTTAAGGGTTAAATATTTGCCTATACTATAGAATTTTTGAGAGGACCTTACCATGTCTTTATTAGTTGTTTTTTTTCACTGAAGTGATTATTGGTTTAAAAAATACTTGACATACTGGCAACACAGCGTATGCAAGTCGTGTCAGTTATTGGCAAAAAGTATAGCAATATCAGCCTCTATCGAATGGGTTCAATTAATGACACAGTAGCGTTAGCCTACTTGCTGAGGTCTTTGGACAAGTGCCATAACTCAGTAACATAATTCATTTTAGCTTTCGTTTATATTTCCACAGTCATGTTTGCATGATTTGCTTTTGTCGTGGCTTCTATTTTCGCAGTTTCTGGTTTGCTGTGCATTATGCTTCAGATGCAAATACATTTCATACAATTTAGTGGCTACGTGTGTTAGTAGGCTACTTACACGCATAACGTGCTCTTAAATGCCATTTCAAATTGTTACTAGTATACAGTAGCCTTTAGAACCTCCGAAGCCCATGTTTTGAGAATGTATTTGTCTACACTATGGGCGTTTTATAAAGCAGTACCCTACGGAATTACCAATCTTCAGATTCTTGCTGTGTTGCAACCTACCAAGATAGTGTTTAGAGCAAACATCTATATTATAAACATACTGCGTTAAGGCTAGCCTATGACCACTTGAGTTACTGAATTAGAACTAGCGATAAGGCTTACCTGGTATTCTCGTAACAGGTGGTAATGAAATATAGCTCCCACAAGCTTCATCAATCCATTCAATCCAACTTCTTGAAATTGTTAATTCAGAATCGTTTTTAAAATATTTGCGAAATTACAGAATCCTTGAATCACTCCTTCCCACAGCTTCCACGAACGAAGGGCAGGAGGCGAAAATGTTGAAATACCACAAACTGAAATGAGCAGCTTTGCTGTAGTTGTACGAATTCCTTTATCTTACACGATACAGGCTTTCCCCCCACCGTCCACATGCAGTACAATCCAGGCGTCAAGATTCACATTTTCCTCTCTTGGAGCGAGTAGTCGCTGTCTGCTCCTCGTGGTTCTGGAATGACCGAATGAAAAACTGAGCAGATAGACGAGACCGGCAGATTTTTTTTTTTCACACACTCATCACAAAACCTTGGGTTTCTTCTTCTTCTCTGTGTTTATATCTCGTTGCTGCATTCACAGTTTTTAGCGAAAGTACACCGCTCGTGTGAAATAACATGCAAAAGCAAAAAAATAGCAAAAGCAGGGGCAACAAAACAGCTTTGTGACGACAATTATCTGCATGATTTTCACTGCAGCATGAGTTCGTTTAGCAGAGGGACCCATGAACGGCTCCCAAGCTGCAGCTACAAAAGCAAAGGACGCTTTGCTTTGCAAGTTCCGCCCTGACACTGTTGTAAATCAAAACGACGAAATGCTTCTAAATCAAATGTGACACTGGCTGAAGATAACGTTCGGCGTATAGAAATGTGAAACAAGAAAAAAAGGTACAAAATATGCATGCGTTAAACTAGCGCTATTTTTAACATGTTACAGACATTATTTTGTTCGGGGTTCAGCTTTCTAAACGTGACAATTCGAGGCAGAACGGAAATAATATTTGGTATATTTACATTCAGGACAGGTAATAAGTTCACTTATTCACTATTGGTATTCAGATACGGTAAGAGAGCGGTTGCCTTGTCTTTGACCTGCCCTGCAGTGCTGTTGCACTTTAGCTGTTCCCGTTAGGATGATTAGCAAGTTGCCATTCCATTCTAGGTGCCGTTATTTCCCCCGAATTTTTGTCAGTTATTCGTTGCAAGTTAGGCTTTTATCACTGCGTTCAGTGTAACCAACAAACGTGGAACAGGACCGCTGAACTTAGGCTACATGTTTCTAAATGAGTTGCACGGTTGTCCATTGCAATATCATGGCCGTTCATTTGGATACAACAATAGCAAGTTATTATAATAGAACCGACGCGGAAGGTTGTGATTGGCAGCATGAAGAGAAACCTCTGCCGTTTGGGGGCGCATGCACTAATTGTAATGAACAGGGGAAACATAGTATAAGCTGCCCAAACAGATGGACACAGCCTACATTTGAATGTTTTACTGTAACAAATGTTGTAGTACCTCCAACTTAACTATCTCCGAGATAGGGGGCCTGGTTAAAAAAAAGAGAAGAAAAAAAAAAAACATTCCCGTCGACATTTTGAGCTCAGTATCAGTCTTCAAGGTTTCATTATGGCCAGAGGCTGTAAGGTTATTATCGTCATTTGTCTTAGTTCTTTATTTGAAGGAACTGAATTTGTTAAACATCCCATTTTCTCATTAAATCATTTCTTCTCTTCCATCTTCACATTAAATCATTCCTTCTCTCTTTGAATTTCAACTGTTTGCTGGATGTGAAAATTAACTGGAGGATGTGAAGGACTAGGTGACCTTCCAGAACGAGTTTGTGTGGAGGCAAACTGTCTTGGTATACATAGCACTTTCGACATTTTTTGGCAAGGAGGTACAAGTTACATATATAAAAACAGTATTAAAGTAATCAAGTAGTATTCCAAGATGATGCTAATTCATGTGTCCTTTTTCAATGTAAGCACTTGAAGAGAATGTCATCCTTGACATTTTAATGTAATGTGTCTGTGTCACATTAAAATAGTAAATACTGTAATTGCAAAGTGGTAATAATAATAATAATAATAGATTCTTAGACATAACAGGATAATTGTTAATACTAAGCATGGCATTGTGGTATAGTACATATAGATATAGGACAGCATTTGACAGAATAACCAAAGCATTGTAAATTTAATTTAAAAATTGGTTAAGCAAATCATTTATTTGAGTATGGCTGATATATATATATATATATATATATATATATTTTTTTTTTTTTTTTTTTTTTTTTAATTATTTTATTTTATTTTTGTTGTTGTTGTTGAATGGAATATAATACCTGTTGTGCCATGCAGCTAGTGTACTTTCACCATGCCCCACAACTTTATGAACACTGAAAGTTACCCTAAGACAGCTATTTGAATGGTCGAGCCAACCAGTCAGTATATCCTTCCTAAATTTACTCTCGTCTCTTCTTGCTGCCTTTCTGTGGCTTCTGAGAGCCACAAATTGCTAAACTGTACTTGAGGGTAATGCCACTGCATCCAAAGAAATGTAGGTTAGGGTATCCAATTTAAATCATGTACATGTGCACCGGCATACCCAGCTGTAAGTCGCATTGCCCCATCCTACTTTCAGGCAATGATTATGCCATACTTTCTAACCAGAAATTTCCTGCTCAGCCTACTTGTACCAACTGGCTGTCTTGTCACTACAGCACGTGGAAGCCTCTCCTTGTGACCCCAGCTCTTTACCCTTCTTCGCGGGTAGCTGAACAACCTTCCCCAATCAGTCAGGAAGGCAGATTCACTGGCTGTTTCCACAAACATCTGAAAACCTAGAAAGGTCAATGTTTCTATCAAACAAGAAACAAATTATGTTCAGAAATGTTTATATATATATTTATTTTTTAACACTGTTCTATTCCTTTAACAGATCTTGGTATTTAGCCTTTAACGTGCAGAGGTATGCACCTCAATGACAGTGCTGATTTTATTGTAACTTTTCTCTAGCTCTAGTCCCGGTTTACAATATTATGTGCTCCGTTTGTAATCTGTTTTGGCTAAAAACATCAATCAAATTGCTAAACTGTACTTGAGGGTAATGCCACTGCATCCAAAGAAATGTAGGTTAGGGTAATTGGGGGGGGGGGGGGGGGTGATAATAGGCATTTGCTGTAAAAGAACATGCATGCTCAGTCAACCTACTTTATATAAAGGTTAAAATAAAATATAAATGATAGTATTTAATAAGTTCATTGTTCCATTAAATGAAGGCTTAGAGCCCAATGCATGTACAGTATGTTCTTTTTATTGTATATTGTCAGCTCTGATCCATTGTAGTTTATTCTCTCTTCCAAATTCCAACTTCAAAATTTGAACCTTTTACAATATTGAATAGCTTCCTGTGCAATTCCATCAGATAGTCTTCCTTTCTCTGTGTTAAACTTTGAAGTAGTTGACCTTTTGACACAGATCGTTTTGAATGTGAGGGCATTCCTGCATTCCTTGTAGGGTGATTCTTTTTTTCTTCTGTGCTTATTCAAGGATCCTGAAATTGTTTCATGCTCAATTTGACACTTATCAGTATGATTGCAGCATTTTAATTGCTGTTAAGTGATTTAAGGGTTTTGTTTAAAATGATAATTATAGTTTAGTCACAGAAATATGTATGTATTCATAAAGACTGAAACAGCAAAATCCTCATCTAAAAATGTACAAAATGTAAGTTGCAATGAGTCACTGTGTGTGTGTGTGTGTGTGTGTATGCACACAAATCCAATTGTATTTGGCTGATTTGTGCACAAATTGTGTTTTAAATGCTTTTGAATCATAGTTTAGAAATAATGTGAAATGCTTTTGACAGAAAGACGTGGTGGGGAGAAGTGGGTAAATCTATTTCCCCCTAAACACTGTTTTCATTCATTTACGTTCCTCCTTTTATTGCACTGTTAGGAGAATTTGCCACAGAGGGGCCTACTTGGACAACTCATGATAGGAGATAGATCAAAGACTAGAGAGCCATGCATTACGCAGGGTGATTGGCAGTCAGTGGCCCAGAACACAATGTGCTGGATCTTATAACATCCACCCGGGTCCATTCCGGCAAGGCCAGTGCGAGCCCGTTAGGGCAGATGGCATAGCAACAGCAGGTGTTTAACGGGCTTTGAGGTCTTATTTCTGTGAGGTGGCTGACAACCTGGAGGTTTTGGCTTGGAGATGGCTGGGTCAGTTAAGAACAGTGCACTCGTTCAGGCATGGGGATCAAGCCATGGCCCTCCTCCGTATAGGGGTGAGCATGACTGGCAGACGCCTCATAAATAGTCTATTCTACCCGTGGTTATTTTGTATGGAAACATTAGGGCCATGTAGAGAAATATAACTAAAACTGTTTCAACTTTAAGAGACAGAACATTCAACTTTAATCCTGAAAGTTTTACATTTAAAAGTTAAATGTTTTTAGTTTCAAGTTTAAAAGTCGACATTTCTGACTTTGAAGTCAAATTCAGAGTTTAGAAGTCAAACATTTTGATTTTTATTGCCTTTAGCCATAACTTAGCTACTGATCTGTCTTCGGTACTCGACACTCACAAGTAAAACCCCATAATGCTCAAAGCAGATTAACTTGTATTTAGTAATAAGGAGATAAGTGAGCTTAATTTACTGTACAGTAGATACTGTAGTTTGACTGCAGTTAGTATATCTGCTCTATGAAAATGCATAGTAAATCTATTCAGTTGTGAAATATGTGCAGTCATCTATACTGAAAACAGTGGTCACTCACAAACACAACATTGTTAGGAGAAAAAGACAGAGCGATTTCTCACCAAGAAGCACGTAAAATTTGCAGTTCCATCTTTTGGCCAAGCAGGAAATCACCATTTAATGTCACTATAATGATAAGTGATAATGCCACTATGTCTATAGGGATGACAAATATGTTTGACAGTGTCATGCATAAAATTTACCCATCTTCACTTCCGCTGGATTTCTGATGACCATGGTCCAGAATGTACGCATAGTAAATATGATGTTTTACATCATTTTTAATAGCAATGGGAAGCAGCTCTGCCTGTCAGTTGGGGCCGGCACTCCCCCACGTTGTTGGAATGCCCTCGACCGGACAAGTGTCAGATACACAGGAAAGATTTGGACACTGGAGGGGAGCCAACACCAGAGATCAACCCACAGGAGGCCAACTTTATTCCAAATTCAGTTTATTAATATAACATAAATAGTTTGACATTCAACTGCTGAGCACCAACCACAAGACCATTTGTCACAACCCTTCAGGCTAGGCTAACCACACAAGGATGCACAAGGTCCAGATAAACAGAATTACACAAGAGATAATTCCCTCCGAGGTGGTCAGCTATTAGGAAATAATGACTGGAATGCAGGTGAAGAACGATAGCTGGCCACCTCAGAGAGGATTATCCCGCTTATTACACGGCTAATTATCTTATACAACGGTTACCAACAATGATTGTATTAGTTACTTTTACCTTTATTGATTTTTATTGATTTAATCAGCTGAAATTGAAATATTCTTCTATGGTCCTTTGAGAATATTATTTTAGCCTTGTCAAGCAAAACTTTGGTTGATTGTTCTTGCTTAACAACGGTCAAAATAGAACTATGTGTGTGGACTGTTAAAATATACACATTTTAATTAGCTATCCTCATTATTTTATAATTAGATGTATTTCCCCTACAACAGTAACATGCAAAATACTACAAAAGACAATCTCCACAAATATGCAAGCACAACATGTAGCAAAATAGCATCAAGTCTTTACACCACCAGGACTGAAATTACAGCAGTAGTTACAAGCAGCAATATCAAAATTAACAATCCCGAATGATGGCATTAACAGCTACCCAAAACCAGCAGTCTGCCGATCAGTAGGAATACAGCTCTTTGTATAATTCTCCAGAGCAGAAGCATCCTCCTTGCACAAAAAATGACAAGATAAATGCAAAATTTGCATTGAATTTGTCTCAATACATGCGTTATTTCAGTTCTAGATGTAGGACTACAAAAACATGTTTGGAGTGAATGCTTAATATGCATATCTGTAGTGTTGGGCAGTTTGACTCTTATTGATGAATCAATCATTATTGTATTCTATTGGTGTCACCTCCTTTTCAGTGATCATCTTCAACAGCAGTTTTCAAACGCAATCCTGGGTGACCCCTGTGTATACTGGTTTTTTGTTCCACTCTATTTGCAATCGCATTATTTTATCAAGGTGTCCATTTGTCTTAATTAAACTTATTTACCCTCTTAAGCATTATGTCAGAAATAGCTATGGATGCCATGAAGAATAAAATTCCCATATTGTGCTAGTTGGCAAATGATTACATAAAGAGAGGTAAACATTTTTGAACTGATCAAATTAAAGACTGAGATAAATCACTTGGCTCATTGCCATTTGCAATGCAATTAGGAGCCAGACCTGCATCGTGTTAACACAGCACTGATGCAATGTCTTCCTGAAATTGAGAGATGGTACCTAGGAAGGAGGAATCCTGTACCAAAACCTTTAATTGCAGATTGAAAAATGTACATTTACACTCAAAAGTTCTGAGGTAATACTATTGAAATGAACAAAATGAGAAAATGTGTTAATTTATGCCAGTGGTCTCCAACCCTGGTCCTGGAGAGCTACAGGGTCTGCTGTTTTTTGTTCTCACCTAAAAATCAGCACCCAATTGAGACCCAAGACACCAGGTGAGTTGAGTTAACTGTGTAATCAACTGCTCTAATTGATTCATGAAGTGCAGAGTCACTATGAAAACCAGTAGACCCTGTAGCTCTCCAGGACCAGGGTTGGAGACCACTGATTTATGCAATCACAGTTAGCAAATGCCCAGCTCAATAGAAACAGTGTCCTATTTAATTATGTTGTAATGCTGGTCAATGTCATCCTATGTAAATCTGGCCCTTGGTGTTCTTATATATTATGAGATGGGGCTGGAGGTGGTCACTGCCCACGTGACAAACAGACAGGATAAAACAAAAATTGGCTTACTTCCTTTTATTCACCCAAAAACACCCAAACAATGGAAAGTTTCAATAATGAAATAATAGCCAATTTGGCAACCAAAACCAAAATAAAAATGGGATGCACACACCACACCATGCATTCCCCAGTTCCCAAACACATCTTTTCTAGGGTTCAGAGCCAGGCCACTTATAGAGCCTATAATGAGGTAATAGGCCACAGCTGATGTGATTGCAATGAACCACAGCTGTGGCCACACTTGCATGAAGAACCAGTGCTGCCCCCTGGTGTGCAGCACCATAATTCCCTTCCTGGCACCACAATATGTATAGAAACATTTCTGTCACTCCAAATCCTGCCAGACTGAATAGCAGTATTCAGCTGCAATTTAAATGTTTCATAAATTCCACTATCCAAGCTTAATTTTTAGAATTCCATAAACATCTTGAAGAGGTTAATTATTTTTTGAGAAAATGCATGCAAGGGGATCATATTACACTGCATGGGGTTGAAGTCACCTTTGCAGCATCCATTCAAGTCAGGCAATAGGATGATGTCTCCACTTTTACTCACTTTACTGATTTGAACCATTAGCTAGTTGGTTTCTCAATTCTAGTTTCATTCATTTTGCTTTCACTGTATTACATTCTGTTCCTTTTCTGTATGGTTAGTGATGGTGTGCAAAAAATGAAAGTGCTACTACTTATGTTGTAGGTCATCAAATGTACGTCATCGAACGTATAACATCGCTCATCAAAATATAAACTATATATTGTATGTGTAGACAGTGATTAAATAGTAACAAAAATATATACCCGTGCTCTTTAGAGAGACTACCCAAAGTTGACTGGAGCACTCATACAACAAAAAGCATGTTTTATTAAATAAGACATTTCAACTTAGCATCATCCGAAGAAGTCTACTTAGTTGGCAGGTATTTAACCATTAGATACCACTAAAACGGATCTATTTTGGTGAAAATATTAAAGGAAACGTCTATTTTTACATTGCGACTGCCTTTCCACCGCCTCCCCAGTATGCATGCTTTCATTATGTTCACGATATATCTGAAATATTTTTTCATGACATCTCACTGATAGTTCTCCTGAGTCTTCTCTGCCTTTTACTCTACTTTGAAAATGCTACCATAAAGATCCCTGATGATAACTCAATGGTGCCACACCAGGTCTCATTTTGGCTCCCTGTTGAGTAATACCATTTTCTGCACTGGTAAGTCTGTGTTCTTGCTCTTAGTCTGCCAAGTGCTCTGATTCCTGTAGACCAGCAGAATTTCTCAAGACATGCCATGCCATCCTCAATGTGAATTGCAACTGCCATATTACTATGAACTATTTTTAATCTTTGAGGTGTTCTAAATGCAGGTTCTTTAGGAACTTTCAGATACAGCAGAAATTTAATTTGAAAGAAAAGACAAATAATATGCATGATATTTTTAATAGATGCTCTAATAATGTTAAAATTGTAAGTACCTTTTCAAGCTGATTTATCAACTGAATTATAAGGGGGCAATATTAGGAATGTGAGGAATATTTACTGTAGTGCATAAATACACAAACATTGGTTTAAATACAGAAATTTGCATAAATATAGAACCAAGAGGGTTGTGAAAAGATGACATGTTTGGTGTTGTGTTGGCATTAAAGGACAAATACAAATTTTTAGCCCAGTTATATTTTTTTCTTTTTCTTCACATGCTGCTCATGCTTTGCAGGAATATGATTTGACTCATATCTAACACAAAAATATTCAACTTTCCACAAAAGAGGATGATTACTGCATTGTCCTGGATTCATCAATTAACATCTGTTCTTAGCCTTGGATTTCAAACACATGCAGACATTAAATGTTTCAATTAAATTTTGTGATTGCTGAACTTGGTTAACTTGGGAAAAGGGTGAATATAGTAGACTGAATTAAGGCCATTTTCCTTTGAAATGGATGTTTGGCACAACATGGAGTCATTGTGATTTTTTTTACTCATGTATTTCACAGGTCTCATGTCGCAACTCAGATTTGATTCAGTCTATTTTTTAGTCAGAAGATTAAGGGTATACAATGATTATTTCTGTATTCATTTTTAGTTTTCACCTTAAGGAAACCTTAGATACCCGCAGTGCAATTGTTGGATTATCATATGAGCTATAAAACTAATGGGACTGATCTGTGCCATCAATCTAAACATCTGTATACGTATACTTGGTGTGGTCAAAATATTGGGCCTTATTCCTTACATGGTGTGGTGTCTTTCTTCCTAACAGCTTGTTTGAAAACAGACTGCTAGTGACACATTGTCACATTGTTCAGCAATGTGATGTGGAAATGCCTTCATAGCAACAGGTGTGCTACTGTTGCTATGAAGGCATTGAGATTGCCCACAGAGATTGAAATATTTGTCCCACAATATGTGACACAATCCAAACTTTAGAAAGTGTAGATGGCAGCAAACTCAAATTCCCCAGTTATGCTAGATATTTTTCCAAATCTGTGTGTAGTTCAATAGGTAATATCACACATCCTAACCGAAAGCTAGATTTCCTTTTATTTATTTGCTTGTGCACAAATGTTACTTAAACAGGCATGACTCTAAATATAAACCACATGCACCTTCATCAGTCAAACAATACATTCTTACAAGACTCGGTTGCACTGACATGCTCCTTCAATTTTGCATGAATCTTAACAGACTTGTTGAAATTATGAAGATCATCAAATCTAAGTCATCTCTTGCAAACTTTGAACATCTATCTCCTGCAGCAACACATATAAACAACACACGTGATTAGCAATACATGAAATTCATCAGCAAGCTCTCTGTTAGCTAACCTTGTCGGACGAAGCGTTTTTAAAACTCTGACTTAACCGATCCCCCTCGCTGGACCAAAATGATAGGAGGCATCAGTCTCCCCTGTGCCTTCACTTGCAGTCTTTCTTCATAATTTAAAGACAGAAAAGAATCCTGCCAAATCCTATCCAGGATGTTTGCATCCACAGATTCCATTTTCTTCCAAATGCAAATTCAATGCCAAAAGCTAACGTAACAAGAAAAATGAGCTTGTTTAGGCTAACATTAGCTAGTTAGTTAGCTGGATAACTGAGGTCTTGGTTTTATGGAAAAACATTGGCTAACACTACAACATTAATCTTTTTTTTTTTACAATTCATATACAAATCACCACTGACAATGCCACATCCATAAAAATTCCTATATACAGATCACTACCCCAATAATCATTCTTGCTCTCTATAACAGTAAATAACTCTCCTCTACTACCCAACAAGGAAACTTGGCGATGAAAATGTACATATGGATAGCTATCTTGCTGGACAGCTGAACTCTTGTTCTGAATAGTTAGATATTATGTCAATTATCAGGATGAGAACACGCAAAATAGCATGCATGATTGGAAAGACATTGTGAAGACTGATTCATGGGTGGGTTGAAAAACGTGTCATAATCCATAACTGTGCAATCAAATTTTATAGTTATGTATTGATGTACATTGTCTAGTGAAGCAGGCAGAAGTCTTGCCTTACTGAAGTTCCTTTTTAAATTCTGAGGGTGTCACTGTTTTGCACTTTAATGCACCCAATAATAGAAAAATTATATAAATCAACATCATAGCATTAAGTGTTATAATATGTGCAAGAGGGAGATTGAGGATAAATAGCAAACGGATTTGAGGGTATATTGATACATTTAATGAAATTTCAACTTTGCTGACCCAATGTGTATTCTACAGCTGAGGTTAGATTTGGAAGAAGATCAGGGGCAAAACTGCAGGAGTGGAGGACTGCTGTAGGGCAGCGGGGATGAGGTCTAGTGGGCAGGTAGTTGGACACTTGCATGTCCTGAACTGCATAGGATCAGTGTTGGAAATTGCCAAAAATTCTGAAAAAGACTTGCACAAACACTTGCAGAGTATTGCAAAAAAAGAAAGAAAGTATTGCAGTGGGAGCAGGAGCTGTGAAAATATTATGTCCTAAGGGGTAATATTGATATCAGAAACTTGAGATTTATAATAGGTAGAGGGGGTGTAAAATATGCGACGGGGGGTAGATTAAGTAGAAAACTGAATGTAGTAAATAACTTGAAGTGAAGACACTGGTAAGCAGTGGGCAGGTCTGATTCTTTACATTTTTATTTCTGCAGAGTACAGTAATTAGGTCATCTTTAGAGGTCAGGAGATTAGAGAGAAGACTGAGTCAAGTTAGTCAGATAGTGTGGATAGCAAGGTAGTGTAGCAGCATCAACAGGTAGTTTTAAGGGAACATCTGTGGGAGATCAAGAGGTTAGCCCCTGGGCTAAGGAGGTGGTGAACCAGAGTGCAGTTAGGAGTCAAATAATGGAAGGAATCAAGCAAAATGTGGATCCTGTAATTTGATATTGAAGGCACTAAGTAATAATATTAATGGTGCTATGCCCCGTGAGAGAGGTGAGGAAGAAGTTCAAAGCATCCTGAAAGCTTCCTATCAGGCGAGGTTGGGAATACAGTGTGATGACAGTGTGAGATTTGCTTGCATTTGTAATGGATACTCCATTATAAAAGAAAGAGCTTACTTTCCATTTGGGATTATTCTATTTAGTATTTTCCTCTTTCCTCCCACAGAGGTATGCTTCACTGGCCAAATGCATTTCTAGAGTAGGTGACTTGTAATGGATTTACAGTAGGTGGGTAGTGTCATGTTCCTACTACATTTACATTACAGGCAATACTACAGTTGAAAAGAACAGTTCAGCATGTAAATTTAATTTAACCTCATATGGGATACAAATAAAATATATAGTAATATGGGTAGAATTGCCAGCTTCTCATTCAGCAAATAAAGATCATCTTCAATAATGTTGCAAATGCAATATGTTAAATGTTGTGCCAGTATACGGATATATGTAGACACAATATATGTGACTGTAATGCCATCATTTTAAACACATTTGTTCATTTTCCAGAGATGTTACTTACTGTCAGTTCTGTGTGCTTGCCATTTTAGGTGACAATTCGCAAATTACATAAGAAATACTGTGGTTCTTTGAGAATAACATGGAATCAGATCTTTGGTAAAACCAACACCATCGCTTTATTATTCTTAATTTATTGAAAACCTTGCATGATTCCCTGGAAAGTTATGAAATTAAGACATCACACAATTGTTTCTAGACTTCTGAAATTCAAGCATGTGTGCTACACAACAAAAAGATTATCTCATAAAAACTCATCTAAAATTATATTAAGCAACTAAACTTTCACAAAATCTTTCACTGAAACTAAATAAAGCAATGCTTTAGGATTCTTTTTTAAGTCACTTTCTTGACTTTGTAACCATGTTTCCTAATTTTTTTCTAGTAATTTTGCATAATTTTTATGAGTTGTAGTTTAAAATGTAATACAGAGTAAAGTGTCTTGTGTATCTGGGTAACCCAAGGCATTTTTTTATCAATTGGAAACCATTGTTGAGATCCTACAATCTGAATCTGTAGCTACTAAGGATGCTATTCTAGTTAGAGCTATCCTTGGAGGGAACCAAAGAGACTGTGTAAGTACAAAATTAAATGAGGAAAACACAGCCCGTGGATCCTTGCTTCTGCAGGGATATTATTATTTTTCCTATGACTCAAATGCCAACTTCTGTCTCCTCAAGTTTACTTACTCTAATTATGTTTCTGAATATCTATCCACCCTACTTCCAACTGTTTGTAATACGTATCTAATGATATGAATGCCTGTGTGAATGGCACACATTGCAATTGTTCACACAGTTAGATTAGAAAAGTGAAAACAATGTTGTATGCTTGAATTTATATATACGCAAGTTTTGATGTCCAATACGTTTTGATGCCTGGCAGGAGAGGTGTTGGATTGTGGTGTGGGATGGTGTCAGTGAACAGCATGTTCCCCATTTTTTCACACATACACAAACAGACATACACACACACACACTCACCCACATACCTCTGAGTTCTATTTCATATCCACTTCGCTATTGATTGATCATTCACTTTACTGATATGCTATACCAGATTGCTACCTAATTTGGTTGTATTACTTGGATTGTTTTTGCATTTGCAGTCCTGGGAAAATCCTTTCTTTTGTTTCTCTCCCCTTCTTATTCTTTCCCATTGCTTAGTAAAGGGGCCAGGTTGTTTCTGTTTTCAGTTCTGGAGTTCCACCCCTCCAGGCCTTGAATGGGAAGAGTACCAGAGAAAGCAGATGCAACTTGCTGGTGAATTTTTTCAGTTCAGATTTTTAGATATAAAAATGTAACCAAAGTAGTAGGCATAATTGCCTAGCAACCTGCCATGTAACCAGGTTCTTTGCAATCTTGGCCGATGCCATTCTGACCAACAAGAGCAATAGAATTTCAATATTATCTATATGCAGACTTTGCATAACTCCCCTGTAAGTGATCTTTGAGACAATTTAGCATCCTGAGCAAAACTCTGAGCTCTGTGGGGTTGCTGTCATTGTATTAAAATTGCCTGAGAACTGCATCTCTGTGTTTCCCTCTGGCCGCCATCTGAGTTGCCTGCAGAAAAGTTCAGTATTTCCCATGGTGGAGAGGCAGACATGAAACGCTATGCTGGTGGAAAATGCCATGTAATGAACCAAAAACCATCACATTGAAGTTGAAGCCTGTATAGAGCTCACTGAAGTTCAGCTTGTGTGTTGTGCCTCAGTAAACATATCTTCTTGCCAGCTGTGAATTAAAATGACTCCAGCATTACACCAAGGCTCAGTTGTGCAGGTCACATCAACTGTGGTCAAACCTAAGCAGAGGCATTGTTTAAAAATGAGCATGTACTACATTCCTTTACTTCATACAAGGAGAAGACTTTGTCGAGGAGGTCAGCTGCAACACAAAGAACATTGGGAGTGCACTTGTGCAGATTACAGTAGGTTTGACTTAATATAAATCAATCCGCCACACGTTTATTAGCTATCGGTGGCACTTTTACTGCTGGTGCTGGTGCTGATGCCGGTGCTGTTCAGCTGTGTGCATCTCCTGGCACCATCCCCAGTGTCACTGCTGGCAACACATAAAAAGGTTTACACCAATTATTTAATTGCCCACAGCTGTGGCTGCAGGCAGGCTAAACCACTCCCCCTTCTTTCCGCCGGCAGCCAACACCATAACCACACAGCCCCTCAGTTATCTAGCATTTACCCAAATTTCTACACTGTAGCTGCATCTTGTACGTCTAATCTTAGTAACCAAATCAGCAATGTGGACACTAAATCAAGAACATGAAACTGTAAGCATGCTCCTATCACAGCGACAGCCTTTCTTTTGAAATGAGACTCTGAATAAGGTTGCATTGGATTTTGTTTTGCCAGCTATGTACCTTAATTTCCTTTTTAAAAAGAATTTCCCTGAGTTCCATATGGCTTACTTTCAGCATCAGCACCCTCAGCTGGCTGTCCCATTTCTTTGCACTCCAGTCAGCTGCTCCTCATACCCCTGGCTCTTCTCTTCCCTCATGCTGTGATGGGGAACAACCTTACCCAATCAGACAGGAAAGCAGATTGTCTGGCTGTCTTCTGCACAGTCTGAATTGAAATGGCTGATTATTAACGTGAACACTGCTAGCATTCCTTGTAACATTCTTTGTTAACTTCCATTCATAGTTCAAATAATTTTGAAACTGGATGAAATTATGTGTTTGGAATGTTTATTAAAACATTCTTATCTAAACATCAATTGTCTGGGAAAATGTTGAAGTGCTATGAGATTGTAAAAGGAGATATGAAAATATCATATTCTATATTGTATACAATAATGATTAAGTGAAATGCAAAAATCTCTCATCCCAAGGAGTGACAGGAACGCGTGTAATGGCTTGGATTTATGTTACGTGTGTCATTTCATAGGTATTGGAGTCACTTTTTTTTTTTACTGAATCAGTAAAGCACATGGATGAGTTTTTTAAATGTATTTTTATATCTCTCTCTTTTTACAGTTAAGCACCTTGGCATTATCAGCCCACTCAGTTATTTTCCAGCATGTCTAAAAAATACATTACATAATGGCTCTGTTTCTCAGAGTTCTCTTCAGGTTCTATGTGAAGTGAAATGTCCCATAGAGTTTCCTGCTGTGCTCACCTCCACTTGGGCAAGGATCAGAGTAGGGGTGTATTCGCTTAGATAAGACAAAATTCAGAATTTGTAACGCATCTCAGACATCCACATTTAGGTCACTGAATCTAAGCCCAAATAAACTGTGTGGATTTCACCAAAGGAATTGAGCAAGAAAGGGACAGGCTGTCAAAACAAGAGGAGTTAGCAAAAGAGGAGTTATCTAAAATTAAATAACTCTTCTGCAATAAAAGAAGAACAGTCATATAACTGGCTGCTAAACCCAACTAAAGTAAAATAGAGCAGATAGACATATTATGAAATCAACTTAAATCTAAATTCAAACAGGCTTTGATATTTTTGGAGCTCTAGGAATATACCATTTTAAAAACAAGTACATCAGCACGGCTGAAAACCTAACCATTGTTAAAATTGTAGGGGAGAGGCCACTGCTCCAAAATGCATTCCAAATTGCTGAAGTGCTGTGTCATAAAACTAAGATTAAAAGTGTTTTTAAAAAACAAGAGAAAGCTCCCCATCATACGTTTGCTAGCATTATCTATTCATAATGCAACATATACATAATGAAATCCTGGAAAAGTTATCATTGCACTCCAGAAAACATTTTAGAAGACACTTTCCTGTATTTTATCAGTGTTGAGAATGAAACAGATCTGCCATCTGACAAGTTACCCCAGAACCAGAGTGAGGATCTACAGACAGAGAACACCAAAGAGATATACTCTATAGCAGACATTTATTTTGAAAATGTTTTTTTTTTTTTTTTTTTTTTCAGTTTGCAATGCCTAAGGAGCAAAACCCATCAGCAGCTATTTGTAATTAAAAGATGAATTCACATAATTCAGCAAAGACAAGAGACTGTGACATGACAGACAGTAACTCCAGACCCAGAGCATGGATCTTAAGCCACATTACTGAGGTGCCCAGCTAGGCAGCCATTTAAAGGTATTGCCCCATGCACTTTAACCCTCAACCCCTTATAGTCCCCCTCACCCCCCTCCTACCACCCTGCAAAGCTCAGCCTCTCTGCTGGTTCAAGTCAGGAATCTTTCCCTGTGTCAAGGAGGCACTTACAAGCAGATATGAGATAAGTATTTCCTCTCAGTGTGGGACTTTTCACTACAGTGGAAGTGTGAAGGATGTTCATGAATACTGTACATAATTGAAGACAATTTAAATGTGCTTGCTAAAAATAAATTGCATGCTAGCTGTACTAGCAGCTGGCGATGCTAATAAAAAACCCGAGCCCTTTTAATGATCCAATAAATTATTCAGTGGATTATCCAGTTTTACATACACTCTCATAATTGCCCTGGTTTATACATTTCTGCATTGTTGAAGTGGCAGTTTTTTTAGGGACCCTGAGGTGGCACCTGTCAGCTGTCTTGGCGTTGAGCTCTTGACTGCCATCTGGCAGCAAGCGTTACTCATGTCATTATTTGGCTATGTCAGTCAAGTAGGCGTGTCAGCTCATGTAATATCCGCTAAATAGAAACATCCGCTCGCCACAATAGTGTTGTGGTTTTAGATCTCATCATTGTGTTGTTAGCTAAAGTAACTTGCAGGGAACCGCACAATGGACATTTTTTATTTACCATGAGTAAATTTCATCTGTCGCTCAAAAGTATGATATAATCTAATACTGTTATTATTGTAGCTTGTGAGAAATAACACTAAAGAGAAATAACATTGCCAGTCAGTTATCATTTTTCATCTTGGTTTCATTGAAGCCTACACTATGATATTACAGAGATAGCCTAGTGTTTGTTTACAAAATTGTTTACAAAAATTTGGTTCTGTGTTGGTATTATTTTTTAATGCTTTTTCGCCACTTTTCTCCCCAAGTTTGAATGCCCTGTCACATTACTGCTACCTATGCTATTCATTTCTGAGGATACAGACTCTCCTCCTAAGCACAGGATGTCACCTACTTCCTATCACACCGCAGGCTTGCTCAGACCTGACTCAGATGAAGATGAGGTGGAAAGTCCAGGGATCAGAAACAAAAAGTCCCGCCATGTATTTCTCCCAGCCATGAACTCAGCCAGCTGATTTCACTAATTAGTTATACCTCCTGGCTGAAAAATTATTTAGTGCTAATTAGTGAATCCTAGGGTGGACTTTTAGTTTCTGAACATGGATAATTTGTCCATTAAACAAGCAGCCCCAGCCCAGTCTCATCTGCAACTATAACTTCCAAGCATGACAAACTGGACAATAGCATCTATCTGGGAGTTCATAAAAAATTATTTCACCACCAAAAATTCATATTCCGTAATACCAACAAGATGAAGCCAACAATATGCGGAAAGTATGCCCAATCAGCAGTTGAAAAACACTGCTCACTACATAAACTGGATACATAAGTGTAATTCTTGTGTAATTATACCACGTCATTCTAATATTAATGTCATTAGTTAGTGAATTTCCTGCACATTAAGATTTTCTTTTACATAGAAAGCCACACCCCACCTCCCATACTGGATCTATCCTTCCTAATAAGTTGTATCTGAATTATGTGTATTAACATGAGGTCAGAAGGTCCAGAAGTTGAGAAGGCCTGTGAGTCTGTGGTCAGTGGAAATGCATCTGTGCATAGAGAATTCTAAATTAATAAAGAAATATAGACAGAACATGAAAGAGCTCACATACAGTGCGCAATGCCTGGTGTGTGATCACTTAGGAGCAGTGGGGGGGAACTGACAATGTCCTAATAAAAAAGGAATTAAGCAAATCTGCATCTTATGCCCGACATCGCTACCTCATCTTGTGGAACAGCGAGAAAACTAAAGAAAGTTGAAAAGCAAAGCCAGAAAAGAAAAGGACTCTTTGTTAAGACTGATAAGATAAACAAAAACATAGCACATTTAGAGAGCGATGCCTCAGTAGTAGAAGAGGCTGCTGATTACACTGCTTTACAGGCAGAATAAACAGGGAATTCAACATTAATTGCAAGGTCGAACAGCATTTAGGTGTGTTTTAATTATTTGTAAAAAGCACATTTGATATGTGTTATCTGATATTGCTTCATGTAAACTGCACACTTAAAGGACTCTCAAAAGGTTCTTCAATAGGTAGTATGGTTCTTATAAATGTTTGTGCTGAAGAATCTTTATTAACAATCTTAAGTGTAAATTAAGTTATGTGTGGAGGTATGACTCTGGTCTGAAAGCCTTCCCGGCCATTCATGCAAGTATACATGAATAAGGCAGGGAGGGCAGCAGCAAATCCCCCAAACAACCATATGCCAACACAAGGTGGTCTCTGGCTGACGTGATGGCTATTTGGCTACCGAAGAAGCCATTTGTCCAGTCAGCTAGAGGCCATTCTAATATTACATGGATCACTGGCTATGTCTACCAAAAAGCATGTTGGACTTTTCCCTGGAAGGTTTGAAGTAGGCTTAAACTAAATCAGGGGAAAATGATACATGCATTGATAAAAAACGAGGCTGTGTGAATGACCTTTGTCTCAGCTGCCTCAGTAAGCCTGAGGCCATTTTCACTAGTGAATTAACATTTAGTATGCGCACCAGCAAGCATGTTGGTATTTCCCCCATGAGCCAAGATGAAACCGATTCGAGGGAAATATTCTACTCCTATATCAGTGTAAATGAATCCTCACTCACTGGCAGTAAAAACCAAAGCAGTCGTGCTTCTAGACAGCCGTGCTTCACTGAGCTTTTTGTTAAGAAATAATTTTGTTGACACCCAGACGGACATAATGTTTGTAAGAGTCAGATGACCAACAGCCCATAGCTTTTACTGAGGACTGTGTTGGCAAACAAGACAAGGGGACTGCAACCAGGATCTCGTCATGGCATTCCCCATTCCCAGAGCCCTTATCAGGGCTCGCATGGGGCAACAGCACAGGGCCAGGTCATAGAGGAAGGAGGACAAAAAAACTGTGTAAGTTTGTGTAATAACAATAAAGTTTCTTTAGTATTTCAAATTTTGAATGTTTGAGGTGGACACTGTTTTTTGACCACTGGTTTCCCCAGTTGAAACAGGCACCAGCAGTATAATTCAAGAAATGGCGTAAATTGAATATTCTGAAACAGAGTTTGCAGCTTTTTAGACCATACTTCTGGACCACTGATTATCACTAAATACCCCAAAACCAAAGCGCTGCATTGGTAACGGATATTTCAACACGGTTTTAATGAAATAATGAGATTCCTTCCAGCTGTTACATGGCATCAATCAAACCTCAGGTTGGTTTTTTTAATCTGTGTCCAAAAATATGGTTTCAAATTTTTTTGCTGTTTTTTAGAGAGACTGAGAGGCTTCTCAGTCTCTCCTCTATAAAACCAGATATAGAGGAGCTCATACAGGAATTATTCACTTGGCGAATTAAAACACCCAACATGTAAGGAAGCATATTGCATGCAAAATTCAAATGAAAATGTAACGTAAAATGCTGTGCACATTTGACATTACAATTCAATTTACAATATTCTACAGTTGATTCCCAGTACCCCATATGCAAATTTTGGCTACAAATGACACATTAATCAGAATAAATAAAAAAACATTAATTCGATGCATCACACACCAAACAACTGAGAATTAAAAATCTAAATTTGGACATTTGTAGACATTAATTTGTTTTACATTATTAATTTTATTTAAAGAATTTTAAAAGTTTGTCAGAATACTTACTAGATGTCCATCCATCCATCCATTATCTATACCCACTTATCCTGAGCAGGGTCACAGGGGTGCTGGAGCCTATCCCAGCATGCATTGGGCGAGAGGCAGGAATACACCCTGGACAGGCCGCCACTCTATCGCAGGGCACACACACCATTCACTCACACAATCATACATATGAGCAATTTAGTCTCCATTTAGCCTGCCTGCATGTCTTTGGACTGTGGGAGGAAACTGGAGTACCCAAAGGAAACCCACGTGGACCCGGGGAGAACATGCAAACTCCACACAGAAAGGCCCTAAGCCGAGATTCGAACCCACTTATTAGATGTGAAAACAAAAATGATATGCTGCTGTTACATTTCTCTTTTTTCAGAAACCTAAATGATAATTTATTGTTAAATCCACACAAATCAGATTTGACATTAAGCCCATCATCATAATGACATTCACACTTCTTTGTTCAAGTACATATTTCCTGAGAGAAGTGCAGTTATTGTCATTTAGCAGAGTGACCTCATTTAAGTTGTGGAACATTCTAGATGAAAGTATTAGATATAAAATCAATATCAGTTTTATTCTGCTGCAGTCAGAATGAAAGCCACCTCAAAGGTCAATAAACCCCGGAGATTTCTGTCTGAAGATCCAATACTATTTTTAAAAATTACAGTATGTGTTTCCCATGCTTTTCTGCATGCAGGCCACTAGATTGATTGGGTGATGGGAACTGAAAAGCTTTTGTGATGAAGGATTGACATGACACCATTTCTGTGTCACCGAAGATAATACAATGCATTGTTGAAAGCCATTTGTGATTTACAAGTGTTATACACATTGGTGATTGTAGAGACAAAACATTTTCAACAAGATAAATAAGTAGTTTGTTCAAGTGCTCACACTGTAAAAAAAAAAAAAAAAAATAAAAAAAAAACCTATATTTGTAGGTTGACACAGCGCACCAGTTAACTTTTTGTGATAAAGCTTTAAATCGGGAACACTTATATGCGACTGATGTTAAATGAACTCATGATTGAGCACCAATTTACTGTTGAAACCCTATATACTGTCTACATGCAATATGTTGCATGCAGTCAGGCTCCTTTGAGGAAATACCATAAGGCTAAAGAAAGACTCGAGGCCCTGTTTTGGTCACAATGTTAGCACGAATGCACCTTGACATTGGTAGAATTTTCATGCTAATCTAAATTTTCAGGATAGCAGACCTCTATGACATTTATTGTCATAAAGCATTTACTGCATGCGATACAGGACAACAGTTACGATCAAGCTGACAAGGAGCTAACCATATAGTAATCTACTATAAAAGCAGCTATCATAATAACGTTAGATAGCTGAGAAACAAATTAAACAAATATACAAATTAACATTTCCGTCACAGCCTAAGTTATAAGTACTTACCATTGATCAAATGGCTATCTTACTAGAAAATATAGATGTGCCTTGATTCAGGATACCACAGTTTTCCTCCTTTCCCCTCGTGACCATGTTTTTCCTCCTCATTGGCTCGTTCTTTTTGCACATAAAACTTCAGATCTGGGTTCTTGACCTTCTTATTTGTACAGCCCACCATTCAACAACCTTTTGGCATTTTCACAATATTGTAAACCCACCACCCGCTAATAACTCTATAGAGCACAGGCGATTGTTATTCCCCTTGGTGGGTGTGGCCTTCATTGTGTGGCACATTATGCACTTTCTCTGTTGAAAGAAATGGAGTTCTAGGGAAAAAAAAAAAAGCATTCCAAAAAACCTACTCTTCAAAGTTTTAAAGAATTTGAAATCTTCATTAGAATTATTACTGACATTACACTTACCTTATTTTAAAATAGGCTACTCTACCGTTGTAGTCATAAACTTTAAATAAACGAATTATCAAACAAGTGACAAATGGGATCTCATTAGAACTATTTTTCTCCATCTGATTTCTGAAAAATTTTCAGTGACTATCTTTCCATTTGTTTGCAAACTGTTTGATTTTATTTTTTGTGAGATGATTTTTACTGTTTGAGTGCATCTTGTATTTCACTTTAACTCTCCCTTCTTTAAATGAAACGCTGTCATTTTTCCTAATTGAATTATTTAGCAACAGTGCTCAGACACCTCTTTGTCTAAATTTGGAGTACTTTGATTTTATTTTCATGAAAATGTATTCATTCTGGCACACCTTTTTAATACAGAGCTTTTTGCATCAAAGTTTGAAAACAAATGTAACAAATTAAAAGTGTGAAAAGCATGGAATGTAATTGGAGTGGAGGAGAAAGCGAGATTTTTGGTGTTAAGTTCCTTAAGGCTGAGGAGTATAAAGGGAAATTTGTGCTCTTGAATGATGGCAGCCTGGTTCCAAGGACTGTGCTCAGCTGACCCCCAGTTGGCTTTTATCAGAATTTCCAGGCAGCTATAACTGACAGATTTATGTGAGATATGTCACTTCTCTAATTACACTGTGTTTGCATGCAAATAAACCTTGCTAATAAATCAACTGGCTGCCTTGCTAGAACCTAAATGATTTTTCTAACCATTCCCTGTCAAAGACTTCATAGATCTACGTAAACATAATAGTGGGTTTTCTAATGCATTTTGTTTTAAGTATATAGCAAGCTACCTGTGTTAACCAGAGATATAATATATTTTAAACAGGCTGTAAGATGGACACAGCAGAAACATGAAGCATATCAATTACCACACATTGCAAGATATTGGTGGTTTTTTTTATTTTTTTTATTATTATTTTAAAAAGAGTTGGTATTTCTCTTTTTTTCCAGGCTCCTGGTTATATACAAAGTCCATAGTCAGCATAGATTCATTTCTGTGCATTAAGGGAGTGTATATTTAGCTGGCTAGCATATTCATGTAGATTGTTTACTAGCATTTCATAACATTGCATAAGATTGGCTACAATAAAATGGTGCTTCAGTTCGTTTTCACCTTTCTGGGTGCGAAACAAAGACATAATTCTTTAGGGAGTCAATACTCCAGACAGAACTGAAAGAATGAAAAGTTCACAAAAGAATGTTTGGCAGCTGAAAAAGGTGAGTCATAAGCTCAGGTATTTGGTGACAATAAAACATTTAAATGGAACATTACTTTAAATGCAACTTCTTAAATCTAGTACATTAATAGTAATAATATTTTATTTAGCATTTTTAGAATTGTATCCAGCCTTCCTGAGAAACATGAAGCACACCAGAAGGAAGAGTCACTTTTATTTAAAAAAAAAAATAAATTAATTTTTTTTTAAAAGGTTTTGAGCTTGTGTCTTTGTTTTTTGAAAGCTGACCCTGGATTATTGAACCTACTTTGTTGGATTGTGGAGAGATTGCATGTGCCTTGATGCTGCGATGTTCCTTGAGGCCTGCCCCTTAACTGTCTGCTGGTTTGGTTTGCATTTTTCCAGTAAGCTAGATGACTGGTGTATAGGTACGACCTGCCTCAGTTCAGTTAACAGAGAGCACCAGTCCCCCCTCACTCTTTAACTTTTTCTTGCTTACTTACTTACTGTATACTTACTTTAACTTACTTATCTCAAAAATGCCACCGTGGCCGTTTCTCATAATACTGTTTTCATAGTTTTATTGATCAGCACTGTTTCTCTAAATCAGTCCCCATCCAGTCCATTTACTGTACACGTGCATACTGTATACATATAATGTACAGGGTACAGACTGTGTGTCATTGTGCAACAAAACATTAGAAATTAGTCCCTAAACTGTTACTTAAGCAACGTGTGTTTTACTAAGCCACCCTTTGTAAAACCCTCGGTAAAGATAAATATATGGGAAAATAATATTATTTATGTTTGTCATTCTATAATATTATCATCGATAGGTCCACGTGGAGGAACTTGATGAGAGCATAACAAAGAGATTCATTGCAAAAAAAAAGATAATTCCACAAGTGGCAGCAATCAGCAATAGCAACACTGACACCAGGAATATCAGTGTGGAAGTTGGCTTGACACATTGCTGTGCACCTGATGAACCATTGCTACCTACAAATGGTATTATGGAGGACAAAGCCGAATAACAAAAGGATATTAGAGAACAGACAGCACTGGGGGTGTGACTTTGCAGCTTTAGGACATCTTTTATATCATCCTGTTTATTTGGTAGTTTTAGATCCCACACACTGTTTTTTTTGTTAATGTGTATTATGCATTTATGTGTATACTCACCTTTTTGTGTACTCGTACATCTTAACTCCCATTACATGCCTTAAGCCTGATGTGTGAACTGCATTTTATATGTACAGTAAACACAGGCAAATATGGATTGGTGCTTTGTTTGGGATGACAGATTTGCATGCATTTTGACCCCAAGTAAATGCTTAATACAGCTGGCCCTATATGTGCAAACAGATTCAGGCTGGAACATTCTGAAGCAGCCTATAAATATATGCCAGGGTTCCCTTGCTTCTGGGACACATGCCACACACAATCTATTTGAAAAGTGCAGTTTTTCCTTTCCATTGAAGTAGATCTCTATCCCAGTGGCTATATGCCCAGTGGAGATCAACATACTGGTAATTTACACAATAAATAGAATATTTGTTGATATTCGATTTAAAGTGTTTACAATTGTCAAATGTGATTTGTCAACCTCTGATGAATATATCTTCATCTGTAATTTCAGTATTGGGATGATGATGCTATTTCTGCCTCATGTAATTTTAATGTCAGTGGTACATTAATGTTGCTCCTTGATTTGGAATCAAATTGACTACTGTCATATTGAATTTTTCTAATGTGATTCTTAGGTAGGAAAATACAATTTGTTGTTCTGTGTGTGTTCCAGGAAGTTGTATACAGGGTTGTATATAAGGTTGATGATATCATGTGCTTGGTGTGACAAGATAGCAGGACCTGGACTGACTGCCTTCCGAATCTCTGTCCTCATGTGCTGAGTATTTACCATAAAAGGATAAATGTTTTAGACCAGCCAAAGGAAATGCAATCTCTGCTCAAATTACAAATGAAGTTACACTACCTTATAATTATTAATGTATTAAGAAGTAGTATCCGATAGATGTCTTGCAAAAGAGTATATAGACCATATATATTATGTTATGTGTGTCCCTGAATTTTAGTGCAGTACTGAACTTTTTAGTGGGAGTGTGCTGCACTTGTCCTGCTGGAATAAACCTATCTTATGTATCTCATTGTGTCAGCCTGGTCCTTGGATAGGGGAATACACCTTTGCCCAACACCCTTCATCCTATGCCATAGCTCAATTGCTTCACTGAAAATAAAAGCCAAGAACTCCAAGTAATGATAGTGTACACTTCCTCATATGGAGGGGAGGCTTATGCCTTTATGGTATTGTAGCAGGCTGGAGCCAGTGCTACTCATTAAGTGGGCACACACACACAGCGTTAATACTATATAGTAACATAAATAGCTTTTCAAAAACTAAAGTAAGAGCAGTCGGTAAGTATTTTGGCAGTGACAAAATTTCGGTTGTTTTGGCTCTGCATGTTAGGGGGAATAGCAAACAGATTACCAAGGGCCCCAAGACAGAAAGAAAGGGGGGACTCAAAAGGCCTGGACTTGAACTGTGGACCTTGCTGTGGTCTACAATTTTAAGGGGGGCCCACAGAGACTCCGCATGCACAGGGCCTAGAATTTTGTAGTATACCCCTGACTCCAGTACATTGAAATTAAAATGAAACAATGAACATGAGGTTAAAGAGTAAACTTTTATTTGAGGGCATTTTAATCCATATCTGGTGAACCCTATAGGAATTGCAGCCCTTTTAATATATAGTCTCCTATTTTAGGGGCCATTAAATTTTATGCGAACTTAACTGAGAATCAGATAATAACTGGATTTTGTTTCTGGTAAACTGTGAACATGTGTGTCAGTTGACTCTACAGCTTGATTGCAGCAGCATTCCTATTTGAAGTAGTTAATGTGTTGGTACATAGTGCAGCTAAGCTCTATTTTTCAATTAGTGTATTGTATTTCTTACTAGATAGAATGTCAAATTAACTCAATTCTGTGCTGTTCATTTCTGGAAGAGGTCCTGAAAAAAGTGGATTATCTCAGCAGAGAAAACCTTTATGTTTGCAGAGGAATGCTTCAACTGCCATATTGCTCCATATGGGGAAAATGCTTATCGAACCAATAAATATGCATATGTGGTAATTGGGCAGATATTTACGAGCATACCATAGCATACATGTAGTGCGGGCATTATGAATATTGTGTTTCTGTTATCATATGCTATACAGAGAAACAACTCTGCTCTTTGCACTCCAGTATGTAGACTGGATGTTTCAGTGGTACCTTAAGTGGCCTGTGGTCTTCCGTTTCCTTTACTTTGTTGGTATAAAGAGTAGCAATTTCACTTCTGTAGTTCAATCTGAAGTTTTCAGTGATGGGGGGAGGATGCAGCTCAGGACAAAGGGGAAAAATTAGAGCACACTAGAGACTGCAGGCAGACCAGCTTCCATGCTTTGAGACTGCGGCTCATTTGCCATATCCAGATGCATGCCCCATGTGGGTAGTACAATAATTTGTACACTTAAGTACAAGTTTTGCATTGTTCTGTAAATTGTTGATGTTGATATTATTTTGCAGGAAAACTGAATTCCAATTGTATGGCACTATTAAGACGCATATATCACTAGTTGCCTGAATTCAGTCTGTATAGAGATGGGAATAGCACTCACAATGCAAATCAAGCTTGTTTCACTTGAGCAGTGATCCTCAAACCTGGGTCTTGTGCAGCCATCCACTGAGAGGCCTCATGACATGTGGACATATGCTTTTTGGATCCCTGCTGTTCACACAGTATTATTTTCGAGGTGTCAGCCACATATGTCATTCATTCTTACTGGTGGCTCGAAAGCAGTATAGCTGATAGGGGAAAAAACATTAGTTAGTTAGCTAGCTACAAGTTACAAAGCTTCTGTAGGTGGTTAAAAGCTGCTGTTGGGTAATTTGCAGAACTTCCACGCGTTATCCTGAATGTTTGGAGGGGAGGGGGTAATTTTTATTCCGTTCCCCAAGCTTGGGAAAGTGTCTGTTGTGGATAAAACTTGAACACATGCAGGCAATACCGCAGACAGATACAGGCAGCTACATTTGCACGAAGGTAAGCTATCATCTGCCTACTAATAATTTAAATGCAATGTTTTACACTATTTATGTCATAGTCAAATTGACCGTTCCCTAGCTATTTAAGGTAGTATGGAACCTTGGCTTTTCTAGTCTTAATGCTCTATATGAGGGGAGAAACTTGTTTGTAGTGGAAAAAAATGTAAGGCAGGGGAAATGTTTCAGGCACATTTTTGGAAAAAGAGTCAGGCAACTACAGCTAACCAATTTAACCAACCTGCTAAAAAGTTGAAATTCTTAATCATTCAACACATCAGAACCAAATACCGGCTAAACTCTTGATTGTATGGAAAACTAGTTTGTTACTCTGAATGGCAAAGCTCTCAGGCACCTTTCAACATATAGATGTTTTCCTGCTTTCCAGAGAATTGTAGAAGAACTATGGAGAACCATGGAGAATTATTATCAAAAATTCAATTTCCCCCATACTACCCCTTAGCTGATCCAATAATATACAGTACTTCTGTTATTTTTTGCAGTGCATTATGAGAAGCGGAGGCTTGGGATTCCCTACTGGGGATTAATTAGAAGACAAGGGAAGACAAAAGGGATGCAGCCCACATATGTCCTCCAGTGATCAATGAAAATCCATCATTGTAGGGGGTCTATGGAACTGTCAGTTTACCATCAAGGCTGACTTCATCAAGGCTTATGCTTCCCCGCTTTCCCTCTAATTCCTTGTCCTAGCAAACACCTGGATAACCCCAGATAATACTTCAACCCCTGCAGCTCTTTCCACTGCCACATCTTTCTCCAGCGCAGTGGAGAAAGTCTCGGAAATTCTTTGCTCTCATCTCCCCATTTCCGCAATTGATTTTCAACCTGTTTTCATCACTAACCTGTCTAGAATGTAAATTGTTGTTATTTACAGACCACCCGGTCCAATGGCGAGCAATATATCATAGTCAGTTCCTTCCCAGAGGTAAGAACCTCCTTCCATCCTTTCCATCACTGAAGTAGTTCTGTCAGCTAAACCATCTTCACTCTCTGTCCAAATTCTACTGGACCGTTCTGCTTTTGACACTGTAGAGTACCAGCTCCCCACTCCACCCTCACTACACTCAGGATCTTAAGCACAGCTATAAAATTGATTGAATCCTAAATCCGGGGATCGTCATTTAGGGTCTCCTGGGGTTTCACAGATTATCTTGCACCCATGCAGGTGTACCACATTGTTCTGTATTTAGCCTCCTCCCCTTTTCGTTTACATCTAATCACTTAAGACATTGATTTATCAAAGTACAAAATTGTTCTAGTGAAAAGAGTGCATCAATTTTATTTAAACAATAATTGAAACTAAACCCTTCACTATCGCATTGTCTGCGTCCCTGAGAGAGCCAGGTGACCATCCCAATGCCAAGAGAGAGATTGTGGAGTGGAGAGAGGGGGAAAGCAAGTCTATAATGCACACCACCTGAAGTAATATGAGTGATGTAAAAGACCAGACAAATCAAATAGATTTGTGTCAAGACACCGAAATAGAGACCACAGTCAGAACTGTGAGGTCTACACCCGGCATCCAGGTACTGAAAATGGAGCTGTTTTGAACTAGCACTATAAAAACAGTCAGATCAAGGTGCACAGTTTTGTTCTTAAATAACAATAATGCACACCCAGACATGATAAGTGAAACAAAGTTCCAGTCACCCTACGCTTGCTCCATAGTCATCAGTTTGCAGGAAATCATACAGATAACAGCAGCTTGTAAATCACAACTCAGCCAAATGCAAAAGACTTAACTGCTCCCAGGTAGCATTTACATGCATCCATGCACACCTGTACTTTAGGTCTTTTTCCCTAATGAGCACTGTAGCAGGTAACTCGGGTGTGTGTTCAGGAGTTGTAGAGTTGAATGACAACATATTAAAATGGGTGTCTATGATTCTAGGGGTTACCGTTCTTAGCATAGTTAATTTGCTTGTGTTCAATAATGTCATAGGCAACCGTAAAAATAAAATAAACTCTTGAATAAACAAAGGATACAAAATATAACAAAATCAGATGCTTCCATGCAAGTGTGGTTTCTGGGTTAATTGAGCAATTTGAGGCTCAGGCTTTTGTATAAAATGCCGGGCAGACCTAGTTGTCTATTTTTCTGGCTACCATGTCTTGAAGAATAAGGGTGCAGATCTAGAAACAGTTTGTCCCAGCGCAAACCCTCAGTTGAGATTTACTATACAGGTGCAGTGGTCATATGCATATGATAAGAGGAAAATGATGGGCTATCATTTATAGGAGTTTCCCTTTCTGTGTGTAAAACATTGGGAGGAAATTTTGGAAATAAACCACTGAATCCAATTTACCAAGGCTGGTGGTAATTAAGTCATTGGTGACTGCACATGCAATTTAATGCATGTGAAAAAGCATGCCTTAACTGTGCAATAGTTCTGGATAAGAGAAGTCATCAGCGACAACTGACTTGTTAAGAAGGAGAGGGTTTCAGTGCGTATACGTTTATGCACTGTCAGAAGAAAACATTCTCAACTTATAAACTGCTAATTTATAATAAATTTGATTTGCTTGAGGAAATAAAAAATCATCTGGAACCAAAAACCAGGAAGAGATGTGCAATCCCTGCAGCACCAAAATTTCTGGCCACTCTTTATTTCTTGGCCTCCGGTTCACATGATGGCTTGTCACAGTCAGCATTATCACCTGCACTTCCACAAGTGCTGAATTCACTCGTGTGAACAATACAGAATCATATAGGCTTCACAAATAACCAAGATGCTGTCAATGAAATTAAACAGGGATTATATGATATAGTGGCATTCCCAAATGCACTAGGAGAAATTGATGAGACACATGTTCAGTTGATCCCCCCATCTGAAACTGAGAATGTGTTGTGCAACAGAAAAACACACACTATTAATGTAAAATGAATATGCGACTCCAGCACCATTCACAATAAGAGCATCATACCAGCAGTCAAACATGGTGATGGTATTGTGATGGTGTTGGGATGTTTTGATGCCTCTGGACCAGGAGAACTTGCCATTATTGAAGGAACCATGAATTATAGTCTACCATAAAAGAGAATGCCCGGTCGTCTGCCCATGACCTAAAGCTGAAGTGTAAATATGATACGCAGTAAAGCAATGATTCAAAACACAACAGCAAGTCTGCATCTTTATGGCTGAAAAGAGACAAAATTAAAGTTTTAGAGAGGCCTAGTCAATGTCCTGACTTGATCCCAAAAGAGATGCAGTCACTGGACCTGAAATGAGCAGTTCATCCTCAAATCTACCGATATATCTGAATTCAAGCAGTTCTGCAGAGAACAGTAGGCTAAAATTCCACAGTGATGTGAAAGATTGATATCAAATTATATGAAGCATTTGGTTCTGGTTATTGATGTTAAAGGTGTTGCATGCAGTTAAGTTTAAGAGGGCAATGACTTTTTCACATTGGTGATATGGGTGTTTGATTACTTGTATCATTAAATAAATTAAATCATTTTGTAAAAATGTGTTTTGCATTTACTCAGGTTCCCTTTGTCTAATATTACATTTTGTCTAAAGATCTTAAACCATTCAGTGTGACAAAAATGCAATGATAGAGGAAATCATGAATGGGCAAATACTTTTTCACAGCACTATACATGCACAAAACATGTCTACATTGTGGCGGCCACATGAAAATGAATAAACTATGCCTGTGTTACTTTGCCTGCCCATTCTAAGTAAACAACCTGCTAAATTTACCACCCCATCAACGTAAATTTTCTGCAACCAAATTTGTTCTTTGTGACTTTGAAAGATGGGTGGTTGTTGGACCATGTTTGGCCGAAACTTCAGTGACTAAAGCCACATTTCCACAAAAAGTACCCGGAACTACTTTTCAAGGAACTAAAAGGTTCCTTCAGCTCATTGTTGTCTGCGTTTCCACTGCGGTCTAAAGTCCCGCGAAGATTAGGCAAATTAGCCCACTGACGTATGAAAAAGCGACGTTGTCGTCGGGCCATCTGTCCTATGATTTCTTCTGTAACCCCATACTACCACCGAAGTAGCCTACATTATTTTCTAATAACCGGGACAGCCCGGAGGGGTTTATTCCACTTATATACAACGGGTTACCAACAATGACTATATATGGTTACTTTTGTATTTATTGATTTTTATCAATTTAATCACCTGAAATTGAAATATTCTTCCGCAGCCGTTTGGGCATATTTTACCGTTGTCAAGCAAAACTGTCGTTGGTAGTTGAACTTGGACCGTTGTTTTGCAACAAATAGGATATAACAGGCCAATAGTCAGATTGTAACTAGTCGAGCAGCAAAGTGTGCCCTCCAGATGCGAACCATGCACCATAAATTAGTCCATAGTCTTCCTGGTCTTTTTGTGGAATTGAAGAATGGTAAAAAATTTAAATTACGGCAGTCTGAAAAAGCAAATGGGACGATTACTAGAATTAACCTGTTATTTTACCCTGACAAAAAGTGCAGAAGGTGATTTCCAGTTTGCTTTTACTGTATCACCAATGTAAATTACGCAGAACTACCGCATACCTCACATAACTGTATCAAACGTCAATTACAACGGTCTAACAAAGAAAATCCGGAAGAAAATATTCAGCAACCGAATTAAACCGTTTGAATGTTTTGGTACGTAATATGCTGTCCCAGCACGAATGCTTAGCATTTTATAAAACAAATATTAAAGCAAGAAAAGAACAGAAGAGCACACGTTATAATTCCAAGACGTCGGCAGGCTATAACCAAAAGTAGGTTACTGCGCCGCATAACATACAAGTTTGATTACAAGTTATGAAAATAAATATGTTTGCGGCTGCAGATATTTAAAAATAGTGGTTGAAATAAAACACTGCAAGTAGTCGACCAATCAGAAATTTTCCGTGCTTGCACCCCACCCCAAAGGTTCCGGTACTTTTGGAAAGTACTACCCCCGAGGGACTTTTTGGGGGGTAAAATAAAGTATGCGGAACTTAATTTAGACCCTAGTTCCTGGGGTCAAAACACACTGAGTTCCTCAAAAGGTTCCTAGTTCCGGGGTAAAGTTCCTGTGGTGGAAACGCGGCTTAAGAATGCTGAACGTGTTGTTGTTTCACGAGAACAGTGGCTAAGATGATATTAGCATTGACGTCTGAGGGAAAGGCACTGTCAACTAGGGGCAACTGTTGTCGATACTTCTCCACCGTAATGTCTGTGTATTATTTGGAGGCAAGGCAAAACAGGTCAGCAGCTCTGAATCAGTTGATGGCAAATGTCAATTTATGGTATGAGCTGGCAGTTTCATCATTAACTATCTGTCAAGAACTTTGCAGAGGGGGGATACTGTGGTAGGTGTTACCTTTATTTTGCCAGTTGTATATGCTTGTTGGTTTTGGAATGTTGTCAGCAAGCTCACTGTAAGTCAGTCTGGATAGTAATGTCTTCTACATTAATGCAATGTAATGAATTAACTAAGATGTGGTGTACCTTTTTTTTCTTCATTAGTGGTGCTGATTAATTATCCCAGAAATGTGTGAATTGTATGTAATATGTAATGCTAGAATGCCCATGGCACATCTTTTGGCAGGTTGGGGCCTGAAATATCAAATAAATCTGCCATCATTAAAACTAAGCATTTCTCCACTGTTGAGTTTATTTTATTTATTCATTTATTTTTTACCAAATATGTGGCTTAAAAATCTGCCATTGCTTGAAAAAAAAAGAAAAAAAGTTGGCACTGGATTGTTGTGACTTGAGGGCGTAAGGTTAATGAAAATGATTATAAAAAGGCTTTTAGATGACAATGTGTGATAACGTCGGAGTGAACTATGAACTGCCTGTGGAAAGTAAAGTGGGGTGGGGTACTTAGGGTAATGGGGTGCACCTGTTTGAAATCAGTAATCAGGCAGAGTGGAGAGCGATAAAAAAGGCCTTAAGTAGTTTGTAGGTGGAGATTTCCCAGGGAGAAGGGTTTTTGTTTGGCTTGATGTGGTCAGCTGCAATTGGGAAAAAGTATTTTGTGTTAGGATATGTGTTTATTTATTTATTTATCAGTGCAGTGTCTTCAATATTTAATAAATTAAAGAAAAACATGCTTGTTTTTTTGCCTTCCAATGCATCTTGTAACATACATAAACACAATAAAAGTATTAAAATTCTTGAAACTGCAGGTATGTTCCCATGACAAAATTGCCTCAGATTTCTAAAAAGTATACAACAATGCTGAGTGGCTAGTGACTTTGGAAAACCACTAGCCACAGTGGCTGGTGAGGCAAATGGCAAGCCAAGGTGTTCTTATCTTCAAATTCTGCCTCTGTTTTTTGTTTTTTTTTGTTTTGTTTTTTTTGTGGCCAAAGAGTTCCATTTTTGTTTCATTAGTCCATGGCACTTTTTTTCAAAAAGTTTCTGTTTCAAAAGGCTTATCTAAGTGTTGCATTGCATACTTCAGACAGTGTCCCATATGTTGCATACTTCTGAGATTCTTGGTCTTCCAGCTTTACAGCTCCCCTTAACTTCTCTTTCTTAATTAAGTTACGGACAGTGGGAGTTCCAAGCTGGAAGCATTTATATACCTTCTTGTAGCTTTCCTCTGCTTTGCCTGAGTCAATTGTCTTTATCAGTTATCATATGCTAAGAGGAGGCCATGGTTGTTGAGTTAGCACAACACCCTGAGCAGCTAAAAGGGTATTTATTAAGCTCTGGGGTTATCTTCACCTGGGTCAATTTGAGGCCTAATGAGTCAATCAAATTTTGAGACTGTATTAAATGTATCAACTGGAATGGCGCCTAAACATTTGCACATTGCCACATGTACCATTTTACTTCTTTTAAACTATTACATTCTGAAATACATAGTAATTGTACATGACATTTGACAATAATGTTTAAGTTTGTACCCTGCAGAGTTGTGTTGACTTCACTCAGATATTCAACAAACTATTTGCAATTTGACCAGGGGTGCCCAAACTTTTGTATGCCACTGTATATAGAGCAACAGCTTCTCCTGCTCACCTATACAACCTTCCTCATAAACCCCTGCTGTCATCTCCTGCCTGGTGTTTGTGGTCGACTCCGTTATGTGGCTTCCCATTGTAAAATACCACTCTTATAATATGAAGATTCTCAGTTAATTATATAGTTACAAGTTTATTCATTTCAAACTTAAATTATCTTACAGTCTAACTTTTGCAATTATTGGAACAGATGTTAAAAAAAAGATTTCTTGCTCCCCCAGTGATTACTTAGATGTGTCATATTTATCTCAGTTTTATGCACTTGGCTCCCAAATGTATATTCTGTATCGTGTAGCTTCTTGATATATAAGCATTATTTCAGGTATGACTAATGTTGAAATGGAATCTCTTCTTGATTTACAGTGAAATTAGTTTCTGTCTCATGAGCCAGATGTTAAGGTATGATATGGTTAGTGAGGTAGAACATGTTTTTCAATGGTGATCAATTTCTGTCTATGAAGTAAGGCAGATTTCTCAGAGGACTAATACACTTCTAATTATTTTGTGTTTTTCTTCTTTGCTTTATACAAAGTAGTGGTGTCATTAACATATTAATTTTGATAATTTGATGGAAGAACACACAATTTAAATATAGCAATAAAACAAAATGGCAAGGACTTAGACTTTCAGGATCTTATCACAAACAGACAAAGCCATCTACCCCTGATCACTGGCGTAGAACCCAGAAGACCCAGAACTTTCTGAGCACAACTGATGCAATAATATCCATGACAGACTAAGGGAGACAGATGTTTTATTTAAAAAATTCATATTCACCTGAATATTTCCCCTTAAACAAATAATCAAGATGCAGATATGCTGTGCTTTTAAGCACTTTTTTTATTTTTTGAGAACTTTGTTGAACCACCTGGCCATATCTTCATAGTTCGTCACCTTTATGTCATCCATCATTTTACAGCCAGCAGCACACAAGATGGCAGTATGTTGAAAATTTATAAAATATATAAATACATTTATAAATAAACTGAATGATGGCAGACTTGAGGCAATTTAGCACTTCCAATCTTTATTCTGACACCAGGCTTAAAATGTGCTATATTAAAGAATTTGCAAAAACTCATGTTGACAAAATATCTTTATGTACAAAGATGTTTTATTTTCCAACAGGTAAAGGGCACAGCTATGGGCAGCACCATGATGTCTTTGATAGCTTGCTTGCTGGTCTTTTGAAGACTGATATGTCTTTAATCTCCAGCATAACCACTTGTATCATAACATTTGTCTTTGGCAACAATATATTGATGACAACTTCATTATCTGGGTGGGTACTGAAAGAGACTTGGCTGAATTCCACTGACTCCTGAATGTGAGTAATGGCGATTTATGTTTTATAATCCATCCTTATCTTTCTCGCATTAACTTTTTGGGATCATGATCATTACAGAGAATAACACTGTCAACAATCTATATAGGAAGCCACCTGATAACGAAAATGTTCAACATGGGTAAAATTTTAACATTATCCATCTTACCAAAGAGTCTTCCTGTCAATAAATCTGTAGGATTTGTGGTTCCGATGACTGCTACTATAAGCAGACTGGGAACAAGACCAATAGATGTACAGAACGGGGTTATGCTGAGGAATGGATTCAATGTGCAGCCAATAGATGTAAATACATGAGCAAAAATCAATGCCTTAATCAAAAAAGACAGTGCTGTTACATTTGTTATGTGTTGCAGTACCTGTCTCCCCCAGAACCATGCTTATTTGTACAGGAAAGTATTAATTTTACACGACAAAGATCCTTTCAGGATTTAAATGTCTTTCTCAATCACCTTGTAAGCCCACAAGGTCACTCCGTTCTCAAGACTCAGGCTACTTGTTCCACAAATGTCTAAAAACCTGAAGGGTGGTAGAGTGCTCTCCTACAGAGCCTCACTACTGTGGAACACCCTTACAAAACTTAAGGGAGTCAAGCACAGTCTCCATACTTAAATCAATTAAAAACGCACCTTTATGCTCAGGCTTATAATCAGTTACAGTATGAAGACATGGCGGGATAAGCCTGTAGCCATAGAGTATTGTGGAGTGGCATCCTTTCCTTACGGTCACCTGTCAATCAGCTGTGACCCCACTTTACATGGGCTGGCTCTTGATAGGCGGGTACGGTGTCTCCCCCCCATGACTGCATGAGCTCCCAATCCCTGTCCTAGTAGCTATGCAGCCATAGATTATTCCTGGTGGGGCCACTTTGTAATCCCCAATTCATACCGTTGTCACTTTACTCCCTGTTGTTCTATAGCTCATTCCCTAATAGCCCTTTCAATTTTCTTCCCCATGAGTCATTCAGCTTCTGCACTGAATCCCAAGAATGTTGTCATCTGGACTCCCCCACCGCTGCGGTCCCTCTGTGGATTTCCTTGTTGCCAGTGAAAAGAAATAAGGCTGAAATTTTGATCTTTTTTTTTTTTTACAAACCTCAACAAGCCCTTTTGCTTCCATGTGTGCACTTTTTTTTTGCAGAGGGATTGATGGGAGCTTACTTGTAAACTTGACATGTGTGATGTCATGGTGTGGGGAGGAATTATGGGAATCTACAGGATCTCAATCAGAGAACGTCAGACAATTCATAGAAATGGCAGAAACAGATACATTCTAAAAGGAGAAAAGGATGACAGCCAAGTACATAGTCTTGAGAAGACATCCATTGTAAGATCGTCTTGGCAGTAACCAGCATCCATATGTGTAGAATGCAACCCATTTAAGAGCCATGCCCAAGGTCCCCAGTGCTGCTGAGGAGAAGCAGGTGATTAACAACGAGAAACTCTAGTTGAGTGAAACTGCTTCACTGATGGGAAGGAGTCTAAGCTGAGTGACGGGCCCTGAAGCCAGACTGGAAAGTGTAAAAGAAGAGTATTCTGGGAGAGTAAATTTGAGTAGGGTAGATGCATCACATTCAGGGTTTCAGAGAAGAAGGATCAGGCAATAATTCAGAACGGCAGATGAGTCTGTTTCTTCAGCAAAGGCAAGGGGATAGGTTTGATTTTTAACATTGGTGGTGACACACTGGCCATTGGCCAACAGGCCACAAATACCCTGGCACCACCCAGCTTGAAAAAACAATTTTTTTATTTTTTTTTTTTATTCCTGAGTCACACTGATGTTCTGTTCTACTTTTTGTTGCATTGGATAAGAGTGTCTGCTAAATGATAGGAATGTAATTGTAACATAAGTATAGTATGGTTTATTTATACCAGTTAACTGAAAAACACTGAGCTGAAGACAGTACATTTTATTAAACAGAAATCACATTGCAATGGCTGACTGATTGCTGACTGACTGTTTTTGTCCTTTAAAACATTTTTTCTGGCAAAGATGACCTAAGAAACAAAGTTATAAAACTGATCAAAGTATCATAACATAACTGAGCCCATACAAGCTCTACTTCCCTCAAGGACAGGTTGCTGAGATATGGAGCTTTGAAATTCACCTTGTTGCGTTCTTACTTTCCTCTGTGCAGGTAATATGAATTGCATCACCCAAGGATACCGTTTGAGAGCCCTAAAGGAGTCAAATCTGTAAACAGACAGATGGATCAAAATTGGAAATGTTGCATATTTTCACCACTGCATATTCCACTGATGATAACTCTGGAATCTTTGTATGATAGCAATAAAAATACCTGAACAAATAAATAATTCACATTTATTAATTTTTTTACAAAATTGTTGCAGCTATCATTTATTTTTGAATGTACACTTACAAATGTGTTTTTTTTAATTCAGTTAAGTCCTTAGCATTTTGTTCTTAAAGGATTGTCATTTTGAAGCCATCTTGAAGCAGTACATTGTGTGATCTTGTGAGGGGTTGGGGGAGTGTCAGAGGACCACACGCAACTGTACAGGGACTCGAAGCTTATCACCAAGGCGATGAGCCACTGAGGCTAGAGGAAACAAGGAAGGGAAAAAAATAAGACAGGAGTGAAAACGCAAACTCCCTGTCAAGCCTTAAAAACAGCCAAACTGAAAACAACCCTGTAAAAACAAGGGCGAGAAACAAAAAGAAACACTGAGCACTGCTCAGGAACGAAAATAGTTGGGATAGAAACCAGGGAAACCCAACGTAACCGAGTCGCAGCTCAGACGCAAAAAAAAAAAAAAAAAAAAAAAGGAAAACTTGGGGTCGAACAGATATCCAAGAACCTAAAATGTAGCTTAGGAAAACGAAAAGGTAAAGCCCTAACGCTCTGCCGGCACGAAGCCCAGAAACACAAACCGAAATACAAACCTTTCAACGGGGAAACGCTTCTAGAGAAGTGAGCAAACAGGAAGTATATTAAACAGGCGCTGAACTACCTTACCAGCTCAATGAGAACGTAAGTTGACACTGAAGCAAGGACTGAAACTCAGACAGCGTCTTAAATAGCCTTGTACGGCGCAGGTGGCCGGAATCAAGGCATAAGGAGGAATAAATGGAAACAGGTGAATCCAGTGGGGTAATAATCAGGCCGGGAGGCCAAAAACGGAACTGCACCCCAAACCCATGACAGATCTCCCACGATACTTGGAAGATTTAACTGCATGTACTTGTGTCAAAAAACAAATGATAAGAACTTCATTGAACTAAAAAAACACACCATTTATAAGAGTGTACCATTCTAATAATAATAGTTGTTTAAATATTTTCATAGATTGTGTTATTATAATAATAACAACAATAATAACACAATCTATATAAATATTTAAACAACTATTATTATTATTGTTAATAATAATAATAATAATAATAATAATAATAATAATAATTATTATTAATATTATATTAATAATTAGTCAATTATGGCATTGGCAGCCGTGGCAGCTGTACAATGTAGAACAGTGGTCTATGTGTCTGATCTTATTAATATGTTTACTTTTAGGAGTGGTCTGAGTTAACTTCCTAGAATCAGAATATATTTGTTTTTCCAATGTGTGAACATGGGGTCACTCTGTCTCGAAGGCTACATATGAAGTACTGGTTGCAAGCATGAGGGTTTGAAAAATTAACTGTAAATGAAATTCAACTCAAATGGTTCTGAAGCATGTCCTTGCTGTGGCCTTCAGAGACTTAAGGCTTCAGATCAATATGCTGGAACCACATCCCAGAACATATCTTGTGAGGAAAGTAATGCCTTATAATAAAAATAATCAAAACCAAAAAAACGTAAGCCAGTGCAAGCTGAAATATGTTTGTTGTGAGGCAGTAGTAAATTATCTTTGGGGTCTAGAATTGCTAGTTTAGAATTGCTAATTGTTAGCATGAAGACTTTGAAGTAAAGATGACTGGCAAGTACAAAATAAAACAATAATTCTGTTTTTATTGAAAAGGACACTAAAATAAGATGATCACTCCAAATACGATGGTGGATGGTGAAGGAGCAGAGTAAATAGCCAGTGATGCATAAAGGAGGAAAAATAAAGATAAGATGCTGAGTGTAATGAGAAGTGTGAGAGGTGCGCTTACATTCCAGAGGAAAAAATACCTCTCTACTGCAGGGTTTTCTTAGAAGGGAAACAAAGACAGCACTGCAGAGAAAAGAACACTCAGTGGCTTTCAGTGGCTTTCTATATTTGGCGTTCTGTCCAAACTACAGTAAATAATAGCTGTCCATTTTAAATCTCCCCTCTTTGATATTTGATTGACAAGTATGACTTGTCAATCAAAAAAGTAATGCTTCCACACAGCTATCCTCATACACCTCTGCCAGTAGTTATGGTCATCGGTCATCCCATGAAAAGCCACCATCATACCACACCTGTACATGTGCATGTTCTTTCAACGCTGAGATTTATGTGAACGGGAACATTCCAAAGGGAATTTCCTAACCTTGTCAAAATCTAACATTGCACATGTTTATATTTGTTCCCAGCCAGAGCCTGCCCTCATAGATTCATTAATTCCTCCATTTATTATTGGTTCTCTCCCCACATGGCCACCTGCACATATTTCCTACCGCCTCTCTCTCTCTCTCTCTCTCTCCCTCTCGATACACTGTACTGTGTATTTTGGTAATTTAGTTGTTCTATATCACCACTGAACCAGCAGAGAGAGAAAGAGTTCAGACCTTGTCTGGGACACAAAAAATAATTTTGGTTTAAAAATATCAGGCATAGTGTATAGTACAGATATGATGGATAGGAATGCCATTTTAACTGTTTATTGATGTTGTCATGGTTTTGGGTGGCTTGAGCATTCTGCTCTATTCCTTTCCACCCCTGCTTCTCTAATTAGAGTTTGTCACCTTGTTTGGGTTAATGGTCTGTAGGCATGCAGAATTCACTCTGCCTACAGACCCCTTCCGCGCTGATTGGTTCAGAGCTTAGCAGGCGTGTTGATTGCGTTAGCTGCGGCACCTGTCTAACGTTACTTAAGGTGTGGGTTCACAGAAAGCCAGCGCTTTAGTGTTAGCTACACACAAAAGCTGGTACTGGTAACACAACAGTGCATTTCACCTAATATAAAGTTCATGCCCAAGAATTATGCCCATAGGCGTTAATAATCTCGTGAAAATTATATAAGCGAGGTATCTGGTTTAGCACGTCTGTGACTCCTTTAGTCAGGATTGTCACGGGGTAGAGAGTTAGGAGGAGATCAGTTCTGCGAGTTGTGCAGTTAGTTCTCCTTCCCCTTGGTTCGGAGTCCTCCTTTTGAGGTTCCCTTATTTAGTTGGGATATTCCTGTGGAGTAGTGGTCGTTTTTGTTCGTTTATCTTTACCATTCCTCGATCTCGGAAGAGATTTTGTGGCGTGCTCATTTTTTAGAGACTATTAAGATCCCTGTTCGGTTGCGCTTGGTCTCTGTCTCCCAACCCTTACAGATGTCCCAAACCTGTTCTTGAAACTGCTAGAATTTTCACCTGTAAGGGTTTGAAAAGTCTCTAAATGTAGTGGCAAAAGTACCAAGATGGTAATGCTGCAGCTGAATACAAAATTCCAGACCAGACGACTACAGAAAGAGGGATGAACACTAGACCATAAAGTACTTTTAAAATAAAACCAGCAATAAACTATTAACCAAGTTAACCATAACATTTTTATTTAATTAAATTACTCAGTGCAACATTCTCACTGTATACACACAATGTATTTTTTTCCCCACTCTCCTTTTAAGCTAAGAAACCAGTATTCTATTACAGGGGCTTATCTATTGCTCATGGAAGAAAAGGATTCCTGCAGACCCCTTCTATGCAGTTTTGCAGCTTTCTTGAGGCTGCTTCAAAAAGTATTCAAACTGTCATGAATACCTCATGCAGCTGCAATGAAAAGCCAGGGCTCCCCAATCCCTGTCTTCAGGGATCCCCTTTGTACACAGGGTTTATATAAACTGAAATTAAATTCCAAAAGCAAGAAGTGCCCTTGTGAAAGTAGAAATATTGTCATGAAATATTTAGATGAAATTCAGATGAACGTACTTTGCATAAAAATGAGCCTGCGCAGTGATTATGATATTTGCACATTTAATACACATTAAATTGTATTCAGTCAGCATTACTTCTGAACTTTAAATGACAAAAAGAGTGACCTTTGCATTTTCAGTGTAGAAAGTATTCGTATTAGTTATGTTTACCAAACTTGCCTAACGGTGCTTTCCAGAAATGAAAATAACATTTTTAATTATTGTAGAATGAAATTAAGGACAAATGCTAACTGAATCCAGTAAATATTTCCAGCCATAGAACCACTTATAACCTGAAACAATGGAAAGATTTGTATTAATAAAATAAAGCATGCACAGGTATCTATCTATGACTCAGTAAGTCAGCGGGAAACTGCCATTCTTTTATGGAGGTATTTTTGTCACAAATATGTGAAATGCAGCAGCATTAGCCCATTAGCACAACTGCTCCTCGCATTTTTCATATTTGTGAAACCATTATACATATTTGCAACTCCAGACTACATATTTGCAACTCGCATTTTACATATGTGAACTCATTCTACATACGTTTGCCTTGCTTGCCATAAACATGCAAAGACAACAATGCTCTTATCATCGGTACATATATTTAGGATGTGTCAGATATTAGATTTGTATCTGAGATGGGAGGGAATTTCAACAGGCGATACCACAAGAGGTAGGAGTAGGAGTTGTGTAAGTTACAAGTACAACCAATGGGTGGCACCACACTTATGTTGCAGCAGATTTATTTTGTTGTTCCAAAGAATATAGGGGGAGGCTGAAAAACCAGCTTCGGGATAGTGTGAGGAGGTGAGTGCACTATGACAATTTTGTTAGTGTCATTTTCCAGAAAGAATTTTGAAGGCACATTAAAACTGTGATCGAAGGCAGACCTATACCAAACTCTGAGAGAAATCTCTTGTTTTGCCACCTCTCCATGTGTTGGTTTTTAGCAGGTTGTCTGTCTTTCACTGCTTTTTGTCTTCTTCTGTGCCATTCTTTTGGAAAAGCCTCAGACACTGCATACATTCACAATTTCTTATTTTTTCCTTGTCTGTAAGATAAACAAACCACATCTTACAACCGTATGAATAAAACAAGGTGCAAGGCTCTTGGCCTAAAAACTGTGCTGGCTGTGGTACAAAAACAAGTACCACTGAAGGGGTAAACTTGGGTCGTGAAATTTCCCAGAACCCTTTGGAACTTCCAAAAATAAATGCAGTGACAGTCAGGCAAACAAATAAATAAATACATAAGATAGTAACTCGCTTGTACAAGAAGCTTGGTTATTGGTTGACTTTTACTTCAATGTTTTTTCACCTTGCCTTTCATAGCTTCCGTGTTAGGTTTTTATTAAATACAAAAATGTTGGCAAATGATTCCAGCACCCTTGGCAGTTATAAATGTACTATATGGGTCTCTGGTGTTTTAATACATGCCAGTCTCAGACAGACGATTGGAGAACAATTGTGGAATTTTTTGTAATTATTTTGGTGCGGTAAATAGCAAGTATGCTGTTTTACAAGCTCCTCTAAAATATGAATTCCACTTTTTTTAAAATATAAAGAGACCTTTTCAATTCTGGCCCACTGGCATTAAAAAATTCAGAAGGTGCATTTTCTCTGCATTACAATTTGGGAAATTTCTGAAAAGTGGAACATTGAAAATCCCAGATACCCCCCTCTTTAGAGCAGAAGCAGAAGGCCTCGGTCCCATGGCGATATTCCAGGTGCAGATGAAGCCCTTCTCTTCATGAAAAACACAAGTAGGCAAAATGTTGAAGGAGAGCGATGAGCTTATAACTGTAGTCACTTGCTGTCATGAGCTATTTTCATGTACATTTTAAATTGTGCTCAGCCAGTGGCACATTTACCACTCTTTTACTGGTGTCAACCCAGAAGCAGCTGACACTGTGGTGAAGGCAACATGTCTTTTACACAACTTCTGTTGAAGCCGTACAGAAGAGCAGGAACTTGCTGTGAATAATGACCATGCAGCCTTTAGATGCCTCACACGGCAGGACAGCAACAACTGCTCCAGGGAAGCATCATCTGTGAGAGACAAATTTCCTCAGCACTTCTCTGCAGCTGGTGCCATGGCAGCACAACATTATCTAAATGGCAAAACGAAACAAAGCAGCTTTCCAACACGTGACAAAATGATGCAGCGGCTGCAATGTCCCCTGAACTGGGCCGCAGATGTTACAGTAGCTGTTGGGTCTCTTCAAGCCTGATAAATGTTGCCAAATATTGTCAGAGTCAAAGTCATCAGAATGAGTTGACTGAGCAGTCACTAGCTTGACAGCAATTTTGTTATTTAACAAGCAACTCGATTCTTAATGTTACTGTCAATACATTCTCGGCATTCACTTAGAAGGATAGTAATGCCATTTGCAAGTCTATCATTTCATTTTACAAATAGAAAAAAGGCAAACAGCAATTCAAGTTTATTTATTTATTTATTTTCTTGAATACAAAAACTGAAACACATTATGAGGCCATTCCTGCAATGTTTGTTAAAAACATAAAAGACTTAATGACTTAAAGACATAGTGCATGGACATATGATTTACCTGTCTATGACTGCCTTTGTAATTGTGATTTACATACTTCAAAAAAGTGCCTTTTGTATATTCCCATTATTATTCCATACATTTCTAACCCTTGTAAATTAGACAGTGTCACTACAAAGACAACCTAGGATACATTAGTATTATTAGAACAGAGAATAAAGAGTTGCTAGTTAGACCCACGTGTAGTCCTGGTTGTTTTTCTTCATTAACTTTTTAGTAGCTATTTTATGGGTAGACTGGAAATTTGTTATTTTTGAAATATACTTAAGACTTTTGGATTTGAGATCAAAATATGAATGCGAGCTGAACGACCAGCCAATCAGCTTTTATGTCATGGTATTTACATATGTACATGATTTGTCATTTTATAGAAACAACTGTTTTTGTGTTGAGTCTCCCATTTTCATGCACCCCGCAATCTGCCACGATCAGAGCTTGATCCACCTGGACAACTGGACTTTCCCCACAAGAAATAGTGACATACTGAGCTGTGCACTTGCCCCCAGATGCACCTCCTGAAGTCACCGACCCAACTGAGACGGGTAGCTGAGCATGATAAAGAGGACAGAGAAAATGAGTGAAGTCAGCAAATGCAGAGTGATTTGGTCCACTTGGTTCTGCATACTGATTTATAGTGTAGACCAAGATGAGTGGGAGGAGACTTGACTAAACCTCAGCCATATCAATATAGAAGAAAATGATTGGATTCTCTCCAACCTTTTCAACAGAACAACCTGTTTACAACCGCTTAGATAACCCAGAACTCCCACTGAGCACAGCAGAAATAGTATTTTATTCCAAAACCGCATTCTCTCAGATTAATCTGTCTTGTTCCCAGTTCTTTATTTTGTGCAGAAATCCTTCATGACTTCCACCTCGGAGTTGGCTCGAGTACCTGGGTACATCTTGCCCTCCATCCTCACACTGTGGGAGGACCCCAACTAGGCTGCTGAGGATGATAGTGACCTGGTGTGGGCCCAGCAGATGGTTGCCAAACACTTCCAATGATGCCTCTGGCAACCTCTGAGATGCCTGGATTGCTGTAGACACTTTGAACCAAATGGATGTCACTCTTAGTTCCACCATTTGTTCTACTGGGTTCTCCAGGGGAACCAGGGGTGACTGGGTAATGTTGGGCACGTTATGCCTATGTGTGTATGTGTGTGTTTGCCTATCCTCACTTTGTAGACTAGGCATTTCACCTCCTGCGTCATCTTTGACGATACTCAGAACAAAAGGAGGCTCGCAGGTCTTTTTTCTCTATTGCCACCCGCAAAACGTGCCTTGCTTGAGATAACACTTAGACTGATACCTACAGAACTACTCTCTAACCGACGCTGGAGTGGAGCTGAGTGGTCCAGGTGAGAGCTGAGAAACTCTGAGAAGGGACTAATCCAACCTTTCATCATAATTGGCAATGATTGGAGGGGGAGGAGTGATGTACAAAATTGGGGCTGTGGGGATATAGCCATCCTATTATTTGCGTTTCCTTCTTTGATTTAGGTGCTTTATGCATTATGCAGTGTCGTGAAAAAATGTTTGCCCCATTCCTGATTTCCTCTATTATTGCATATTTGTCGCACTGAATGATTTCAGATCTTTACACAAAATGTAATAATAGACAAAGGGAACCTGAGTAAACACAAAACACATTTTTCAAATTGTTATTTAATTTACTTGATGGAAAAAGTTATCAAACTCCCATATCACCATGTAAAAATGTTTGAAATATCATCTAACTGACTGTTCAGAATGATGTTGTGACAATTGATGCTCATGTTTACTGGGTTGCCACTGATAATATGGCAAAGATTTGACACAAAATACATATGTACAGTTGTGTACACAGAAGTAGAGTACATAAGGTTACTTGACAGAACAGTATTATGAATGATAATCATATTGCTTTTGTTTTATGAGACGTGGGAGCAAACACTGCTGAGCAAATGTAACATCCAATTGAACATTACACTCACCCAAAGCCTTAAATAGAACACCACTTCAATGGGAAATAATTGGCTAGGTTTGCCATCAGTGTGAAGTGGTTAAGTAAAATATGCCTGAATCCAGCAGTCAATGTCCTTACTGAATGTGCAGAACTACATACTGAACACCAATCATGTCAAAAATCCTCACTTATCTTATCCACAGGCCACATTTTGCGCTGTTTTATGTACTTAAATCCTGTTTCACTGGTTAGATTGTTTTTATCAAAGCCCTTCTTTTGCCATTATACAACCTGCAAATGAATATGTGGTGTGTAAATCCCTGTTCTCTGAACACCCATACAATTACTACCCACCCATTTCAGTTTTTTTTTTTGTGGACTAAAAATATGGAAAGTAAAACTTTTGGGTATTTTAATCGCCTACAGCTGCAGGCATGGCACTAAGTTTCATGGGGAGGAATCTGAAGGAATCCCCATTCCTTTGAAAGTCTCATCAGTAAAGCAATGCAGAATGCTGCCTTGCGCAGTCATCTGGAGTGATACACCTTGCATCATTAAATATGGCATCAGCAGATAGCTTCTGTAGCCCTCTGATTTATGCACTGTGAAAGTATAGCTCTCATACTTAGGACTGCAGTACTGAGAAAAGCCTAAACATTTGTCACCTGATGTTTTCCAATTCTCCCACTTAATCGATTCAGCATATGAAATTTCCCACATGCACACTATCATCCTACCAGTGCTCAGTCATAAAACACATGTTTTCTCGGCTGCCCAGGTTTTCCTGGTTGGATAAAGCGCTTATGTTTCTCTCAGCAACCAAATCCTCATCAGTGTGCACAACACTGAATGCAATAATGGTGAGGCTTAGTATTGTTCATACTGATGGTGTACATCAAGCCTCATTTTGTGCAATAATTGTTGGTAGTGCATAACCTGTCCCTTTTACTTGTAGAAGCATGTGGTTTCACAACTTGGTGCTCTCTAGATAATGCCAGACAGTCACATAGCACTGCACATATTGTAAAGGATGCAGTGAATATTCAGGGGTGTAACAGACATTGCAATGGTATTTGCAGTTGTGGGAATTTGTTGTGGTAATGGGTGTATAGCAGTAGTCACAGACATACTGACTGCCTAAAAAAACTTCCAAGGATTTAATGTTATAATATTGATGTCCTTCCTGGTGAAGGAACACAATTTGAGATTGTATTTTAGAAACTGTCACTTGGAGAGCTATGGTACCACACAAAAACTACAGCTGTGCAACCGCTCACCTTTAACAGTTGCTCAAACATCTGAGGAACAATAATACAATCCTGTACACTTACTTCAACAGCATTCTGTAGACATGCTACTTCTAGATCAGATTCCTCAATGTTCAATTTAGGGTTTAACAGCTGAGACAGACAAATAACAAAACAAAGCTTAGCGTCTTGTTACTTACTATGAGATGTTTATACATTTACAGTTTGCAAAGGTATTGGCACAGCCATGGCATATTGGTTTTTCCTCTGTATGAATCATATTTGTATTTCTAATCAAACATTGACTACATTTAAATCATTAATTTTGTTTTGTAATATCTATCATATTGTTATATTTTTAACTATATTAAAATAATGCTTCAAGTACCCCTATTTCGACTCAGCATAAGGGATATTGGGACATGGACATCACTAGATTCATGATGCGATCCTTTGAGGTGTTCTGAACAGATTCTACCACTGCATCTTTCAGTTGCAATGTATTCGCTGTAATTTTGGACTTCAGTTTCCTTTTGAGCAAGTGGGAAGCATGTTCAGAAGGGTTTAAATGTTGTGACTGATTGTGTCACGTCAAACTCTTCCACCTTTTCTTCCGGGTTCACTCCTTGGTTAAAGGTGCGATATGTACGTTTGTTGTAAGAACACTTGTACATATTTGGTTAAAATTTCCCCTCACCCCGACAGATATCACTAAAAGAGGGTCTATAAATCATGACTATACCTCATTTATCAGGTACCCCAACCCCACCACCACCTCAGTCAAGTCATTATTAGGCCATGCATGTTGTCGCTGGTAGTTGCTCAAGCTGGAATTCATGGTTAATTCCCATCCCTGACCACCCGTTTTGAAACTTTGCTTCTTTGTTTACTAAGCCCCACCTCACTATAAGAATGTCAAAAATTGGTTCTTTAAGGCTCTATTCACTCTCTCTGGTTACTTCTAGGGGTTCTCAGATCTCATTGGCTATGGAGACATGGCATGTCCTACTCACTGGTCCTGTTGCCCCACAGTTTGCATAAAGGTCTATGGCCAGCAGGTCTTTGTCTGTTACGGAATCTCTGTTTACTGAGATAAAAGAAAATTCTAATGTTAAACACCTTTTAGGAATTTTCTCACTTGTGTAATTATCTCATTACACTCCCTGCTCAATGGACTGCACACCTTCGGCTCCACCTCTTTTTGTGGATTTCTCCTGGGAGAAATTTCCCAGCTGATGAGCTGACCACCTGCAGCGTCTCTGCATTGGTTCTCCCCTGAGAATGCTAAGTAAACAAACCCATTCACAGTCCTTGCAGTGGCATCTATTTCAGTTATAAGTTCATGGTAGCCGTTTTGTTTCTCTGAACTGTTTTACGTGTTGTCTTTAACTTTTGTTAAATGTTAAGGGTTATGTTATAGAATATTACTGACAATATTATTAACATACTAACCTCTGGTTTGCATGCATCCATATAGCACTACAAGCAGGCTACATTCAATCTCCTTGTAATAAAGACTATGCTTTCCTTCATCACTAGTGTCTTTACCTTCTTTAACATCACCGTTTTCCCCAAACGCAAACACTGTTTCTTTAAATTAATTAAACTAGTTACTTTTTTTCACAAAACCATACAAAATAATTATCATAATTTGAATAGCTGATAACATTGTATGAATAGATCTTTGTCCTGTGCAACACATGGTTCTACTGCTTGAGCAGAATATACACAGTGTACAGTATATGCATTTATTTAAAATATGAATAAATGTACTTTATGACACACACATAAATATTTCACCCAGCAGGGATTCAAGTTGCTGACCCTAACTGGGTGATGTTAAGGGGGTGGGTGGGGGTTGGGTTCATTTATGGCAAGGACTAGCTTATCTAAGCACTGATAAAATTGCTATTTGTACAAAATAACTAAGTTGCTGAAAGCAGAGCTAAGCACTATGAGATTGTTATCAAAAGATTTGTTGTTATAGTTTCTTTTTAAGGAGGCCAAATGGCAAACATGAATCAGATAGGGGGTAATTCAACTTAGCTTATTGTGTACCTCAAACAAAAGAGAAAATTTACTCCTCCTCTTCACAATGGAGGTGACATTTGTAAATAATAGTCCACGCAATATTGAAATCCCCATTCACAGGCAAAGACTATTGCTGCCATGTTAAGACCATTACTTACGTAGGAAGACCTTGCAGTTTTTTTCAATTGAGTGTCACAGATTCCTCTTATGTTCCTGAAAGCTCAAATCATTCTCAATTTAAACCAAACAAAATATATGGTGTGGCCATTCTGGGTACTTTAACGGTAATGAACCCTGCAGGAGAGGAAACAAGATGACACCTTAGATTTGTATGCATATGCCTCAGCATTTTTTAATTGCCTAAGGAACTGTATTGGGTGTTTGCAAGAAAGAAAAACAGGCACAAGTTAATGATTTGATCAAACCGATAACCATTTAGGTAAAAATATTATTTTGTTTGAGCATTAACAATTAGCATGTATCACAACATACTGCCCCCCATTTCAAATACTAGATTCTAGTATCAGTTACCAGAAATACAATAACTTCTGATATCCATTGGCAGCCATTCTAACCTCTCCCTTCAATAATTACATTATAACCACTATATTTGACTTAGTCTGAGAGGGTGTGATGTAGATAATGTATTATTATTATTATTATTATTATTTTGTGTATAGCACCTTTCAGGCATAAAGCACAAAGTGATTTCCAGAGCAGATAAAATAGTAAGGTATAAAATTACAACACAATGGGTATACTAAAAGCAGCATAAATGGGAAGAACAAACAGCAAATAAAATAGAAATAAATGAAAGGCAATAATAAAACACACAAAGTAAAACACAATCAAATGATAAAAGGAAATGATAACGTTTAAGACTCAGCCATTAAAAAAAGCACAGCAAATAGCGATCAGTCATTACACAAGGCAGTTTTGTAAAAAAGAAAGAAAATAAGCTTTTTAGGCTAGTTTTACGAGCAGGGGATGTGTCAGCGGACCTAATGGGGACTTTAAGCATTAACGGCTGCGGGTATGGCTACAGCGACCAGAAATAAATCTTTCCTCTTTTGCACATCCTGAATTTGACTTTCTCCTGTCTGCCACCGTAGTCTACTGATCTACTACGGACATGCACATGCACACGTACAATACTCTGTAATTTATAAACAATAGCCAATAAGACAGTAGACATTCAAACAATAGACAATAAATGGAATAAATTCCACACAACATAGTGCTACATCAACATATATGAGATGACTGTTAATACAAAGGATCCATAGAAACCGTCACAAGCAGGAGTTTGGAAGTCTGCAAATGTATTGGGCATATCAGGACTGGCTGACTTTGTCTCAATCTTGGCTTTGTTAGATAACCATCATTGATGGATGCTGACTCATCTATGCCCACATCTTAACAGCTACCATGTAACCTTTCTTGTAGCAAGATACAGATCATCACAGCCAAAACTGGGTCTGTTGACCATGACAGATATTTCTCCCTCAGTCCTCCACTCCTTGTCAGAAAACATATGTTCTCATTACTTGTGAATGTTACCAGAGTAAAGGAATTAGCATTTGGATAGTTTGATGTGTTTTGTAAAAAAAAAAAAAACAACGACAAAAATCAAATATTAATTCCACACACATGTGGGAATTTTGTGAATATTTCTTTTAGTATATATGCTCCATTTTTAATATTACATTTGTGTCTGTGTGTCCAAGGATACATGTATTGTTGGGCTAAAAGCCAACCTTGCATACTCAGTCCTGATGTAATAATCAATTCATGATAATTTTACTTGTGTTGTTACATGTGTGAACATTAATATTCTCTGCATACATTTTCTAACTTATCCCTGTTTAATGTGCATGTGTAACTGAAAAAACTAAAAGTCATTGTTTTGGACAATTACTGATAAACATTTATAATTTTGAGTGAATTAATGTCCGCAGAAGCATTCTGTTTTGTCAGTTTTAATTGTGTAACTCTAGCCTAATTCTTACTTCTTTCCTCTGAAATTCTGAATTCCTATAAAAGCATACATAATGGGCTCCATTTTCCAGGTAGTCTTAGTGCCTGAAAAAGGGGGCGTTTTCTCATTCGTTTTGCACCTGAATCTGTTGGGTAATTTTGTGATTTGCCATTTGCCAAAGTGGGAGGAGAGGCACTGTGGGGGGTGTGTCAGTGTGTCAAGCAGCGCACTGTTGAAAGCTACTTCACAACATGGTGTCATGTTCATGATATCCTATAGAACATCAGTCCGCTCTAACCGTACCTTGTGCTCGCACATGAGTTCTTTGCTTTATTCCAGACTCCACTGCTGAGTTAGCATTGTGAGATTTCTAAAATATTGTGGAGAAAATGCCACAGTCCTCTTTGGGATTACTATTAGTATGACTGTCACAGACTTACTATGGATTTTGTTGTTTGGTACAGTTTTTCATTACATAATTTACAAAAAGCCCTGGGTTTTAAGTGAGTTTTAAGGGGTTCAAACAGCCAACAGCTAACACTAAGGCAGCACAGAAGTTTTTCATTCATTTAGTAATATGGCAACATTCTACAAAATGTCATACCATACTGAACAAGAACAGTGTTTGGACCCTGTTTTGGATGGGATGTTCATTTTGATTAGTGAGTCAGTCTTTCTACTTCCTTATTGTTCACCTTTACCACAGATAAAAATGGTTAGTGCAGATGCAACATACAAGCTGTTGTTTAAAACCTATGAAAGTGCAAAGTTAACTTATTTTATTTGGTTGAATCACTCCCATTTGCAACATTACCTCAGTTTATTATTACATTACAGGCATTTAGCAGATGCTGTTATCCAGAGCGACTCACACAACAGCTATTACTCTGCTATTAAGGTAAATGAAGAACACAAGGAAGTACTCCACTTTAAATAGCACCTTCAGAACATTTCTACAATTACTCTGCATTCTAATTAGCAAAAAAACTAATTTTTACTTATTTGATAATGAGTCTCACACAGGGCTTTGGGACAAAAATGTCAAATGTCCTTGAAAGTCAAAGTGTATATATCATAGGCCTGGTCTGAGTCAACACTTTGTAACTTTCATAATGATATCCATGAGGTTTGTTAGGGATAATATCCCCTACAAAAACAATGCTGGCAACTGCTTTCCCTACTTCCCTGCTTATTAATTAATTTTAATTAAGTAGATAAAACTTAACTGTGTAGCTTTTGTAACCTTTATTTATACAGGGTAGGTTGACTGAGCATGCCCACTCCTTTACAGCAATGCCATCCCAGCACCCAAACCTGCATTTGCATTGTGGGAGGAAACCCACACGGACATGGGGAGAACATGCAAACAGAAAGGTTGTGGTCGGGATTCAAAACTGGTACTTTTTGCTGTGAGGTGACAGTGCTATCCACTGCGCTACCATGTTGCCTTATTTCACTCCAAACCTTAATCCACTTTGTCAGGTCTTTTTCCCCTCAATCTCTCCTGTAATGATTTGTTCCTGTACTGTGAATACTCATTTTAAGCTTATTTTTTAATTAATATTGGAACACTGTTTAAGTAACACTTCAAATCTCTCCACTTTCCATGCAGTTCACCTCATCTATTACTTATTGTTGTGCATCCATTCAGAGAGCTGTCCTGATTGGTCGTCAAGATTCAGGCATGGTGAAATTTAGAGCGGCTGATTTCAGAGCCTTGGGCAGTCAGAGAGACCAGATCTGTCCAAGTGTGATCTTAGAACTGTCGGAACCAAAGATGAAGAAAAGTGTTCTAAAAAAACTGACATACTGCACCCTTAAGAATGGTTTATTTAGGATGGCTTAATTTGCCAAAATGTGTACAGTAGCACAACCAACCCTGTGCTGCAAATATAGTTTTTTTTTTTTATTAAAAAAGAAAGAAATAAAATAAATCTGGAATTGAATAACTACACCAAAACAGACATTTATGGCATCAAAACTTCTCTTTTTGTTGTCCTTAAAGTCTTCCCAACCAGTTGCTATCTACTGCAGCTTAATCTTTACACAATATTATGTATAAATGAATATTATTACTGTAGTACTTCTTATTCTTTCTGGAAAGTGCGAACAGAAAAGTATTATGCTATGTTACCAAATGATGAGCTCACAAAGTTTAACTTTGGATGTATGGAAATCGTATCTTAATCTGGCTCCTATCTTATGAAACCCTTTCATCACAATAGGGCCACAACTTTGAGTGATGGTAAAAAGCTATTTCTAAATTCATTGCTTTGACTGCAGCTTTGAAGTAAAACCTCTCTGCTTGCCTGCTTGTCAGATGTTCCAGCAGTGTCAACTCCTCCTGATGTTACCTTCAAAGGATTGGCCTGTTGTTCCATAGACAATTTATCAATTTGAACTCTTTTGAAATGTCTTTTCAAAGTTTTCTCCATAAAGTCAAAGTTTATTATCATACCTAACTAATACTAGACTTAAGGAAATACCAATATCAGAAATATGTATGCGGCTGAAATGGTGATTACAATTAAAAGAAATCCAATTTTCAATTTACAAAAATATCTGAATGGTGAACTTATATAATAAGTATATAATTATATATATAATGATATAATATATAGTAATAATATAGTATAGAGTAGATTTAACAGATTTTGGGAATTCAAAGCATTTGCAATTTATAAAGGTAAAGTAAAAACTGATTAGAAATGATAGATTATTAGTGTAAAACTGGTAAAAATAGAGATGCTTGTAGCCAATGATAGATCCAGTCATCATTGATTTCATGAAGCCACACTCATCCACCAAAATAATGGATTTGTTGGGAGACTGCGTGGCACAGTCCTTGAGGCAGCTGACTGTCATCCGAGTTTCTGCACTGTGATCTCATTTCCATCTGTAACCCACTCTCCTGTATGAATAAAAGTATGTAAGGTGAGAGGACTGTTCACTTCAGGAATACTGAATGTTTAGGACACAGCTTCTGAAAAATAAATGCATTGTGGGAAATATGCTAATTTTAAGCCTATCATGCACTTTTCACACCTCTAAGTGTAAAAGTTGATTGGTGGAGCCTTTTATAAATCATAAAACTATTTACATATTTTGTGACATTGAACCTCTTGATTGGTGATTGGTTGTCATATCTGTGCCACTTTTTGAAATGAGCTAGGACAATCATGTCCTTGGAATAGTTATTTCACACATGGCATGGATATAAGCGGACAAACATCTTAAGCACAAATCTGTTCAAATGCATAGTTGATAAATGAGCCCATAGTTGATTAACTAACATGTAGCATGCTTGTACCGCAGGGCAAATTTCAGTTTAAGAATCACTGTAATGCAAATATAAAGCATTGCACCTCCATGCCTATCTGCATTTACCAGACATTGTTAGTCTGTGCTCTGTGACTCATCCCTCCCATGGTGCATCCTATGCCTAATCCTGACATCACAAATACCTCTTACCCATAATTCTGATGTACTGTTATCCTTTCTGTGTCATGGCTCCCTAGAGCTTGCTATGCAGAATTTGACCAGATGTGGCAAGTGGTTCTAGAGCATTCTTGTAACCCCTTAGTTATATTTATAGTAAGTTAACCTTTATTATAGCAGCAATTGCTTTTTCACACACTCTAATATTGCACACTGGTAGAGAGGGGGTAAATCAATGTTAGCAAAATAAAAATTGGTCCTGCTGAATATGTTTTTGAGAGCACGCAGACAAGCATCTGCTTTTATTCACTGCTTTTTTAAACTCTGCAGTCCATCAGTTGATCTGGCTGACTGCAAAACTTATTGAGCTGGCACAAGCAGACTACAGGTGGCCAATTGACCAGATGAGTTTCTATTGAGATGAAGCAGGATGCCAAATGAAGATGTCCCTTGCTGTTATGATATGACCAATTCAGAATTAACTTTCATGATTTCCAGCAACATCTGGCACAAGCCCAGTTATTCCATTCAATTTCAAACCATGGGCTGTATTGTTATTGTTTAAAAATATTGCTATCCAAAGTGGTGCTAAGCATATACAATTCACACGCAAATTTGGAATAGTCAATCTTCTACAACCACAGCCATGTTCATGCACAAACCCCACTACCAGTTCTGGAGAGTGTAGACATCTACACTTCTCCAGAACACGTGGTGTCAGCTACTACTTTTTTTCACGCCGCAGACTACAGCTGAAGTCAGGAGAAGACCTATCATATGCAACTTTAGCAAGCAGTGCCCAGCTGACCAATGTTGGTTGTAAAATAGTGATGACCTAACCAACTGAAACCTCCCATACCCTGGGTGATGCTATTGTGTGTTGCCCTATGGGGCTAACGCTCACAGTCTGGCACAGTCCAAATTCAAACTGAGGCTGTGAGGCTCCTGCATGCACACCAGTGTGGTGCCTTAACCGAATGAGCCACAGGCCATCCAGCACCCCTTGAAAGCCCTCCTATGTCTTTTTTTACATTTCAAATCCATCCCCCCAAAATAAGGAAAACTGCAGGATTAAGAGAAATGGATCCCTTCCTACATTATTAATCATGTGAATAATTTCCCATCCATCCACCCATTGTCTCTACCTGCTTATCCAGGGCAGGGTCGCAGGGGGTGCTGGAGCCTATCCCAGCGTGCATTAGGCGAGAGGCAGGAATACACCCAGGACATGATGCCAATCTATCGCAAGGCACACTCCATTCTCTCACCATTCACTCACATATTCATACCTACAGGCAATGTAGAGCCTCCAATTAGCCTAGCTGCATGTCTTTGGACTGTGGAAGGAAACCAGAGCAAAAACAGAAGTGTAACCATTCCTGATGGTTGTGCAATGATATGGGTCACATTTACCCTGGCATGGTTTAGACGTCCTCATACCCTTAAATGGCAAGGTTGATGCCAATTCTCACAAAATTATTGGTGACGGACCATCATCGCCATTGATGCATTTATTTCCTGAAGAGAGTGGTTTATTTCAAGAAGTCAATATCCCACAGCATGAGTAGTTGCCCATTGGTTTGACACTGGGTATAGCATGACACTAAAATATCAATGTATCTTCCTTTATAGAAGCACTGAATTTATACTTTAAAGGTATCTTAGAAGTTATCAATTCAGGATTTTACATCCTCTAGACTACTGTCCATTGTAAAATCCACTGTCTTCAACAAAATATTTTTAAGGTATTTGCAGTTACACACAAATACATACACATATGCATTCATTTTGACTGTATCAGGTTAAGTACATTGGGTTGTGCTCAGCTGCACCAGATGGTGAGGCACATTACGACCTTTAAAAATAGGTGCATAATGGGAAGCCATGCTGTGGACATAGGATATAGGACTACTGCATAATTACTTTCTTCCTTGACATTATCATGTTAATTTTCATAAGATTATCTCAGTGATCCAGGCCCATCAGTGGGGGCCAGCCTATACAGCACAGATGTATCCATCATCAGTCTATTGTTCTTGAGGGAAATTTGTTAATGTTGAAGTCATTTCATCTTTCTTCTGCTGTAATGTTTTTTTGTCCAGTATTATGCCACATACTTGTCATTAATGTGGCCACACTGTATATGGTTTACACTGATTCTGGATTCACTCACTGTCCTGCAAATAAGCCCCTGGTGATTGGCCTTACTCTCTCACTGGAGCTGATTATCCAGACACTGTGTGTCTCTTGTATAGCAAATTCACTGCTGCCACTTATTGCCATACAACTGTTGTACTATGTGCTGTGATTGTACTGCGGCATGCAACATCTGTACTAAAATGTAGGCACCCAACTGATCAGCAGAGTTGCTCCGACAGTACATTATGAGATAAGGGTAATCCTCTTGACTGAAATTCACCCTCCCCTGGGTGAGACTGCCACCCTGCAGTCCTGCTGGCCACAGTTGTCAGCAACACCATTGATACAATGAACCGAATTGCTGGTTTACTCTTCCAACTAAAACAGTCAGGCCTTTTTAATGCAAATGTACCCCGAATGGTACAAAGGTACAAAAAACCTTGTTTTGCTGAGGCATGTAACATCTCAGAACAAGTGTGAACCAAACACGTGACCAACTGAAAATATGCATGCCGTTTTCAATTCTTGTCATTCCTGTTAAGATCCAGGGCAACCCACTGCATACTTCATAATGTGCATTTCATAGGTGGCAACAGAAGAATAGTCATCACGAGAATGATCAATGTCAGAAAATTGAAGTTCAAAATTTCTAATTATATAAGAATGATTGAAAACAAGTTACTGCTTGCTATAAGCAATAAACCAAAATGACTGCTACTTCAAGTATTGAGATGGAATGTAATTAGAATTCAGATTCCAGTTCAAGTATGGTGTTTGAATTTTAATTGAGGGATAAAACCCAAAACAACTTTGAATGATTCTCATATCTTTGGATTTCCAGCCATCTATTTCACATCCATTCAGTGTTCTTCCATTCCACTGAAATCTTATTAACTAATTTGTGAAGTTCTGCTTTAAACAGCTTTTTTATGTCTCTCTGAAACAGAATGGATTAAAGTGAAAACCTTGTGAGACATTTAAAATACAGGTTACCATCTGTCCAAGGCACAGATTTAAGAGAGCTTTTATTCACTTTTCATTTTTTCATAGCAAATACAATACAACACTTGCAGTAGAACTGCTGTTTACTCCTCAACCATTGTCCAGGGGAGATTTTTTCACACATTCCAGTAATAATCTCTCAATTTCAGAATAATATTTGTGCTTTGACAATCTGATATCATATTATACATTATTTGGGAGCATGAAACATTTTTAAACACACCCCTAGGTGAAGTGGGGGGGGGGGGGGGGGGGTTGGGGAGAGAGGCAGTGAGTGTATTTCTAGACACAAGCTTCCGCCTTACCTCTGCTAAAATTTATCCCTGGGCCTGAGTCTTCACTATCAAAATGCACTCATTGTGCACCACATGGGCACAAGGAGAATAAAGATATACCAAAGGGTTCAAATAATTCTGTTTGGGACATCCAGATGGGGCCCAGAGTTGATTCAAATTTCACATTCGGCAACAACTGACTTTTTCCTTTTGACTGACAGAACATAATCAAAGCTGACCATTGGTTGTTTTTATACTATCCGTCAATGGTCAATTGTAGTATTACTAGCTGATACTGGTCATTGGCTGATCAATCAGTGCATCCCTAGTAAGTATGGATTTTTTAATGTTGCAGCTCCAAGCTCCTATCTCAATATTCTTGGTGAATATATTCTAAGTGCGTTATCCAGAATACACTCACAATATTCTTGGTGAGAGACAGTGTGTTATCCAAGACTTTTGGCACTCTGGGATGCAAACACCATTGTTATCTAGGGTGATGGAGAGATCCTGGGGGGATCTGTCTAGACTGAGTTTGAGATGCCAACTGATCATCCAACTCAAGATATGTGAAGATATTATTGAGTCAATAAACTGAGTGAATGTAAGGAAAAGGGGTCTAAGAACAGATCCCTGAGGGACTCCTGTAATAAGTCAGTGGGACTTTAAGGTATGAAGATACATTTCTATGTGTGAATGTTGCCTGAGATACCACTATCAGTCAGGGTTGGTAAAAGGACCTGATAGTCAAACTGCATTGAATGCAGCAGAGAGATAAAGTTGGATTTAGATAGATGGCAGGGATGCTGTTTTGCAGACTTCAATGCTTATGTTACAGGGAGGAGTGGTTAGCTTTCATGGCAGGGTAAATTGGTCATGAAGGTTGTTCTGGGTTACGTAATTTGTAGGCTGAGTGGATACAGCCCACTCAAAGGTTTAAAGGTGGGAATGAAAGAGGGATACTGCCAATTAAATGTGTGTGTGTGTATGTGTGCCAGAAGGGGGACAGAGGTGGCTTCGACAGTCCCATGGTAAACCTTACAATAGCACACTTTATATAATCTTATTCCATATATTGTCCTTTCAATATACTGAAGGCTAGAGATTCTGGGTCAGAATGTTCCAGAATTAAACAGAGGCCAGGGTAGTACCACTGCTCTTGTAACATGGTTTTGTTTATTGTCTGACCTAGACTCCCCATAGAACATCCCCATGAAAAAAGATATAGGGTTGTAGAATGGCCAAATTCTAAAGAGGGAAACAGACTCAGTTTTCTCTGGTCCTCCTCTAGGCATTATGTATGGGCCAGGAAGGGAATTTTCAATACAGAAATCTGAGCTCCCTAGCGGAAGAACTGGATGTCACGACCGATTCACAGTCCTGCATTCCATGCTGCCGGGCACAAACTCACCTTTTGCCCCCTACAATAGTTGGACAAGCTACCTCCACTACATGTAGCTACAGCTATCAAACCTCAAACTGTAGCATCTGTAAATTTGCATATTTTTACTTGTACAAATGAATATGTATTAATGTATATTTTCCTACCATGTGCTGTAACAATGCAATTGTGTCTGTACGGAAGGTCATATTATCCGACAGGGGTCCTACATGAACCCACGAGTATCCTCTCTTCCTTCCAGAGATTTTGTTCTTTCCCTGTATGTGATATAGATTTTCCTACTAACTCAATCTCACTAGCTAGCCAATACATTGGTTATGTAGAGAGGGCTCTTCTCCTTTTACAGTGATGTGATGACCCCCTGCTCTGCTGCCTGTGCTGCTCGTTGTGATGTTGTTCACAGGTGCCTGAAGTGCAGAGCAGAGGGTTGTTGGTGCAACTGGGAGCACCTGTGTCCAGGGCTCCCAGAGAGATTAAGATGCCAGATAATCCATTTATCTCCAGTTTGAGGGAGAGCTATCCCCCCACTGTTTGTTTTCTGTTTTGGTGTTAGCCGTGTTTTTGATTTTACACCATACAACATTGCTTCAGCATACCTTTCATACATCCACTCACCTACACTACTGATAATTCTGACTTTCACATGCCATATTTGTCTTGTTTTTGGTATAATTAGGTTATTTTAAATAAATGTGAATTTGCTTTTTAAATGCATCAATGTGCGTCTCCCTTTTTGTCATGGCCGTTGAGCCAGGTCGTGACAGTGACCACTGTAGGTTGCCAGGCATGCTCTCTAGCTGGTCCCACACTGAACCACATGCATACTTCCCCAATCTTTATCCCCTCTCACTCCCTGAATACTGATGTGGACACACAGTAATCGCACGTTCCCCATTGTGCTTGCTTCTACAGCAAGTGTCTACACTCTTGGGTGTGCATGGACAGACATACTCTCTCCCATTTCTTCTTACCACATATACATGCCCTCCACCAGTTGTCTCTGCGATATCATCTGACAATCGATTGAAGCCATTCTCTGCCATGAAGTATTTTCTGCCTCCTCAAATATGCTTACTATGCTCAGAAGCATTGAGTGTTAGGATTGTAGTATTCCGATGGTGAACTCTTTGTAAAATTGTCAATTTTTTTTATTGATATTCATAATGGTGAAAGTAACCCTTTTTGAGACTGATGATGAAACTGATTATAATTATTGTTACAAATGACAATTTGCTCCTGCACCAATATTTTAATAAATGTACGCCAATTAGTAGTCTTCTCTTCCTTTTAGCTTGGGAAATCTTTCAGGGGGGTAAACTGTTAAATAGGGATGATTAACAGTAGACTGAACAGAGCTCAAAGCTGCTACAACCTAATCTAATTAAATCATACTTGCCTGGGCTAGGGGGAAACTACTGCCAAAAAGCACAAGAAATAAGGCAGTAAAAAGAACATTACATTTTTGGACGCATTGGTCAGTGAAAACTGAAAAGTGGTTCACTCAAAAGGAAAACTGGATTAATGGGATACACCAGAAATTAGGTCCAAGCGGTTGAGAATTAAGAGAGAGGGTGACCAGACATGTAACGTCCGGTCAGCATAATTAATGGGAGAAATTTACTGGTAGTTTCTAATGAATTTTCAGGTCTTTAACTCGGTCAGGTACTCCGGAGTGAATGGGTGGGGTTACACAATAATCATACACACCAACTGAAGTGTGACTCGCAAAGTTTTACTCCAACTTATACGACTGTGAAATCACTTAAAATATTGTCTGTAGGATGAATTGAATGAACCCTCAACAATAGAAATATCCCTACTTGACAATATCATGTCAGACATGGGTCCAATAATTAGGTAATACATTTACGTATAGTGCCCTAATTGCAAATGACCATATTGCAGTATCATATTAAGCATACTGCCACCACATTCAGGAAAGGTCCACACTCAGCGCTATAGTTAAGATGAGGCTAAAAAGATTTAAACATCTGCGTACTGCCTTAGGTAATGCACCCATCTAATCTGTTTTACAAAAAAACCCAATTACTACCAATCTTTGTCTCAGGACAAAGCGTATTGCTCTCAAGAGACCCTGGGTGGGCCTGTTATGTATGCTGAATGCTATTCAAGTGAATCACTAACTTGACACTGCACATACCCTTTTCCCCATCTATTTTCATCTCTGGTCCTCCTCTGAAGTGTTCATTACCAGAGTCCCACCAGAATCCTATCAGGCAGGTGTGTGTGATTAAGTGCCTTTATTATGTTGCATGCTCCTTTGGAACTTAGAAATTTTGGAAAATCTATCACAGTATTTATGTGAAGCATATTTGTTGGTTTGGGCTCTGTCCCAATATGCTAACATTCTGCCCATGCAAACTTCACTTGGGGGAATCCCTTTCAAGCCTCAGATGTACCCTCTGTCACCATTTTAGGAGCATATTTAATCTGTAAAGTCAAGTGAAAATATTACATAGCCACCATCAATTCTGCAAGAGGCTATAAAAGAACTCTATATTTGTTAGTGATATTTGTCAGCTTAGCTGATAGTAACTAGTTATAGTGTTTAGAAACATTGGAATGCCAGGAAGGTATAAAAAGTTACAGACACAGAATTCCCCTACTCAAAATGTAAGAAAGAAGCTTTCCGATTCTCTCCAACATTCCGAATAGCAGTTTGTTTGAAGCATGTGGAAGCCTTAAGGCAGGGATCATCAATTCTGGCCCTCAAATCCAAATCCAGCCATGGTTTTCTTTTATCCCGGGTAATTAGTGCTATCGATTGGCCAGACTGTCTTCACACCTGACTCCCAGGCAAAGGGAGGGTGGAAAACCAAGTCTCGGCCCTCAAGAACCGTGAGTTGCTGATCCCTGCCTTAAGGGGTTGCCCACAAGTAAGCTGAAGAGCCCACAGCAATCACTCTCCATTAACACTCAGCAATGGTCCCTCCCACATCTGCACAGCAGCTTTCCCACACTGCTTCTCAGAGATAGGGGTAACCCCTGCTCACAAGGGGGGAGAAATACTAGGGAGGTTTCCATGTGCTGACACTCACAAAACACACAAATAACATAAAACACAAAAACAATTGCCACTGGGCGCGTAATGTAGTGTAGCTAAACCAGGTTTCACTGCTCCGTCGGACTGCCACTCCCAACGGTCTTCTTCTCTTTAAGGTGTTGCTACAGTCTAGGTTATCCACCTCCAGATCACTGCCAGATAAGCCAGTCGTCACTTTCCCCTCCCCTCCTCTCCCCTCCCCTCCTCAGTGTGTGCATGCATGCACAGGCAAAAAATATAAAAATAAAACCTAACCCATCCACCCATTATCTATACCCACTCATCCTGGGTAGGGCTGTGGGGGGTGCTGGAGCATATCACAGCGCACATTGGGCAAGAGGCAGGTTTTCACCCTGGACAGGGCACACACACCATTCACTCACACACTCATACCTATGGGTAATTTAGAGTCTCCAATTAGCCTATCTGCATGTCTTGACTGTGGACTGTGGGAGGAAACCCAAGCAGACACGAGAAGAACATGCAAACTCCACACGGAAAGGCCCAAGCCGAGATTCAAACCCATGACCTTCTTGCTGTGAGGCAACAGTGCTACCCACTGCACCACCGTGCCGCCCTAAAACCTTACCAAAAAATAAATAAATAAATAAAATAAATAAATAAAAATAAAAATAAAACGAAAACAAACCTGCATCAGAATAAAACAAAATCAAACCAACTCAACACAGGGAACCCATTTCTTTCCCACAGGCTTCCTGCCCAGAACTAACCCCTAACTGCCCATAAATGTTTTAGATAAAGCCTGATTATAACAGGCTACAGCTGCAGCTGGCCCAGACCAAGCAAGAGGCTAATTATTACTCCCGCAGCTGCGTTCTACATGCACCTCCCAATTCCCTTGTTACTCCAGCAATCAGTCTCAATTAAAAACAAAGTGACACTTCCCACTCCTGAAATTATAAATCTTTATTGTTCTACGGGAGTAAGGTACATTTTTTTAAACAAATAACCCTAAATAAAGTGGAAACTCAAATGGTGTGCAAATAAGAAGAAGCAAACTTCTAGTGATGTTGGATTCTTACAAAACAAATATAATATATGCAATGTCAAACCTTTCATCACAGACCTATTCGTCTAGCAAGAGTATAATGTAAAGTGAGGGTAAAAGTCCAAAAAACACAGGATTTACATCTCCCTTTTCTGAAGATTAACTGAAGATGGATTCAGGATTGTTAACTTAGTTGTACATTTCTTGATGGTTGCATTGGGATACAAAAAATAATCTGAATGGGGAACTATAAACAGCACAGTAGTGCCTACCCCTGTGATTTATTATATTTAAAAATGTATTCTAATATTTTCCTCAAATACAGCCAGTCATAATTAAATTAATGTTGTTTTTTTACATCCTCCTAAGTACCAGCAATTCATTTTTATCCCCTGTATGGGACATGCATCTCTAGTCAAGGTGTATTCTACTTTGATGTACTATTACTACAAGAGACATTCAGTAAAATGTTTTAATACATTTTACAAAAGATATTTGTATTATGTCAACAACAAAAAAATTTCAATACTTAAAATTTTTTTGACAGATCTTAGCAGGACATAAAGGTGACAAATTAAGGTGTTAAGTTAAAGATTTTATTCAAATAATACATCATAAATCGGAAAGGGCAGCAGTCCCACAGACAGCACCAGCCTGAGAGGGTCCTTTTGGGGTCTGTAAAAATGTTAGCACCACAGTATAGTTTCCCATATTCTGGTTTTAATTGCACACACTCATTCCCGGGCATGTTTAGATTTTCTCTCAAATTGGAAGTGAGGGGTCCACATAGCAAAGATTTCTATAAATGGCAAGTGCTCAACTATTGCAGGACATTGACTTTTTTCCACCTTTTGCTGGCACATGGACCCCCATTGGAGCTACAAAGACATAAATATGAAGTTCACACTCCTGTGGGTCTCAGGATTCAATTTAACCCATGTATTGAAGAGGCAACAATCTATAGTTTTTTTCAGCATTGAAGTTTAAGTGTGGCTCATGTGGCTCTGGAGGTGTAATTTTCTGCACAATGGTTGGTACAGGCACTCACAAGTCACAGCTGCAAGTGATGCTGATGTAAATCTTATGTCTCAGGGAATTTAATTATTCTCAGTGCTCTAAAGTTTAGTCCTTATATTATAGTTGCACAATCCTTCTCCCCACCCACCCACCCCCCAGTATTCAGTTTTAAGTACAGCATGATTATGTAAGGTTATGCATATACTTTCTACTCCATAAAATGTAAGTGAAGTGATAACCTGGGCTCTTTTTCAATAAGGTGCACTACTGTTGTCTCTCTGTGCTTATTGAACCAGCAATCCATGCCAAGGATTATTAATACTTCATAAAATAATGTTTTTTTAAAAACCTAATGCTAACTGGGGCCGTAGCATAAAGCTGGCTTTTGGGTTTTAACTTCCAGTCTGTATTTCAGCACTTTTTCTACCATAATAAGAGCTCTTGTCACTACCTTTAATACCTCAATCAATAAGGCAAGTTATTCAATGTAAAAAACATGGTAAAGAATTTAACTTGTGACTTGATATTTACTATTAGCCTACACTCAATTAGGCTTATTCATGTTTCTATGTGTAACTGCAGTATTTACATGGCATACAGAAATGTAACATTACTGAATGCTGTGTCTCATGTGCATTTAGCAAAACAGTGTTTTGAACCGTTGGTTTAATTGTTCTTTGTGTGCATATTTCAGGTTTACAAAATTCTCACTGGAAAAGCTATTGCAGATTCAAATTTAAAAGATTCAGTTTATGGAAGAAAATAAGGTTCAAAAAGATCTGAATTTAAGAACACTTTGAATGTAATACATTGAAATTTTTAAACTGTCAATTCAAAATAGAATTTATTCATGAAGCATCTTCTGTTTTGAATTTACATAATTTCATCAATCTCTGTGAAAAGGGCCAATGAATGAAGACTCCATGTTGATAACCTCAGCTGCAGTGGGTACATAAGATACAGCATCTCTCAAATTTAGCAAGAAAACCGTAAATGGTGTGAGTAAAGCCAGTTGTATAGTATCTATCTATCCACGTCTCATGCACTTTTGTAGCTAGGAAGGGAAGCTGATTGCTAAAATGATACTGTATGTGTAAGTTATATAAAAAGAGAGTTCAGCAGATTGTTAGCCAAGTGCTAGCTACCTAGTTCTGCTATGCTAGTTTAAGTAGGCTATTCTAGCTGGATAATTAACGTGTAGTCAGGTAAGATAGTAGCTAGCTAGCTAATGTGCATGTTTGTTTAATACGTCTGGTTATGTCTTGAGGGAATGTGTGCCCTGATTCGGAGCAGGCAAGTTGAGAAATCCACCCAATGTCGGCAAGCAGTTTACTCTTTCTATCTGCCTGCCCTTAGTCCTTACTTTGGAGGGACAGCAATAGTGTTTTTCAGTCTATATAATGCCCCCCCCCTCCCCCCCCAAAAAAAAAATAAAATAATTAAATATAGTTCAATAAATGTACAGCAGGATATGCACTTTTACTAATACATTGATAACGTAATCTATTCTCTAGTATGCCATTGAACATAATTAATTTCATAACGTTACAAAAAGAAATATAGCCACAAGTGGCAATGAGTGGGTTTCAAGCCTTAAAGCAGGAAAGGTTTTTTGTTATGGATTTCAAGGAATAAGAGGTGATGACAATGGTAAGGAAGGTGTTTTGGTGGTAATTGTTTCAGAGAATTCTAACAGTTAAAAGAAATAATCTGGAAATAAAAAATAAAAAAAATCTTATACCCGCTTATTCCATTACCACCCCCCCCCCGCCCCCCTTTTTTTTTCTAACAGTTATTTTTATTTTGCAGTTCAAATCCACAAACAAACCCTGCTATCTCAATACCCCAGTATTCTCACTGTCTCAATATTCTTACATGGCCACTACTGATTCTGATATGTTCTGTTGCTGTTATGTCTGTAGTGAGGTTTTGGTCAATTTTATTAAGAACCAGTTAATCTCAGAAACTAATTATAATTATAATTCTTTGGCTCAATATAATTCAAATGATTGAAATAACAGGCACAACATGGACTTAGGAAAATTATATAAAAATCTGATTACTGTGTAATAAATTAAATGATGGAAAAAAATAAATTTATATTATTGGGTTTAACAAATTAATTATTGCAATGAAGGATAATTAGCCGCTAAATAGGTTAGTGGCACTGTCACTGTCATAACGGATGGTAGTTCATTTGTATTTTTGGTTGTTGACAGGAAAAACTATATTGTGCTGTTACTATTTAGTAGTATCATAAGGAAACAAATAAAAGGCAAGTACAGATCAGCAAATTGTTGCTGACCAGCGCTAACATACAACACTAACAAGTATATGCCCTATACAAGTTACCATACATTCTAAACAAGGCACGTTTAGCATCTTCTCAGTGGTAAATGTGTGCTTCCGTACTTAACTGTGCAGGGACAGGTAATTCCTGGTGTCAGTTGAGAGAATGAAACCATTTCTCCAACATCGGGGTGGAGTACATAGAATCTTTGGAGACTTCTGGGTCAAAGTCCAGGTCATGAGAAAGTGCGAGTCAGGGAAAATTGGAATTGAAAGGCTGAGAGGGAAACTGGGATTAGGCTGATTGAGGATGGCAGCAGAGAAATCAGGAATGTGGTTCCAAGGAAACTTTAATGCAAGCTCATGAGAGGAGGATCATTTCAAGGTTACCTTAGGTAACAGGATTTGTAGACCTGCGCAACCAAATGCTTTTTAATCATAGTGATCAATAATGGGTCAGGATGGCTTTACATCACGTTTCTAGGCAGGCAAATATTGAAACAAGTATACTCATTTTTAGCATGCACTTTAGCATGAACAAACACTCCTTTCACTTTGGCTGGTGGTATCCTTATCTTCCAGAGGGGCAGCTTCCATGTCCTGTAAATCAGGATAGTGTTCAGAGAGAAGGTCAGGCTATAGTTTTCATCCTGAAAGAGTTACAATCAGAGTAAATTTGGAACAGAAGGGGGAGAAAACAGAGCAAAGGAACCTTGTCATAGAATTGCCAATGACACAATTTATGGCCATGGGACTGAGTTTGAGGGTCACCTGCGTGTGCCCAAATCCCCATTCCACTGTCCATGCATTACACGTCACTTGGCCTACTTCGTTCATATGTTCATGACTGGATTGAATTTTCATTTCAGTGTTTAAATTTACTTCAGTTGCTTTTGCCATTTCTTATATTTATTATATTGTTGATTATTATTGATATGATCTCTTTGGAGATATATATATATATATATATATATATATATATTTGTCTTGTTTACACCACAAAGTACCATAGAAATGAATCACTCTCAGGTTCAGGAAAGTATCATGATATGGTGAGATACTTCATGCCTAGTTGCACTGCAATTCTTGATGCAGAAACTCTATGTACTCTGGGTTTATGGTCAAGCAGGGTAGGAACTGAAGGAAAATAATAGATGAAGATGTAAAGATGTAAACTAGAATGTAAAATTTATAAATAAACTTAAACTTTAGTGTGGTTGCTTCAGCAGTTTAGCTGTTACCTGGTGAAGAAATGAGCAAGCTGTAGCATCTTAAAACCTTACCAGTCTAATCTTACAATCATTATTGTAAGGGTTAATTTAGTTGGCAATCCATAGTATGCATACGTTGGATAAATCAGGGAAAGGTTTATTATTATTGTTATTATTATTTGTTGTTGTAGTAGTAGAAGTAGTGGTAGTAGTAGCAGCAGTAGTCGTATTTATTGTATTATTGAACATCAATTATTGCATCATTACTGATGTATTATTTTGTATCATATTATCCCGTATTATTATTATTATTATTAAGTACTCATTGTGTGGTATATATAGGCTAGCTATAAAGTGTAGCCTAGACAGCGCATTTCAAAGTGTTAGATCACTATAGATTGCAAGGTGTATTTGTTTAAAGTCTAGATTGTCTAGTTGTGTTTCACCATTCATGTAACTGTAATATGGTAATTTGCTGAAAATAACGAGTACTTTTTTAGCAGCATTTTTAGTTAGAAGGCATATTGCCTCACTTCAACTTTAATTTTAAAATATACTATAATATAAGAGAGAGCCAGTTGTTGAAAAATATGCACAACATGCACTATATGCCTACACGATGAAATGACAGATGAAAATGGTTAAACATGCTAATAAAAAGCACTCTCATTCATCCTCTTTGTTGCAACACAATACGTATAGGAAAGCATTTTCGTGGTTAGGGGTGCAGCATTTATGTTTGGAAATATTAATGTAGCGTATTTATATACTGTAGGCTAGATTACAATGACACAGTTGAATGATTTCACAATAGTAATAATGACAATAGTCGCTAAATGCAGTTTTCATGCAACAGTATGCCAATTTGCAATTGAAGTATTTGGTTGTTATGAATAAGCTTAGTGGCTTGCTTTACAGGCACAAAATGGTGTCTTTTCAATTTTCTCTGTTCTATTGGCAGACATGACATCACATGTATTATTTCTATGTGTCCTATTGCTGAAATAGCATCACATGTACTATGGCTCAACATTTGCCATAGTTGCAATTTACTTCTCCATTCCCCATTCCCCATTCAATTAGCAACCAAGCAAAATGTTTGTTATGGTAAAATGGTTGATACATTTACATTTCCAGAACAGGGTATTCACTAGACATGTTGTGAACCTTGGACATAAATACTGTAGCACTTCAAATTATTGTATGTGAATGCTTATTGTACACATTTGATTTCAAGGGTGTGACTTGACACAGATGAAAAAATAATTAGCTGTGAAATTTGTTTAAATGAAGAAAGTCACTTGAGGTAACCAGCAATTCCAGTTGCACTGGAGTAATCGATAACCTTTGGCGCACGAAACACATCGCATTTTTGTGCAGTGCTCCAGAAGTATAGACCCCTTTACAAATATAGTTGAAGTAGGTGAATGTACATGCAGTCTGGCTAAAAAATAAATAAACAATAAAACATCAGCGCGAAGACCCTGATTTTTAGTGCTAGCAAACTTCAAGCATGTTGTTTCTAGTTTTATTGATTGACAAGCAAACTTTCTGAATTTATGGATGGCTGGGAAATCTGTTTAGTTTAATTCTTTATCCACACAAGCCCAAGTGTGCTATGTGCACAAACTCACTCTAAGCCTTGTCATTACATTCCCAGGCTCATACCCACTGCTGCTCAGTCAGTGGGTTCATGACCCAACAAAGTGACCTAGCTTTCAGTGGCTATCTGGTTGAGAAACTGTTTGTGCATAACAAAGAAAAACTAAAAGCATAGATGGCTACGACTGTGTCGCTTATGGCCATGTGCAGAATATTAAATATTAAATCTTACCAACGATTTCTCCTGAAGGCTGGGGTGCAGGCCAGCCAGCAGCAAGGAAACAAACTGCCTTGCACAAGGCATGAGCTGTCACGTACAAGACATGGGCTGTCATGTACAAACATAGGCTGTCATGAAGAACACTAACATCTTAGCCTATATCCTGACAGAACACCACAGAACAAGACAGTTTTTTCTTGATGCGTTTTTGTTTTGTCAGCTTGTCTCCTGCAGTGTAAAAAAAAATCCAACAAAAAAAAAAAAAACAGCCAGGGTCTCATTCTATAAAGTGGTTGAGATTCAGACGAATGGACTGGAAGGGAATGTCTATATTTACATTGTGTATGTTTTCTTATTGTATAAGAAGAAGAAAACTGTCCTGGTAAAGCAGACATAGTTTTAATCACTGATCAGTTTTAGTTGTATATGGAAAAATAATTTGGCAGGGCTGATCAATTGGGCTCATACTGAACTTTTCATGCAACCAGCAGGTATGGACGTTGAAAAATCTATTGCACAAGCATTGGCCCTTAGTACTGAAAGAGGTCTTCAGGAGCTGAACGCTGGCATAAACACACTATGCAGTTGTTTTTAGGGCCACAACCATCCTCGATCATGCACATTGATGGTTTATTGTCACACGCTATTATAATTGACCTGGAATATCTTGATCTCAGTGAGCACTACTATCCGTAGTTGGAGTAAATGCACGGAAGCCGCATCACACATAGCTTGAGAGAAAAGTGACACTTCTTTTACTGTAAGTCATAATTTTAGTGGCAAGGTCTGTTTTGATTTAGCTATACTAATTCATGCGACAGTTGTGTACTCCTTTTGTGCAGCTTTATTGCTCAGCCTGCAGATTCTCCTCTCCTATCATCACAAGCTGGTGAAGCCACCTCTCACAAACCAGCAAACTCTCAAAGGCAACATGCCCAAGAAAATCTTTAATCTGAGGTCATTATTCAACCTGCATGTGTCCTTGAAGGGCTAAGAAAATGTCTAGGTATTAAACACCTGGCAAAACACACTCATGTCTAGAAATAAACATGAATCGCATATACTTATAGCTACTTCAAAATGGATACTTCAAAACAACCTCTGGTAGCTTAACTTAATTGTTCAACACAAAGTTGTTTTTAGTTCTTAGGCTGTGTAGAAACATGCTCAGCAAATGAAGACCTTTTTCCTGACATGTTCAAATAAATTATCTACAAATTACCAGAAATTTCTCTCACAGTTTAACCTCCAAGAAAAGGGGAGCAATGGGTTTGATGAGTGCCAACCCCTTGTAAGAAATTACCAATGTTCCTTATTGTTTGTTAAAGCTTTGACAGATTAAAGAAAACTATATTTTAAATAGACTTATTTCACCTTACACTCGTTCTGTGTGTGTTTAACTTTCAGTCAGTATGCAAACTGTTACAGTTGTGGAAATTCTCATTTTTTCTACTTGATGTACCTCTGCTCCAGCCCCGAGTTTTTTCCCCTGAAACATTTTTGTAGTTTCTTTTGTTGAGTTGAGGAGAAAAATCCACCTCTGCCTTGTAATAGAGGCAATCCAGTCTGGAAAACATTTCACACAAGATCCAATTATGAGGGTCTTTTATTTTTGCAGAAGAAGTATACCTGTTGACAGGGCCAACATTGTATTAAAAAAGCATCACTTACAGCATTCTTAAATATCCTTCTAGAGAAGCTGTGCAACCATGTGTGTCGGTATTGCTTGCAACCTTCATGAGAGGAGTAAAATAAAACTGTTTTCTTCACTGGTCAACTATATCTGTTAGCTCGTTCACTCCGTTCTTATTATTTAAGGAGTAGAGTAGGAGTAGAGAATAGGACATAGCCTATACTATCTGGGCACGTGACTGACACGCTTGCTCAGCCAGCTCTGATCGGATGGAATTTTACATGCACGTTTGAATAGAACTGAATAAAACAATTAAATAGACTATATAATAAAATAACAGTATGAATAAAAGCATGTTAGGTGCTGCAGGTGCTGATGGTGAAGTGTAAGCAGGAAGAGGTGGATTGTAGCCATTACCCTAAAGAGTACCATGTGCATCAAGAGTATACATGGTTAAAATAAGTAAAACATATGCAATTTATTTTAATATAAAACCAACAATATGCCAGTTACAAATACGGGGTATGAAAACATTTAGTCAGATGCGGGATGCCATCAGGGCTGAGCTGCTATACTCTGTAACAACAATCTGGATTAAACTACTGCTCATATTTAGGATACCGCCCTGTACCATCTCAACCCCGAGAGACAGGACATGGAGATAGAAAAAACAGATGCTTCTTGAGGTTATATTTTTGAACAAGATGATATCTTTCAACAGCAACTTCAGCCAGAAGGGAATAAAACTGCCCAATTCACTTTGGGTCAGACCGGACTCCAAACCACATTCCAAAGTTTTGAAGATTTTTTTTAGCTGATGGATGTGTGTACTTTATGTCTACAGCTGTGGGGGGTAGAATGAAATGACCCCCAGTTGTGTATTCCAATATTCTCATTTATTATCAATATTGACCATATACACCAGGTCTCACAGAAATAGAGCAATTGAACCAAAGTATTTTTGTATTACCTTTGAGAGCTGAGGTATAAATACAGACATCAATGCTGTCTCAACTGTAACCCCACAGCTTTCAGTGACTATAGAAATATGCTCATACATATGCAAATAATAACAGAACCTATCAAGGGCTTTAACAGTATTGGAAGAACTGGCCACTGATAAATAAACAGGGAAGGCATCATTAAACAAGTTAAACAAGTACCTTTATATGCAGCATCAGCCACACATCGCATTCACGTCCTGGCTCATGCTCGATGGGATCCTCCGATCCAAAAACATGTCCCTTACAAACCGACACTGATATTGCACAGCTATGTATTTACGTCCATTATTTTGATGGCAAAGACTTCAAAGAAGAGTTGCTTAGTTGAATTCCTCTGGAGGACCACACCACTGGTGACACAATCTTGGCTAAATTAGAAGCATTGTTCACACAGGACAGCACCGGCTGTCTTTTGAAAAGGTAAATCTTGTTACTGACAGGGCATGCTGAAAGGTTGGGAGGCACAGGGGTCTGGGAAGCAGACTGAGGCAGGTTGCTCCCAAAATTACTGCCCTTCATTGCCTTTTATATTTGTGCTGACAATGTTTGGGTCGACAGATCCCATGACACAGGATGTTTGACTCCCAAAAAGTATGAAGCCAGTCAAACATTGCCTTTTTTGTTAGGCCTGTAATAATTAATGTTTTATTTTGGCATTCACTGAAATATCAGTAGGGCTGTAACCTTTATGGACATATTTTAAGTTTTACAAAAGTGTTTTAGCTATTTTAATTTTCATAATAACTGTAATTGGCAACCAGATTTGCCAATGTTGGCATTTGGCTTTTTTTTCATTTGTTATTTTAAAATGTTTTCGACATGTTCATTTGGCGATTTAAAAAATACATTACGTCATAGCATCAAGTGTTCACATGAATGAAACTTAAGGGCATCTTTTTGTTAATTTTGTTTTAATTTTAATGTTAAACTGAAACGAACTGGAATAAATTACTTTTGTCTCAGTCTGGTTTTCTCTCAACTGGCACATTAGAAACTGGTAAAACATGTGGATTTGGCATCACTTATCAAATATTTGGAATTTTGTTTGTTGAAAATTGGTCTAATTATTGGTAGGACTGGAGGGATTTTGAAATTACAGTAGGCTATATGATAGCATTTCGTTTATGTTACATGTAGCATATATAGACTATAAATATATTGGGTAAAAATAATTTCTGAATACTGTATGAAACTGGAGGCTATTTGCAAAGAAGTATTTTACAGGGCTGCTTTAGGCCCATGGGCTGCCAGTTGTCAATCCCTGCATGACATAAAGGAATGCCACATGAGGCGGTGCTACAGGGAGCACATGCACAGTGGCTGTTAGGAGACAGTGGCTATCAATTCAAATCATGGCAGCTTCATACATTGAGCCCAGCACACACTGACAACTTGCTTTTATTTGTGTTTGGCTAGGGCTAGGTGTTATGTAAGTCACAGCCACAACATAGTGGAGACACTCAACGAGTTTCAGAAATGGAATAGTAATTTATAAACAAAAATAAGGAAAAAGGTTGACAGTAACAGAATAATGATTAAACATAAGCCAAGTGTCAGCTGGATAACAACACAATCTCGGAAGAAGCTGCTCTCCTTGAGCAACATGCCCCCTTTTCTTGAGCCCACCCAGGTGCTTCCAATTATGAGCCACACCCTTTCAACCTCACTCCAGCCTGCACATCACCTGAATGAAAAGGGTGGAATCCAAACAAAAAAACAGGGAACCGTGACATAGGTCACAGATTGGGTGAATCTTTGGAATGTTAAAATGTATTTCAGATGTTTGGACCAGTTGGGTGGTACATCACAATAAATCAGAAAATCTGTGCATTTTTGTGGCTTGCTGTGTTCTACAACACACCGTGGAAGCAGTGTAATATGGTGGTTAGAGAACTGGTTCAGTTCCAAGATAGAATTCCTCAGTTGTACCCATCAGCAAGGTACTTAACCTTAACAATGTTCCAATTTGAAGAGGTTCAGTACCATTTGGAGAGGTTTTGGGGACACCTGGGCCCACCTTTAGCAAAAACACGTCAAATTTTACTGCTTTGTTCAATCAAACATTTTTCCTAGTGTTGCAGACATCCTGGGGTATGATTGTAAAAAGAAATATGGTTTTGTCCAGAATCAGAAGTGCATGTAATCACTATAGAATAAAGAAAACACAATAAGATTTTTTATTATTATTTGTTATTTTTCAGAATAAATATGTTGAGTGTTTACTGAGTGACACTCATGGGATCAAGGGATTTGGTACATTTCAAGCTTTGAACCATGTCTGTACTGTGTACTGCTAGTTTTAGAGATAATGGGGTTCATTTATATAAACTTACAAAAAGCCATTTTTAAGTGGGTCTTAATGGGGGTAATTTCCACAAAATTACTTACACAATATTAAATACACCTTTTATTTATTACAATTGAATATTTTTATGAAAATATGGGTATTGTAGAACTAGAGAGAGGAAAAGAGATACTTTAAAGAAAAACTGCCTTGCTCTTTATAAAAGCTTGTGCCTCCAGCCAGACACCCCAAATCTCATTTCACACTTTTTCCTGGATTTCTAGGCCTTCTAGACCATACGTTTGGGCCTTCTGAGCATATGGCTGGTCCTCAAAAATTGTTTGATTGAATCATATTCCCCCTTAAAGTGGATACGTGCATTTTATTTAATATATTGGATTATCTTTACCAACAAAAATTGTCTATCAAAAATTCACTCATATTGACCACTTTCTTTTAGAAGAGTTACATTGATAACAATTTTCTGTGTAACACACACACACAGGGATAAAAAAGAAAGATTGTCATCTGGAAAATTAGGCAACACAGGAAGGCATTGTGTCTTCCAAATGCAGTTACAACACAGGAGGAATCCAACCAAGGTAAGATTGGCTTTCACACCTCAACTAGATAATCATTAAAGCAAAATAAAGTACAAAAACAGTGGAGTTTTTTCCTGCAGAAGACAGTTTCTGAGAGCCAGGGTTGTGTCCGCTCTGCCTGAGTTGTGCCAACCCCATCATCTGAAATGTTTTTCCCAACTACTGATGTCTTATTAGAGTGTGTAAGCACTGAAAATTCAGTTTCAGCCAATGATAGATTGAACTCATCCCATGGGTGCTGGAACTACTGATGCGTGGCAACTGTGTGATAATGGCATGATATTATTCCCAATAATAAATGCCTCAACTACTGATGAACCCTGTCATTACTCTGTTGCACTCCACCTAAATGCCACCTGATCAAGAAAAGTACATCATGTCTAACTGACAGAACCCTCCAGTATCTACACCCAGCCCATGGGTAACATCTCATGCATGTTCAGAGAAAGATCCAGTGCATTTTTGACTCAACACTCAGCACTTTAATGTTAAGCCTTCATCTGCACCAACTGTGCTCCAGCTTCTGTGTATTCAGCCCCAAAGAGACCGTGGTTGAACTACTCGCTCCTTCTGCCAAAGTAACAATAACAATACCAACTGAAAACCTAAAGAAATGGATAAAGTGCTGATCTTTCTTGAAAAATCCATGAAATGACAACAAAAAACAGTGTGGAAAGTATTGCATGTTTGTGATCACATTGGTTTTTGTAAAACTGTTTTAGTTACCCCCTCCCCACTTTTTAATTGAGTGATTAACCATACTGATTAGATGGTTTTATAAATAACATATTAATACAAACTGTGTCTGATTAATACATTTTATTTTCATCATACTTGCATAGTTTACTGGATGCCTTATGTTCCATTTATTGAGCTATCTATGCCTCTACATCCTACAGCAAGACAATGATCCCAAACATACTGCTAATACAACAAAGGAAAAAAAGCGAAAAACAGGAAAATTCTTGACTGGCAATGTCATTAATCTGATCTGGAATACCATTTTGCCAGTGTCATGGGTCGAAACACATCATGTGATGTTGTACATTACGAGGTTTGATGGAGCTCCATTAAGCACCTGACAGTGTCACCATAATGGAGGAAGGAGCACTTAGCATCAACTCTGTTGAAGTTGGCCATGAAACTTCTGATTCCAAGCACAGATAAGGACAAGACTCCTGACCCCAGCACTTCCCCGAATTTGTATACATTGTTGTACTTTGTTTCTCTCAGCATTTGGCACTATTATTATAATGCTTAGGCCTATACAAATAACACTGTAGGCTGACAGTTATCATCCAAACTTCTAAAAAATCACAAAAATGGGGTAAATCACGGAACAATAAAAAATGGCAAAAATCATGCATCCGTAACACCTAGGACTTTCACAAGAAACATTGAGCCATAATAATGATGCATAAAGACCCACAAGTGCACAGCCAAACCCAACACTTACCAATGACGTATTTGCTGCTTTTTGACTACTTGAAAAATCATCTTTAGGGGCCATGCAGATACGTTTGTGGACAGTGATGAATTGCTGATGGTTGCACATGACCATGAAGTCAGCATGCCATTTATAGGATTGTTATGGTGTTTCCTTATGCAAATCAACATGAGCAGGCATGTGCATCTAATCTACAAACAATTGGCATTCCTCTTCCTACTCCTGGGATACACACAAAATGAAAGGTTGGTGCATGTTTCATGAATCCCATGCAGGATTTCACAAGAACAAAAGTAATAAAAATTTAAATAAAAGGTTTTGTGAATGAGGGCCAATGATGTTCTCTGGTCATTGCATTTGATTTATCTTGCCCTTGTGCCACAAAATCATGAAAATGAAATGATAAATTGGCAATTAAATTATAATTTTATTTTTGTCATGGATAATGCAGTTACAATAAGAAACTGCTATTTCAAACGTGGTGAATCATTTTCATTTAAATTTTGACAGGGTTGTGTTGTTCAGGGCAAAAAAACTGAATATGAAATGGACTGTGCATTTAAATTTTAAATCATCAGATAAAGTGCATATATTAACTTGAAAATGAAAACACAAAGTGTGAATTTGAATTATGTTAAGGTTTTTTGCACACATCGAATGAAAACTAAATGTAATTTATATAAATAATTTTTTCATGATGTATTTCTTAACGGACTCTCTGGTGTAATTATGTCAGTTTGTCATGTTTTTATTAATTTGTTACACCTGTCACTTGTTAAATGATTATATATTATCAATCACTGCATCCACAGAAGTAAACCCTGATGTTCCATAGTACCAAAACTTTGGATTTTGCTGAATAAATGAAGGAGCAATAAGTATGCAATTTCCTTCATTCTTAATACCAGTGAATTAGGTGCCAGGTTATGCTCTTGCATGTGAATGCTATCATGCATCCTCATCCCTTTTTATGCCTCTCCCTGGAAGAAAGAAAGCCAAAGAGAAATTATAAAAAGAGTATATACCCTATATATATATATATATATATATATAAGTTTAGATTGCGTAATTAAAAGCTAAACGTAAATTGGAATGAACCTAAAAAACAATTGAAATTGGGTGGGAGGGTGCATGTTTACAAGGTTATATGTGCAGAAGGGTCTGGTAAATGTACAATATATAGCAGGGGTATCAGGCACAAGGCCCGGAGGGCTGCAGTGTCTGCTGCTGTTTGATGTTTTTCAGCACATAAGTGACTCATTTAAGTAATTGACCTTGTTTTCAAGGCCTAATTTGAGTGCTGATTGAAAACAGGAAAACAAAGATCTACAGCCCCCGTGGCCCCCCGGGACAGCAGTTTAACACCCCTGGTGCATAGTTCTGGGAGAAATATGTGGAATACAGAAATGGGTGAAATGTACAGTTTGTAACCCTGCAAGAAGTCAGCAAGCAGAGGAAAACGAGAAATACAATAAGGGCAATTCATGTTCCCATAGTGAATGCACCAGGCATTTATTTAGAAAACAAGGTTATGAGAAATAAAACTAAGCAGAATATTGATGCTGAACAGTACAAAGGTAACTCGTTGGCTTTAATTCGGGCAGTCAGTCATGCAGGGGTCATATGCAGGTGAGTTTTCACAAACATGTTTTCAAAACAGTTTTAGCCAAATACACCCATCTTTTCTGTCGCAGCTGCTTTCTTTCATTTCTGGTGCTGCTCTTAATCCCTGGCTTCATGCTAGGAAGTCCTCAGTAGGCTTCTCAGCAATGCCTCCCCCCTCACTCCCCTGCAAAACCTCGCTGCTTGTCCTTTTCATTCCCTAGGGCTATGGAGGGGGCTGAGTGGCTGAGTAGGGGCTCATCGAGAGAGTTCATGGATGTGGAAAGATGGTTGAAGCAAGAAGGCTATCCAATGTGTTTTTTTTTGCCTGTTGTGGGTGGCTGCTGTGGGTCGATGCTGGATATTGATTGTCATGGAACCAGCAGTATGCTACAGTCCTCTCCCTTAAAGGAAGAGGTGCATACAGGGTCTGCTGTAGGGCTGATGTTGTAGACAGGGACTTACTGTGGCTGAACTGTGATAGCGTTTTGTGTCATGCTCCCATGATGTTTACCAGAGAGAAAGTGTGTCCCAAGGACCCTTACCACATACATGTAGTATTGGACTCTGGAATACAAACATGGAGACATTTAAAGGAACACATACATATGGCATATTACATATCATTAAAGAAATGTATACCATGTTAATCACACGCACCTGGCAGGACAGCCTGTTCACAGCACCCTCAAAAAGACAGTGGACAGATCTGGGAGCACCTGAAGAGGTTAGTGTTGACCAGAATGAGCTCTTCAACACTTTTGCCAGTCATTCATTGTAGATCCTGGGTATTAAAAGACTTTCTTGCACCCATTGTCATTCTTTTCAAGAGGTTATGGTGTGATTGACCAAGGCTGGCTGTCATACAGTTTGTTGCTATGCTGTCACTTGAAGAACACACACTTTCATTTCATCTTTGGTTCCTTGGATCGATCAGAACGTGTCTTCTCCACTGGGAATATGATGAATAAGAAGAGATTGGCACTTTCCTCTTAGCAGGTGAACTGTCTGGTGTTTTGGCAAATAACCTGCAGGCCTGACATTGGCATAAAATGCTTACCCAGTTAAATTAGTTTTACCATATATTTTTTCCACGCTAGCATTTTCTGAGTTCTGAGGTCTAAGAAAGTTCAGTTTTTAATAGCCCTTTATTGTAAATTATCCATCAAGATCAAAACTGAACAAAATCATTATAAAAATGTACTGTACGTCGGTCGTAAAAGCCTTCTTGAATACTCTGTTTTTTTCCAACTTGACTGTGTTCATGTTTATGTTCAAATATAATGTACCTGAGCTAGTTATTTCTCTCGTTGTTTTGGTTTGCCGTCTTGTGGACATGATGCAGAATTAATACATCCTGAAATTTGGTAAAATTCTAGCATGTAATTCTATTTTTTTAATTGTAATATACATTTGAATATATTCAAACTTCATGTTCAAAACTGTTTTTTTATAAGAAATATTTGAATATTATTTTTGGCCAATGTTGACAGCCCTATGGACAACACCTAAGTTTATTGCTGATCAAGCTCAGGTGAGTGGCCAGTATGAGGGCACCCTTTAGGCTGATGAGGACCAGTAGAATAGGAGGACCAGGAGAATAGAGGAGGGACAGCTCTCTCTGCTCCTGCCCCCACATCTCAAGACGTCATGCCCGGTGCCTGCTTTGCACTAACTCTGTGCAAGCTCTGTCTTTGTGGGCCAAACCAGAACCACTGCAGGCCATAATATTAACAAGACGCAAACATAATTATGTAACTATGTGTTTTTATGTAACAATAAGATACCAGTTAAGAACAATAAAATACCAGGGACTGGTAAAAATATGTTACTTAAATAAAATTCAAAAGAAAGCCAGACAACAGAGCAGTCTACATTCCTGTGCATAACTCTGGACACTGAAACTGGAACACCTGGGATTTGCCAAGGATTTACATCTCTGAAACTGACAGTATCAGCTTCCAGCAAAGCATTCAGTTCCAGCGAATGGGTACTACAAGCTGTTCTTTAACAGATAAGAGTATAGAAAGCTAGTATTGTAAACTGTTTACATTGTTGTTAGCAACAGCTAATAAATACCTTTAAGACATAAAAAGTGTGTCCCTTCTTGATGCTCTTTTAAAGTCAAGAAAAAAAAGTAAATTGTCTTCTTTCTTATAAAACTAGTGCAAGAGTTATCCCTATGCCTATATGTTTTGTCAGTTTAGCTATTCTGAAGATGGCAGTATGCAGTATTGCTTTTCAAAGATTTAGTTTTGTCCTCTCCTTAACCCTACTTTTCTGCCGATGTACATTTGGCCTTTACTTGTAGAGTTCTGAAGAAGCTTATCTGTAAATAGAAATGAGCCAGCCTGTGGTACTTGGGAATTTGCATCTGTATGGATTTGTTAAAAAGCTATGTGAAATTAGTACAGCATTTGGTGTGTCAGATTACATGTAAATTGACCTCAGTCATAATCCACTTAACCACTTTGAACTACAGTCCCTTGCAGTATCAAACGATAAAATAACACAAAATAAAAATCCAGTGTATTAAATTGTGCTCAGGATGTAGCCTATGGTTTGACCAATTTAAAAAATGCCATAGCATATTTATTAGAGGACAAAATTAGATTCTGAATTCCAATAGTAGTTTATGTACTTCACAATAACAATAAAACCAATCTATGTAGTCATTTAATGCAATTTGATAATTAAATGTAAACTAAATGATCAAGTAAATACAACATCTGCCTGATATTCATTATTATGAAGCAAATGTAAAGGTATATGCCAACTTCTGTATTGTCTGTGGATGCAGTTGCCTAGTACATTATATACATTCATTTAACACGTGCTCTTATCCAGAATGCCTCATAGAGGTTAGATGAACATAGGTGAATTCACCTAATTTATATGAATAAGTTGGCCCTGGCTAGCTAACAGCAATTCCAGTCGAGTGAATATATAGTTAAATGAAAAAATATTGGGACAGTGACACAATATTTGTTTTGGCTCAGAAACTCCAGCACAATAGATTTGAAATAAAACAATGAATATGAGCTTAAGTGAAGACTGTCAGCTTTAATTAGAGGGTAATTACAACCATATACGATAAACCATTTAGGTTTTACATCCCGTTTTATACACAGTCACCCATTTTGGGGGACCAAAAGTAATTAGGCAATTGGCTGCTCAGCTATTTCTTGGCCAGCTGTCTGTCTTTGCATCATTAGTTCTTGCAAAGGAACGCTAAGAAAAGGTCTAGAGTTGATTCTAGGTGGGGAATTTGTATTTGGAGTCTTGCTGTTGTCTGTCAATATGAGGACTAAGTAAGTGCCAATGCCAGTAGCGCAGGCCAACATGCGGCTGAAAAAAATCTGAAAAAACTTATCACAAAAATGAACACTGTTATGTGTGGACAGAGCAACCTCCCATATGCAGTGGTTTTCTTCTCTCTTCATTTGGAAATGGTAGCATACATTTCTCTTCCAATGTTCAGTTCTTCTCCTGCCCTTTGCATGCACATGTGCATGTGTGTGGAGTAGCATATGCTAGCCTACCAGGAATCTGGTGAGAGAGATGGAATTTCAGTGGTGATAACACACCTAAATGTCAGATGACACAGCAAGTATCCAGCCGAGTGAAAGAGGCATCCCACGTACCGAATCCGGTAACTTGTCAAGGGGAATGCCCTCATAGTAAGTGTCTCTGAGTGCAACATGATTACACTGTTGAGCCATTGTGTTCATTCCTTTACAGTTCTCAGTAGCTGAGCCCTGGTGGTTGGCCGGGTGACAGACTTCGAACTGGCAAGGGGGTAGGTTGTTAGTGAAACAATTGCCAGGGTTACTGTGTCACAGGGCCTTATTATTTTTTTTACAATAAGACATTGCTTTCTGTCTCTTCGTGCTGTGTGAAAGACTATGTGGATATCTGTAAAGGGTGGCATAACGGGATGTGTGGGGTAGCTCAAACACTCTGACATCTATGTCATGTACAGTTAATATTCACATGCTAAATTATGGGGGATGTTCATGTCATGGTTTCAGTTATTGCTTCAGACCCACTAAACAATTGACGGACTGGAAACAGGAAACACCCTAATGCATCATCAGTTATACTACACAAAACTGCAATAAATGAAAAAATAGCAAGTGCTATGTAGTGCATTCACTGAAATTGTTTTTTGAGCTTGTCCCCTTTAATCCCTGCATCTGTCCCAGCTATGTGGGGAAAGTGCTCTCTCTCCTGATTTACATAAATCAGAGACATGTTGTGGCACAGCACATGAGTGTCTTCTTTTTGTTTTTGTATGTTGCATCTGCACCTCAGGACCACTCCTTTTTGTTTTTGTATGTTGCATCTGCACCTCAGGGCCAAAAGTTTTTGTTTTTGCGTTTTCTTTTTGTTTTTGTGTTTTGCACTTCAGAGCCACCGTAAGAACCAGTGCACCTACACACATTTAACAGTGTATCTTAAACGATTTTAATGGGTGTGGAGCCAGACTCCCACATTTTTTGTAGCTTACATTGATTAACTCTATACAGGTGCAGTGTCCAAATAGCTGACATTGGACTGCATGACTGAACACAGCTTGGATATAAAGTATTCCATTTGAAATAAAATATTTCTCACATGTGCTATGTGTTCATGGATTCATATGTACGGCAAATTCATAACATCACTAAAATAGTACAATGTGGCAACATTTGCGGTAAAACCAGGTCAGTAAACGCATTATTGACCACCAAACTTTCGCAGTGCCAAATGCTTCTATTGTCACCATTCTGTTGGGGCACCAATCCCTTAGATGCAAATGGGTTTACTTCTGACCACTAAACTACCAAACCTGGCTCAGGCAACAAATATTCCACTTGCGGGACAAGACTAAATTAGCAATTGCATTTGCATCCAGGTGCATTTGTGCTTGTGTTGTCATGAAAATATGACCCATTGATGTTCTTTAACTTATTGTTTAATTATACACTTAATAAGTTTGTCAGAAAAAAAGTGTATTTTGCTAAAGGCCACATTTTAAAGGCAACAATCATATCTTTTGTATGGCAAATTGGGAGTACAAGAAAAACTACAGTATGTCTCTGAAGAAATTATGACAATCAGACAAGTTAAAATGAAATGGGTCTACTCATAGTATACTGTTTGCCACCAGCAACATTACTAGATATGTGATAAGCCTGAAGATTAAAAATGATGAAGCTACAGGCTTTTTATGTGAGAACAGAAAATGAGGTGAATCGATGTTCATAAATGCACAAAAGCATAACTGACTGACCTGCTGAGTTTACTGGGAGCCAGGATCCAGAGGGCACTGTAAATGGATGCTCCCTCAAATATTTTCTCTTTGAGCATGGAATGGCAGGTCAGAGAAAAACAATTCATTGCCCACACGCATCACGCATCTACATGCTCAGAGTTAAAAGAGTGTGCTGAGATGAGAGACAACAGAAGCACGGTTGCATTCACTTCGCTACAGAAGAGAAAAGAGGGGCCTCAGGAAGGAAGACAGATTTTAAAATGTTCTGTTCTGGGCAACACAGCACAACAAGAATGGGGTATGGGGTAGGACCCTCTTGATATGCTTAATGAGAGCATCGCAAAAGACATCTGACTTGTCACAGCTGCCTACCAACAGAAGATTACAAAATCTGGTAGCTGATTGCACTGTTCTGTACCAACAACAACATTCTCTCACTGGGCTCAATACCTTTTCATTTGGTGACAACAGTTCCTATGAATATAGATCTAGCCCTTTTTCCTTGATATCCCACCAGGGTTGGAGTAGGGGGCCCCTGCAATACTCAAATCAGAAATACGGTGTATTGGAATGGCTACTTTGGAGCTATAGCTGTAGTTGACTTCAAGCTGCTTGCCCAGTTTCCTCAGTGAAAAATGTCAAGAGTACACTTGATGATTCTGTTTTATCTTTGCATCTCCAGGAGTACAACTTGCAGGCTCCATAAACATCTGTATGCAATAAAATCAAGCTCTCCTCCTTACAAATATATTTGTGATAACAGCTTGATATGACAGATAATTCTAAATTGTTCACTGCTGTTTACCGTTTGGCTTTCTTCACATATCTTTAATTGGTTTAGATAGACGGGCTGTGTACCGTATCCTCTGCACAGTCAGTCAGGCTTGCACAACACTCCCTTCTGGCTAGGCATATTTGCTGCACAAAAATGTTGCAAAATCACAAAAAACTAGGCACATTGATAAGAAATGCTATCATTTACATTTAGGATAAGAATATTTCAAAGCTGGCTTTTCAGAAACTGCAGAGGGGCAACATTATCACTGAAAATGAAGATGAACGCAAAGATGCATGCTCACTCTGTGTATCAGGGTAGCACTCATGATACACCACTATTATTATTCTAGTCACAGAAGTGAAGTGAATCTGAGAATCTGTCAGGTGAAATCGCCCAACTTTCTTTACACTAACAATAGGTAAACTGTATGAAACACAAGGTATGTTGTTGATTATCACTAAACAAGATCTCAAGCAGGACTTTTAGCAGCAGCTACTGAGGACAGTTAAACAGGGCAATTTCATCTGTCCCTCCTCAGACACTAAGACACTAAAGCCGCGTTTCCACCGCAGGAACTATACCCCGGAACTAGGAACCTTTTGAGGAACTCAGTGCGTTTCCACCGCAGGAACTAGGGTCTAAATTTAGTTCTGGGGGCTTTGTTTTACCCCCCAAAACGTTCCTGCTCGGGGGGTAGTACTTTCCGAAAGTACAGGAACCTTTTGGGTGGAGCTTGCAGCGCTGAACATTTCTGATTGGTCGAGTACTCATAGCATTTGTGTTGTATTTATTTTCCGCCATTACCCGCCATGTTTGAAAATATGCAGCGGCAAACCAATTTATTTTCATAATAACTTCAAATCAAACTTGTATGTTATGCGGCGCAGTAGCCTACTTTTGGTTATAGCCTGCCAACGTCTTGGAATTATAACGTGTGCTCTTCTGTTCTTTTCTTGCTTTAGTATTCGTTTTATAAAATGCTAAGCATTCGTGCTGGGACAGCATATTACGTAGGCTACCAAAACATTCAAACGGATTAATTCGGTTGCTGAATATTTTCTTCCGGATCTTCTTTGTTAGTCCGTTGTAATTGACTCAAAACGTTTGATACAGTTATGTGATTTATGCGGTAGTTCTGCATAATTAACATTGGTGATACAGTACAAGCAAACTGGAAATCGCCTTCCGCACTTTTTATCCGGGTAAAATAACAGGTTAATTCTAGTAATCTTCCCTTTAGCTTTTTCAGACTGCCGTAATTTTACTCAATTTTACTGCCATTTTTCAATTCTACGAAAAGACCAGGAAGACTATGGACTCGTTTATGGTGCATGGTTCGCATCTGGAGGGCACACTTCGCTGCTCGGCTAGCAGTAACTTCGAAGGAAAGCAAACGGTGGCTGTACCACTACTAATTTACATTTTCACGCAAATCCGAGTTTTCGTTCTATTCTTGTCATTTTGCGATTAGCCTATATGGAATTGACGACGAGAAAGTAATAAAACAGCAAATTGTTTACAACGTGTGCATGTTTTCTGCTGTTAATGAATGTGTTTGAGAGGATATATGAAAACCAATAAATACAAAAGTAACCATATAGTCATTGTTGGTAACCCGTTGTATATAAGTGGAATAAACCCCTCCGGGCTGTCCCGGTTATTAGAAAATAATGTAGGCTACTTCGGTGGTAGTATGGGGTTACAGAAGAAATCATATGGAAGATGGACCGACGACAACGTCAGTGGGATAATTTGCCTAATATTCGCGGTACTTTAGACCCCGGTGGAAACGCAGACAACCATTGGCTGAAGGAACCTTTTAGTTCCTGGTAAAGTAGTTCCTGGGACTGAAAGTTCCGGGTAATTTTGGTGGAAACGCGGCTTAAGTGTGTGAACCTCCCCATGGCCTCTGACCAATGCTGAACAGTAATGACTGTATTACAGTATCACCTAGATTAAAAAACACCTTCACGATTACATGAATGTGAGAAGAGATCTACTTCACATTTTTCTTGTATTTATTTTTTTCATGCAATTCATCTCTTGATCTTTTAGATTTACTTTGTTGTTTCCCTAAAGCAATTTTAACTGAACTATCACTGAAATTGCCACTGGTGTTGCAGGCATTATCTTATATTTTGATCATGTAACTGTAGAGAGTCTCCTCTGAGAGGTAATATTCATATGACTTGGAAACGCAAAACAGGATGTGAACAGGACAAATAAAATGTGCACCTTAAATATAGTATTCCATATATGAATTGCTATGAGAAATAATCAAAAGGTGATGATGTTGTGGTATTGAGATATTCTTCATTTTATTTTAATGAAATGAGCACTGGCAACTTAAAAGCATTTTTAATCATACCATTAGTGAAATATGTGATCGCATGACAAGGTCATTTTTATGTGGTTTAACACGTTAAAAGCATCAAAGAAAAAAGTACTGTAGAATTACAGAATTAACTCCCCCGCTATTTTTGTAAAAAAATTAAAAATAAAAAATCTCAGATTTTCATATCAGACTAATACTGTCAAAAGAATATTTCTTGTTTACTTTAAACTATATAACCAATATGCAGAAAAAAATTAAAACTGCAAAAACATTAACATAACTTAATTAGCATGACTGTGAAAAGGCTTCCTTTTTTTTGCAAATGCCTGCTAAACTGAAACAGAACTGAAACAGAGGATTACCACAGTGACCAGAAGACAGGGGGCTCTTTCCAATTACTTATTTTTTAATTGCTTATCTACGTGCATCCTTTCCTTGTGTCCTTTTCTTGCTTCCTTAGCTCCACCCAATGAAGGATGCAGGAAAGGATGTGAGGAAAGTACACAAGGACAGAGGTATAAATTAAATTTGTATTAGGCAAATGGAACATTTTTGTTCAGTTAAACGTCAGTTTGAAGCCACATCAAGTACAGACATGGCAGATGTGTAGAGGTGGAAACTTCCACAAGGGATGCACTCGTGTTTTCTTGCTCAAGCATTCTTCAGGAGGCATCTAACTCCTTTAGGGAGCATTTAACAGGTTGAAATGTCCTCAAAAATGGCAGACCTTGAATGATTTCCAGGTCAGTCAAGGACCAAGGCTCCTCCTGAATCAAAATGTCACTGCAGGACAATTCCTACACCAATGTAGCTGTTTTCAGTTAACTCCACAAGCTGTGTTATGGAGGCTTTGGGACAATTGCTAAAAACCGCCTGGATTTTTCCCACACAAAATAGAACAATATGCTGAAAAGTGCTGATAGTGTTGCCATTCAGTGGTTGGAGGTTGAAGGCAGCGATGAATGATGATGCGTTGGCATGATTTGGCATAACAAATTAGGGAGAAGAGGGGGAAACGCGTAAATAAGCCAGCACTTTAGTACAACCCATGGAATCCTGAAATGCACTGATGTAGTAAAACTTTTGTAATGCCAGTCGATGCACACCACACTTTCTTATTAAAACAACACGTGTAGCATAATCATCACTCTGGTACTTAAATGGATGCATTTGATCAACTTGTGTTCCTCTTTACACCTTTTCAGCTTCAGGCTGTTTGGTAGCATGAAAACTTGTTTCAGGAGAGAAATGCAGGGCTTGTCATTGGACCAATTAAAATTTCATTTTCAGAAATGTAGAAGATCCTTTGCTCATGAAGTGGAGACCCAGCAGGTTTTAAGTCTAAGACTGCATGTTTCACAAAGTAACATGTTTGCCTCTAGTAGCTCCTGAAAATTCATGGGCATTGTAAGCTATAACCTGTTTCCACATAGCTCTGCAGGAGATGATGAGACAGAGTTGAAATGTAAGGCTGTCATACCACTGTGCTGCAAGATAAAGCTATTCTCCTTTGGGTTACCATTATCTATGGATAGGCAATGGGCTTTTGACTTATAGGGCCCTATTTTCACAGTCAATGTGCAATTGTCAAACTGTAGCTGTAACTCTGGATGGTGGTGACTTAAGGCGTAACCGACTGAATTTAGTGACTCGAGACAGTAGTGCGCCTGCAGTGCAGCTGTAAAAGAGGTTGGTTTAACAAGAATAAAATACTTGTTGGTGTAGGGGGTTTGGTTTCATCATGACTAAGCTGTTCACTTTCTTTCCATTTAAAACCAGTGCATCAACACCATAGCAGATTGCTAATTTTGTTCTGGCTGATTAAGACCAAGTGTCAACTTTTGTGAGGGTTAGTCAAGACCACTTCTCTCAAAAAGAAACTTACATAATTTTCCAACAGGTACAGAGTCACCACATCCCCATTCATGGCATGTCAAGCAAGCCTCCTTGATCAAATGATGTCAAAATAGCTTGGAAGGAGGTGGCAGCCTGAATTGCTGACTCTTCTGGTCCTCTGAGAATTATGGCCCAATGTAAGAAGAAAGGAGTGTGAAATGACAAGGAAACCAAAAACTTGTCTCACCCTGGCCCGAAGCAATGTACACTGGAGGGGGCCATCCAAAATTCTTCTGCTTACACCAGCTGATGATAGAGCTGCTTCTACCTTCCCCACAGGATATTGGGGTGGCTACAGGTTGGCTTAATAGGTAAGGGGTTGTTTCTAAAAATATGTGTGGCATTTTAACCATACAAAACATTACTCATCATATCTGAAAAAAGTAGCCGGAACAGTATTTACATTTTACATTTACATACAGCTTATATTCCATATACAGTGTGTTAAATTTAAATAAAATGTTAAAAAAGATAAGTGGTTCCGGTGAACAGCTCCACTAGCAAAATATTCTCAGCCTGGGCAGGAGCAGAGGTTCTGCAGGGAAAGAGAGCCATTCCTAGAGCTCCAGTAAGCTGGCTTTGACATGCTGCAGAGGGAGCTGATGTCTCTCAGATGCAGCATTAACAACTGTCTCTGCAGGATATAAAGCTGGGCACATCTGCTGCGAGCATCAATCAGTTAGAGTCTTGAGAGAATCACAGAAGCAATGTAAAGACAGTCCTTGCTTGCATGCCTCACCTCTACAAACACCTGCTCTTCCTCAGACAATCCCATTAGCCCCTGTTATCCTCTCACCTGATAAGATCTCCCCATCCAGCAGTGGTGCCAGGCTGTCAGACCCCATCCCATTGCCCTACCCGTTGTGTCCCTTTTGCTCCACTTCACAGGGATCATTTCTGTGAAGCTGATTGAAATGGAATATTTTAATCAAATTGTTCTTTTATATTGTTTTACATGGTTACATTAGATTTTTTTATATTTGTTTTACATTTCTGTACATTTGATTTTTTTATATTTGTTTTACATTTCTATTGTTATGCCTCATTAATTGATGTGTACAGCTCATCAGCCTATCGCTCCATATGTTGAATTTGCAGCCCAAGGATATAGTTTTTCATTCAACAAACTCCAAAAGAAGTGGATAAATCTCCTCATAACCCACAGGAGGCCAAAGGATGAGCACAAGGAGAGTGGCCATGGGATAGTTACTTGGGAATGTTCTGAAGTGTCTGTTGTGTCTTCTTCACCAAACTGTATTGTTCATTACAAAGAGGGCATTTTAAAGCAGTACTATAACTTTTTTCCTCTTTCACAGGCTATTGATTCTGCCATTGAGACAGCCCCTCCACCAATAGAGCATGTCACCAACGCTGCACTGTTCTGATCACAACCTGATTTACCACCTCCAGCTCTTAAGCCTTGCACTGACCACACTCCCTTTTCTACCCTCACTGCAGCATCTCAGTACCCTTCAGCCAATACACTTCCACAGCATTCACTTACTCCCACAACTATTTTACTCATACAATCCACCACAATATCCACCTCACAGTCTCAACCTTTTAAAAGAAGTGCAACAACTTCCAATGGGCAAGCACTGCTTCACCATTTTGATCAGCATGCTGGCCAGAGGATTGCCGTTGAATCCACTTTTGACAGGGAGAAGTAGAGGAGGCTCGTGGAGAAATGTAATGAATAAATAAATGAGTGGGACATGGAAATAAATGTCAGTGATAAAAACAGTATCCTTGCTGGAGAGGGAAGAAAAATGACCATTAATTTAAATTCCCTTTTCCTTTCTTAGATATTTGGAAGGATTAGAAGACATTAGAGAGACTCTTAGAATTAGAAAGAGGCTTTTTATCTAAACAGCTGGTATTTTCTGTAGCTATTTTATATTTGTGATATCTCAGTATTTAATTTCAAACTAAATGAGAACAACTTTATTTTTGCATTTTCACAAAGATAATTGCATTCTGCAAAATAAATCAAGTCCTCCAAAAAAGTCACAAATTAATTTCCTGATTTTCTTTTGAAGCTCTATGATCCAGCATCTATTATTTCATGTATCATTATCTATTTTTTATTTTATATTTTTAAACTTATGGTATGTTTTTTGACCTATGCCATTTGTTATCCTTGACTTCCACAAGACAAATTTTCCTTAGTGGGATATTACAGCTTCATGTCCATGTAGAGCTGTAAAGACCCACTATTTCCTGGCTGTATTTATGCTATTGGATCCTAGATCTAAAATGTTGGCCTTTATGAGTGAGGGAAATGTCAAAGTGTCATAGCCGAGTGTGCCTTCCTCATCCAGGCATCACCTGCACATTTACCCCCAAGGCTTTCAGCATCTGGAGTGTGATACTGGGTATAACCCAATCAACCTTCCAGTCCGATACCTGAAAACCAAACACTTCCAGTTTGGAAACACAATCTGTCAAAAAAAGTCAGTGAAAGTAGATTGACACGTGAGAAACAACTACAGGGTTCAAAACTGCACAGCTGATGCCACATTGGAGGTTTGGCAGTACCTCAGTTATGCAGACATTTTTAGAAAGGTAGGTCTGCTGGACTTATAAGCACAACAAAAAAATAATGATCAATTCTTCATGCTCGCCATTTTGTGTGTGTGCAGTTCAGTAACATGAATTTCCTGTGAATGCACTGCACTGAAACCTGGGGGTTCATAAATAAAAAGCCTCAATCAAGTAACAGTAGAGTACATATCGCTCCTTGATAAAAACATTCCTTCCACAAAAGCAGACTCAAAACCCCTACAAGTTTTAGATGACCCTTCAAATTATTTCTACTTTTGTTTGTCACCCTACCATTACCATTATGTCTTGTTTTATAAAGAGTTCATGAATTCAGCAGAGTTTCCGCTTGCGCGCAATCCATGCACCTCCAGGACGCATCAACTCAGCTCCACGCACACAGTGTACTATCACACCCACACACATTGACCTCCACTATCTCATCTTCATGTCACAGATAACAAAAGGCCACTGCCTGGCTAGGCCCCTGGCAGATTGCATGTCATACCACCCACTGACCAGGAGGCAGCAGGGAGCAAAAAGGCAGGAATCACTGACACAGAAATGTAAATGCACAAATACATTTAAAGCATTGATTTCTTTTTCCTGCTTGGAGAACAAAGGACTCAGAAAAGGTATTTATAGCCAGCAAATCTTTACACAGAATTGCAGTGTACTTCACGAAAAGCTAGACAAAAGATTTTGAGTGTTGCTTAATCGTCCTTTTCTCCCAAATGTTTTGATTTATAATACACTTTGTCAACTTTAAAATAACATCAAAACTGTATATAAAAGTGTGTTAAATGAGACAAACCTCACAAATAAATCTGTCTACACAATTACCATACTTCTCTGTTACAGAAAGATAAATGATCATTTCCAACACCCTACTGATAAGGACTCATGCAAAATAACTATCCATCATGCACATTCAAAATTAAGCAGTGATGCAATGTTATTTGGTTGCATTTTTATTTGTTTTTATTAATGTATGACATGTATTAAAGTGTATTTATACATGCTCTGTTGAAAATTCCCTGTACTTTTTATGATATTCTGATTTGTCATTGGGTTCAGTGAGTCTTTGCGGGTGAAATAATACCACTTATTAGAGAATTTGATTAGCTTTCAGCTTTCTCCAAAAGATCCTAATTGAGAGTGCCTTTTTTCTAAGGTCAAAGTGTTCCAGAGTTCGGAGCATAAAAAGAAAAGGCTGCTTCACCACTCCTCACTACATTTACTCTTGGAATGCAGAGCAAGTTTTTGTAGCTGGTAAGCTGGTCTGTATACAAGTCAAAATGAATCTGTGCTTTCAATCTGAATAATCTGAAGCCATTCTGCTTTACAGCAATATCTTTTTAGTCTGGTCTCATCATTAATCCAAGTGGCTTTCTGTATAGAACAGATAGGCCGATCAAGTGAGGAAAATTACTGAAATTAAGATAGGCCTAATATCTGAAATATATGCTATACTTTCAAAAATCCTGTAATAGCTTCCTATTAATGCTGTATTCATTGCAGTCTTTATGAAATTCATTTTTATCATGTTCATTACAGTAAATAGAAAATTTTAATGGAGAACAGGATTTGTTGCCTGCCAACGGAATTATGTGCAGGCTCGACTGCATGGTTATTTTCATTCACTTGTTGGTTGGCTCTTTTCATTCACTTGTTCTTTTTTGTTAACTGGCTCTTCTGGTTAGTTGGCTTCTTTCATTCACTGGCTTTTCGTTCACCAGCGCTTTTATTTTATAGGCTGTTATCATTCACTGGCTCTTTTCATTCACCAACTCTTTGTTCACTTCTTCACTGCAATGGCCCACTTTATGTAGTCTACTTGTGACACAGCTGGATTGAAATACACAGGATGTAGTTCATTTGCAGCTATCTAATTGGATTTTCAATAAGCTTATCGACCTTTACACAAATGCTGACTACTAGCTACTGGCCTCTGTGTATGTATGTCACTAAAAGCATTTTGGCTTGTGAAATTGGGAGACGAGGGAGGGGTAGGCTGGAAGCTAAAGGAATGAATCAGAGCAGACTCAAGGTCAGTTCATTCATTTGAAAGATTTTTTTGAAAAGATTTGTTCTTTTTTTTTCTGCTTCGGTTCTAGACTGGTGTGATTTGGGGGGGCAGTCACATATTTTTGGGGGGCAACTTTTTATTCCGACTACAGTGTGTGCCATGTAGTTTACAGGCTTTTTTCATTTTTTGTATGCTACAGTGTGTAGTATATACAGTGTGGTCCATCAGTATTTAAATGGTGACACAATGTTTGTTGTTTTGGCTCTGTGCTCGCACTTTGTATTTGGAATGAGACAATGAATATGTTAAAGTGCAGAATTAGCTCTTATTTGATGGCATTTAAATCCATATTGGGTGATCTGTGTAAGAATTGCAGCCTTTTTTATACGTAGTGCCCCCATGTGAGGGGACCATTGAAAAAATTAACATAATCTTAAATAAAGTTGTCATATTCAGTACTTGGTTGCAAATCTGTTGCATTTCATGACTACCAGAAATCTGCAACCCATAAACATCATCAGATTATGGGTATCTTCCCTGGTGATGCTCTGCCAGGCGTGCACTGCAGCCATCTTTGGTTGCTATTTGTTTCAGCGGCTTTTTGTCTTCAGTCTTGTCTTAAGTGAAATGCATGTTCAATTGGACTTAGGTTGGGTAATTGATTTGGCTTTCAAAGAACATTCCAGCTTGTGGCCCTGAAAAACTATTTGGTTGCTTTAGCAGTACATGTGGGCGTGTTGTCCTGCTGCAAGGTGAAGCGTCATACAATGAGTTTTGAGGCATTTGGATGGATCTGAGCAGATGTTTGTTTACACTTCAGAATTCATCCTGTTGCTGTCAGAAGTCATATCATATTAAAGAGAAGTGAACCAGTTCCAGTAGCAGATATACACGCCCAAGCCATAACACTACCTCCACCACGTTTCACAGATTGGGGGGTGGGGTGCTTTGGTTCCTTTCTGTCTTCACACTTTCCTCTTTCCATCACTCTGGTACAGGTTATTACTCATCTCATTTGTCCATAAGCCATTTTTTTCCAGGACTACAGTTTTTTATGTGCTTTTTAGCAAACTACTGGCCATTCTGTTCTTGAGGCTTACCAGCAGTTTGCATCATGCAGTGAACTTTCTGAGGTTATCCTGGTGTATTCTTCTCTTTATAGCAGTCTTGGACACATCCATGCCTACATCCGGAGAGTGTTTTTGATCTGTTTGACAGTTGAAAAGGGGTTTTTTGTCACAATTGAAAGCATTCTTCTGTCAGCCACTACAGTGGTCTTCCGTAGCCTACCAGGCTGTTTGCTATTGCTAAGCTCACCAGTGCATTCTTAACAATATATCAAAAAGTTGAGTGGGCACAATTTTGGGTATATCTGATTTATTCTAATTTTTGAGTCACGTGATGTCCTGCTGTACTGGCATTGACACTTCATTGGTCATCATGTGGAGAGACAGTGGCAAAAGTCTCCAAATGTAAATGCCACCCCTAGAACCGACTCTAGACTGTTTTTTTTTTTTTTTTTGCATTCTTGTGCATTAACTAATGCTGCTCCAACACACAGAAGAAGCAGCTGAGGAGCCAACTGTCCAATTACATTACATTACATTACAGGCATTTAGCAGACGCTCTTATCCAGAGCGACTTACACAATTTTTTACATAGCATTTTACATTGTATCCATTTATACAACTGAATTCAATACACTGAAGCAATTCAGGTTAAGTACCTTGCTCAAGGGTACAATGGCAGTGTCCTACCCAGGAATTGAACCTGAAACCTTTCATTCAGAAGTTCCTTACCCACTGTACTACACTGCCGCCCAATTAATTTTGGTTCCCTAAAATTCCTACAGAGCTCATCTGATATGGATGTAAATTTCTTCAAATGAAAGCAGACAGTCTGTACATTAACCTCTTCATCAGATCCAATGTTCTGGGACTACAGAGCCAAAACAGCAATTATCTCACTGTTCAAATACTTTTGGACCACATTGTATTTTATTTTCTCAAGTTGTTCAACTAAATTTTTTTGTGATCTTTTTTAACTGAAGATCATTGACTCAATCTTTTCTCTTTAATTTTATAAAAATTCAAAGTTAGGTGCACATGGTCAGTAGTCATTTTATTCTGGACATAATTAAAATCTACATTCATAATTAGAATATACATAAATGTCATTAACGTGCATATGTGAGCATTGGGTTAATATGGTTGAAAACATGTCATTATGGTATAATAGATTATCACATAAAAATAGTCAGTTGATTTGAGTTGTCTTAGAGACTCTGCAAAGTGCTGTTCAGATGGAATTATGTATGTTGGCACTTAAAAAAGTGACTGCAGATGGTAATTGATGCAGTCATAATAGCCATCTTGTTTGGCTTTATTTTCACACTCCTTCAGGTAGTGCTGAGAGGAGTGTCATCTCAGAGGAAAGCCAGTGAGAAGAGTAAGATGCACATTCAGTATACAAAAATATGTGTGCTCTGTGTGGTTTATTGGGAGAAAATGTGGAAAGGATGCCATTCTCCAACCCTGGGCAACGGCTGGGTCAATGTGTGCTGGGTTCATGCCTCGGGGTGAATGGGAGACAGCCACAGCTCCACACATACCTGTCACCTCTCGTCCCCTCAGTGCAGCATACACGTCACATGGCATTTTGGTGGCAGGCTGGAGAGCCCACTTAATGTGAGGATGGAGTGAGTAAGGAAGCTTTGCAGGCATACACTCTGGGTTGCTATCATTCATAGAGAAAGACTGTGTCCTCCATGACTGGGATCATAGACTGAAAGTATACAAAGTGTTATATAAAATCCTCAGGTAGGGGCAATTCACAAGAGAATTTTATGCAAGGACAATTTTTAACAGGACTACTTGAAGGAGGGAGGTGAGAGGAAGGAAGACATTCTGAAAAGTCTTTTGACATTCATCAAATGTTGGATAATATGAGGTAATCAATCCTGTGCCACATTTTCACTTAAATCAGCAATGTGCTGAAAAAGTCCCTGCTGCATCAACATCAATAAATCACTTATTCAGCCTTAAGTCATAATCTGCATCTACTTATGTTTTAACGCTTGGCCTGTCAGTGTATAATACTCCAAATTAATAATTCTCAAACTCTGTCCATCATTTTATGTCATTCATTTCTGATGGGATTTGATACTACTGTAATCTGTTTTCGAGTGTCATTTTCACATCAACTGCAAACCAGGATGAGGTGATTCTGGTTGAGCTGGCATTTTACCTATGCACAACCTCAAATTATTTCAATTCTTCTCCCTAGCATTTAGTTCAATACAAGTTCAGCCTCAATGTCAAAATCTGGGACCCATGGACAGTAAATTGTTTGCTGTGATGGGGCTAATCGATGTGACATTAGAGTTACAGGATGATGTGAAAATCTATATCTTGCATTGTCTGACCTCAGTGTTCTTGAATAGTGGTTTTGTTACAGTCAGTGCAGCTAAATGATCCAGGACGATGGAACAACAGACTGTCTGAGTTGTGCCTGGAATACAAAGGGATTGGTTCTACCATGATGATGCAAGTACAATAGGGAGTGATTGGCTTAACATTTGACTAGAGAAAATTCAATTAATGCTGTTCACACATTCCTTTCACATTGCACTAATAGGCATCACAAATTTAAGCAATGACACAATTGGATTCATGTGACTCATTGGATGTGTGACATTAATAATTTATTTGTTTGGCTGGCAGCCTTTATCAAACATACACAGAATGTTAGAAAATTAAAGTGGTAGGATAAAAGAGGCAAATAAGCAATAGGCAGATAAATTAAATGCGACCAGAAGCACCATAAAGCTATAGAGGGAGAGGTGTCAGCACAATGTTAATTACATTTTCCAACATGACACATCGTAGTAGATGTGAGACCTAAATACACATTGGTACATTTATTCAAAATTTAATTGATGTGAAAAACTTATAAAAACACCACAAAAATAATTAACTAGTCCAATAAATTTAAACCATAGGGCTTCATTGGGACAAGGAGGGTAACATTAAAGGGATATTTTACTTTGGTCTAAGTAATTTTGTGAAGCTTACCCCATTGTACAAGTATTGGCATAGTGTGAATACTAACAACATCAGCTGTCCCTGCTGACTGTTAATTGCATTGCCATTCCTCCCAGTTGTTCGGCTCCCAATCCACTCCCATTCATTTTTGGGACCTCATCAAATTTAATAGTTTTAAAGCACAAACTAACTAAGGAGGATAATAGATTGATTAAAGGGAGTACTAACGGCAAACAATCTCCTTTTTTGAATATCTGATATATTTTCAACATTTTTCTGCCATATACGTAAAAAAAGAGACCATTTGCTGTTTGTACTCTCTTTAATCTATCTATTATCCTTCTTAGTAAGTTTGTGCTTAAAAAAAAAAAAATCTAACGGCTTGCTGTATATCTGTGCAGTAGCCAATCTGAAAATAGTTCCTTTATTTATAGCTAACCTGCTCAAAATGTGAGAATAGGCTACAATACATCAAGTTATTATTAAACTATAACCATTTTTATTCTGAGCGTCTATTTAAATTAAATGCCTAAATATTAAAATATAAGACTCCACGAACAATGGACTAAATAATTAAGGAAATGTTTCTTAAAATTCATTTGCAAAGTGGAGTAGTGGATTGAAGGTGACCCTGATTGCAGGATTTATTCATTAAACATAGTTAAAATATCATTTGCTTATTAACTGCATTTAATTGAATTAAAAATAAAAATAATGTCATCAATGTGACATTGTTACGTTAAATTTAATACACTATCATTCCAAATCATATTCAAATACAATTTTTTATTTTATGGGTATGTACTTTATATTTTTATGATATTTAATCTGAGTATACATGAAAAAGAATAGACTATGAGGCTGCTACACTTCTTAGGCAATTTTAGACTGTGATGCATATGCGTATGCATACTGTGTGCTGCCAGAGTGGACAGCTTAAGAGTGCCTGAAAGACACATTGTTCCAAATGTGTTGAAGAAATCCACATTATTTTAAGAGGCTTTCAGGAAACCCATCGTTGATTACTTCTCCATTTTGAACTTAAAAATGAACAAAGTTAAACTTCATTAAAAAATTCCTGGTAATTCTCTTGACTACAGTAACAAAATGAAGAGGTCTATAATTGAGGTCCCTTATACAGTGTCATAAAATTTTCATAATTGCAGAGAAAATTGCAAAGTGAAGGTCATAGCTTTACCTGGGAGGGCAATTTAAAGGTTAGAATTAATACTTAAATGTAAATTAGTATAAGAACAGAAATATCTATCTTGTTCTCCAAAAAAAAAAAAAAAGACTTACACAATGTATGATTTATAAAAGGGAATGCATATTCTGTTTTTGTTTGCTGATAATAAAGTATGTCACAATACTAAATTCTGTGAATTAAAGCCAGGAGACACGGGTAATTTTTGGTCTTTAGATAAACTTACACCCAGAGCTTTGACAGGATTAAAAACTGTAAGAACGCTGCAAAGATGCTGAACAGGAGAAAAGGGTAATACAATGCATGATACCTTTTTTTTTATTAAAGCCATTCTTATTGTGGGTTCCTTTTATTACACATTTTCGATGAACAACGGAGAAAAAATGACGAGTCCGGTTATGTACATATAAGAATAAAACCGATAAAGAGCTTTTATAAGTTTTGGCACAGATGTGTCTGATTGGCACTGTGCTCATCTCCACTGGAATCGCCTTTCCATTCACACTAAAGGAAAAACCACCTGACTGATCCAAGTACCTGATTTTGGGAGCTTGGCTATGTTCTGGACAACAATGGTGGATTGCTTAGCCAGCCGCGGATCCTCTGCTAACAGTTAGGAAGATGATCAAGACTTTAATCCAGAATAATATATAGTTTGCTAGCAGTCACTCCAGAGAATGTGTATTATACTGAATGAATGAATGAATGGATTAATGAATGGATTAATGAATATAACATTGCATTTATACAGCACTTTACCAGATGCTCAAACTGCTTCACAGTGAACTCACACTGGAACTCACATAACCCATCACCAATGTCAAACGAAAAGTAGTAGCAAATTAAATCAGGGCATAATTAGGTGGCAAGTTGAGAGCTGAGAGAGCCAGGTTGGAAATTTAGCCAGGACACAGGGGAACCCCCTACTCTTTGAAATGAGAGTCAGGGGATTTTTAATGACCACAGTCAGTCAGGACCTTGGTTTAATGTCTCATCCAAAAGACAGAATCTCCTACAGCACAGTGTCTTCATCACTGCACTGGGGCATTTGGGGTTTATTTGACCAGAGAGTAGTTTGCCCCACTACTGGCCCAGCAACACCACTTCTAGCAGCAACTTAACTTCCACAGGTGGTCTCCCATCTTAGTACTAACCAAGCCCACACTTGCTTAGCTTTGGCCATTCGGCAGGAGCAGGGAGCATGGTAATATGGCTGCTGGCAAACTATACTGCAGAAGTACAGATCGTTCAGACTTTTTTTTGTCTAGAGGGGTGCGAAAGACAGCACTACATAATCTACCTCAACAAAAAATTGAGGTAGATTATGTAGTGCTGTTGTATGTGTAATTAATATACAAGAGAAGATGGTGAGAAGAGATAAAAAGAATGCTTTTAATTCCACTCTTTGGGAATTGTCTTCTCATTAAGACTATTTAAATTTATTTTGACACTGAAGTTGCAAACTGGAGACATGTCTTAATTAGCATTGATACATTCAAATATAGGGTTTTTGAAATGCGATTAAAAAGTATTATTCATATTTAATGTTCTAGTGCAATAAGCTCCATTGAGCTCCAGCTCAAGCTAGCAATGTATTTTTTATTTAAATGGACATGGATTCCTTCCTTGTATGATTGGAGTCTAAAATGTCAGTCTTCAGAAACCATTTAAACCGTTGACCAATAAGTTGGGACTCAAGTATTAAAGCAGGATTGTAAAGTGCCTGGTGAAAATATTTGCCAGTCAGTCTGAACTAGAACAGGCAGTGCATAAAATCATACAAGAGCCCTTGTAAAATTGTGCATGGATGAAATGTTCCAAATGTTCACATCAAGGCTGTCATTTTTTTTTTTCCTCTGTGCTGATGGGATCCTATTCTTATTATTGATGGAACACTGAGGAAATGTTCATTTTAATGTTAGTTGTTACATCTCAAAACCCAAACTGAGGATTGTTTTTCTACAGTACATATATAGGTTACTACCTGAATCACAACCGTTTTGTTGATATTAATAATGGAAGACATCAGTAAAAGAAAAGATAGTCAGGTTTTCTTTCAGTGCTGACAGTATCCTACTCTTATTATTGATGGAACATTGTGAGAATATTATTTTTAATCTTTTTAGAGTTTTAAAGAGATGTAGGCGTAACCAGGGGTTAAATTGGGGGTGGACGCGAGCGTATGTTCCAATCCATATGTTCCCTCTAGCCAGTTACTCACTCAACCAATCAAAAATCCGAAGAAAAAAAAACTCAGGAGGAACAGTCGTTTATATAGACAGGCACAGAAAGAAAAATATTGTTGATTGTTTGGAAGCGGACGTGGTCGGTAATTTCATTAACATGTAATTTCATCTATGCAACAATTTAAAGAGAGATTAATAAACAGCCCCCACGAACGCTGACTATTATTAATGGCAACTTTGATTGCTTGAGCAAAATCAGCAGGTTGCTGGTCAGCAGCTAAACTAGGATTGAATATTTCCCACGTACATAACGTTTTTCAGCGGCGACTGGTGAGCTGAAAATTGGTGAGGCGCAAAAATTTCCTTTAAAGTAATCATCTCAACCTGTTTTCATTAGTAATTTTCCTTTATTATCAAGCGTGCCAACGATCGGATTAATCAAATGGCACGTAGCCTAACACACAGCGTCTTCATACCATGTTAGGGGGATTAAATCATAAATTCAATTTATCCGTTAAAAATCTGTTTTAATCACCATGTAGTCTACACTTAACAAACATGATACAGCAGTCTGTTATCTACCGTGATAGCTTTCAGAATAACCAGCAAAAACAAAACCTGCACTTCAATTTTGTTTACAATCTACACATTGCAGATATTTGCCATGAATACGAGTGCGGAGAAAGAAGTGCATGTATCCACAAATAATGTTGATTAAAAATGTGCACAATTTCGCACTGCAAATGAAAATAAATGTAGGCTATAAGGCCTAGGCTACTCACTAAAACTGCCTATTTGAGGAGAGCTGGCTATATATGATAGTATTGAGTAGCCTATTTTGTGGATTCATTGTATTGATACTCAAGGAAAATCAGGGGAAGATTCTGCCACTGCTTACTGATTAAAACTGATTTTTATAAATCTCATTTATCATTTAATCTCCCTAACACAATGCGAAGAAGCTGTGTGTCCCTTTCCAATTGATTAGTCAGATCGTTTGCATGCTTGTTAATCACTGAAAATTAATTCAGAAAAAATTCAACAGTTTGAGATCAATGATTCGTTTAAAGTAAAGTTTTGCACCCCACCAATTTTCAGAAAGATGGATAAAGGAGGAAGAAAGGGAGCACAAAAGAGAATGACCGATTATTTTTGTGGGTAAAAAAAATCTCAGCATTAATGACACTCAATAAACTTCAAATATTTTATGTAAAAGCTTGCATCAATAGTATACATTCTTTTTTAAACATTTTCCTTAATTGCAATTATGTGCCCAGTACATTAAAGATACAACTATTTTGAGCTGAGACATTCATTGGTTTGTACCTTTTTCTACCCACCTCCCACCGGATCTCAGAGTCCACCTACCTCCCAAATCCCAGTTTAACCCCTGGGCGTAACTAAGATACATTTCTGTCTACAATTATTGCTTGCCCTGCGGAGTGTATTAAAAAATAATTGGCTGCTGGCTATACTGTATACATTTGAGACACTTGAAAGGATAGGTGTGATATTCTGTATTCTTCTGAATTCATGTGAGAACAATGGCTCAACATTGTGTTTGGACATTCCAATTTGAAAAATGGAATACCCGAAAAATAAACAGGGGGAAAAAAGAAAGTTTGCCCTTGTCTGCAGAGCTGAGGATGATGAAAAATGAACTACCTTTTTTATTTTCAGAAACTCGCTACCATGTTGAAAGTGCAGGGGTCGAAATGCTAAACAATAAAAGAAACAACACTGAACAGTTTATTACTGCAGCTCTTACGTTAGGCAAGTGCTGCAATTTTGAAGCTCTCCAGGAGGAGATAATAAGGGACTGAACTGTACCTGCCATAAAAGATACAAAACTGTCAGAGTACCCGTAGCTGGACCCTGGCTCAATTTGACCAAAGCAATAACAGGCCAGTGGAACTGAGTGTGAGGAATCAACATGGGTGCACCTCCCATTCTGGCAAGGCTTGAACTAGGGGAGAGGCGGCTAAAGACAAATTAATTAGTGCAGCATGACTTCTTACAATTATCACCTAACACAATCAATAGAACAATCTCCAATGCATTGTTTACATGCTCCTACCGCAATCCACAGAACTATCATTTAAATTTTGATTCGACAAATTAAGCGAAAGCAAAGCGAGCATTGTTCATAGCATAGTGTGTGACTTGATGTGCGCATTCACCTGAAGGGGAGTCGAAAAAAGGGCACGACGCTGGCATTGTTTTTGTGAGAAATGTTGCAAGGGTGATATGGTTTCATTCATTTCCAGTCACATCTGTCAGAAATGAAACAGAAAAAAGTCAGGGATAGGGCCTCTTCACGGTAAGACAAAATTTTACAACAGAATTACGTACTGAATTTGAGCTAACTTTATATTGTATAAATTTGTGTTTTGCATCATCATGTGATCATGTGAATGAAGTTAAAATGTAATAGAAAACTATCTGGTTTCAAGCACCCGACTCTGCTAATTCAGCAAATACAACTAAAGCAACTGATATTTAAATAGTGACATCATGATTTAGTTGGCAGCACCCCTGCTCTTCCTGCAGCCCTGGGAATCAAACAATGCTGTTATGGTATGCAGAGGCTGAAGAGAACAGCAGACGACAGATAGCGCTGTAATGATGTTAGCGATGTAACCAGTTAAAAAGCCAGAATAATCGCACTGAAGACAAAACCTCATAACTCTAACTACGGCTCACAGAAAATGACTGAGCTCAAAAATGCACCAGGCAGTTAAAAAGCTGTGGAAATTGCAGAAATTCAAGGACTCATATGTGGAGGGACTGCTCTGTCGAAGGGGTAGAATGCCAGCAGTTGTTAAAAATTACATTTCACAGGGGGATATAGTTTTTCCAGACATAAATAGCTTTAGGTTTGTTTGATTGAATCAAAAAATAAATGTAAGTCTCGTCTCACTGAATCATATTGCATGAATCCTTTAAAGTGGCTAAGTGTATTTACTAGGAGAGTGAGTGACATAAAAGGTTTCCTCAAGAGAAAAATGAATGGGCAGCAAAGATTGATTTAACCTGGGAACAAAATTAATTAAAATGGTCACAGTAGTAGCTGTAATGACAGAAGCAGCATGTGGCTTCAAGGGAATACTGGCTATTTTTTAAAATTTGTATATTCTGTCACTTTCGGAAAAACTGAAGGAACTGTTGATCACTGAACTGGAGCTGAGGGCAGTTCCAGTGAAAATACAGTGGAAGAGTCCCCTTTAGACTACAGGACCCTATTGAAGGCACAGGCGATGGGACTGAACAACAGAAATTACTGAGCCCATAGTGCGGTGGCTCAATTTTGGACCCACTTTCCTTGATAAGATATAGTATAACAAAGGCTCATTGTCTTCAGTTGTAATTTTTCAAATGTATCTGTTTATTATGAATATTTAAAAAAACAACTGTTGAAAATCGGGTTAAAATTAGATAATAAAAACAACAATGCAGAGATCAGGGGAAAAATTTGATTTTAAATCCAAACATTGATAACTTACTGATTTTCATCAGATAATCAGCAGCTTGATTGCAAATTCTCTGCATTTCCTCTCCACTTTTTATTTCTGGAAGCTTGTTCTACCTGAATCACCAATCAGAGCATTCCTGTACATAGTAATTGTTCCTAACGACCGTCAATATGTATATCAAAACTAAAATAAAAACCTGGATCAACGGTATGCACATGAGCAGAGATTTGCAAAACAATTTTCCATGTCACATAGAGTAGGTGATGAATAAATATAAATGTTATGTTCAATGAAATTGTGAGCTAGTTGCCCAGCCATGCTCAAACAGTACTGCCCTGTTATGTCAGTGCTGCTCACTTCCACAGACAACAGATGAGGCTTCTCTCATTTACACAAAGAGTGATAACATTAATATTTTCCTTATTATTCATTATATCATTAACATACCCCTTGACTGTATACTGGAGTTCCTGCTGTCGACATCTGGATGAGATAACATGAGATCCCTGTCTCCAGAAGTGGTCATTCAAGCCTGGCAGTAAGTCGGCAGGAGTGATGCTGACAACAGCCATCGTTAGCTCGTCAACATTAACATTAATAAAAACTTTTCCCTGTTACATATACATTTTTACGTTAGCTACAGATTGTGGCCAGATTCATATCTGTGAAAGCCGCTTAGAATATGGGATTTTGACTCAAGCGCCATTAACATTAGGCTGGATAAAGTGACATTTGTTTAAACCGACCAGTTTTGAAAAATCTGGGTATTTTCATCACACCTCTCAGTTCGTTACCAACTAAAACCTACTAGCCAAAGATTTGTGATTTAGATTTAGCTATCTCATTCCAGTGTGGAGAGACAAAGAAGAAACTATCACTGAATGATGATAACGTGCACAGAGAAACATTATTCTGTCTAACGTTACATGATATTAGTTCGCTGAATTAGCTAACTCTAAGCCTGCCATGACAAATGACAAAGTAAATATATTTACAGATGGATTCTGTTAAAATGTTAGTTAGAAGCATTTTGGATCCTCTCTGAATCTAAAATTGTTCTGTCTCATTTAGATTAAAACCTCTGCATGAATATCACCATGTAAATATGCATTTTGTTTTAGCAATGTTATTTAATATCTAAGAAAAATGTTGTATTAAAGCCTGCCCTTTAATGAAGGATCTTTGCACTAAACCCTGAAGTGTTCTGTTGCTCATTTTAAATGGTTATTGCAATGGTGGAATTCATTGAAAGGGGTAGCTTGGTGGTGATTTCATAGGCAACAACCTAAGATGATATAGTGCAATTTCATTATTTTGGCTGGTAACTTTCATAACTGAATTTTTCTGAACTTTCTAGAAAAACTGCTGGAGGGGGCGGCACACAGTTCTTGCATCTAATTTTGAGTAGCACCACAACCATTCCCAGTTATCTTACAAATGTCCCGCAGCACCACTACATTTCACATACCCATATAATTATTACCAGTATGCCCCTCCACATACCTATACCTTATTCCCCATACCTTCCTTCCATTCCACATGTTACCTGTTCCTTCACAACTCTCCCACTGTTCCTCCTAGTTTTCTGCCCTGGGACTGCAGCTATCCCCCACAGCCTTGCCATCAAGTGCAGTCTGGCAGGAGGGACGAGGGTGAAGTACACCCAGCACAGAAGTAGTGGGACTGTTAAATGAAAAAAATTAAATAAGCTGGTGCTCACAGAATGTATTTCTCCATTGTTTTTTTTTGTTTTTTTGTATTTCTGTATCTGTGCTGGTGTGATGAGGTTGTGCAACCAAGTGGTGTTAACAACCAAGAATACAGAGGACAGCCACTTTCACCTGCAACAGCAATGGGAAGAGACAAATTTATTCCTGAAGGAACATGATCAAATAGTTAGATTATTATAGTGCCTTTGAAAAAAAGGGTGGGGTGGGGCAGACTTGCCAAGGAAACATGCATAGTACCAAGGTATCCATGTGAGCTTTTAAGAAAAAGCTTCCTCTATCACAAAATTTTTGAGTTATGATAGGAACCAGGGGAATGTGCCAAAAAGCTAGTTATTTTTTGATTCGCATTCATAGTAACTTGAACGATGAGGAGGGAAGATGTTTTCGATCATAGAAACAATACAGGCAATAATTTATTTCAGGTACCAGGGCAAAATAGTTGTTCAACAAAATTAATGGGAATATTTCATAACTGCTGTGACATTTGTCTTACTTTTTATGAGGATATGATTTAGGAATTTAGTATATGTGCAGGGTCCTTTTAAGAGAGGTCCCTCCTCCATGTTGATGTCCCTGCTGTCAAGCCACCTATTCCTGTTCGCTGGTTCTTCAGTTCGTATAAGAATAAGCCAAAGCCTTATGGATGTATGGTTGGTAAGACTGAATCCGAAGAAAAGAAGAAAAAAAAAATCTACTTTGATTGTATGCCCTTTAACTGGCTAAGTGTGTTTGAATTTTGGAGGTAGTCTTGTTGGTATTTAGTTAAGATATATGCATTCTATTAAAGCGTAAATGACAGGGGTAGTTTGTTATCACCCGCACCACTAGATTAAAAGAGAAATAACCACAGATAATTCAGATGTTTGCTTTCAAATTACACTGTGTATGACTTGGTCTGCACTATTTTTGCTTAGGTCTGGCAGAGGGCCACATGTTCAAACAGATATCTTGCTCAGCAGGTCTTTGGAGCTTTTTTTAGAATTTAGCTTTGAGTTTTTAGAATAATTTTCAGTGGGACTTGCAAAGATGCTGTGAAGGATACGAATACATCAACAATGCAGGAAGAAAGCACAGCAGGGTAAGGGAAAAACGATTCCTAAGTGGTTTGATAGAAGTACAGCTTGCTAATATGAAAGATCAAAGGAAACAGGAGTTCCATCTACACTGAAACTTTAAAAAACTTTTTTTGATATATGAGACTACCAAAACCCATCATTAAAAAAAGTTAAGAGGCCTTTTACAACTTTCAAATTCTCCACTACAGTTAACCATAAGTGGGTGACAGGATAGTGGAATTCTGATTTAAAGGTTTCATGATCAAATCTGAAGTAAGGCACTGCTGTTGTACTCTTGAATTAATTTGACTACTACCAAACATACTTCCATAAATATCTGCCTGTGTAAATCAATAACTTGTGAAAATGCCAGCTGTGTCTTTGCCTACAAAATAAACGAGTCAAAATGTTTTAACTTCCATAGTGTAACGTAAAAGGAGGGCCTGAGAGTAAGGTGAATAGAACTGCAGCATGAATTCTCTGCCACAAAAACATGGCTGAAAACACACCTGTTCACATGCTTTCCTAAAAAGGTACTCTCAGCATAGGAATAAGATTGAAACAAGTCAAGGATCCATTCACATGAATATGAGATTGAAGAAGAAATTATATTTCACTCCTGCCACAGAAAACAAATCTTTTCATGAAAGGAACATTGTTGGTATGCCATTGGATATGCTGATGTATCAATTACATTCTGATTTAGTAGGGATGAATCAAAATGATTTCCCAGGAGAAGTATTGAGAAAATGTCATCTGTTTCGACTAATTGCACACTGGATAATATTCCAATTTCAAAGTGTCAAATGTAGCATTTGTATGAATATTCATAAATCCTGTATAGCCAGATAAAAGACTCAATTAAATACACTTAACCAGTTTAAGGGCATATGCAAATCTATCAAACTAAATTTTAATAGTCATTAACCTGGAAAAAACCAAAAAACAGGGAAGGGGTGGCCTGAAAATGCTGAGGATGGGAGGCAAATGGAGGCAAAGAGAAAATGAGCTTTCCCGTGTTACCGTGTTGCCATAAAATGAATATGAAGAAATATGTTTAGTGTGTTGAAGAATAAAATGACACTCGATTTGTGTAACATTTTTAAATAACGTTCTCATTACCCACTTTAGTCTTGTAATATTTGGGGGATATACTATTTTTTAATGATTTTATGTATTAATGAAAAGGAAAGAAACAAACCTAGGTAAGTCAAATACATTGTTCAGAGAAAAGCTACTTCAAATTTTATGAGTATAATTTGCCAGTGTTAGTGTGTTAGAGTAGTGGTTCTCAGTCTCAGAAAGGCAAATCAGAATGCTTGTAAAAAATACTGCCTACGCTGCTTTCGGATATAAAAGTAACTCCCGGTACCCACACTAACACAATACACAGTTATCAGGAGAAGCAACAGGTCAAAAGGTTGCTGTTTGGAGCTGCAAGGCTCTTTTTAGAAAAGGATGGACATAGGGTTTTTTTTTTCGTATTCCCTTGGAAAACATCCTGCAGTCTGGATGAACCGGCAGAAGAGGGAGAAGCTGGTAGCACATAATGAAGACTACAATAGTTTCCAAAAAGAATGAAGAAACTACCATTAAACATGGTGCAACTGTCTTATATTTTGCAGGGGTGTCTATTTTTTATTCATTTTTCTGAAACCAGCAGTTTTAACAGCTAACACCCTCATTTGATGTCCGGAAAACACTGAATACACGTGCATCAACAGTTAAAACCCCTCACTTATCCAACATTTAAAATGAATTGTGTCAATTTAATTTGTTAATTATTATCAAAGATATCAATTAGTAATTCAATTGCTGAATTGTTGATAGCCAGAGTAACAGTTTAACCTTTATTAAATGTGTAACTCCCAACCAGATCAAAATTAAGAAATTAAAGTGTCTAGTATTCAATGTGTGATCTAAAGATGAAGGTTGACTACCTTAAAAAACACTTAATGTTACAGACATAGACAAGTTACAGCCAAGAAATTAATGAAAGAAAATACCAAACCTCAGCTTGTTTCTCTGCACAATAGTCCCCAGAAAACCAAAATCAAATTATGAAAACCAAAAGACAGCCTAATATTCTAAAAAGCCAGGTTTAAAATGTAAAAATGCCAGGTAAGCTGTAAGATAAAAACATCAGATCCTGCTCACACCAGACACCAAGAAACAGCAAGCCCAGATGCTGTGTTGTCAGATTTAAAAACAGTGAACCTGCCCAAAGCCATTTTTCCCGCACAGTAACCTAAAAAATAGCCCAATTGGGTAATCTGGCAATACTGCCCAGATGCAACGTTCCAGTTTCTCGCATGGCAACAGCAGATATTAACCTGTGGAATGTCCACCACAACAGATGTTAGCAGGCTGAAGTTAAGCACACACAATGCTCTGACTCTGACGACTGAAGTTATTCCAAGGAGGGTAGGGAAATGGTTGAGAAAGAGGGGGGCAACTGGCTGCACTGACTGGGTGAGATATGAATAGTGTGGGAGCAGGGTTAGATAAGGACCGTCTTATCTGAAATTTTATGTATTATGCTTTTCTTATGTTGTTGGGAGCAGGACTGTGCATATTGATGCAATCTATGATATTATCAAAAGATTCATTGTTTTACGGTCTTTATGAAGCCAAACATAAATATGTTCGGAGGTAATCCAGCTCAGCTACTGCATATTTCTTTTAAAAAAACCTGGGAGTTTACTGCTGCTTCTGACAACAAGGGGTGATTTTTGTCAACAAACTATTGTTAAAGCCAGCCAGTTGTAATCTTCACCATCAGGCAAACTATTTTCTATGTAACAAAACCAAATAGCACCATCTTGGTTTCTGCTTGAAAATGGAACTGCTCCGAAAATGGAGAATAGCAGGCCTGAACAACCATTATCTATATAGACATTAAGATTTTCGATCAATGATTTCAATTGAATGTCATAGGTTACATTCATGATCTTTTCAAGGGTATTCTATAGCCAGCTGGGCCTCTGAGTCCATAGTTCTTATGTACTGTGTCTTCAAATAATAAAGTAATAAACGTTTAAAGGAGAGACAACTACAGATACCCCAGGTTTACATACAGACCTTTGGGTGACCCTGCCCAAGGATGCTTCCTTTGATGTTTTTGGAGGGGAGAAGACTGTAATAGAGAGAAAACAGATACATTCCTATGATCACAAGATAAAATTATATATATTATGTTTCTCAAAGGCAATAAGTTACCCACAGCCAGACATGACCAAATGTCAAACTGAAAATGTATTGCTAACATTAACAAGCTAACGTTAGCTAGACCATTATCTCTCACCAATGGCAATGTTGGAAAATCCAAAAATAGATGAGAAATCAGGCATTTATCATAGCATTACATTTGATAATCATGATATTTGCTTTAAAGTGATGGTCACTGATGACATTGACAGCTTCTCCTACAAGACTGAGTGAGTAAACAGAATGACCAGAATGGATCTTATAACCAGCATGTCATGCTGATTTGTCAAACAACATATTGCTAGGCTATGACCTTTACGCTAGCATCAGATTTCAAAAAATCAAGGTAGCAGGTTAAACTTATAATCTAAAAATTAGTTGAGGCACCTGATTGGCTAGATTTGTTTCGGCCCAACACTTTTCAAACAGGAGAAACATGGCGGCATGTTCATAAACCATATTCCACCTAAAAGAAGTCCACTAAAATTTGTTTCTGAAAACATTTCAGGTGAGAAATAGGCTATGTAATTGCTGAATCTTGATTCATATTTGATCTGCAATGGCTTGTTTGAACATTTCACCTGAGTTTCATCAGCCTATGCTGTAAAAATATTTGGCATATAGAACACTTTATGCAAATGAGATGGACGCACCAACTCCACCCACCCCAGGACACATTTTCAGAATTGTGTAGTAGGCAGAGCCAGCAATTACTCTATAATGACCACAATGAGTCAGGACCTTAGTTTATCATCTCATCCAAGAGACAGTGTCTCCTACAGAACAGTGTCTCCATCATTGTGCTGGGGACTGGGGTTTATTTGACCAGGGGAAAGAATGACCCCCTCCCCCCAACCATTCAGCTGGAGCAGGGTACGTAATGGTATGGCTGCTGGCATTTGAGGGTCGTTATTCAAAATCCAAATCTTGAAAATATGATGAAGCATAATTTCTCCTGGGTTCACTGTTAATGTGGTGGGAGAGGAAGAGAGACTAATGTGTCTCTTGTGTCTAAAAACTCTGGCACCTGACAGTATGAAACCTTACAAATTACGAAGTCATTAAGACATTACATCCCAATCGGGCTAATTAGCCACTTGAGTTTCTTCAGAGAAAACTCTGGGAATATCATGGGCAGAAAACCCATTTATCAGTGAATGCCAAAGCACGAATGGCCTCATAAAAGTAGCTTACCATGTTGCATTGAAAGAATGAAAGAAACCACAATGAAAGAGACCACACACTGTAACAGAGGAATTAATACTCCTTGCTGCATTATACTATGCTTGATGAGACATGGGCCACAAAATTAAAAACTATCTCGCTGTCCAATGACACAGTGGTAAGACATATATGTGGCATCTCAAATGACTTGGAAGAACAACACTCAAAATAAAACACACTTCGCTCTGCAAGTGGATGAGGCCACTGACAGCAATAGGGACTGCTTTCTGATTGCTTATGTTTGCAACAGCTTATCAATTCACGGTCACTGAGTGAAGATTTGCTGTTTTGCAAATGCACTCCAATTAGTGCAACAGCTGATGAATTTAAGATCGCTGACTCTTACCTGACAGAGCCTGGAATTAAAAAGGAAGACAGTGTGGGCATTTGCACAGATGGGAAACAGACCACAGCAGGGAAAAGGGAGGGGACCACAGGCGCTGAATCAGAGATTCGCACCAAATGCGAAATGGACACACTGCATTATACACAGAGGCATCAAGGCAATCAAGTGTCAAATTAAACAAGATTTTGTCTGATGTCATGAATGTGGTCAATTTCAAAACAAGTGCAGTCTCTGAAAGTGTGACTCTTCTCTGCACTCTATGAGGCAATGGTTGTCACATGTGTTGTTTCACAGTGAGGCTTGATAGCTCTCCTGAGGTGTTGTCCCAGGCGTTTGAGCTCAGAAAGGAAATTTGGGTTTTTTGGAGGAAGGTATGCATTGCCAGTAAGCCTAGTAATGTATCCAGTTTTGAATGAATTAGGTCTGTGACTGTGGGGCAAAGATAAACACTTACCTCAGTAATACACTCAAAAGCAGAGATGTGGGGCAGAAGACATGACCCAGGAAATAGAGATTAATTTGAGAATCCAATGTGCTGAATCCAGTGCTGAGTCCAATGAGCCCACAGATCACAGTGATTTCATGTCTTAAGGAACATATCCCTGCCCTGAGAGGATATTTTCAAAAATACCTTCCAAACAACAGTGGTCAGTATGACTGGGTCAGAGATCCACCAACACTGCAGTACCTACTGATTTAAGTTAATCTAAGGAGGACCAGTTAATTGAGATGACATCTGACTCCAACCTTGAGGCTGCAGTTCACGTATCAGTCATTGAGTGAATTCTGGCTTGGTGTAGATTGGGAGTACCAAAGGCTGTGGGCATTCTGCTTCCCTTTGCCACATCCTACCTATGTGAGATAAGGTCCTCTGTTGTTCTCCATACGTTCAAAGACTCTAAATCAGGGATGCCAAATACTACAAGGCCATGCTGGTTGACTGCATGTACTTAAAAAAAAATGCAGCACCATCATGATATTGGTTAAGTCCGATTGCAGTTGTTAGGTTTTGTCAAGCCCCCTCCCCTCAAAACTAATGTTGGTTTCATTAGTTATTTGTAAACTAATGTAACAAATAAAACAAAATTAATTGATTTCCCAACTTATTTTTAAATTATATTACCAGGATGGTAGAAAGCCATCTTGCAATAGTCTGTTTTCCCATGGGCAAATATCTACCTGTGCAACTGAGAGCATTGAGTTGAATTTAGAATACTAGAAATCTGCAACCCAGACAACACACAAAACACAAAAGGTGGTTACATTTAATGTCAACTGACCAACCAGAATCAATCCTTGGCATCATTACTGACTTAATCTGGGATGGCCTTAAGCAGTCTTGAGATTCAATCAGCATTTGTACTTTGACTAACAATTAAAAACAATATTTTGGTGAGTTCAGCAATCACTAATACTAACTTGCCAAACTGAATTTGTGAAGTGTTTTGCTTGTGATTATGTGCAAGTACAAATATTTTACTGACTTAATGTTTTGCAACACGTCCTGTTCAAACAGGTCAAGAACATTTATCAGTCGAAACCTCTATAAACCTTATATTAGTACCTGAAAAAGGTGTTCCAGAAAACTGAACTTGCCATTCAACCCCCCTAAATTAGTGGAAGCTCAGTTGCCACCATTTGAAGTGTTTCAAAACACAGTTAAGGGTTTGCTGGGTCATGTGCATGTGTATCTGGGGAGCAAATGCAATTGCCTGCCTAAAACTAGTCACACTTTGTCACATTTTATTTCAGGTGCAAATATAACATTTTGGCTGAGCACTGCCTGGAAATAAGAAACACATTTACAATGTTCAAAACTTTATTTCAGCCACTCTAACATGGAGTGACCTTCACTGAATCCATGGACAATACAATATTTTGAAAGAATTTAAACAACCAGAGACTGTAACAGCACATAAATCATGATGTGGGAAGGAATAAATGTCCTACATATATCTCATTTTATTTGACTGTTTAAAGCAAGGATGTCAAGCTCTAGTCATGGAGGGCTGCAGTGTTGGCAGGTATTCTTGATTTCCTTTCAGTCAGCAACCAATTAAAGCCTTAAGAGAAGGGTGTGTGGACTTGTTTGCCAACCAATGACTTAATTGACTCACTGATGCTGAAACAGCACCAAAATCAGCACACACTGTGGCCCTCAAGGACTGGATTCAAACATCTGTGGTTATAATTTCAACAGGAACCATGGGCTAAAAAAAATAAAAATAACACATCATTCGAATTAGTAATTCATTATTAGTATACATAATTTTCTATAACTCTTTCATTTTATCTGACAGTCCTTTTTCCTGGCTACCGCTTTGTTATAGGACCGATTTGGGATCCTAGGTGCACAGCAGGCTTGTTATTCTGTTGTTGGCTGTTGAGTAGTGTGTGGGCAGGAAGTGCAGAGCAGTGACAGACTAGCAGGCCAATATGATCTTTATCACACAATGTTATACAATCAAATGCTGTTAACAGAAAACAAATGAAAAAAGAAGAATTTATATTTCCCATAGAATAATAATTTAGAACAGATCAAAAATCCCTGTAAATGTTGATATTTGATCAATAATTATTTTTATTATTTATACAATGTAGGTTTGGCTTGTTGAAATCCTGGAAAATAAAAATGTAGCATTCTAATTTAGAGACAGACATTGGAAATGTGAAAACCATCTGTATTATTGTCTGATTTTTTGATGAAAATGCTGAAACTGTCCAGCCACAATTTTTTTTTTTTTTTTCTTTCAGATGAGCACAGGCAGTATGTTGAAGAGGGAGCAACAGCAGAAAGACTGTATGAGGAAAGGATAAAGTCATTCACAGATGCAGATGTAAGTTTTTCTGATTTTTTTCATAAAGCTACATTTGGGAGAAGATAAGTTTTTGGTTTTTTGTTTTTGTTATTCTTTATTTGTGCGGTTGTTCCATTATCCATGTCTGCCTTGTTCGTCAAGCAAAGTCTGCAGCCCAGGGTCTATAACAGTGTCTGGGTATGACTTTTTACTTGTTGGCTGATTTCATTAGTCTACTCTTTGACTATCAAAGAATTTGTAAATGGAGAACCAACCAAACTTCAAAATCCAAAAAACGCAGGTGTGAGTTCACGTTTTTGTGAAAACACGATAGTATGACACCTGATTCAATTAAATAACTAATTGCAGTGTTCAGTCAAGACCTTGATAAGTGGCATCAAGGGCCTTAGTGCTGGGCTAAAACAAAAACCTGCCACAAGACTAACCCTTTTGGATAGGATTGGACTAACCTGCTGTAGTTGAATCAGAGCAGTGCTAGTGGGAGGATGCTATCTTCAGGCTGGCTCCATTCCCTGGCTATCTGGACTATCCCACATTTTCCAGCCAGCCAGATCATGTTCAGCTGAAGACACTTAATCAGTCATGGCCCTATTTAAGACTCCCAAGTGCAACAGCTGACTGTGAAGTACCAGACTGTGAAAAGCAGTGAATTGAATTTAGTTAGTGGAAACAGAGTAAGCTTTTTCCTTAGTAATGATTTTGGCTGACATTGTGATTTTACATTTGGGCTTTCTGGAAAAGACCCTGCGATGATTTGATCATGTAGGCTAAATTACACTACATAAACACTTTAAGCAGTATATGCTAAAACAGGGTTGTGTGATCTTACTCGATAAGGGCCAGTGTGGGTGCAGGTTTTTGCTTTAACTCAGCACTAAGACGCCTGATTGTACTTACCAAGGTATTGACTTAGCCATTATACTACACTGCTGCCAAACACACCCAACACACACACACATAATGAACCTCAAAAATAAACATAACCAAAAATGAGCGAGTTATTTAAAATAATAGTAATTAAAAAAAATAATTTATTGACCTATTAGCCATCAATCACTTGTCAATTAAATTTTGTCATATGCTGGAACCCATTATCTATTTCACCTCCCTCTGCTGACGATTGAGTCATTTGCAAAAAAACATTCTAGTCCGTAAATAGAAGAGGATTAAGGAGCAGGGCCTGGTCAGAAAAACTGTAGACCTCACTCCTGCAGATACTCTGCTTGGCACCCCTTGTGCTTTGTGGGTATTCTTCATGACTTCTCTTTGGAATTTCCTATTGGAAGTATTTAGACCGTTCTCTGAGAGAACTACTTTGCCAACCTTTTGGACCGTTGAATTCAGAGCAAATATGGTATGCAAGAATTAGACATTTTGAATTGTAAATGGGAATCTCATTCAAAGCTTTTGATGTTTGGCAAATGCCTAAATCTTGCTATTCTCGGTAAGGGATCTGATTATCCAACCGTTCCAAATAGCCTGTTGGTATGGAGATTTTCTATGGTTGATTTTGAGACTTGGTGACCCTACAATGGAACTTAACTGTGACCCTTGTGTTTGACAGTTCTTTGGATTTCTGCATGGTGATGGATGACAAAGGGATTTCACATGTGTGTTACCTCAGTTTGTATATTCCAGTTATATAAAAGTGATTGAAGGCCACAATACAGTTCCTTTAGGCTTCCCATACATTCAAAGACTTAAATACGACTAAAGGCTTACACGCTCTCACATTTAACAACAATCTGTCATAAGCCATGGCTCTTTTTAGTGCTAGAGGTACACACATTTAGATTATAGGAATACTGGGAATCATACATCTTCACACATTATAAGACTTCAATATGATTCTTTCAGAGAATTGTAATCTCAGCTGTCCTCTTCCTGTAGGAAATTCACACAAAGCAGAAAGAGTGAGACAGTACTGTGTAAAACTTAATGGGTAATGGAGCAGCAACAGCAACAGCTTTTGGCCACCACTGCACTTGTGTGTGCAATGATCTGTGCTAAAACAGCCAAAAATACACTTTCCCGTTAGCATGGCCACGTATGCCAGAAGAGTCCTGGCACTGCTGATGTCAGCTAAAGACAGCACACCTATTGGCTGTTGACAGTGTAGAATTATATGTCGCATCTTTGACCATCAGAAAACTTCTGAGCCCAGACTGAAGACTTACAATAATATTAAGCATGTCTGATTTTGTCAGATCAGTCAAGATGAGAAAAAGACTGTATTAAGACAGCTCTGACTCAGTCTGTAACCATTGCAAACGAATCGCATGGCCTGATGTGGGCACGCACCAACTAAGGTACGGCTGGTGTGAATGTCAGCTCAACCTGTGACTGCATTATTCTGTGAACAGGGAAGCGCAACCCACATAAAATCAATAATAATCATAAAAACACCTAATTAAACTTAAGTGGTCCTCCAATGAAGGCTATGTTTCTATATGGGGTGGATGGAAAATGTATTTTCGTTCAAATTTTTTTCTTCGTAGTATTCACGGAGGCACTCAAAGGACTCATCAGACTTATTTACATAATAGTTGCTTTAAAGTAGTGAGTCTCGAAGGAAGTGTTCTTTAATTAATCAATTTGCTATGCATGATAATTTTATGAATTTCATTTATAAGCAGCTGTCTACATAAGTGCTGGTTCACTCCTGTATTAGACCACAGAAAACATTTTCCTCCAGAATGCACGTGTAGCCTGTAACTTATTCTCACTGCAAATGCACTACTGTCACCAATCCAGGAATGCTTTCTGAAAAGGTACACATGGGGTTCCATTGCATCAGTGACTTATTATTAAGTCAAGATGTTGCGCATATAGTAGTTTTCATGCTGAGTTTAAACAAAGATACTTTGGGGTAGAATTTAAAATAGTTCCAACATCATTCAAGATATCCACTGCAGTGCTATCTTTGTTTCCACTGGTGCCCAGGATAGTAAGAAAGTTAGTGGCAGGGTTTGTTTCTTACATTCCCATACAGCTCCAATTCCCACTTGATTATTTTCCATAAATGTTTCTAGTTCTAAAGAAGTCTTTAATGTGATTACAATCTAAGTAGTCATAGGTGAAGTCTCAGAAGCACTTTCAATTCTTTAGTAAGCTGTTGGATATTCTTGCTTATTTAAGTCAACAAAAACTGTATCCTGTGTTTGTGTTATTTATATCAAATATAGAAGACCTGACAAAAAATAAATTATATTTGTTTTGTGCAGGGACTGTTTTATTGAGCATTTCATCTATTGTGAATGTTGCAGGGACAAACTCATTAACAATCATTGAGTTAAATGAACAAATGCAATTAGAGGAAGATTCCTACTTCATAAGCAGTTTGTACTTCAAGATTTAATTCACCATTTTATAATTTTGCTGAGGTTTGACAGCAGTAAACTATAGGTGCCAATAAAGGCTTGCTTTTACTGAGACCAAACAGAGCCAATGTCTTTGAGCCCTAGAGATTTGATTATCAGGCTTTACAGTATATCACAATTGAACTTTGTGCTGACTCAAACTTGGCATTGGGCAGAATTTTCCTGAGGTAATTAAAATTGGAAAAATTCCCATGGCCATTTTCTGGGCCAGATAGAAGTATAGTCATCAGCATTATAGGGGTACCCTGTTATAATTACCCTCAAAAGAGAGGAAGTAGAAATCACTCCAAAGCAGGGTATGTCAATCTTTACATCCTTTCACTACTTAGCCAACTAGATGAGCTTTGCAGTCCTTGTATCAGAGGAGCACTCTATAAACACAGCTGATGCAGGCAGAGAGCAGATGTCCAAGAAACCAGAGGAGCCACTCTTGCATAAAGAGACAAGGACAAACCCTGCTGCTAAAAACCTTGATCCCTGGGTGATGCTATGCCCGATTGCTGGAAGTTCACAGTTGACACTGATACAGTCAGTGTTCAATACCAAGTCTCATCACATAAACGGATAAGCCACCTGGAAACTCCATTCAGTGTCGTTTTATGATAAAAATACAGGTTCCACACTACTCTAGACAACAATGAGCCTTCTTTTAGATTAAGTGAGGCAAGCCGGAAAGAGAAAATAGAAAGAGAAAATCTGAGTGATGGGACAAATACAACAATAAATGCTCACACTAATGCTCTCTACAATAGATTTCTCATTGAGATTTGGTGGATTTTTAGCAGAGGAAATTGAGTGCAATTTACCTACTTGAAAAAGTCATAGTCAAAGTCATATTTGGATTTCTATACAGGAACATGTCTTGCATCACAATTGAAAACTGCAAAAAGAATTCAAGCTACAATTTTACCAGTTCTTGACGATGGGGATGTATTATACAGCGCTGTGAAAAAAGTATTTGCCCCCTTCCTGACTTCCTCTATTATTGAAAAGTTGTCGCACTGAATGGTTTCAGGTCTTTACACAAAATGTAATATTAGACTAAAGAAACCTGAGGAAACACAAAACACATTTAAAAATAATTTAATGAAAAATGTTATATAACACCCATATCACCCATGTGAAAAAGTAACTGCCCCCCTTAAACTTAACTGGCTGCACCACCTTTAGCAGCAATAACTGCAACCAACTGCTTCCTATAATTTGATATCAGTCTTTCCCGTCACTGTGGAGGAATTGTAGCACACTCTTCTTTGCCGAACTGCTTTAATTCAGACAAATTTCAAGCATGAACACTTTCTTCTGCCACAGAATCTGTATTGGGTTTAAGTCAGGACTTTGACTAGGACTATTTATTTATTTATTTATTTATTTATTTATTGTTTAACTTTAATTCTTGGTTATGCTTCAGCTCATGGACAGATGACCCAAAATTCTCCTTAATAATTTTCTGGTTCAGAGCAGAATTCATGGTTCCTTCAATAATGACAAGTCATTCAGGTCCTGAGGCAGCAAAACATCCCCACCAATCTACCACCACCATGTTTGACTGTTGTTATGATGTTCTTACTGTGAAATGTTGTATTTCATTTACACCAGACACAATGTGACCAGTGTTCATCTGTCCATAGAACATTATCCAGTGTTTCCCATACAATGAATTTATTAAGGCGGCCCACCAAAATAGATTTTTCCTGCCCAAATGTAGTTGTTCTATTTAGTTGTTTATTTCGGTAAGCAACTCTACACTTTTGTATTCATTATTTTTTCTTTCAAATGACAAAGTTACATACAGCCAACTGTCATTTCAAGCTGCCCCTGTTTTGTTCCAATTATATTTTAGAATGATCACAATTTTTTTCAATCTGGTTTACTGTGTGTTCATTGGCAAAACTTGCAAATACATAGTTTTGTGGTCACAACTTTGTTTCCTTGTGAACCACCCATTTTCCATTAGAAGGTAATTCTCTGCCTCCTGTTTTTTGAGAAGTGACCCTGTCCATTGCAAACATGTTTGGTTTTAGCTTCAAATCAGAGTAGTGCTGACTGTGCTCACTGCCAAATACAATTCTCAAATGAGTCGAAAACTAGAAGAAAAAAACACTACAATTTAATGTTGTGAAGGATGTAAAACCACAACTGAGCTTACCAGACTGCATCATAGCAGGACAGATGCTACTTGGACCAGACAAGCATTCATTGCAACAACAAACACCTGAGGTTCAGGAGTACAAAGACAAATGTGACTGTGGCAATTGAAAAGATCCCTCTGTTTACCACACGAGGCTGGAAGATTATTTGGAACCTGCTGTCTGTGCACCTAGGAGAATGCCATATGTCATGAAACAGAATGATGTAGACTAATTAATATGACAAAGATAGGCATCATTACACTCGTGACTGAGGCCACAGAACAGGTCCCTGCAATCATAGCTGCTGTAAAAATGGATGGCTGCTGAGACATCACCCAATGAAATATATTGAAAAGGCTATCACAGACATGCCCGATACAGCTTGCCATGCAGATAGTGCCATTGCGCAACTGACCTGGGCCCTCCTAAAAAAACTGATGATGTTCTGCTGTAATTTTGTATATTCAATATTCAACACTTTGAGATGAATGGATAAGGGTTTTTTTTTTTTTCAAAAGTAACACCTCTCCCTCACTCATTGCTCTTTCAGTCACTTGTGCAGGCTCCGTACCTACTCTGTCTCTTGATGCTAATCATAGGTTATCCTAGCTGGCTAGCAGGGTAGGCTAGCTTTTGGTATTCTCTAGTTTTAATTTGTTGCTGCTCCAACTCTGTCCCAGTGATCAGCTGAAAGTTAGTGTTAGTGTTGAGGTTCGTCAAAGTTTACCATCAGAACTAAGAGAGAACATTTTATGTTGGTTGATTTTTACATTGTGGGAACCTTTGATGATTGGTTAGTTTATATTTTGGTTGCTCAGGTGTGCTGTGATTGGTTTAAACCAGCCAATCACACTGGGACACACCAACATAACTAAGGGTCTAAGGAAGGATATTCTGTCAAGCTGTAATCCTCGGAGATGAGCAACTTTTGCGTTTGCGGCCTTTTTATTGAAATCATTGTGAGAACTTCAAGGAGTTCCAAAGGCTATGATTAGAATATTTTAACCTAGGGGATCCCAAAGCGTGGGTTGCAACCTCTGGGATGCTGGGAGGTTCACAAGTGAACTTTGCGTGGGCAGAACATATAATGGAATGAACCTAATCAACTCTGCAAAAAACACTGCTGTGAACATTCATTGTTGGGTCAAAGTACAAGGTTAAACAAGTTGAATAACATTTATTTATATTTGCCATATTGTGTTTTTAAATCCTTTGTCTTATCCACCAGTTTTATGACATTAGCAACCAAAGATGAGCAACACTAAGCATAACCCAGGATGTCATATTCTTTCAGGTGATGCATCACCTAGAACATAACACAGTTAAGTCTCCAAGTATCCCTGCACTCACCGTCAGCAGTCTCTGTCTGAACTGCAAGGGAAGTGGCTGTTGACTCAAGCGAGTTCTTGATCATTAAACAACCATTTATGCCATCAGAATTAATGTATTCTGCTTCAGAAGCACTCTGGAGTTACAACGCTCTGCACCTGGGTATTCAAGTCAACACCATTTCTGTTCAGCGTAGTTCTCATCCTGAATGTAGCTTGTTTGTTCAAGAAAGTCTCTTTCCCCCAAGGCACAGCATGCTGTATCTTTGTAAATGACCTAATAAAGACAACCAGAAAACAGTTGGGCTAGTTAGTAATCACCCTGCTGCAGAAGGTTTGGGATACAAAAGGAAGCTCTGACAATAGCAAAAGAGTAGAGGCACTGCAAGCGTCACATCGGAGTTTGACAAATTAAGCATTGAAATGTGGCATAACGCCACCTGTTCGAAAATTTACCTTGCTAAGAAACCGATTCCATGCTAATATTTCTGACAGTTCGCAACCTTGTGTGAGCAGGACTCCAATTAAAAGGGCTGATTTAAAAGTCGAGTATTGTTTGATGGTGCTGCCTTTACTTTCAGTTAACAGCTAATTTTGGCTGAAATGGCCAGAACACAATTCTGTGTTCTAAAGTATGTTCTAAAGTCCTGTGATGTTTCATCATTTATGTCCAAGGCATCCATTACTTTTGGAAAAGTTGTGCAACACACCACAAAGAATATTCAGACCTTCTAATGGCTGTATTGTAATGATCCAGCTGACTTAAGCAAACATCTGAAGTGCATTTTAAAAACTCTGAACGTCCTCTCGATTAGGCTACAGTGTGTGTTTTTGTGAGTTCAACTGAATGGCAATTCAGGTACTATATACGCGTCATCAGCCACACATAATTTGTGAATGCATGTCTAACCTGTACATGTCGCAACTCACCTGGATGTTGATGGAGTGGGCTCCTTTACAATTCACATTATTGATATGGCCAATTTAATTTGTCATACTGCAGTTGTCTAATTCGGATCAATACTATGGCCATCCATTAGATTGTTGTGTATTTTCATTGTGTATTTATTTATTTTTTGATATGCACAATAATAATCTTTCATGTTGTAATCTTGATATTATTATGCATGTTTGTGCATGCCCCTATGTGTGCAGGAGGGTTTCTGTGCCTTGTGCACTCACCTATGTATGTTTAATGTTAAACCACAAAACCTGCATGTACTGCAGCCCTCCAAGGCTTGAGTTGACACCCTTGAACTAGACCTTTAAATATATTATGGTACTATGACCATGTCTGTAGTCTGGCAGTGAAACTAAATCTTTTCTTAAACCTCTGTCATATTTCTTTGTGTCAAATCTTAAGAGGGCCATAAAATTAGAAATAGCAGTCTCTCTGCAAGGACAGGAACAAACTGGTTTGTAAAACACAAGTTCTCAGCTGCTAGTTGAGAACACAAGGGGACAGAGGGAAAGGGGACCTTTAATGCAAGCTGAATAAACTGGTTTGCAGGAAAATTGCAGGTGTCTGAATTATTTGATATTAATTCCATTCATCATAATAGAAAGCTATTATCAGCGCTGTTGTATATGGCCTTGATGGGCTCTTTAGTTCTTTGCTCCGCCGCAATAACATGTTAGTGCAAGGTGTTGTTTTTATTTACAGTGTTCAAAATTACAAAAGCCAAGTCCCAAAAAGAGTGCAAATAAATTGTATATACAACAATGGGTAATTTACAGTAAAAAAAAATAATAATAACAAAGAAAAAAAATCAAAATTTACCCTAGCGCTACCTTCTCTACATGCAGACATTACAATCCCACAAAGGCCCGAGGCTCCGTGTTTAAAACAGAAACCCCACCCTCTTGGTCCCTACCATGACCAGGGGTGGCTCATTAATAAACAATTCATTTCCCAATCCCTTTTAATGACTACACAAAGTCATTGGGTAAATATATAGAAGTTTCCCGGAGCTACACTGAAGACGAACAAACATCGCGCTACCAGACATGAAACAGAGATAACAGATAAGTAAATAAAATGTTTAAATGGAGGAACTTGATTTTGTGTGTGACATATTTATTCTGGGGTGTGGATCAGGGTAAAGTTAGAATGACGTGACTATGTTTGTATGTATGAGGGGTGATGGGTTTTTTTGGGGGGGTTTTTTGCCATTTTCGCCCGAATTTAGTCGTTATACCAATTCCCTGTGTGTATCACAGTCCTGGTCGATGCGATATCCTCTACTGGTCTGGGGAGGGTGTAGACTACCACATGCCTCCTCCAATACATGTGGATACAGATGCTCCGATACAGTCGCCAGGCGCTTCTTTTCACCTGACAGCGAGGATTTTCACTGGGAGAGCGCAACGCGCAGGGAGGTTCACGCTATCTCTCCCAGATCCCCTCCCTGCTGAACAGACGTCCCGACCAACCAGTAGGAGTTGCAAATGCAACGATCAGGATTCATACCCTCACCGGCTTCCCACCCGCAAACACTGCCAATTGTGTTTCTAGGAACGTCTGACCAAGCCGGAAGTACCGCTGCAGGGGATTGAACCCGGGTCTCTGCAGTGGTAGGCGAGGAGGGGTGAAGAGTTGGCCGCGAATTCTGTGCATGCACTCACAGAACGCGACATGCTATCTAAAGGAGGGAGAAAAGTTTTGTGAATGGAGTGTAGCCGCGGCTGGCTGTCTGTCACAAGCGCATAGTAATTAAAACACAGGAGGATTATTGCCAGTTGTGATTGTTCATCATTCAGACAGTAGTCCCAACATTTAGGCTCTAAAGACAAACTAAATTTTTTATTTATTTTAAAGAAGAAAGTTTTTTGATACATGTTCAATTCAATTTTATTTGTATATTTGCTTTTTCAGAGAACTGTCACGAAGAAGGTAAGAAACAGCAAAAAAAAATGAGCAAACGGAGCAAACACCAGACCTGAACCCCCAAATAACAAGTACATAAGGTAAAAACTCTCAGTGAGGAGAAAACCCTCAACGGTAGTGAGAAAAATGTGAAACCGGCTTGCTTTCCCTCTTGGCTAACTGCCAAATGTATAAGCTTGAAAGCTTTTTAATTATCGCAAGCTAATAGTAGGCCTACTTGCCGATCCATTGCGTTCTGTGACAAGTTCCAGGTGAAAATGGGTACTGTAAATACTGACTGTACGGGTTATTGTAATATTGCAATGCCGGAGGGCTCCAAAAATGAAACCCATTTCTTGTGAGTCTCTTCATTTTTGTGAAAAGAAAAAAGTGTATTCCTTTTTCCGCATCCAGAGAAGGGACAATGCTTAGGCATTTTTAACTTTGCTTGCCTTATCCACACAAAAGTGGCAAGAGCGTCCCTTGCATATTACATGTATAATGGATTTCACTGAACTTAAGGTTTGTTTCATAACACCTAGTTAACCTTGCTAACTACAAACCTGGCGTTTAGCCAAGGGGGAAAGAAAATCAATTTCACAGGCTTTTATACATTTTTACAAGATTCATTTTAACATCTTTTTTTGTCATTAGTGTATGCAAAAAAATTATTAAAACAACACAAGCAAAGAATGAACAGATTTCAGTTTCGTGGACCTTTAAAATTCAAGCAAAATCTGTGCATATCTATTATCAATGTGTGCACAATCAGCAGGTATGTTTAATGATATGCATGGGCATGTCCATGGGAGCGCCTGTGGTGGCATGTGCAAAAAACGTCCACAGTAGCATCTTCCAATGTATCCTTTGCCGGGAGAGAGGACACATAGATCGGTTTCTGAGGCATGGAGGCGATGAGGTGGTAATGGAGGAAAGGATGATATATTTTTTGAGTATTGGGATGCATCAAAGGGCCTTGCACCTGTGAGGGCCTTGCACAATATAGGGATTTGTTTATTGATCTGTTTTTTTACCTTTAAAAGTAGACCCTAGGATATGATAAGTGAAAATGTAAAGAGCAAATCTAAGATTGCGTACAGCGCTCCTTTCTCTGTCAGACAGAGCGTCACCATTCAAGTCTGAATCTTTACTCCCCATCTTTGTTACAATGCCTTGAGCATCCATGCACATTACCCAAAGCAATCAAACCTGCTCACAAGGCACAATAGCACAACAGCAAACTTCTGCATTGACAAAACAAAATATAGCATCATCTGATACACCTGGGATGGGCACAAAATTGAAGGTCTGTGCATGTTTCATTAATCAGAAGTAAGAAGAGTTAAAGAAAAGTTTTGTGAACGAAGCTCATTCTCTATTTCAATTACTTTTCATTGATGTATTTGTGATGCTCTGCAGCCAATGGGTGGATCACAGTCAAAAACCTTTGAGGTTGGTTTCATGCCTTGAACTGTAATTAGGGAGGGCTTTAGAATGTCGACAACAATGTGAGCGTGTGAGCTTGACAATACATTTCTCCCAGAAAGTTGTTGTAATAGTGTGTTGTTAGCATTTATTGATCGCAATTCTATGAGGCTGTATGATGTAGCTAACACAAGCCAATACCACTAACCCAGAAAATTGATTTTTAACTTTCAATCAAACGTTCAAAGATTATGGTCCCTGGCACTGAAAAGTTCAGTCACAACCTCAATAATCCTCAAAACTCCTATTATGAAATGGAAATAACTTTTAATCTATCGAAGCATGCATTGGGTGGGAATACAGCCTGGACAAGTTGCCAATCCATCACAGGGCACACACACTCTCGCACCTGACTGTGGGAGGAAACCCGGGTACATGAAGGAAACCTAGAGGTCATGGTGTGAACATGCAACGTCCACACAGATTCAAACTGGGATTTGAATTGGGGAATCTTTCTGCTGTGGGGCGACAGTGCTATCCACTGAGCATATAAAAAAACATCCAGAGCCGTTATTAAGCTACAGGTGAACCCGATAATAGTAAACAATATTTATTTTATTTTCAGAAATAACATTTTTGGTTGCCCTGCTGAATGTAATGCAAAAACAAACAAAAAAACAGCATTAAACAGAAAGAAATCACTGTTTGTTAATAAAAAAATCAGATACTCTTTAATATCTTATTTTTTTAAATATCACTATTTTTCCTTTTTTCTAAAACGAGAGTGCACAGTTTATCCTGCTTGTGTATTTTCCCACTTTATACAGACAGGAGGAAAGCAGATGAGGATCGCAGTACAGATAGTGCCTTTGGGGGGAAATTGAACCCACAGTTGTGCCGGGGTAATTGCATATGGGCTGAGAATCAGCCTATGGGCTGTGTCACATGGTCTCACTGTGCCCTAGCAAAATTGCAAAAGAATGCAATTTGGGAAAATAAAATTGTGAAGTAGAAGACACTCATAGAAGCCTTATATGCAAAGTAAGAACAATATGTGAGCACTCTTGCAGAATGTATTCTTATTTTTTGCCTTCAGTTTCCATTTACATTTCTAGATTATCAATCAAGAAATTAATTAACTGAATTACCAAAATCAATAAATGAAGTGGTGGAGGATGGTACAGGGAACAGGGGGATGTAAATCATTACCCTGAAACAGATCAGCACTCTAACTCTGTTTGTTTACCTGATTAACAATCAAACAATTGATTCCTTCAATAACCAAGATGAAAGGTAAATTCATTACCAATTTATTGAGATAGCATTATTGAAGATAAGAAGAAAATGCTATAGCATAAGATACAATTCACCATTTAGATGTTTTGTTAATTATTCAGATTATTGGCATCCTTGTTAAATAATCTCATATTTTAGTTATCTCTTTGTCATTATCATTTCTTAATCAATATAGGTTATATATTAGTCATGATTATTCAACAAATTACTTATTAAAATATGGAAATAGATTGAGTGTTGATCGGTTTAATGGGAATGCTTTACACCTGCCTTTTTCCAGCACACTGGCTGCCACTGCATGCATTTACATGCTGCAGAATTTTATGACACTAAGAATGCTTGCACACAAAAATCACTATATATGTATTGACCTTTGTTATTCAGGTAAATCATTGCTTGATTGATAATCCAGAAATGTAACTGGAAACAGGCTGAGTGTAATTGTCCATTTAAAGCTAAGGTTACTGAAAACCTGTTTATACATCCCATGATACACCACTTGCTTCAATGTGTGCAATAAGTGTAGCCTCATTAAAAATAGTAACAGTAATGTCATTCCTAATAAAGGATTCCAGTTCTTTAAATTGTTATATTTGGCTTTGTTTATAAAATTGCAGTTGGACCAGAATTTGGAAGCTGTGTAATGTAATGTAGTATATATCCAGCTAAATAAATGGATGCAATGTAAATGCTATGTAAAATTTATGTAAGTAGCTCTGGATAAAATACCTGTAATGTAAAGTAATGGAAAGACATTTTACATATCTTATGATGTTGAATGTTTATCTCTCACTACTTGTCTGCCTCATATGTTCAGTGTTCATTTGTGCATATTAGTAACATCATCAAAATAGCACAAAGCACAGGCATTTGAGTAAAGTGGGTGAAAACACACAAGTTAAACCAGAGGGAGGTGAAAAATATTCCATTTGCACCAAACGAAACAAGCAATTTCGCTAAGACCCAGCTGAATTTGTACTACTATTATCTCCAAAACAGAGCCTAACCTCTCATATTCTGACTGGATGAAAGTTACTAATGTCATCGTGTGTCTTTGCTGCGCACATTTGTGCCCTTTTCCTTGGCAAATTCATCCATATTCTCTCAGTTACACATTTGCCTGCTTCCTACGTTTGCATTCATTTATAACCATTAGGCATGCTTATGTTCTCTAATGCATGTTCTTCCTGACGTTCATTCTTCATCACACTCACACTCTTCTTTTGTGATCTTTCTCTTGAGGATTCTGGGAACGTATGGGCGGAGTTTGTGAATGAGTAATTGAATACCGGGGGACAGGCAGTCCATTTCATTGGTCCTGTTGCATTTGCTTGTCTACTGGACTGAGTAAAGGCTATCATTAGCAGGCACCCTGCAGGCATAGGCCTACTCACGTGGTTCCTCTGGGGGTTATGGGTTTTGAGCAATTGACCTGTTGGCAGACAGTCCTAATTGCTCCAGTTTTAAAAGGCACAGCTGAGAAAGGCCTTTCAGCTGTATGAGATGCTGTTACTTTGGGCTGTATCTGATCTTCCTGAGCAGCATGCCAGTTGTCTGCCTGTTCAGCGTCACTGTGAAATGACCATAGCATTATTGGTATGGCTTATTATATGCTCCTTTCCCCCAGATGCATATCTCAAGGGCTACCTTGACAAGCATTCCCACTGTTATCAAGCACAATCTTCAAGACAGCCAAGCAGTAATTTTAAGAACTTGAATGAAAAGAACTTATCTTTTTAGCAAATTAATTTCCAAAATGAATCTCTTAAAAATGAGAATTATAAGAATTTAAAACAGAACTATGTAAAAGGTCAAATGAGCATTTGGTTTACAGACCCCTAATTACTTGATATTAACAAAGTAATTATGTGGCAATATAAGTACTCGTAAGTACTTTTTAACATTTACCATGAATGGTAAATTACTTAACAGTAAGTAATTAGGAACAAATTGTAACAGGAATATTTACTTGGTAATTATAGTATAAGAAAGGATAAATGCAAATAGTAAGTACAGTAGGCTGCCCAGTATTAGAGATAAATTGTGTTGTAATAGCTGATAATGACAGACCTTACAACTTATCTGTATTACAACTGGGAAGTATTTGTAATCTCCAGAAAAAAGTAGGCATATATAAAAACCAAATAACTACAGGTTATTTACATATAAATACAGTACTTCATCCAGTTCATGCCAGTGCACTTTCAGATACTTAATAGCCCAAGACCTAGCAAGTTATCAGGCTAACAAATAAAATAATATGAGGTAATACATTACAAGATTATGATGTCAGGAATTAGTACTGACTTGGTTATAAGGTTATTTATCTTGTCATTCCACAATGGATCATGTAGTTCCCTCATTGATTTTATGCACGCAATGTGTAACTGCTGTACCAGAGTAATATTATCTGAGTTAATTATCTAAGTCAGATGTAACTGGACTGTAAAATATAGCCATGTTTGTTCCTATGGAGTTACTCTGTAATGAATATAGCCTGTGATCCCTTTTACACGGTTACAATGCAATAATCAAAAACCCGCGAGCTGGCCTTCCAAGACGTTATAGGGTAATATTAACTAAGTTACCGGGTAGATAAGGTGTAACTGGATTGTAAAATAAAGCAATGGATTTTCCCATGTAGTTATGATACAACATACAAAAATAATCACAAACACACACGGCAAGGCATTCCACAATGTTATAGGGCAATAATATTAAAAGTTTCTGGGTCGGGTGTAACTGGACTGAAATAACGCCATGCCTGTTTCCATGTAGTTGCTATCATTTGTCCTTTTGACAGGAGAAAACTACTGGACATTTGTCACATTGTGGATGCTCAAGGTGATACTGGTGCTCAGCAGGAAACCCTGTATGCAGTTGTATGCTGCATAGTAGTTCATAACTGGGATATGATGTAGTTTAAGATGTGTATTATACTGTAGCTTATCATTAACAACAATCACCAAAGAGGGGAGGAGGTGCTCAGGGGAAAAAAACACTGTGCAGTTTAGTTCTCTTAAAACTTTTTATCTATGCCCTTTCTTCTGTTGTTTCTTGGAGCCATTTTCTTCTCTAAAATGTATTCAAAACAGTTATCTTCTTGATCATGAGTTGAAAATTGGAAGATTACATTTTTTGAGTGCCCTGACAGGGGGCAGTGCCCCTATGCCCTATGATGGGCAGAGTTTAGGCATTGCAACATCACAACCTTGTAATTAAATTGCATTACCTCGTGACTACTTGTTTACTTGTTAATTTCGTAGAAAGACTCCCAAGGTTGGCTCTCGGGAAATGAAGTGCCTGAAAGTGCATTGATTGTGCATGACACTAGTTTGACCTGTGGCAGCAAACATGATGATTTTTCCCCAAGGTTGTCCCAGGACTTCTGAATGAGATTTTCCATAAACAGCATTGTCCATTACAGGGATTGCAAAATACTGTGTCCACTATGCAGATATAGTACAGTGCATGTCCAATGAATATGATAAAGCTTACGGTTAACAATATTTTTGTAATGAGGGTGGTTAATAACCAGGTTTCCCTCCAAAATATTTGCATGATTCTAGCATGATCTGTTTTTCAAGACATTGCAGAGCATTTGCCATTAGTGTATGTAGTAGGAAATCATTAAAGGTTCTGCAAACATGTTCAGGGATACAAGTAGGTTTTGTGGTTTAGGTCATTTGACTGCAGTTTAGAAAATGATTTCAAACAATTGAGAAACACTGTCAAGTGCTCTTTTACTCAGAACTCCACGTAGAAACAGAAGGAAGGAAAGGCATTTTGCAAAAAAAGGTGCTGTTAAATTTAATGCAACACAGATGAAGGAATAGCCATTGGAGACCTGAGGCAAAGATCTGAGAGCAGGAGATAATGAGTCAATTGCTGACAACAGTGCCAACCAACTGCTTTAGTCTAGAGGTGCTGCCTGAGCTCCTAAAAATGGAAAAAACAAGTTTGTATTTATTTTATTTTTTAAAGTAAATGTTTACCTGGGGCAGTGCTGCAGATATAGAGACTGGGTGGGGCAATTTCTATGTAATTTTATAGTGCCATTTTGAAAATCTGTTACATCACCCATGTCAAAATGTGCATTTAAATGTATTGTGGCAAAACCAAAGAATGGGAAGGTTGTCTGCCTTGAGCAGACAACCTTGAATATAGGACAGACAGCAAGATGGTATTTAAAAAGTGAATCCAGCAATAACTCTTCCATAGAATTTAACTTGATGAAGTAGTAAACACAAATGGAAATAAACATGCATTAAAAAAAAAAAAAAAACTTCAGCTTGATCTTCCCAAACCACTTACAGGCTCAAAACACTACAGTGTATCAACAATTTAAATCAGTTCTAATGTAATGGTCATTATTATTGGTGATTTCCCCCCAAATTATATGACAATTGAATTTTGGTATACATCTTGGTCAAGCTCTTGTTCAACAACAAGCCTTGTTGATGGATATACTTTGTACAAGTGACATGCCATCACTTGTTCTTCAATTAAGTCACTGAAGGAACCTGCATAGGAACCAAAGAGATAACATGAGGACTGCTAATAGTTCTTTATCAGTGTGGAAACAAACAGAAAAAAACAAGTGGCAGAATGAAAACAAGAGCAGTGAAAGAGATGAATTGTAAGTGTAATGAGAGCACAGAGGAGGTGCAGAGAAAAACAAATGAAAAAACTTGGCTCATTCCTTTCGCTGACATTAAATCTCAGTGCTGATATTATATTGGAAAACTTTATTGCAAAACCATCATGAATACTAAGTGAAGACTATTAAGCCACCTTGTCAGAGAGAATCATTGCAGTTTTATTTGCAAAAATGAGCCCATGCAGAGGCCTTTATACATATATAGAGTCACCATTTTACTGTGAAGTGGAGACTAAAAAGTTAACTGAAACCTTCCTTCATTTGCCACTGCTTTGGTCAGTGTTGCATTGTGGGGTGCAACACTGCACCAAGAACCAGTGCTTTACCTAGATATGCTCGTATTCCTCCTTTGCCTGTGCATGTTTCTTGAGCATATGTGCAAAGCACTATGGATTGACTGGGGCTGTATATTGGCAGGCTAGGTCACATAGCCAGCTTGCTGTTTATCTCATTTACTTAACCTATTGAGACCCAGCAGAAACAAAAACACGAGAAAATATGTTACAGTGAAAATATTTACACAAAGAAAGATTTTTTAAATAGTATTTATTTTTTATTGAATGCCCCTTGTAGTGTAGGTAGAAGAGGGAAATTCTAGCAGGGTTCTGGCAGTAGGGGACAGCATAGTGTAGTTTTTGGAAGGTACAGCTTCCATCATTCTGCATTGTACTTGACGTCACACCGCATTGCAATTCGGGGTGATTCGCCATCTTAAGATGAATGCTCAGCTGTGAGTTGAAGATAACATTAGTATTCAGGAAAAATAAAGCCCTAATACCAGCTAATATTGGGCTGGTATCAGCATAGAAGGCATTCAAATATTTGTATGGATCTGCTTCAAGCTTTGACATGGTGTGCATTCAGAGATGCTCTTCTGCATACCTCGGTTGTAACGAGTGGTTATTTGAGTTACTGTTGCCTTTCTATCAGCTCGAAGCAGTCTGGCCATTCTCTTCTGACCTCTGCCATCAACAAGGCATTTTCGCCCAGAGAACTGCTGCTCACTGGATATTTTTTCTTTTTCAGACTATTCTCTGTAAACCCTAGAGATGGTTGTGCGTGAAAATCCCAGTAGATCAGCAGTTTCTGAAATACTCAAACCAGCCCGTCTGGCACCAACAACCATGCCACGTTCAAAGTCACTAAAATCACCTTTCTTCCCCATTCTGATGTTTGGTTTGAACTTCAGCAGATTGTCTTGACCATGTTTACATGCATTGAGTTGCTGCCACACGACGGCTGATTAGGTATTTGCGTTAACGGGTGCAGTTTGCAGTTGAACAGGTGTACCTAATGAAGTGGCCGGTGAGTGTAGATTCCAATGCATTTAACTTATTGGCACAAACTGATATTAGCTATGGAAGTTACATCTGAGTCTTTTATTGTCATAAATCACATTTATTTAGGTTTAGCCCAGGAGCATTAGAAAAGGTTTTGATGATATAAAAAACACGTTTTCAACGTACAAAAATGCCAAGTTACTCACACATACAAGACCAGTCCAGGCCTGCCATTAAAAGTATTGATATCAAAATGACGCCAAGTTATGGTACTACAAACAATATAGGCTATCTTGCCTCACCGAAATTAAATAAGATGTATTCCAAAGCAATGCTACCCAATATTTCCTCAATTCTTTCAAGTCACTTGGCCCTGTGTGTATGAGCATGCACTACATGGACAGGCCAAACATATGTGTGGATGGCTCTCTCACAGTCAAGATTGATTGAATAGGCGTGTATATGTCCAATTTGTATTGGTATGTATGTATTTCGCTGCCCAGCCTTTCTGTTGCGTGAATAACAGTATGTTTCTTGGTATAAGTGTGTGTTCGTAAATGTGAATGTAACATGCTGTGAGGGAAATGTCCCCATAGGGGTAAAGAAGTTCTCTATGTATGTATGTACAATATGTATTTTACATGCAGTATTTATTGTACGTAGCAAATATACAATAACTTGTACATGTACTCAAATTCAGTTCAGACGCAAGTATAAACATGTTTTCTGGAGAAATATACTTCCTGTAGTTACTCAGCAGCAGTTTTGTACATTAATTTCAATGTGTTCCATGAGGCAATACGAAATATTTGACTCTTTGATCTGACACAAAGTTTGCATGACATTGTAAAATGGTAAGATTACAAAACACAGGGCCAAGTGACTTGAAAGAATTGAGGAAATATTGGGTAGCATTGCTTTGGAATACATCTTATTTAATTTCGGTGAGGCGAGATAGCCTATATTGTTTGTAGTACCATAACTTGGCGTCATTTTGATATCAATACTTGTAATGGCAGGCCTGGACTGGTCTTGTATGTGTGAGTAACTTGGCATTTTTGTACGTTGAAAACATGTTTTTTATGAGATATCATTTCTTTTTGCAAAGCGTTTTATTATGAGAGTGAGAAATGCGAAGTGACCCTGTAAGAAACGGTTGTGGATTATGGCTATCCTTGTGTGAATTTGTACAGTCTGATGAGCGTGTACTGTTTAGCAGTTTCAGTTTGCTATATAGGCTATGTAAAACAGTGGCTGTGACAAAGGGTGCGGTGGCGTAAGTGTAAACGCAACAGAAACACAGGTGTAATATGGCCAGTGTATGTACTCACAGATTTTACAGCCATCTAGCAAGCCTTGATTGAGATAAGAATCAGCAAGCCCGTAGAATTAGAGCTGCCTAGGTCGCAACTTATGTACCCTGCTGTCCTGCTCCATTGTCTGTTATTTCGTGGCGATGCACTTTTAGTGTTTGTAAGGTTTATAAGGCATTTTGATAGGCTTATCTGCAGGTGGGAATCCTCTTCGCTGTTTTGCTAAGCTAGAACAGGAAAACTTGATAGTGGAGAATAGGAGCAGACGCATATGTCCCAGCAGGCTTTGCATATGAGAAAATAACAACAGTGTGAGAGAAATTAGGATGAAATTATGAAATTGCGTAGTTGAAACAATATGTTTTTAGCAGAATGGGCATGTAGGTGAAGGTTGACATGATCACAGACTATAGTGCGGAGTAAATAAAGTGACCATGAGCGAGCTTAGTTTCCTTATGGAATGGTATATATAACAGCCGCTATAAAATATTAGTTGTTATAGTGGAGGGTTAAGTAACGTGTGAAATCTATTGCACTGATGTGCTTTTCTCATGTTCAGTACTAGTAGTTATACTTATGAGTGAGTCATGATTTTAAATGTAATGTTTTAATGGGGAGTTGCAGAACGTACATACGTAGTAATTGTTTGTATGTGGCTAGATAGAGAACAGGGCGAGGTAACATGAATGTAGAAACGTGGCGTTTGCTGATAAGAAGGTTTTGTATGGTAGCCAAGTGAAGAAATATAGTTAGTAGAAATGGCACAGTGGTGAACTGGTGTAACTTTTTAATAAAATGAATACATTTGCCGTCATGAAATGCATATGGGTGGCCGTGAGTGAGTTTTGGTAAAGAAAATATAAAAGCATAAGAAAACGTTAGTGTAACAGAGGAAATTATCTGCCTGAGGGCGAGGGGGATTCAATCCTTCAACTAGAGGTTTACCAGTCTGTGACTTTGTTAGTGCAGCACCATGACATAGCTATGCAATGCGTGAAATATAATTAGCAAACCTGTCTGTGGTTTTAAAGAAGAACACAGGCCAGTAAGCACAGAAGAGCTCCCATTGAATCCATATGGCTTTGTGGTATTGTAGCCGGTTAATAACTGAACGTGCAGACGGTAAGTCATAATGCAGTGTATACGTTCGGTGAACGGCAGGTAAATACGGTGCAAAAGCAATAATTGAGAAGTAGTAGACAATTATTAGTGAGGGTAAAAGCAGGTTAAAGAAACATGTCCCTAGCTGGGCTTGAACCTAAGACCCCATGTTCTCAAGACTGTAACCTTACCCACTAGGCCACAGGCAGACTAGCTATTAAAACTGGAAATGTTTCAGAGTAAGAAGGTATGGGTATTTTGCGTGTGTATGCGAGTTTTTGATTGGGTCGTGAGGGTGAGGATTTGGCTGATGTCGGTAAAATGTCCAATGGGGAGACATGTTGTTAGTGGGATAGGCGGCAGGAAAAATAAGAATGAGAAGAAGGAGAAAACGCAGTTTTAGTTTGGGGCTTTATTGTGTGGACATGTGAAGTTGTTTATGAAATCTGTCTGTTGAAATGGGGTCAGAATGTACAGAATTTAATGTTTTTAAGGGCTGAGTGTCTGTGGCTGTTGTGGTTATTTCTGTGGGGAACCCTGAAAAGTGCCAAACTCTCAGTGCTGTATAGGTATGGGGCATGCCCCCGCCAAGGCGTAACTTGGCGGGATGGCATACCTGCCATCCCAATTTAAAGCCCCAGCTATTTGTTCTTTATCTTCTAAATCAACTAACCAATAAATGTGTAGCTCTTTCTTACCCACAGTAATGCCTCTAAAATGTGTGCCTTTTCTTATGAGAACACTGAGGGTCTGAGCTGCCAAAATAAAAAGAAAGGGAGACAATGGACATCCTCAGCAAACTTCTCTCTCAACATCAATCCTGCCAGTGCCCATTAAAAGTCAAGCTTTGCTGTTATTATCTCTATACAAAATCTTTATATAAGTAATGAATTACTCGCTGAACTGAATGTATTGTAGGGTTCTAAACAAAAAGAAATTGTCATCAAGAGAATCAAAGGCTTTATAGAAATCTAAAAATAGCATATAATCATCTGACCTTATCAGACATTTAACTCCATTGTGCCTGCTGTGGCAATATGACTGTATGTTGTCACCAACAGACCTCAGCAAAAACCTGAAATATTACACAAACTAGGAAAGTGGGATCTGGGTTGCTCTTTACATAACTAATATGCAAATTCTAACAATGTCAATGTTTTCCTTTAACTCATGGCACATTATAGATGAGTCATATAAGTGTACTGAAATATATTATACATTCTAGTTTTTTTAAATAGTGGTCTCAAGAGGGATGTTTTTAGAGGACAAGTATGAATAATTTGCCCTGCGATGGACTGGCGTATGGCGAACTGTTCTGGGTGAATTCCTGCCTGTCACCCAATGCATGCTGGGATAAGTTCCAGCAGCTCCTGTGACCCTAAGTGGGTATAGATAATGGATGGATGAAAGTGTGCATAATTCACGACTACTGAATTTGCCTCTTTATACTTTTTCAAAGTAGCGTCATCACGAAAGCAAACTGAACATTGAAAATATTTATACAACGGTTTGGCTGAATACTCGATTCTGATTGGTCCAAGGGTGGGCATTAATTTTCAATAATGGGACACCTCGACCTTTCAACAGTTATAAAATCAATGCGCTACAAAATCCAACATTCTAAAGCAGTTAAACACAATGCAAAAATATTATTTTGATTTTGAATTAATGTTACATCCTCTCCCCTTTTCAATGTCCAATTTCACAATTTACGGCAATGTTGAATCACAGTTCTAGTTATTGTATTGTATTGTATAGCTTGATTTAGGTTGCCCACCATCCCATAGAACATGGGATGTTTTGTATTTAAGTCATGGCTACGTAGGGCATTTTCTTCCGTATCTTTGTGAACAATTGTGTTTATAGTTTAACCGCTGTTTTGAATACAATTCAATTGTTAGCTAGCTAGCTAGCTGGGATAACAAGCATGCTGTGAGACCATTTTGACCTAAATTTGTTAGCCAGCTAATTTTAATATTTTGAAGTGACCGCAAACCTAGCATAAAGTTAGCTTTCATTCTAACCCGGTTTCAGAGGGCCTTAGAAAGATTGAGCAAGACAGATCTAGGGACATAACTTTGATTGAGTTATGGTTTTATGCAATGTTAAATAATGTAATGACAAAAGTAACCAAAATTTGTGCTGACTATTTTTCCTGATAGAATCATTGTTTTCATAGACGACCAAAGGTTTTCTCTCAACAAAGGTGTAAATAGAACTATCAACCAGAGTTTTGCTTGACAACGATAATACAATATGCCCAAAGGGCCACAAAAGAATATTTATATTTCAGCTGATTAAGTCTTTTAAAAATTTATAAAGGTAACTAATATACAGAGGTGGACATTCCAGGGGTCAGAAAGTAAAAGTCCTGCCACGTATTTCATCCACCCCTGAACTCAGCCAGCTGATTTAGCTCTACGTCCTGGCTGATGAATGGCGCTCATTAGCAAACCCAGGTGACTGGAACAAAATCCTGGGATGAACTTTTACTTTCTGAACCTGGATTGTCCACCTGTGCTAATATATAGTCATTGTTGGTAACCATTGTATAAGAGGAATAAACCACTCCAGGCTGTCCTGTTATTGGAAAATAATGTACTTCGGGGTGGTAAAGTGACCTCAGCTTCACCTCGGCTGCATCACCACCCCCGTCGTACATTATTTTTCAATAAGAGGCAGCCCATCATGGTTTATTCCTTACATATATTTCATTCACTTTTAAGTTGAAAACAGAAAAAGCAGGGAAAAAAGGAAAAAAATAATTGTATAGAATAAATTTAATGAACACATAATCACTGCTGATTACGTGCATTGTTGTGTTTTCATTGTCGAATATGTAGTGCTCACATTTTGTTCTGATTGCATTTAGTTTGGTTCCCTGTCATTATTTCCTCCCCCTGTATTGACACTGGTCAGTTCAACATATTTATCCTGCACCAAACTGCTCTTTAATTCTGAAAGAAATTTCAGTGCCTTGTAGCATAAAGCAACCTATTGTGCCATGCTATCTCAGCATTTTATATCTTCCAACTAAAAAAAGAACTGCAAAATGTGAACAATGGTTTTGGAGCCCAATGTCATAGTTGTAGTGTCCTGATTTGAAAGGATTGGCTGGAATTTAAAAGAAGACAAAGTCTGACATTGTATGTTTTTCTTCTCACAAAGTGTATCTGGAACAAGCGATATGTGACCAATTTTAACAATGGATGAGAGTTCAGAAAGTGATTAAGTGCTTGTGAGGCATGTTGACAGTTCTGGGAAAGTGATTTGTTGTGGCTGAAGGGAGATTTGGGTTCAATTAGATGGTACATCCTTTTGTTAGGTGAATAATTGGCCTTATTTCGCAATATTTTGTCATGGAAAATTAAGGAAAAAATAACATATATATATATGTGTGTGTGTGTGTGTGTGTGTGAATTTGTTTTCATCTTAGTAAAGCATATAGGCATTTTGGCGAGAATAAAATTCATGAGCTTCGGGAAGACAAATGCAAGTAATAGTATTTCAGAAAATAGGCCGATTAATTTTATAGTGGGAAACTGGACCTTATTTTATGGACTGGACAACTGATGAATTGTGTGTGTAAGTTTTGTGTGAGAGAATTTTATTTCCACTCAGTCCCCTGCCAGCAGCAAGAACGGCATAGAAGCAGTGGAGGGAGTCGAGAGCAACAGGCTAAGAGGCTGCAAATCATCTTCCTTCAAAACCCATGTACTGGGCGGTATCCGTGAACGGCTCAAAATCCTCCAGGGAGATGCAGTCATCATAGGAAAAAAAATGGGTGCAGTTCCTACATACAGACCTAATCACACAGAACCACACCAGTGAGAAATTGAATGCAGGACTTGAATGAAAGGAGGTAAGCAATGAAGGAACGACCTTGCTGGGTAATTTGTATGGTGAGGCTGAGTTGAGTGAATAGAGAGGACATATATTTTGGTGCTGCTGGGAAGCAGTGAGCTGACAGAGTGGTGGGGTGTGATTGAGCTTTTACTTATGAAGAGCCTGGAAAGTGAAGGAATCCAGGACAATTATCTGATTTTTTTTATTTTTTTATTTTTATTTTAAGACCTGTCACACCAGCATATGCTACAAAGTTGCTCATGGAAAGAGTAACTTTCTTTTTCAATCCATGCATACAACTGGATGCAACAACAAACCATGCATACTGAAGCTGAAGCAATTACAGTAAGGGTATGTACCTAGCTCAGGGGTACAATGACAGCACTCTGGGAATTGAACCTACAACCTGGGAGTTGCAAGCCCAGTGAACGATACATGTGCAGATGTTACATTAACCATTAACCCTTTCTCCCGAAGCATTTATAAAGGCAGTTTTCACCTGGGTGTACTATTCTTAAATAAAGCCTTACAACTCTGTGGCAACACACAGCAGAGAGCGTATGGCATTATTTGACGAGCACGTGTGCCATCGAGACACTGTCTGATAATTTAGGAAATGCGTGAAGAATTATTCCCTTGTTTGTATGTACATTTACACAAAATCACATTTTGAACAGATAAGAGAGGGGAATAAATTCCTCACATTTTCAGTGTCAATATCTTAAAAGAATTAACATTATGTTCAATAGTGAAATACATGTATATCTGGCAGGAATTATAACTGAGAACTCATATTAGTTTGGTTTGAACACACTTTGCTGTTGCTAACGTTACTGCTGCGAACGATACCCGCCTATTGCCAGATAATTTGTCCATTAGAAGTTTTGCAAAAGAGAGAAACGCTGTGTACCTATGGTAGCGGCAGCATCCAATTGTAGCTTGCATCTGAAAGTGTATTGTTCACATTCCAAACATGTTCATCAATGGAAAATTATCAGATGTGAAATCGTAATCGATAACATAATCATAAACCGGCCATGTTCTAAATAAATTTTTTATCGGATTGAGTTGAAAATGTTAGTTTGAATACGAGCAGAGGCATTTTGGATAACAGACACATGCACAGACAAAGGAGCCAGTATTGTATATTCCGAAAGTGAATGCAATGTAAGTACATTACATATGGACATTTAAAACTTTTTTTCTCAATGATTTATTTTGTGATCTGAGGGACTGTCCTAAAAGAGTAAAGAGTATATGATTTTTTCATGCAAAAATAAACGAGACCAGGTAACTGACACAAAAAGATGTTTTATGATGTGGTTTACTGTGTAATAAGTGGTTGGGGAATGGGGAGGCTCCTTTTATTTAACAGCCAACAGTAGGACCTTTACAGCGCAGAAAACAGATATCTTTTAAGTTTTATGTTGTTTAGGATGATCTGGCTGTGGAACATTAGACTTTGTGAAACTTAATTGCTTTTCTCGAATGATTTTACATGCTCATTTTCCCAGTCTTAATTGTCAAAATTCTGAAAGAACAGCAAGTCAGTTTTTTCACTGATAAATCCTGCCTTATAGCTTACAAGTGCAAAATTATTGGTCAATAACGGGTTCAGGCTGCAATCACGTTAATGATAACAAACATGCAGCAACGTATAGGTGGCTAATAACAATGGGAAACATTTAGATGTAATTCCCATAGCGACTACTGCATATACTCACATCACTTAGGATCATTGATATTCGTCAAACAGCATTGATCGTGAGTCAAATAAAATAATATAGATATATAATTCAGTTCTATATTAGGACCTTTCTTATTTATCAAGGGTATGGCATACATTTTCAGCTTCTGGCCATAAGCGAATAGTTTCACAAGTACAAATGATTGAAGTAGTCATGTTAAAAATGTATTTATAAGAGCTAACGCTATTAGTTTGTGCTAATTACAGGTTTCTTCATTTATAACTGCAATCAATAAAAACAAAGCTATCATCTAGTTGTTTCAATTGTAAGAAAAAAAGTCAGCAAACAACATTTTCTTTAGAAAAAATGTACTGCCTAGCTCACATGAAAACATTGCTGTCTGCATTCTAAAGCTCTGCCCTGCGATAGATTAGTGACCTGTCCAGGGTCTTTCCCAATGCACGCTTGGATAGACTCCAGCACCCCCAGCGACCCTGACCAGGATAAGCGGGTATAGCTAATGAATGTATGGATGCTAAAGCTCCATTTTGTCATTCTCTAAATAATTAGAAAGATACATTTGGTCCCTCAAGGACAAGAAGGATGAAAGTTAGCAGAGAATTAATTTACTAATTAAAACTACAGCATGGTCTGTACGCAGTAGGGAATTGCACATTTGGAGTCAAAGTTAATTACAAGGTGCTTCTCACTCAAACTGCAGGTCAATGTAACAAAATGGCAGCACATTTTACCGCTAGCAATGGAACATTGATGGTTCACAAAATCATCTCCTGTGAGGTGTGAGAAGACTGTTCTTAAAAGGGGATAAGGCCAAGCTGGAGGTGTGGCTCATTTTCGTTTTGAGGTGTAAAGATAGCTATTTGTGATCAGGGTAGCAATGAGTAAAACATAAAAAGCAAGCAGGCCCTGGATTGCACTATTGTGGAACGCCAATGGTTCTACTGGCTGATTGCGATCCTGGCTGCTGATTTGATGGAGAACAATTACGTGTAGGGTGTAAAATGTATCAAAATGCACACACACACACACACATATCTAGAGCAATGAATTACTTGTCCTTGCAAACACTCATGCACAAGCTCGTCATCAACGTGATGACAAGCACAGCCACTTTTCTTATTTTAGTTTATTATTTCCCTTATTGTTTCACCATTAGCTATGTTTTCACATAGCTACAGAATGATGCTTGTGGGCTAACGTTAAGCAATTCATTGCCAGCAAACTGCTTATCTGCTGTATTGTTAACAGTGCATTGTTTATGTATGGTAGATTTGATTTAATCACGCGGATAATTAAATACGCTGCTAATAGTCTAGAAGTTTGTGGGTGTTAACAGGGCGGAATATTAGGCTTGTACATGAACGCATAATTTCAAGTTGATAATGAGGCATTGATTTTGTGAAAACTGCATGCTGGTGAATGTATGGATGTTTTTATAAAGTGGGATATTTTAACAATATGCCGTTTTCTTCTTTTGTGTGTAAACTTGTATTGTAGAACCTCCGCAAAGTTTTATAAATAAAGCCCTGGGTGCCTGCTTTTATATAGCAGTGAGGCAGTGCAATAAACAACCTGTCTGTGATTTACATGAGCACTTATGAAACATACTATAAATAAAGATGAGTAATTTTAGATAATTTTACATGAGCCTGTGTTTTGAAAACATAATTTTATGGTAAAAAGAAGCATTAAATGCTTATTTATTTACTAGCCTAATATCTGGACTCATTTCTGACCTTTGTCTGAGGATTTGTTAGAATCTGGCCCCATATAAATGTTTGCTAAATTTAGTTGTGAATCCTCTTTTGTGCATTATATGGTCAAGGGAACAACATGCACACCATTTCTGGAGAGGAGGAGCTGGTGTCTATGCAGGTTTCTGTTTTCATCAATTGCTGTAAGTTGCTATATTTTCATCTATGCTCGAATAGATAATTCACTCTATATATAAACACCAGTTCACTTGCAAATTATACCAGAGTAAAATTGAGTACGGACAGGAACTAAAGTTGTCACGCTGAAATATTTAGTTGGAAAATAACCTCATTCCCCTTTGATGCCATCATTTATATCTTTCTATAATTGCAAGTGTTAGTTTGCAGAGTTCAATTTAAAAAATTAACTTTGTCAAACTCTGTGGAGAAACAAGAAAATGTCCCTGCTAGTCAAGAACAGCTTGGCTCAAGCATCTCATGCTTCACTGTCTGCTGGAAACCAATGTTTTATTGACTGTTTCTAAATGGACAAGTATTCTGACTAGATTCCAAATGCTGTTTGTCACTCAGTGAGTTAATGTTCTGTGGCAGAGCTTATCAATGCAGGGTTGTGACTAAATCTATCAGTAACTACACTGACAGCCAGCAATTACATTTGGTAATCAAGCAAAATCGAAATTGTGCCTGGAGGTCACCCAGAGTACATTTGCAAGTTTCATACATGAGGGTGACACAGAAAGGTATAAGTTTCTTTTGTCTAAAAATACACTTTTGACTCAAGAAAGTGACACAAAATCTCAATTTACCAAACATGGATAGAGAATAACTGCAGGTTTTGTATTGCCTGTAAAACAATGTTTATACATTCTAATAGCTGTAATAGTAAATAGCGGTAGAATATACTGCATAAGTAGCTAGTAGTGTTCGTATTTTATTACACAAGCAGTAAAGACACATAACCTATTAGAATAGTGGTATTCACATCAGATTCACAATGTCCTCGGGTCCATTGCATGGAAACATCAGATGGAAATTCAAATCCTCATCCCCAGAATGAGCACTTTCACTTTCACCTCCAGAACTAGGCATGTTTCTGAAGCATTACAACTACAAGGAAGTGACTTCTCCATAGTCCGTGTGTGTTTTCAGCAGCTACTACTCGTGGTGATGAAACAGTGTAAACATAGCAAAAGGTAGGTAGTAAGGTAGTTTTCAAATGCAGCCCTGGCTTTAATGTTGGTAGATTCTACGTATTTGAGAGTCACAAGTCTCCCCTGTCAATAATCTTGCTTTTATTGACCACAAGTTCAAATTGAAACCTAGATGACATATTTTGGCAATGCAAACAAAGCCATCAATTCCAAGGTACAATCAATTGATGCTTATGAAGTGGAATGTTTAAATCAGTTTTGGTATATCAATGCGGCTAACACAAATAATAGTAGAAGTAGCAAGTGGGTTGGTAACCCATAAGAAAAAATTGCATTTGAAATTTGCCTTTTCACAAGTTAATATCACTATTTCACATATGAATTTAACATTTTCACACATGAATTAAAATATTCACATGTGAAAAGAAAATGTCATATGTGAACTGAACATTCTTTCATGTGTACAGAAAATAGGTCACATTGAGTCATTCTTCACATAGTTCATGTGTACTCTTCACATGTTGGGTATTCACATCTGGTTTTTGAACACGTGATTTTTTGTAAGGGTTAACAGTCAATTGTTTTATTAGTTCAGGTTTTGACAAAGGTGTGGCACAATCAGGAAATCTGCCAAATGCCCTTTAAATAAGGATTCCAAATGTACAATGTTGCATTGTTTTTTTTCCCCACTGCGGTGGGCACACGCAGCTACATGCATACATTTCTCTATCATTGGCAAGTGAACAGTTGTGCATCACATCTCCAAATATCTTAAATACACAAAGGAAATTTAGTGTACACAGGCCCTTTCTTGACATAATGTGGCATGGTATAAGGTAGAACAGAAGGCCTCTTGGGACATGCCAGTATGCAGCATGTTTTTTGGAGTGAGTGTACCTGTTACAGGTTACAGGAAAGGACACTTGCAAAAGGACTTAAAAATCTCCCAGAGCACTTGACATATCTCTGAAACCACTTGTCAAAGGAGATTAAAATATGTGTCCTTATTTCATCTTGGGTTTGAGCCTGGGGGTGATAAGCTGTGAGACAGCCGGAAAGAAAGTCAAAGTTTTAGAAAAATCTTACTTTTTTCTGATTGTGATTCTGCGTGTGTCTTGGAACATAGTTAAGCACTAGAGGGTTTGATTTTACAGGGTTCTCACTCAAATCAGTTATATATTTTCCAGAATTTTTCAATGAGGTTTCAAGGATAAACATAAGATTTCAAATGATTTGTTATATGGGGCTGTATTTGTGAAATGGCAGTTTGAAGCCAGGCATACATTTTTGTGGTATATATTTTTTTCTAGTACGTTACATTACACATTTAGCTCCAGTGGTATTGGACATTCTGTACAAAACGGTAAACCATCCAATTTTCAGGCATTGTCAGTGCACTGATAATTGCATGACATTATAGATAATATTATATTTTTTGTGCATGATACTGCCCCACCCTGTCTTCAGACAATTACACCATATACCCCAACCACACCTCTCGGCTCAGCCTCCTCTTACCAGCTGTTCATTCCATGGTCGCCAACTACTCTGTCCCAGTAAGTCAGGAATGCAGATTCTCTGGCTGTTTTCCACAAACGTTAGTGTTTTCGAATTACACCTAATTTAATGTTTCTATTCAAAAAAGATATTGTCTCCCTATTTGTCTCACCTGCGAACATTGTCGTCAATCAGTTACCAGCAGGATGCATAGTGCACACAGTTTCAGTTACACAGTTTCACAGTTCATGAAAATGGTGAATAAAGCTTATTATGCTATATGGTTTTGTAAATGAAATGAATATATCATGAGAAAAAAAAATAAGTAAAAAAATACACACATAAACACACATGCAAGTCCTGTGTCTCTATAGTGAAGGCTACTCCTTCACAGTCCCTTATGTTCTGTTTTATGTTTGTATGAGCTGTGAAAATATATCCTCACAAAAACAATGAAGTCATTCATTTTTCAAAATCTGATATGTAGTGGACTCTAGAACTGTTTCACTAAAAAAAATCTGTCCTGAGACTTCACTTTGGAAGGAAGGTTTCTTCATGCAAATTCACGACTACTTTTTGAAATGTGTCAATCAAAACTTACTTTTTTGGGAGGCAGTAGAAATTGATGCCATGCTTCAAAAAAATTATCTCTGTGAAGGAGGTTTTTTTTCATTTTTTATTTAACCTTTAATTACCCAGGGGAGGTTTTCATCTCTATAATCAATTTTCTAATCATGCCCTGGTGGTAAAGGGGTGGAGCTGATGATGTAATTGATGATATATGTAGAGGAGTTCCCGGACTGTCTATTTTTCATCATATGAAATTTTGTTCTATTGCCCCAAATCTGGCAATAAAATTGACATACTGGTCCCTTTAAAGGAGGCCTTGCCTCCATGCTGATATCCCTTCTTTCAGGCCACTTATTTCTGTTTGCTGGTTTTCAGTCCTTATAAGAGTACACAAATCCTTATTGGCAGAAGGTTGGTTTGACTGAATCTGAAAAAACCTAAGTCTGGTTAGACTGAATTGCATGTGCCCTTAAACTGGCAAGTACATTTGATTGAATTTCGGAGCCTGTTTCGCACAGCATGGGGCAGGTAGGAAGGACAGCATGCTCAGTGCAACCAAACCCCAGGATAACTGCGATTGTGGTACAGAGAGCCACAGCACCATGCAGTAATGAAGTACTGATTATTTGTGATGCTTGCTTCCACATTTGTCATCCTGTCATTCTTGAGTAGTCTGTGACACAATCATAGTAAACACCAACGCAGTGTAAATACTGTGTCGTTTGCTATGGGAACATACATTTTAATTCACAAACCATTGTGGAATATTCATTTTATGTCATTATTATCCATACATACAATATTTGCAAATGGTGTAGATAAAATTTTAAAAAACTAATTTATTCATGATGTTTAGCACATATCTCTGGGTTGCAATTATTAAATTATGCTTTGTCACCAATTACTTTTTTTTTTTGGTTTGTTACAAATGGAACACTAAATTCTTAACACTCAGTTAAATGAGAAAAACAGTGGTAAAGTACATCCATACAGCAAAACCACAATTGAATGTCATTATGCACTATAAAATGTAGAAATAATAATAATAATACTAATAATAATAAATACATACAAATGCAGATTTATATTAATTAACAGCTGCAGAACACCTCCCCTTCCTAGGCATTTAGCAGACGCTCTTATCCAGAGAAACTTACAGTTTTTACATGGCATTAACATTACATCCATTTATACAGCAGGTTATATACTGAAACAATGCAGGTTAAGTACCTTGCTCAAGGGTACAACAGCAGTGTCTTTAGGTTACAAGACCAGCTCCTTCTGCATTATACTATACTGCCACCTCTAACACATATGTGTTCCCCTTTTATATTCCACACAGTATTTTATTCAGCATTTTTCTGAATCTATATTACTCTTCAGTCAACAGAAATTCAGCAACCAAGAGTAGAATCATTTTCATTGTCGGTCTATTAATTAAGGAGGTTTTGTTTATAGTTTGTGTATTATTTTTACTGATGATATTGGCATCTGTCAGGCCATTTTTTTCCTCAGTGGCATTTGATTTAAAGCTTTGGGTTAAGAGCTGGCCTCCCATTGTGCGATGAATAGACTTAAATAATGAAAAGCCGGTGTGGATTTCATTAGGGCTCTCCATGCCTCCATCACATGCCCTCCACCTTAAAGTCATGCCTTTAACTCCCACCTTTAATTCACAGCTTTCCATCCTCCAGATAATCAAGCTGCTCTCTGGTGGGCTTGCTGTATTTAATAATTGCTTTATATCACCCAACAGACCCTGGACGCCGGAAGCTCGCTTTTACCGATGTTCAATTATTCACCTGTTTCAACAGCGACTTTTATGGTCAGTGGGCTGAATGATTAAATCATTAAAGTCACACTAAATCTACAGCGCAAACCCCAGCGAGGGAAAAAATAAGAAGTGTGTTGATGACAAATGGAAGATGCCATTGTTAGGCTGAGATGAAGCAGGAAGCACAGCCCAGTGGCTCTGTTAATTAGGAAAAAACACCTTATGCCAAATAGAGGGTATATTAATTTGACTTTTCATTAACACCTCTGAAATTATGTAACACAAATTTCATGCTTTTCTGCCATGCTGGCTTTGAACTCTGCAGTCCCTTTCCATTGAAATATAAACAGGATGAGAGTGGATGCATTAACCAACACCTTCTTAACATGATACTTTCCACTGAAAGCAAAATAGAAATTTATTTTAGGAGAGCTTATGATGGCAGACAGAAGACAGATGACAGAAAATAAATAGTTTTGGAAGAAAAATTTTTGAAATAGAAAGACCCATCATTCCTTTGGCAAGATATTATTCACTGTTCATAGTTGCATGGAAACCTGTCAATACTGTGATAGTTCCTCAATGAATCTGGGATAGCCTCCTGTTCAATCTGAGCTTGTCAGCACAGACTTGTGCAGTTAGTAAAGTCTCCAGCACATATGAAAAATACCAGCTATATCTTCTAAGCTAACATCCTCTTTTAATAATAATAATAATAATAATAATAATAATAATAATAATAAATCATCATCATCAAATAAACATGAACGTGTTCTAAATATTGGTCCATCTAATATAATGTTTAGTTCTATATATATATATATATATATATATAGAACTACATAATTTTACTACTCACAAGCCATAATATTGGGTTCATCTGATTTGGCAAGGTTAAAAAAGTCTTAATAGGTACAGCCAAACCATGTTAGACCCTCCTGTGCAGTAATATCGATTGATTTATCAGTGGACATTTAGAAAACAAAGAGCTTCATCAAAGTAATATGGATGCCCTATAAAAATAGAAGAACCTAGGAAATAAATTTAGAATAAATATATTTGAATAATAAATTTGTTTTTATTGTGGAGAATCTGTGGTTTTCACCATCTATAAAGATCCAATTTGACCCTGTGCAAGAGGCTGCTGAAATTATATTGATTATTCAGCAGTGTATGACGGACTTTACCGCTTAATAAATGAATGTATTCAGTGACATGGGTGTAAGAAGGTATGAAAATGACGGCCTAATGGCCTAGACTACAGGCTCAAGAAATAATGAAAACAATATGGGGGACGGGGGTAAGTGTGTAGGAATCTCAAACTTGCTTACTTGTCTGCATTCATTTTTGTTTTATATAAATGAGCATAAATTCCTTATTGTTTCATTAATGGCTTGAGACTGAGTTTCTATTGTATCCTCTTCTGTTTTATTTTTTTGAGTTTTATTGAATGGGTTTCCTAATGTGTCCCAATGAAGCAGGATTTCACCACATTTGTCACAGAAAAACTCACTGGACAAAACAAGCAAGATAGATTTCTACATAAAAACTACAACATATATTTTCCTATTTGGTGTACATTCTTCAACAATTACTGCAGGTGCACCTATTGAGATTTGTGGACAAATTGATCTGTCACATAACCATAACAAATGCATGTTTGATTTAGAGGATAATTACTTTGATGGGGCATTAAAAAAATATTTTCAGCTACAGTTATAATCAGCTACAATAGTTACAATCTTCAGCTGTCATTCAGGAAGAAATTTGACCCTCCTTGCCCACCCCTGGTGTAATCCATGCCGGATATCCTATGGACACCAAGTTCACTTTTAGAACAGGAGTTGTGTCGAGATGGAAGGGGTGCTCCTGTCAATCCTAATCAGATAACTAACAACTGAGAGTTAGAACAGTGCAAAGCTATTCAAGGAATTCAATTAGTTATATAAACATTCTGAATTACACTACCACCCTTGGTACACTACATTTCCAAAAGTATATGGACATCCCTTCTAATTAGAGGTTTTAGCTATTTCAGCCACACACGTTGCTAACAGGTGCATACAATCAAGCATACAAGCCTTGAAATCCCCATTGACAAACATTGGCAGTAGAAAGGGTCATAGTGAAGAGCTCAGTGACTTTCAACGTGGCACTATTATAGAATGCCAGTCAGTCAATTTGTCAAATTTCTGCCTGAACTTACAGTCAACTGTAAGTGCTGTTATTGTTAACTGAAAATGTATAGGGGCAACATCAAAACATAAAACTAGCTACAGACTCAACTGGTGATTTTAGCTTGATTACTAAAGAATAATAATCTAAATAATGCAATTTTCAGTAGAAAACACGCAACAAAGAACGAAGAAGCCATTTAAAATGACATTTTCATGGTAACCCAAAGCCTTACACCTCTCTGGAATGACTAATCTTTTGTTTTGTTCTTTACTGGAGTTCAGTTGTCTTCAAAATGCATTTCCTGAGGGGTTGGTCTGACTTTTTGAATTTATTGCTCTGCACTCCTTTCAAACATTTCCTCAAAGCAGCTGTCCTGTTTTTTGTTGTTGTTGTTTGTCTCTGCCAGCACTTAGAAGCCACTATGATCAAGACAGAGAGTCTGTAAGTCCCCCCAATGACTAACCCTACCACTGAACATATATAGAAGTTTCACATGGTAGGGCTTTACTATTTTTCTGCTGTACTGAGGTGACTGACCCTGAGGCTTTTATCACCAGTGTCATAGCCTGCAAGAGCTTGGCAAACTCCATCTGCAATAAACCAGCTGAACCCTGGAAAAGTGCCAAAGTTTTGCCAAAGTTTATAAATAAAAAAAGTTTTGGCATCCCCTTACAGATCAGGATTACTCATAGGATGTGACCTTTCATTAAGAAGAAACATAGAAAATCTATTTGATTACCTTGATTAAAATTCATTATCGTTGGTTGCTGGAGAATGCTTGCCCTTGCTTGGATAAATGATGTAGGACTTTCAATTGACAAACCATATTTAAATTAATAAAAGGAATTTTAAATAAGGTTTCCAGACACAAGGTTTTGGAGCAAAATGTCCTATTCAAATTATTTGTACAGGTCTGGTTTGTGGTCCCGACTGGACAATATAAATGGCCAGTCTGAATAATTTGAAATCTGATTTCATCTTCCCTGCACTGTTACAGATTTCCCTCCTTGAACCCGTAGGGCTCTATCTTACACCCGGTGCAAAGCGGCGCCAAGCGCAACACAAGTGTCTTTGCTAGTTTCAGACCGACACAGTTGTCATTTTCCCATCCAGCGCCCACGTTGTTTAAATAGCAAATGTACTTGCGCCCAGAAAAGATCATCTCTCCATTTCATTTAGCTACGTATTTGTACGTTTTACCCAAAAATAATAAGAATTAGATTTTTAAGAAAGAAAAAAAAGTTTTAAAATGTATGTAGTGCTAGACTCTCGGGCTAGAGTGGCCAAGTGGTACACATTGCCATGTCAGCACAGCCTGTCAGTTTTACACAAACTGAACTTATCTACGAAGTTAAATAAAAATTGAAGAGAGAATGCATTCAGGGCTGGGATTATTTTATCTAGCCCATCATACTATAATATATAGCATGGTTACTTATTTACTGTGACTACCTACATTATGTTCATTCCGATGAAGAAATATGCACTATACCATATTAATTCAATGTGTAAATAAGCAACGCCTGTGTCTGTAAAAAAAAAATCAATTGTAAAAGAAAGGGATTGTGGCTTTAAATATAAAACAAAATTCTCTGTATGAACTCTAGAACATGATAGGTCTAAAACCGCATTAATCTAGTTAATCTAGTAGGTACTAAACTTGAAATGAAAAGCAATATTACTTGTGATTGCTGGATATTTCATGAATTTAATGAATATTGCTCATCATACCTCCTATTTAATGAGTTTTGACAGTCAGTCTCATAGCTGTCTTATTTATGCAACATTCAAAATCAATTCAGAAGAGCCACTTGCTAGCCTTCCCTTGTAGCTAGCCAGTCGCATCTTTCAGCTGGATGGTCACAGCTTCTGATCAGTTTAAGGTGTGAATTGATTCATCAGAGTAATTGCAAAAAAAATGTTTTATTAGTACAAAATGTGCAAAACAAGTTATACAAAAATATTAAAAAATAATGCAACTGTTCAACTATGTATCCTATACAAATAGGTTTGAATTTAAACATGCATTTTTGCCTTTTTCATGGAATAAACTTTTGCGCCCAAAATTTACATGTTTCTAACTGGATGCGTTTTCTGTCTAACTAACTAATTTGTGTGTTAGTAGCACAATACTACTGTTGAGAGCTTTAACTGGTAATAAGCCATCTGCTCTAAAGCAGGCAGCTTAATAATCTGCCAGGCTATGAGAAATCATTGATTTATGGTTTTAACACAGTAATGAATCAAACTGTTGCAAGAAAATAGGTTTACTGCATGAATCGGACTTCTCAGTTCTACATTACAAGGATATACAAGCAGTAAAGCAAGTTCCCCGTTAGGCTAATAGCATTAATGTACTGTGCTTGGTAAATGCCATTATGCTGTTGGATGAGTTATGGTGCCCTACACATTCAGAAGTAGACTATAAACACTGATTGTCACATTCCAGTGTGACACCCCTGGGAGGGAGACAATGTTGGTTGCCCCATGAAGAGAGAAAGAGAGCACCCGCACAAACACGAAATTAAATAAACGCCCTCCCCCCTCACAGGTTTCGGGCAAAAACAATAAACTAAAACAACAAACTAAAATAAGAAAGACAAAAAAAAGTAAAACAGAGCGACCACTTTACAGTGTGCCACTCATAGCTGACCCACTTTACACCAGCTCCTACTACTTTTCAGTGGCAGTTTACATTCTCCATCATTTTCTAAGAAATAAAACTGAAATTAAATGAAATACAAACAAAAAACGTACCCTCAGTGTGAGCTTCCGGTCTCAGCCCCAAACTGTGGAGAGGAACACACCTTTAAGCACCTGGGCTGATTAATTAACGCAACCCAGGTGCGTGTGATCTCTCCACCACCTGTCGCAGCCAAGCCCAGTCCGGTTCACCACCAGACCTAATGCCACACTGATATAAAAGGATATAGCATAAATGGATATAATTTTTATTGAGTGCACCAGTTAAGATGTTGGTTCACATAACTGTACAATGCACTTTCAGCATTTATGAAGTAAACTGTTTATAAAATTCCTATTTATGTGTTGGAGGTGTGGCCATATTAATATAATTATTTGAACATGTTAGACAAAATAAAACCTGTATGTATGAATACCTAATAAACAAAAACTTGATACATTTATAGACTTGCATAACATCCTGTATATTACAAAAACTGTAACAGTGCAAGTCTATATTACATTAAATTACATTACAGGCATTTGGCAGACGCTCTTATCCAGAGCGACGTACAACAAAGTGTATAACCATATATGGCACGAATAAATAAAAAATAATAAAATATTAGTATATGAATAACTCAGGTAAGAGGAAACACAAAAATTGTCTGCAACCTTAATTATTTAGTTACATGAATTTTTTTTCAAGTTTTCAAAAGTTTCATCACCAAAAGAGAATTGCAGATGTATAATTACTTCACGTATTAAGAGTTTCACATTACTTTTCACAAAAAGAAATCATCAAAACATAAGAAATTACAATCTTATGCATTCCTTTTCACTCCTGTCTGCAGAAGCAATTATGCAAATATAATCTTCAAAGTTATGTGCAAATTGAGACCAGAGAAACGTATTAACCTGAAGCCTTAAATTGCAAACCTTCTGAGATTAATCAGGTCTTGGCAAAAAAATATTCTTAATCTGACAGGCTCTGCTTCAGTAAGCTCAAGCCTAAGTGAATGGCAGCTTATGTATATGACAGTGCTTCATGGCCTTAAAATTTAGGTTCAGGTCCAGGCTCAAGGGTCTGTTTAGCTACTGGTGTCATTTTGCATTTTGTTATTTTGTCATTTATCTGCACTGACTAATTAATTGGGTAGTCACAACCAAGACACTCACTTTTGTTCTTCTTTACAGTATATGCACTTGAGTATTGTACTTTTAATGCCACCCATAGTGACTCACAGCCAAAGATTATATAACATTTGTACATACTTGGCAACCAAAGAACACTAACTTCTGCCAGAGGGTAACCTTTCACCTCCTTTTTCGATAAGTGCTGCACCATCTATCTGCGGAGACGGTGGTCTGAGACACGTAGCCCTCACAAGGCCTTTTCAGTTTACAGCCTGATTTCTACAGTCATGCATCCGCCAGCATCATGGAGACTACCTTAGCACTGGAAATACAGGAATAAAGGACAATTTTTTGTCTTCAACAACCACAGCTTTTACCATTTAAGCGTAACATTTCAATTGAAAAATATTGCAAAGACCGTTCTCGCAGAGAGAGAGAAACCAATATTTTATTGACGTATTGAGAAGGTGGACATAATTTAATAAGCATTCTGGTGGACAGTGACTCTATTTAGACAAAGCGTTCAAATGATAATGAAAGTATCTAATGTTGACTGATACCTTAGAACACTTTTCACAGACAATGCAATGAAATAAACATCAGCAGCAACAAGTGCTGAGCTTTCATTTAGCATTCATATGTTGTAAACTTTTACTGCATCGAGGTGGATTGGCCAAATTTTCTATTCATAATATTAAGGTAGAGAGATTTAATGTGGGATTTGTTTTCATGGCAGTAAAAGAACACCCCTTCAAAAGCATTACAGTCCTCCAGGGTATTAGAAACACCTCTGCTATGTGCCTCTAACATGTTTACTCCCATAAAAAGATGACATTGTTTGAATCAGATCAGTAACTACTTTAATGTTTGCAGTCCTGTAATAAGCCTAGTGTTCTTATAATATAAGTAGTGTCTATGAATTTGTTGACATGTGGACAGCCAAATAATTGATGCCAAGTCAGCAATTCACCACTCTGATATTAAAACGACTATCGCTCTGAATACTGTGCTATTATTTAAGGGGGTATGTAATTTTCCACCAACAAGTCTACCTTAGCTAAGTTTCCATAATGCATGGTTCATCACTTTAATATGTGAAATTTCTTATATATGTGAGACATTTTTGGAGAAACTGGGGAATAGAATATCTTCTGTGTTTTAAACATCAGCATTAGATCTTTAGGAGATATAATGTCTATAATTTGCAGTTATGCACCTGTCATATACAGTATATTATTCAAATTTGACGATAGAAAATTAATTGATACTTACCCATTTACCAATGAAGTTTCTGCGATATTATGATGCACCACATCACATGTTAAAAACTTCTTCAGCCACCAGCACTTCTCAAACGGCATATGTACACCTTATAATATGAAACAATATTTTATTTGAGGTACACAACTGTGCACACCTTCAACAACCAATGCATAGCACAGTATTCTGCTATGGTATCTATGAATCATTTCCTCACTGGATATCAAACTTTACCATGTTTAAGGAACGGGAGATGTGGTGGCTTGCCCTTACTTGTCAGGATTAAATACTGTACTGTATGCTAAGTAAATTAACATAAATATCGTAAAAGTGCCAACAATCATGGTCTCACCATGTGGCATGGGAGTCTTTTCCGGATCTCCCACAAGATCACAACACGTTGATGAATTTGTTGAGGAATTTGTTGAGGAATTGCTTGAGGCAGAGCTGAGTCGTTCTGTAAAAAAGAAACACAAAAAATAAAATGCTTTTCAAGCCTCATTGGTATCAGACATTTTACAGTGAAAGTGTTTTCATACATTCAGCGAAGACACTTACTTCGGTAGAACTGGTTTTTTGCTAGCAGACATCCAGCTGATGGAACACTTGCCATTTTTCTGTTTTTCTAAATGTTTCTGGATAGTAATCTGTATCGCAGAAGCAGTGTTATTTATATATATATATATATATATATATATATTCTGCAGGCAAATATTTAAAGAAAACATTCATCAATAATGCATGTTGAAGTCACTACTGAATGCAAAATTGCTCATTAGTTACATTAGAAAGTTCCAGTAAGAACTTATTAAGCCCATGCTGAATAGAGATAATTAAATTAGTCACCTTTTCACAGTTTAGAGAAGCTTGCTCCTGACTTGTCAGAATCACTTCTGGTCTGCCTGTTTTTATACAGCTGCTGTAAGCTCTAAATAGTGAACAGCTGCCAAGCATGTGATTGGCATGTGCTCGAGGTTGAAGGGCATGTTTTTTCAAACTGGGGACATGAGTGGGAACTATCTGCAATTTACAAGAAGTGAGGTAGTCCTTTTAGAATATGCTTGCCTGGGGTTTTGGAATAAGAAGGTGATGGGTCATGTGTTAATCTACAGTCTGGATTGGATAAGAATAGTATAATTGTCTAGATATATGATATACAATGTCTAGAACAGACTTTTCTGGAATTACACCATTGCAGACTGAATAAATGAAGTATGTACATGAAAAATGTACAGACAACATCAGCAAGTTGTAACAAATGTTCTACATTAAATTATAGTAAACCTCAGTTTTCAGGAAATTTACCCTAGTAAAAGTCACTGATGATGGTCCTAATTGGATGTAAAAGTACATCCATATGTATGGATTGTTGACTGAACAGAAGTATCTGAAAATAGCAGCCAAAAGACAGGAAATAGAGACACCACTACGGAATACGTAGTTACAAAACCCAGTCACCTATTGATTATACTGTCACATTGAGCAAACATGTTTGTTTCCCTTCTGCTCTGCACAATTGAACTTTATGTTTTGATACATGTGCTGATTGGTTATACTACACTGGTACCACAGCTTTACCTCGTGGACTATGTCTGAATTTTGTTTCAATAGGCTTCAGGAGCCACCAATAACGTTTTTAAGGTGATTGCTTGTGATTGCTCAGCTTTTTCAGGTTCATAAAGGGCAAGTTCCTGACTTGGGGAACTTAAGTTCCTTTACATACTGCCACCCATGAAGGATTTGTGTGTAGATGCACACATTCTCTTATTGAGCTATGCAATTGCTTATTTGGTGGCCCATGCTCAGCTTAACAGAATATAATTAAATGAATTGATACCAACCCACTCACAGATGAGTATTTGCCCAGAGTAGGGCTGTGCAGATCAATGATGCATTAAGGGATTGGCGATCATAATGAAGGATCGGTATATATACTGTATATGAATGAAAAAAGGAAAAACAGCATGTGCATAGCATGGTGGTTCTGTAAGATACAAACAATGTGAACAACACACTCAAAAATAAGAAAAAGGAGTCTTCATGACATTAAAGACTTGTATTGTTTAATTGCGAGTTAGAATGCAAACAACGCATTCTGCTCTCTGCAAGTATGAGGCCTATACATGCTACATTTTTTAGATCTGACATTCAGTCCATAGTGTTACTGCAAAAAAGAGCAGGAGACCGCAGTGGCACAGCCGCTGGTGCTCAAAGGGACTATTTCCCTTACATTTTGCAAGTGAAAATAACTTTGTCTAATTTAGATAATGTAAGACTTAATGTAAGAGAGTTGAATTGGTGAATGATTTCAATTACTAATCATTTAAATACCAACAATTGGGTGAGTGGGCTAGTGTGCATTCAAAACCACATGAGTTTACGCTTATGACCTAGTCTTGTGATTTAAAAATGCAACGGTGCTGCTCTGTGTCTATTATTATTTTTTTTAGAGATTTAAGGAAAAAATTGAACAAGAACGCACATTCCTTGTCAATGACACCACTGCGTATAATAACTAGTCCAGTTAGACCGCAAGGCTATCTATTAACATTATCACAAACGAAAGCTAGCATAAGTCTACAACTGGTACTTTGGTATCTATGAAATTTTGTGAAATGGCAGTAGGTCTTCTATCAAATTCGGTATGAATAAATTAGCTGCCCAGCTTGTAAATTATCACCAGCTTTGAGTTATGTAAACAAGCTTACGTTAGTTGACAGTGACAAATGCAATGTTTTTTTCTAGCGGTAGGTTATGTGTATACATACAGTGCACGGCTAAAAGTATGTGGACACCCCTTCAAATTAGTGCGTTCGGCTACTTCAGCCACACCCGTTGCTTACAGGCGCATACAGTCAAGCATACGGCCATGCATAAAGGTTTGTCTGTGACTGAGACCATTAATGCAAAAATGACACCATCTCTCTGTTGCTTGTCATGAGGTCCTGTGGGCATGGAAGGAGTCAGTTAGTAATTGGCTAGGAGAGGACAGCCCCCAAAATGGCTCATGAGGGTGCCAGTTGCCGAGACTCCACCTGGAGAGGGAGATCGCAAGTAGATAACCAAGCTTTCTGCCCAGGCCAGGTTAGGGTAACCAGATTCAGCCCTATGGGCATGGAGGGAGTCAGCTAGCCATGGGCTAGGAGTAGATTGCCTTGCAGGTCTGGTGACAAGAGAGAATCAAGTGTTGACAAGAGAGATGAGATGAGCGTGGATGCAGCAGTCTCAGCTGATATGTAGCTGGGAGAAGGCTTCGAGAAATGATTTAGGATATTTTGACAGGCGTGGGTAGAGGAAAGTGTTGAACTGAAGGCGAAAGGGGAATTGAGAGAAGACGGTGATTACAGTACTGGACGGGGGTGATCATCAGATCAATGGAGTAGATGGAGAAAGCCAGCTGTCTGGGAGCTCCAGATGGAGGTTGAAGTCTCCCAGCAAATTATTGGAGTCCCATTCTCTGGAAATGAGCTGGGCAGGATGTCCAGCTCATCCAGAAAGTTAGCCAATGGGCCTGGTGGAGAGTAGAGAACAACAGCAGGAACCTCAGTCCTCTGGAATGATGGATTACTAGTGAAGGCTAAGACCCTGCACAGGCACAAATTTGATACCTGAACAAGTCCCCAATCCAACTAAAAATGAGCACCGGATTTGCATACAATGGATGTAAGCAAAAGGCTGGTGAAAAACTCAGAATCATACTCTAAAACTAAATGCAGCTGCAAGTGCTGTGATTACCACATTACCAACTCATTCACTAAACCTGCACAGCCACAACAGTTAGTGAGCACAGTTCAAAAGTACAATATGTCACATTTTAGTTGCAAAACAAGATGTTCTGGCCATCAGATCAACCTTCAAAAGATATTTTTTGAATGAGAGTTACGTTCCACCTTCTCTGCTGAATTTGTTTACATTTGACACTTCAGCTCACTGTGTACTCGAAAATAATGACACATTGCCTTCAAATGCACAAATAAAGTAAAAGGCGGGTTGGCTCAAACTTATTTTTGCAATTGAGCAAGCACTGACTCAATAACCATAATTGGGAAAATTATGTGCCATTTTACAAGGTATTAATTTCCATTCTTGAATCACAAATAATGATTCAGTTTGAATGACCAGCAAATGGACCATTTTAATATTTCTGGGACTGTCTCTATTCACAGAATTGGACAATTTCAAGTTAATGCTTCAAATTAAAGAAACATGGTTGTTGGAGTCAAAATATTTGTCTCTGTACAAATTAGCTTACTCATGTTATAGCAGAAATGGTGTGATATGAAGTGTGAAATTACAGCATGCTATTTTACTGTACTTTATAAATATAATAATTTACTTTATTTAAAAAGTTTCATCATTCCTGTCATTATGCAACAAGAAATTATGTGAACTTCACTTTTCTAACAAACTACCACGGAAAATAACAGGGACACAGACAAAAGTGATTTAAAAATGTGTTTTTTTTAAACTGGTTGCAGCTCTCACCCCAGCTTCAAACACTCAATGACTTCAATAATTTGCCTGGACTAGTCATTTTGAGCCATCTGATTCTGCTGCTGGAACATTGCTCAACACATTGACAGATGCATTTATTGAGAGTGCTAAAAGTTTAAGATGAGGTTGTCAGAAGACATCTTCGCAGCCACAGACTACTGTGGACCTTTGTCATGTTTTTATAGCATCCTTAAAAATAGATTAACCATGGAGGAAAAATAATTTTAAAAACACCCACAGTAGGAGTGTACTTACAGTGCAACAGTGCTGATAAAATAAATATGTTCATAACTGAGTGAATTTTTTGTGGTGGCAAGGAAGGCCATGTGATTTCCATGAAGACTCACTGAAAGGGTTATTCCAAATATGGATACAGTGTGGGCATGCATGCTGGCACGCATTTCCCACAACAATGCATTTTCCACCAAAGAATTTTTAAGCCCTTCACCAGCACAGAAATACGACTGACTGACTGACTGCAAATGTACTGTTTTGTAATGATCATCTCAGTCACCAGATGAACTGAACAACACGTTGTGTTTTGTAATGAAAAGTGCAGTCTACAAGAGCTTTTTAAAAGATTCTGTATTGAGGAATGTTCAAAGATCTCTTCCAGTATGTTTTCCAATCTTATAAAACACTGTAGACTGATGACTCAATATTTTTTTTCTTAAAGAGGGAGGGTGGAAAAAGTACTGAGAACTTTTTAAAAGTACTTTTTACTGTAGGTGGAACTTTTTAGAGGTGACAATAATTTTGGCACCAATCTTTTTCCAAAATTGAATTAGTAAAAATAATATGGTTTTTAGTGACACACCTGGTGCAGTATAGAGAGTGGCTGCCTTCAATGGCAAGCAGCCATACCACCATGTGGCTGAATGGCTGAAGCTAAGCAAGTGTGGGCTTGGTTAGTACTTGGATGGGAGACCACCTGGGAAAGCTAAGTTGCTGCTGGAAGTGGTGTTGGTGGACCAGCAGGGGACAGTCTTCCCTCTGGTTGAATATGCCCCATTGCAGTGATGGGGACACTGTACTGTAGGGAATGCTGTCTTTTGGATGAGACCTTGAGGTCTTGACTCACTGTGGTCATTAAAGAGCCCATAACACTTGTTGCAAAGAGTAGGGAGTTCCCTGCTGTCCTGGCTAAATCCCCAACCTGGCTTTCTCAAACAGTATTCATTAAATAAATACATTTGGCTTAGTGTATCCAACCCCACTTCCAGTTCAGGAGGGTGTAGACATCCATTGCTCTCCTCCGGAACAAGTGGTCAATCAATCAATCGATCAAATTTTATTTGTATAGCGTATTTTACAGCAGTTGTCACAATACGCTTTACAGACAACCCTGGCCTAAACCCCCACAGGAGCCTAAGGCAACAGTGGCAAGGAAAAACTCCCTGTGGCAGATGGGAAGAAACCTTGGAAGGAATCAGGCTCAAGGGGGAAACCCATCCTCCTCTGGTCGGCTCAGGGTGCCGACTGGTGACCAACATGTCAGTCAGTTTTATAAGGTTTATGATGTGAATATGATGTGAAATGGTGTCACCAGATGCTTTGTTGCACACCACAGACTACAGCCAAGCCTGCACAGAGCAGAGTCGAAGGAAGGAAGTCCTTTTATAGACCTTTTATATGTACCTTTGACTGCAATCTACAGGCACCTGATTGAACAGGGTCGCTCAAAAGTGATGAATGTGGAATCCTATCTGAACCCTTCATAGGTGATGCATGCATGGAGCAAGGATGCATACATGGAGCTACCAGCCACAGTCAGCACTGGTATGGTCCGGATTCAATCCGGTCCGGATTAGATCCGAGGCCATGTGCCTCATCCACATACCACAGCATTGCGCCTTAACTGAATGAGCCATCCAGCAACCCCGTCTTGCACAATTCCAAATGAATAGTTTTCAGCTTCTCTGATATTGACATACATAGGTTACATTCTTTATGACCACATCTAAACCTCCTGTTTGTAATGTTTTTGTTTGTGAGAATTCAAATGTGTGTCCTGTGTGTGAGTGTGTAACCATATTAAACTTCAACGTTATAGTACTGCAGTAATCACCCATTCTCATTAAGTCATGGGTGAGTCAGGATTCTTGCAAAAGATTAATCAAGCCTCAGTTCTGTACTTTGAGTCACCTGTGGAGTGTGAATGCCATTTTGTGAAAGAAAACCACCCCACTGCATTGAGGTATGTTCACAAAATACCCAAGAGAATTAGGGAATGTAGTTGGGTGGAGAAGTCAACACTGTTTAATTTTTATAAATATCTTAAGTGAGCATTTACAAATTTTACAAATGAGCACTCATGGTCCAAGAAACTCATCAGGGATTTCTGGAGAATTTGCGAGACTCCCACTGAGGCATACAGGCAGCTGGGTGTGTGTTCATGCATTCCATTTCATACGCACACAGCAGATGTCTGCCAAGAGGGAAAGGAAGTGCTGAAAGTCTACTGAGGGAAAATAATACAAAAAAAAAACATTTTCTAAATTATCCTTGTGGATGAAAATCAAGCTTGATTTCATTCAGTGTTTGAAGGAAGCTCATTAAGTGCATGTGATTTTGTTCTGATCTGTTAACATCCTTACAATCAAGGATAATTTGGATCTAGAAGGTTTTATTACATTAAGGGTCAAAAGAACAGAGATCCCAATGAACAAATGTGGAAATTATACATTTTACAAATGTGAAATGAAATGAGATATTTCAGGTACTTTGTCATGCACTTCTCTCTCATAAAGCCATTCTGCTGAAGCAGAATTGCATTTACTTTAGTGTACAATGAATGCAAATAAAATTTTGAAAAGTTACTGAATTTACAGCAGGCTACCTTCCACACTAAGGGTGAAAGACCTTTTACAGCACCCACGATAAAAACCTATTTATTTCTGCTGTAGTAGGGGACCCAAATGTGAATTCAATTGCACCCTTTGGTGCAAAATGCATGCAAATTAGGTACATGCAGCCGGCTTAGCAGCCTAGTTCTGTCAGCTCTACACTAAAAAGAGGTTATACAGAAATATATTTCTATCATAATGAGATTGGCCTAAATCGGTCACTGCCCTACAAATGATTCATTCTTTGGTGTCCCGATGTACAATTTCCATAGTAATGTTATTAGTCTCTTTGCAGTTCAGTGGGTACTGTGGCTCTCATTCCTTGATGGTATCTGTACTCAATCCCAAATATTATCCATGCACGGACTGTGAAAATCAAGTGTTCCAGCAACATATCCAAGATCTTTGGCACTGCTGTTCAAATTATTGCCTGGCTGTGATGGCAACAGCGCACATGATCATTTAAAATGGCAAAACTTTTATTTTCATTATAGAAGTTTGTGATGTTGTATCATCTCATCTTAAAGTCAGTGTAATCTCTTTGCATGGCTGGGGATCAAGGGGGTCTGCAATCCTGGTCCTGGAGAGCCACAGGGTCTGCTGTTTTTTTTTTTTCTTCTTCTTCTTCTTCTACCAATTCACATACTTCAGGACGAGAGCTGCAATCCCCAGACCTAGACCCACTGTGAGGTCATAACAGTATATTGACCTTCCTATGTACCAGGGATCTCCAGTCTTGTCTATGAAGAGCTAGTGGGAGTGCAGGTTTTTGTTGTACTAATAGAAAACCTACATCAATCACTAATAAGTTCTAGTTTAGAAGACCATGATTAGATAATTTGTTGCATCAGGTGTTTTAGTGCTGGAATGATCTGTATTTTAAACTGCATAATTTCAATTATATTGTTTAAGAACTTTTCTGAATATGTGTTTTATATTGTTGATAGAAATGTATGCACAATGCAGGTCTGCTTATAATGCATGAGATAACTATAGCACATCACAGAAATCTGTATCATGCAGCACTGTGACCCTTGTGCAACTTGGCTGTGAGACAGCAGCTGTTTGATGTGAGTAGGTGAGCAGGCTCAGATTAGTGGAACTCTTGCTATCCCTGTGTACCAATGAGGTCTGCCTTTTACGTGACCCAAAAAATAAATAAATAAATTCCAAATAGACTTCAAACCTTACGTGTCAGCTGACCTCATTGTCCTCTTGGGCCAGTGCTTATTTAGTCATGCCTGTTTATTTACTCCGTGTCTACTGAAATAGCTTCTTCTGGTAATATAGTGGTCATACTATGTTTGGAGAGTCATTCATAAGAACTACAGCAAGTATAAGTTATGCTTTTCACATACTGCCCAGCAGCAGGTGAAGTGTGTACCTAGTATTGATTCCTGCTAAATGCAATGAAAGTGTGTTCCTGTAAATTGAAAATTCTTATGGGAATTTCCACTACAAAGTGCCATATTCAATGTAATATTCCACAGCCTGCTCTGGGTTTGGTTTGTGATTTTCTGACAGATAAACATAGGGAAAAGCAGCTCCTATCAATCACGTGAAATGGAAGAATTACAAAGGCACATTGTTGAAAATTACTTCGTGAGAATTACTACAGAAAAAAAAACTACTTATTCATTCCGTTTTTACAACTGTTTGACATAGGTCACTTTCTCCTTTTTGGTAAATAATAGATAAATACAAAATTCTAACTGAAATTATTTACTTGATTTAGTGGATACAATTCAACTTGTTTTACTCATTATGTTATCTTTGCTTAATCGGTATTTGTACCTTTGGAGTACTGTTACTGTTACTTATCCTTTAGAACTGAACTTTATTCCAGCAACATTTCCCAATAATCTTTTTCTACAATGACTATAAAGTATTTGTGTATCATAAGGCAATACCTTAGCTTTAGGAATATTGAAACTGGTAGTACTTCAAAGGATGTATATTACATAATGCATCAATGAATGGTTTACAAACCAACACCTCAGCATTAGAACAATGACACTGAAAAGGATGTCACCTTACACACAGTAAATTGCCCAGTGTTATTTCAACTCTAAACAGTGTAAATTCAATTCTAACAGGTCTCCATTGTTAGAGCTGAATTAACACTAGACATTTATGATGCAGGATGCATGACACCACACAGTATAGTAATATGCTGCTAAAAGGAGTAGATAATGTTTCATGAAGGAGCGAACAACATAAGTTACAACATGAGGTATTAGAGTGGAAAGTCATAAGATGTTGAACAAAAGCATAAGTTGTGTAGAGTCATTACCTCAGAGTCCAGTGGATGACTAAGCCTGGAAGGACTGAAGGTTCATGTCATTTTGTGAGCCAAGAGTAGGTGAGAGTATTTCAAGATCATTTTTTATTACAGAGCACTATTAGCTGTTGTGGCACTGCTGCAGTGCACACTTTTAATACAAGAGATATTTACTGCCATTTTAACATGAGTCAAGGGGACTAACCTTCCTTGGGTTGATTTGGATTGTTTCATGACATCAAGTGTTATTTCACAGTTAGCCTAGCATCCATCATACGCATGTTTTATGTCACCCCCAAACTTTTGCCATTAGCCACGTGACATTGTTGGTTATGTCTATGTTTATGAAGGTATTATATATACTACATAAAGCCCTTATGAGATACACATCATTTAAACTGTGACCCAAAACAATGTCAGAACATTACCAGGTTTAACTTTAGTATCAGCCCTGTGTAAATAGACAGGCACCTAATAATAGTCTGAGTAAACTTCCTGATGTTGCAGCACACTCAAACTTTCACACAGCCCCCCTTCAACATGTGACCCTGGACTTGAACAGGTTCGCAGAATTTATCTTGTTTAAACATTCTATTTAAAGCCTACATGGTTAAAGTTAAATGTTTTTGATTCCTGAACCAAAATGTTCTATTCCTCTGTTAAATATCTACAGGATATGTACACTGAATTTACAGCATTGTAGGCAAACTTTTTTTATTTGATTTACAGTATTAAATATCTTATAATGATTTAAAAGCACTTATTTGGCATTATGTATATGCTATTAATATGAGTGCTACTCACAGAAAAGTTAAGAGTCCTGCTCCACAGTTCAAAAATGTTTGAGTTGCACAAGACAGCAGTCTTTCATAAATACAAGGAACAACCCACTGCTACCTACAGTACCAGTATACCTTATTAAAATGCCAGAAGACATTGATGATTGTAATTCCTGTATATTCCTTTATAACTTGCATGGATGATGAATGACTATGATGAATACAGCACAATTATAAATGCTGATTATTACATAATGAAAACAACACCAAGCACAGATGTCGATTGCATGATTATTACAACGGCAGCATATAGTAGATCTTGATAAATACATGATTATAGTACCAGCATAAACTTTTATGATCATAGCAGCAGCTTAAATAATGACCACAAGATAGATCAAAGGTTAGCCTTCAGCCTTGTCTTCAGCAAGTGAAACATTTATTCAATTGGATTCAGGCCAGGCGTGGTAAGTACCGGAACCTGTGTATACCAAGCGCGGCTTATTCAATTAGAAGAGGAAACTACCGTGTCTTTCCCCATCCGCATTCGTCGACAACGCAATCATACCTGGACAAGCCAGAGACGGTGGCCACAGGATTGGATCTAAAAGTCGCCGTTATTTCCGTTGAGCATTCATGTCCAAGTCATAACACCACCTCCACCATGTTTCAAAGATGAGGGGGAGGGATGGGTGCTTTGGATTATGAGCAGTTCCTTTTTTCTCCACATGTAAAAGTTTGTTCCAGAACTCTATAGTTTTTTTAATAGACACTTACTTGGTTCTCATGTTGAGTGACAGCTTCAACAGATTCCAAATGCACATTTCACACTGAAAATCAACTCTAGAGCTTTGTTAGCTTTCTTGTGTGTGAACTAGTGATGCAACAACACACGGCTGTCCAATGAATAGCTGATTAGCCGATTGTACAATTAGTTTTGGTCCTCTAAAATGGGGGAACTATGTATAAAAAAGGGCTGTAATTCCTACACAGATCACCCAATATGGACGTAAATACCCTAAGATGACAGCCTGCACTTTACCCTCGTATTTATTGTTTCTTTTCAGATCCAAAGTCCTGAATTACAGAGCCAAAACAATAAAAATGATGTAATTGACAAAAGACATCAATGTTAACCATGCCGAACGTGATCTCAGCTAGAGACTAAATTTAACCTTAGATGACAGATCCCTGTGGGAAAATAATATTGTGTCAAAATAGCAGGCTGTTACTTGAGAAATGAGAATGAATGTAATGGGCTGCGGTTGTGAGGCCTGATTGCATGGCTGCAGAAGCGTGATCCAGAGGGACCATGCTGGGTAGGACACAGGAAAAGGAGCAGAATCCAGGAAGGGGGGTTGGGCTGGCAGGAAAGAGAGGGCCGTAAGCACACAGAAATGGAGTATGCACAGCTGTCTCTTACTGTCCCAGCTATGAATCTGCCCTCTCTCTTACTGTCCCAGCTATGAATCTGCCCCCTCTCTTACTGTCCCAGCTGGGAATCTGCCCGCTCTCTTGATAATTCAAGTCAGAGGAACCATGCTCTTTCTGCAACACTCAGTCATCGCAATTACTTTTGAAACCACTGATAATGCAATGGGACATCATAAATCCAGTGAGAATGAGCTCCCGCCAATGTTCCGAAGCCCTGTGGCGATTGTGCCAACACACTACACAATCAGAGTATGACTCTGTCCCCTACAATGTGTTTCCTTCTAATTCATATTGAGGCAATTACTTGAGGCTTTAGAAAATGTTCAAGGAAAGTAACAAAAATGAATCCACTGATAAAGGAACTGTGATGAGCAGCTAAAGGGGATTATTTCCATAAAAAGCTTCACAGAAGATGTGTTGGAGGAGACAATACCAACATTTTCCTGCTCTTCTTTTCACTTTAATTGGAAAAGGGATTAGTGGCAAAGAAAATAATCAACACTTGACGTGGCTCAGTGGAAACAGGGTCCTCTCTGAAAGGCTGGTCAACATGGTGTTAGCCAGGAGATTGTCAACACCTATACTGCTAGCATACTGGAAGAGTGAATGTCTATCCATCCATTATATGTATATTCTATACCCGCTTATTCCTGGTCAGTGTCACGGGAGGTGCTGGAGCCTATCCCAGCATGCATTTGGAGAGAGGCAGGAATACACCTTGGACAGTTTGCCAGTCCATCACAGGGCCCACACACCATTCACTCACACATGCATACCTTCGGGTAATTTAGACTCTCCAATTAACCTACCCTGTATGTCTTTGGACTGTGGGAGGAAACCAGTGCCTGGAGGAAACCCAAGCGGACACGGGGAGAACATGCAAACTCCACACAGAAAGGCCCCAACTCCAAGGACCTTCTTGCTGTGAGGCAGTGTTTCTTAACATCTTATATTACCAGATCTTACAGGATATTCTTACAATTATTTCCCTTGTGGAAATTTATGCAGGTAATTTCCAACTGGTCGTCAGCTACTCACAATCTATGCACCATTCTTGTATGTACTTGCATAGTTAAAAATAAATGTAATAATGTAAATATTTGCTAATTGCCAATAGCTGTTTACTATGTGAATGAATAGTGTTTGGTGTTCATCTGATAATAGCCTCTAGCAGGAGGAAGCCCCTAAAGCTGGACTGCATCGAGGTGGATCATTTACACTTGATTGCTTTGAAGTGGTGGAAAGCTTGGTGGGCTGAAGTGATACCGGACAACAATGTGTCCACTAATGAATCACACGCACTGCTGCCTGTGGCTCAAGTGCTGGCCTGTTATTTCAGCCTGCTATGTATGTCATCGTCAAACTTAAGCTTCATGACGAACATGTCATGCTGTAAAAGGGAAAATAAATATATTTAAAAGTATATGAGGGGCCCTGCATCCAAACAGCTGTTCCGAGACAGAAAGAAACGGAGAAAGAAGTCTAATTCTGCCTACATCTCAGTGGCAGTGGCAGTAAGCTTGTTTCATGGGACCTTCAGATCACAGTCACCAAGTCTTTGTAATATGAATTGGAACATCATGAGAGATGATTACAGTCCAAATCCCACTAATATACCCTAATGAAAAGGCCCGCACAGCTGGAATAGGCTTTTGGCAGTTCAAACACGGAAATGGTATGACATGAAAGGTCCAGTTTTTCAAGAAAAATTAATACTTGTACTTAGAAGAGAATTTGCTTTAAATATTAATCATGATCTAGTTCACCGCAGGCCTCTTTCTTGTATGTTATTTCTGATCTGCGCACCATCTAAAAAAATAGAATATTTTTCCTTAGGTCCACATTGTCTGTTAATCATCCACTGCCACTTTTATTTTTTCTGCAATTATTTTGTTCACGTCAATAGTTACCGGCGATGTTTTGTGGGATTCTTTCTTTTCATTGGACTGGTTTCCTGGTGTTCAATAAGGAAACTGAACATTACCTTAAAGTTACAATCTCGAAGATTTCCATTTCGTTCTCTTTGGACCAATGGCGAGAAGCGGTAATTGCAGGTGTGTTTTTGGACCTCACTTCCCATAGATCCAACCAGATCCAACCAGTGTCGCCTGTGTGACGTTAGTCAGTTGGCACCTGGGCCACGCCAACTATAACACTTAGCCTACTATTTACTGAATAAAAAATGGTTGTTATAAAAGTAATGTTATGTACATACTCATTCATTGTCTAATATTAGGCTAACTTAAGCTGTCTTTACACTGCTGAGCTGGGTTAAAATGCTGTAGCAGACCTGGGGTAGAATTAGTGATGGTCAATTTCCACAAACGTTCTTTATCTACCTTTTGCCCGGTATGAACGTCTTTACAGTGCAGAGAAGATTTTGCGGGGTTCACTCGTGCAATTATTTATGTCGTGCACAATAAACAGTCTTTTACGTGAATGATTGTTGCGTGATATTTTTGAAACAACCGCCTTGCAAAATGTTACCCTTGGTGTTTCTGGTTTTGCTAGCTAAGCTGTTCGAGGATAAAGCTGAGCTGGGTGTTAAATTAGCAATCGGAACAAGAATAAAACAAAAACAAAGGAGATTTCATCAAAAAGGACATCAAGGCTGAAGGAACATATGAGAAAGCGTAATAAAATAATAACAAAGCTAATCCATACTGCAGTATTCTTTTATTTAGTTTTCTCCGGCTTGACATCTTTACACAGAAATCAGACCCGGCTCTGCTCCACCTATACCCCGGTTTTATTACGATCATTATGAACTTGATGGCAATATAAATAACGGTAACGTTAAGGCCAGTTCAGATCAATGATTCGCAACGAGACGAAACGGTTTCAGAATGTTGCAGAGAAAATCGCAGCGGTGTGAACTGGTTAGTTGCAGAGCGTCTGAAGCTGTTGCCTTGTCAAATCGCCAAGTGCAGTTTTAGAATGTTTACAATCAGACGTCATGGAATTTTGCAAGTTGCATCCAGTCTCGTTGCGAATCATTGATCTGAACTAGCCTTTAGTTAGCTACACTGCAACGTTGCAAAGGTAGCATTGCATCCGAGAGACGGTTTGCGAGGTCGGTACCGGTCAGTAGCGTTAGCTAACCTTTTTATAATTGTTAGCTGACATTTTATTGTGTTATTTACGTTAGCTAGCTAGCTAACGCAACATTAGCTGATATGAGAGATGGATACTGTGCGCAACGTTGTCTAAACTAATGTTGCCTTTCTTGACATGGTCCGGTAGCTAGCGTTAGCTGTGCAAATAATTTAGTAACGTTACATTGTCATCAGATGTAATACAAAATCTACATCAACAAATAATATGACATCTCATGTTACACAAAAACTTTTTAGGGTTCCATAACACCCCACCCCCCACACCTTCTCTGTTATTGTAACACTGGCAGACACCGGAAAAAACAGTACGGCGCTCACACACAAGTGAGTTGAAGAGCGAGCCTGTTGCGTTAGCTCCACCCACTGATGGGTGATGGAAAACACGTCACTAACTATGCGCCGCTTGTGATTTTTTCCCGGGAATGTCGCCACAGACACCCAGTTCTTTAATCATAAATAATAATAATAATAATAATAATAATATAAATTAATATAATAATACGCTTAATCACCATTGTTTTACCTAATTTGGCGATAGATAGTGACTTAACAGACATTTATTTTAATGAAAATCTTTGAGATTATTACTTTAAGAAAAGAACAGATGCAAATAGGGAAAATGTTAAATAAAAAATAAATACACAGAATAACACTAAAGACCATTTTTTACAATAAGCAACTTTGTGTTGACTTGTTTTTGTCAGTTCTGTAATTACAAAAATAAATGGCCCAGAGGTGCTTCCATGTAGGTTAGATTGACTTCCAGCCATTGATACATAGTCATATTAGTGTCTTTTTATATTTTATGCACATATTCATTTTTTAATTATACTTTTATTCAAACCGATCTACCTATATTTATACCCAAGTACTTATACCATGGTGCGGGGCATGAACTGGCAAAATATATGCGACTGAAGCTTAGATGAATAATTTGTATTATTTAGTGTGTGTGGTTGTAGAGCATTGTGGAAGTAAAATATCAGTCTCTAATGGTACAGTTTAGAATTCAGAATTCAGAAATGCAAATGTACAACATTGGTCACAGATCTTCCCTTTAGGGATTGTCTGTTAGTTAGAGGAAAGTCTGGGGAATACATAAGAGAATGGCTGAGGCTTTAGACCCAGGAGAGGCACTTAAATGAAGCTTTTCTCAAATTCCACTGCTTTTCATTTTTTTCTGATTCCCCCCCCCCCCCTTTCCTCTGAATCTGCAGTGATACTCATTGGTGTGTCTCTTCACAGCACTTACCAACAATCCGGGAGAGGACAGACAGGTATCCTCCAGAAACTATGCAGCCATTTCTCTTCACTATGCAGTGCACCAGCTGAGCCACATGGTCACTGGTTTGTTAAAGTACACTTCATGGACATACGCGAGCCCGCATATGTCAGATGGGCTATAGGAGTCGCTGTTGCACAGTAAAAGAGGCCCAACCTACTGACTATCCGCATGAAGTTCCAAATGAAGTGACAAACAAATATTGCCGTCACTGTCACCAACTTGTTTTGACATTTACTTCCCTTAAACAGGGATCCTTGATCAGTTAAAATATTCTGCACAGAATGATTGACATCATAATTATGTTGGCTTAACTGTGCCTGGATCAGCACTGAGGCTATATTTCATGTAGGCCAATTCAATGAAAATGAAGTACTGCCTCAGACAATATCAGATGATGGTAAGTCCTTGCAAGGGCACTTCAAGCCTGTCACTGCAAAATAAAAATAAAATAAAAAATATATAAATAAATAAAGTATAAAAATTGGACTGAAGGGAAGTGAGATTCACTTTGTTACAAATTGCTGCTCGTTGGTGGAAGGGAGTGGTGAGGGAAGTGTGAAGGGGGTTAGTCTGTTGATATCTGTTGGAGATAACAGTAATGATTTTCATAAAAACAGCTGTTAAATTTTCTGATTATATGAATAATTCAGTGTTGAGGCTGGCCCATTGCTCTGCTCTGTAGTTTCATAAATTGGATTTTGGGGAATTCATTTCTTTTCATCCTCAATAAAAAACTATTCAATTTCTAGTAAATGTAAGACATTACTTATTACTTACCGCATTTACAATTCACATTTTTCCATCGCTGCCCAGCTTCAAAGGGAATCACAATTTTCCAGTGTAGTTGCTGAGTAACCAAACTGTAACTAAGACTGCTGAGTAAAATATGTGTAATTACTCTGAATCACCATGATGTCAAAAAGTAATGTAGACTTAATGTGTGTATACAATTCAACTCCAGCCCCAATTTCCATTCAATCAAACGCCTACACAAACAAAAGATATTATTACACTACAAAATTCCTGCAGCAACATTTATACCACTTACGTAATGTCTCTAGACACATTATAGGCTAATGAAAATCCTCATTCAGTGTTGTTTTATTATTATTATTATTTATTTACTGATCAGTTCACTGATTTTATTTACTTGGACGCTATATATGAAGTGGATGTGGCTGCCCTCCTGGCACAAATTGTGTCTGACAGTTTTTTCTAGGATAATGAAGATAGCATTAAATTAATCCTGTTCCTATAGCTTCCAAGACTACACGCGTTCCTTCGCCACTCAGATACTACCGCTGTTTGGTTTGTGGAGGGTTTTCTTGCAGTAGGTGACCTCAACGTGACAAGTTTTGGTCTCTTGCTGTTGGTGACCACAGTGTGTTGTTTGGTGTATCTGAGGGGTTTCCTACAAGTGAATACATAATATAACAGATATGCATGACCACTGGTTTGTGGACTACCTGTCCCTGAAAACATTTTAATTAAAATCAGGATATTTAAAAACAAGCTGAATATTTCCAGAATTTAAATATCCCACCACCCTTGTATATTTAACCTTAAGTGTCAACTATACACTAGCAGTCTAGACTACCATCTAGTTTATTAAATTCAGGAGTTTGGTCCCCAATACATGAATATCTGGTTAGAAAGTAATACCTTTGAAAACAGCAAATTGTTCAAAAATTGATGGGATTCATTTGCTCCAACTGAAAAACTCTGTCATAGAAGGGTCATTTCAGTCTTTGAAAAATCTGAGAAATGCAGCATATGAAATATAACCATTTTGCCATTCACACAAGGGTGTCACAATGACACTCAAAGGTGTGACACCAAGTTGAGATCCATACTTTGCGTTTAGTCACAGAAGAAATAATGGGGAAAAGTACAAAAGAATCCAATTTGTGTACCCTCACTCAGTATCACAGTCCTTTTAATGGGACTAAATATTGATGTAGTTTCCATGATCCTCATTAAAGCCTGTTCATCAACTTTTGTACTGCCAGTCAAAACTTGTGCAGTTTTATTGTTCTAAATTTAACATTCTGCTGTTATTACAATATGAAGTAATGTGTATGGCACATTAGTGCTCCTATATTAATGTGCAGATGGTGTTAAATTGTGGGTAATTCTCAACCTCATAAACCTATTTGTCATTGCAAAGTGCAGTCTCTGAAGCAGTGGAAGACAGCTTTATACAGAAAAAATGAGTTCTCAGCTTTTGTGCCATTCCAAAGGTGCCGAGCTTTCTTTTAAACATTGACACAAAATGTGTTAGGAGGACTAGTTAAATTTGCAGAGTTACTGACATCATTGAGATGTCCCACTCCGCTGCTGAAATGAGAGAGTGCAGTGTATGACAGCTTTTCAGAATTGGATTTTGCGCATGACAGGGGTGCAGACTTGCTTTTTACAGATAGAAATGTATCAGCCACAAGAGAGAAGGAATATCATTTTAAAGATTTTCACTAGTGGATAATATAATACTACATTGGCCATTGTGAAAGCATAATTCAATAATATAGGTATCGCATATAGCTCTACAACTTAGTGTCAGTTTAGTGGCTGTTACCAAGCAATGTTCCTCTGTTTCTAAGAAATGATACATCCACATATTATTGAGGACGTTGAGGTAAACTTAAGTTATCACTGTTGCCATATTTTTACATATGAGATTAATCCTGTGCTATAAAGAGCTATAAACTTTTATGTGTTGAAGGGACCCTGTGGTGCCATCCATAGGGCAGCGGACTCTCAACCCACATTCCAATGCTCCTGTGTCCCTGTGCAACTACAGGAGGCAGTGGAAAATACCATCAGCACCAAGACATGATGATAAGCAGCTGTCATTTTCTTTTGTGTTTTACTTCCAACAAGTGAGTTTGTGCACCTTTGTCTGAACAGTCTCCTCCCAGTGTATCCTCCAGAGAGGAGAAGGGGAGTGCTGCGAATGGGAGTGTCTGCTGTTGTGGCTGGCATGTCAGGAGAGTGGTGCATGTGTGTGTGTGAGCGGGGATCACGTTCCTGCGTACAATATCACGTGGTCAGGGGTGATGTGTGCACCTACGTGTATGGCTGCTGATGAGTTTACTGCTGCCCAGAGTGTGTTGCCTACCTGCAGTCAGTCTGGGCCTCATTGGAAAACAGGAGGTTTTTTTCTGGTGGCACTGGAGGGACAAGCTAAATGAGAAGCTCCGCAGCCTCTCAGCACAGCTTCACTGTGGGATGTCTCAGAGGAGCTGTTTGCTCACCCCGGCCCTGTGTTGGCTGTTTGTCTCCATTTTTTCCATCTGCCACAGCATAATGAGCGAGGGTATGATCAGCATGCATGGGAGAAGCTCCATGGGAGGCCAGTGCTGAAGCTGAGGTGGGAAATCTTCCACCATGGATCAGAACAACCTGAAATGGTGGGACCCATCCAGGTTGGCCGTGGAGGTCCTGTTATTGCCAATGTGCATTCCGGAGTAAAGTTTATTTGAATTCATTAACACAGCTTTCTTTCTTAATTAAGTCAGATCCAGTCATTAACCTTGAGTACACATCATTCAATCATTCAAAACAAGGAGTAATGGTAACATGGCAATTCAGGAGAGACAGTATTATGGCTTCTTGACTAAATATACTACAGCGACAAGTTGTGCAGACACACTCTCACATTTCACAATAATCTGTCCTAAGTCATCGGTTTTAAGTCTTAGATGTGCACACATCTTTAGATTCTGCAAAGACTGGGAATAAGGCAGCTTCACACATTATAAGATTCCAAAAGGACTCTTTGGAGACGTTTTGCCCTCCTCTTCCTCTTGACACGTGTAATCACTTGTAAGATATTTATTAAATTATTTTTGTTTTCTTTTTTATTGTGAACCCCTGGCACCTTTTATTGCCTGCTGAAACCTGTTCCTTGCTCTCGTGCTCCTACTAATACATTCTGTCATTTCTTCTACCCAGAGAGCAGTGAGGACACCCCCCGGGTTCCGTCTGCTCTGGCTTCACCCGACTGCCTCCGACCAAGTCGTCGACTGCTCGCGCCTTGGTTCTCTACCTCACCAAGCCACTAACTCGCTGGCCAGCTTCCCCAATGGACTGAAACCCCAGAGGATGCAGTTTCTCAGTGACTATATTGAGTTATGTTGTTTGTTTTTCCCATCATTCACCAGATATTTGCATAACCTGTAAGGAGAAAGAATGACAATAAACTTAAACAAAAAGGCTGCTGTGGTTCTGTTGTGGACTCCCCATTTTGTCTTCTCCTCCAAAGATTGGACAGTGTGCTGAGAATAAAAGGTAACCTGTGCCATACTGAACTGTGTTGCTGGTCTTTCACTGTCTTCCCGCCGGGTTTTGTCATGCTGCCCTTGGTGTTGCGACAGTGACCATTTCACATGAAGAAGAGAGTTTATTTATAGGAACAGGCCACACAATCCAATTAGGCCTGCCATTTTTCTTACCTCCAAGAGAGTATCTATCAGTGTCATGCCAGGGTTTCTGCTTCTTCTGTGAATTCTAGAAAAAATCCAACTGTACTTTTGCTGAGACTGAAAAGATTAAAGTGTTTAATAAAATTCACCATTGGTGTTTCCATGGCAATGGTGGCTGATATTTTCCTGTTCTCAAACATGTGGACAATATTTGCTTTAAAACTATTCAAATAAATAATCCAAAATGAAACCTCAAATTATACATTTGCCCCTCAGTGGTAACCATGCCCAAATAATGTTGTTCAGCAGATACAGGATAGCCTGAAGGAAGCAAGGAGCATATCAGGCCCTGGAATAATCTGAGGGCCAGTCCAGTGCGTGACATCTTGGAGGAGGTGAGCTGGGAGGTAGGCGACCCTATTGAAGAACAGCAGGTGGAGGGAAGGCCATCCTTGGGGCGGAATCCCATGTGGGCCCCAGCTGCCCAAAGTCTGGTAGGTGAGGCGACCCCTAGAGAAGTAGCAGCAGAAGGCTGTGGCAGATCATCCTGTGAAGCCAGTAGCGGTCTCCCTCCAGCAGCCAGGTGTAGTTAGTTTAGTGTTCCCATGAAGATAGTTTCTATGTGTTTATTTATTTTTTTTTTTGTGTAGCTGTCAGCAAAAAGGTGGGTTCCTTGAGGGAAAAACAAGTTACTGGTGAAAAGTCAGTCTCATCAGGCTTCTAAAGACAGTGAAGTAAATTAAGCCGCATGTACAGCTGGTCTTGCGTGTCACCTGATTTGCAGCAAATCTGCTTAAAAAAAAAAAATAAATAAACATGTTTATGTTGTACTTGTTGTCTGCAAGCTCCACCATGACAGATTTAAAGGAGCAGGCCATAGCGAAACACACTCAGGAGGAGATATAGCCTGAAGATAAAATAACCAAAACACAAGAAGGTTGAGGGAGAGATTGAAAGTTAGGGAGCAGAATTGAGAATCAAGCCACACCACAGATACCACTGTGAAATATGTGCTGCTCAATGAGGGTAGGGAAGCGTCTATCTGGTGGTTGCCCCCTGGAAGGCTGACACAACATTGACATTATTATGTGGTAATTGCTCAATATTGCTTGGTTTCTGAATAAAATGGTGCCCGCAATATAGCTTCTTTTCATTTTACATGTAAATAAACAGGAAGGTACATAGTGCCCTTAAACTTCATTTTCTGCAGATGATTTTAATTTCCTTAACTAAACAATTTCAGGACTGAAAATTCATATTTACTTTGTGTCTGTATGCATATTATGTATTTAGTTGGGACAATATTTCAAATGCATTTCATCTTGCCTTTTTTCATCTTGCCTTTTTGTAATTATTTTGGCTTTATATTTCAAGTGTTTATTATTAAATTTAACTTGCTCAACCTTGCATAAATCCTGTTATTACCAACTGTTGATATAAATGTCCATCTTGCAATGGAGCACTTTATGGTCCACTACATTGCTAAGCATGACAAATCAATACATGCATAGGGAACTAAAAGCTGCTGTACACATGGGCTTTCTCTCACTTTGAAAATCACAATAGTAATGAAATCAAATAAAAAGGAGAACATTGTAACCGCTTTAGAAGGCATTCACATTTCTTTACAAAATATGCTGAGATTAGTTGTGCTTGAAGCAGATAATAATATTCTGATGAAACAAGCAGAAGAAAGCACAATGTCACATAAGTCACCACATGCATGCTAATTTGTACGCAGAAACACAGTTGTGTTTGCAAAGAGAGGTTGCAGGTTGTGCTAGTGTGTGGGTTAAAACAATAATTCACAATTCCAAACTGGGATGCACATGACAAACTATAAAGAGCAGACACATAATTTAATCAGACAAATACACATTTGCAGAGAGCACAGGATGCATGTGATTATATTCTATCAAGAATCACAAAGCCAGTCCTAATTTCTATAGGACTGAAATCCTTTAGTAGCCACAGGAAAGCCCCTTCCTGAAGGTTTTCTTGGTGAAAGTAGTCACACACACACACACACACACACACAATGCCATAATGTTACACATGTTTAGAACTCTGTAAGCTATGTTGTAACTCCACGGCAACACCAAAACCAGGACAAACACCTACAGTATATTTGAAATTTTGGGGTAAACAAACGATTCACAGAAACTTGACTATAAGAGGTGTCTGTAAAGGAAAGACTAAATATTATGCTGCAGGGAGTGTTAGCTCCACCCAGCTGTGCTGCTCCCTCTTTCTCGCTCTCTATCTCCTGCCACTTTTCTCACAGCAGGACTTAATCAGTACAGCAGCCCTGGACCACAGTGAGCCAGCATAGGCAGCACCTTGCTGTCAGGCTAAATAATTCAATTACAGGAGGCCAGCTGAACTTTATAACTAGTCCCAGCTGCTGGCAATCACCATAAGAAAGCATCAGCCCAGTAGTCATGGAGTTCACTTAAGCCCCATCTGAACGGTATTAATATTCCTGGGGGATGTGGGTGATAAAATATAAGCCATGCTCCTTGGTAATTATACTCATCATTCCCGACGGCCTGTTGGCCAGTGCCAAATTACCGGAGATGTTTCGTAACAGACGTGCACTCCCAGGCTAATCACATAATTCGCATCACCAGCGAGCTTCCAGCTCATCATTTCCGGTAAGAGTTAAGTTACGTTAAAAAGGGGGAGAAAACAAGGCACTGTCATTTATAGTTAGGCAGCCTATAACCTAGAATGCTTGCCTGTAGCTGACATTACAAGAGCCCATTTGATGAGCCTGCAGGGTCTGGCTCTCCTAAGGGCTTTTCGTTTTTCTTCGCCTTAAGGGCTCCCAAGTAGGACTGAATGTGTATAAATGGGTTTGTAGTGAGAACCTTTTAAAATTCCTCCATTACACCCCACAGAACTCAAATTGCTTCCATATTTGAGTTCAAGAACAGGAGCAGAGCCCTTGGTGCACAAATACTCATAGATACACCTTCAAACACAAGATGTCCATCTGGACGTAACTTATATTATCAGAGGACCAACAAGTGCGCTGGAAAACAGTAGGTAATTGGAGCTGTAATTAAAACTGAGGTGGGGGGGGAGACACAGACAAGATTAAAATTACTGAATAGCACATGTAATATTAAAATCACCCTACCTCCCCTAGAGAAATAAATCCCATCTGAATGGGGCTTCATACTGCGCACTACTGAGCCTCAGTAACTATTGTGCTTATCCTTGTGGAGACAGAAGCATACCTAAGACATGCTTAAGTACTGGAATCACCACCGCCTCACTGCCTATATGTGCACAGACTTGGCAAAACAACAGCACCAATACTACGTAACTGTGTTTTGCCCTGCACTTTTTCTTTATTAAAATACATCTTTTGGTTGCATTTTTTGTTCTGCATTTGTCAGTGCTACAGTATCTTATGCTGTTAAGCAACAGAGTGGGAAGAGGGCCCTTTGCCTGATGGGGTAATTGCCCTCTTTGTGCATGGAGTGAACAGGTGGATGGTTGGACAATATGAATCTTCCAGCAGTAAGATACCAAAGTCTCTAAATCTCAAGGAACAGATCAGCTACTCAAATCAGACAGGAAAATTCAGCTCAGAAAAAGCAGCAGGGTCCCTTGCATACAGCATAAGAGCATCACAGCGATGCTCTTTCCTGTTTGCTGATTTAACATAGCACACTACATACAAGCTACCAATGAACTTGCAAAAAGTTTTCTTTATTACATTTTCTCCTTCTACTGCTCCATCCATAATACTGTTTTTCTTTCCCTCCGCTGAGCCCACTGAACCAATTTACTTAGCAGCCCACCCAAGACATCATATCTGATTCAGGATAGAGAGGACTCTCTCTTTTATCTGATCCATCGGCTAGCTTTGCCAGAAATCTTCCTCGCAGCAAAATTTTGTCAAGGTGCAAAACAAACACTGCTGTCAGCCTGGGGCCACTACGCAATATCAGACTCATGTTTCTAATCAATTTGCACCACTCTGTAACACAGCGACTGAGAAGACCACGATCATAGGTGAAAATATTCTCTGAAACATTGGGAGAACAGTCACAGGTGAGCATAGTGCAGTGTATGCCTGGGGCCAGAGCTACTGATGCAGAAGCAAATGTGAAGGTATGGGCTAAAAAAGTAAATTCTCTAGAATTATTACTGAAAGCACCAATGGCATCGGTTTGAGTCAGAGGTCATTAAAAGTAACTTTGAATTGGTGTTTTTTTTTTTTTTTAAGTTGGCAAAAAAAGATATGTCCAGAAGTATGTTCTGGCCACTCCAAGCTCACAGGAGTGACAAGGACTACAGTAGACTGGCTACATTAGCCACTAAATCACTGGTTGTCTGAGTGGTGCTCATGCAATGGTGTAGGATCTGTGAATAATGGAATAATTGGCCATCTTTTATTCTTTTTTAATAACTTGGTTGCTAGTGTTAGAGAGGAATGGTCCTATACCTATGTCTGCAGGTTTTTAAGAGAAAATGACATACAGCTTTATGCTTATGTGTGCATTTCAGGGCTAGTATTTGGCAGCAGCATTTATCTCACTCCTCCTATAGCTAGCATACAAAAATGACATGTTTTCCTTTTGAGACTTACCTTATGCATACATTCCTGTTCTACTGTTGACAGCAGTGGCCTTCTGCTGCTGTAGCCCGTCCGGTTCAAAGTTTGATGTGTAGTGTGTTCAGAGATCCCCATCCTCCTCTGACCTCCATCTTTAAAAACGTGTCTTCGCCAACAGAACTGCCGCTCACTGGATGTTTTTTTGTTTATTCAAATTGATACTTCCAGCAGGATTAAGCGCCATGTCACAAAAGATGTATTATCTTAAGATGGATCCACGAACATGACAGTGACTTCAGTTAACTCCAGTGGCCTGAATAAACATTTAATTCTCTCCTTTGAAAACAGAGAACACTAATAGGGCATTCAGACCTAGCCAGCCTTTACATAGTTGTTAAATTACTCCATGAACCCAAAGGGACTATCTTGGATTACATTTGCTGCAAATGGCATCACTTTCTATTTGCAACTATAAGGTTATGTAATAAACTGTCACATTTCCAACATCAAAACTACCTCATTTCTTACAAATCCTTTTGCAGAAAATGAAAATGATTTCCATTGACCTTCAGTACCCACAGTGGCAGAAAAAGTAATCTCATTAACTCAGTACAGTGAAACGATGGTATGTATGCAGTTGCTGTGGTGACATAAAGAACATGTCATATATAATGAGATGGTGCTTATAGGGTACAAGCGTGCAATTATTTTGATGAGATAGGGCTGAAAAGTATTGAAATGCTGATAATTATAGTATTGCAGCAGATGGGCTTTTAAGCTTGGAAAAAATTTAATTGCTCTTAAAACATTTGACAGAAACAGTGTAACACATGAAAAGATGTTGGATATCAGCAATTCAAAAGTTTCCAAATCAGTCCTTGGGATTTAGAAACGTACCATCACCATGTGGGCAACCACGGTCAGATGTGTCCTCAATTTGTCTGAACATGAGCATCTGGACAGTGAATGTGACTTGCTGAAAAGGTTTGTTCTATGTTCCTACTCCCACTGCTAGCCCCTTTATTATAATGTAGAAGTGTTTACATTTTATGGATCCAGCATTTGATAATTTGAGGAAAAACTGATAAATTCACAAGCTATGCCACTTCTAAGGGATTCAGCGTTAGAAAATTTTTCCATGTAAAGTACGGTATAACAGGTAGTTCAAAACACTATCATTGAACACAAGAGGGCTTTTCAGGGAAATCACAGTGGATCACCTGTTACAAGACACTTCAACCAAGGCAATTACTCAGTCTCAGAAGAGAGCACATAAAAGAGGCAATATGGACAAAGACTGCTACAGGCATAATGTAAATGGATTCACTATTATATCCAGAAGGATTATAAGAAATCTGCCTATTTTTTAAGAGGCCCAACTCTCTTGTTTTTGAGATTCCATTTTTGTGGTCCTGGTACATAATAGCTGTGGTAACTCCATGGTATGACATTCCTTCCCTCTGGTTCTGCACCCCTCACCCCCCCAGCTATTTCAGCTGCAAGCTTTCTATGATTCCAATAGCTTATCTACTCCAAAAATACTGCATTGTGGATTGAATATGTATTCTATTCAGTCTACACTGTGAAGTATTGAACTGATTTTGAAGCTTCATCAAGCTACATAATACATATGCTACATATCCTCGAATTTGGTGCTGGCTATTTAGAAATTTCTGCATTTTATTACAATAAAATGAGCAATACAGTTTCAGACAAGCCTCTTTCAGATTTTTTATTTTTTGTAATAGTGTTTAGGTCTCTTTGTTTTTGCCCAACACACCCGTTTCAAAGGCATACTCTATAGGGTTTTTACCTTGAAAGTATTATAAAATAACCATACTAAGATATATCTGTGATACACAGGGGTGTAGCACAAAATTCTGGGCAGTCAGTTCCACTTCCCCCCCCCCCCCACCCGACCCCCCCAACTACGATGCCCCTGGGACCTAATTCATAAAAATATTCTTAGATTTATACTTGAACTTAGTCTTAAGATCATTTCCGACAGTGTGCTTACGTTCGATTCATAAAAGGTACTGAGCATCAAACTGGAATCTTCAGTCAAGACTTGAGTGCCCACTGTGCCACTGCCTGCGTTCGCTCTGGTCTCTCTGTCAAACGCCCACCAGTGATTACGACCAAGCGCTCACTGAAAAACTTTGACAATCAGGGCTTCCTACATGATGTTGAAGCTGTGAACTGGGATAGAATCAACCTTACCCCCTCTGTGGATGCTGCCTGGTCTTATTTCAAGAATACCTTTAGCCTTATCATTGAAAAACACGCCCCACTGAAAAGATTCCGGACCAAGAATCGTTACAGCCCCTGGTTTACTCACGACTTGGCTGCTCTGATCCAACTAAAAAATGCCTTATAGCGGAGAGCTAGGTCTTCTCAGTCTCTCGCCAACTGGCTGGCCTTCCGACAATGCAGAAACAAAACCACACAGGCGATCAGGAAAGCTAAAATCAATCATTTCAAAGAGAAATTCTCAGCTTGCGGATCTGACGCCAAGAAGTTCTGGAAAAAAGTCAAGTCCATGGAAAACAAACTTGCTTCTCCTCATCTACCCACCTCTATGAAATTCGGTGAAATTGTTGTTAATGATAAACCACGCATGGCCACGCTGTTCAACCACCACTTCGTGAAGTCATCTCATGTCTTTGATGCAGCTGCTCCTAACACTGCCTCAACTCATACTCCTACTTCATCATCCAGCGTTAACAGCTTCTCCCTTCAACCTGTTATGGTTTCAGAAGTCCCGGATGAACTCATTAAGTTAGATCCAAACAAGTCAGCTGGATCTGATGGGCTTGACCCTGTGTTTTTAAAAGCGGCCGCTCATATTATTGCTGCCCCCATTACAAGCCTGTTTAACCTGTCATTTCAACTGTCTGTATTCCCCCTTGACTGGAAATCTGCCATGATTCTCCCCCTCTTCAAAGGAGGCTCTGGCTCTGACCCGAACTGCTACAGACCAATTTCCATCTTGCCCTGCCTGGCCAAAGTCATAGAGAAACTGGTTCATAAACAACTAATTCACTTCAGTGACTCTAATCACATTCTGTCTGACCTGCAGTCTGGGTTTAGGACAGGCCACGGATGTATCACCGCTACCCTGAAGGTCCTTGACGACATTGTTACCGCCATGGACAACAAGCAAGTCTGTGTAGCTGCTTTTATAGACCTAGCCAAGGCTTTTGACTCAATCGACCATAATATCCTCCTGCAAAGACTTAGTAGCATTGGCCTGTCCAGCAGATGCTGCAACTGGTTTGCCAGCTACCTTGCTGATCGTGTCCAGAGGGTGAAGACCGAAAACATCACATCGGAACCACTTTCCATCACTAAAGGTGTGCCTCAAGGCTCCATCTTAGGCCCAACCTTGTTCTCCATCTACATTAACGAGGTAGCCAAGGCCGTTGGTAGCTCCCGGATACATCTGTATGCTGATGATACTATCATATATTCAGCTGGCCCCTCACTCCATGCTGCTGTGTCTACTCTTCAACAAAGCCTCACCTCTATCCAGCAGTCTTTCCACAACCTCCACCTGTTCATCAACTCCAAAAAGACCAAATGTATGCTGTTTGACCGGAAAAATCTCAACATCTCCAGCCCCCCCAAGATTTTCAGTGCTGATGGCTTGGAACTGGAGTTTGTCAGCTCCTATAAATACCTTGGCCTCTGGTTGGACTCATCTCTCTCATTTAACACTCACATCAATAACCTTCTGGCTAAAGTCAAAGCTAGACTTGGTTTTCTGTATCGAAACAAGGCTTCTTTCACGCACTCCACCAAATACACTCTTGTGAAAATGACCATCCTTCCTCTGTTTGACTACGGTGATATAATCTATAAAATGGCATCACAGGGCAGCCTTAGCAAGCTCGGCACACTCCACCACTCAGCAATCCATTTTGCGACATGCGCACCCTTCACCATTCACCACTGTGATCTCTACAAACTGGTGGATTGGCCCTCCCTTCATACCAGGTGGCTACAACATTGGCTGCAATTAGTTTATAAAACACTCCTGGGAAAGACACCCTGCTACCTCTCAAACCTCCTGCACATTTCCACATGCCCTCTCTTCACTCTCTCTCCCGTTACAGCTGTACAAAGAATATCCAGTAACTCACCTTCTCTTGCACATAGTGTTTATTTATTGGTTTGTTGATTTTATTTATTGACTTTTTATTTATTTTATTTACCTATGCCGTCTTTTGCCGTTTCTTATGTACTGTCGTGTCATACTGTATGTATGTACTGTACTGTATCTATACTGTATGCGTCGTTTTGTGCTGACTGTTTATTTTACCTATTTACTGTTGCTGACGCCTCTTGGCCAGTTCATCATTGTAAATGAGAATTGGTTCTCAACTGATTTTACCTGGTTAAATAAAAAATAAAAAAACCTTGCTTACGCAGGTTCTAAGAAGCCCATTTGTAACTTACACACCTATGATCTATAAATCTTAAATTAACTTAAAATCGACGGCACCTGAACATGCCTTACAATCAGCGATTTCCCCTTATATAATGCTAGTACAAATGAGGGTTTAGTCAGGAATAACCATGGAAAGAGGAAAGCAAACTTTTTGGAAGACGAGATCATGGCGATGGTAGAGGAGATTGAAGCCAGGCAACACGTATTATTTGGTGGACTAAACAATGGGTTGACAAACAAAGCCAAACAGGTAGCTTGGTAGTGTGTTGCCGCTGCAGTGAACAAATTGTTCATAAAGCTAATGCAAAGTTCACCACAGGCTTGGATGCATATGCGTCCCAAACTGCAATGCCCCTACATAGCCAACAGGGAAATCACTTACGTCAAGTCTAGACTTTGCGTAGAGATAAGATCATTTCCACGTCAAAGTAAGGTTTTATAAATAACTACTTATACATGATTTCCTGCGTAAGTCATATTTAAGATCAAAATTGATCGTAAGTCCGTTTTATAAATGAGGCCCCAGGTGATGCACTGGCAACCTCTGTCTTTATGTACTTTTGCTGAATTTGTGCCCCTTTACCCCTATTTGTCCTACTAAAATGTGTTCAGGATGTTTCTGGGTATGGTGCTGTTTTCAGTGTGGGGAGGTGTGGGTGCGGTTACAGAGCCTGTGGTTTGGGATCAGATTTACATGATGTGTTTGTGTTGTTGCTAGCTAGCCACTGTAATGACCCAGATACAGCGAAGCAAAAAGACTTCAAAAATTACAGTTAACCTTGGAAGTGCTTTTCCTCAATGGTGTCAGCTGAATTTCGCCAAGGGGATGAAAAGACCTGTAAGTAATGTTACCACTAGCTACCCAGCCAGGGTTGCCTGATGTTTGGTTTTTGACCAATTATTAAATAATATGTCTTTGTGTCAGTCTACCATCTGGATGTGCAAAAAGTCATAGCTGAAAAAAATATGGCCAGAATCTGCCAATTAATTATTAGTGGGCATGTGACAGGCTTAGAAATGCTAAACTGTCATGAAACTTGTATGCATGTTGACTTCTAAGTCAAATTTCACGACAGAGACATTTTTTCACCATTCATCCAATGTGTTCTTACAGTTTAAAAATTTGTAACTACCTTATGCTGCTTGGACCCCATTATTTATCGCCTGCGGTTATATTAAACAGATGGTAAGTAACCTAGAAGGGAGCATGCTTTACCTTATCTGCTTATTTTCTATAGGGTACATGACAGGGTGCTATTAAATGTGTCAATGTTTGTGTCTGGTGGCTTGTAAATGCAACCAATTATTACATTTTTTACCATCAAAGACAGCACAGGATGGAAAGTGTGATTCAAAATCATTATATTCAGATTTGCATGCAAAATCCTCTCTCGCAATGTATCAGAATTGGTTATGTAAATAAATGCAGTAGATATACTGTGCATGCATGTGTATGTGTGTATTCATTTTGCAAAACAAGGGGTGATAACAGAGCTTTCCGATTACTAGATAATGTGTATAATGTAAGTGTGTGCAGGTCATGGATGTCTGCTGCTAAAAGCAAGCATGTTTAGTGCTCACTTCAGAACAGCACTCATAGAAACTGATGCCCACTGTAAGAGACACTGCAGGCCACAGGACAAAAAGGAACTAAGCTGTTTTGTTCAGGCAACACTATATATATATATATATATATTTTTTTTTTTTTTTTTGTGACTGAATTACATTCATTTATTCAAGTATCACTGGAACAACTAAACAACACAGGTCCGACAGGGTACAATATTCATTATGTAACAGTTATTCATAGCCATGAACACAGTCCAGGTCACACAGTAAGCATTGGCTAGGTCAGAAATTATCGTAAGTCAAACTAGGAGATGTGACGACTAGCTAGAAACATCAAGAAAATGATACAATATAATTGAATATGAAATTCAATATAAGTGCTGATTAATTTGGTTAAGTTTGGTACAGCTGAGTTTTATGAGGTAATGATTATGAGTATACGATTATAAAACAGAATGTTAAATCACTAAGCTTAATTAATAATGCATTGTATGATTAATTGAAAGGATGTAAATTTTCTTTCCATTCATCTGACCAAGGCTCACTGATATATTTAATGGTCATATTATGATTTTTGATGTTGACATTCAATTTGTATCATTGACTGTAATTTTTCTAACAAATAATTGAACAATTATTAAATAATTATTTCCATGGTCTGTTTTCTTCCCAGAAAAATTATCTCTCAGGTCCCAAGCTTTGCCTCTGTGAGTTGATGGTTGAAAAGGTATTTCTAATGGCATATTACACTCTCTACAAACTGGAGATAATTCATACCAGCTACTAGTACCTAGGTATGAGCGAGTACACCATTATCCGTATCTGTTCAACCAACAAAATTATCTGTATCCGTATTCATCCTTGGAATGGGCGGGGCTTAAACCGGAAGTGGGCAGGGCATAAGCGGAAGTTGGTATTTTAACCTCTTAGCGCAAAGCCCCTAGTGGTCGGCACGCTGGTGTACCAAGATTACTGAACTCAGACATTCAGTGCTACTGCAGCCAAAGTATGAGTTAAAAACAGAAACGCTTTGTTTTAGTTTCATTAATAGACGATACATGACAACTATGCCGAATACGGAGTTTCGCCATGCCACCATTGCCACTCTGGTCGTTTCTTTAACACGTACCCCCTCCCTGCAGTCTCATCTGCAACTACATCCCCCGCCCATGACATAATGGACAATATTGTCTATCTGGGCATTCATAAAAATATTCTTTCACCACTCAAAAATCGTATTCCATCATAGCAACAAGATAAACCCGACAATAGCCCTAAGATATGCCAATACAGCAGTGAAAACGGCGTTATCGGTGCTCTGGTTTTATTATTTTTTTAAATGAACTGACGGTATGAAGACAGTAGTAGACAGAGCACGCCAGGTTACAGTTGGCTAACCACGATGTACTGTATGTCTTGTGATTTCAGGTGAGCGGCAATGTCTAAATGTGCACAAAAGTTATATTGCATTAGTACAGTTGATTAAAGCTATTGAGGTCCCGCACGTTGAGGGAAACTGTTGAAATGTCAATTATAAAAACTAAAGTAAATGATATTGTTTGAAAGCAGATGCAAGGAAACATTCAGGTCCTTCCCGTACTGCATCAGTTACAAAAGTGGCATATATGAATAATGGCGGCAAAAATAACCTACAAGTGTTGCTAGAGAAATACAAGTACCTATGATCCTTCTTTTCTTTTTTGCCAGGAAACCGAACAATAGAACTCTCACCCCAAAATAGCACAGATTACAGAAAGTGCTGTTATACATGTTAGATAAGAAAATGCCCAAAAAACGAACATTCTGATTACCCATCCCTACATTAATTAATTCTTGTGACACTGTAGGAACAAGGATGAAGAACCTCCCCATTTAACCCACCTCCCCTCCTCCCAAAATACAACAACAAAAATTTGTTTTCCCCAGTTTAGTTGCTAACCTGTGGATACCCCATTGTATAGCTAGACTATTCGTAATGTAAGCTAAGTCGATCAAGAAAAACTGAGACGGTACATGTTTTACTTGGATCCTACCCAGTAGGAGAAAAAAAAAAACAGTCCTAAGAGTCACATAGTGCAGATCAAAACATATAGTAAAGTGGCAAAATAAACTTATGGTCGCTGATGCATTGTAGAGTGCCTCAGGGATCCATCAACTCAGCTGTGGATGTTGATCGGGCATGATAGGTTTTGTAGAGGACAGTGTGTCGTGGGACTGAACTCCAGAGTATCCAGGAAGGCCTTAGCTTCAGCCGGGGATTTGAAGAAATGTTGATCCGACCCATGAATTACTTTTAGCACTGCAGGGTATAATAAGAAAGTTTGTAAGCCACATGCTCTTACAGGTGCAATAAAGCGAGAAAAAGACTTACGTCGACGAGCCGGGAAAAAATTAGACATCCTTGCCGTTTGGTTTCCTGGCGGCCTGAAGGATCAACTGGCAGTCTGGATACTGGAGGAGAATAAAAATGAGTGTCCTGGGTCTGTCTGCCATTCCCGTTCACCCACGATGGATGCGATGAGCATGCATAATCTCGATCCTTTTACCACAGGGTGCGGAACCATTTTGGAAGGGAATTTTGTAGGTAAGTGACTGTATCTGAACCTTCTGAGTTCTCAGGCAGGTTAATTATGTAAAGATTGCACTGCCGATGGTGATCCTCCAGGTCCGCCATCTTGGCTTCAAGCTGATCTAAGGCTGCATGACAGAATGCTAATGATTTCTCGATCTTTTCAGTTCTTACCCGAATATATGTAAGGCTAGTTCTCAGTTCCTTCATGTCCTTTGAGTATTGCAAAGTACTTCCTGGAGCTTGTTCTCCAAACCATGAGTACTTTCCTCTATGCATGAGAGCTGAGTTTCAGGGTACTGTCTATGTTTCTTTAAGACAGCGTCTATAATGGCGGTGAACATGGATTAGTTGTGGTCGTCAGCATCTTTTGGAGGCGTCTGAACTGAGAGAAAGTCTTTTTTTCCCTACATTATCAGAATCTTTCTGTTGTCACAAGTTTTAAACTAACAAACAAAGGAGGAAACTATAACAGAAATAGGTTTTAAAAAAATAAAATTGGGAGGAGGTGAGGACGGAGTGAGAAAGCTAAGCTGCCATCTTCCCAGCAGGTCACATGACTCCCGAAATAATGTTTTAATTTGTTACATTTTAAAAAGTTTATTGAAACAAAGGAAAATAAACAGCAACTAAATGACGTCTGAAAGGTTTTTTTCCTTGTACTTTAGAATTGCCCAGTTTAAGTGCATGTAGAGAAACAAAGAAATCTCCAGTTTGTCTGCAGAAATGAGTATTTTACTTTCATTCAGCTTGGACAAAAAACTACCTACACAGTTTCAACAGATCATGTCATTGTCTGTGTGAAAAAGAACGACCTTTTTTGTGTAGGCTATGCTTTTGTTTTTGAGTAGAAGAGAAAGTGAAATTAAATGACTACTCTTTTAGCAGTAATTATTTTCTGTTTAAATACATGTTGCAGAATGTGGTTTTTCTTCATTTAAGTCCACAAAGTCCTCTTTCTCATCAGTTACACCCCCATTTTTTACCACCAAACCAATGTCTGTCATCTGTCAACATTCATAGGAAAGAGGCTCAATTGTTTCAAATAAGTCAAGCTTAGTCTTTTAGAGGTCATAGGGGAAAATAAGTTCACAAATAGCTTTGGTGCGATGTTCCCACAATGGGTTATGAAGGACCTGCAAATTTTATGATTGCAGATCTGTATAGTACTCAGTGATTACTAAAAGACTAAAGCTAGTGAGAGGATTTTGTAATCTTTGGAGTTCTAACTTCTGATCCCACCATCCTCACACATGTAGAGGTTTTTCTGAGAGTGATAAAAGGCCTTGCAATCATTTATGCAGTTACACAGCAATCTGGCCTAAAAGGCCCAGGTGATGAGGATGGTGGGGTTGACCCACCCCTCTCCCCCCTTGTTCAGCTCATTATCCAAGGAATGTCTGGGTTTTTTCCTGTCCATTATGTTTTTTTTTGTTTGTTTTTTATTGGAATGGTATAGAACTCATTGATACTCGGAGCAGAAGACTATCCATTGCATCAGTTGATGTGCCTGTTGCTGTTGCAGAATAGTTCCACTACAGCCACAGAGCTATACAGATTTGGCTTCAACAGTAGAAATATTTGAGCCTATGGAAATTTAAATCATTTTTTTTTTTTTGTATATGCAGATGTTTTTTCAACATAAAGCTTGTGCATTCCGTATACAGGGATTGGCACTGTCACCTTCCATAATAGATACTTTAAACCTTTGAATTGATGATCTAGACCAGTTTTACATTTGAATAAAATATGAATATGAATTAAAATATTACAAAAACAGACATCAAAAGTTTTACCACAAATCCTGGTGTATGTGTATGTCATTGCCGGCCAGAGGACATCACTCAGTCTTATGGCTAGTCACGCCACAGTGGACAAAGGGTGGCATCCCTGCAGTGGGGCTCAACCAACTAGATAGATGGAGTATGACAACCTCAAACCATAGAACTTGAGAGTACAAGATAATAATTTTTGGATGCATAAAATGCTTTATCTTTTCAAATAATTCCACTATGATATATGTTTTAATTTAAGCTGACTGTCATTTTTTTCTACTAATTAAAACAAACTTATTGGAACGAATCATCTGGTAAATGGACTGCATTTATATAGCGCTTTTATCCAAAGCACTTTACAATTGATGCCTCGCATTCACCACAGCAATTAGGGGTTAGGTGTCTTGCTCAGGGACAATTCGACATGCCCAGGCAGGGGATCGAACCAGCAACCCTCCAACTGCCAGACAACCGCTCTTACCTCCTGAGTTATGTTGCCCCTGATTGGTAGTATCATCATATATTTTTTTATTAATCGTTAATGAATATGGTAACTGATATCCTGGGGAAACTTTATCTGCATCTGAGATAAATTTGCCATTAAAATAGGACTCTGCTTTTCCAAGTGCTGAGGAAGAACATTTAAAAATACATAAAACAAGAACTAGACATTTAATATTGTAATGAGAAAAAGGATCAAATTCAAAATATCATTTCGATATTAAAATGTAGCACTAATGTGAATCACACTAAATATAACCATAAGCATTTGTGGTTTGTTTTTGCACTAAATTTCAATGCCGTTGCATGTTTTAAAGATTTCATTTTTGAAAATGAAAATGTTGAATAACAGCACATTTCAAAGCATACATGTCAAAATCATTCCTTATTCCTCATTCAAATGTTTATATTTTCAACAGGTGTTGACATGTTAATGTCTGGAAGCGATTCATTAGAAAAAAGAAAAAAAACAGACCTGTTTATGTTTGACATTTCAATGATATTTATACAATGACTATGTTCATTATTTTTGACAGGAGTTATTTAGTTTTTCACCCTACCAGCCTATCCATCCATCTCTTAATGTTTGAGCTGAGTGATTTGCAGTCTGGCTTATTCTCATCTCACTGATGACTGTCCAGGCAGATGTCACCCATTTTCAAGAAAACCCACATTTATTCTGTCTGTACACTGCCCCCAGTTACAGCTGTCATCATTCTATTTCTTTGTGACATGGCGCAAATAGTTTTGATCAGTTCTTCAAAAATCAGTCATCCATTTTCCGAATATCTGCCATTTCCATATACTTTGCCAGAAAATATGCTGTTGTGGGAAGCAAGAGTAAAATATTTTCAATAATGAAATCATGATACTCTTGGGTACTGTTGTGATAAAATATTGTGTTTCAGAATAATGTTATGCCTGGTAAATACATGATGGCACACAACCGTCATATTTTAACAACGGGAGTATTTAGGCACTGATGGCTTATTGTGATGCATTGACTCCTCGACTGAGAAGATTAATGCAGTCACACAGACAAAAATACTATGCACATCAGCTGGTGCAGTGTCTCAAAGCATCGACAGCAAAGTTGCCATGATAAGATAAGCTTTGGAGTACAATTTGGGAGAAAACAAGGGCTTATTTTCAAATTTTCAAATATGATTTCAGCTGGCTATTTATTGACAAAATAAATTGTTTAGAAAAACACCCAATACATTATAAAGGATAACTTCAGATATTAACCTCATGTGGAAAAACAGTTATCAAATGGTAACAATTCACAGCTTCCATTTATTATAAAACTCGACAAAGGAGCAATCTCAAATTACTGCTGAAGAATATGTGGGCAAGAAAAACTGTTCACAAGAGGCCTTTGCAGGTCACAAAAACAGATGTGTCATTCATAAAACCATCAACAAAAAAAAGAATGCTCAAGTCTAAAAAGAACCTGATTTCTGCTGGTAACAGTTAACTTAAGGTTAAAATAAGGCTACAGTAATATAAATACATGATTGCAATTAATTAAGAATGAAAAATTGGACATTTTTTGCATCACTTTCAATCATGTTACAGTCCACAATGAATGTAAAAGTATGAAGCAGCAATATTCCATAGAAAAAACCACCTGAAGTGTACGTGCACTGACAGTATTTTCAGAAGACTCGGTTTTATCTGTGTCAAGGTTATCAAGGTAAGTTCAAAAATGTTCTCATTAAGTATGAACTAAGATAGTAACCCATTTATTTGCTGTGCTCTGTTAATTAATCCTTTCTTTCCTAAGCAGTTCCTGACTAGTTTTTCAGAATATGCATGTAGCAGAGGTACTTAATCCCCACTCGACTATACACCCAACTATTTCAGATTTTCATCATTCTGGTTCTGGTAAGAATTGTAAATGGTGAGATATAATAAAGAAAACAATTACAGAATATAGAACATTTATTAAAGAAGCAACATGGCCAAGCATATAAAGACAAATTATTTTATTTTTCATTGCACATTTTTAATAGGTTTTATTTCCTGGAAAGTGTTCATTTACATTTTAGAGAGAGATCTGATCAGATCTTTCCACCTGGACTCAGAATTGAGAGCTGCACCAATGACAGTTCTGCTCTCCTGTAACAAAAATAAAAATAAAGAAACATGAAGAGACCCTCCGGACTCAGCACCATTGAATTCCAATTTAGCAAGTATGACTGAATATAACAATTTGACATAAAGGAACACCACAAAGCAGCATGGTATTGTGCAGTTTAAAAAGTTAGTTGTAATTTTTTTTCTTTTTTTTTTGTAAAGCGCCCTGGGATGTACGCATGAAGAGCGCTATATAAGAGCTTATTGTATTGTATTGTATTATTGTATAACCCCTAAAATTAATGGTGAAAGACACAAGATTTTACTATGAATGGTAAAAGATACAAAAGAATTCAGGGGTGAAAAATGAGAGAAATTGAGAGAGCTGAAGTCTCTCGGTGAACTTTATTGAGTATTTATAGAATATTGTGTCAGACATCTAATTGACCAATTGCCCGTTCTCAGCCATTGGAAGCTTCAAAGCGCTCGGCCAGCATAGCCAGGAGATAAGAAGCAGGAATTGGGTGGGGGCGGGTGGGGGGGGTTGGCATTTTAGGTGTGCCTGTGTGTGTGTGTGTGTGTGTGTGCGTGTGTGTGTCTATCCCCTTCTGCTCTGGGAGGCTTTCCTTTAGTCGGCAGTTTTTGGGCAACCTGAGTTTGTAACAGTTAATTGGAAGTGGGCATCTGAGTCCAGCATCTAGGTCTGGCATTCTACAATTCATCTCTAGCGCTATTGGAATATTCTGCTGTCTTTTGGTTTTTGAATTTTGGATTATTTGGAACAAATAAGCTGTGATTTGGCATCTTTTTTCATTTATTTCTTGTGTGACTGCCCATGTCTGTAACCTTTGTTTAAAAAAATTGGAAATACATCCTGATATGTACCTAGTGCTATAGCAGCAAGTAATCAGTTGTTGTCAAAATACACGATAATATTATTCAGTCAATAGAACTATTGAAATTATTTTTTTCTTTCAGTCAATCCTGGAAATAGCATCACCATGTTTTGGTCATCTGTTGTCTTGTATTGTCACTTTTCTGCATTGGTATACGGCCAGAATGAAACTACCTAAACCTGTAAAGTCCTTTGATTACAAGGAACCATGGTTGGGGAATTTCGATATTGCAATTGTTGAGAATGGGAATTTCCAACTGAAGGAAAGAAATTCTCTTTGGTCCAAAGCTCATCAACTGCAAAACCTGCAGCAGAAGGCAATAAAGAGCTGAAAGTTACATGAATACCTGCTCCTCCGGTGTTGATTGAGAACACGGCTTCATAGAGCTTGAGTTCCATTTCTTGCTGCGAGAGAATGCAGGCCAATAGCCTCCACAGGGCTGGGTGACCATGCAGCTGCTGGAGGATAATGAAAGCATCCCTCCTGTTGGAGAGGTCAATGGCCCCCATCCATCACCCTTATACTGTAAATCCTCTACCTTAAAATCCTTATTTTCTGGGATGCTGAATCTTTATTCTTTTCTCTTTTTTCAGCATAATTAAATGGGTGAAATGTTTTTTGTTCTAGTTGTCAGAACTGAATCCTCTCAGAGCTCCCTCCGCCAATATCGCTTAAGTCAAAGCATTATATAGTGTCTCCTGATACCCATACACAAAAGTTTGAATTATAAAGTTGCCCATTGTGCTAAAGTATTCTTTCTTATAAGGACATTAACAATGGCACTGTGTTTACCTGTATGCTTGTAATGAAGGAATGTCAGCACTTCCAACTCATTATGACTCAGATTTGGCGATATTTCCTTTCTGAAACTATATTTTCACTTCAATGTATTCAATCTAACAACAGGTTCCAATAGTAGAACTGTAGATGGGCTGAATGGCCAGTTCTCACCTGTGAACATTCATATACATTATTATGTTATTATTTTACATTTTTGGAAGGTATGAATGTCCTTTTTGGGTGTAAACTGCACTGAGCTGACTTATTGTCGAAAACCAAAACAGAACTGATATTTCAAATCAATTAGTGAGTGACATGTTTAATAGTTTTAAAATGTGAATCATAAATAAACTTATAGTTGTAGTGAGGATAAATGCTAGACCTTGATTAAATGTGCTGGATTTACTCTATTGCTCTGACCCAACCTTTTGTCTCCTCTCTGGGATTCTTATTATAATTACATTCTGTTTAATATTTGACTTAATGGCTTTCCATATTGTGGATGTTAAATCATTCGAGTTTGCTACTTAAAACCTAATTTAGTTCAAACATTTTGCACCATCTTGTCTTTGAAAAATGTATAATTAATTAAGTCACATTGAGCCTCCAGAACAATGTAGATAAAGAGAAGACCTGGAAATTACATCACAACATTGTTTTGTCTGTCCCACAGTCCTTGTCATCCTAGACTAGGTCATGACATAAATAACAGGAAGGGTGCCATTATATCCAGAGATGGACTAGCTTTACCACGTGTAAATGACATAGATAAAAGTAACACTGTGCTTTTATCACCCACCAAACCAATGCCATTAGCTCTCCCACAAATCAAACAAGGTAAGTTCACCACAATTAACTCTTCAATATTCCATAGCTGGAGGGGTGAATGTGCACCTACAGCAGACGATGCTACACATGGTATTACTGAGTTTCCCTGCCATCAGAAACCTATTTCTTTAGCTTACTCTCCCTCCTGTCCATCATGGGCTAGAAAAGAAAACACTGCCCCCTAGTGGAGAACCTAAGTAAGCTTCATTTGGGATTGATTTTGATTGAGTCTGTTAGGTTGAGTCTAATGCTGAGTCATGTTTTGTACATTCACCAGTATGAAACCTCTCTTAAGTTACTCCTGGTATCTGAATGACTCACTGTGGACCAGGAAAATGCAATTCACTGTAAACATGCAGTGCTTTCAGAAAGATTTCACTACCCATTGATTATTTCTTTGTTGCGTTGCAAATTCAAATTAAAGTAGATTTTTTCCCACTATTTTTTTCCCCGATATAAATAACTATCTATATTGTCAAAATGAAATAAAGTATTTAAATGTATTAAGAATTACAAACCTGAAAATAATTCCAATTTTGTATAAATTGGGCAGGTCTATTCAATTTTGTCAACACTAAATATGTTCATTAATGAGATCAATTATTTTAAATCCACAATAAATATCACCCTGTAAGACTGCACAGCTGTAACAGCAGATCAGTTTAACTGTTTTGAAGTCCAAGGAACTGCCCAATGAAACTTGGAGATGAGGTTTAAAAACAAGATAAGTAATCTGGAAAGCTGGCGAAACCTGAAAATTACTGTCTACTGATGCCCCAGATTTGTAGCAAATTTGCATGTAGGGATAAGCAGAAAATTCCAAAATGTGCACAGCGTATGCTGACATACCAGAGAATACTCTGCTATTGCTGCCAAAGGTCAAGAATTGACTCTTTATTGTTATTGTTGCACCATATATATCACATTATTGAATTTATTGTGTTGATGAAGGAAGGAAATATTTCACACATGAAGTGTGAGGAGAGTCGAGAAGCAAACTGCAATTTTGGCGCAGCTCATTGAAATTTTTTTGCCTGTCTGGTGTGCAATTTATACCCTGGCCACCCACCTGCTCAGACCAGGTGTTCAGAGCAGCCTATTAAAAAGCCAACAAATGGATTCCATAGATCCCAGAACCAGAAAAAATGCATACTTTGACCGTGATCTCACGTCCGTCCCATTCTCTTGTGAACGCAATATCTCAGGAACGCCTTGAGGGAATTTCTTCAAATTTGGCACAAACGTCCAGTTTGACTCAAGGATGAACTGATTAGATTTTGGTGGTCAAAGGTCAAGGTCACTGTGACCTCACAAGACACGTTTTTGGCCATAACTCAAGAATTCATATGTTAATTATGACAAAGTTTTGCACAAATGTCTAATAGGATAAAATGATGAAGTGACATTTTATACCCAAACTGGCTACTGGTTGGCGGGGGCATACAACTGCGAGGCGGAATTTCTAGTTTCTTTTTTATCATTTTAATTCCTGTATTTATTTCCATTTGTACTTATACTGCATTACTACATAAAATTGTAACAACTGACTTTACAAACATGACATTGTTACAAACGATCCCATCAATCCATTATTACGAGAAAAATGGTTTGTTTGAAGTTAAACTGTACCTTTCACATTTCCAATCAAGTTTTAAAACATCAACAATAGTTGATAGAGAGATGGAACAGTTTTAATAGGAGTAGGAGTTTAAATTACACTGGCATTTTTGTGTTTAGTAGTGCATGAAGGAATTGTAATTCCTAATTAAATATTCTAACTTTTAAAAATCCTTGTTTTATGTGCTTTTATATAAGCCTGGTTGCCAAACTTCAACCCCTAAAAGAGAGATGTGCACATCCTGGAAATCTACCACTGTTTCTCTGCTTTTACTGAGCCACTTGATATTCACTGTGAATTCGCATGTTTCATCTGAAGAGGTCAAAAAAACTATATTTAGCACAGAAAGCTTTAGAATGGCAAAATCAATGGCTAATCATCCCATCAGAGCACATTATGTCCGCTACACATTCTGCTAGAATCTCAACTGATCTTTGTGGCTCCTAAATGTACGCCCTAGCCATTTGCATTTGCCGCATAACCGCCTTTGCCTGTCGTACAGCTCTCTGTGAGGCTGAATTTAGTCACACTTGATTTCAGCCATGACTGAAACGCCTCTTAAAATCTGCAGCCTCCCCAGCGTGCTGTGCAGTGCTCGCTCCATGCTGTCCCTTATAACATGCTGTTGGCTCGGTGAAGCACGGCGTGTTTGCCGCTCATGAGGCATTCTGCGTGTCACACAGATTAGTCTCTCCTTCACTTACTTCCAAGCAAAGCAAGCTGCACAGACTGTATGTTAATTAGGGAGAGCTAGCCAGAGGAATATGTAAATAGGCAAGTTCATTAAAATGATGCTCTCTCCTCACTGATGTGTCATTTGTTAAGACTTGAAATGGTGCATAAATTATTAATGATAAAATGACTTCAGAAGGTGTAACCTTTTGGAGCTTTTGCCTTTGTGAAAAAAAAAATGTTCAGTAATGTTGTAATCCTCAGATGGAGCCAATTACATTGCGCTGCTGAACTTTTTTTTCTTTCAGATTCAATGGACACTTGAATAATGCAAAAAGGTGTGAAGAAACCCTTTAGCCTTGGCATTTTCTTACTCTCTTTGTCAGTTCTTCAAACCAGCATGACAGACGTTTTCATCAAATCATCTCATCAAAGGTAGCTAATCCTTGTAGCGATTACACTCCTTCTCAGTGTCTCATTTAATCTCCCTTTCATAGAGATTCACAATTCTATCACCTAATTATCTGTTATTGCCTGTGATAATATAGGCATAATATGCAGGAATAATGCATTATGCAGGTTCAGGCAATTGCATTTTCATATGATGAACATTCATTTATTATCTACCTAGAATGCTAATATCACGGAGTGTGGGTGACTGACAGGCGACCATCCTCACCCATTCAGTTGGCGTTCTATTTAAGGCTTTATAACTCCAGATGTGAGCATCACAGAGACTTGGAAAATGGCTAAAATGAAGCAAGACACATGTACCATTTATATATATCCATCTCCTGCTCCTCAGACCTGCAGGACTGGCACCACCGCTGCTGCTGCTCCAGCTGCTGCTCCGGTTCCTGTATCTTCTCCTGCTGCCGCTCGAGCCTACAGGGCTGCCTCTGCTCCTGTCACTCAAGCCCGCAGGACTGACTATGCTGATGCCCCTGCTGTACAGTCCCATAAAGGTTCAGAGGCTGCTGCTGGTACTTCTACTCCTGCTCCTGCTCATCCCCACGGGGCTTCAGCAGGAACAAGTAAGGCCAAAAAAAGAGCCGCAGAGCCTGAGGGAGAATGGCAGGACATTAGTGTTGAGGATGAGAAGCCTCATCAGTTCCCCTTCAACCCACAGAGGAACCTTGGAGCTCAGCTTGACGTCACAAAGGAATACAGCCCCTTGGAACTGTTCCAACTGTTCTTTCACATGGAGGCCATTTAAGTTCCTTGTGACAACATTAACAAGAACGCACAGCATAAGCGACTTCAGGGGAAACGGAAGCAGTGGACGAAATCCAATGCTAACAGCATGCTGCACTGTCTGTTGTTATTTACCAGGGTGTGATGAGTCCCCATTCTGCTTGCGACCTGTGGAGGACGGACCAGCTTTACAACCTTTTCCAAGTGTGATGCCAGGCTACAAGTTTGATGCAATCAGTGTCTGCCTTCATATTAGCGATCCAGCAGCAGGCATCCTCAACGACCAGCTGAGACCCCAACCTGGTTATGATGGCTTGTTCCGGGTGAAGCTGCTTCAGGACCAGATCTTCACAGCATGCAGGGTTTTTACCATCCACATTAGATCCATGCCATCAATGAGCGCATGGTAGCCATGAAAGCAAGGCACGCGATGAAGTCGTTCATGAAGGATAAACCAACTAAATGGGGCTTTAAACTGTTCGTCCTGGGTGACAGCAAGACTGGCTATGCATACAACTTCAACATCGACCACGGAAGAGCGCTAACCCCTAGTGGAAATGGTCTGAGTTATGACACCGTCATGAACCTGATTCGGGTGCCATACCTTGGAACGGGTTACCACATCTTTGAATGCTCTACCCAAGACAGCTGTGTGAGGGGACATGCGCTGGATCAGGGATGGATCGCTACTGTAAGTGAAGTGGAGGGACTGTAGGGTTGTCACTATGTGCTCCTCCATTCACAAGGCGTACAGTGGGAGGACAATGCAGTGACACATGAAGAGCTGTGATGCTACCTGGACAGGCTGTTGCAGTTTCAGAGCCAGTCTTCAAGTGTGTCGGGTACATGGGGGGTGTTGACCTGTCAGATGTCCTCATCCCGTACTGCAGCATTGCACAGAAGACCACACCCTGGTACCGGAAGCTGTTCCTCCAGCTCCATCATTCACAAAGAGCTGGCTCAGGAGAAATGGTACACTCCCCTGACCCAGAAGAAGTTTCTGGGAGGTCCTTTGTGCACAGCTAGCTAATGTGGGCAAGGTTGGCAGCACGAAGCAGGGGGAAGAAGAGGTGGCAACAGTGGCTCCCCAGCCACAGGAGGCAGCAGTGGACAGGAGGCCACAGGAGTCAGGCATTGTGAAGGACTGAGAAAACAGTAGGATTAATGAGAGACCGTTTCCCCCCCCCCCCCCCAACATTGTAATTGTAATAATTGTAACAACTTTCTCCAAAAAAAAACAATAATAATAAAATTTGAATAATTAAATAAATAATTAAACTGGTTAAAAATAATATTTGTGGACTGCTATGTTGCTCACTCACTAAGTGTTGCATGAGCGAGCACCATGGTCTCGGATAAAACCCATCCCGTGCCAGTGCCAACTGTGGCCAGCAGAACCACACAAGTGGTGAACAATTAGTTTCATGTCACCCAAGGGATATATGGGAGAGATTCATTCAGAGGGGATAACAATGTTAATTTCCTGAGCGACCCTTGTTGGCCTGGCTCGCTCTCTGTGCACACGTACGATTGGGTCTCCTCTGCCCCTTCTATGCGTGTGTGTTCAGTGGCTCTGGTATGAAAAGTAATAGCTGGCTGACACCACATGTTTTGGAGGAGAACCGAAAGTTGTCTTCACTCTCTAAGCCAGCAGCAGGGGACTTATATGAGCATGCTTGTACATAGTTCACAGATCGGACATTCCAAATTTTGGTGGGATATTCTGTCATTTCACCTCTTTAACTACTTTGCTGCACCACTTACGCCACTTTTACCCAGATAAATAGCATACTAATCACATTTCAATATAATGTGAAGCTGCCCGTGATTTAAATAATTATTAGTAAACAAAATTAAATAATATAATTTTTAAATTAAAAATTCACCCTGGCAGCCACCAGAAAATGTGAATGCCACATGTAAGATATGATCATTATTATGAAAATTAACACTGCATAAAAATATATTTATGAGGGTGGTGTACATAAGGGCATTTTACTTTTGCAAACCATTACAGGCACCTAGCTGAATGATAGCTGAAAGACTTGTTGCTTGGCAATTTTGTTCTTGAACAAAAACAACATTTCTCTTGTAAAAATATAAATCATTCACTAGTGCAAAATCAAGTTGGTGACATCCACAGTTCACATGGAAGGATGAATCACTGCCAATAATTTTTGGAAAGGTATACATTATGGGGGGAGAGGAACCCCTTCGGTACTGTGGGCAACCAACCTGGAAATTAATTACTGCCAACTTTGGAGTTCTTATTTATTGGTTGATTAGTAGTGCCATTTAATTACAGCAGACCATAGTCAGAACCTAATTTACACCTTGTTTCTGCATGGATTTCCTATACATATCCCATATATCCCAATATATTCCAACATACACAACAATGTCCATTACCATAAGTGGAGAATGGTTGTTAATTGAAACTTTCACCCACTTTGAGTGTTTTGTTAATCTATATCTAATCTATATTTTTAAAGGGGATACGTCCTCCTCAATATTTAGAACACGTGCATTTGTCCCCCTGAATTTTGTGTTTTCCTTAACATAAATAAAGACATTTCCACCATAAATTGATGCAGAAAAGGCACAAATCGGTGCATAAAAATGCAAGAAATTAAGTGTTTGACGCTCAAAACTTCCTGGGGGAGGACCCCCACACACCCCGCTTAATGTCCCCCTCCAATGTTCAAACGAAACCTACACTACTGCTTTTACCAAATAACAAAATTACATGGTTTTGGGTGGTTTGAGCATTCTGCTCTATTCCTTTCCACCCCTGCTTCTCTAATTAGAGTTTGTCACCTTGTTTGGGTTAATGGTCTGTAGGCATGCAGAATTCACTCTGCCTACAGACCCCTTCCGTGCTGATTGGTTCAGACCTCGGCAGGCATATTGATTGCGTTCGCTGTGGCACCTGTCCAACGTTACTTAAGGTGTGGGTTCACAGAAAGATGGCGCTTTAGTGTCATCTACACACAAGAGCCGGTACTGGTAACCAAACAGTGCTTTTCAGCGCTTTGTACCTTATATAGTTCACGGCCAAGAATTATGCCCATAGGCGTTAATAATCTCTTGCGTGAAACTTGTATAAGGGAGGTATCTGGTTTAGCATGTCTGTGACTCCTTTAGTCAGAATTGTCACAGGGTAGAGTTAGGAGGAGATCAGTTCTGCGAGTTGTGCAGTTATTTCTCTCTCTCTGAGCTATGGAGGTTTTTTTGAGTGCAGTGCTCAGAGGTTGGGTCTGCATCAGCTTGCTCCGTTGGGCTATTTTATTTTCGTTCTGAGTTTTGGAGAACCTATCTTCTCCCCCTTGGTTTGGAGTCCTCCTTTTGAGGTTCCCTTATTTAATTGGGATATTCCTGTGGAGTAGTAGTCGTTTCTGTTCATTATCTTTACCCTTCCTCAATCTCGGAAGAGGTTTTGTGGCGTGCTCAGTTTTGTGAGATGCTTTAAGATCCCTGTTCGGTTGCGCTTGGTCTCTGTCCCCCAACCCTTAAAGAATGCAGATGGTTCAATTGCAACCAGGATAAACTGTTCAATTAACAGCATGTATAGCATTAATGGCATTTGAAATATTTAAACTTGTGTCCATACGGACTCCCTGCCCTGAATTTGAAAGATTTTATTGTTGGGACTATGGATGGACACTTCACTCAAACGCATTTCTCAGGTTAATCTATGGACAGCAAATTTTACTTCCACATTGACTGATTATGACTGTGTGTTTTTATTCACAATATGCTACTAAATGAGTCTCTTGGAAATTACAAATGAATTTTGTACAGCCAATGCAGATATTACAAGGTACTTCAATACAGGATTAACAGCATGCCTGTGCACAAGACACAAGCTGAGGCCAGCTGTGAATGTAATTTTGTCTTGTCAAATACCATCAAAAGGATATGGGCCCCCTGAGTGAGGAGGGATGTTTTCTTGTTTTGTGCTGAACATAATTTCAGCACAAAAGTTGTTTACCTTTGTTTTCCCTATGAACTCTTCATCCAAAATAATCAATTCTTGTAAAAAAAATTAAATTAAAATACTCTTTTCCAGAATTCTTTTTCACAAAAGGGCCCCCCCTTTTAGGGATACTAATAAGATTAAAGATTAAAAAAGATTAAATGTTGCCATTAAATTTGTAGACTGACTGGTAGAAATTACCTAATGGGGTAGATGGATATTAGGAAGTGCTGGGCAATTGGGAATTGTGGATGCTAGTAAAAAAGTGCCAGACACCTATTGAGTTTAGGGAAATGAGAAATCGATATGTTTTTCAACACTGAGTTTAAAATTCATGGGAAGGCATTTTATCTTTTAATAAGGATAAAAACAGGGTCACTGAACCGAATGGTGACATTTAGTGAAATAGACTCCAGACTAAACTGACACCTGACCCTATATTGATCAATAATGATGAATTCTGTTATATTCTGTCTGGCAAAAGGAGAGAATGGCTGTTAAGCCCCTTCCCCACACCGCAACTATCTCGGATTGTACCCCATGTCAAAGGCAGCCACTGTGCATCAACATCACAGTGAGTGGAACTGTGATCATATCCTACCTAAACTGCACTCACCTATGCAGGAGACCTGAATTCAGTCACCCAGCTTTTGCCATTAATTGAGGGCAGAAAAAAAAGAAGGCACAGAAAATGCAGTCATATGCTCTTCCCTTCGTCATATCAGGCTCTGAGGCTGAGAATCTAGGCTAAATCTGGGGTGAAGAGCATCCAGCGCTGACCCCGCAAGCCTCTGACACTGCACAAGGGAGGAGAAACCAGTACTCCTTTCCTCCTTTCTTTTGTGAATCCTAAATAAAAGCAACCGCGAGTCTCTCTGCAATCGCTGGGTCGCGCCCTGTGCGCTGACCCATAAGGCTGTTCTTCCCACTCACAGTATCACAGCTCCTATATGGAACATTTTCAGTGCAGCCCCCATAATTTTGTCTTTCCCAACAGAGCCTTTTCATTGCACCTGTCTTGTAATTGTCTGCAAGAAACCTCATATGTGAGTGCTTTAGTGCACTAAAGTAAATTTATTTCTACATTGTATTAGGAATATACCTTTGGCTGAATTTAAAAATGATTTTTTTTTAACTGTTTGGGTGTGTGCTTGTCGCTGCTAATGTTAGTTTTTCAAATAATTACATTTGCATGTCACACTGTTTAAACCAGCTACAATTGGCCATCTAGTTGTATTATGCTGCATTAAAACACTGACAGTGAAGTGATTGCATGATCAATATTTGTTTCTGAACAGGAACTTAAGAATATAAAGAGACTGAAATGAGTGAACTACCCCAGCTTAACAATGAAAAGTGGAGTGCTAACATTTATAGTATGTACAGGTCTTACAAGAGTGACTTAAAATGAATACAAGCAAAGAAAAGGATTCATAAATCACCAACATCCCAAGTAGCCATTAATGAGAAGGGCAATAGTTGGGTCATAACACCCCAACGACCGGTAGTCCATTGTCCCTACAATTAACATGTGAAAGGGAAGGTAGAGAGGATTTTTTCGGGATAGGAGTTCAGATGGGGTAGACAGAGGGGGAGGATGTTGAAGAGGGCAAAGGGAATCAGGTTGGGGAATGGGGGAGATGTCTTTCCTGAAAAGATGGGTTTTCAGGTTACAAAGGGGAAGGACTTTGCTTGAAGGACAGAGGTGGGCAGGTTATTCCACCATTGGCCAGCAGATGGGGAGAAGAGTCATGGCTGTGTGGAGCGATGACTAGGTTGCCGCAAGGGAGAGCTAAGCGCCCAGTGGCAGTAGAGCATGGAGCACAGGTTGGGGTGTAGGGCTGGACCATGCCTGGAGGTATGGGGGTTCGGCTCCTTTCGCAGCCTTGTACCCCAATACCAGAGTCTTACATTCAATGTGGGGAGCCACCGGGACCCAGTGGATGGGGGTGACATGGGAACAGGCAGGCTGAAAAATTCAGAATGAGCTGAAGGGGCTGGAGAGAGTAGTGTGAGAGCCTGGCGAAGAGGGAATTGCAGTGGCCCAGGCTGACTACAGGTAGACTGGTTATGCTGACTTTCATTCCTTAAAGGATTACATATTGTTTCAGTTTCAGTGTATGTTTTAGACTGGCCCAGACATGTTTCATTTGCAGCTAATGATATTATAGATAACAATCTTTCTGATGACCTGCCAGCTTTGCAGTGGCTGATGTAGAGAATTCTGGGGTTTGTGGTCAAAAGCAACAAAAAAAAGAAAGACAATACACTTCAAATAACCTAAACGCATCAAATACAGCAACATGTTTCCATACGTGAAGATGAATTTTATAGCATTTACATTCATAAACATCACTTTGCTGAGTAGTACTTCCCTTCACTGCAGAGCTTTCAGGATGCATGTAATTGAAATGCCATTTTACTCATTCATTATGCTGTGCAATCAAGTTGATCATAATTTGTGCAATCTCACATATTTTACTTCTTTGAATTGCTATGATGATCCTGATTACACAACACAACAAATACAATGACGTAGTTTGAAATGTTTGTATATGGACACTCATGGTTACTGACAATTAGATTATTTACTTACAGCAAAACTGAGCTGTTTACTAGTCAGAACCTATTTTCTTTAAATGGAATGTTTAAGTGTTTATGAGCACACACACAGTTTAAGTTCATGCTTTGTGAGGTTCATTTCTGAAACACATTGGTAAAGAGACTTAAATGAGCAAACTACCCCAGCTTAACAATGAAAGGTGGAGTGCTAACATTTATAGTATGTACAGGGGAAACTGGAGGGCAGGACAAGTCGCCGAATGTCTGCAGTCCTCAATTGTCAGCCCGAATTTAACATGCAAGTGTCACCGTGGTGTGGGGATGGCTGGTTTAAGCAGCCACACCTGCCCTGGGCCAAGCTAATTAGACCTGGCCAATAGGATAATTGGTTAAGAATTAGATAATTGGCTAGGCTAATTGGACCCAGGAACAGGAGTGGCTGCACCTGTGCGTAGTGAGGTAATCACTGAGCACAGGTTAAATCTGCCATCCCCACCCACACCAGGGAGCTTCTCTGTCATGACGGTGTTTAAGATCTGCTCACTTGGCTGTAACATCTTGCCAAACCCTCGTAAATAAATGTGGACTGTTTGAACATCATCTCCCTGTGTCTCTGTGCTGGAGGGCCCCTTGGAAAGCCACTTCGGTGGCCTGTGTCAGGCGTGTTTGCCACAGTCACTTTTAAATAGCACTGTCAATCATGTAAGTAATTAGTAGTAATTACTTTATCAACATAGATAAATTGGGGCAGTACAATCTGAATAATTCTTTGACAAATGACTCAAAAGAAAGGCTATCTTCCTCTTATTAGCAGATTAATGAGGTGCATGCAGAAAACAGACAAACTGGTGTCCCAAATAATAGTGTAATTTTGTTAATCGATCAATCCTTATTTTTGTGTTTTTCCATTTACAAACAAGATGTCTCTGATTGCTCAAGCAGTTTAGCTGTAGAGCAATGTTGTAGTTTATGAAGAACACACCAAGTAGAGTACAGATTTTGGTTTTAGGGCCTTATATGACAGTCTATAAAAAACATTTCAATTTTGATGTAAAGGCCAATGAGAGACACAAAATGGGATAGGTTTAGTTCAGCATACTTGAGCTATTTAATGATTTATAGGTTAAATAAGTAAACTTAACAGCATGGTATTTATTTAATCATGAGCCAGTGAAAAGAAACAAGAATGGATGTTATACAGGGTGATCGGTTTCCCTGTACATAATACAACAAGAACCTACATGGCAACTGCAGTCAAAAAAACCCATTGGAATTCAGTAATTCATGACACATAAAGGGGCTTAAATACAGGGGTGTCTCAGTAAAAACAGTCTAGTTACCCTAATGCTATTAATAGTTCATGTCCTTACACAGGAGGGGCCTTACTGCCTCATTTTGCATAAGCTGAGACATTGAAATAGTCTAACCTTGAAGACTCAGAAGTATGAATAAGCTTTTTGGCATCATTTTGTGATATAAAGTGTCTTGATCTAGAATGTTTCTAAGATGGAAGGCAGCCCTTGACATAATATTATGAAATAATATTATAATGATATTCAAGGGAGAGATTTGGGTATTAGATACGCTGAAACTATGACATAAATACTTCAACAGAATTTTGCGAATCTCCATAATTTATGAAAAAGTGGCATCTCATCTGAGCATGTCTTTGACAAGTACGATTTAGACCCGGGGGTTCATTTGTCATTATGTTTGGTAATTTTATCCTAAAGTCATCCTTAAACATAGGAGTCAGATTTTGCTTAATTAGGAAATTTATACTGATTTATTATTTGTTTTGGATGCACAGGTTTTTAGGATCAGGTTGTTGATAATGATCAATGATCCCCAAATTGGTTGTACATGCACATGGACTGATCATTGAAATATATTACACACATTCAAATATCTGTATAATGAGGAAATCATCCAGGCACAGCTTGATAAACAAGTCTGCAGCTGAGTTGTTTCTTCATGGTGGTTGAGATGCATACAAGTTGGGAAAAAGAGCTATTATCTCTGAGGTGGCAGCAAAAAAAAAATCCATACTTACAGTATTTGAAGTGGCATTTTGAACTAACCACACAAACCATTCAATTTGGCTAAATATAACATGCTGTCAACCCTGAATCTTCAGAGAGGTGGAATGTCAGGTTTTTTTTTTTTTAAACAAGAAAAATAGGCATCGTTCAACTTGAGATTTGCACAAAAGCAAATTATGCCAGAGAAAAGAAAATGAAGTGGATTTCACTTGACTCCCACGGACCAAAGAATTTTTCGTTGACAAAAATAGCACAATCACCCCCAGGGATGATAATGTAGCTTCTGTGCCAAACTAGCCTTAATCGTCAAACATTAAACAGGATTGTCTAACAATAAAATGTCTTGTAGTCTTCTAATTAGGTTATTTATGAAGATTGTGACAGTGCCATCAAAGTCATCTTCCACGAATGTCCAAGCAGCAGAGAATGAACACAGTGGCAAGGACCTCAACAAAGCAAGCAGAGAGCTAGTAAGAGAGACCGGGTGATGGAGCTGCTACTGTTCAGTCAATCAGTTTTTGAAATGTCAAAAGTATTCATTCACATTAGCCTCCTAAGACCCAGCAATTAATTTTTGTCCCCTGTAGGGGTTATGAGTCTGTGGTCTTAACTCAAGTACCTATTATGCTGAAACATACATATTGCATTATAATAACATTTTCTAAAATATGTTCACTGCAGCCTGTTGCTTCCAGCCTACAGGGGGTGTGGTGAAGGCACATCCAAAGGCCCTTCAGCAAACCAACTGCATGTTCCACAACAGATCGAATTCTGCAATGAACTCATTGGGTTTATTAGGTCATAGAATTTTTTTTGGGCTCATTAGTGGTGTTAAGAGCACACAGTTTCCGCCCATACACCCATCAACTACAGTGCCGACATTACTCAATCAATTAGTTTACATTAGTATTGACCAATCTTGGTTTAAATGCATCTTAACACAAACTCCTCCATTTAAACCATTAACTAATGATGCCATTTCAGAGAATGACGGTATTGTGTGTTCTGCTAGGCCATCATGATATCACATTATGTAAAATATATTCATTTTGTTTCCCACTTGCCTTCCTCAGTTTGTCTTGTGAGTGTACGCTTGTGGTAAAATTGTGCAGTTAATAGCATCTAAGTTATTGCTTGTTGCTCTACATCAATATCATTCATAATTTTAAATTATACAATTACATAAATTGGAGGTTAAAGCAAGAAATTCTATATGAGCAAATAGATGAATTGTGAATGTGAGTATGAATGCAATCCTGCAGCAACTGCTGCTATATTTAATTTGCCCACATTTTCTACTGAACCATGCGCTGTCCATTGGACCTCTCTCGCGAGGTTTCAATCTCTCTCACAAGGTTTCAATTGCTCTCTCTGGCTAACTGGATCTCTCTTGAGCAAAATAGGTTGTTACCTCGCATTTTTTCAACCAACTTTTGTCCACAACGGTGCCTCAGCCATTTAACGAGGGCTAAACTAAATATTTTACAAATCAAATAAAAAAAATGATACCTGCTGGAAGTGTAGCCAGGACTCTGAAAAGGGGTACTAGCTGAATGTAGATCAAACTGACACTGAGCTAACTTCTGATTTGATTGACAGTTCTAGGTTATAATAGCCTGTGGCTGACACATACAGTATGACGAACAAACTGACGGGGACTGATCCATAGTCCTCCCCTCTGATTTCATCAGGTTGGGGACAAAATGTAAGCAACATGGTCTCCAAAAGACCAACACAAAATTCCCCAGAAATGGGCGTTATAAGGACTTAGATGCTTTCAGAAAGGAGAAAAAGAAAACATTTTAAATCACAGTGAAATAAAAAAGGGTTAATATTATATTTACTTTGTGTATATCTTTTTGTGACTCAAGTACAGATGTGCTCCACAGTGAGCAGCGTTGTGAATTTTTTCTAATGTGCGGTTTATGAATCTGGGGTTACCTGCCTCAGACCTAAGCTAACGAAATTGTGCACAATGGGAATATTTTAGTAGTTTAGTTCATTCCACTACTGTGCTGTACAGTCCGTACAGTTGTACAGTTCACTATTCAGAGACTGTATGATTGCAACTGCATTGATGAACATGCTGTTAGCATTGTGTGGTATTAAGTAAATTCTCACAAGCAGATTAAAATTTTGTTCACAAATTCTGATATGCGCCTAGTTGACTTATACTTTTTAAATGATTTTTGTAGCTTTAGATGAGCGTGCAATGCTTGGAAAACAGAGTCTGAATCCCTTGCAGTTAGACCGGCATTAAATATTACTGTAGTTCAGGTATGTAAATAAACAATGAGATAGGTAGATAGTATCAGGCTTCTCATTGCTGAGTTTGTGCCGTAATAAAATATTAAAACATAAAGCACAGGTCAATATAATTCAGTTGGACCTGGATTTGAACCTGAACCCTCATTGTCTAGTGTACGGCATCACTTTGTCACAGCATTGTCCAACCAACTCTGAAAGGTATACCTTGGTCCAATGGTCATCCCATATCCTGTGATAAATAACGTGAATTGGAAATGTGTTCACTGGAGGCGTATTAACACTGACAATACAGTGCATGCAATACTAATATTTGGCTTAGTTTACACTGTGTATCTCCTGGAAGATATTGAGCTGTTTGGACATGTAGCATCTCTTTTTGAGTCAGCCTGGTGCTTATTCACTCTCCACCCTCAAACTGGTACTGTGCACAAGGGCTGGATGATGTACTGATGAGGGATGTGATTTCCCCCCCATCATTTGTTCAGTCAATTCGATTAGGGACTACCACAATGAGCATCACATAAAGAACCGCCCCCAAATAATGATAAGCATAGACACTTATGGGGTGAGATAATAACATTCAACAACCACATCACCAATATTGATGTGTTGTGCACTCAGGATCAATAAAAACAACAATAGTGACAAAGGGAAATAAGAAAGCTCACACATTACAAAAATACATTCAGTGATAATCAATACATGCAGTATATGTACAGATACCATTTCTTTTTTTTTAAGAAAAAACTGAGTACATTAACAGATCTTTTTATTCAAAGGATGATAGTAGCATAGCATGCTGCATGTTTCTTGAGGTTGGGTGTGCCATGTATACTGTGGAACTAAGCTGTACATAGACTGTACATAATTACAATATTACAGCACCCGAAAAGGTTCTTGCCAATAAAAATGAGTTTTTACTCTGCTGCTGACCCCTCGAGTTTCATCTGATTGGCCTGAAAGTACTAAACATAACCACATCTTCATGTTTAGTGTGTTTGTTTGGGCTGCACATTTAAAACATTTTAAATCCAACACAGTGTCGTCTTGCTCAATCTCGGTTGCAGTGTTGCAAAGATACCATGGGAAAATAGACTGGTATTACTTCAAAACAACATTCTAGAATCCTAGTGTTAAAATGAAAGGTTATCTGTGAGAGGATTTCTCTCAAATAACACATTTAACAGGTTCCATCTTACCCATGGCTGAAAAATAAGTACTAAGCTTACAGGCATCTGTTCTCCATTGCATTGATTCGTGATTACTCATCCGATGAGTGTGATTACAATTTGATAGAATCAGAAATAAATTTGTGAGTTGCTGTTACACTTGTTCTGGGGTTATTGTTTATTTTCTAATCACAGTTTGGCACTTTCACATAAATACTGGGCTGTGTCAGCAACCTGTATGCCCATTGCCATGGGAAGCAGAGGCCAGTCAGTATTTTCATTAACCTTAGTGACTGCTGATTAAGCCAAACTGTTTGTAGAAGGGACACAAAGCATTTGCTTCTAATTCAGTCACATATAGCGGGCATTCATCTTGATGGCTAAAGTAAGCCGACACTTTAAAGGGAGTCCGCTTAAGTGGCTCATATTTGTAGGTGGATAGATATTTTAAGCACATAGGCAACAGGTCATGCACGTCTTATAATTTAGTTAGAGACTACAACTGAGGGAATGCTGCAATTTAGCTGTGAGGAGGAAGGTGTACCGCAAAGTTAAGTGCTAGAGAACTGGGAAGTGGTACTTGTTCAACACAGCAACACAATCCTGAGCAAGGTGATATCATCCCTGGGAGCAAATTGCTGGGCATGGCAGTGCGGCATCTGAAGGCTACAGAAGAACTGGTAGCAATATCTGTAAAAGGGCAAAGCTTTAAATCGTACATTAAAACAAATGCAGCTGCCAAATGAACATCCACATTTCAGACTGGTGGTCTGAGCAAAATTAAGCTAAGCATGTTTTCTGGTGGGGTTGATGTGGTCTGATGAGAAATGTTAGGCAAAACGACATTAATACATTCCTTTGACTTGCCCTATATCCATCACCATCCTCTCAGGAACCATCAGGCCTATCTCAAGAACACAGCTCCATTGCCCCACAAGCAGCCTCCAATGTCTGCCAATGTGGAGCCGCCTCCATCCACATGCCATGATCCAGGGTCTCCTAAACATGGGTGCCCTCAAAGTGATGATTCATCCCCCCCATCAGTGCTCTTTCTCGGAGCTACAGCTTTTGTGTATATTGGAGGAAAATCAGGCCATCCTTGAGGCCCTAAATAAGAGCCTGGTGTTTGTCCAAGGAGTCATAATGGTTAAGCAGGCTTGCATGAAGGTCCAAAGCAACGGCCTACGAGTCCATAATGAGTTTTATAATGCTCTAGCATCTCTAGTAGTGGACCTTAACAGGTATGTTCAAGGTGGTACTCAGTCCATGCTTGTATCACATCAACTCCCAGCATCCAACAGCACATTCTCCTGTTCCAGTGCCTGAGAAACATGGCTCTCCTCTGGTAATAGCCCATCAGCATAGTCTACAGAAATACTATGCATTACTCAACAAGCTACAATGATGCGCACACACCTCTCGGACATACTGCAGGGCTCCTCCAGAGTTGAGGTGGGCAATGACAGTCATATCTGTGTCTGGTTTTCCAGCCAGCTTCTGGCCTGAATTACTTAACTATCCCAGACATTTACACCATCTGCCATTTTAGCTACATTTCTTGATAAGTACATGAATTAAAATGTTTTACTGTCATCTAATGTATAATGTTGGTGTATACAGCCAGAGTAATAGGTGGAAACAAAAACCTGCATACACACTGGCCCTCTAGGAATGCAAATGCATCCCTGCTCCAAAGTGATCCAGATACTGAAACCAACTCCTGACAGAGACAAGAGGTTCTTCAGCTTTTTCAAGGGGATTTATTTGAGCGAACCTCTGTTAACGGATATGCAATGTACAAATTATCCATATGAGCATGTTGCACAAAGCTCACTCTGCTGCAAAATGTACAAGTCATGACCGGAACCAATGCAGTGCTAGTTAATTTTAGGCTTGGCTCACAATCACTTGCACATTGAGGGACGGGCACTGATTGCAGAAACAGCTTGGTTTCTCCCTTGGCATTCTAACTGTAATGTGGGTACAGTCAATGGCACCCACAACACCAGGAAAACCTGCAATGTCGTAAAATTCTTGTTTCACCCTCTTAAATTCACCAACAGAGGATCGTCAAGCTGCCAGCCAACCTCCACAAGAGCATCTGTAACATCACATATTACTAGTCAGCTTACGGCTGACTTGCTCACACCAGCAATTTCCCCTACTGCAGTTTGTAAAGGCCCTCTGGCACAGAATAGCCGCACAGACCTTCATGTCCCACATAGGGGGTTGATTGCATGTAAACATGCTGCCTTGTAAATGATCCTTTAGAAGTGGACATAAGTATTTTATGCTGTTGCAATCAGAGTGATGATGTATCTGTGGGAGACTTTCTGGCAGATGTTCAAAATTTCAATGAGGTCTGAAAGTATAGAGTGCCACTGTACTTTTAACAGCACAGCTGCTACTAATGCTGTAGCTGCTGCCAGTTTGGGTGCATTTTTCCCTCTGAGTGAAGTCATTTGCCAGTTGCTTTCTATTATGCTCAATATCAACATACATGCTTTTTATTATAACATCGCTTAGCAACATGAGCCTGTTTCACAGGCTTAACTAATATTTTTCTTGAGTTGAATGATTAATATGAGCTTATGCACATTTCAATGAAAAATAGAATGGAACTTTAGACATAGTTTTAATGAAGAGTAACATAATTAGGTAAAGTAGCATACAGTAATGAAATAAAACACAATCTCTGTTTAATCTATTATATTTTATTTGGTTTTGCATTTGTCATTTTTAATTGTGCTTATTTTACACATTGATTTTATGTCAGTGTTTTAATCGTATAGCATTCTGCCAATTAATTTCCTTTTCATGTTTAATTACTTTGCATTCAACAAACTAATGAAAGGTGCTATGCAAACTTAATTATTGCGAAGACACTGTATTGAAGCTAAAGATAATTACCTCATGTGATATTCATTTTCTATGCGTGCAGCTGTTTCTTCAATGACAACTCCAAATTGCATATGCAGCACATATTCGCTATGCTTAGGTGCTCAGCTGCTGCTTGCAAAGAAGTGCTGTCAACTCTGAGCTGGGATGTGTGACCTTCATGTTGAACAGACCCTGCAGATTTCCCAGGTAAACAATGACTTGCATGAAGTAATATCACTCATAAATATCCTTCTAAGTGTAAAGGATTTTGCCAGTATGTAAACATTCATTTCTGCTTGAAAGCACATCTTAATACTTGTGCACCGACATCAACAGGCTTCATGAGAAAAGTTGATGCCATATTCGAAAGATGTGTCTATGGAATTTATTGGTCAGATATGCAGCTAGGCTGTTAAAAGCGAGCCAGGCTTAGAACAACTGAACTTGCTCTGTTGCAGGTTAAGGCACCCAAATTTGCATTTCCACTTACATGAAGAAAAAAGGTTAATCACAAATTTCATTTCCAAAAAAAAAAAAAAAAAAAAACAGGGCTGAAATTAATTGTGGGAGCATCTTTAATAATACTTAGAAAAGATGTGAAACAGTGAAATAGTAAGTACATAGCATTGTCAAATAAATGATTTCTGTCAATATTAATGGCAAGACATTCTACCCAAGAAGTAGAAAAAATGCACACATTACAAAATCGCCTGAGCCCCCGGCTGTGCAACATTTCACAATCTTCCATTGAAAATGAGCAACTATGGATTGTACAGTAATTGTAATTATTGACTCAATGAAAAGCTGGTATTTCAAGGTCTTCTGTGGACATAAGGCCCAGTCTCCCAGGACTATGGCTTTATGTACTGAAGACATGGATCTGTTAATGAGCTCAAAACTCAATGGGAACTGGAATTGACTTCCGACTTAAATAGCCTGTTAAAGGCATAAGCACTAACAATGAGACATCAGCAATGTCCCGATGTTGTTCTTTTACTGTATTCAGTAATTGTCATTCTTGCTATGCTTGTTTTTCGTGGACAGCTTCCCAATATTTCTTTGTTTGCACCTTCAGTTTATGACACTCATTAAAATGAATGAGTGACTAACCACTGCATTATAGTTCCCTGTCAATGTCATATTCCATTATTCTTTATTGTTTATTCATGTATTCTTATCCTATAAACTGTTTTATGACTTAATTAAATTGGGCTATAGAAATTCAAAAAGGGTGATTGAACGGGCATGATATTGGTCCTCAATGTGTGAGTTAAAGCAACCAAGCATAAACTGCTAATTATGTTTGTTTTAGTGACAACTCAAAGTTAAGACAGACATCCAGGACTGAAAAGCAATAGAAAAGTAAAAAATAAAATAAAAAAATAAAGGGCCCAAATCTTCCCTTCTCACATTGGGAAGGCAGACCCACTACTAAGAAAATTTAATGTCTTTGAATCTGACAGTCAGCTGCTCTTGGATGTGTTTGATGATTTTGCAGGGAAGTTGCCTGTAGTGAGAGAACATCTTCATTCCACTGCAAATGTGCCATTTTGATGTGAGGGCAAGTGTCCGAAACAGTTGTTGTAGAGCTGATCAAAATGATGCTAATCTGTTTCAATTTTCATGGCAAATTATTTGAATCAACTTTTGCAAAATAGGATATTGCAATTCACAATGTGGAATAAGCTTATCTTCAGTAGCATGTCAAAAAGCATTTCAAAGGAAAACATAATGCAAAGTTTGCAGTATTAATAACCTTTGATGAAAATATCTGCCTTGTAGGTACAACTTGTGGAAGGTGTTCATTGCATATCCAGCAGCTTAGTGCATTTTGGTGACCAGTCCCCCCTTAACACTTCCACACTTAAATTGATCTTACTTTCATCATGCAATATATTTTTTTACAATATATTTTTATATTTTACATCATACGATATATTTATATTGCATGCCTCTTGCGGGATGCTCCAGTTCATCAATTTTATGTGTCACTGCTGCAGGTATGCAGGTATGTGAATCATTGTATGTGAGTTTTTACCTGCTTTAGAGCTGTGATATGACATCCCTGGTCACCAAAGCCTTTGCAGTTACATGGAGTTTTATCACAGTGAATAGGAAGGAAATTCTGAGATCTGGGGATCAGACTTTTAAAACGAAACCAGAAAAGAAAGTTAAGCATTTTCAATGTTACACACACAAAGTACTACTGCACTAAAAAAAGTTAAGAACTTCTAGAAGCCGCTTGGCACCTCTTGGTATCAAAAAATCAGTAACTGATTTATCCTTTTTCAAAAACTCCTTCTACAGTATAAATATCAATAGACAACTGAACACAGCCAGCATAGATACTGTGTCATACTTCAGATAACAAGCGACTCTGATCCAGATCTGGTTTCAGACTGGCAGATCCACAAAGCAGTCACCCCAGGCTTGCACCTCCATGCTGGATTGTTTAGAGGTGAGAATTAAATGTAAAAATGATGCCAGTTTGTGGGTCCAGGCCAGACTTAGGTTGGAGCTGAGTACAACATTCACAATCTGGGCCAAGGGTGACAAAACGCTGATGGATTTGTGCCACAACTGACCTGCATATGGTCAGAATTCCTAAGCAGGTACTGACTTGTGCGTTTTGAGGCTGGACAAAGTGCATGTTACTTATCAGGCCTGGGTGTTACGATAGACTAAGGCCAAATTTGGGCCAGATGCATTTTGGGATCTGTGAGGCACCAGACATGAGACGCATGCATTTCAAAGATTGCTACCATGGTGAGTTGGAAGCATAGATGGCTAGTATAATTTTAAAGTGAATGTAGGTGATAATGATTTTACATGACATTGCACTCACTCATCCAGAGCAGCCACTTATCCATAGCAACTAAAAAAATAGAGAGCATCAGCGTTAGTCTCAGTAATACAAAAGTGTGATATCACCATGAAGGCTTAGAAGGCCCATTTATAATCAATAAATATTGTGAACAGAAGTAAATAACAGTTAACCTCTCTTTTCACTGTTGAACAATGCTATAGCATTATCCCAAAAAAATTTCAAAGAAAGCGTTTTTCCTCAGTTTCCAGGGGATGGGTAAGGAAGCTGCTGTCCTGACTGCAGTGGAAGTCTCATTCCATGACCAACAGGGCGTTTACTCTTGGCGTCTACACTCGCGTCTTTCCGTATAAAATCAAATGTACAGACAAGCAAGAAGTGTAGACCTTCAGAGAACACATAATTGACATTGTTGTTTAATTGACACACTCCATTAACTGAGCAAGCATGAATACTTAACACGTAGGCTACTTGAATGCTAATCTAGCCAGCAAATAATGTCAGCCAGGGTGAGGAAATGAAAGGAAGTGGCACAGAGAATTACAAGATCAAGCTTCCAATCTGAAATCCAAATATTGCATAAATGAAAATTCATATTTTGATTTTTTTCATACATAGTAAGGAGCATTACTAAGTGTTACAGGTATTACAAGGAGAAAAGTGCCATGAAAAGGTAGGGAGAGTAGATTGGTCGCAATTAGAATGGGTGGGGGCTGCGAAGTGGAGAGGCGGGCAGCTGGAATTGTTGCAAGGGGGTGCACCTGCTGTGAGTCAGTAATTGCAGTGAACTGAAGGGAATAAAAAGGGCTAAGCTCTGGCAGTCAGGGAGATCTCCCTGGTAGGAGATTAGCTTTGGAGGCTGATTTTATTTCATACATCACAATCCCTCTGTCTCACTGTTCAGTATATGTTCTTTTGTGAGTCTCTCCCCTGGCAAGAAACCAATGGTTCCTCTTTAGAAGGTGTGGGGTGGCCTGCAGGGAGTCTGGGGAAGAGAAGTGATCACTCTTTACCCTACTAAGAGTGTGTTGTGGTCACTTAGTGAAATATTGATTGACTACAGAATCTTGCAAGCTGAGTGTATTCGTTTACCTGTGGGTTGACTCCGTTAGGAGGAAGAGAATTTGGCTTGGGACCAGGTGAAGCAAAGAGGAACCGTGTACACGGAGGTTGTAGTGCTGTCTGTGGGCTGGTGGATACCTGCAAAAGGGAAACCAAAAGATACATTGGTTATTTATGAAGGGAGTCTAGCTAATCTGAGCTCCTGACAAACTCTTTCATTATATGTTGCCAATAGTGGTCTGATTAGTGTGGGCCTTTAAAAAAAAAAATGCAAACACTCAATACCTGCCATGGTGGGCATGGTGACACCGTGCAACTCTACATTCCAACACATCCAATATGTAATAATGTTACATACAAATACTGCCATAGTGGGCATGACAAATAATTTTCTTACCTTAAGCTATCAGGAGTCAACATAGCAAATCGCTACTCTCTGCAAGCTGATTAACTTCTAGAAAATGCCTATAGTTTACAATTGCATTTGAAGATGTTTGTTGTGGACAATTTTGGAAAAACAAGGCTAGATCACCTGAAAAGGTTGTGAAAAATAAGAAAATGTAGAGCCCTATTCTTGAACTTCTTCTTTAATTCCCTTCTCTGAAGCAGATTCAGAATCCTCAGAGCCCAATGTTTGCACCTGTTTAAGTTGGCCAGAAGGGTTGTTGGGCCCCTGCTTCATCCTTGGCTCAATCACACATTCTGGATCCATCTCATTAGCAGCAGTAGAAGGAGCTGGGGTGAATAGTTCAGTTATTTTAGCACATTTTGCTGCATTTTTATTTTTATTTTTATTTTTTATTTTTTTTTGCACAACTCTTTTTTGGTACGTTTACTTGCTCTAATGAACCAGCAAAACAATCTGAGTTGAGTTTGAAGTTGGAACATTACGGTGATGTAAGCCTACAAAGCTGCAAGCAGGAGAGGAATGAAATATTTTGGGGTTTGCTGTTTCATTTTTTTTCATTTTTTAAATTAACAATATATAGGGCCTACTTATGTTTAATTAAATAGGGTAAATAAAAAAATAAAAAATTCCCATTTTTCTATTTTTAATTCATTGATTTGTCAGCTCATACTGTGTGTGGAGATTGTACTTTTTGTCCTTCCTTAAGGCAGGATTGGTTTTGAGTATGGAAAATAACCTAATTGATGGCATGTTTCAAGAACTAAAAGTCCAGCGGCCCACCAGGAAAAGTCCCATCTCTCCTGATGGCTGATCTGAAGCTGCTACTGAATATAAAACTTTATCGACAAGAGATTTGTTTGAAGTTATGGTTGGGCATCTTAAAACCACTATTGTGACTCAACTATCGATTGAACAATTGTGTATATAATCAACTAGTTCTGCAGTGAATTTCAAGCTCAAACTGGCCATTCACTTGGAAGATTATTTACAGCCACCAAATGTGAATAAGTTATTATCGTTTAATGGTACAAATCCTTGTCATTGCTTTATCATTGTTGGATGTAAGTGTGTTTTCTAAAATCACAATATCGCACGATTGTGCCCATTTTTGCTTGATTTGTTTGTACATTTGTATTTCTGATTACAAGTCACTTGCATAAAAGAGATTCCAGGGCCAGAATGTCATTGGAGTCACATGAAAATATTCAACTGCAAATTGAATATTTTCAATTATATACTGAAAGCACACAATAAGGTTCCACTCTGAAGTGTAGGATCGATCAAATGCATGTTTTTTAAATGTTCATAATAGTTAGACTAACCAGAAAACAAGCTCCTACAAACAGCATGGTCCATATTCTGTGAAGTCTGCCTTCAGTTGCTCTCTGGTGGCCATAGTGGACTAATCCAACAGAATTGGCTGCAAGCTAAATTATTGCTGCAGTGGTAATGAACAGCATACTGTGAAAATTAATAAAGCCCATCTGGGCCTGCTTCTATACCACAGCATAGCATTCAGCACTTAAAAATCACTTGGAACTGCTGGGCTCCAGACAACGACAAAAAATAAAATAAAGGTACCGTGGGAACCACTGGCTCATAAACTAAGAATAATGTCAGCAGAATGCAAAAGAAACAACTACAAACAACAACAACAAAAAAACATAAGTAAATAAATAAGTAAATGCACTTTTCTTTTGACTGTTCCATTCTTCACATTAGGCTGTCTTCCTTGGTCGCTCCCCTTCTTGCTGTGACAATGTTCGACAAAATTGGGATATATTCACTGTCTTATCAGCATTGTTTCCAATGCAAACAGTGATCCACCTTACATCTGGAATATTATCTGGACTACGCTGTTGTGGCCAGGAGCCATAAGGTCTGGGTATAATTGGCCTGCAGACTTATACATCGATATACTGTAGAGCATTACAATGTCCTCCACTGATCTGGAATAAATGCACTATTTTCAGATGCTATTGATCCTGTAGATTTACTTCAAATGTCAGTTGAAAAAGTATACAAGTAACAATATTCCTCGAAATATACCTCAGAATGGGAGCAAGACTCAATTTACAAACAATTGCCATTCATCCTCTGATATACGTGGTATATGAAAAAAATCAACGGTCTGAGCATGTTTCATGAATTCCATATTTATTTTTCACAGGAACTTTTAAAAACAAAGTATGAATTTTAGAAAAGTTTTGTGAATGAGGCCCATTGCCTCTGCATCTCTTTCCATCTGTGCTAGGCATGCTTGCAAAAAAAAAAAAAAACGACATAAATTGGTTCTCCGCATCCGCTGGCAGAGTTCCAAGACTCATTCTCCCTGTAGTCATTGGCCTCATTCCAGTTGCTTATTTTATCCATCCTCGTCTCCACTGTCCTTGTGTAACCTGGAGATCGATCAAAGGCCATCTTTAATAACTTAATATTTTAGAAGTTTTTGTTTCCCATATCGTTGTTACTACATACGAAATGCAATCTTAATCTTAATGTTAACACTTTTTCTTTAAAAACAATATTTAGTTTTACAGTTTGTACACTGTCACGTTTATCCTATGCTCCTACCATTGAATGCACCTGGCAAATAACTCAATAGTTGGCCCAAGAACTACGGCATGGATCTGCTGATACATAAACACTCAAGCTGCCTTGTTTTCAAAACCTTTTTTTCCTCACTCTTGTATAATTTCAATCGTTTCCTGATGCAATTCATATATTTTAGGCTATTCATTGGCCATACGTATTTCATTTCTGAAATATGGGATTGTGAAGCCCCTTGACACATGCCATTGTGATTGAGGGCTATACACAGACATTTCAGGTCACATTTTATTTACAGGTATGTAATGTCATTTCTTAAAGGGACAGATGAGAGAACCCCCAGCCTCAATCAGCTAAGGGGAGAAAATTATGTCTCTTCCCTCTGCACAGGGAAGAGACATACAGCCAAAAAAGCTTTGGAGTGAGTCATCAGTAAAGATGAACACTTATGATTGTATATCCTTTTTTTCCCCCAGTTCTAACTCTTACAGTATGATAATCCAGTAGTTAAGTGCAGATACTGTACCCCCATAGTTGTTAGGTTGCTCTAAATGGTAAATGGTAAATGGACTGCATTTATATAGCGCTTTTATCCAAAGCGCTTTACAATTGATGCCTCGCATTCACCAGAGCAATTAGGGGTTAAGTGTCTTGCTCAGGGACACTTCAACATGCCCAGCACGGGGGATCGAACCGGCAACCCTCCGACTGCCAGACAACCGCTCTTACCTCCTGAGCTATGTCGCCCCTTTAAATAAAACCAGTTACTTTGTCAGTGTAGTTAGACTTGTTTAAAGACATTTCAAGAACATGAGACTGCAGATGGGGCCTTTATTTATATGCACTGACACTTCACGTGCAAGCTTCTTCTCTGAGGTGTTCCCGTGTGTTATAGGCTGATGGATTCACTCCTCTGCATTGTGATCCATGTCCTGGTCTAGGCTGCGTGTTAAAGTAGTTAATTGTATGTAAAGAATAACTTATGACATTGCTCATTTTAACATGAGAATAAGACATGCCTGCCCCTGTAAATGGCTAACACACAAACTCGTTATGACATGGCTGTAATTGTTTAGGGCACTTGGGTGTGGCATGTTACATTACAGGCATTTAGCAGACACTCTTATCCAGAGTGACTTACACAACATTTTTACACAGCATTCACATTGCATCTATTTATACAGCAGGACATATACTGGAACAATGCAGGTTAAGTACCTTAGTCTGGGGCACAACAACAGTGCCCTACGTGAGAATTTAACCTGCAACCTTTAGGTTATAAGACCAGTTCTTTTCCCATTATATTACACTGCCGCCCAATGGCATGTTAGCATGTGGTGTTTTTCTCTGGGAAATGATTCAGCAGATGGGCCTATAGGGCCATGTAAGCTCTACCAAAGTCACAAAAGTCAGGGTGGAGCTAAGGAGTGAAGAAGAAATATGAGGGAAAAAAGCAGGAAGTGAGAATAAGCAATTGGAATGAGCCCATTGTCTCCTGGTGCACATAGGAGGTTGTGAGTCGGGGGAGTGATTCTGCAGGCAATTTGATAGGCGTGGCCTGGGTGGCACCCTCTAGTGGGCACAATTGTGACAATATCCCCCAAAAAATACATCAGAAAGGATCGTTATCAGTCAATCGAATGCTTCCAAACCAGGGCTTAAGCAATGGTACCACGATCTCATTGACAATATATCACTTACTGTTGTGTATTGATTTCGAACATTATCCTATCTGAGTCTGGTGGAACTATTTCAAAGCACTTCTGTAAAGATTCATATATGTCACAACAAATGCTATGCTTTTGTAATTTGTTAAATGATTGCATGTTCAATTTGAGAGAATGTAATATATCCAATAATGGCCAATATTGTCACTTGTAACTTGGCCCACAACTGATATCAGTACTTTTAATGGCAGGCCTAGATTTCGAAAGTGTGAATTAATGACTTATAGACAGTGCTTTGAATGTTCATGTAACTTGCCATTTTTGTATGTTGAAAACGTGGTTTTCTTCATTCTTTTTTTTCTTCAAATACAGTCTATTGAGATGGATGATCAACATAAAAAGTTAAAATCTGATTCCTATCATTTCTAATCCAAGATTTGAAAATCCAGTAAACACTGAAACACAAGATCTCAAAGTTCAAACTGAGGGTCTATCAGGACCGGCGGTACAGTTTGAATGTAGCCGAAACTGTGCAAAATGTTCTGAATGTGCTGGAATACAGATGGGTGGGAACCGTTGTTATTCACGCTGGTAAGGAATGACACTGGGCAAACAGAAGCACTTTTAAAATATTTTTTGGGAGCTATATGACAATTATTGCACCACCGAATGTGTGAAAATATTTGCATGGCTCCCTGTATAGCAGAGGGACTTTGATGCTTTTAGCAGACTCCCAGCATTCAATACTTGGCTGTCGTCCTGGTATGCCAATCACAGAATAACTTTTGTTGATAACTAGGACTGATTCTGGGAGAAACCCATTTTCTTTTGTTGCAATGGACTCCATCCAAATAGACTTGGCTCTGTGGTCTTGTTAGGAAATATTCAGAATATGCTTAGAAATGTCTGTGACTGCACTCTTAGTACCTGTTTAGAATTCAATGTGATTAGTGATGTAAAACTCAATGTACCTCAGTCTGGTTTTGTAACAAAGTCTGGAGAATGCTACATTGCTAAAATTGCTACATTCAATCTGTTTGTCTTGTCCCATCAGAAAAACATATTCCCTTGGTGCCAAAATGGCCAAAGTAATTTTATAAAAATTGCTACAAAAGGAGCCTGCTGAATCTAGTGTTATTCAGAGCACAGTTAAGCTTTGCATTACTGGATATAATATCACTGAAAACCACAACATTTATAATCAATGACCTCCCTGAGGAGAACAAGTTAAAATGACAAGATTGACTTTGCTGGTGATTTTAATTTACATGGAAACTATGGCATAGACTCAAAGGCTGTAGAGTTCATTAATATTTTGCAGGAGTAACTCTTGGTCCCTCTCAGATAATTAGGTGTCATATTGCAAGGCCAATTCATTACTATGGGGACACTGTGGATTTGGTCATTTCTCAGGAGTTGATTCTTGATGTTATTGTATTGGATCATATTTATGTTTCAATCCAATATTGTATGCAGAAACCCCTTAGTATAAAATGAAGTCTCTTAGACTCAATGAGCACTCCATCTATATCTATGGTTAATTATGTGTAAAAGCTCCATTTATCAACATGTTGACAGTTTCAATGGATTGTCAACCATTGACATTGGTAGCATCATAAACACTAATGCAGTGGAAAACAAAATGTATTTACATCTCGGTTAACATTTGCAGTGAAACGGTGTAAAACTCACAAATAGTAAAGTGACATTAAAAATCTATAAATGTGCGACTAAAATAGTGTCGCACAACGAGGCAGGCCCGCTTTTCAATTATTTTCATTAGTTGAAAATGGATATAATCCTAGAATATAGATTTCTACAATAAATGTGCTCAGCATTAACTGGACTAACCAAACCTCTTTATCAAAAAGTTAGAGCTAGTGTGAGCTCCCCCACATGAATGACTTTGCCCTTCCTCCCCTACAGGTATCCACCAGCCCTCCAAGAAGTACAATGACATGTGTAGTTTCCAATTATACTCAAATTCCACATCAGCACACAACCTTTCAAATAGTCACCCTGATCTATAGGAACCACCTAAAATGATCTGTTAAACAGTTTTTAACTGTTGACAGTTAAAAACAACTGCTGCCATTTCTATATTTAAAGATCTTAAATTTATTAAAGATAAGCAGTTGTTTCAGGGTGGTTTCAGATGAATAAAATAATAAAACCATGAAATAACTTGTGTGAACCACGATTAGATCCTCAAACTCATATAAGCTCCTGTTCTGCAGTATATTTGGTTAACAGCTCCACAAAATTGTCTCTGATGCAATCCTCTACCTGATCCTTCAATCCCAATTCAACAAGATTCTTTGAGGTTTTTTATTGTCTCTGATAATGTGTTGGAAATTTGAAGTTGCCTGAAGACTGTTATAGTGAAACCCTTAAGAAAAATTATTTGGACCACTCTGTCCTCTGAAACTTATACCAGTAGCAAACCTTGCTTTCCTCGGTGAGAAGCTAGAAAAAGTAGTCTTTGACAACTATATAGCCTTTTTAAATGAAAAAGAGCATTCTGAGAATGTAATTCAACTAGACCCCAAAACAAGCAGGAGCTGAAGATGGCTGTGGTACAAGAGAACATACTCAGAAGTTCAAACTTCATGCAGATGTTCTAGTGCTTAATGCAGAAAAAGGGCCAAACATCTGAGAAAGAAAAATAAGGTTTTCTTTTGCTACAGAAGTGAAGTGAAGTTTGAAAACATAAGTGCACATTTAAACAGTAACTGAAACTGCCTTTTTCTGAGAAATATTGCCAAAGGCATTTTATTTCACTGATTCAGCAAGGTTGATGCATGGATTACAAGCATATTGCATGTGATGCATATTATTGCAAACAGACTTGATTATTCCATTTATCTTTTTTTTTTTACTGGTCTTCCAAAACAAAGATTGATAGATAACAGCTGGGGTTTCTGTCAGGCAGAGGGGGAGGCGTTGCAGCTATTTATCAGTCCTTATTGAGTCTAGCGCCTAAGCATGGATATATGTTCTCCTCTTTTGAAGTTCTTATTACTAACTGTGTACAGCCCGATCTAGCTAATAAAAGTGCTAGCGGGCAGTCCTTTTTTCTTGTGTCTGTTTACAGGCCACCTGGGCCTTACTCTGATTTCTTAAGGGAGTTTTTATCACACCTTGCAATTTCAGCAGATAAGGTCATAATTGTTGGTGATTTCAATATACACGTGGATAAAAATGGTGACCCTCTAGGAACAGCTTTTGCCTCTATTATTGATTCCATTGGTTTTGTACAGAATGTTTGTGAGCCTACTCACTACCGTGGCCATACCTTAGACTTAGTTTTGTCCCATGGTATTAGTGTGGTAAATCAGATCATTTCCTCATTACGTTCAATATTAAGGCATCAAATCCTCCTGTATCAGAGCCTAGACATTACTACAGCCGATCAGTAAACCCTGAGGTTATTCCAAAGTTTTTAAATATGCTTCCGGGGTCATTCCTCTCCACAGAAGAAAAGGCTGATGAAAATGCTGATGAAGCCGCTCTGGACCAATTGACTAACCAGCTAACCCTTACCCTCAGGAACACTCTTGATGTTGTTGCCCCCCTTAAAAGAAGAAACCCTAGTCGGAAAAAGCACACTCCATGGTATAACGATACCACCCGGGCCCTGAAGCAGTCCACTAGAAAATTAGAGCGAAAATGCCGGTCAACAAAGCTATAAGTATTTCATCTTGCATGGAAAAACAGCTTTCTTCAGTATAAGCAAGCTCTTGCTTCTGCTAGATCTGCCTTTTTCTCAAAACTAATTGAACAAAATAGACATAACCCAAAATTTCTATTTAGCACTGTAGATAAATTAACTAAAACAATCATCAGAGTTTTCATCTTATCCCTCCGATCTTAGCAGCAATGACTTCATGAACTTCTTCGATCAGAAAATTGAGGCTATTAGAGACCAGATTTACAAACTGTCTCCATCATGCACTATTTCTGTTCATGTTAATAAACAGCCCTGCACCTGGTTACAACAGGATGATTTACAGACAGCAGTACTAAGCTGTTTTACGCCCATTAGCATGGTTGAGTTATCTGAATTAGTTATGTCGATCCTATTCCTTCAAACTGGATTAAAGAACTATTTCCAGTACTAGGCCAGCGTATACTAAAAATTGTTAACACATCCCTAGTCACAGGACACGTACCTGAGTCACTAAAAGTAACAGTCATTAAGCCATTATTGAAGAAACCAAACCTAGAACCCGATAAATTGGAAAATTATAGACCCATTTCAAACCTTCCATTTCTATCAAAATTATTGGAGAAAATTGTTGCTAAGCAACTAAGTGCATACCTTAGCTCTAACGGTATCCATGAAGTATTCCAATCTGGGTTTAGACACCACAGCACAGAGACCGCACTTATCAAGGTTACAAATGATTTACTACTGTCAGCCGACCGTAACTCTGTGTCGGTTCTTGTGCTCCTCGACCTGAGTGCAGCTTTTGACACAATTGACCATGGAATTCTTCTGGACAAACTCCAGGCCTGTGTTGGACTTCATGGACAGGCACTCGCATGGTTTGGATCATACCTATGTGACAGGAAACAGTTTGTCAAATTAAAAGAAGAGTCTAGCTCCTCAATAATGAAATACGGTATTCCACAAGGTTCAGTACTAGGACCAGTACTCTTCTCGCTATATATGCTACCACTTGGCAATATTATCCGGGCAAATGGCGTAGAGTTCCACTGTTATGCGGACGATACCCAGATTTATATTTCAATGAAACCTGGCGAAGCACTGCCGCTTTCACGGTTGGAAGCCTGTATTATAGATATCAAGGTTTGGATGCTTTCAAATTTTCTGCTCCTAAATTCAGACAAGACTGAAATGTTGGTTTTAGGTCCCAAAATATTAAGGGAGAAATTGTCTACTCTCACCTTAAACTGTGATGGTTGTTTGGCTGAACCTAATATGGTCGTTAAAGACCTTGGTGTCACCATTGATCCTGATCTATCTTTTGATACCCATATAAAAAACATATCCAGAATTGCCTTCTTTCAGCTGCGCAACATAGCTAAAATTAGACACTTCCTGTCAGTCGATGATGCTGAAAAATTGATCCATGCGTTTGTTACGTCTAGGTTAGACTACTGTAACGCCCTGCTTTCTGGCTGCCCTAATAATTCGTTAAAGAGTCTCCAGCTTGTGCAGAATGCAGCTGCTTGTATCTTGACCAGAACTAAGAAGTATGAGCACATTACACCAGTACTAGCATCGCTTCACTGGCTACCCATTAAGCATAGGATAGACTTCAAGGTTTTGCTCCTGACTTTTAAAGCTCTGCATGGACGTGCACCTGTGTACATATCGAACCTGCTCCTACCTTATAAGCCCACAAGGTCACTGCGATCTCAAGACGCAGGCTACTTGGTAGTCCCAAGAATTTCCAAGAACCTAAAAGGTGGTAGGGCTTTCTCCTACAGGGCCCCACTACTGTGGAACCAGCTTCCAAAATTTATAAAGGAGTCAGACACAGTCTCAATATTTAAATATAGATTAAAAACGCACCTCTATGCTCAGGCTTACAATCAGTTGTAGTCTGGAGACAGGGTGCGAGAAGCCTGTAGTCATAGAGCTTTGTAGGTGGCAATCCTTTCCTTACTGTCACCTGTCAATCAGCTGTGACCTGACTTTACATGGGCTGGGTCTTGATAGGCGGGTATGGTTGTCTACCCCTCATGACTGCATGGGCTCTCCATCCCTGTCCTAGTAGATATGCAGCCATATTCTACTCCTGGCGGGGTCCCCCCCAATACATACCACTGCCACTTTACTCACTGTCTGCTATATTGCAAATTCCCTAATTGCTGTTTCCACCCTCTCCCCCACGCTGCCGGCGGGGCTCTTGCCCCAACCCTCGAGAGTCGTCTGGTCTCCCCCACCTCTGCGGTCCAGCCCCTCCTTCGTCATTGCCTCCACCCTGCCCACATCTGCCGCCACCTGCTGTTCCCCATCACCGCCACCCGGCCCCACCCATCATCTGAGCCACATCACATATCATATCTTGTGCATAAACTGGCTGACATGCTGGTCACCAGTCGGCACCCTGAGCCGACCAGAGGAGGATGGGTTTCCCCCTTGAGCCTGGTTCCTTCCAAGGTTTCTCCCCATCTGCCACAGGGAGTTTTTCCTTGCCACTGTTGCCTTAGGCTTGCTCCTGTGGGGGTTTAGGCTAGGGTTGTCTGTAAAGCGTATTGTGACAACTGTTGTAAAATACGCTATACAAATAAAATTTGATTGATTGTAAAATTCTGAAACATATACGAGGAATTGATGTGTGCAGTTTTTCTAGGTTGTTTTTGTCTTGGTAAAAGTCACATAGTTGGGAGCTGAAGAGTCTAAACTTATGAAAAATGTACAAAATGAAATAAAAAATGTTTTTCCAGTTATAACTGAGGAGAGACTTTTTTTTTTAGTTGCATCAATAATATTTATAACTTATAACTACCATGTTGCAATACAAGACCTTATCATGGTACCTGGGCAGAAAATGAAGGGGAAAATATTTACAATCCCATGAAAAAAAAAAAAGAAAAGTGAAAAATAAAATGCATACTGTACATTACTTGTTTACATTGCTTGTTTCCCACAGCGACTGTCTTTTGATATGAAAACAAATCTGTTTATTTTATCTGTGTCTCTCTTGGGCCAGGCATACACTGCAAGATATCAGAGCTGATTTGGGTATCCCAGACAAATTTTCAAGATCTGAGTGAAAACGGCATGTCGCAAGCCTCATTAGGAGTGTCATTGATCACATAGTGTGAGAGGGTCAGCACACTCCCCTTAATCACTGTCCCATTCTCCCAATACAGTCTGGGACATGCCAACCATTTTCAAATGTGTTTGATGTTTTGGTTGCTGCTGTGGTAGTGTGACAGTTACAAAGAGGCAATTTGTCACATTGGCCAATTAAATTTCTGCTCGTCTGGTACAGAACTGATTTTTAATAAACCCACAATCATACATTACAATAACATAACATACTGCACCCCGCTGAGAAAACATTTTAAAGTTAAAATTGGAATTGTTATAGCTACAATATGAAAAATGAAGGTGTCTAATGCCCTGATTATTATTATCTGGACACAATATTAAAGTATCCGGACACCCCTTAGTCTGGGGCAGTTTTTCATGGTTTTGGCTAGGCCCCTTAGTTTTAGTAAAGGTCAATCTTGATGCTACAGGATACAATCACATTCTAGACAATTCCGTGCTTCCCCAACAGTTTGGGGAAGGCTCATTATTTATTTTATATGTGCAAAAACAATGTATTAGTCATTGGACATGTGTATGATGTCCATGTTTATTGTTTTTCACAATTTTTAACACAGTAATTGCTTTTTATTCTGGACAAAATAATTGGACATCACGTGAACTACCAATATGCATGTAAATACCTTCCATCCATTATTTATACTCACTTTTCTTGGTCAGATCACGGGGGGTGCTGGAGCCTATCCCAGTGTACATTGGATGAGAAGCAGGAATGCATGCTGGATAGGTTGCCAATCTATCACAGGGCACACACAGGATTCACACACTCATAACTATGAACAACTTAGAGTCTCCAGTTAGCCTCCCCTGCATGTCTTTGGACTGTGGGAGGAAACCATTGTGTTAGCCAAATTTATTTTGAAAACAAATAAATACAATGTAAAGCATACAAACATGGATAACTAACGAATAATAAAAAGACCGAATATATTACTAAATATGGGTAAATAATGGATACAAAAATTATTAATTATTTGGAGCAGCACAAACATAAACACCAGAAATATTACGCTCAGAAACTGTAACTGGGTGACGGGCGCAATAGCTTAGTATCTCTACCGTTAACAAAGATTAGTCTGTGCTACAGGTGAGTGAGGGCTAACACTATACCTTTTGGTTGGTATGTTCCTGAATTCCTCTGGTGTAAGACCTATGAACAGAACTATTGGAGCTGTTAGTGACACACAGACAAGGCAAATGTAACCATGTTACATGCCATAGCTAAACACAACATACACAAGCCATAAAGTGACAATAAAACCTCCTCAATGTAATGTGCTGATGCGTTCCAATACTTAACGGGTTGTTTGGGTAGGTCAGTCCTGAGTCTTTTGTAGGACAAAAGATGGCAGCTCATCAGGTGGTCTGATATCTGGGTCTGGTGACTCCTGGGGCTTCTAGGCAGCAGGTCTGCAGAAGGTGTTGTGGCAATGTGGATTCCAGTCAGTTGGTGTGAATATGTGCAAATCTTCATTTGGGTCCAAATTAAGATTTGTCACAACTATTTGTCTTGATGTCAAATCTTTTATGACGGGCCAACTCTGTTTCAGTTATCAGGCAAAGTCTTCAAAGTTGCTTCTCTTAAGGGATGACTATGTCCTACCTATCAGCAGGCTTTTCAAGTGTGAAAGTTTTACAGGATTTATATTGACAGCAATCAATGACACGATGGTACCAGACATGGGAACCTAAGCTTGGTCGGTGATGGTGTTGGAAACAAACATGCACATGAATGGCCCTATCAATCAAAAGTGGATGGGCCATTGACACCTTGAAAGAAACCAGGAGCCGATCAAATAGTTTTATGGCTTCTACAGTGCTGTTCTTTTGTTGCCACAATGTCTGCATTGGGGGATCTGCCAGGCCTGGTGAAATTTGTTGCTGCTAACTTTAAGAACTTATGGCTAGGGGCTGTGGTGCTGCAGGTGTGAGTGTTTGCATCATGTCTTCAGAATGTGTATGTTTTTTGCATATTATGAATCAATGAAGAACCCGCCCATTAATTATACATGTAGAAATTCCAAGCAAATTTGGTTACAATTATGAAAGCAATTATGGATTCATTCAAACATATACATGTATGCCATATGTACCTTTTGGGTACCTATCTTTATACAACATTGACAAATAACACAGTTGCTTTCACAAGAAAGGGAGAAGGGCCCTGATTGCTTGGTGCTGCAATACCAGAAAAAATAATCACAGTAACTTTAAGTGGTGCTCAAAGGTACACAGGGCTTACATGAATCTGAAATTGGTGGTCCTTCCTCCATTTCACTGCATACAATTAACTGAGCTCTTCCAGATGCACACACAAGTGAAGAATGTGAATTTGTGTCAGACTGAGCTCCCATTCCATTAAGTATCTCTCCATTACAGTGCTGATTATTTAGTGCCATAAGGCATGAGTGACCTTCGGGCTTCCCAATCCCTGCCATGCCTCAGTCGCTCCATGGCTTGTAAAACACAACATGCACGCAAACACACGTGCATGGTTAATCATGAGATTTACATCTTAATGGTAAGTTGTGACTTGCAATGATTACATTTTCCCATTTCAGGTAAACTGAAAGTAGTTTTTTTTTATGAAATGGGAAAATAGATTGCATGAGACAAAAATGTATTACCTTATAATGGGCACCATCGATTCCCAAGGTTCTCACATTTGTTAATAAAATAATTCAGAGGCCCCCATCTACACCACATCAAGAAATGCAAACTGTTATAGACTAAAATCAGTTTACATAATGGCTGTTGGTAGAATTATTATATAAGAAACACCCTCCCACACTAAATGACAACATTTCCAGGGTTGGGGTAAATTCCATGTCAATTTAAGCAATTCAGGAACTGAATTTTAATTCAACTGATGAACTGAAAAATGAATATAATGTCTTACAATGATTTATTTATTTAATGTCTGGAATAGGCTGGGTTGAAATTGAACTGATCCAAACCATAAATATATCTATGTAAAAACGCATGCTTGATGAATTCTGTATTCAGTCAAATTAAGGTTGCAGTCAAGGGAATTAAGTGACAGCTGTGTAAGAGCAGGCAATGTTAATGTTCAATATAATTAGACACCTTCCTCTTTGGGTTCATGTAAATGGTTGGCTGTTGTATTAAAAATAATAACACTGAGCAAGAACTGCACAAGAACACACTAGGGCTGGCAAGCCAGCAAAGGTGATAAATTAGTGACTGGAAACAAACAGAGACCTGATGACCACTGTGATGCAAGTAAACATTAAATGTAATTATTTTAAAAATGCATCAGTTCATAAAAATAAATTCATACATAAAATCTGTTAACACTGTTCAAGTAATGTTAAAAATTGTTGAAAATCTTATCATTAAAAATAAATAATGAATAAGAGAGAATATAACATTTAACACAAAAATAAATATAATGAAGTAAAACCTTTATGATTTAATTTAGATTAATTTTAGGTTAGGATTAGGGTTAAGGTTATGGTTACAGCTAGGGTTCGAGTTACAGCTGGGGATATGGTTAGAGTTAGGGATAGGGTTACAGTTAGGGTTTCCGCTAGAGTTAAGGATAGGTGTAGGGTAACAGCTAGCCTTAAGGTTAGGATTACAGCTAGGGTTAGGGTTTGGGTTTTAGTTAGGGTTACAGCTAGGTTTAGGGTTAGGGTTAATGCTAGGGTTAGGGTAATGGTTACAGATAGGGTTAGGGTTAGAGTTACAGATAAGATTAGGGTTTCAGCTAGGGTTAGGGTTACAGCTAGGGTTAGGGTTAGGGTTACAGCTATGGTTAGGTTTAGGGTTACAGCTAGAGTTATGCTTTGGGTTGCAGTTTGCATTAGGGTTACAGCTAGAGTTAGGGTTAGGGTAAAAGTTAGGGTTACAGCTAAGGTTTGGGTTAGGGTTATAGCTGGGTTAGGGTTTGGGTTACAGCTAAGGTTCGAGTTAGGGTTACAGCTAGGGTTTGGGTTAGGGTTTGGGTAACAGCTAGGGTTAGGGTCACAGCTACGGTTAGGGTTAAGGTTAGGGTTGCAGCTAGGTTTAGTGTTAGGATAATAGCTATGGTTAGTGTTAGGGCTACAGCTAGGGTTATGGTTACAGCTTGGGTTGGGGTTAGGGTTACAGCTAGGGTTATGGTTTGGGTTACGTGTACAGCTTGTGTTAATGTCGGGAGTCAGGAGCAGCCCCGCGCTGCCTCCCGCCACCTAACAATGTTTTTTTTTTTCCCCAGGAACCCACCCACCACCAGGAGATCAGGACAAGGCAGGTAAAAGGGAAACTTTTATTTAGTGGTTAATTCATAAAAAAAACAGAGCACGCCACAATCTCGCACCAACCCTGCCCTTCCTTCTTCCCCCCCGCTTCCTCTAGCACTCTCCTACTCTGGCCCTCCCCTTCCCTTCCATGGAGCCCCGACGCAGGTAGGAGCAACACCCCTCACACGCCACACACTTTCAAGCCGCTGGGGTTCCCCTCACACATGCCCACACTCCGCAGAAAAACAGTGTACCCACTCTGGCCCCCCTGCGCCTCAGCCCCGCTCCCGGAGGGGGGGACCTCACCCTGCCGTCTCACAGGGGGAGCCACTAACACAGGCGGGGTCTCACACACACTCACACCTCACACTCCCACACACACACCACAAACAACATAAGAATCAAAATCAAAGAAAGGATGTAGTTGGCCCACGCCTCAATGCTGGGCTTACTCTACATCCACAAAAAAATAAAGAAAAAAAATCAAACCCTCAAAGGTCCACTGTCTCCCACTGTCCACGTCAGTCTCTGGGCTGCTGGGCGGCGCCTCGGACCACTCTGCTGTCCGCTGCACGTTATTGAAATCCCACTGTTTGCCACGCAGAGTCCCTGCTGCGCCCTGCAGCTGGAGAGCGAGTCAGCGCCGGCTCCGGTCCTGGTCCACGCTTTACAGTCTCACAGAGTGGGAGACTCGCTGTTCCTCCGCCCTCGTCAGGGCTTGTCTAGAGTCTCCCCTCGCGGCGTTGGTCCTTGCCAAAGTAACGCAGTGTCCTTGCCACAGGACCAGTCCGGCTCTGCACAGCACCGCTCCTCCCCGAATCCCACCACGTTTTCCACTTGGTCCGGGCGCAGTTCGCTCCTCGCGGCACCAGTGCAGCGTCCGGGACCGCCAGCCCGGCACCACCGGGACGGGAGACAGCTCAAACAAAAAAAGAGAAACAGAAATAACAAAAGGAAAGAAAACCCACCCTCAACAAAAACTAAACTAAACTAACTTAAAGCTAAAAAAAAAAAAAAAAAAAATGAAAAATCCTCATCTGAGGAACCCAACATCCACCCCGGCGTCTCTCGCGTTCTCCCTCTCACCTGCCTCCTTATCCCTGCAAGCTTGTTAGGGCAAACACGAAACAGCTGCGCCACGCCCCCAACCCCCCCCCCGACCGGCGAATCGGCTTACGCCCCGATCTGCATGTGCACCCAGACTCCAATAATCAATCCCCCAGTGAATCCGGCACAGCTGTCAGGCTACCTCCTGACATTAGTGTTAGGGTTTCAGCTAGGGTTAATGTTACGGTTAGGGTTAGGGTTTGGTTTAGGGTATCTGCTAGAGTTACAGCTGGGGTTTGGATTAGGGTTAGGTTTACAGCTAGGGTTAGCTTTAGTGTTTCATCTAGGTTTAGGGTTAGGGTTAGGGTTATATATGCTCTTTATTGGTCTTTGGAGTGGACATAGCCTGTTCAAATGGATTAAAAGTTTGAGGTTCCGTCCACATAGCGTGAAACATTGCATTGGATGGCAACGTCACCTTTTCCATCAAGCATCAATTTTGTATTTCTGCAGTGGCAGATTAAGCGCATCATGTCAAAATGAACACCCAGACGAGATGTGCTCAAGTCTTTTTGCATTCGAATGTAATGGGCAAAAGCATGCAAGTGATGTCAGGACCATTTAAAACGCTATTCTCACTGCCACTTTCCACTGTCCTTCAGCCTTTGTGCAGTCATTCAGTTTATGCCACAGTGAGTTGATTAGTTACAATTAGCTGCTGCCCAGTTATTAAAATTAATATTTTTAAACTCATCTTGTAGTTCATGTAAAGTTGCAAAAACTATTTTATTGAGACATTTTACTGTGAAAAATAACATTTAGAATAGGATCTGCATATATTTATAATATTTATAGTTTGTAAGTTTTGGTTTGAGTGTGATTAATTAATTAATTAATAAAGGCATGTGGTGCATTCCAGAGGGTAGTTGTGAGTTGTACTGTTGTATTTTGTGTATTTGTAAGTGTCTATTTCAACTTGGCTGCAACCAGATTTTCTCTTGGGGACAATAGAGATCTATTAATTGCTTAAACTTTTCAGAATGGAAACAACCTGCATGCTGATTCTAATCAGGGTAGATGGTACCCTGCTTTGTTGGTACATTCACTCTGTGTCTACATTAAGAGGATAAATACTTAAACCTAATGTCTTTGAGTAATAAAACAAAGTTTGTAAAACATAGACCTGATCTGGGAAATACATGACACACGAGAGATTGAGTCAATGAGAGGACAGAAAGCATAATTCAATTCCCTCTATCAGAGACAAACCAGGCCATTCATATGCTATTCTTTAGTTTTTTTAATTATTTGGTTTACCATCGAGTAGTGATTACCCTCAGCAGAATGAGTAGCAATTACCATTAGCAGGTTTGCCGAAATGGCTAAACATAACATGGCAACCCTACAATGGTAAGGTCTGTTTTTCATTGATCTGAGGAACATAATCTGATTGAAAATGCACATTTCAAGATTCACAACGTCCACGGCCTACTACAATTTAGATGACAGGTGTCAGGTGAAACCATTTGTAGTTTTGGAGATCACAAAAGAATTTTCTGACCAGAGGAAGGCTTTTTTGTTTCTTCAACCTTGCCTCTAAAAAATAAATCACATTAGAATTTTCCAGCACTTAATGGCCGGTGTAGATTTGGCAAGTTTTACTTAATTAATTACATAGAGTGATTTGTATGCTTTGAGTAACTTGGCATTTTTTCGCGTTGAAAATATTTTTGTTCAGATATAAATGCTTCTGGAGATGCAAACTATATGTTATTTTCTGCAGAGTACTCTAAAACTATATGTTACAGTGTTGAAGGTGGACAGCTTCCATTCAAGTCTTATTGAAAAAGAATAGAAGCTCTGTAATATATGACTCTGCACACTGACACAGAAGTATAGTAATATACAGCTGTGCAATAGGTAGGGCACCATCAATATGTGAAAGAAGCCTTTCTTAGCCCTGAAGTGTGTGGAGAGATTTTGGAAGGATGCCAGAGCTTGATACTGAGGAAACTCACAGTATTGACTCATCTGTACAGCCAAGCTGCAAACTGGGAAGTAGAGACTTCCTTCACTCTGCTGCATTTGCATATGCATGTATTGAAGTATGGCACACAATTCATTGTATCCAGTACAAAAATGTAGCACAGATAAAGTGCTAACAGTACATATTCATCCTTGTGATTAAGAAAACAAAAATACACAGATGGGTTAATGAACATGTTTTCCTGTTGTGTTTGACCGATTTTTCATATTTTGTAAGACTATAGAACATTTGCAATAATGGTATGGCTTTGCTGTATGTTGATCTTTAAGTCTTGGAGAAATATTATGTACTTTGTTAAAATCAGTTAATGCCACTGATCTTGTGATTTTGTGCCCAAAAATCATAAAGGATAAAAGATCTTACGGTCTTTTTCACAAATAATAAATATTTATTATTAAAATACAACATGTAGCTGCTTACTTTGTAACCTGTGATTAAATTTTGTATACTTGAATACATTAATATCAAACATGATTTATTTGTAATTTATATTTATTCAATTTAATTTATGATGACTTGCAAATTTAAGGGCAAGTTGCTTACACACCAATTTTGTTGGGACAGACTACTGGTATCAAGTCCAAATATGATTAACATCCTGTGTCTTAATTAGTATTACAGTGACCATGTTGGTTCAAGAAGAAACAAGTCAACCACCTTTTGAAACTGAAATGGTTTTCAGATACACAGTGCCCCCTGCTGGTGCAGAAAAACACAACACCGGAAGACAAAATATTTATAAGTGCAGCAATGCTTGTGTGTGCACAGCACACCACTATCTAAGGGTGGCTGTATCTATATGATATAGCCAAAGCAGTTGTGCAGTACATATAGGTTTGTGGACATATATCATGAAATGATAAACTGCTAACTTTGATAGAGAAAAGTGCACAAAAAGAACAATATGACTGTGATGAAGAAAATAGTTCTGTGTATGCTGATACATATGCTTTGCACATTCTACTCTGAGGATTGCTTCAGGGGAAACAGTGTGATACTGCTAGGTCGGAATAACATATATAGAATCAAAGGGAAGTAAATCTAAAGTCCATAAATAACCCTTAAATTAGAAGTGTCCAACTAAATGTCTGCGGAAATATTATGTTCCAGTAAAGACAGTTCATTTTTAAAATATGTACTGAACCTCAATTTACTCTGCAGAGGATATCTCATGCAAATCAAACTGTTTGGTGAAAAGTAATATTTTTTAATACATACGTTTCTGTATTTCTGTTTTTGTTTTGGACAATCTACTAGTTGTGTACAAAAAATTTAAATACTAATGGAGCATCATTTTAATAGAATATTGTTTCGTACAGTTTGTTCATACAGTTTATGCATATTGATAATTCTGTTGGAGGAATAAGTTGGGACACCAGTTTATCTAGGGCATGTGACTTCAACTTGCATTACTATCTAAATCCCCATACAGTCAGTGTATACATTGGATTGTTGCAATCACCTGACTAATTATACAATCAGGGATCAATTGTGACCTTTACTGCCCAATATTATAAAAAGTTCTGTGGTTCGATGCACTGAATGTGACAGTGTGAAAAATACTGCTGCCAGTCATTGTCTGTGCTTAACTCTGTCATCAAGGGTATGAATATACGCAAAGCATGACGAGAAAATATTTCCGACAATATTATGGACCTACCAGAATGCTTCACTGTCGCAACCAAGCGTGGTTATGGAGTTATTTAGGTTGGCACTACATGTCGATTTGTCCATTTCATAAGAACAGAGTGAAAAGATGATTTATTTGACCATACAAAATTTTCAACTTCTCAGACGTCCATAGATTGTGTATTGTTATGTTGTGATGTTGTTAGAGTACCTGACTATAGTTTCCTGGTCTGTGGAGTTCTTGTCAGATCATTTTTAGTGAAAATATCTCAGTCAGTTTAAAAAACTATGTAGTCAGCTGCTCTGCAGTTCTTCCCCTGCTTTGCCTTGCACCCACTGTTGGCCTTTGATGAAGATGTATTCACACTGAGTTCTCAGAGAAGATGTAGGGGTTGGGGGGTTTAAGTTTATACATCCCCCATCCACCCGTTTCATTACATCTCCGAGAGCTGTGAAGTACAAAAAAACTGAAGAAACTGTTTGTACACAAAAGATATGTGGAAGTTGATTGTGAAGAACCTGAACCCCCCTCTCCACCCAAAATGTTAATGCCTGAGGAAGATAAAAATTTTAAAGTACTCATTCAACCCCCTCTGTTCTGAATTTGGTTCAGAATATCAGATGCCCTCACCCAACCCCCACAAAATGAATGACATCACTTTTTAAAACTTTATTTGTGAACTGTCAGCAAGTTGAGTCATCTTACTCACTGAAGCTCCTGTAAAATGTGTCCCAACAATCACTCCTCTTTCAAGGTTAGTGAGGACTTTTCCAGCTTTGTGAACCATAATTAAAGACACTGAGCCATGTCTAGTTTCTTTATACATTGCCCAATTCATATCAGGATGCTATTTTTTAACTAATGGATGAGCCATCATGCAAGCTTTCTGTATACTTGCTGTGCCTCATTTATCCTTTTTCCATTTCCCCCCACAAGGAATACATTCACCAATAAAAAAACACATGAGCTGCTTAATTTAGCAGTTGCTAACTAGTTTTCTTTGTTGCAATTATTTGTAAGAGTTTTGATTGAATGGAGTTTTATTAAAATTTGGCCAGATGGATCCATGTGTCCCAGGCTCATACCTCTTCACTTTTAAATCTGGTTGAAGCGGTACAGAAAACTCAGTGAGGGCAGGTCAAAGTTGAAGGCGGTGATGCGAACGAAGTGTGTGTGAAATATGTCACACTTCCACAAACCACCCTGACATTTTTATCACTGCTACAGAGAGTGCAGTTCCCAGAAAATAATGTGAGAGCCTTGATCTCTCAAAATTTGGTCATCTGGGTGTGAGACTAATGATATCACCTATTCTCAAAAGGAAGATTTCAAGTTAAATTATTTGGTTACTTCCATCTACTTGCAGTGGACTTTCCCATGACCTCTACAGACTTTTACAGAGTAAAGACTACATATCAGAATGTTACTAGCCATTAAAAAACTAGCAAGCTATTTCTCCTTTAACATATTATTGCTCCTAAGTTGAATATTAGATCTGGGTGAATGGGTTTAATGGTGTAGCTGTGAATTCTTTCATTACATTAAATTACATTAATTTAGCAGACACTTATCCAAAGTGATTTACAGTGAAAGAGAACATAAATGAACACCTGTCCCAGACTTGGCTAATATTCCCACAAGTGTGTGCAACATCACTAAATTATTAAATGTAAGTAAGCATACTTTGTCTGAAAAACATACCTATCCTTATCCTTTTTCCCTGATTACCCTGAAAAAAGTTTTTATCATCATTTATTTTTTATTGGTTATAAAGGTAAAAATAAAAATTGAGCTGTTCCTATACAAACTAGGAACTTCTTGTTTAAAGTATAAAAAACTATTTAAGGCTCTGTAATGATAAAAAAAATCAATATGTGGTAGCCCCTCTATGCTCAATAGATTATTCTGTTTACCAATGCTCATACATGTTCAGTGGCATATTTAGCTCAATACCCTACAATACAAGTCAAGTTGTATAATACTAAGGCATTTGTTCACAATTTGTATTCCTGACAGATTGCATTAGCAACATCCTCATTATATTCTGAAAGCACTGCAATTCCATATAAAACTCTTATGAATTTTGTTTTCCACTTGCTTAACATAATTATTCAATGATGTAATAATATGTAATATATTTTACATTCAATTCGTTTCCTATTTAATTCACATCTGTTCCTCCTTTTGAAGTGCCCTGTTCAGCCAAATGTTACTCAAATTAAAGTGTTCCATTTGATATTCAGATGAACTGTACAGAAGTTTCTTTTGAAAGTCAAATCTGAATTATTATAAAATCCTTCCAATAGACTGACAGTAATTCTGTTCCAAACTGGTTTTACTTCACCTTTAGGAAACCAGCTGATTCAAGATTGTCCTATTTCACCTGTGACCCTAATGAAAATACTGTACATTAATATAATCTACTACAATGACTGCTGTACCATTCAGAGCATGCGAGCAGAGCAAAGTCTGAGTGGAGCGGACTTAATTTGACCTAAGTGCGGTGCAGGGTTTCGAAAGGATGGAACATCCCTCTGTTCTCACTCAGTATCGCTCACTCATAAGCTTTGCACATGAGCGGACAGAAAACTCACCCACACTGCCATGTATGCTGCCCCCTTTCCCCAAACTCCTACCCTGCAGCAAGTAATTAGCAAACTTTTCTAAGCTGTTAGTTAAATAGTTTTGCAAGGAGACAAAAACATGCACCATTAAAGTATATTCAAAAGAGCAAAATGAGGAGAGAGAATGTGATGACATGGGCTTCACAAGCAAAGACTCACTGGAATGTGAAGTGACATAACCAAAAAAGAGATTTTTTTTTTTTCAGAATGCAATTGAATTATTGTAAAATGCAGATTTTGAAATGTCCTGCTCTCCAAAGCATTCTATGGGGTAGCAACAAGTTGCCAGTAAGCTACTGTGAATTAGTTTACTGTTATTGCTGTAATGTGAAATACAGTAACCATTATCTGACTGTAAATACAAACACAGTATAACACTGTAATTGCCCATTGTAAAATGCAAAACTGTACTGTAACCACTGTGCTAAAGATGAATTAATCTGTAGTAGAGCAGTTAGGCACCCCCACTATCACTCCACCTCTCCCTCTCTTCCCCAGAATGTAAACTCATGCTCACATGCCAGTTCCAGGCTGCCATCCCTTGTGAGACATTGCATTGCCTATCAAAGCCCCCACCTTCTCAATCCCACTTGAAAAAGACATTTAGATAACTGCCTTAAATTTTCTCTTCAACAGATAAAATGCATGTTCAATTGGATTTAGGTCAGGTGACTGACTTGGCCAGTCAATAATTTTCCAGTTTTTGGCTTTGAAAAACTCCTTAATTTAGCAGTATGTTTGGAACCATTGTCTTGCTGTAGGATGACGTTAGGAGGCATTTGGTTGAATCTGAGCAGATAAGATGCTTCTGTGCACTTCAGAATTAATTATGCTGCTGATCAATATTGACACAAATGAGATGCAGTGAACACAATCACTGTGAATCCCCTGCAAAAGTGCTCAGGATAAAAGGAATAACATGGTTACAAGCATTCAAAGGGAAGCTGAACCCTGCCCTACTATTACCAGGGATTAACAGCTAGTGTGTAGAGGCTGGGAAAACTCCTGAGGGAATGGGTGTCCACTGACCTGTCGAGGGATAAAGCAAACAGCATTCTAGCCAGGCTCCTGAACTTGTATTTAACCAGGAGCATTGTCTGGAGCTATGTGTCACTTCAGTGTCCAGCTCTGCAGCATGAAGCCTCTGTGTGGGAAGGTATTCTCAAACATCTAATTAAGGATTTGGGATGGGAACCAAAATAAATGTTTCTTCATGAGATTACTATAATCCACTCCATGTAGTGCCAGTGCAGTAATAGAATGATTATTATTATTATTATTTTTAACCAATTTGAACCAATCAAAAACCAAATCAAAATAAACAAGGCTACCTGATAATATATTCTAATTATTTTCATTTATTACTAACTTCATTTATTTTATCTTAATTTAACACCTCATAAAGCGTTATTTATCGAATTTGTTATTTGTCTGTTCAAATGAACAGACTCGTCTAGTTAAGATGGAATTTTTAAGCAAGATTCCAAATCTATTGATATTAAATAATGTGAATTTTACTTCAGAAATGTAAGGAAAGAAAATATGAATCTTCATTACACTTTTCTCCAACTGAAAAGACATGGAAATTAACTTAAATGGTAAAGAGGAGGAGTTCCCAATATAAAAATTAATCTATCTCTATAAATATTTTCAGAATTGAGCCAAATACGAAAACCATTAGTTATTCCCCACCCTCCCCATACAGTATAACAAATAAAAACAATCAAAGTAAATCTGAAAAATTCAAACAAAGGAATAGAACAAGAAGCATGGAACTACAGCTAGTGTTCAATGATGCAGCTAAATTCTAAAAGCCAACTTGAAATAGGTGAGTTTTCGGTCAAGTCTTAAAACATTCAATACATTTCATCTCTATTATCTGTTGTGGGATTTTATTAGCTTGGGGGCATAAAACAAAAAGAAGCCTCAGTCTTTTTGTGCTTTACCTTTTGAACTTGGAGTTGGCTGGCCACTGCAGATCTGAGGTCGCGTCAAGACCGATATTTTATTAAGAGATCAATATGTGCTCAGGTGCTAGGCCATCTACCGTAACAAGAGAACCGTAAAATCAATTCTATTAACAGGTGGACAGTGCTATCAAAACTGGTGTATTATGTACCATCTTCTCGGTTACTGTCAAAATATATGCAGACATATTTTCCAGTAATTTTAGCTGTTTTCTTTTTTTTGCAGTGGAATGGGCGGGGGGGAGTAGGGGGGTGGATTTAAAGTTCAATTCAGCATCTATCAATACATCCAAATTTCTCCTGTTTTTATGTTTAAGGCCAGTGTCTCTAATGTTTTCCCTTTGATCTGTTAACCCAATGAGTATGCTTCAGCTCGGAGACTGCCATGCAGTTGGCAGAAAAGCAGTGGGCCCACACCAGAGCCTTATGGAACTCCATAAGTAATTTTAAATATTTATGATATATGTTCTCCTAAGGCCACAAAAATCTGTCTACTTATTAGGTAAGTCTAAAACTAATATAGTGAATGATGAATGATGTCAGGACAAATTACATTGCTGCCAGCAAGTACAGCAGGCATCCGGTCGTTAATGTCCAGAACTCTTTCTCAGAGGTGGTAAATGTAGGTTCAGAAAGTAAAAGTCCTCCCCAGTATTTTCTTTCAATCACTGGATTTGCTGATTAGCATAATTCCTCGGCCAGGAGGATGTGAAATCAACTGGCAGTGGGCTCAGGGTGGGACTTACAGTTGGGGCCTAGGGAGCTCATCCTCATTGGCTCAAACCACATTATCAGCAGAGAGGGGGTCATATAGCCTCTGACTTTTCCAGGCAGCATCGAAGCACTGTGACCAATCCACTCTCAGAGTCTTAGGTGTGATGATGGGAGAAGGACAGGTAGCTGAGGTTGGGATCCAGTGAGGCATGAAGGAGATGGAAAGGAGAGTAGAATTCCTCCGTTGCCATTACATTGTCCATTGAAACATTGTTTAGATTTTTTAAGTTAATTATTTCACATTGCAGTTAAAATTGTTTAAATGCATTCAGTACACTGGAAGGTGGAATTGTTTACCACAATTAACATATTGCACTCAAGGCATTGCTTGGCCAGAGGGAAATCGATTGTCTTTGCGTGAGAGTTCATCCAGTTAATGGACCATAGAAAAACTAAAATAAAATAAAATCAATCCATCCAACCATACACACACACACACACACACATATATATATATGTATGTATGTATATACACTCACCGGCCACTTCTTTAGGTACGCCTGTTCAACTGAAAACTGCACCCACTAACGCAAATATCTAATCAGCCAATCACGTGGCAGCAACTCAATGCATTTAGTAATGTAGACATGGTCAAGACGATCTGCTGAAGTTCAAACCAAGCATCAGAATGGGGAAGAAAGGTGATTTAAGTGACTTTGAACGTGGCATGGTTGTTGGTGCCAGACGGGTTGGTTTGAGTATTTCAGAAACTGCTGATCTACTGGGATTTTCACGCACAACCATCTCTAGGGTTTACAGAGAATGGTCCGAAAAAGAGAAAATATCCAGTGAGCGGCAGTTCTCTGGTCGAAAATGCCTTGTAGATGGCAGAGGTCAGAGGTGAATGGCCAGGCTGGTTCGAGCTGATAGAAAGGCAACAGTAACTCAAATAACTGCTCGTTGCAACAGAGGTATGAAGAAGAGCATTTCTGAACCCTCAACACCTCGAACCTTGAAGCAAATGGGCTACAGCAGCAGAAGACCACACCGGGTGCCTCTCCTGTCACCCAATGAAGTGGCCTGTGAGTGTATATAAATTATGCAACAGATAGGACACTGTCACATTCTTTTGGGAAGAAACTGAATCAACTTTAGTTTTGGATCTCTGAATAAAGTGTCCTACTTGAGGCAAACTACCTTGGAATGGTGCTTCCTGTCTTTTTCGTAGATACAGCTTTTCCCCTCCAGATGCATCTAATAAGGCCTTATTTCACTCACAACCTCTAATGATGTAAGCACATTTTTAACTACTGGTTCTCCTGTGCCAAAAGACTGGCGGAATTGCTTTTGGCTTCTTAGAAAAACAGTTGATAATTTTCAGATTGGTTTTAGGATTGCACTCTGAACACTCAGAAGCTGTTGTAAAAGTCACACAAATGATCTCAGTATTATCTCTGTATATTCACTATTTTTTAATTATGGTTCTCAGTTAGCATAGTAAAATTAAATTTAATTTAATACTTTAGAGATGTAGCAAATACACTTGCTGTTCTGTGAATGTTCTTAGGTCTAGCACTGTTGCTGATATGACCCAGGGTGCAGTTTTGCATTATAATTTTCTCTGGATAGGAGCATCTGCTAAATGATTATAATGTAATGTAGGTATCTAATGTGGTAATCAGAAGTGCAAGCAGATGCAGGCATTGATCCTGCAGATCTACCACCTGTCCTTCACAGGATGTCCACCATGTTGGCAGCAATAATGCCTCATGGGAGTTTTCCCCACTGTGTGTGAGGAAAATTATGACTTCATATTTCTCTTCTCGGGCGGCACGGTGATGCAGTGGTTAGTACTGTTGCCTCACAGCAAGAAGGTCCTTGGTGCGAATCTTGGCTGGGGCCTTTCTATGTGGAGTTCGCATGTTCTCTACTGGTACGTCGCTTTGGATAAAAGCGTCTGCCAAATGAATGTAATGTAATGTAATGTAATTCTCTACTGGTACGTCGCTTTGGATAAAAGCGTCTGCCAAATGAATGTAATGTAATGTAATGTAGTTCTCTCCGTGTTCGTGCAGGTTTCCTCTGGGTACTCAGGTTTCCTCCTACAGTCCAAAGACATGCAGGTTAGGTGAATTGGAGAATCTAAATTGCCCCTAGTTATGAGTGTGTGAGTGAAAGGTGTGTGTGCCTCTTGCCCAATGCATGCTGGGATAGGCTCCAGCACGTCCCACGACCCTGACGAGGAATCACCAGGTATAGATAATGAATGGATTTTTCTTCTGTTCCATGGCAACTATAATAAATGACCATTGACACAAACATATATGGCAGGTGTTGATTCCACCTGTGGTGTGTACAATAGTTACTTTACCATAGATATTGGACACATGTTTAGGTAATTTTGGACTTTTGGCCAGGGACATGGTTATTTCAGTTTTCATATTAAGTGCCTAATTCACTCTGAGCAAGCGGGCCTATATTTCAGCCTGTAAGCAGAGAAACTCCGGAGAAACAGCAAGAGCTCATCTCTGCACTTTCAATATTCATGTGCTCTTTGGTCCTTGGAGCTTCCCCGCAGTGCATTCATTTGCACATCTGTTCTTCTTTTGACACCATCTGGAGCCATGAGGAAAAGCTTGTCAGGAGATTTAATAAATTATATTACTTAATTGATGCTTAAAGATCACAATTAGAGGAGCTAATAATAATCTCCTGTCAGTGTTCACAGATGCTCAGCTGTTTGCTACAGCACAGTCTTGCAAGGCACATGCGCAATACTCCAAGCAAAGTTTTGAAGGTTGCCTGTGGAAATGCATTATGGGTGAAATACCTTCCTGAGGGCCTCCGTTCATAAAGGCACTCACCACAAGGGCTGGCTGACCCCTACAGCCCAGACATTATTAGATGTAATGATGATATTAGCTGGCAGCGTATAGACAACATTGACTATGTTACATCGGGGTGCATTTATGTTGGCTGGTGTTTATCGCCTCATTGCTGTATAAGTTCCCTCTAGTTACTCACCCTGTACTTGAAGATTATGAGCTGTCACAAAAAGATGTGCACCTCCTTCAATTGGCTCTAGGTCTCTGGTAATATGCTGTATGACGCATAGAGTAGGACAAAGTCACCAATCGGCAGGCAAGTGTTATGAAGGAGTGTTCTCGAAGCACAAGGGTGTGCTTTAACGCCCCTCGTTCACACTCTACACAGGAATGACTGTCAAAGGACTAGTTTAACCACACATATTAAAAGATAGTTTACCATGAAGCTGAATGTTTGTTATTCATTTTCTAACCTCGATAAATATATTTTGACTTGGCAAAGAGAGCTCTCACTCTTTGCATATTCAATACATGTCAAAAGGTCCACAGATGAGTTGGAAACCATACAACCACAAAACTTCTACTTTAAAAGGGCAAAATTAATGAATCAATGAGTCATTTTGAGGCTGCATATGCAAACAAGGCTATAACCTCAATCTGAAGTGTCTATGGAGTCCCAGGTGCTCATGTATCTGAGGAACAGGATTTTTTTCAAATCATATTGCAACTGTACATTGTATATTTCTGCTGTTGTGCACCATATTGAGCTGCGCAAATCGGTGTCAAAAGGTACTATATGCAATTGTACAATCGACCATCTACATCATTTGAATGTTGTGACATGAAGAGGAATAATGCGCTTGCAAAACATTGCTTGCGTGACTCTGCAGCCACTATAGCTTGTTGGCTTTTCTTGAAAATGAGATCATAAGTAAAAAGGAATAGATAATTTCCTGTTTAAGGATTATCCACCCCTTTGAACATTCAGATAACATGACAATTCTTGCTCAACATTGATACAGTTATGATGTGTATAAATTCTCTTTACTCTCTAATTGGTGTGAACAAAACTATCTTGTGCTGAATGTGCCAAAACAAGGGAGGTGATAATAGATTTCATAACAATTGAAAACCTTTGATGGCCCAACTGTGATCGAGCATGAAGTCAACAAGCTTTTGGACTCTTTGAAAACCTGATATTAAATATTACATTACATTACATTACATTACATTACATTACAGGCATTTAGCAGACGCTCTTATCCAGAGCGACTTACAGAACTTTTACATAGCATTTTACATTGTATCCATTTATACAGCTGGATATATACTGAAGCAATTTCGGTTAAGTACCTTGCTCAAGCACCTTGCTCAAGCATACAACGGCAGTGTCGTACCCGGGAATCGAACCTGCGACCTTTCGGTTACAAGTCTAGTCTAGTTCCTTACCCACTGTGCTACACTCCGTGTAATTTTCATAAATAAAATTAAGAATAGTTATTTTAATTTATTCACATTTTATTGCTCTCTTCAGACATCCTTCTGCGTATCAGATTTTTCCTGCTGCCAAGGCAAATGCAGTCCTGAAATGTTCCTCTCTGTACAAGAATACATTAAACTGTGAGACCCCCCTAAGTGTCATGGAGCACTTGTTGTATCAACTGGTTTTGCATCGATTCTTGATTTGGTATTTTAAGCACGGTCGTCCATTTGCATCATTTCTTGATTTGGAGTAATTTTCCCTTTATGTATGCGCTTTTGTTTTTGAAGCGTGATTGTCCTTGTGGGCCACCGTAATGTACACTGTAAGTACAAACATAAACACATCACAAATAAACAAGAACACATATACTGCATGTACATACACATCAACCCAATAAAAGCATACGTGAAAATATACAGAGAAACATTATAGGCATAAAAACACAAGCCTGTAAAAATTCCTCTCGAATACAAACTACTGGAGTTGGGAAAGAATTAGCTGTCATTGTTCTAATGAAGTTCCCTGTTACCTTCTCATTTTTGCTGTACATGGGATGCCATCTTCACCAGCAGATTTATGTAGCTCTGCTTCAGCATATGTCTCAAATGTATGACTGGGCGGCTCAGGGAAGACATTTTTGTCAGCATGGTCACAAAGACTTTGGACACAATGGATGATGTCACCCTAAGGCTTTGTGGAAGCTTCACACTCGTCATCTTGAGTAGCATTTGAAAACAATGCTCAGAGGGCTGCAAGCAGATACAATGCCTGGAGATGGCTTTGCAGGCTTACTCTATTTTTAAATCACAAATGGATGTGAGGTGCGATTTGAGGTCACTGCAAGAGAGCAAGGCAAGCTGGTCAGCTTATCATTTTTCTTTCTGTGATATTGTTGATTGTGGCCTCCTCCTGTTCAGTGTTTTGATAATATATAATTGCAGTCAGATTTCTCTGGCTCCCTGGGCAGCAAGCTCAACCTGTAAGTGATGCATGCTGAAGTAGGTGTTGCCTCAAAAATGAAAGTGTTGTCTCCAAGGAGACAGTTTCCAGCGCCATGTTTCACCTGATGCCTCATCACAAGGTTCTCGTAAGCAGCACTAAACAGCTTGGCCTTTGGACTGATGTTAAATCCCCACACGATTGAATAGCTGAAAAAAAGGCTCAAGATAATCCTGGGGTATCTACAAGGTCTTGAAACATATTTTGGACACTTCTGCAACCTACAATAACACTTCTGCAGCAGTTCAGAGCACCTGCCACACTGCTGCTAAATGTCCTCAATGTACTCCCATCTGATTTTTTTCCTCCACCTCTCGTTTGAAAGAAGCCATGTTGAGCAGTATTTTGATGTACTACTTTAGTACAGGGGGAGACTCATTTTAGGTTAGTCTCTGTTATAAATGCTTTGTGAATCTAGTCATGAATGCTTTAAAGAATGAACTCAAAGCTTTCTGGTTTTTTTTTTTTTTGTTTGTTTTGTTTTTTTGCGAATAAAGTTTAGCATTTACTTCTTAAGCTTTTGGTGATGTTGAAATTCCAGTGTCCTGTAGGCCCATATAGGCAAACGGCTGGTGGGGCAGCAGTGCACAGAGTATGCCTCAATGATAAAATTGTGAAATGGGCCCCCATGGGCCACAGAACATCTCTGCACACACACACACACACGCATGCACATGCACACACAGGCAGGCAGGCATACCCCAAATGGTTTCAGCTTGTTGTGTGACCAGGCGCAGCAGCACAAGAATATTGTTCCAGGTGGTGAGTTCAGATATCCTGTGTGTCCGTTTTGGCTTTCCCTGACAACAAGTGGGTCACTCATTAAAAGGGGCAAACAGACAGATGTCAGTTCATGTTTGTTGCAAACAGTAGCAATGGAGGAGGCCAGATGTCCAGGGACTTTCCCTGAACATTTCTTGGCATTCCCAACAGCAGGCTAGCACCTGCTGATACCAGAGGGTAAAATCTGAAAGAAAAAAAAAAGAATGACTTCCTATGTAGTAATCAGCTTGATGTTCACTTAATTTATGCTAGCAAGACAAATAAGCTCTCTCCTACGTATTTCATAAAGGCACAAGTGTATTGCATTTTATGATGGGAAATCTTGATGAGCGCCATAGATAGCATCCCAGCAATAAAAAGATGGTGTATTTTTTCCTATGTTTGAAGGCATTGTTGGATTGTAGTATGTAAGCTGAAAAGTGTGCAGGAATGGTGGTGCATCAGTGCTGTCAGGACAAGGGGTGTCTCTTTTTTGGGACCCTGCCCCCCAAAATGTCCTCTGTGTCTCTAGCATGTGACATGAACAAAACACATGTACTGCTTCTACTCTCAGAAAAGAGGGTTCATCTGTGTCTCCATAGGGGATCCCTATCTAGTTCAAGGGTTCTTTGTCAGGCAAAATGGTTCAATCTAGCAGCTTCCATATTTTTCATACCTACCATAGAGGGTTTCAGAAAGAACTAAAAAGAGCAAAAATAACCTTTTTGTAGGATGATGGAATGAAGGTTCTGCATGTTCAGTTTTGCTCCAAGACCTCACATCATGAAGAAGTATGGCTATATGGCCCTTTGCATTTCAGTGGGTCTATGCCTATGATAGCATGGAGCTTGTGCAGACACTCTGAGTTCATGTTTGCTTATTATTGGCTACTTAGCCAATCAGTTAGGAAATATGCAACTGGAATTTTCCAAGACTCATTGAACTGACATCTTTTGAAACTGGTAAAAAAAATTGTCATCTGCTTTGTAACAGCCATGTCCAGAAATCCAAGGACAGCAGTGAAACTATGCCTGGACCTGGGTGTTTCAGGGTGTAGCAAGGCAAGGTACATACTGGTATGCTTTTGCTGAGTAAAAGAATTTATATTTTTTCCAGAAAAATCAGCATACACAGGGGACCCCAGGTCCGAGTATGGGAACCAATGCTCTATGAGATTTAAAAATATTTTACAACGGTTTCATGTCAGCTATATGCGCTACATACAATTAAGCACCACATATTTACTGATATTTCTATGCAGTCATTTTGGGCCAGAACAATTCCTGAAAGACACACAATTCAAGTTTAAGTTCAGGTAATTACTTTGTGGTTGTGTGATGTTTTATCTGAACTCTTTGAGTTTGCATGAGGTCAGAGGGCACAGAACTGCATGCTTCAAGGAATGCGTCTGTGGTCATTGTAGTTATTTCTATGTGCAATCCTAAAAGTGTCAAACTATCGGTGCTATACTGCCTTAGAAATCGAAGACTCAAAAGACCTTATGGTAATTTGCCACTGCTAATAATGTAGAGATCAGTACAAGTGCAATGGGTGGGGTGAAATGCGAAACAGGATGTTGATTACAATTATCATTTAAACTTGCATTAGCAAATCTTAATAAAACCAATTGGATTGATTTCTGCTAAACATTTTTTTTTCAATTCTGCAAACAGTAATTTAACAAACAATAGATGCTCTAGCCTCCACCTCAGATTCTCTATGGATCTAGCCATTGAGCATTTGGGATGGAGACCAACATTGTTCCACAGGTTTTTCCTTGAGCTGTTTTAAAGCTCCTTAGTCTTCATGGTGAAATCTTTGCTTGAAACGCTCTGTCTAATAGAGGGGGGTTTTATTTAATTTATTTCCATTTTTATTATGATTAATAAGAGCAAACAACACTTATTGATCTATGCCATTGGAATATATATATATTTTTTTTTTTTTAATTTGTGCCATAGCAAATGATTCTAAAACTTTGCATTAGGTATGAAGGTATGAATATTTTCTCTGCTGACTGTATGTGTACTAACGGGAGATTGTTTCCTTGGTAACTAAAGGTGACCTATAGATCTATAGTTGCCACAAAGAACATAAATCATAATTTCAATAGTTATTTTAGAAGTCCCAAGCCATAAAAGAACTCATCGTAAGTTCTTATGGTCTGACCCCAGGAGCCATCATTGGCTCAAGCCTGGGCTATGCCATTAGCTGACTTGAACCAGGGTGTCTACAGTGGCAGAATTCAGTATAACTGCTTTAATTCAACAAAGGATAGGGTGCATCCTTGTTTTAGCGCTGAATTATTTCCTTTACTGACAAACATTAACACCAGCAAACACTGCATTACTTCTAAACACATACCAGGTGCCCAGTGGCTGCCAAGATGTATCAGAGAGATGTCTGTATCTTTCATAAACATTTGTTCTGCCATGCTGTGTTGCTTGTAAGGTATATAAAATAATACACTTTAGTAATCACTATAAAATGATATCTTGCTTGAAATATTTGTTCACAATTTCTTTAAGCTGTTTGTTCCTTCCTCTTTAAGTGAGTTGATAATACCTGTGTAAAAACTCACGAGTCATTTTGCTCATTACATGTTGATGTCTCCAGCAGGTGGTGCTGTAACACAATAGTACAGTGCATTTAGCATGGTGCCATTTCAAATGTTTCTAAAATACTTTTTTGTTTTTCAACAAGTATTTTCAAGTATACAGTAACAATAAAATAATATTGTTTGATATGATAATAGCCTATACATCCATCCATCAAGTTTTACTAATATTGTTTTGTTTTGTAGCATATTTACTGCATACTTACAAATTTCAGTCTATTTCACCAGAGTTTCTGAAAAGTGAAAAGCATTTTGTGTTTGTATGCCATATTCATTTATTCGTTTGTTTGTTTGTTCTTGCTTGCTTAGGTTATTTTTATGTTCTTTTTTCAGAAATAATCGGATTAGTCTGAACACAAGAGGGCGTACAAAAACAAGTTTAACTGAGCACTGGTAATTGACTCAGACTAAAGATGTGATTGTGTTATGAATTAGGCGCCACCTGTAGCTAGAAATATGCTAAAAAATAAGGAAGGAGCTCATATCCGGTTATTGCCTTTTATGTGGAAATATGGGTTTAATAGTGCATACGGACGTCATATATTAGTGACGCATTCGTAAGCAATGAAATGATGTCTTAAAAGAAACGGCTGGATATATTTTTTTTAATTGTACATTGTTCTTACATATTAAGAGAACACGCTATCAGTAAAATATAAATATTTTACTTAAAAGCTACCGAAATAGCTACATGCGATAATCAGAGAGCTATCGATACTTGTCTCATATGAGTTAAGGTTTTTGCGAAGTGTTGTAATTTATTTATTTATGTACAGTCAATGGTTTCTTTTTGTTTCTTGTTGGTCATACCTTCCACTGAAATGTGTGGTAGAAATATCTGTGTTGGCTAGTAAATCCGAAACGAACAACTTGAAAATGTAGCCTAGTTATAACTGTATGGCGTCTATCAATTAAACGCAGTACGACTAAAATAACTTGCTACACACGAAGAAGCCTAACACTCTTCTTTCTCGAGCTAGGCAATAAAAATCAAATTTGCAACAACCTGTACATTCCGAAGATTACACAGGAATGTTTCCTCAGAATAGCACACTTTTCGGCAACAAGTCCAAACACCATTGCTGCCCCACGACCCCTCCCATCAACCCTGATGTATTTTCACAAAACACCTGTCTCGCCAGAAGGTGGTGTTGACTCCACCCCCTGCAAGTCAACACGTCAAAAACGTAATTTTTAATTGGGTTGAAGGGACCCATGATATGTAAATTACAACACATAACTCCTCCTCCGCACCTGACCAAGAGTATTTACTGCTCTAAACTGCATTTTGCCAAACTGCCACTATAGCGTTACTCTGCACGATGTTCCTGTCTTGGACTATGCAATAGGAAACTGTGAGGTTACAGTGATTTGTCGCTCACTGAGAAGGGCTGGGACCGTTATATTTATAAACCCGTTTCCTTCACTGGCTGGCCTATTTCATTTTCAAGATGCCACGGTCGTTTCTTGTAAAGAAACATTTTAACTCAGCTAAGAAGCCAAATTACAGTGAACTGGACAGTCCCACAGGTAAAACTAAATATATTTTTTTTCATTTTCTCACACATTTTGCCGACGGCATTGTTGAATCTACGTCGCCTTAACCTACACACATGCTAGTTGTCACAAATAGACTATTTACTAGTAGGCTATTGGAAAATGTCATAACTTTTCAGATGGTCTGTATATGCTAGGCTATTTCTTTGAACTTCTTGTCGAGTTGAACTGCTGTCTAATCTATATGTCATGGACTCCACTCCACTGGACCTGGTTCTCTTATGTGTTCGTTTTCCTGCATCTAACTAAAATGTATGTCATAGGCTACGAACAATGTTCCGTATTAATTTGTAAATATATTTTGTTTCATTTTGCAGTGTTAATTTCACCGTACTTGTATAAGGGCTTCCCGGTGCCTGTCATTCCCCAGCCGGAGATTCTCAGCTCGGTGGCATATAATCCTATCACTGTGTGGACTACGAGCAACCGGCCGCTATCCCCTCTACCGAATGACCTCTCTCCTATCTCTGGATACCCTTCGTCCCTCGGACGTGTTAGTCCACCGCCGCTTTCTGATACTTCGTCTAAGGACCACAGTGGTTCTGAGAGTCCGATAAGCGACGAGGACGAGAGAATCCACACCAAACTCACAGATCCGCATGCCGAAACTGAGAAGTTTCAATGTAGTTTGTGCAACAAGTCCTATTCCACGTACTCAGGACTGCTAAAGCACAAGCAACTGCACTGTGATGCACAGACAAGGAAATCGTTCAGTTGTAAATACTGCGAAAAGGAGTATGTCAGCCTTGGAGCTTTGAAGATGCACATAAGGACCCACACTTTGCCTTGCGTCTGTAAAATATGCGGCAAAGCTTTCTCCAGACCGTGGCTGCTTCAAGGACACATCAGAACGCATACCGGTAAGCACATATTAACTTTATATTGACCAACAAATGGCCTAACCAGGGCAAGCCATTGAGATATTTTTTTTAAACACTGAAAGTTATGAAGCAGTATCTAACACCAGAAAAGGAGTTCTCGCATTCGCCTAGTTCAGAGATCAAATGGTTAATGAAATTTAATACATGCATTTGCGAATGTTACCGCCCTTAGCTAAATAAGAGATTTGCATCACTGTCAGTATAAGAACAGAACCATGTTTTATACTTGACTTACTTGAAATAATACCGGAAAACGATTAATTATATCATTGAATGTGTATGAAAGCTTTTTATTTAAAAAAAAACAAGTAGCCTATGTGCAACGCAGTCCATCAGCTTTGCAACCGTAGCTACACTCCATGGAAGCTGTCCACCTTTATTTTTAATGTTAATGCTAAGGTTAACAGCGTTCTTCCTACATTGTATTGTAAACTGTATGATTGAAATGCGGAATTGTTAATTGTAGCGGCATAGGTTTGAGAGCAGTTTCATTTTCTATTCCGCATTGGCGTATGTTGACGTCTCTTGATTTTCTTTGTTTTTCTTTTTCTTTTTTTTTTAAGGAGAGAAGCCCTTTTCGTGCCCACATTGCAGCCGAGCCTTTGCAGACCGGTCCAACCTCAGGGCGCACCTACAAACCCATTCTGATGTGAAAAAATACCAATGCAAAAACTGTTCCAAAACCTTCTCCAGAATGTCTCTTCTACACAAGCATGAGGAATCTGGCTGTTGTGTAGCACACTGAGACGGGATAAGCAACAGAGACCTTTACTACTCCAGTGGAGGATATAATGAGGTTCTTTAAAACATCTGCGTGATCTCTTTGACTGAAAAACCAAATCCATGTCATTTCAATGTAAAACTCAGTATAAACTCTTGTCACATACATTTCATTTAAACAGTATTGTTTCTTTTTACTTTTTCCATTGCAATCAGTGTTCTTTCTACTGCCAAGTGCCTAGTTACTCTTACTGTAATTGTTCCATTGGATGGATCTGACTCTGCATTAGGCCTTCTCAAGTGTCGTGATGTTCTAACCATTTTCAATTATAGGATTGGTATCAGGAATGGTTACAGCCATTTTTATATTTACCTTGCACCTTTTAAAGCACTGCACGACACATTCCACATGGTTCGTGGTAGCTATACAAAGAGGTGGTTTCCAGCCCATAGGATTTATGAAGCCATTGCTGTATAGGGAATTTGTGCAAGTCCTTTTTTTAAAGAATGAAAGTATTTAAACGCAATAACTGTTTGACAGCACTCAAAATAGCAATACTCTTGTCAAGTGCCTTAACTCAATTTGGCATTTGTGTAATGTTTGTTTCTAAATAATTAAGTTTTGCATTTATATTTTTATATATTTGAATGTATTATGCGTGGATGAAATGAGTGTATTGTATCTAGACTGTTTGAATTGCAAAAGCATGAATGAATGAATGTTATTAGTGTTTTTTACACACATTTTAAATAAAAAAAATGCAGGAATTGTATCTAAATGTTTGAGTTTTTGTTCACCAAGGAAGACTTTGAGTAAAATGACTCCATTATTATTGACATGCTAATTTGCACTGTGGGTCTGCAACCACACAATACCTGTGAATTCTCTTGCAAATGAGTGATGTTTCTCTTCACATTTGCATTTATAAAGAATTACAGCATGTTATGCTCATAGCAACTCTAACAATTGACAAGAGCTGTTAAATTCTAGCATTATGAGTGTATTTGTAACTCATGGTGTATTTCTGACCCATGAGGCTTTCCAACTTTCTTTTAGCGATGGATAGCCTCTATCATTGCATCTTTTGTTTTATAGAGGTATAAATGAAAAATAATTGTTTTTACAAAAAAAGGTTGTACATGCTGATACATTTTAGTGTGAATATTTCCCTGTGATACAAGATTCAATACTTTTCAGGATTTAATAGATAATGGATCATGTTTCTAACTGATTCTCTTTTTGCTGAAGTGAACTACCAGCTTAATTTGTCTAAAATTTGAGTAGTTTATGAATTTTCTACAACCATCTCAAGAAACGGAACAAGGCCATTTGAATGGGATTGTATGGGAGGAACATATTTTAGGAAATCACTGACCACTTAGGGGCTGAACCTGCTCCTTGTGAACCTGTTCAGACATCAAACAACCTTGAAATTTAACACATGGATACAATATTGACCTGCAGTCACACGCTACTCTCTTTGAAGGCTTCAAATACCCCTGCCCTTTCATTTGATAGTGTAGGTGTTACTTTAAAGAGTAAAAGCTAATCACAACACCTGTGAAAAAGATCACCTATGAAACTGCTGGTAGTTTGTAATGTTAGTTTATAATAAATAAATAAAAATCAGCCTCTTACAGGAGTACAGTATACATCATAACATTCAAAAATGCAGAGACATGTTTTACTTTTTGCCATGTCTAATTGGTCTGTGGCCATTTAAACCTGTGTTTTTTGCAGAGGTGTGGGATCATGCTTACTACATATATAACATTTCAAAAATGGTAAATATTTTCCACAATAAATATTTTATGAGATGCCAAAGGATCATCTGAAGAATGTGCTTGTATTCTTGACTCGAAAGTGACTTAGAAATGTGGGGTTTTTTTTGTCTGAGACAGTCAATATACATACAGCGTGAAAATTCTCAGAGCTTTTAGACAGGCATGTCTGAACTAACATGCGACAATTGTAGAGTAGTGTAGCAACTTGTAATTTCATACTGCACGTCTACTCTTTTAAATTGTGTGCTCATGAAGAAATGTCTTTTATAAATTCTGTATAAATGCTTTGTTTTTAACTGTCATTTTATTATGTTGTAGAACTTTTCTGTTGATTTCTGGTTAACTTAGGATATTGCTAAGATCTTTAACATGTAAACAATAGTGCAGGAAAAAAACCATACGCATTATTAGCATGAATAAACTCACCCATAACTAGAAGGTAGAGTAATACATCAGCCTCAGTGCTTAAAAAACATTGAATCTGTGTATTATGCAGAAATACAGTGACAAATTGGAAACATACCTGGTGAGAGTTGTGAAAAATGTGCACTGACAAATGAGACCGCATATTGATGAGCCTGAAATACAAAGCTTCAAGTGCAGGTGTGCTGTTAGACATTTTTAAGGAAGCAAAGTAACTTGCCTGTGTTTGAAAGCTCTGATATGTGGTATATACAGACTTTCATTTACAAGTGTATGGGGTTTTACGCAGCTTTTTCTTTCAGGTTGTGTGGAAAGAAAATGGGCTCCCTTGTGACAATGGTTGGATTCCTAACAGTTTGAGTCACCAGCAGGCACTTACCTCAGGTGTCTGCAGAGCCCCCATTTCATTGGAGAAGAGGATCTGAAGGATATCCAATCTCTCTTTCTGAGGCAGAAGCAGGTGTCAACAATCCTAGAGAGCCTCAAGCCTAAGCCACTGTAACACACAGTATGATTTGTCTGCAGTGACGTTGCACTATGGGTATCAGCCTATATGTTAGACTGCTTCCATAGGTTGTAGTGCTGCACCTTGAGTATTACAAACTCATTATTTTCAGAGTACAATGTTCTGGTAATGTTGTAGTTACAGCTTTATGAATTGCACATACTTTTGCTTCAAGATTCATGAAGAAATACAGTAGGGTTTTCAGAACACCATAAATAAATGTAGCTCCAGATGTCTTCTTCATTTTCATAAACATGGGGTGGTGATGGTGTTTTTTTCTGTTTTTTTATTAATTTATTTATGGGGGTGGGGTTTACAGTCAGTTATGAGGACATCACAGTCAACTAACCAAAAAATGTAATGGAATTTGGTGGCTTTAGAAATAAGCTGGGGAACTTGTCCATTTTGGCAGTGGAAAGTTTTAAATAAGCTGAATGCATGTTTTGCAAATCACATTTAGCTAATTTATGGAAGATTGCTAGAAATACAACCAAATGAGCAGAAATACCTGTATAATAATGTAACCACAATTTCAGAAATAATAATATGGATTGTGTACCCTAATGCTGCATACACACACTTGCAGTTATAAAGCAACTTGAACAGTTACACTGATACGTTAATTCATGAGAAACTATTAAGAAATGAATAACTGTATTAACAGAAATGCTGTGTAATATAGACCTACATGTGTTGAATTACCATCATTGCCTAAAGAAGATGAAAGGCTTTGCTGAATACTAGGCCAATTGAAAGCTCCAGCCATTGACTTTTCATTGTCTGTCTTGAGTACTTCTCATTCATCCTAAGTCATGCCAAGCATCGTAAATAAACAATCACTTAATTGACCATATTCCTCCTGCTCGTCTCCTTTGTATTATATACAATACTTGTGCAACTGTACATATCGCTCTACCGTTTTGCTGGAGGATAGACAGAATACCAATTCTCAATGTTTTCCTGCGCCCAGGGTCTTTATGGTTACCATCAGAACTCTGACTTCAGAATAAAGCCATACCCAGACAGCTCAGCAGCAGCCATTTAACTTTTCCCTTATTTATTATGCAAAATAGTTTCAAGAATTAGTGAGCACAACTCTCAAAATGTTGGGAAGGAAATTGAAAATGTCACTTATTTGTTCATTTACTGAGCGTTAAGGACAAATCTCATTTTGGTTAGGCAGCTAAGAGTGGTTCACATTGACAGTTGTGAGTTGATGTAAAGGAGAGGGGGAGGGGGGCATCAGGATTGGTGCATTCTTTCAGACCTGCTGACTGAAGAGTGAATGGACAGCATGATTCCACTATGACTATTAAGTGGAACAAATAAAATTAAGAATCTCCTCTGAGGCCTGATTGTTCTTCGCAGAGCGTGATCCACGAGCCCTTCTCAGAGCTGACCTGAGGAGAAAGAGATTATTGTTTGCTCTCAATTTCTCCAACTGCCTGAAGGGATGCACCCTGTTTATAGAACCCAGACTTTCTGCTAAAGAGTGCTTTTATTTCATCAATCTGTTCAGATGACCAGATTGTATCTTTTATGGAACAGTTTAAATAGAGTCACCAAAATGAAAGTGAATTTTTTTTCTTCCTTTTTTGACAAACCAAAAACAGGTCCCCTTGTTGAAAAGGGAACTTGTAAGACTGTGTTAGGAGAAAAAAGCTTACAGGTACTTTAATGCTATAACAGGTAGTTTAATTATGTAACTTGTATTTTATTATTGTAACGGGTAATTTGATGTCAACGCAGGTAGTTGATGCTGTTACAGATATTTTAATGCAGTTACAGTTTAATCCTATAAGTAGTTTATAATAGAGTAGTTTCTGTATTTCATATATACTTCATATTCATTGATGTTAAATTGTCATCTTGGCTGGTTTAACTTTGAATCTTCGAATCTAATCATCTTAATTACCACCATTCATAAATTGTCTATTCATATTTGAAACCTGTGAGAATATATTTTATATTACAACACATCGATTTAAACATTCTTAACTGGAAAGTCCTCAAACAAATAATGAATTGGTGAACTTTATATACTGTGTTTGTAATATAAATAAGGACAAATAAGTAAGGACAAATGTTGTTTGAATCCAGGCCAAAGAGGTAAGTCATTCTGGAACGCCCATAGAGTGTGGATGACATGTAATGGTAGTATTTAATCAACATCAATTGACATGTAGCATACACGTTTTACATATTGAACATGACTTAAATAAATTATTAGTTTGATAGTCCATCAGACTTAAAATATATGATATGGGCAATAGCACAAATCATTTTCCATGTCTCTTTTCAATTTGATCTCCAATGGAACCATGTATATCCCAACTATACAGAAAGATTCTAATACAAAGATTGTTGTCTTTTGTTTTTTGTTTTTTTCTTTGGCTGTCACAAGTTTCCAAAACCACAGGATGTACTATGTAGCAAACAAAGTCAATGATATTCACCTGACATCGTTTAGATTCATTATTCAGCTGGGTTCTTCTCACCTTTTGCTTAACATGATCAAATATTTGTCTATTTCACATTGATCTCTCTTTAAGGAGATATGCTGTGTGGTTGAAACCACATGCACCAGGCAGTTTTTCACTGAACTGCATTAAAAGCATCCACATGGTCGGTCTTTCTTCCACATTTTGGTCCTTCTTTGATGTACCCCACTGAACGTGCATCCAAAAACTCTACGCTTAATATGAACCAAATGATAGCGCTGACAGTGAGGTTAGCATGGCATATATGATCCAATTTTAATGGATATATAGATGTATTGATATTTGAGGGTATAAGAAGTAAAAATGAGTAAATACATTGTCTGTAATCAGTAACACATTACTGTTTGATTTGTAGGGAAATTGTTTGTTTTCCAGCAATGGTCAGTACAAGTGCAGAGCTTATTTCCATATCAAATATCTGAAAATTGGTGCTTGTAGGTGACACAGTTAAGCCACTATTCTAGTTTGTGGATTGGCCCCAAAGCCTCAGTTCAGATCTGAACTGTTGTGGCTGGCAGCCCCAAAGGGCCTTGTGTAATTAACCAAAGTGTCACCCCAGGAGGAAGGGACTTCAGTTGGCAAGATGTCCAGTTGCCAGTATGTCTCACTGTGCACAGCATCCTCCTCTGGTCAATCTTTTGGTTGGTTCAGACAAGTCAATGACTCATTTTGGTGTCATGATACCAAATTCATCCATCATTAATTTACAATAATTTGTCAATTACATTGAATATTGCAATTGTGTTTGAATTGTTATTGACAAACATACTCATTGTAAGATCACTGGAATTAAAATTATGTAGCAAGATGGTGCTGTAAATGGTGCATTAAATCATAAAAAAATGTATTTCTGTAACAACTGCTCTCACGCACATCCGGGTTGAACTTTTCACAATGTGCATTACCAAATCAGGCATATGAGCACAGTGTTTATACTATATAAACTCTCATTAGTTTTACTGACACCATGACCATCTGCCCTCCAAAATGACATCCATCTCAATTTTACATCACCTCTTCAATGTTGGAAGTAAAGAAACGGCAATGTGTTTATCCAACTGTACAACTAAATATATCACACAGCAACAGTCCTTTGCTAACAAAAACAGTCTGACCCATCATGTGACTGCGACAAGCCAAATCACATGCCACTTAACCAATTTGAATTAATACCACCAGAATCATATGCTGTTGTGCAGCATTTCCCTCCTCTAGCCACAAGTGCAACCCATCAAAAGTCCAACAAGCAAAGATTGTCCAAAGGGCAAGTGAACAGCTGGTGAATATTTATATGCTTTGTTTAATTTACATGGTCTGGTTTACTTTGAATGGCAGACATTAAGGACTATCTTCAGGACTGTTTGTTTTCTCACAATGGTATTCTATTCCTTCAGGCAGCATAGTTTGAGAAACCAGGCCTTTGCATTATGCCCTTAATTCTTCCCCCACAAACAAAGTATCCATATGCAAATGAGGTCAAAAACCATCAAAAATAGCAGTAACATTAAATTGTTTCCTCCTCCTGCATAATGCATTATTTTTCATGTTAACAGACAAACTTATACAAACAGGTGAGACTATCTTTTTAATGTGAAAGATGCTGTCTGTTATCTTTCTTTGTGCTTCTGGTCAAATTCTCTCCATATATTTCATAGCACAGGTTTATGGTGGAAAACAGCAATATACAATTCCTGTTTTTGTGTGTTTCTGGTGTCTTCATGTGTGCATTTACTTTCTTGACATTTACTTCACACATGATCATAAAATATAATCATATGCTGTGAGGCTATGAGTCATCATAGCCCAGGCCAGAATATCCATTCTCTCAGTGCTGGCACATTTTGCGCAGAACAGGCAACAGCTGACAAACATGCAGCACGAAGGTTTTAATCTGTAAAACCAAACATCTACAGCTTCACACTTTCCCCCTTTTACACTGCCTGGAAATGACTGGAGACAATCAGCTATATGTTCACACCTTCCTGCACTCAGTTCTTACTATCTGTAATTATAGGCCAACTCCTCATTGGAGTCACAACTATTAGGCCAAGAATTAATTGCATTACAGAGCTTTGCTACTAGTTAAATTACATTGGAAAATAAAACCTGTATATTTATTAAATGTATTTTGTCTTTCTGATTTCTGAATTTCATATGTGAAAATTGACAAATAATTGTAATAGAAGCACGCACTTGCTGACATAAATCATAACCAAATTTCAGTGGAAATCTGTCATATTCATGAAAGGTCACATAAAAATCTAATGGAAGTCTGATCCTGTCCATAACAAACTTTTAAGAACAGAAAAACGTATAAGCATGGTCTAGTTGCATCTCTGTTGTCTCCTGACTCAAGCTAAAATACTTTATAGGACTGTGGCCAGTACTAGAACAGATGGCATGTCATTTTCAAAATTATCCAAAATCCCTCTGTCTTACTCTTCAGCAATGGCACCTGCACTGAATGGTGCACTGAGACATACATTACATTAAGTAAGCACACATGACAGAGGCAGTGCAGCCAAGTAAATAAGCAGGTTGCCTCAGATAAATACTTTTTACAAATGCAGGATATAATATTTAAGAATAATAACTTAGATTTAAGAACAAGGAATTTAGGTACAATTTATATTTTATTTTTTGTTAAATAAGGCAAAAAATATTGGTAATGTGGTGAGACAGTTTGACTAATTTCATGATTAAAACAAGCTAACATTTTCTACTCGAGAGAGAGGAAAGAAAGATTTTAAGTCTCATTACAAGACTAAAACACTTGCAGTGTATTTTGTAGCCAGTGTGGTACTTTTATTATCCGCAGTCCAGAACCTGACAGCATATTAGAGGGACAAACAAAAAGCTCTTGAACAGATGAGCTCCAGGCCCTTTTGAAAAGACAAGCCCATGCTCTGTACAGCTCGGCTCAGCTGACAAGCCCTGACAAGGCAGAGACCTCCACATGAACCAGCAGAGAGCTTGCTAGGATCACATGGGCTGAGAGCAGCTGCCCCTGTTTCACGTATTAAAGCAAAAGATAAAGTCTCGTCACATAAAAGAGGCAGAGCTGTTATTGTCTCACCATTCCATAAGTGAGTTGTCCTGGACCATATTTCTTGTGTTTTTCATAGGTTCAGGGAGACACAGATTGCAAGTGCAAGGATTTTAGACATGCGCATGCTCACACATGCACAGGCTCTCCTCTCAGGAGCTCTTGTTTCCTGTGATGTTACTTCCACATTCATTTCTCAAGAGACATAATGAAGGAGTCTGCATAAAGATGGCAAAAAATATAATCTCTGCACTGCATAAATATGTAATTACTGCCGATGTTCTTGGCATTAGATTGGCGATGCCAAACCTCACACACACAAACAAGATGGGTCAAGCATATAAAACACGCATGTACAGCTTTAAAAACAGGGTGCACTGGCCATGTAGTTTGGTGTTCGATATCCAGATAAATGTAGATTTGTTATTTTATTGTGTTAGTTTGATTTCTAGCTGTATGACTTTATAAATCAAATATGTAATTCCATACTAAAGGTAATCGGGATAAAATGTCTGTTAACATGATTGCAGATGTTGTTAAATCATTTCAACTAGGCAATGCAAGTCAATTGCACCTTCTACTGCCAATGCTAACAAACTAGCATTTTTAAGCAATTTGAAACTGTGGAAGGACATTCCCAGACCATTTTATTTGGTGTGATTGGTTCTCATAGGGAATGGCTTTACTGACTGAGCCACTCAGGAGCTCAAGATATTTGTACAGGTGAAAGGCACTACTCTCTCAGCAATGGAGGATTATAGACCTTCTATGTTTTCATATTTCAAGGGTGCAATTAAACAGCTCTAAAGGGTGCATTTCAGGGGTTTCTCACCTTGATCATTCAAGACCAAACCTGATATTCGGGTATTCTGAAATAAAAAGATGACGTGTGTCTCCTAGAAATCACATTTTATATTCTCATCGTCATCTCAATAGCAGTATTTCTAGTTTGAGAGTCTTTATTTGTAAATAGTACATCCTTAATTATTTAAAAAATAAAAATAAAAAGCAGACTTCAACATTCCACCACTAAGCCTTTCACAGATAAGAAAATGCACCATAGGAATTTCTGAAATAAGTCACAACTACTGATTGTACTGACTGCCCACAAACTGATTCACATACAGGGCATAGCGAGTAAGACAATAGGTCATAAATTAACTACATAAAAACAAAGTTTATTAAACATAAAACTTCATAGGGAAATTCTGACAATTTTTCATTTGAAATATAAAATGGGACTATTTCAATTTTGTAATGCTGAACAGCACGAGTTGGGCTATTAGTAACAAGTTCCAACATTAAAATGCATCCATCCAGTTTTATAAATGAAACTAAAATTACCAAAAGTATCTATTAAATGTATTTCATTCCCAAAAAAAGTATGTGAAATATATGAATTATAGTCATCGCCTTCGCAAAAGTTTGCATAGCTTGGTCATGGTCACTTGATAAACACATTTGTTAAATCTGTTCAATAATAAGCTGTATAGTCTGAAAAGCATACAAATATTCGTCTTGGTATCACTGTCACACCTTTACTACCCATCACTTGCTCACTTCACTATTCTTTCAGTATCTAGCTCTGGAACAATTTCAGAACAGTACTGACAATGCTAGTTTTGTGTATCTTAGTGCTCTTTCTCAATCAAAATACATTATATTTCTCATTTCTCATGTTAATGCACATTACTTCTGTTCTAAGAGCAGTACTATGATGAATGATTAAGAAGTATTTCTTTGAGGCTTGAGACCACATATTGTGCTCAAGGCAAACAAAAGGTGTTACAATCAAATGGTTTCCTCTTAGCTGAATTATAGTATGGCCATCTGTGAGAAAATCATCACATATTACTTTAATAGCAGGCAACTGACTGCACACCACATTGTTTACTCAGGGAAATGTATTTAAGTGAAATAGTTAACGAGATTATGCAAAAACAACTGTAGTGTACAGGTCTGTGAAAATATTAGACCGAGTGAGTCACCCAAGAAACAGTGCTTTTCCTCATGCCACTACTGACATCAGCAGACACTTCCCCAAAGATGTGCAACATCTTGTTATGCTCCCACATATTCTGATTCCCACGCTTACCTACAATTATAGGATTGAGCTGTGTCTATCTACCTCGTTTCACGTAACGTATAAATCATCTTGTTTGTCATCTACTGCCTATTGTTTCTCAGTAACTGCTTTACAAACAGAGCTAATGTTGGTGTGTGCACAAGTCAACATTTATTAGTTGAAACGAGGCTGAAAGAGTAAAATGTTTTTGAATATTGTTTTTTTATCTAATTAAAGGTGTTCTGTACTAGTGACAGACTTGCGTACCTAACTGAATACAGTCCATTTACATTGCATATTCACAATTTATAATCGTTATTTCAAGGTTCAATTGAAATCATGCACATTCACATGTACTTTTAAAGATCCATATAACTAGAACTTCAATTGAGAAACCACAAATGTTAAAAACCAGAGCATGCCTCATGTTGCAACACTGTAAATCTAGAGCCTAGAGTAGAATCACAGGTGCTTAACGCATCAGAGTGTCCTCAGATCAGTGGTGGAGACATCCACATGTATGTGTATTCTGTTTCCCCTCCCCCACCAAGCCTGTATTGAAGACAATTCCTGACACTTAACACCTGCCATAATAAGCATTTTCATCAGCAGGTTTCAATCTCTGCACCTCCAGCACAGATGTTTCCCTTTGCCCACCTGCATCTCAATGCTGCTGAAAGTATATTGTACCTCTGTTCCAGGGATCCATATTTGCTATGCTCCACACTCAGTGCGTTTACATGCACAGTTGAAACTGATCTATATTAATAGTTCAATTTGGCCAAAGATGAGATTATTTGGATTATTGTCGTTGTCCCAATATACATGACTCGGAAAGAATCGATTTATTGACCGGAGGTGTGTCTGATGAAGGCTTCTTATAAATCTTGCTTCCTCCAATTTTGTCGCAACTTTTTTGAATAGTTCGCCATTCCGCATTTTTCTTCCATCCATGTATTTTAGGATATTTAACTCCTTTAGTTGCGATAGCATGAAGTTGGTCTCCTCGTCCATCCAGAAATGTGTTTTTTTTGCCATGATACTAGGGAGGGCACAACGGAGCTTTATGTCGCCAGCAGTGTATGTGCGTGAGCTCGACAATGCATTTCTCACAAAAAAGGTTGTTTGTCGCCTTTTTTTACTTCATTACAGTGGTGACAGAAGTGACAATAATTAAGTGGCACTGTGCTGTTAGCCTTTATTGATCGCCGTACAAGGTCAATGTGAAGTAGCTAGCACAATCGGACAGCACTAACCCATAAAAATGTACTTTGAATGGTAGGCTACTTGCTCAATCGAACGGTAAATGTGAAAAACATTTGATTATAGTCAGCGGCGCCGAAATTTTCTGTCACACCCTCAATAAACGGCAAAAGTCCCAGTAGGCAATTGAATTAAATCTTTTAAAGTTATATATTTTCTGAAATGTTATCGATTCCGCTTGGCCACAGTAGTTGCTATGTAAATTACGGAACGTGCGCAGAACGCCCAATTTTTGGCCTATTGAAGCATATACATGCCGTAGTAAATCAACTCCCAACCGCATTATCTAGGTATGTTAGTCCGACTTAGAAAAATTGGAATTTGTATGATTTTAATACAATGTTTACATGATTTTTTAAAAGTCCAGTTTTAGCCGGACTAATACAATAAATCAACTTTTGCAAGCATCATGTAAACTCACTGACTGACTGTGGCCTAACTTTTTGGCTGCAGATTTAGGTCATGCAAACTCATGCATATTACAACCCACTGTGACCCATATTCACATCTACAGCACATATTCTAACATTTCTCTTCATTCATATACTACAGTAATAATGTTCAAAGGCGTGGACAGCTGGACAGGAAATACTTCTAGTGTGAGGTGTTAGTATGGAGTGGCAAAATGTTATTACAGTAACTGTCACATTGACAGACATCCATCAAGCATTGTTGCAGCTGAGTGACGGAGATACACCAGGGACGACAGGGGAACAGCAAAGTCGCTAAATGAAGTACACGGGTCCTTTTCGTTCCTGGGCTGGTTTTTACTCTGCTGTGGCACAGAGGAGTACACAAATCCACAGACTTATACTTATTTTAACTGCTGTCTAACAAAGCTTCAGTCAGAACAGCTAACACTTTCCTTTTCACTTTATTGCACTAAATATTCTCTACCTTGATCGATACATGTCTTTTTCAAGTTACTAGAGGGGGGATGGATATAAGGATTGTGAATTAAGGTATGTCACTGATATATGCTTTACTCTGTGGTGGTTGCCATGAATCAGCAGTACCGATGCCTGCTTCTTTATCAGAGGACCAACATCAAGCTTTGATGAGAGCCAGAGGCAGCAGGGAGGCTTATGCTGTTTGATTGTGCTCATTCCACGGCAGTGATCAGAGGGCATACCAGATACCCAATATCAGCAGTTAAACCAACAGGCTACTTAGGCTTCTCCAGCCGTTGAGGTAAGACACTGATTGATGTGGGATTATCTGAGGGGTCTGATAGCTTTTGGTGAGAGTGCTATTCTGACAATTAAGACCTAATGGCATGCTGGGAGTGGGTGCTCTGCAGATGCAGCTGTCAATTCCACTGCCTTTCATGTGTCTATATCTATTATATCTATCACACTGTTTATAAATGTATAGCACAAAATCATTACATCCTTTGTATGACTGACATATAACAAACAAAATCTGAATGTCAAACGGAACAGAACTCAGCCATGCAAAACTATATAAACAAAATCAGAATTTTTGATTCGTACTAAGAAAGTGCCTCAGGGCATTGCAACATTGTCTGGAATTTCTGACAGTCCAACCAGTCAGCAGATGTGGTATTAACCATAAAGTCAAACTCCACATGGTATGGGAGGTATGGTTTGGAACAAAAATATACCTGTGTTTTTACAAAGATTGGGCAAGCTGAATGCTTTCAGAATAAAGTAAATATGTGACCCCCACATGGTCAATAGGGCAGTTTTACTGATTTACCACATTCATACGATTTATTTGTCATTGTTGTTACAATCACACAATTCATTTCATATCTGAACAAAAGTATAAAACAAAGTAATGTGCCTCAAAGTCATAGTGGGTAAATAAAAATATGCATTCCTTTTTCTCATTATTACTCCATGCTTGTACCATTACCTAATTATAATTTACTTAAAGGGGGGTATGTTCCCAAACTGAATTAACATACTGCCAACATATTGGCCATGGAAGAGCTCATAATCTCCATGGTGTCATCTAGCTGGGGCATTCATACCTGCCAGGAGAAGGAGGAATGTGACACTGTAGTGACACAGAGCAGGACACAGTTGGATGCAAACCGCCCCCACCCCATCCCTACCTCCCCAGCCCCCCACCGCTGGATCTCTGGATTCCTGAGCTCTGCTATCTTCAGAAGCCAGTGGAGACAAATGGCCAGGGCCGTGTTGCAAAGCAGCAGGTGCTCTGCTGTAATATGGCCTCTCTGTAACCCTTTCCACACATGCAGCCTTACCCCAAAATGTTATAGAACATTTAGGGGTCATGTGTGAATGAGAGCTTACGGAATTACAGAAAACTTGCTCTGGCAGTTTGCCAGCTCAAAGACTTGTAACGTTCACAGAAATGTTCTGCGCCAGCATTAGTGTGAACAAAGCGGTAACATTAACGAATCGAAGTGCTAAACTCAACTTCAGCTTATTTTTAAGTTTAGTGAAGACATCCATTCTACTAATTTATTACTTGCTGTGGCAAAAAGTAAGGAAACAGAGCACATACACCAAATATATGATTCCTTACTGAATAGCTATGTAATACATGCTGTCACTGTCATGCACCCACATCATAGTTTTATAAGCTGTTCTGAAGTTCCCAGAAGTGTGTGTATGCACATTAAATTGTTCTAGGATGTTAGCTGTTATGATTCACTTTTTCTTCATTAGCAAGCTATCAACATGCTCACTGGCTTGTAAGCAAAAGTTTAACTAAATTATACTTAATTGGGGTTACATGTTCCATATGTGAAAAGACTCTCTCTAAAGCCCGCAGTATACTCAAAATGAAACAAAACTTTTTTCTTTTTTTTAAACAGCCAATTTCGAACAACAGATGAAACAAAAGGCAGAGTGTGTGCAAGCCCACAGGGTTAAGTGTTGGCATGCAGTTTGCAAGTTTGTGGACCTGTCTGCAATTGGTCCATCCACATATCAAATGGTTGGTTGCGTCACAGTTGACTGACCAGGGGCAGAGTTCAACTTAATTTTCATTTTCATCTTATCACTGTACTGTCCCTTTTCAGGTCGTTTCTATATGGGATACTGAAGATTTTGGGAAGTGGTTTGCTACAATAGAATTAAATCACAACTTCATCCTCCTTCAAGAAGAATAGTTTAACCTCATTATTAGCCAAACTAAGGGTAATTTTTTTCCGCAGAAAGGTACTCAAATAAAATATGGGGCAATTAGTAATGCTAGGTCGGTAGCTAGCTACCTCGGTGCCTCATCTTTTCTTTGGCTACTTATCTGTCCAAACGATTTTTATCCATAGTTTGACAAATGAGGTCAAAAATTCTGTGAAGGTATGATTTAATTCTTTTATCATGGTGGATTTCCTGGAATCTCCAGTAACCCATTTAGACACAACCGTGGTAGCATCGTCATTATGACTGGAATACTTTTGAGATTAATACTTTTGAACGAAGAGCTGCTGAACTTACGCAAGTATATCGTCATATTTATGACTGATCACTCAGAGATTTTAAAGACAGTTGTCAATGATCCTGAGTTGTGCAAAGCCACTTAGAAACATCTGGGTGCAAGTGCAAGCGCTCCTCAGCAATGTCGAATGAAATAAAACAAAAAATGTGGAGTTTGTTTTGAATATACTGACAACGGTGTTTGGTGACATGTTTGCCGGTGGGTTTTTTTTTTCTTCAAAAAGGTTGTACGTCATTAGGAATATACTGCCTACTTAAACATAGCCACCCCGTGTCCAGGAAAGGGGAGGGGTACTAGAGACCCACGGTGTTATCAACATGTTTGTGCTTTGAAGCGGCTCCTGAGAGAATCTGGGTTCTGCGTACACGGAGGCATCCCTGGGTGTGCGTCACAAGAGCCTCCTGCATGATGTAATTACTGTGGGGTCCGCTGCGCAGTCAGTGATAAGGAGCTGAGGTTGGGCTATAGTTCAGGGAGAGGTGTGTGCGTGCCGTCTGGAAGAGCTCTTACTCACTCGGATGTGGCACAGACATTCAGGAGGGGGAATCCCAGTGTGGAGAGAAAAAAAACCAAACAAAGCCATAGATTCACCAGCTCTGCCCATTTCACAGGGATCTGAACAGCGCCTGGTGTCTGGATAGCAGGGATTCTACAAGTTGAAAGCTTTTCTGCATAGACCTGTTAAAACAACGGCATATTTCAGACTAATGTAGTGTATGATGTCTGTGAATTTTTGGCATTGTCTTCAAGAACAATGAACATACTAAGTACCTGTGAACAACAAAGATATATGTATATTGTTTTTGTTACTGCGCCAGAAACATTAAATGTTTGCTGGTGTAAAAATGCTTTACATTAGAGTATACCAAACAAGAACTTATGTTTGTTGCAAATGGTAAAATAGGGACTAGAACTATGGTCAAGAACAGTTGAAATTTAGAGTAGCATAATAATTTCAACTATATCAGTATACAGCCTCTAAGGCTCTAACATCTTGTGGACAGATTACGTTGCCATTAAAGGCTAAACTCACATTGGACGAATGGTATTTTTTGAGACTAAGAGCAGGGTATAAACACTTTATTAACATTATTAGACCTTCTGAACAACTGAAATAAATGCTTTAAACGGGACCTCTATGACCTGTAGCGTGGATATACAATATATCTGGTAACAAGATATTCCACAAAGCAAGGGCATGATGTATGAGGGGCATACTACCATAACTGTTTTCTTAATTAAAAAACAAATCAATTATCAAGCAAATGTCAATTACAAGACTTAATTCAATTCAGCTATAATATCAACTATATTACTGTATAGACTGTATAAGAAACTATTAGCTGTATATCATATTGAACGTAAAGCTATCTAATAAACCTCAGAAAATGCAATGCTTTATAAAAATGAAACACAGTAGCTTATATTTATATGCAAGTTTAAAGAAATGTGTGCACATTAGAGAATGTTTCGATGTAAAGAAAATATTTCTGTCATAAAATCTTAAGTAAAAAAAAATACTGCTCCAGATGTGAATGTTGCAGTGACTGTTGTTAAAAATGTCTCAAAGATCTTTTACCCTATGTCCTTGGATTTTATGACTTACAGTGTGGCTAGATGTGACATTCCAATTAAGAGTTCTCTTTCAAATATATTTCCAAGCAAAATGTTTCTCTTTAGTGGAAAGATGCCCTAAAGTGAAGACATTTGTAAGGGCAATCCATAGTTTCTGTTCATCATAAGAATTTAACTGGAGACTTCATGAAACATCATATCTCATTTATCAAATCACATTTTCTTACTCTAAAATGGTAGAGCATGTTCAGTATTCTGACAGTCTAAGCAGAATGAAAGTCTAAGCAGAACAAAGCACATAAGGTGAACTAGAAAAACTAAAAAAGTTAATACACCCTTGCTTATAAGAAGAAAAACATGTAACAAGCTATTACTCGATGAGGCATAAATCATACCAATTTAGGGCAAAGCGTTTCACTCAGTAAAATTTCCCACAATAATAATTACAATGACCACAGATTCTCACTCTCGACGTTATCATTTCTTACAAGTTGTTACATCCAACCTCATGTAAACACAAACATTTTTTGTTAGGAAATTAAATATTAGCTACATAGTGTAACGTCTCTGATAGTGTCTCTGATTTCGATTTAAAATGAAGAGTACTGAACTGTGCAGCTGACGTTAGCTAGGCTACAACACAGGAAAATCACTCAATGGCTCCTGTTACCTGTTATGTAGCTAACTATGCTTCAAGTCTTTCTTTAAAAGTTTTTAAGAATTTTTAAAAAGCTGTTAATATTTTTTAATTATGTGATTTTCATGTTTTAGAGGATCATCCTATCCAAAAGGCCTGTGTGACATCGACCTGACATAATCAGGTGTAGTGACTCTAGTGATTATTTGAATCAGGTGTGCAAAACTGCCTTCGACCCACTCTAAAACATGAAAAGCACCTAATTAATAAAAATTAACAGCTTGTTAAAATTCTACGATTGCTGTTGAGGTTGGAATGAAGACCAGCATACACAGGGGTCCCCCAGGACCGAGTTTGAGAACCACTGCTGTAATCGGGCAAACACTGTCATGGCTCTGGTTCCTGATTGCCAGTCGCAGCCTGCTTCCTGGTGTTAGTTCTCACCTGTGTTCAGTGCATTCCCTGTGTTTCGTGTCTCATGCTTGCTAATTCTGGTTGTAATGGGATAATTGTTTTCTCACATTCTGCACGTCTGCTCGTTTTCGGTAATTGCCTGTATGTGTTTCACTGTGTATTTAAGTTCCTGGTTTTGTTTAGGTCAGTTTTCATGTTCTCTTGAATGGTTGTCCTAGCCATTAGTCCCGCATATGGTCTGTCACAGGCATCTTACCTCCTGTGCCTTGTTAGGGGTTCAAGCCCAAAGAGCTGAAACCCTATTGTTTTTGCTTTTGTGCTGGTTTATTATTAATCTTCAGAAATGTTTGTGCAAATTCCCGTGAGATGGTAAATGGTAGAGACATGAAATTATGCCCATTGATTGGAAGTTGTCTGCAAGTGCTGCCCAGGATAATTTGCATCCCAATCGACTGATGGGCCATCCTATCTAAAGTCACAAATTTTGCTTTCAAGAATCACTAACTGTCTATAGCCGGGCCATTTCGAATTTGCACAGACATCCTTCCCAACCATAGGATGGGCAAATACTGTGAATCATTACTGGACTTTTCATGCAACTTTGACTTTAATTACTTAACAATGAACTTAAGCATCACAAAATACAATCAACATTTGGGCTACATCTATAAGCGGATATGCACATGACCAACATAGCCTGGTTTCATTAATGACACACGCTCAAATGTAAACATGGACTATATCTAACACAAACCAGTATTGGTTGAAAATTACAGCCAATTTAGCTCCTTTGAACCATGTGATAATTTGAAATCCAATTGTGCCCACACACCGAAAATTGGGGATTTGCCCACCCCTGATCTATCCTCACTCTACAAATTTGCTTCAAGAATCACTAAAGTCCGTCTGACTAGATTTTCCGCCATTTTGAATTTTTTGAAAAACACATTTTTGACATCTCTTCCTAAACCATAGGTCCAATTGCTACCAAATTTTCTGTGAATCATTACTGGACTTGTTCATATCTTATTGCGTTTTGAAGATATTGACCAATGAACTTCAAAAGGGCATGGCTCAGCATATAAATAAACCAAAGTCAACAATCGTTGGGCTAATCATCACAAAACTTGCGGGATATGTCCACATAAGTACCTGAAACATACCCTGAACGTTTCATTCAAATCGACCACTAGGGGGCGCTACAAATGCAAAACATGGGCTATAGCATAACACAAATCAGACTATAAATCAAAAATGGTTTGCCCAATCATTACAAAACTTGCAGCATATGTTTCATAACACTGTTGAACCATGTGTGTAAAACTATTTTGAAATCGCCCAATAGGGGGGGCGCCACCAGTCTACGGGCAAAGGTTGAAGGTCATAACTCCAACGCCGTGAGTCCGATTTACACAAAACTTGCTACAGCCATCCATCTATCCTCACTCTACAAATTTGCCTCAAGAATCATTAATTAACTGACTGAACTGACTGACTGAGTTACTGACTGAGTGAGTTAGTGTCATTGCCGGTCATAAAGGTGCTTCACATCTAAAAATGATCATTCAAGAATGTAAATTGGAACTGGATTTAGCTTGAATGAGTATATATGGGTATATCCTGGTATTATGTGGCACCTCAAGTGTACCAGTAAAATAAATAACAATTACAAACAGAAATATAGCCATTAATTATAAGTGTGTTGAAGGCTCCCTTTTCCCAAACCCAATACCTATCATTAAATAGTTTTCATGCAGACACAAGAAATGACACAAACCGGCATTTATTTATTTAGTTCGTATATGATATGATGACTATTTCTTATAGTTCTTGTATGACATGATGATGGTCCTATGCTACTGTTAGTTTGTTGTGCAATTAAACCTTTTCATTCATTCATTGAGAATGAACATATTGTGTCAAGTCAAATTCCTTGTATGTATAAATGGACTTGACTATTACAATTACTCTGATTCTGACTAGTTCTTATTGCATTTTGCAGCTTTCACCTTCTAACGGTCCATGTTGGCTTGAACCCCGGAATCGCCGCTTGCGGCTATATTTTGTTTTGTTTTTGCAGTCTTTAGTAAAGACCTATTGTTTTACTTGCCTCCACCTCTGTATTGGTCTCTGCGCCTGGGTCCTATCCTTTTGTGAGCCCTGACAAATGCGGTCACTTGTATATGAGCCAAAATAGCCTCAACTGGGAACAGCCCCAACAACAAGTTTCAGGAATTTGGCCAAACTGAGAAGTCTCTAGTCATGACTTTTAAAGCTGTATCTTTTTGTGAAATGGTCACTCCACAAGCGGGCGTTTGCACCGATCGTGCCAGTGTAGCCATAGCTTTTGAAAAACGCCACCCATTTCTTCTTGCACCTTTCTTGAGAAACTGAAAAAATGACCCTATTTACATTACACTTGATCTCATCCTCTATGTTTTTGTATCCAGTAAGAGCTCCTACACTGAGTAAATTTGGTATGATTGCAATGCACACTGAGGCTTTATAACAAGATGAGAAAATGAAAATAATAGCTGTATAGCTCTAGGGGTAATACAACTAGCCTAGCCAGCCAGATAGGTAGCACCACCACAAAGGGATGGAGAAGGTGAAAGACTGGGAGAGGGATATGGTTGTTTGGGGGATTAAGAGCAAAAAAATAGTTAAATAAGCAGTTTAGGAATCTCTACTGATAACATGGACAACAATTCTTAATGCAAAAGGAGTATTTCACTCAGAATGAACGAGACAGTTTTAGCAGGAAAAAATACTTTATATGCCTCAAACTATGGGAGGAGATATGCAATGAGATTGAAACATTTATTGGCCATCATGTTAGGTCCGTCATGATGTCATTAAGGACCTGAAACCAATAGCTCATTATTTCTCATACTGGTGATGATGCTTAATACCAGGGACAGATTAAGACTGTCAGCCCACGGAATTCTTAATTGAATTTGAGGCACTGAGAAAATTAGGAAGATTTAGGGAGCCTGGTTTTTTTAAATTTTAATTTTGGGAAGCTACATTTTTGAGATGTGAATTAAAAACCTACGTGAATACATTTGATTTGAAAAAGATTTGATTTGAATTCAGTAAAGAAATTAAATACATTAATTTTGAAGTTAAAAAACGGAATCTATTAAATTCAATGTGTTCTTAAATTCAAATGTTTTTTTAAACTTATTTTATTCCAAGTTGGATGAATTAATTAAAATAATAATGTAATTAGCTTAGAAGCATTTTCCGATAAGGTACAAAGGGCTACCTTTTGGTTGTTTTTTTTTCAGTATTGTAGCAAAAATCAGTAGATGACTATAAATTTGCACTACTGGTAAGACATTTTGACAAGGTTGGACAGATTGGCAGAACACCAGTCAAGATGCATTCTAAAAATAGGTTCTTCCCCATGCAAGCAATCAATTTGGAATTGAGTACATTATGCGATCACTCAATCTGTGAAATAATTTAAAATCACCATCCGTAGTAAATACTCATTCAGATCTGTCTCTCTTCATGTTTTGCTCCATTTTAATTTGGTTAATTTGTTGGTGTAGTTTTCAAAAATGTATCTACACTTACATAAATGTTTTGGGAACTGGTGCCTAACCTTAACCTTTTCAGCAAGCTGTGTGAAACTCGAGCATGTGAAACATCTTTACAGTTTCTTCACTTTTTTAAAACATAGTGTGGCCAGAACAACTGTTATGAATTTGTGCATGTTATCCTTTCCCTTCCATTAATATGGCTGAGGGAATCAGTCTGCTTGCTCCTGCTGTGAGAGTCAACACATCGTTCCCAGAGCCACTCTGGGTGAATCAACACAAATAAGCTTGAATATTGAACCATATCTCCGACCACATTGTATAGTGTCTGTGACCGCCATATCTATGCTATAAAACAATGATGACCCCCACGTCTATGCTATAGAGCGGTGGTGACCCCCATGTCTGTGCTAAAGTGTCTTTAGAGTTCAATGTAAGAATGAATGTAGTCAGCAGCATAGCAGTGGTTGGCCGATTCCTCCACATCTGCCTGTGAAACAAGACCAGGTCAAAACCTAGTATATGGCTGGACCTCACCGGCCGACCAATGGTGTAACTTCATAACTCAGCCGAGCGATGGTGTAACTTCATCATTCATCAGTCACAGACATTTGCATTTGTAGGGCTGGCCCGGCTGTTGCGGTCCAGCCAAAAAGCAGCTGATATTAGTTAAGATCATGCAGGAGCAGTGAACAACACTTCTGTCATGTTGGTACCAGGACAAGTATGGGTGGTGACTGTGTGCATAGGAACAGTGCAAGGGCAAAGCTCAATCAAATATAATTAAGGTTGAAACGCTGTTTTATTTTGAACTATTTTTGCATTGTTTTGACAGAACAGTCAGAGAGCTGCAGTAAGTCAGTTTTTAGTTTGACTTCAGTGAAATTGGATGATTTTCGAACAAATGGCAAGTTTGAAAATCAGCATTGTATTTTATTTAGTGGAATGGAATATTTTGGAATGTACAGAGATGCAGAATTATTGATTTCTTTGATGGAAGGAGAGATGATTTAATTGGCAGAAATCCAGTTCACTTGGTGCAAACTACAGCTGCTTGGCTTTTCCTTTGTCCCTTACTTTCTCTTGGTTTGCTGTTCATATTTCAATTATTGTTCACCATTCATTTTGTTTTGATATAATTTGAGTTGCATTCAGATGTAATGTCATTGTAGATTTCATCCAACTAACAAGTACAGCGCCCTGAAAAAGTAGAGCAGAATTTATGGCTCCTTCAAAACAGCAAGTCGTCCAGGTCCTGAGGCAGCAAAGCATCCCCACACCTTCACATTACCACCACAATTTTTTTACTGTTGGTATGATTTTCTTACTGTGAAATGCTGCATTTGCTTTACGTCAGACATAATGGGGCGGATGTAATCCAAAAGGTCCACTTTGGACACATCTGTCCATAGAACATGATCCCAAAAGGCTTGGGGATCACCCAGGTGCTTTTTTGAAAATGTGAAATGTGCATTGATGTTTTTCTTGGTTAGTAATGGTTTCCACCTTGCTATACTCCCATGAATTTTTGCCTTGTGTCTTTCTTATGGAAGGGTCATGCAGACCAACCTTAGCTGTGGGTCTGCAGTTCTTTGGATGCTCTTCTTCTGGGATCTTTTGTGACTTCCTAGATGAGTTGTTGTTGTGCCCTTGGAGAAATTTCGGCAAGCCGACCACTACTTGGATGATTCACCACTGTTCCAAATGTTCTCCATTTGGAGATAATGGCTCTTGCTGTGGTTCAGTGGAGTCCCAGAGACTTAGAAATGGTTTGTAACCCTTTCCAGACTGATATTTTTTTTTTTTTTTTTCAACAACATTTTTTTTCTCATCTGTTCTGGAATTTCCATTGATTGTGGCATAGTGTGCTTGTAGAAACTTTGTGGTGACTACTTCACTGTGATGGTAAGGTTCAATATAAGTGGGGTTTGGATTCAACAGGGCTGCCTGCAATTAAGCCTGGCTGTGTTAAATCGGCTGAATCTAATTATCAAATAAATTTGGTTAATTGGTTGAGTAACTAAAGCGGTAATTACTTTTTCTTTATTTATAATTACTTGCATTCATATTGGCATTTAAATGAATGAAATAATAATTCAAAAAATGTGTTTTGTGTTTACTCAGTTACTGAAAAGTCCCTTTGTCTAATATTACATTTTGTCTAAAGATCTGAAACAATTAATTGTGGCAAATACATAATTATAGAGGAAAACTGTAGATTTTTCAGGCCTTTAAATATTTTGTTTAATAAATGAATAATAATGAATATTACTTTTTAAACAAGCTGTTCAATGTGGTTACAGGCATGACAGATGTTTGAAAAGTACCACACCTGTAAGTTTAATACATATTTTACATCTCTCTCGCTCTCTGTCTTTTGGCCAATATAATATTTTTAGTGCTGTTGTTAATTTGTACTAGTATTGGTACTGAATCTACCTCATACAATGACAGGAAAGAAATACTATTGTACAGTGAAACACAGAAAAAACTCTGAATTAAATTCAGGACATTTTCCTTGTGTTTCCTGTAAATAGCAGTAAAATAGACAATGGAAAAGATGTACTGTCTGGTGGACCAGATTATTGATGTGCATGTGTCACATCCTGGTTAGTCTATTGTAATGCACTGCTGTCAGGCTGCTCAAGTACTGCTCTCAATAATCAACAACGCTGCAGCTAGAATCCTGACTGGAACCAGAAGGTCACAACACATTGCTCCCATCCGTGCAGCGCTGCATTGGCACCAATTCAAATATTGGATTGAGTTTTAAGTCCTCTTATTTGTCTATAAGGCATTATATTGGTCCTATTTTACTGACTTATTCCAGCCTGTGCACTACATTCCATTGATGCTAGCCTGTTGACTATTCTCAGCTTTTCCAAAAAGTCAGTGTGGTAGGTCCTTCTCTTATAGATCTCCCAATTTATGGAACAGTCTTCCTGTCATAGTTAGGGAACCATAAACAGTCACTGTTTTTAAATTAGCACTAAAAACAAACTTATATAGCAATTCCTACACACAACTTCCCCCCTCAACCTCCGTTTTTTTAAATACCCCTGGCATTTTATTTTTATTGGTTTCTCACAGTTTTAAATTTTTATCAATATTTGTGTGTTCAGTTTTATCAGCATTTGTGGACTGATGTCCTGTTTTATTCCATCCTTGTTAACACTTTGTCTATTAAATATATTTTTCTAGCTTCATATGTTTAACTTTCTTGTGTCTGTCTCATTTACTCTTATTTTTTCTCCTTGAATTGTACAGTGCGTTTAGAATGTGGTGTTAAATGCACTTGAAACTAGTAATGAGTGCTATGATATTTAAGGGGTGCAGTAGACTAATACAATATAGGGAGCTCCTTACACCTCCTTACAATAACAAGTTTACCAATTCAATATGACCCACTTTATTTTTTGTTGATAAAACTGAACAGAATTAGATGAATACCATATTGACTCTAATTTCACATTTCTAGAGGGCAGAATTTCTAGAGGACTGCAGTCAAATGTTCAGTGTTAAAATAACTCTTACAGAGTACATATGGTCCCAACTTCTGTTAGAGCTGAATTAACATTGAATGATTTACTGTGTGGTACCCCAAGGAAGGGGGAGGGAAGAGGGAGCTTTGTGTCAGTTAGTGCCTTTATATTCACAGTTGAAATCGATCTATATTAATAGCTTGATTTGGCCAAAGATGAGATTTAATTGGATTATTGTCGTTGTCCCAATATACATGAATTTATTGACCAAGGTGTATCTGACGAAGGCTTCTTATAAATCCTGCTTCCTCTAATTTTGTTGCAACTTTTTTGAAAAGTTCGCCATTCCGCGTTGTTCTTCCATCCATGTATTTTAGGATATTTAACTCCTTTAGTTGCGATAGCATGAAGTCGGTCTCCTCGTCCATCCAGAAATGTGTTTTTTTCACCATGATACTAGGGAGGGCAAAACGGAGCTTTAGAATGTCGCCAGCATTGTATGCGCGTGAGCTCAACAATGCATTTCTCACAGAAAAGGTCGCCTTTTTTTAGTTCATTACAGTGGTGATAGAGTGACAATCATTAAGTGGTACTGTGCTGTTCGCCTTTATTGATCGCCGTACAAGATTAATGTGAAGTAGCTAGCACAATCGGACAGCACTAACCCATAAAAATGTACTTTGAGTGGTACTTGCTCAATCGAACGGTAAATGTGAAAAATATCCGATTATAGTCAGCAGCACCAAAATTTTCCGCCACACCCTCAATAAACGGCAAAAGTCCCAGTAGAAGATTGAATTAAATCTTTTAAAGTTATATATTTTCTGAAATGTTATTGATTCTGCTTGGCCACCATGAGTGTATAGTTGCTATGTAAATTACATAACATGCGCAGAACGCCTAGGCCAATTTTGGGCCTATTGAAGCATATACATGCCGTAGTAAATCAACTCCAAACCGCATTATCTAGGTATGTTAGTCCGACTCTGAAAAAATCGACTTTGTAGTCCGACTGAAATCGTACAATGTTTACATGATTTTTAAAAGTCCAGTTTTAGCCAGACTAATACAATAAATTGACTTTTTCAAACATCATGTAAGCCCACTGAGTGACTTTTGAGCAGACAGACCATGCAGAAGCAAGGCACCCAGCTCCCTACATTCTGAACTGACTGCACCTAGTAGCAGTTTTACTCATCATTTTAGGCATAAGCCTACTTACTAGTAGATTTCACGATTTTCTTGTGATAAAATGTTTGAGATTCATAGATATTTGCTGGAACTTGACCAATACAATTTTAGATCTTCAGGATTGTCCCTACATAGTGCTGATGCAAACCTGGTGATGGTAACTTGCACATATAATATAAAGTGTATGTGTTTGTGTGTGCGCATGTGCGTTTACATATACTGAGATACATTATAGGAGGTGTACTGTTATCATGCTGATACTATGGACCCAGCCAAAACCAAAGCTGCTGGCCTTTATTAATCAGCACTCCATATACACTCTGTTAAATTTTCATAGTTTACACTTCAATGTCTGTGCAAGAGTATGCACAGACGTTGAAGTTTACGAGAGCCCGGCACTGCCTCTGCCATTCCTCTGGAGCAGAGAAGCAGCTGAGTGCTGGGATAGAGACGGAGCTGAAGCAACGTCTGACCTTGTCCTTCGTTGCTGTGGGTCTGTGGGTTTTGGGCCTGGGACAGGAACTCCCTGTACAGACACTGTGTCTGCAAGCGGAGAAACTACTTCACAGTACAACACTTTGTTCGCTGCCACCAAGGAAAACTTAGACAACAAAAACACACACGCTGGAAAAATGACCATTTCAGAGGTGCACTTTCCCCCCGAAAAACATGCTTTGGGTTAGAGTGTTAAATAATGTTCCCATTTGAAGGAGCTGGAATTCAAGGAATAAGTCTCAAGTCTCAAAACATAGTGCATGTCGTTAAGAACGCATAAATCAACACTCAGCAAGTTACTTATCACTTATTATGTCAGACTTTCAAAAATGAAGATAAACATACCAGGTTGGAAAGTCAACAAAACTACGCCATGACCTGAGTTGAATTTATTGTAGCTTATATGATTCGTTTTAACAGAAAAAAAATCATAGCTGAAGGAAATTACAAGTTAGTAGGTCAAAACACTGATACTATGTCCTCTCCAAATGGTCTTAACCACAACATATTTGTTCTATTTAAAATATCACATTTATATTCTTCGCTCATATTTTTCTAAAATGAAAACAGGGGCAAAAATTGATTGTAAATCTCAAAATGGGATTTTGAAAAAAGTATCTCTAAATATAATAGGTCAAATGCCAACAGGTTGAAAAATGTGTTTTTTATTTTTAAGCTCACAACTCGCAATTACTTTTGCATTTCTTAATTCTAATTCAGTAATATTTGCAATGTTAATGCATTTACACACCATAGTTTCAGGCCTTAAACTGCGGCATTTCCTTATGTTGTTAAGCCTGTGGTTTCTATCTCTCATCACAGCAACCTGTCTGCATTTTAGATTATTACAACAGGTCTGAAATCTCAATCTGGAGTCACTTTGTTTGACTGTTTTCTGAAGACTTACAATGTTTAGCTGAGCTCAGAAGCACACAGCCTCCCTAGAGTACAGGTTCACCATTGCAACTCTTAGAAAATAACAGTGCCACGATCTTCCCATTACTGACTCCCATTACTGAAGTAACTCATACTGGATTTATCATTTAGTTCATGAATGAATACATGCTCCATTGGCTATAATGGCAGGTATGTTGTAATTACTGAAATTCACTGAAGTTTGGAACACATGAAATTAACAAATGTTGGAATAATGGCAGTCTTCTAGGGTCTTTCAGAAAAGGATTTTTAAATGCCCAGTTAGGCTAAATACAGGTACTTCATTCCAACAGCTACATTTAAATGTAACTATTTTTATGATTTAATCTCAATAGCTGACAATCAAACATACAGTATAATGCATTCAATTTTGATCTTCAATATTTGTAAAATGTCCTATATTCCAGTCATTACAAACTGGGTTCTTTTCCAACCCAGGTAACACTTGCTGGAATTTGTAATGTGTCCTGTCCTGGCCACCAGACTTGAACTCATTAAAGTGTAAATTTGCAAAGTGGGAAAAGCAGCGCCGGAACCGCTTGAGCCAATAAACTCCCACCCTTGTGCAATTTAAATTACCTTAAAGTCATGAGTCTAAATATTTAACAAGTGGAGAAATATTTCTATGTATCGCTGTGTTGCCGTCTCAGAACTTCATTTACTTACACTCTCCATCTGAGATGGTGACATGTGCTGAGGTTGTGTAACACGGTGGAATTAGTCGGAATTAAAGTTTGTTTTCGAAAGAGGCAGGATTTGCCTAAAAAAGCACACCTTTGCTTGTGAGGGGTTAGTCCTGAGCAGGCCCTGCCGCAGGAGGTGTGGGTGATGTGTGAGACCACAGGACACGACTGAGAACCTCTGCTGGGATAAGCAAACAATTAACAAGGAGAGGCGGCGGCGGAGAGCTCTTCTGGCAGCCAGATGAGGATGCTCTGAGGTGCAGGTTCTGTGTGTCTCTGGCTCTGCTGTGTTCAGGGGGCCACACGGTGCTCCGCAGGTCACCTCATCCCATCACCCGCGACCAAATGTCTGTGGGGGTCAGTGTTTATTTTTTCTTTCTCCACCCCTGTGTCGACATTACTTTAATTTACAAATACAAAAGCCCATTGAGGTTGTAATGTTACTCAAACACAGGGCTAAAGAGAAACCTGCTTCAATTTCTAGGGTTATATAATAATGCAGTTATTCCTCAGGAGCATTAATTAAATATGTCCTGAACAGTAGGTTAAAGAGTACTTAAACCAAGTGAAAGTGGCAAATCTCTTTTTTCCCTCACATTCATGAACATGCTTGTGTCTCACAAGGCTAAGCATTATTTTATTTTATTTGGTTTCCTACGTTGTTAATATATTGTCAGCACATCATTCTAAAACACAAGTATATTCTACTGAAAGGAAAAACCACGTCTGTCAACATGCTTTTGTTATTTGCACAGAGCTTCTTAAGGTTTTACCCTAAATCTAGTTACCTCATGCATTTATACTAATTACCACAAAGCACTGTTGAGAAATCCCCTCTTCCTCAGATGCATCAGGAATTTTAGCATAAAAAGAAAAATCCAAGACAAATAGCTACATATATATCTTGACTGCTAGTGAATCAACAAAGCAAATAGCAGAAATTTCAGTATCTTGCTATTTTGGCTGTCACTGGCTAACTATCTTTTGAAGCCTCCAAGTTGTATCTTATGTATGTGGTCATTGTGGTTGTTTCTGTAGGACACCCTGAAAAGTTCCAAACTCTCGGTGCTGTATATAGCTATGGGACATGCCGCCTCGCCAAGGAGTAACTTTTGCAGGATGGCATACCTGCCACCCCAATAAACATTTAGCACTCAGTGATATTAAAACCTAATAATACCCATTGTGCTGTTGGTTGGTGGGCTATTACGATAGAGTCATTTTGTCACAGTGGCTATGTAACTAAAGCTAGCTTGTGGACTACTTATAGTTGGTAGAGTTGCTCATTATAACTGGATATAATAAAACTGAAAGATACAGTATCAGCAAGTTATGTCACCAAGGAGACTGGGATTTAAGTGAGTGCTCACCTTCTTTGTAAACAAGTTCAATGTGGGGTCTCATGGTATGGGGAGCTGGAAACATTAATTATTTTACATCACAATGAAAACATCAGAATTTTGTAAAATTTTGTGCAAGGCTGATGTTTCATACATCATGTCCTTTTTTCCACTGCATTTTCCCCAAACTGCAATGCATGGACACATTTTTTTAAATATATATTTTTAAATATATATATAATGTTCTAGTAGTTGCTAATGATGTTAACTTGTCCTAACTCCTTGGAGAAAAGTATCTTCAATGTATCTTTGAAAACCAGGCTATTCTAGTTTTTTTTTTTTTCTGTTTGATGAAACATGATGGGGTTTGCAGAAGAGGGCTCGTCTGAAAGAGTTAAATCCGGCGCCATGCAAGACTTAATTTCTCTGGCCCTCGAGCTGAACTGTGAAACATGCTGGCTGTATTTGCAGTTTCTAAAAACACTGCCTCGACAGAAGTGTGGAACACAACGTGGATGCTGTAAATCCACCAGTCAAGAGACAGTAAAAATTTATTGCCCGTCCAGGATGGTGGTGCAAAATTACGCAAAATGTGGGTGACACCATGGTGGTTTGAAAAGATGAATATTAATCATTCATAAAGAATATCCATGTAAACAATGTAGGGTCCCTGCTGAGAGGGAGACATGACAAAAGCCCTGTTCACTTTTCCATGGGTGAAATTCTGCTCTGGCACTTTTATGGGATGGTTCTGTGAATAGCCAGTCATATTAGCAGAACTTAAAGAGTTTTTTTTTTTTTTTACTTCACACTGCCGGTAGTGTGCAGCACTGTTTACTCAACCTGAGAGGGGAAAGATTGGTCTTACCCAAGAGCTGCTGTGAGAATTAAATCTCTTTATGAAAACTTGCCTTCAGTCTTTGCTACTACAATAAAGCAAGTTTTTTGGAAAAAAAAAGTCAAATTATGCTTATGCAGAATTGGAATGCAGACCCCCTGTCCTGGTAGTATTTTGCCTTAAAATGGCTCCTTCATGTCTGATACCTGTTTTAAATCAAAATGGAAACAAAAGGAACAGATTTAACAAACTATTTTCATTTGAACACATTCAGTGATAATTGGTTTGTAATGCTGAATACGCATCAAGACTAAAATAATTCAATCAGAGAGCAGCTGACTGAGAAACCTGTTCAACCATGGATTTGTGCTTAAACTTCTCTTTCGTTACATGTAGATCTACCTTTTGAAAATCAATACCGCAGATTACTGTACTCAAAGCACCAGACGTAAGTAGTTGTGGGAAAGGAATGTGCTGAAACGCATGGGATATAGGAAGTGAATCAGGGCATATATGGGATTAATTAGCTTTGGTTTGAGAAGGATCCCTCAACCCTAGTTTCATTGCCTGTGACTTAAGAGCGCTTCAGCAGGGAAGAGAGCTGAAGGCCTACTTGGGCTTGCTCCAACTTTGGGGTTACACTCCGTTATACATCATTGAGGTACAGTTATGCTGCAATAATACATCAGCAATAATACTTAGCAGTGGTGTTCCCATTGACGGTAACTATCGCAGCCATGATACATGTCCCAAAGCATAAATAATTGTATTTTTTAAGACATATGAAAACCTGTCCTTTTCTATGGAGACTGCAGAGGTCAATGTGTGTATATAGAAATCAGTCTTAAGATACAATCTTTGTACTTACACACAGACTTGTAGGCTTTAAAAAGACCAAGTTTCCAATTGAAACCCTACAGCTTCTCACTGTTGAGGCGGTTACAGAAAATTAATTTGTAGACACACATGTTAAGAGAGGCCATTTTCTGTGCTTGAAAATATGTATGATGTGGGTCCATACAGCAAATCAGGTCTGCACCTGCATCCACAATCTTGAGATGATGGTTTAAAGTTGAGGGTGTCATTCATTTCTAAGCTAGCTGTTTTCATATAAGTTTTGTTTTCATACTTGTTCATGCCTGTAGCCACCTCCAAAAGGATTATGATTAAAATCAAAATTTTAAATGGAGCCCCTTGGCATAGGTTATTTTTTCAACTGGTGATCTTGTTCTGTTATTCATTACCTACTAACATCCAAAGCACACAATTGCAACAGTCGGTAATTGCTATTTGTTCAAAGGTGTTAAGTGTAAAACTAGAGTGCCCTAGAGGTAGGTAAGTCAGGTTCATCTTGTTGCAGTATGGGCATGGATCATTCATTGGAAAGTTCTGTGACAAATAATCACAGTATTTTCATTCTTATTAATATGGAGTGTGAACAGACTGCAGTGTTCATTAACAGTTGTGTCTTTAGCATCAGAATTTCTCATGCCATACACACTTAATGTTAACTCTGTTTCCAATAGATGGCAAGTGTATTAGTATGATGCTGAGTATGAGACTCGCTAATTTCTCTTCTTTATATTGTGTTATGAACCCACTGTTCAAAGCAGACTTCTGTTTTTTTTTTTTTTTATTGAAAAGGAAGCTAAATGGCTATAATAATAATAACAATAATAAAGCATAGCATCTCCCTCAGAGAAATACTGGGGATTTTTACAAATAAGTCATTCATTATCTGAGGAGGAAGTAGTTAAACAAGTACCATGTTTTCAGTTCAACATTGAATTTTTTAAAATATTTATTAGAGTTTCTTGTTTTACTGGAAGGGCTGATTATTTAGTTTATCTTATTGCATCTCATATCACTTAAAATGTCCTTGAGCAAAATTGTACAACATGGATACTAGGGGACAGATGCGGCATGCAAAATAGCATTTAATGGATTTAGTGCTGGGAGAATATGACAATTATTACAGAAAAAAAACATAGAAATCCAAATCTGAAGATTGTAGCCCTGCATCAAGAATGTCATTTTTTTTCTCCATCTGTGCTTTCAATTTCGTAGGATTGGTTGACCTGTTAATTAAATACTGGATGTATGTAGCCTAATGACTTTAGCCTTGGCGAGCTGTAGTTCCTCCCAGGAAGGAATGTATATGTTATAGATGTACATCCTGAAAACTAATATTTCTCAAGTGACCTGTTGATGATGCTCACCAGGGTGCAGAGCCAGTGAAATAGAAAACCCACGTCTAGGAAGTCAGCATATGGGTAGAGGATAACATATCCTCATTAATAAAGAGGACATTAGGAAACACATGCAGATGTCATATCAGATGTCTATATGCAAAGACTAGCTGTTTTGTTGATTTCCTAGACTTGTGTAAGGAGCTTACCTTAGGTTCTTCAGGGCTAACTGCAGATTCTTGATATAAAGCCCAATTTAAAATGATGAAAATAACTTATTGAGGGGACAGATTGGGACAGCAAGCCATCACTCTTCTGACCATACACACCCACCTGGTTTGGAGATTCTACCAACAACATACCTGATTTTCAAAGGAACACAACAGTGGTACAACCTGTGGCCATGTTTTTGCTGCATAACCGCATGGGAAGACAGTGGGTAGATCTTTAGGTCCGAACAGAAATCTCAATCCCTAGTACAAAATGATCCCCTTGAAAACAAATATAACTGATGAGTCACTATGTCTAGCTGTAGATGACCTGAATATTTTCCACAGTATGTGTTAGAGTTGAAGAAACTCTGGAAAATTTCTTCAGGCAGTAGCACAATTGAAGCTGACTCTAGGTAGAAACCTTCACGCTATTATCTGTGTGATAATGTTGACACTGAGAGAATTAGTGTAGTATACGAAGATGTATTTTCTAGTCATTTGGATTGTGGAGAAGCTAAGGGGATTCACTATCCATTCTCCCTTCCTTACAAAGTGGTAACCTCATCAGACTTTCAGAAAACTGAGACATGTCTTCATAAAGATGGAACAGAAGGGGATTTGGAAAGTCCGTAATGTGAGTTTGATTCACCCTTAGTCACAGTGTGGCAGGAAGGCAGAGGTCTGTACAATTCTACGGATTAAAAATAGCTGAACATATCAGTTGCTTGGCAACACTTAATGGATTTGTGTGATGAAGGTAAAATTGTATTAGCTATATAGTTATTAGTTGTAATTAATTTGTTTATTAAACTTTTGGTCTATGTGAATATAAGATTTGTACAACATTTACAGTCCTATTTAGTTGACATACATATCAAAAGTGATGCTACATTCACAAACATATTAATGTGTAATTAATAAAACATAAAAATGTATTCTCAGTAATATTCATCTTACTATTAACAGTGTTCTATGTACAAGAAACATTTTGTTTTGGATTCAATAATATGTTTACACACATAAATTTGGCCCATGAACATTACAAGTTGCCATTACAAGATGCTTTCAGAAGAGGAGGAACTGAGGATGTATTGACTGTTCATTTGAAGGCAGCTTTCGCTCATCTGTCCTTTTGAGGAACAACTCAAATGGAAGTAATCGAAACCTTATTTTGACAGAATTTGGCAGCATTGGAATAAGTCAGAGAATCAGATAAGATAGCTCTAAGATAGTTGTCATTAATAATGTCCTTACATTACACCACACCAACCACATAATTAAGTCAGGATTAATTCAATGTCCAGGTTATGAAGTTCTGAATAATCAGTGCCTGTAATACCAGGTTGATCTGGACATATGGCAGCAGTCACACAGGGGTGTTATTCTATCATACATACAAGCAAAGCCAAGGTTGAACTTTTATACGTTTTGTTCAAATGCAAATAACTGAATTGTGTTCCTTGCCTTTAAAAACAAAAAAGAGAAATTCTTGCTCAAGTTTAATTTAAACAATAAACAATAATTTGTTGATTTTATTGATGTGACAGAAATAATTTTGTCTGGTAAGAGTTTCTTGGAAGTGCTTGTTTCTTAGGAATAATTCTTACTTTCTGACCATCAGATATACTAAATAATGATTGTTTTGAAAGGGCGTTTGATGCATTGAACCTTATAGTTAGGGAGTAATCCTGACCATGCCAGTGCAGACTATGGCTCTGAGTCAGCAGGGTGATGTACAGTTGAATGAAGTGTCACTGCGAGGCTTTCATTCCGCAGGGTGCTCCTTGTTCATTGCTCCATAGGCCCTCTTGCAACCTGGGTCCTGCGATGTGCCTGCCCTAACTGCAGCTGGAGGCTTTCAGTTTGAAAGAGAAGCAGTGGCTGCCTGCACTTACTTTAGAGAATCCACTGCTAATGTGTGGCCCTCCTGCATTGACACAGGATGTTGAGAAGTTGTAGACACGGTTGTGATTGGACATTGAAACTTGGGGAAAAGAACAAACTAAAATGAAAAGGACTGTTCGTTCATGTAACTGCGTTAAAGTGCCAGATCACCTCATGCATTCTTTTAATGCGCTAGCTCCTCTCACTCTTTATCCTTAAAGAGTGTAACAGTTAATCTTCTGTAAATGCAGTGCTCAGTTCTGTCTGTGACGGGACTTCACATTGCATTCAGGAATCTAATCAAATCGTTGAATAGGCTGCTTCTTCATAACATTCATTAGCATCTTCTACAAACAGTGCATAGAGCTGGTCACCATATGGCCTGAGTTGCCCTGTCAAGTGTGACCCAGTTTTGTCTGGTAAATTTATGTTTATTGACCTGTTATGCACCCCCTTGTTTTCCAGGAGTTCAGCTTGATATCATTTTAAGAGGTTCATTAATCATTTCCCAGTTTTTCCAAATATTTTACTTAATTGTGTTTTTCCTGGGTTTTGATTCTGGAAAATGTCCATTGTGAAGCTGTTTTGAGTGCTTTGACATTGTACTTGTAAAAAGCAGAAACATTGCGACACAACTGAGGCGATACTCAGCATGTGAGATGATCCTGAAATGTACAAACTGCCTTAGTGGAAATAACAACCGAAAATGTAAAGTGACAAGAAAATATATGTCAAGACTGATGAACGCAGGTCTAAATGAGAGCTGGGGGCTATTGCATAGATGTAAACACAACAGAAACAGGAATTGTTTATGGCCTCATTGAACTGTGACTGGCTAATCTGACTGGTCAATATGACGCACTGTCGCCACGTCTTTGCACAAGGTGCAAAGATTCCAGCATTTTTACGCCTCTTCACATCAAATGAAAGGCTGCATGCTTAACACTTACAAGGATGTTTACTTGGATTAGCTACTAAAATAAACTAGTAAAACGAATATGCTGAAAATTTAATGTAATGCCCATTTTCCATTCATAGAGTGTGTGCCGGAACTTCAGTGAGACTGTTATACATGACATGGTACACATACTTTATTCACTTTTAAACGCTATTTTCACCCCATTCGAAATGCCAATCAAAATCATTCCTTTTGGCTCTGTCATTCTTTATTGTAATATTCCTGGGGAAACCACAGTATCCAAGAAAAAGAGCTGTCATGGCCAAAAGGAATTCTTTATGTCCATTGTAAAGTTAAGCCAATTTTCTGGAATTCAGATATGCAGTTATTTAAGATTATTATTTTAGCCAATAACAAGACATCTTCAAGGGCATTTAGGGAAATGTTAACATGTAGAATATACATAAAAATTCAGGGAGTGAAAAATCTGTGAGGCTATTGTTATTGTTTTTACAGTTACTAAAGTCCATAGCCTGTATGCCTGTGGGGGATATTATAGTGACACTGTCTGTGTATTGGGTCCTCATTATTACTGAATTTGAGCCTTGTATTGAAACTGTCAAGAATATCACTTTCATTCAACAATTCATATCTTCAGTGATATTCATGTCATTTTACCACATCATGTTGCCTTGATATGCTTCAGGCTGTGACGGCAGAACATGTCAAAAAGAAGCAAGAAACCTATGGGAGCACAGAGAAATAAGCTCATAGACTCCTCCAAAACCACTGATGGTAACTCCTTTGGATGTTGCTAAAAATGCAGAGTGATGACATCTACAATAAGATCACTTTTCCTTCTAGTTTGCATGATCATTTGAACTGAAAAAAAAGTTTTGTTCAGGTTGTTTGGAGCTGTATGTCAACCCTTCATAATGATGAAATCATACACGGGGCTGTATTTTCTGGATTATTTTTCTCAGTTTCACAGAGTGCGTGGGCACAGGCACATCTAGTACCTGGACCACTACAACTGTAAAATCTTGCAAAATACGACTTTTGAATCTCATAAATATGAGATTAATCTTGCATTTAAAAACTTGTATTTCCTTGCTTAAAATCTCGGATATTGTGGGAAAAATATAATGTTCTGGCCCTATCCGTCTTGCATAGGAAACAGAGCCAAAATAAAATCCTATTGCATTGTGGTCTGTAAGTAGCTACAATACACATAAATAAATACATTAATTGCAAAAGGAATTCAGGTTCAGTTTTGGTATTTTCCTGATTTGAAAGAAAGCAAACCTAAAAAAATAATAATTTGAAAAAATGCCAGAGTGTTGAAGTACACTTTGCTTGTTGTCCAAAAAATTGGTGACCATGAATATGAACTTTTGTTATTTTTGTTATTAGATAAAATAAATTATTTGGCAACTCTGCTTGTACATACATTCTTAGTAATATAGTATGATGACAGAAACTACAGGATTGTGAACAATGCCATATAAGAGCTTGTAAAATCATAATAAGGATACTGTGGTACATGTGGTGTTTTTGAAAGGATCAGCTTAGAAATACACTACGAGTCACTTGTAGTTTGCTTCCATTTGTGGCTTTATTTGAAAAAGAAGCCATCTAAACACAATTAAACAATACTTTTCTCATAGCAGAGGAGCCACCATTGCCTCTCTAAGTAGGACACCACCCTTAACCTTCCCTGTTCTGAAAGGGAGACTTTACAGCCCCTCAGGCTACAAAAAAAACCTCAAGCTGCACCCTTACAATGGCAAGATGAGTCACGCAAGGGTACGTTCTTTTAAAGCTAATACACCTCCTGTGAATCCAACTATGACAAGGGAGAGAGCAAGAGGGAAAAAGGCAAAACAGTACAATGCTTCACCTTCACGCCGGTAATTACAATATTGACAACCAAATATGGTTGGATATAGGTCTTGCAGCTGAAGACATGAGTCACGCTCCACTCCCTGTCTCCTGCGAGGCAGGTTATCTGCCTGCAGCAAGCCGCCACGCGCCTCATGCACCTGATTGTCTCATCACCGCATTCCAGGCAACAAAGGCGGACGTGCCGGGACAGGGCGCCCAGACACTGATACACTTGTTCTGTGGCCGCAGGTGTAGCTGCCTTCTGTTTCGTGTGCTCCTTGGGTGTTGCCGTTCATGAGGAACATTCTTAAACTTAGGCTAGCCTCTTTCTGCTTCGTCCTCTCCTCCTCTTTATATTTTTCTTCCAGGTAGTTTGATTTATATTTCTGATGAAAACAAGTAACAATATACAAACATGCCACAGCCCATAGATTCAGGTGCCAGTGTGTATGTGCTTGGGAGACTGAAAAAGGGGAGTAGTGAATAAATAATTTACAAAATAACTATCAATTTGCAAAACTGGTGACAGCACAGAAATAGAACATAAATGAACAAATAAAATGTTAAATGTTAAATAAAATAAACCAACAAATAAAATGTCTCAACAAAAAATGTACCAGAAGATTAATAAATAAATAATGAATAAAATAATTATCTTACATAGGCTATTTCTTGTCTTATATGATTAAAACAATTTTAAGTAGAGAACATGTTTCAAAAGATAAAAGCATAAAATGTATGGTTGGATTTCATTCTCTTATTCATTTGACTTTCATAGTTTTACCCAGTTTGGAAAATGAAGGGAGAAAAATTTGTAGTGACATTGTAAAACCACAGGACGAATTCCCTTTTACTGCATGTATATCAAACAAGAAAGAGAATAAAGAAGTCTGCCTAATGTTTTGTGGGTGGCATTACATGTTAATGGTTAATGGTTAATGGACTGCATTTATATAGCGCTTTTATCTAAAGCGCTTTACAATTGATGCCTCTCGTTCACCAGAGCAGTTAGGGGTTAGGTGTCTTGCTCAGGGACACTTCGACACGCCCGGGGCGGGGATCGAACCGACAACCCTCCGACTGCCAGATAACCGCTCTTACCTCCTGAGTTATGTCGCCACATGTCTGATGTGGGGACATTGGACAACAACAACAACAATAATAATAATCATTATTATAATTATTTGTATTAGTATTAGTAGTAGTAGTATTATAAAGAAGAATAATTAATCAATAACCACAATCATAATCATAAACCTCATCACCGCTGCCACATTAATTCTGAAAGTCCAATGCATCAAAACATTCTTATTAAATAGGAAAGCTTTTGAATTTTCTCATTTTGCCAACAAATATGTGTGTAATCTCTTTGTACTTATTGATCAATCCAATTTGTCCATCTGTTTACATTGTTCAAAACTGAAGTGTGGCAGGCAAACTCTTATCAGCATAATAAACAATCCGACTGAACACTGTAAACAACAATTATGTTCACAAAGTCAAAAGGAAATAATGTCAGGGGGAAAAAAATCAGAAGGTTTGAATGTTTTTTAAATACTACCTTATTTTGTTGGTACACAAATCACCTTTTAATATATATATATATATATATATATATATATATATATATATATATATATATATATATTACATATATAAATGTTTTTGCTTATGCATATTATACACAATGCAATAAAAAGCAAACTGCCAATGCATATATAGAACAAGTTCTACTCTCTCATCACATTAAAACTTTGGATAGGTCAACACCTATTTTAGGCCACATTCCCACATAAACAGTGCAATTTGGAACAGCCTAAGATTGAAAACTTAGGCTGGTCCATTTTCTCCCTGTTTTGGTTCCCCAGATCATTACTGCTAAATGTAACCCAGTATGAATGTTCACAAATTCAATTACATGATAATTACATCAAAATACAATTATGAATTACTGTAACATCAACAGATTAGCATATTTTCAACCTCATTTCAGCTGTCCTGATGGCTTCCTGCCTCCTTGAAATGCTTGGGACAGCCCACAGTAGGAAGATCTCCAGATCCCATCCAAAATGACCCACAGCAGTCAGACAGATGAGGTCTTGCAAAGTCCCAGGGTTTCACATGTCTGCATTACATTACATTACATGACATTTATTTGGCAGAAGCTTTTATTCAAAGCGACGTACAAAAAGTGCATTTCATGGTCATAGACAACTACTAAACACAGGTTCAATAAGATACAATACTGATTTTGTACAGCTATTTCTAGCCAAGAACACAGTTTAGTTCACACAGTGAACACTATTCTGACCTAACCTCTGCAAAGCCAACTAGGCAGAAGAATAAGCTACAGTATTAGGACAAATACAAATTACCAAAAAGTTCTGGGATGGGGCAAGAAGAGAGGGACATTGTACTTGTAAAAAGCAGAAACATTGCGGAGAGGGACAGGGAGTTCCACCACTGGGGAGCTAGGGTGGAGAAGCTCTGTGATCCCTTTGGTCAGGTGGGAGGGGTTACAAGGTGCCCTGCTGCCGCAGAGCGGAGTGGTCGAGCAGGCACATAGGATCGAATCATGTCCTGCAAGTAGATGGGGGCTGTCCTGTTGGCTGTGTAGGCAGGGGTCTGGCTTATGTTTTGGTCCCAATGGTTCACATGAAGGCAGAATCGTGATGATGAGAACTGGCCATTCAGCGAATCTAGGCTCATAATTTTTCCTGATGTTTGGAGAACATGCAGCACTGTGTTACAGTAAGCCTCCTCCAAGGGACACTTCTCAACTGTGCTGACCATCGCATAAGAAAAATCCCCTCCTCATCATCAGATTATGTCCTTACACTTTCCCTCATCATGGTGAGGTCATATCCTGTTAGCTGCTACCTCTGCAATGCAATAGCTTTATACATATTCTAATGAGGAAATATTAGGTTAAAATTGTGTAATTATAAAAACAGTGCTCAATAGAGTTATTTTTATTTTTTCACGAAATGTACATTGTTCAGTTGTTAATGGTCCTAAAAACATCTTCAGGTTTATATGAAATAGGCTAACCTGGATTTATTATTGAATGTTACAATTTACTGTGGTTGTGAAATTTTAAAAAATCAAAAATGGGATTCCTGATAAAGTGCTCAAGAGTTTCTCCATGAATTAACCCTGGAAACATGTTTTGTTTTTGATCTACACAATTTTTATCAATTAGCAAATGGATATCTATTTGCTGCATTCCAAACCACTCCCTCTTGTCCATAGTGACAAAAATCTCTGACCCCTCAGCAAGGGAAAATGAAGACATTCTGAACTGAAAGTGAGGGAAGGGTTTGGAATGCACCTTAGTCTCTAAGAGTCATGTCCAACTGAAGACTTACTCTTAGTTCAACTTTTCAGAGTTCATTATTTTAATGCAAATTTTTTTATTTTATTTTTGTGCAAAGGGGCCCAGGAAGTAAGAAACACACATGAAGCTATACATTAAAAAATGTCTCAACAACATTTTTATAAAGAAACTAAAAATGTGTCTTAACAACATTCTAATTTCAAAATTGAATGTACAGTATGAAAAATTGAATAGTTGAATAGTTCTTGTGAGACATTGGTCATTTATACAAACCATGAAAGAGAGCAATTATATGAAGGAACATTTAAAAATTGGACTATTCCTTCTTTATGGTGTGCACGTGTAGCGGGTGTAGCTTGATTGGTTTGCTAATGAAGCACAGTAAAAGTGCAGTAAAGTGAGGGTGATGACGAGTGGGAGGCCGTGTTCAAATCCCACCTCGGACTTAGGCAAATCTCCAACTCGTTTGTTACAAACGCATCTGAGCTTGTACCACCTAGTCTCAGTTAACACACTCTAGATAACCAGACTTCCACCTATTCACAAATGGCAAAATGAAAGTGGCTGTTGTTGCTTCAAGTTTTATCCCAGAGCAGGTTCCTGCCCCTTCCAACAAAAGAAGTGTCAGGAAAGGATCAAATTACCCCTTTTATATCAAAGATTGCTGACAATGGGATATTCCAAAGAACAAAAAGCAGTGCTGATGAGTTAGGGGACTGAGGAGTTTTCAGTAAATGAGAATAGAGTGCACGCTTGGACCTGTTCTGGCATCAAGTTATTTCTGATTGACACAGGCACTTGCCTGTGGCAGGTGCAGAAAGCAGGCAGGACGCTGAATGCTTCTGATGAGTACCCAACCTGCTGAATTGTCAGGACAAGTTTGAGGTTCACTAACCACTCAATTCAAAAATACTTTAGCTGCAGTTTATTGTGTGCTGCAAGACTGCACCTCTACAAGCCTTGTCAAGCTTGGCAAGCTGATTTGTGGAAAACAAAACCTGTAAACAGGCTTCCAAAACACACAATTCCAAAACTCTCCCTTTAATTCAAGAACTTGAAAGGAATAACATACCAGGTGTGATATATTTATCAACAAGACAAGCAAATGCCAAAAGGTTTAAAGTATAATGTATAATTTAGGTGAATGACTATGAGGAGGTATTTGTCAATTACATAAAAAGGAATTGAATATTAAATATTAAAAGAATTCTAAAGTCCATTCTACATGATGGACATAAACAGACTTATATTTTTGGGCATTCATTTGTAATTGTCATGTCTGTGGTTTATTTTAAAGTCCCCTTTTCTTCCAATGCTATATTTTTGTCCTCGTCTATCAACAAACAGATTTTCTTTGCCCTGAAGGTATTCTTTTTACATTCGCAGGGCACTCATGTCGAACGTACTTGAGCCATCAACAAAATAGGAAGCATTACTTTACCTACATATATGTCTCATTCACACATGAAACTTTAAAGTATCCCACTCATATGGGACATTAACAATATGATCTACTTGTTCATTTAGCTCCAAAGAAGTACAAGAGCATAATGATACAGTGTAATTTTATTGGTGATAACTCTACGAATATGTATTACTGTTGTCGCCAAATACACTTAGCAGGTATATAATGCTAAAATAAAGCCATGGTTATTGCAGTTTGTAAAAAATATGGCCCCCTCTGTAGTCATATCAGAATGGCACCTGTAGCTGCTGACATAGCTTGTAAACCCCAAAGCTATGTAAACAAGCATGTCTGGTCGTGTAGGGAGAGATTCCTGTAATCGCAGTCAGACAATAGTGATCTGTGTGGAAGCCAGTGAGACAAAGATTGAGTAAAAACTTAAATAGGAAGTGCGTACGCGAGGTTCCATTTTAAGAACCCAGAGCCCCAAAGATGCCTTGAATGACCCCGTGATGAACACCTAATATAGCCTTCCACATAGTCACTCATAAACAGAAGGACAAAAACTGTCTCCAAATTTGACAATTAGTAAATGCAGAAATATGTAAATTGTGTAAGCATCTATGATGATTTATGTATCTGCATTATATATCTATCCATATTGTATACTGTTCAAAATATTGAATAATAACAACAGTGTCCATTATTTGTATATTTTTAAACATGAAGCACAAAGTATTTTCCAATGAGAAAATAAAGAGAAAAATAATACTGACCTGTTAACTTTCAAAAAGCAGTTCCAGAGTTTAGGGGCCTGTAGCAAAAACACACCATAAAATGAAATTAAATCATTTTTTTAATAGGGTGGCATAATATGGCGCACAATATTGTACAATAGCGTGTGCCAAAGCTCATAATATGGCCAGAGTAGTGCCCATAAAATGGCATCTGCTGTGAATGAAAAAAATGAAAGTAAGTTTTCTCATAAACATAAGCTCAGTTAAAATAAAATATGCGCTGCTCATGAGAAGCTATTTTGATTTTGTTTTTATTCTTATTCCTTGAAAACCTTGGGAAACAGAGTAGGTTATGCTGTCTCTCCTTTTTGTTATAAGAAGTATTTCAGCAGCCTTTTTAACTGGCTGTATTCAGCTGCTGCCAGTATTATTTGCCAAAGACTGAGACAGTGGTGAAAACCTATGGCCTAGATCAGGACCGTACATATACCAGTTGGAGACAGAAGTAGGAGAAGGAGGGTTTTGGTCATCAGGGTATTCCTCTTCACCACTCAACAGAGATTTCTCTGGTTCAGTGTGGGCCTGAGATTTGCTTGTCAATTGTACAGCTGTGACCGCTCAATTGGTGGACTTTAAAATGGAAATTTTAATATGTTATTTTTAATAATCTGTTAATTAAAAATAATTATTTACAGACAATTATTGCTCTTTGTGTGTATGAATAAAATGTTTGTGAATTATGTGACCAGTTTAAATAGAGAGCAAGACTGGCCCCTCCCAGAGAGATCTACAGAGAACTATTCATACAAAAAAACTGTCAGCTGGATAGATGTTGAATCAGCCTATTGAGTAACCAGTACAGCTCAGCTGAGTCAATCAGTTAAAAATGGAGTGATAAATTATATCAAAGACTCTCAGAACTAATTTACAAGTAGTGTCCCCAAAAAGTACAAATACTAATATGAAGTGGCTTAATAAGGTGTGGCATCACTGTCCACTGTGGCCATTCTATCGCAACAAATTCAATCAACAGCATGTTGACGGGGAAGAAAAGTTTTAGATAATGTTTGGCCATCTCCCATAAATGCTTCAAACTGCGCCATGAAAACCCATACCATTACTGAACCCCTCAGTGTTGGAACCAAACATTCAGGCCTGTAGCCTAGGCTTCTATAGCTGGATGCCACATTTTCACTCATCCATTTGTTGACAACATGTCGAAGGATGATTAATCTAACTATCATGTTTCTCCACTGCGCAGCTGTCTATTGCTTGTGCTGTCTGCACCACTGTACTCACAAATGTGCATTGCCAAGTGTAATGAGAGGGTTGTGTATTGCAGAATGAATATGGTATCCTGCCCTGTTGGCATAGCATTGGACTTGAATAAACTACATGCTCATGCCCCAAATTGAAATTTTCAGTCTGTTTAGGCATTGTATTTTATAAGTTAATCATGCAATTAAAAACATTTTATGACATTACTCATTAAACACAATAGGTGAATAATGAGAATACATGCCAGAGAAAAATGGATATATCACAAATGCTTTTTGGTGCAAGCAAAAAAATAATAATTTTGTACATTGGGTTATCGGGTGGGAAGTTGTCTCCATCCGACAAGCTGTGACATCACAATGAAGAATAGCATGCTCTTCAGGGTTCCAACAGAAGTCCTCTCAGTAGTCTAAGTAGTGAATAAACCCCCCATTTTGATGCAACAGCTGAAGGTTTTGAAGTGTTGTCCAATGGGTTTTGAGGCATTTGGCTGGATTTGAGCAGATAATTTGTTTCTATACACTTCAGAATTCATCCTGCTGCTGCTGTCAAACGTCACATCATCAATACAGACAAGTGAGCCAGCTCCAGTGGCTGTACATGCCTAAGCCATAACACTATCTCCACCATGTTTCACAGAGGAGGCGGTATGCTTTGAATCATTACCAGTTCCTTTCTTCCTCCACACTTTTTTTTCCATCACTGGAGTACAGGTTATTTCTCAACTCAACTGTCCATAAGACTTTGTTCCAGAACTCTACTGTTTTTTAAAGTACTTTTTTGCAAGCTCTAACTTGGCCATTCTGTTCTTGAGGCTTGCCAGTGGTTTATATCTTGCAGCGAAGCCTCTGAGGTTATCAACCCTAGACCTTTGGTTAGCTTTCTTGATCATGAATAATGATGCAACAGCACATAGCTGGCCAAGAAAAAGCTGAGCAGCCAATTGTCCGATTACATGAGGTTCCCTAAAATGTGGGGGGGCGGGGGCACTTTTAAAGGGCTCTAATTCCTACATGGACCGTCCGATTTGGTTATAAACACCCTAAAATTGAAGCTGACAATCTGCACTTTAACATTATATTCATGGTTACATTTCAAAGCCAATGTACTGGAGTACAGAGCAAAAATTACAACAAATGTGTCCCTGTCCAAATACTTATATGGACTGCTCTGTACATGTAAATACAATGAGACTACAGAATCGGTGTTAATGTTGTGTATAGTTCAAATAATAAATAGTTGTGACTTTTGTCAAACTTTGCCCTGTATGACCACGTCTGGCAAAGGCAGCAGTGCTGGAATACTGTGTGCTTAGTGTTATTACTGCCTTAAAATGAAATAAATCCTTTTAATGTATACTTCTCCGAGCTGTTCTGCCCTTGTTCTCATGTTTCTACATAATATATCTGGGGGAAAGGGCCAAGCACAGACCCCTCTGTGTGTTGGAACTCAAAGGAGGAAAAGTACAATATTTTTTAGGAATTTAGCCAAACGTGTGTGCTTGCGTGCGTGTGCATGTGTGTGTGTGCAAGTGTCTGTGTGTGTGTGTGCTGTATATAACTTACACAACATAAATATTGTATACTGTGTGCATGAATGTATGAAACTGATATTGATATGCATTGCAGATGTGCATTTGTATTTGTAATGAGGAATGTAACTAACTACTATAATATTCCTCTCTATGTAGTTGTTGACAGACTGGTCTTGCTAACACAGACTGATCACGTCCTGCATTGACATTCTCGGTCACCTGAGGAAGAGTTGTTCTTCTGTTTGCCTTACATATCACACTAATGCATGAGCATCACAGTCATCAAATGTTCACTTTTGACTAAAATTTCCAACCTTATTTACAGATGTCTTTCATATAGATATAAATGCAGATGTCACTTTAGTCACTGTTCCTATTGAAACACTATCCAGTTGAGCAATCATTGTGACTAAAGGTCCTGCCACCCGTGCCCCAATAATGAACCCTCTTGCAAAGTCACAAAGATCTTTTCCTCTTGCCACCTTGATCCAAAATTGAGTTCAACTGGGCCTTTTTATACATGCCACAGAGCATGATAGGATGTTAATTGCTTAATTGTATCATGCAGCACACCTGTATGGAAGCATCTGCATTCCTCATGTTTCTCCACTTATTTATTCAGGTCTTTCCTTTCACCCGTTTGTAGTGATATATATGGCTGTTAAAAGAAACTTTAATCATACATGTTCAATTCATTGTGTAATGTAGGCATGCTTACATCATGGATTTAAGGAATTGCATCTTATATATGTTTTATGCTTTTTTAAATCTTTTTTTTTTTTTGGGGGGGGGGGATTTTTGTGCACAATTGTAAAACATTAGCTTCAACAAGCTAGTGTGCTATCCACTCATATCTACTGAGAAAAGTGGTTTATAGTAGTGCCTAATTTGAATGAGGTATGCCAGACAGAGATACCACAGGACCTGATGTTAATCACTCTAACAGTGAAGTATTTAATACCATGACTGAATGCTGTATTTCAAAGCGCTCCTGTTCTTTTTCCAAGCTGAAAGTCACCAATCAACAATCAGATCCACATGACTTGTTTCAGCTTGTGTTCCAATGTTCTAAGACCTGAAAGACCTTGAAAACAAGCTGGTAGATTCCTCACTCTTAATCTGGCATAATTTAGAATTCAAATATAAAGTTAAGGAATCTACACAAAAATCTATCAGTTAACATGTACATGCATCATCTTATGCATTTTATTATGACAAAACACATGTAGTTTCATTTGGAAGTATTTTCCATCATCAGTCCCTCTCAGATCTACCCAAAATGATATCAGCCTAGCAAAGCATCACAACTTACAAGGGTGAAGTTCAGAGCAAAAGTTAACATTATGATGTTTATTATATAGTCAAACCATGCTTGTAATATTCATATGTCATACACTGTTATCTGCATTCACGCAGAATGGGGGTGCAAAAAACATTGTGCACATTTGTTCTGTTCAATTAATCAGATGTAACTTCACCTGAGAATTACCTCACATGAATGAGTTCCAACTTCACAAGTGCCCCACTCATGAGAAAAGGTGGGCCACATTTACCACAACAATGATCTGGCTTCAGAGCCTAACTGTGACTTCTGTGATTGCATTGGTGAAATGAATATGTGCAACAAGCCTTGAAGTTTAGTTTAATTATGATGTATTTTTGTGTTTTCAGAGGATTGAGTACTAACAATGTGGCAAAATCTTTGTTACAATGCACTCGTGTCAAATGTACTGTAAAGAATTTAGTAAAAGCAGACAGGTTAGACAGGTTAGTTCTTAACAGCTTGGAGTTAGAACGTAGCCTTCAGCAAAGTATTGTGTTAGAAAGATAGCCACGGGGAAAGAAGAAAAGGAGGATTATTTTGGCAAAAGAAGAATCTTTACCCTGTGGAGAAATGAAAAAGAACAGGAAGCAACTCTGTACAGTCCTGGAAAGGAGGGGCAAGAAAAAATGTTTCCTATGTGATAAAGGCAGAAAGGTGTAGTGAAAATGTCTTTAAACACTTTTAAGCCTATAGTCATAACATTTTAACATAACACATAACACAGCTATTTATTTTTTAATGTTTTTTTTTTTAAGTCTCTCAATGTATATTTTGTTGTGAGACTTACAACTGATGATGATGGTGTCCTCTTTCTCTCCCCAGCCACTCCTCTTAGGTCAAGACTTCCTTTGAGTTTCTCCAGATTCAGACATAAACCGTAATCTATTTACATGTATGGGCAGAAAAACTATGTACTGAGATATAAGATTGTTGGGATTATATTTGTGCAGGTATGAAGCACTGAGGTAATGACAACCTTTGCAAACTGCTTATTTAAATTTTGAATTCAAAAAGTATGTGTATATACACAATATGACATAAATATGTGGACACCCCTTGGTTTGGGGTTGTTTTTCATGGTTTGGGCTGGTTCCCTTAGTTCCAGTGAAGGCAAATCTTAATGCAACGACATGCTAGACAATTCTGTGCTTCCAACTTTGTGGCTACAGTTTGGGGAAGGCCCTTTCTTGTTTCAGCATGACGGGCACACAGCGAGTTCCATCACATTGTATTTGAAATAAAAACAATGAATGTGAAGTTAAAAGGCAGACTGTCAGCTTACATTTGAGGGTATCCTAACTTCCATATTGGGTGATCAGTATAGAAATTACAGCATTTTTTTATACATTGTCCCCCTGCATATATACACTGAATGTTGACTTGATTTTTACAGTTTTATATTTATTCATAGTGATGTGATGCAAGCAATAGGTACTCACATTGCCAATTACAGATAAAGGCATTCACTGATGTATGGATTATTATACAGATGTGTTTGGCAAACCGTGGCAACACACACACAAACACACACATGCGCACAACACACACACACACACAAACACAAATGTGTGAATGTTTAGCCAGACCCCTGCAGGCCCTGTAGACAAAGTTCCCACCCTCCGTGCCCCATCAGTTTGCAGTGATGGGGTGTGACAGGAACATCCTAATCTTTCAGGGCTTGTTGTGAAATGCTCTGAATTTACTGAGATGCACTGATCTGGGGAAAGATTACATGGCCTGCAGGTTCTAAAGAGTGCAACTGTCACATCCCTTGCAAGGCTCAGACTCCGAGCCTGAAATTATCATGTCACCATTCTGCACACATCAGCAGGTTCCTTATTTGTTATAGGACGCTCTCTGCTGGGGAACAAAAACATGAACCAGTGGGGTTATGAGAATGGACCTTCCCTCTTCAAACTGCTCCAGGTAATCAGTCCACTATAGCTGTGACTCGCTCCACTGCATCATCATTACAAACTTACAAACACAGTGGTGTAAATGTCAAACAGTCCCATGCCAAGAGCGCAGAAACACATTTAGCAGATCTTTGTGATTAAATCAACAAATTTGATTTATTTTTATTTATTTATTTTTTTAATAGCTACTAAGGCAATCAGAGATTGGAGAGAGGACTTGATCAAATATGAAACAGACTTTTTGTAAATAAATTAGTCTGGCCTTGCCCTAAAAAGTGCCTCGTCCATATTTACATTATTAAAAATTGCTTTAAATATCCTTTAATCAATTCTTGTTTATCCAAAGGGCTGGTTAATTTTTATGCAGAGCCGTCAAAAGGAGAAACCTGGGCAGATTGAGGTGAGCACCTTGCTAGGAATGACTTCCATTGCTTCACCTACATAACTGTACGAGTCCATGCGTATAATAACACACTTCCAAGAGGATGGAAAGCCCTGCCCTCCCAGAAAATGAAAATCTCTGCATTCCTGAACACTGAGCTGCAAATCTTGGCGGCACCGCGAGCAAGTTAAAACACGCCGCTCCCCAATCGTTGCTTTTGTAAATACTTTTAGCAGACTTGTTGAGGTGCCATTATGCAGAGACTGGGTTGTATTTTGTTTCCTGAAGACTCCAATCACACCCTCACCAACCTGCCTGGACCCGGTCTGCGCAGAAGCACAGCACATGCTTCTGCATGCGCACGGGGATGAAAAAGGAGACCAACAGTGCACCTGTTAAGTCTGTAAGCACTCCCTCTTTGACTGAAGCACAGCTGTATGAGGGCAGAGAGGCTTCACTGCTACCATCACATAACACTGGGTTGTCCCTTGTTCCTTAAAAATAATATTTACTCGGTGCTCCCTTCTTTTTAATGTTTCTTAATCTCAATAGGGTATGTAAAATTCACCTTCTATCTTAAGTAATATAAAGGCATTTAATAATGTTACAGTTAATGTTGAGAGTTGAACCAGATTTGAAGCACATTTTAAAAACTGGATATTGTGGCAAAAAGTTTACACATGCTGAATTCCATAAATTCTGGTCTGAACTGAAGCTGAAAAACTTTGGAGAATTCGTTTTTTCCAGATACATTTTGAAATATTGGTTTCTGGGGTATGTTTGATGTCATCAAACTCAAAGTCCTCTGCTGTAAGCCTCTTCCCCTGCATTTATGCTCTTTAAGCAATAGCAGCCTTTGGAAAATACACAGCAAAGAATGTGTGGAATTGCAAAAGTGTTCATTTTCAGTGTAACATGACACTACTGCACATTCATCGGGTGTTGCGTAAAACTAGAGTGGCCCATTTTGTTTTTGAATGAAATCCCAGGGCAGCTTATTTCTTTTTGGCTTAACATGAAAACCCACTGGTCATCATTTCAGGTTTACAATATATTATCTTAGCCATTTTACCCAGATAAATTATTGCCACAATCTCTATTTTTGTTTCTATCATCAGTTCTTACGAAATCTAGTGAACTACAATTTATGATTCTGTATTATCCTCATATTTTCTATCTTTTCCTATTAAGGAAAAAACATTATGATTGTACTGAGAGTAGATATACTGGTAAGCTGTTATAGCACTTATATTCAAAGACAATGGCCTATTATTTTACATTATCCACATTAGTTACATGGTGTGGATAAAGATGAATATGAACATTTGCATGTCAAACTAGCTCAAAAGTCAATTTCTAATTTAAACATCCAGACAAAATCATTTAGAAATGAAATGCCAGAAATGTGGACATCAGATATAGATAAATTTGGATGTAAACAAGTAAGTATTCTGATTGTATTAGCACCATTCCCATTGATGTTCAAACAATTTATTTTTAAAGAATGCCAACTGGGGCCATGACTATTTCAGCTTTAATGTGGACTTCAAGACAGTTGAATGACATCCAAATTTTAATTTGTATTTTTTAAAATTATTTAATTTTTGTTGATTATTACCATACACTTGCGTTGAAAGAAAATACTTGGATAATGACGAGCTCTTATTAGCTTAACTTTTTCAATATTAAATTCCAAAACAAAAGCCTTCCTTATCTGTCTCTAAACCAGAGAGCCTCAGAAATGTAAACTTCTTTATGAAAATGAAGTCACACACTAGAGAATAAACATACTGTAGGTCTATTTTTAACATTTTCTTATGAGAGTTAGGCCTGAGCTGTCAAATCCTCCCAAACTGGAATCAATTACAGACAGGAAAGACATTACAGCATTTCTTAACATTGAGTTTCACCTTTCACCTCTTTTCAGCCAGCTCTTGGTGGAAAGGCTGCCTCTGGCAGGCCATGCAGGTCTGTGGAGGGAGAGAGAGAGATCAGGGTGACACAAACCCACTTCTGGAGGACAAAGTGTTGTTGTTGCCAGTATTTTTGCTGTTTTATAGACTTCAGAAATAGAATTACTGCATTATTCACTGTATTTTGTACATCTCATAGTGAACATGGTTGGTTCAAAAGAATAGCGTAAATCTGTTTTTTGGGGGGTTTTTTCAGTGTAGGCCATGGCTCATATTTCTTGTAAAGGTTTTTTGATTTTTGAGTAATGGTGAAATTCTGGCTGAAACTATTTTCAGACTCAAGGTAATGAGGGCAGTACTCTGGCATTTTCACAGGTCGGAAACTAGTGAATTTAAAATGCTGTGCGGCCAAAACAAATTCATTTATTTAGCAGTACGATGAAGGTGTGTTCGAGTTACCATGAGTTCATGGTCAGAACCCTTAGCTAGACCATGTAATTGTGAGTTATTCTCATTCACCACAAAAAGGATGAAAAAAGAAAAGAACATTTTGGCTCAAAGTTTCCCTTTTAAAAAAGAGCCTTTTTTGATGGAGTGTTGGAAGAGACGGGAGTCAGGCAGACTGTCCCTGACACAGGAAGTAGATAACACCTGTCAGTAGAATTTAAACCACCTGCTTCCTCAAGGGAGCCTGTAGCCAGCTGGCTTGGGGGGAAAAAAACTGCTTCATCCCTTTGCGAGAAGAAAAAAAGCTTAATTCAACCCAGTACTTTTGCAGTTGGACAGAAGAAGTTGCTTCATGTGGGGAATTCCCCCAGCATAAGGACTGTGTGGAGAGACCACCTGATAATATAATTATTTATCCTAATGTAAGTGGTTCTGAACATTCCCCAGGCTTAAGAAAATCACATCTAGCCAAATTCTGGTTTAATTGCCCTTTCAGTGGTAGTCAGCTGCCTTACATCAGTCTGTGAATAGTTCCTTTAACTAGGACAAAACAGAAGACGCAAGCAAAATACAACTGTAAAAGAAGGGGTTGACCTTATAAAATATCATCTTAAAATATATAACTTGAAATATGTTAGAAGCTGTTTCACCACTCGTGAACCTGGCAGTGCCAAATGTCAAAATACAATTGGTCAACCACTCTGTGTTTGATGCCAGTCAAAGCAAGATTGACATGAAAAACAGGTATTATAAAATCACTTCTGCACTACAAGTAATTTTCAAAAAGATGGTTCTTTATCTTATAATGTTCTCTTCAAGCCTCAACAGAGGAGCTTTTAAGCTTAAGCTATTAAGACATTGGCTGCCAGTAATATTACTGTCTACTTACTGTGGGTTTTGATAATTCTGTCATATTTAATAAAGGTTTCTACTTCAGATTTTATTCAAAAACAATTGTTACAACAATATGTCTGACACAAGTCTTGGACCTTGTTTTGGTTACAGCGTCAGCGCAAATGTGCCTGGGCCCTGGAGGAATTGCTCATTTCCTCCTGCGCAAACAGAATTTTTCACCGTCACACGGTTTGGTAATTTCACAGTCTGCAAAAACCCCATTCTACTGCCAATCTGTTTGCCAAAACATTTGCAATTGTGGAAATTTGGTGTCAAATAATTTTTTTGCATTTTAACCTACACAGACCACCTTAAGTCAAATGCTGGCATTCTGTGTTACTTTGGTGGCTTTGACCTGGCTTATTCTATTAGGGTGAAATTCCCAAATTCATGTAGTCAAGCTATTTAGTCTATCAGAGCCCCAGAAGGCAAGGCCACATAGTCATAAACATTATATTCAAACCGTTAAACCCTTCTTCCCTGGGCAATTCTATGGCCTATTATATACCAACACGTTAGGCTGCTGTTTGTTTGGCATATAATACCAGACTATGCGCCTATCCACGCACAGGAACCTAATATCTTTGTAGAACCAGTAACTTTTCAGCCCTTGTAGTTAGTACTAAGTTGGTCTAATTTTAAATCATGTGAACAGTATTAATGTAACTCTTGAAGCAAGACTATTTTATTAAGTTTGATGGTAAGAAAACTGCCATCAATGGCAACTGCATATGTTGAACAGAAACGCATGGATGATTGTGACATACTAATTAGATATTTCCATTTCTTGTGGTTTCAAACAGATGCTTGGAAGAAACATCTACGGCAATCCTAACAGAGCCGAGATGTCTAAAAGGGTCCTACAGACTCTGTTGTTAGCAATACAGGCATTTGGCAGGCGCTCTTATCCAGAGCGACATACAACAAAGTGTATAACCGTAACCAGGGACAAGTGTGTTGAAAACCCTAGAGGGAAGTACAGTTCCAAGTGCAGGGAGCGACCGCGTAGTTTAACTTGGACCCTGTAGGTTAATCTGATCAACACGAACAAAAGCAGCAGCAAAGCAGTCTATGCAAATAATACAAGCAATAATTAAGTAATTAAGTAGGCACGAGTGCAATAACTAAAATAAACTGCTTACCTAGCTACATACCTAAGCTAGCAAGAAAGCTAAATAACAAAGCATCGTTTATACATTGTGATAGTGGACTTTGCATGTCTGCAGAATCAAGTCCTACTCAGTATTTTGTTCCAATCACCTGTATTTCCTAATTAGCACAATTCCTCAGCCAGGAGGTAGCACTGATTAGAGAAGTCAGCTTCAAAATATGGCAGGACTGGACTTTCCACCTCTGAAAAGACTACACTCTTTAAAGCCTTGGGAAAAATGCGGACACTTGGGTTAACACCTGACCCTTATCTGTGACATCAGAAGACACTTAATGGCATAAGAAATTAAATCATATGCACATCAACCAGAGGTACAAATTTCCAGCTCACACAATCCTGAAAACCACAGAGAAGCCACACACTTAAAAAGATATATTATTTAATTAATAATTTAATTAAAGGAAAATTTAAAGTGGGAAAAGAAAGTTTCATGATTTTCAAAGAAACATGCCTCTTGAGGAAACGTGAGGAAAAACACCCTTCTATGTTTCGTAAATCCCCTTCATGTTATCCATCCTAGTAAAGCCACATCCCCTAAAATGAACAAAAACAAGCTGGAAGTTTTCATTCATAAGAACAAAAAATACTGCATACTGCATTCCTCAACTTACATGGTATAAATGCATTACAGTGGATATACATCAGACTGTGACTTTGTAACAGTCGTTTTCAGTTGTAGAGCTCTTAATTTTTGTTTATGTAACCAACAGAGGAATCCTGACGTTCTTTAACCAATATCCTTTTTTTCTTTTCTAAAAGAGATGCCATTTTTAAGATGGTCACCTCTATGAGGGTTGGTTTAGAGAATTATTATTTAAAGACCCTGTGCAGTCAAAATCATGATTTTAAATGCGTATATTATAATCAAAGACTATAAGGTTACATACACATTGGCTTTAAAAGTATTTCATACATGTATGTAATGAATTAGATTTGTTTTCCTAAAAACTATACAATGCTCGACATTGCCACCAAATTTGTGACGTCGCGAATGTTTCTAATTTGCATTGACCAATGCGCGGTGACCAAAACACTCACCCAGTATGAATGTTTATGTAGTGTACGCTCCCAAGTTCAAAGCCGGTTGAACGGACCTGTTCCGGTAAGCATCCATTCGGGCTGGATGACGATCTGCTATTAATCGAATCAAGCCTACAAACCATGACGTTACCGTTAACCTCATCTCTCCAATTTACTTGCGGTCTGGCTATTTACTGGCTATCGATAATTTTGCTAATGTAGCAATGAGCTGTACTTATCTTGTATAAATATAACGTTAGCTGGCAATTGTAACGTTACTTTATTTTCCAGAGACTGTTATAACGTTACTGCCGCAAAAAAACAGTCGATAATGTTATGTGCTAACGTAGGTTATCCTATTACGTTAGGGTCCTATATTGTAGGCTGTAAGCGATGGGCTCATACATATATGGCTCAATATTTCTAATGATGTTAATGCTGTAGCCTACTCGTTATCCATTATTACGGTTGTATGATAACTAGCTAACGTTAGCTAACAACTGGCGTTACATGGAGTGAGCACTGATCCAGGTCAGTGGGAGTGAGCAGCCCGGGTGGTCAATCAAAAGTGAATGCCTAAATAATTAGGACAGTACTGAGACACCCAGCCAGTCTTGAGTCTAATATATTTAGAAATTCAGGTTTTACATCAAAGCAGGTTTTTTTATCTTTTTAAAGTCTAATAAGTAGAAAAAATGCATATATATATCGTAGTTTAGTAACTAAAGGAACAATTTAAATGTAAGAAAAGTGAGGCTGCACAGGGACTTTAATGAGGATGCATGCTTAAAATCTGCAAACAGTCCCATGATGCAAACTGCTGGCTTGCATAAGGTTCCACTTGCTAAAATGATTTCCTTTTTAATGATAAGAAGCTACAGTATATATTTCTACAGGATATAGCCGTGAGATTTCCCCAAAGTTTAAGTTCAAGTGGTGTGTTGTGGTGTGCTTGTGTATATTTTTTTAAAACGTGGTTTCAGTACTTCTGAAAAGAAAACATTTTGTTATCAGTGAACCTAAGAGGAATGAAATCTTTAAAAGGTTTGGAAGGAGGGGATCTATTTCATGACCACTCAACCAACCAACCGCCGGTTCTCCTAATTACTAGAATGCCTGGATAATGACAGTGCAAAATATACCACAAAATCAAGTACAGAAAAGAGTTAAGCAAAGAAATATTTAGATGAAGTGATTACGGAAAATCTGATGCCCTGGTTTCCCACTCTGTTACATTCCTTCCCATCTAACATGGTATTTCTAAAATCTCAAATCACCCACAGCAAGTACTTTCAAAAAGCAGGGCCAATTTATTAAAATTACTCCTGGCTCCACAGTAGCATCTACCCATGAAGCCAAATTCATACATTGAAAGCTCTTTCTCTGGGACACCGATTTAAAAGTCCCAGGCGGTTTCATTTGTGGCTGAGACGTCAACATAATTTGCTTTTGTGCCAGCTAACAATTGTCTGAGTTTAATTTAAGTGCAGATAGAATTTTATCTTCATGGGAAAGCATTATGCTTCATCTCCTAAAGTTAAAGATACAACTGCTTAGGATTTAATAGCAAGTGTAAAGCGTTTAAATTTTATTATTATGTCCTCATTAGGCACACGGCCTATTCTAATTTAATCACTTGCCATAACAAGGGAGATTTGTTTTCAGCTACTAAAAGTTATGGAGGGATTTTGATTAAATGTTTGCAATGAAACGAGGAAGAATTGCTTTAAGATAGTAAATCACAGTAAACAAGGACACGGGTATGTACTCTATCAAGAACTACAACAGTCGCAGCAGAAACAGCAACAACAGTAAAAATAAAGGCAGATACAAGCAGTGATTTAGGGTGTCAAGTACAAATGATCAAAAAGCAAAAAATAAGCATCTAAAAACACATTTAACATGTTTATAACTTTCTGTGCATAAAAAGTAAAAACAAAATGAAAGAGATTTAACTGGATCTAGAGTGTTGAGGAATAGACATCTAAGTTTAAACAAAAAATGTTGAGGTCCAGATTATCTGAAAATAAGTATGAAGCAAAAAACATTTCAAGCATGTTAGCGTCACAACTGAAAGCAATTATAACAACTTTGCATTGGGCAGTATGCATTGTCTGTTGTTGGACTCAAACCCAAAACCTCAACATTTTAAGACTGATTGTCTTACAGCCTTTGTCACTGAGAAGAACACTTAGTCGCAGTGGAGGAATTATAACATAACATTGTCTAAGGCTGCTCTTTGGGAGCGTTATGAAGTTTAGTGTGAGCAATGAATGGGAAAATGGTGGCGGATGATTCAATGTGTGCAAGCACTGCTTCGCAAGTGTGCCACATGCTAATTGAAACACATCAAACATAATGGCCCTCAACATCACACTGGTGTGTCCATTACAAGAACAAGAAGTAGATAGTCAGGGAGAGAACAGCTCCGCCTCCCCATCGCATTGAAACGCCCTTTCCATGCAGATTCTAATGGTGGGCATTATGGTTCTTTTCAGGGACCCAGATTATTTGACTCAGTACACTGAAAGGATTCGTTCACAGATTAATCTATCGGTTCCTTCACTGCTCGCATTCATACTCTTGCAAACAAGACTAATAGTCATGGTTTAGACTCTCACTGGTTCAGACTCTCATTCTTGTTCACTGACGCTCTTCTTCATGAACGAGAGTCATGCATTGACTGAAAACTAGGCAGCTGAAAGAGATAACCCAACTCAGTGATGCAGGCTCATTCTCAAACTGCTTCAGTGAAAAACTATTCAGAAATGTGTCACCTACTATCCTTTGTTGGTTAATTCCTATAGTAGCACAGACTGTTATGTAGGCCATATCTGCATAGGATGTCATTTTAGAAACCTTAAAAAATGGGTTTTTAGGTGCAAAAGAATAAATAGGATTTATATCTATATCTATATGACTGAATGCAGTGAACTCAGAACTGTGTGTGATCATGCCCTCCGTGCACACAGTCCTGTAGCTTTGCATTCTTCTTTGTTAATGCCTTTGCTGGTGCCTTGTGCCAATTATGATTCAGTGTCACATCGGAGCAATGCCGCCATTGTAGTTACAATTAATGTTTTCTGTGCTGACACCGAAAATATGGCACAAAGTTTGATCGAGGCAGCTGCCTCAGAATTCTCTATGGAGGGAAACCCTGGCTGCAACCGTCTGAACTCGTGTGCTGAAGACAACCTGAGTACGGTGCATGGGAGTTTTTGTATCTGGCAGCCATGTTTTCAATATGTCACCATACAGTTTGGAGGCCCATTTTGATGGGTTGTGAAGTACTCATGTGGGTAATCCCAATGTATAACACGCTTTGATCTTCTTTGAATTATGTGTAAAGACCCTTTCCTATTACAGTGCCGTAATTACAAGATAGTACCTATGAAAAAAAGTAATAATGGGTAGTAATTTTCTGCTGGTCACAATTTAGGGTATGTGAGAATGTTCCTGTTCGAGAAAAGATACTTTTGATGCATTTAAATTCGCAAACAGGCCAAAGACAATTGCTGTATTAGATCTATCATGTCACGAACATCCACACACTCTGGTTACTACTTCCAGTTATTCAAATTTGTAAGCTATCTTGCTTGCTATCCAACAATATTTTGTGCTAGCCAGTTACTTTTGTCTACCTAGTTCACCAGTAATAAATGTAATGCAGCTTGCTTAGTATTTATCTATTCTCTCTTGTGCTAGTTATGCTCTAACACATAGCTAATAAGCCCTTGAACATTTCTCGCTAGCTGGCCAACTTTATGTATTTTTAGTTATGCGTTAGCCTGAAACACCGCTAGGTGTCCAATAGAAAAACTTCCTGACCAGTGCAAATACATTTATTCCAGTACAACTACTTAGTTGTGTCTGTCCATGAGGCTCCTTGCTTCTGTCAGAGCAAAATGTAACTAGCACCTCATTAACTTACTAACACCTCACTGCAATTTTCCTTTGTACTCCAACAAGCCAGCTACATTTTGCTCCTACTGTACCCCACTGATGTCGGTCAAAATTACTGCTTTCAAGTCATCAGCATGATGGCAGCTATTGTGTGACATCACATGAATAGGCTATGGGGAATGAGGAGCCGGTATTAACAAAACAGATTTTGAACTAAAGAGGTACGTCACTGCTATATACAATGAGCTGTGTAGCAGAAGTAAGATTTTGTATTATGTCTAGCAATGTCTTGAATTAAAATATTAGCATTTATTGGGTATTAAGTTTGGTTTCTCAAAAATAGTGACTAAATCCTAAAGAAGTAGTTATTGTACTCATGTTCTGAACATTAAGTTTGTTAGAAGATTACAAATGGCCCTATTAGTAATAGCAGTGGGAGTGTGCTCTTACGAAACCAAGAGACAGGTGTAAGCCAGGATGGAACAGAACTGATTGGGAAAGCATATTTATGTGATTCACTTGGCCAGTTCCAATGCTCCAGCCCAGATTCCCCAGGCGCCCCTGAGCTAAGGGTTAGTCAGAGCGAACGACTGGACTGTGCTGGGAAAAAAATCCCAGCACATCAAAAGCAGGGGCAGACAATAGCGTGGGAGGCAGAGTCTGAGCGGTAACCAGTGCCTCTGACTCAAATTCCATCAGGGAAGCGAACAGGAAGCTGCGCTGAGCCAGGAAGGACACTGCCCTGACTCTTCCTCTGCCACTTCAGAAATTACACTGCACAGATCCTGTTTTTCAATGCTGTCGCCCACCATTGTGCAGCCCAGTGAAGTGGGGGGAAATGGAACAGTGTGTACCCTTTATTGGGCAGACAGCTCACCAGCATGATGGTGCATGGGGTTAATATCATCACACTCATGTCATCCATCCATTTATTTGACTTCCAGACTAGTGTGGAGGTTAGTAAATGATCAAAAAATAAAATGACTTTTTCATATTTAGTTTAGATCCATGGACTTATAAGGGTGTATCTGTGCAATAAGATAATACCTACTAGGATCAATACATTCCAGATAGCTATGATTTATGTTCTTGTTTCCCTCATGCATTCAGTTCCTTAATCAAGCATTGACTGTCCATTATGATGTGAAAAATATTATATATCATTACCTAAATCAGTGGTTCCAAAATGTTCTGAGCCCACCCTCATTATTATTATTATGAGTATTGCAAGTTCTTACACTCTAAATTCATGACTGGCCACTGCATGACTTTACATATATTTCAGATATTTTATATACATCTCTAGTTAATGTGTTAACGCTAATAATCACAAACATATTTTAATATACAGTATGAAACAACTCACTCCGCTGTTTATCTCAGAAAACACTAACCCTAAACACACATCTATAAGTATTACCATCTCAGGTGAAAATTCTATATTTGGAAAATACTATTTTATTTTACATTTGTTATTTTTAGAAGTAGACTACTTGAAAAGTAAAAAAAAAAACATGAGTCAGCATTCTTTTAATATGTTCCAGTCATCCCTGCTTCTGAAGGGTCACATTCCAGATAAAGGTTTTCAAAATAAAAAAATAGTCTTGGTATTTCTCTGTATGTTTACAGTGGATTAGACGTGCAGGGAAGTGTTTTGAGTTGGAATGTGTTTTTTCATATGGAGAGGAGTAAAGGGTTCAATTTGCAGATATACTGTAACTGTGTTCGTTCTACCTTTACATTGATACTGGCATGATTATCAGATATATACAGTATATATATATATATATATATATATATATATATACAGAGATATACAGTAACTATATTAAATGTAAATACGAACTATCTAACATACTAGTATGTGTGTATAAATGCATACATTATCTACCTTTATCAACAGACAATAATTCATTTCACAAGGTTTTTCCTGGCTCAAAATAGGGCTTAGATGGTGACTTTGCCTGATGATGACTTCAGTCTGCCATTGTCAACTTGATGTGTTGTCTTCCTGCATTTAACTACATTTAGAATGTAAAGTTTTGTAAAGTCTTTTAGAGACCACTGCAATGCACTGAGATGTAGGCTAGAAAAAAAATCAAATTAAAACCTCTGGCAGGGATTTATCACCACTTGTGAGCTAATGCCCACTTTTTCCTTCCAGTTTGCCAGTGCTAGGCTGAAATCATGGCCCATAATGTTGTCTATCTATCAAGCTTCATTTATGGTACAAACAAAATTAAAAATATTATGTACAATATATTTGGTGCACCAGTTTAATGTGAAGCTAGAGCAACGCCAACATTTTTTTGATGGTGGATTTTTATTTTATTGAAATATTATTGTACATTAGTATGTTGTATATTAGTATCTTCACTGGCTATACAGTACTTGCCACTTAGGGCACAGAAAATAGTCATTCAAATTTACTGTGTGCTGATATGTGCTAGATGAATGGAAAGTTTACCTAGGAGTGGTCATAAATAGTAACACTTGTAAAATGTTGCCCGTTTACATACTGTAGAGGGGATGATTACATATTTAGGTATGTGTATCTCTGTGTGTCACAATGTTTTAGCATTATTTTTCTAAGTGATGTCAATGTTTCATCTTAAACCATCATAAGAGCCCTTTTTAGCATTAAATTTGGAGATGTTTTGGCCAGGTTTTTGGACCCCTAAATATCTTAGACCCCTGTACTAATGAAAAGATAGTAATTCCCACTTGAAAATGGTGCAAAAGTGAGTTTTGTGAGTCAAAACAGTTGATTTGTTGTGAAATATATGATTGTTGATTTACAGAAATGTACCCTTTGGCTAGATTTTGAGACACTAAGGGACACCAGGGTACACACTTGAGGCCAATGAGTTTTTTCAGGACCTGTGTAATTTTACCTGTTTTATATATTTGACCACTCAGTATTTAATTTCAAACTAACGGAGAACAACTTTATTTTTGCATTTTTTTCATGATAATTGCATTTTTGACACTTTATTTCTACCTAATTTATGAGTATAAAGTAATCTAATCTATTTCAAATGGTACAAGTGTCTTGCTTCATTTAAGCACACTGTTAGTCAATATTGCCAGCACGACAACAGAAAACTGGTAGTGCCGTAAACAATAATCATATTCAGAAGTGTAAAATAAGTCATTAAAATGGTTTGTCCTCAAGGATCCTAAAATCAACAAGACTGTGTTTTAAAACATACATCACCTCCAGCACGCAGCTCCGAGCAGTCATTTCTCAACAGCACTTCAATTGTGGAATGTGTGCTCCCCAAGTGGGGCAGGATATCACTGTCATCGACCATCCAGTCAGAATATGAGCATATGCTCTGCTTTTAATTACAAAGGAGCAGGCAACTCAAACTTAATCTTGAATCGACATCGAAAGTTCTGCGTTCTGGTTTTAAAGAGAACAAATAACCAATCTTATCTAATTTTGTTTCTTCTTAATATGTTTAATATGTTTAAATATGTTGCTGCTGCATCATCCTTGATGACAAATTTTACTCCTTAATTAATTTGTGGCTCTGAGTTTGTTGCAGGAATTTAGACTAAGAATAATGGCTTGGGGTACATGCCATTGAAATTTAAATTGCTTTAGCCTCTATGATTTAGATGTACAAAGTAATTGTAAACTAATAATTCTGAATTCAAAAAATGTATTGTGGTTATTTGCAATGAATACAGCACAAACTCTGCACCTCACTGTATTGGGAAACAATTAAATTGTACAAATGGGTCACCGTCTGTAATGTAAGATCTATGCACAGCAACAGCGTACCTGTAAAAAAGTTATTATACTAATGAATATGTTAATATAGTTTGTGGCAATTACAGTTTTTAACACAATCCCCAAAAAATATTCAAAATGCATTTTTGTACATTTTAAATAATGTTTAAAAATGTCCATCACAGAGTGTTTGTTTAGACTGCCTGACTAATTTTCTTTCATTCACTCAGGTTTCCTTGGTGTAATTATCTTGCATGGGTTATCTATGCTGATGTAATGATGTGCCACTGAGATCTATGGGGCCATCCACAATTCTGCTGTAAAGCACAAGAGTGCTCCCCGCCATGGAGAGAATGGTCTCCTTTAAAGCTGATCCAGTGAATCCCCTCAGTTTAAATCTGATCACATTCCGTTAGTCTGCAGATTCAAGGTTTCTTCTCAAAGCCTTTATAAAGAATGCCTTCCCTCTGACAGAAGTGGCTAATAAAATAACTAAAATGTGCCTGCTTAAGAAAGAGTGGTAGGCACTGTGTGAGATCTGTTTTGCACAGGGTCATAGGTGGTATGTGGGAAATGACATGCTCTGTGGGAAATGCAGACAATTTGAGGAATTCTGCTTCCCCAAGGCTTGATGATTTTGAAGTAATTTACTGCTGTGAATACATTAATGAAACAAATAAACAAGAAAGCTGACATTCCTTACTTTTTCAGTGAGCTAAACTATGAGAAGAATACTGTGCCACCCACAAGGAAAGTTGTGAAATTACAGCATAATGTCAATACCATTCAAAAGCCATTGTCTCTGATACATAGCCATGCCTCATATAGCCTCATAAAGCCACAGAGATATGTCATAGGTCATGGTACAGTATGTTGGAGACTCACAAGTTAAATTAGAGTCTGAGAGTCAGTTAGTTTTTCTCAGAGTCACAGGCAGTTATATGCCTCGGACTCACACGCTAAGTTATGTCTTATGCTGTAACTCTGTCAGTTACTCTGTCTCAGACTCACAGGCTGAGTAATGTTTCAAAGTCTGCTGAATAAGATGGGAACCTGCAGCTTTAAGAGTGGGGTGGGGGGGTGCTCTAACAAGGCACTCGCGTCTCCCCAGCCCGCACTGGGATCGCGCAGGGCCCTTCTGCAGCAATCAGCCTGCCTGTCTTGCTCTAATTGTTTCCAGATTTGTGTGGGAGGTCAGGGCCCCGGAGTACTGATCCATGCCAAGTTTATAAACAGAGCAGTGTTTCCAGATGGCCACTGGCTCCAGACTGGCTAGCAGGTTGATTGGGACCAGAATAATAACAGGTGGAGAACAGACAATGAATTCCTTGACACTTTTTACCTCCCTTGTGTCCACACACTCACAAGCAGTCACACACACCATGCACACCATTTACACACGCACACGCGCACACACACACACATTATACAAAGACACAAATTCAGGCACACAGCATTCATATGAACACATTCACACACGCTTGTGCACACACACACACACACACACACACACATAGAATCAGAGACACACTTATACACAAACTCACAGAATACTGACGCCCTGGCTTTCAAAGCCCAACCACAGGCACCACTAACACCAGAGCTGCAGCGCCGTGCTTTCATAAAAAATAAAAGGGAATGGAAATCCCAAAAACAAATCTGTAAACACTTCTGCTAGTTTCTTCAGTGCAAGCACAAATAACGCAGCTCTGTGCTGAATGAAAACAATCCTAGAAAGAGACATATTTCCTCATGGTCCACTGCATTCGCCCTAAAAACCCAAGGATATTTATTCCTTTTGTTGGAAACCATTAAAAGTCATTCCCTCTTCAGTGCCCCGATATTCACTTTACAGCATAAAAAAATTTATTGTGGAAGCTAAAGTTACATGGAGAATTATGTTTATGTTTGGAACAAGTTGGAAAAATGCATAGAAGCCTGGAAACATAACTTCAACACAATATTCCCCTGTACAAAAGTACTGATGTATGTATTTATTAATGTACTGTACTAATATATGTAGAGACATTTTATCATACCAGAACTGCCTTATCGGATTCTTGAACTAGTCATTTAGTATGACACTAAGGCCTATGGATTTCTGTGTTTTTTCCTTAAACATATTGTTTTTGGACCGTGCCAGTGCCGACCGTGGCTGGCAGTCTGCAGAGTGATGCACAATTGGCTCTAGTGTTGCCCACGGATGGTAGGGTTTCAGTCAGCTGGGATGATCACGTCTCATCACACACCAGTGACCCCCACTGGTGAGTCGCACACCCGCAAGTACAAAGCATAAAAAAATACTGTTCTGAACAAATGGGTCAGAACTTCAGTCACGGTCATTGTAACGCTGAAAAAATATTAAAAACAGAATGAAATGGCAAATAATTTGGGTCATGGGTTTCCATCTTCACATACCAAGAGGTTGATATTGGACTTTCTGAAGCTCCTTGTTAAGCAATGAACACACTACAGTATCATCGCAATCATCTAATTTAATTGTTCAGTTACCACATGAAACATGCACCCTTGTGCAAATACGTTCTACAATTGGTCTTTAATTTTATAATTGGTTGTGTTCTTTTGACTGGTTACTGCTAGTAATTGAAATTATAGTCCCTGCATTGATGCCTTGTGGATAAGGGCTGAAATATGAGCTAAATGTTCCCAGATCACATGTTCAAAAAATGAACTTCAAAATATACTTTGCAATCTCAATCAAAACAAGATTTATTTACTATGATTAACAATGAAAAGACAATATGAAGTAATATGTCTGTTTAGGCACATGTAATGGAGAACCTTGATTTAATAAGCTTGTGGCAGATGTTGACATCACCCCTAGAGTTCGTAGCACCCACAGAGTAACTAGATTTTTTTGGAATTGTCCAGACTGAAGTATCTTTAGCGAATTGGTCCAGTACAAAACAAACAAAGAGAGCAACGATATGAGAAACTGGTCACTTTAGTGCAGATTGTTGCAGGTCTTTTACTCTGCCAATGGCAACTTAGTACTGATCTTTTTGTTGTTTATCCATGTCAGCGCTTGTACAGTTCATTGTAAATTGTTTATTCTGCCAACAGAAAACATTTCAATGGTGTTTCTTTACGTCAGTGATTACTTTTGTATAGGTCTCAGTAAATTGTTTATGTCAGTGGTCAGTTCAGTTCAGTGCACTACATGTTGATAAAATATATTTTGTCAAAGAGAGGAAATATGATTATACTGTGGAGCCATGGGACAAGTGGTCACAACACAGGGGTCTGGAGAGACAACTTCAATCCCCTGTACTAACATAATAGTGTCATTTGAGTCATGTGCCACATTTGGCATTGTTATTTAGATTTTTGAGTTATATCCAGAGTATGTATTAGATTGCCCCATACCCTTGCTGTGTTTTGGAACTGATCCCCAGTGTGAAAGAGAACACTGTTCTATGTCACAGAGAGCTGGCAGGACCTGCAATCTCCTTGCCAGGACTCCACACAACTAAGACACTCCACTGGTACAAGTCACAGTTGCAGTCATTGTATTATGCCACAACACACTGTAAATCCTAAATATTTCTCACTGTATTGAGTAGATATTACAAATTTGAATAATACTACTTCTTGTGCATATAAATATGTATGATATATGAATAGTGCACCGTACTGACTGATGGATTGCATTTATGTAGTGATTTGTTCTCAATCTCAATTAAACACCTACTTGGGGGATGTTAACAAAATGGCTACACCTACTTGGGGGATGTATAGCAGGCATGTTTCTCCTACTTGGTGATGTATAGCAGGCATGTTTCTCCAGAAGGCTCACCACACATGAGCTGAGGTAAAGAGGGAGGGAATTATGAACTAGGGTATGATTAGGTGATCAGAATGAGAGGACCAGGTTAGAAGCTTGGTCAGGAGATCAGAGAGCCCCCTGCTGTTTGTGATAAGTGACACGAGAGTGAGGACTCCTACTGGCTCACCAACAGTTTCAAAAGCCACTTTTGCCTCGCATCTAAGTATGAACCTAGTCCACACCTGCTTAGTTTCAGGCATGCAAGAACAGAGCACATGGTGCACTGGCAGATGTATACTGTATTACTATGTGTTGTAGTTTCAGGGGTGTTGAGATCTTATGGTTAATGTTTATTTTGACCCATACATATTTTAGTTCATGTGTGTCAAGCACAGTACATTCAAATGAACCAGCTTACAAACTCAGATTTGTAAATTCTTATAAATACATATATTTTGTAACTTGTTCCATACATAACAGTAACTTGTTCAATGTTCTGTAATGAAAGCGCTTATTACGCCATTTTATTTACAGCAAACGATATGGCTGCTACTCAATATATAAAGCATAAAAACATTGTGAAAAAGTTTATTTGTTGTTCGACCAAATATTTGAATGTGTGATCTAAGCGACTTTGACTGCGCTATGATTGTTAGTGGGAGACATGATGGTTCCAGCTGCTCTCATGGGATTCTCATGGGATTCTCATGCACGACAGTCGCTAAAGTTTATAGAGTATTCTGTGGGTGAAAGTTCTGTGGTGTGTAGATGGGCATCTCTGAAAGTACAATGCGTCGAACCTTGAAGTAGGTTACAGCAGCAGGAGATCAAACCAGGTTTCACTCCTCTCAGCAAAGTATAGGAAGATGAGGCTACACTCGGTATGTGATCACCACTACTGGATGATTGAAGATTGTAAAAACATCGCCTGGTCTGACTAATCTCGATTTCTGCTGCAACATGCAGAATGACTTGCAGCATTACTTATGATTAGGGCTATAGCCTACTGCCTCTTATACATCCAAAATAAAGTTATAAAATTTGAGGAACTGAATATAGTATCCACAAAGATCTGAATATCTAAGATGAGATCTAAAGTTATAGCACTGATACTGTATACATATCCATTCTGCAGAAGTCATTTTTCAGCCGGACAGCTCCTAGTGGCTCTGGAGTAAAAGCTATGAATTACCAATCTTGGCTGCGAACAACATTTCCAAATTGAGCACCTTTATCAGAATGCTGAATTGCACAAAATGGCAGAAAAGTTAAACTGGCTGCTTTCGTAGGCCTTTGATATTTGGGGAGTGCCACCCAGTGCCAGATTCTATCAGTGACTTCTCTTTGTTTTCCTTTTTCCAGTCTGGCACCAACACCTTAAATGTGAGGGTGACTTACTCCCAATTTATTGACAAATGCTATCTGAATCCCCCTCTACCATTCACCCCCAGTTCATTGTGCTAAAGGGGTATTATCAGCAAAACCCCAAAGACCTGAGATCTTACTGGCAGAGGATCAGGTTCAGAACATGATATGATGTGAGCAGTGGTTGCGAACTGGGAAAGGAACGAACTGTACGGTCATTGGTCTGTTTTCACTATGGGGTCCCTTCTGGAGCTGGGGAATACAGGGCCATGATTATGCAAGCTTTACAGTGGAAGGAAGTCAATTAACACATCTTAACAGATCCAGCTCTCACTAGATACAAATCAGCATGTTATGAGTTTGAGCACCACGTCTGTACACCCACATCTACAGGTCAGACAGGAGAACGTTCAACACTCGCTCTTGAAGACGCTTTTGAAATGTTACAGATTTTGGCTTAAGACAGCACCACTGTGAATTACTGTTTAATATAACTTTTTTATGAAGTTATAAACATTAAAATTCATGTGAAACAGGCTAATAGAAATGATACAAACTAGGATACAAACTACCAGTCATTTTTATATGGGCTTCAGAAGAAACTATTGTAACCTGAGCATTTATGGAGAGTTAGTAGTATTTTTCTTTTATTGTATAATGCAAAATAGTGTTTTTCAGCAAAAATCTACACCTTCCACACAGGTTTAAAATTGAGGATAGCACAACAACATAATGTGTACTAATAGGCTTTGGATTAATCCAGCTTGTCTTTAGACATATTATAATTTTATTTTGTTTTGAGAAGCTATCAATGGTTGAAATTTCAGCGTGATTTCACATAAATGAAATTGACATGTCCTGTAATTGGCTCAAAAGCAGATTCCTGCATGGGGAGCTGTCGGGAAAATTCCTCTTTGGCCCAATTATGGGAAACCTTTTAAAAGACAAGAATTGTTTCGCATGTGAAATGACCATGGATGATCCACTAACAACGTTATTTATGGCTAACATCTTTCTGAGGAACTCGTGAGAATGGAAAGTTAGGAGCGAAAAGACTGCACAGGGGAGATATAGGCTTCCTTTGACATACATACATCACTGCATGAAAAGCTGCTAAGTGTTGGCAAAGAAAGCAGATTCTCACAGAATATGAGCAGGTCAAGGAATGTGGGATTGAAGAGAGGTGCAGGGTAGAAGATGAAACAACGTCCCTTGCAGAGGAGCTCCTCAATGGATAGTTTCAGCGGCTCAACCCCACTTCCTTTGGGGGGTGGTGAGTTGGGGGTGTGGGGGTGGGGGGTAGACAGGAAAACCCCTCTTGAGATAGGAACGGAACTACGATTGTGGCTTTGCTCCATTCAAATTTGAAATGGTGGTTAATTTCAAATCAGTTTCTGTCTCCAGCCTGTAAGGAGATTCAAAACAGGCAAGGCCACTTTAATGTATGTCAGTGAAAGTCTTTTCAGAAAAGCTTGAGAAAGTAAATGAAAGTGAAAATGCAATTAAAGGGAAGGAAAAGAAAGGACCTAAAGCAAGTGATAGGAAACAGAGCTCAAGATGCTGCCAGGCACTGTATGATTTATGCACAACAGGGGATATAGACATCCATTAAACAGGCGCCCATCCCACATATATCCCAAACCCACAAGAGCCTCCTCATCACAGACAATCTGAAAACAGCCCTGTCTGAAATGGGAATCTCAGCCTCTCTCTCTCTCTCTTTCTCTCACTGTCTGTTCTGTCTGTCTCTCTCTCTCAACCTCTTCCAGTAGTAATGTCAGGGACTAAGCAGAATTTGAGTCATCTCCCTTGTTTTCCAGATGGTTTTACAGGAGATTATTTCTGAAGACACTGTGATTCTTTCTGGGTTCTAGCAGAAGACTCTGTTGTTCAAATCTAGTCAGCAGACGGTCTCTTGCGCTATCAAAGGCATGGTTATCTGACTGGTGTCAAAAAGATGGAACCTACAAGCCCTGAAGGCATTTAATGGCCGAGCTGTCCAGCCTGGGGGGTGGGACAGTTTAAATGCGACGCCACACCATCTCCTGCCGAGTTGTACTGGCAGTGGGGAAGGTGATTTATTCTGTTTGAGTTTTAAGGAGCCATAAGGAAGAGATTACATTTAATGGCACTCACTGGCTAAGGTGAGATTTGAGACCAGAGTGACGCGCTTTCCATTTACACTGCACTGTTTCATCACTGGCTTTTCATAATCATGTTTTCTTTAATTATCTTTGTGTCCTCATGTGCTTACCAGGAGGTCACAGCCAATGGTGGGTCCAGTTTCACACTGCTGTCACATGATACTGTGTGACTAATGAGATGGCTCCATGCTTGTCCCCAGCAGAGAAAATGGGTGATAATTCTACATTTGAAGACAAGTCCTCTGACAGAAGCCTTACAAAAATACCTCACGTTCCAACAGATCCTTGCGAAAGCCAGAGTTTATTTCTTAAGATTGTAACTTACATGTAAAGATTTATGTTACACTGTGTAAAAGGTGATCAAAATAATACTTTATTGGAAGTTTTTAATTTCAGTTACAATTGCTTGGGATTTGACATTTACAATTATCTGGTATTGCAAAGTAAATTTCATTATTTTAATCAATTCACATTACATGAATACTGTTCACAAGCTCACTTTTAAAAAATGTACTTTGCCGTTTAATTGCTTTAATTTATGTGAAAATGTACAGGTACAATGACTTAGCTAGACACAGCTATCATATTTTTATAAATTTTCCTATTGTCTTTAAAAATGGCTGTTGAAAATCGGTGGGCAGGGGTACTACCAGGGATTTTGGGTCCCATGAATATATATGGAATGGGTCTCACCACTCCATCCCTGCACAATAACAGCACCAATTTGTGAGGGCCCCTGTCGGGCAGGGCCCTTGCAATCATCCAAACTTTCACCTTCTCCATATGGCACCCCTGTTGGGTACCATGGCGGTGCAGGGAGTAGCTCTGTCGCTTCACAGTGAGAAAGTATCAGGTCCGAATCCTAGATGAGGGCCTTTCTGTGTGGGGTTTGCATGTTATCTTGGTTTTAGCTTGGGTTTTTGCCAGATACTCTCTTTTCCTCCCACAGTCCAAAGACATGCAGGTTAGGTTAATTGGGGAGTACGAATTGTCCTTGGGGAATGAATGTGTGAGTGAATACCCAAAGTCTGCTGGGATAGCCTCCAGGACAACCCACCCACCCCCATGTGATCCTAACCAGGAGTAATTGGTTTAGGAAATGGATGGATGGATGTTGAAAATCACCAGCACTGTCTCTACAGCTTGCCATGTTATTTCTGAATTCATCTATTAAAGTCAATCTTAAACAAAAGGGCAGGTATGGGTGCAGATCTTTGTTTTAGCCCAGCATTAAGACTCCCGATTCTACTTAACGTCTTTAATTGAAGGCTTGATTTGTTAATTAGTCGAATTAGGTGTTGTAGTGCTGGGCTAAAATAAAAACCTATACTTGCAAAGACTCTTTTTTGATAGGATTTGGCATCCCTAGTCTATTACCTTGCAGAAGCAGGGACCACATTTTTAAAAGCTGTTGATAAGCCCATGTGTCTGTTAATCCATCCTGGCTATACCTATGCTGCCGTGTCATCTGCCAGTATTCTTTTCAGCTAATTGAGTTGAACTAATGCCTACACTGATGATATGATAGGGTAGCTCACCAGGTTTACTGGAATTCAATATTTCTGACCAATGAATAGTATAAATTTCTGAATCAGACTTCCCTTCCACTGTTTCTTTTCAAATTAAAAACAGTTTTGAATGTCATGTATTCTTTTAAAAATAATGAATGCATTGCCTGTGTGCCTCCAGAAATGAAACCCATTTCTTGTGGGTCTCTTCATTTTTTTGGAAAAGAAAAATGCGTATTGGTATTTCTGCTTCCAGAGGCGAAATGCTTAGGCATTTCCGACTTAGCTTGCCTGCGCAAAAGTGGCAAGAGCATCATTTACGTATTACAAGTAGAAAGAATTTCATTGGTCATAGTGTTTTAGTGACATGCATTGTACCCAGTTAAACCTGCCTACTGAAAACCTGGTGTTTAGCTAAGAGGGAAAGCAAGCCAATTTCAGTACAGGCTTTTCTACATTTAAAAACTATTATTATTATTTTATTTTTTGCAAGAACCATCTTAAAATATTTCTGGGTGATCTGTCAATGCAAAAAATTATTAAAACAACACATCAGCAAATAATTAAGATTTCAGTTTCCTGGGAATTTAAATTTTAACTGTATTTTAAACCACTGATAATGTGGGTATCCGTTTTTTTAATATGCCACTGAGCAAAGACAGAGGATGCAAACTTTTGAGACATTGAAAATACTTTGTGTTTTTCTTTAAATTTTTATTTTTTAAATATTTTTTATTCAGCTTCTCATGAAGCTTTCTCTATACCGCTGTTGATATTTTTGCAGGACAACATGCAAACACATTTACAACAACAAACAAAATGACAGTCATAGATTTCAGTCAACCGGTGACAGTATGAACGCTGCAGTGTTATTAGTTGCTAAAGCTTGTTCCTAAGTCAAGCTCCTTTTACTGAGTGAAATCCTCCCATGGTTTAAATAATGGGGGTGGAGGAATGGGTGGTTTGGGGAGGGGGGTGGGGGGTACTTGGGGGTGGTGCTGCTTTCATCGGCTCCTCTCTCCTCTGCTGGCCCAGGCCAAGGTTGGCCCCTGTTTCTCAGTAAGTTTACTCCACTCCAGATGTGTGCCGGCTCCAGCGTGGCTGCCATGTACTGTAAATCGGCAGCTGAGGGCTCGTCAATCTGTGGGGTAGAGCACTGTGGTGTCGTCAGCCCCAGCCACTGGCATAAACGGAAATTTGTACTGCTGAGCTCCCATGAGGATAAGGAGGAAGGGGGGAGGAGGCAGGGGGGCTACAGAGGGGCAACATGGGGGTGGATTTTGGAACGGAGGAGTCAAAACTGGAATGAGTCTGATGAGCAGCAAGGGAAATGCCTTGCGCTCATTTTTGAAACCCATGGCAAAAAAAAAAGTTTGAATCTTTCTCCCTCCTGCTCCTTTTGTTTGTGTTTGAAGTTGCCAAGATGAATGTCATCTTTTCTGTACAATAAGGTAGACTCTAGTCAGTACATTTTGGAGCAGTAAAGAGGGAAAATGTCTGCCATTTGCTAACTGGAACTTTTGTTTAAAGGTGTTGAAAAATGAGGCCCAATAAAAATGACACTTCCACAGTTAGGAGCTGAGTTATTGATGCAGTGCGTCATGTGATAAGGTGGAAAGTCTTCCCTCAGAACCCGAAACATTTCATTTATTTATTGCATTTCCTCCATGTTAATTATTTTTCTTCTCACATCCCTCTTACTCTCCTACTATTTTAGGTTTTGCTCTATTTTGTCAGCAACATGGAAAAAGTTGAAACCTGTTCCTTATACTCATAAGGTATTTACTTTTCTGACCTGGAAAGTGCATACTATTTTAAATTAAAATAATCAGTCCCATCTATCAAAAAACATGGTGCATTACATGTCCAGGCATTTATAGACTAAGGTTGTTTGTAAAAATAAAATAAAAAAAGACCCAACATTTACAGGGGTTCAATGGGTGCCCCGGTATCAATGGGGTCCACTACTGCTAAGAATAAGCAGTGAAAATATGCAGATTTAGATCAATGCTGTTGAATAGTGATGTTCAGAATGTGTCCTGTGATAACCACAGCTTGCAGGCTATGAATATACCCTATACTAGCTGTTTATCTATGAAGCTATTTCAAGTTTTCCTAATTCAGTTAATGTAAGCTGCCCATCGTTTCTTTCTTGTACTTAAAGTAATGATCTCGAAGATTTTCATTAAAATAAATGTCTGTTAAGTCACTATCTATCGCCGAATTATGTAACACAATGGTGATTGAGCATATTATTATATTAATTTATATTATTATTATTATTATTATTATTATTATTTATGATTAAAGAACTGGGTGTCTGTGGCGACATTCCCGGGAAAAAATCACAAGCGGCGCATAGTTAGTGACGCGTTTGCCATCACGGTTGGTCCGCCAGAGAGGGTAGGCGTAGCTAACGCAACAGACTTGCTCTTCAACTGACTTGTGTTTGAGCGGCATGCTGTTTTTTCTGGTGTCTGCTAGCGTTATATTAACAGAGAAATGGAGGGGGGTTATAGAACCCTATAAAGTTTTTGTGTAACATGACAGGTCATATTATTTGTTGATGTAGATTTCGTATTACATTTGATAACAGTGTAATGTTACTAAATTACATAGCTATTTGCACAGCTAACGCTAGCTACCGGACCATGTCAAGAAAGGCAGCATTAATTTAGACAACGTTGTGCACAGTATCCATCTCTCATATCAGCTAACGTTGCGTTAGCTAGCTAGCTAACGTAATTAACACAATCTGATGTCAGCTAACAATTAGAAAAAACGCTAGCTAACGCTACCGACCGGTACCGACCTCGCAAACCGTCTCTCGAATGCAATGCTACCTTGTTGCAATGTAGCTAACTAAAGGCCAGTTCAGATCAATGATTCGCAACGAGACTGGATGCAACTTGCAAAATTCCAAGACGTCTGATTGTAAACGTTCTAAAACTGCACTTGGCGATTTGACAAGGTGGGTCTTTTGAGACCCCAGGCAACGGCTTCAGACGCTCTGCAACTAACCAGTTCACACCGCTGCAATTTTCTCTGCAACATTCTAAAACTGTTTCGTCTCGTTGCGAAATATTGATCTGAACTGGCCATAACGTTACCGTTATTTACATTGCCATCAAGTTAATCAATATATTATAATGATCGGAATAAAGCCGGGGTATAGATGGAGCAGAGCTGGGTCTGATTTCTGTGTAAAGATGTCAAGCCGGAGAAAACTAAATAAAAGAATACGGCAGTATGGATTAGCGTTGTTATTTTATTACGCTTCCTCATATGTTCCTTCAGCCTTGATACCCTTTTTTGATGAAATCTCCTTTTTTTTTGTTTTATTCGTCTTGTTGTGGTTGCTAATTTAGCACCCAGCTCAGCTTTAACATCGAACAGTTTAGCTAGCAAAACCAGAAACACCAGGGTTAACATTTTGCAAGGTAGTTGTTACAAAAATATCACACAACAATCATTCACAAAAAAGACTGTTTATTGTGCACGAGATACATAATTGCACGAGCCACAGCGAATCCTGCGAATTCTTCTTTGCAATGTAAAGATGTTCATACCGGGCAAAAGGTGGATAAAGAACGTTTGTGGAAATTGATCATCACTAATTCTACCCCAGGTCTGCTACAGCATTTTAACCCGGCTCGGCAGTGTAAAGACAGCTTAAGTTAGCCTAATGTTAGACAATGAATGAGTATGTACATAACGTTACTTTTATAACAACCATTTTTTATTCAACAAATAATAAGTGTTATAGTTGGCGTGGCCCAGGTGCCAATTGACTGACGTCACACAGGCGACACTGGTTGGATCCGGTTGGATCTATGGCAAGTGAGGTCCAAAAACACACCTGCAATTACCGCTTCTCGCCATTGGTACCGCCAAAGAGAACGAAACGGAAATCTTTGAGATTGTAACTTTAATAATGCCATTTTAATGTCATTTAAACAAACGGTGTCAGTATTAGCCATTTTCATTTCACACAGAATTCTGGCCTTACCACATTGTGTATGTGCTGATATATTACACATCGATGCTTTACATCTAGCTTACAACCTCATAGACCTACTTATCTTTCATGGCTCATGTCTGCAGTAGGCCACAACTACACATCTAGTACACATTCCGATTCACATAAATTTCTCACTATTATTAAAACCCTCACAGATTCTATACAGATCTACTCACACTAATACCACACAGACACTGCTTAGATATCCTCAACACCACACTAAATGCGCAGTAAAACTACACTTATACAGGACAGATGTATTCACAATAAAAGTTCATACATACTTCAGGGAGCTACTCATAGTAAAATGTCTGAATGAAGCAGGTGGAGGACCTCAACATTGTATATCCATCTGTTTCTGTATTTTACTTAGCATGGACATGTTTACGTCCTTTGATGGAGAGGCTGCTCAATATAACTAACAATGTTCCACTGAATGTGTGAACTGTAAATTGAAACAGTATATATATACTTTCTGAGGAAAGCCATTGAAGTAGGTTTATGTTGTTTCTTGTGAAGATATTGAAAAATATGTTTTCATTGAAGTTTAAAAAAATAGATCTTGATCCTGAGGAAAAAGACAACTATAATATTGTTGACTGTAATATTTGGGGAATAAGGTCCAGTGAGTTATGAGTGTTTTTTGTTTGAAAAATAAATTATATTATTTACTACCCTAGTCCTATCAACTGATTATAAAGTATTTTCACATGAAAATTCTGTACTTTAATATGCTGGGGAATTTATGTTCAACGTTCATCGCTGAGGGACATATGCTAATTATCTATGGTTGACCATGAAGATACAAAACTTCACTTCCAGATGCAAACGAACCAAAAGGGCATGTGGAATGCCAGCAGTGGAAATGTGCCTGTTTATGATGGCTTGGTGTGAGCTATGTGCACCTTTGTGTTTGCACCTGATCCACATTGTGGTCTGGGTTGGGTGTGGGGGGGGGGTGGGGTCTGGCACAACTCTGCAGGCTCTTTTAGGTGTTTCTTAGCAAAAGTATTTATAAAAAGTGCTGTAATTTCTAAATGCTGAAACCAAAATGTATTTTCAAAATGTATACCAAAATTTAATTTAAGAAAACTTCAGAATCTGCACTTTTGCAACTTTATGAGTAAAGCATCTTTGTGAGTCAACAAGTCAAAGCTAAGGACAACTTCTGATGATATCCAGGCTTTATAGTTCTATTCATTTTGATGTTGAAATGTTACCTATTAATCATTGCAATGAGATTTATGTTGATTGATGCAAGAATGGAGTTCTCAGCATGTTTTATCATGGTTTGGGAATTGAAACCTGCATTTCAGGGTTCTCCTAGGCATTCCAGACCACTCCTGGGCTTAAAGTTTGCCTCAGCTGTTATCAGCTCCGAAGTCATAGCGCTGTAGGTGGCATCACGCAAAAAACTATGTTCATTCAACCGCCTAATTTTTATGTTTTGACAATAAATACATAATTTCCATAATTGTGACAAAACAGAATTTTAATGGAATAGAAATTACTGAGTCTAGATTTTATGGCATTTTTTAACTTCCTACTGCCATTCAATTCAGAAGGTAACTTTCTTTAAGATGGTGGTTTTACATTTAGTTTTTGGACCCAAATCCTCCTGTATTTTATTTGCAAAATAAATTTATACAGATATGTCTTGCAAATGAACAAGAAAATGCTTGCTCACAGTTATGTCCGCCTCAGTTTGCAATTGTTTTTTTTTTTTAAAGATAGCTTATAATTAGCTGCCGTGAATTGAAGGTGCCTTCAATCAAAACCAAATCGCCAACTCCAGATCTCATACAACCCCAAACTTGCACAGATCCTCCACCATGCTTGACTGATGGTTGTACACTTGGTTCTGAGAGTCTTTCATTATTTTGGTGCCATACATATTGCCTCCTTCTGTTACTTCTGAATTGTATATAAATAAAACAAAATAATAATAATAAAAAAATAGTCTTTCTTACTACCTAACCTACAACCAATTACTATTTTATAAATATTAATTTATTATTGCATAGTTAGCAGCAATCATGTTGGCTGTAGGCTTTCTTTGGGTACAAGAAAGAAGTGTTACAATGCAATATGTCATATTCATTGATACATTATCAAGATAAATTATTAATTGTCATTGTATTTGTAAACATGTCCATCACATCATTATTTGCCCACCTAGAAACATATCTTTTTTTTATTTGGAACCAAATAATCATTTTGCTATCAAAATGAATACTGGTATCTGCATAACTGAGAATTCCTAAAGGTCAAGACCATTCAGAAATCTGGGTTCATTCACAAAAATATTTTCTTCAGGCTTGGAGCTCACCTGCATCTAGTTGGTAAATATGGAATGTTTCAACAGCAGGTGTCTCAGTGTGAATTGAGACGTTGTTGAAAAAATTGAGGTTTTGGTAGATTATCTGTGTTGTATTAAATATCAAGAAAATGGTCATGTATTTGCTCCTGGTTTTCTACCTTATTTTAATTCTAAATGATCTCTTTGCATGAACTGGTTCATGTGTTGCTCACTTGTATCAGAATCTGAGTTTGACTCCAGTCCCTGGGTTGAAAGGTCACAAATTTATAGGCAGTAACTGTGTGTTGGGCTCCATTGTAAATCGTGGCGACGTTCAGTCCTTGGCGTCTCTCTGAAGCCCAAACAGTTAAACCTTTGACCCCTCATGTGTTTTTTTCTTTACCGTGAGTGTTAACAACTGTGATAGCAAGTTAAAGTACTTGTCATTTGAATCAAGAAAATAGTTAACTTACACAAATCTGTACTGTTATACTGGTAATATGTAAGTGTTCATAGAAGCATATCACACAAAGTATAAATCTTAGTCAGCCTCCCTAAATAAAGAGCCCTGGCATGAAACGTTTCAATATCAACCCGTTTTCTAACAGGAAACACATATCTTAAGTTTTTCTTTAGCTATCAAATTGTGTATTGTCTCAAAACTCATGTAAGGAAAAACCAAATATTTTAAGAAGACCCCAGTTATTAGGTAAAACAAATTAATATTCCCTTTGGAAGTGGTATTTTTATTTTGTTTTTGTTTTTCGTTTTATTTTTTTATTTCTTTATTTGAGTATAAAATGTATTGTTAAAGAAGCCAATAATGGGTTCTCTGGATAAAATTTTTTAATGGCTGTTAATTTGTTACCAAACTCCATCCCACTCACTTGAACAATTGAAGGACTAATAGTCTCCTGAATAAGCCATAATTAGAGATACTTCTCTTTATAGCCGGCAGTCACAAAAGACTCTGCCAGCCACTTGGTGAGCCAATTAGATGTGCATTGTAGGCCATTACAGTGTGGGCCAGTGAAGGATAGTGTTTTATATGTCACCTGGGAGCACCGCTCACAGGCTGGGGGCAAGGCTTCTAACAGCGGGGTATCTTGTAAATTGCCCAGCCCTGCCGCCTGGGCTGATATACAACAGGGAAGCTATTCAAGCCCCCTTGCATGGAATGCCTTGGACACAGGAGGGGGCCAGCCGGAAGTTAGATCTGGTTTAAAAAGAACACAGGGATGCTCCTCGCTGTGACAGTGGCTTCTTTGAAAGAAGCTTTTCTGTGTCTGTCTTCTGTGTCTGCTGACATGGAACAGACCTGCACCCTCAGACTTGCACAAAAAAAGTCTGTAAAAAAAAAAAAAAATCAGCCCATTATTAACTCTGTTAATAATCATTTATCTATATATATATACTAGAAATATTGCTCTTCAGAGATTACTTCCCAGCTTGCTGACTGTATTTTAGTGTCCCTCAAGCATTCTCCCTTAGTTGCTGCATTGTTTTGGTATGTTAAACATGTACCCTTACAATACATGGTACATGGCAAATAAATGTTTCTGTATGATTTTTCAGTTCTTCTCTAAATTATAATTTTGTGCAACTACTATCCTAACTGCACGTTTCATTGGACGTGTGCCTGCAGATTGAGTCAAGAGTTAAGTTTCTTCAGTAAAAATGACCAAAGTACTCTGTCATTTTTATAGGCCAATAACAAGAGGGAGAGCTCCTGATAATCTCCTGAAATAGCTCCTAATAATATCACGTAAGCCTTTAACATAAAAACAGTCTGTTTGCTTGTTTCTTTGTTTGTTTGTTTTGGGGGGGACATTTAATCACTACGCTGTATTTTTTTCAGAAGTACAAAGTTATTGGTCCTCAATGTACCTGAAATTGTGCAAAGATATTCTAACTAGAGTGGTTATTTCCCATCTGTAAAAAGACGATCTGACAACAAAGTAAACCATATATTATAAGAAGTCCTTAGCTTTGACTAAGAGTATTCAATGTAATCACTTACTATTTTCACCACAAATCAGCAAAATTAATTTGCTAAACCATGACCTGGATTAAAACAGCATTTTCAAATTTGCAAATCAATAATTGCAAGTGCACAATTTACTAACAGTAAAACGTGCATTTTGAGTTAAAATGGAGTGAAATGTTCAGTGAATCGAGGACATGGTTCAGCCTCTCTCTTCTCCATTACAACCACAGCAATGTAGGTTAAGCCCCTATAACCCCATGTCTGACTACACTAATGTACATTATAGGGTGCCGGCCTTTTCTATATAGGGTATTTTGTACATGATCATTAAAATATTTAGAAAAACACCCTTTCAAATGATTTTTCAATTTAGTATTTGTGTATCCGTAGTGAGAATATTTAGATTAGTATTTAAGACAGTGTTTAATAGTTTTTCACTGTTTTTCCTCTCTTTTCAAGATCAAAGCAAAGATTTATGACTTTCTGCTCATTTCTGTTCATGAAAGTTATGGTATGTAAGGCATGTAAGATGAAAACGTTTTGAAAAGGGACTGTTGAATCACATGCTGCTCTGCCTCTTGTTTGTTTATTTTACTAAAAGATTGTGAACTGGGCCAAATGTGAGCTGGGCCTGAAGAAATAAAACATGAGACCTGGGGGTGGTTTGTTTTAAACATTAGGGAATATTCAGTGATTTCTATTTTTGTGATCAACGCTATTTTGAAGACAGGCAAAATGTATGACATACGATGATCACACACGAACAACATACAAACAATCAGGGCAAGAAAATAAAAATGCAGAACAATTGTGTGTGTGGGTGCGTGCATGTGTGTGTGTGTATTTTACATAAGGCATAAGGGGGAACTGAGGACAGCTAGTGAGCTGATCATTAAGGCGGTTTTATATTTATTATTGTGAGCTTGGTCTGACAAAGGCAACGTTGTGTGAAGTGTGTAAAGGCGGTCTGTTATATGCCTCAGCCACAGGGAGCCTAGCCTAACAATGCTGCCATTCCCCTCCCGTTTTATCACCTCCAGAATGTCTCATAACTGTGTCTTCTGCAAATCACAGTTAATAATTTTACTCTACCTCTACTTTTCAAACTCACCCTTCTCAACTGGCAGCTTTGAGCATTTTGCTTAAAGACATGTTTTAAAAGCTGGTTATGCTTTGGAATATATTTTGGATGTGCTCTTTGCTGGTGTTCTTTTCCAACACCAGGTCTGATTCTTAAGGTGATCTTTATCTGTGCTTTGTTTTATATAGTGCAGTTTTAACAGAAGTATGTACAGTTCAAAATTTTTGACTGTTACCAAATCTATACTGCCATTAATATCTGGAAATCAATGAAGTCAGTGGGTGTAGTAACTTTTGTTGACTGATTTTGTGTTGTTTTCTCGTTCTCTGTCTCTGAGGCTTAGCAGTACAGCAGGGGGCCCTTAAGAATGATTAGAGAATGCCTGAGTTGTTATTATATTTGGCCCAAAGAGAATTGGAAGAGTTTCCAGATCTGTGGCTCTTCAAGGGGTTGCATTCCCATGTACTCAACTGGAAAGTTTTCAGGAAAGCGTGCGTTCTCGCAGTCTTCTTGGTTGAGCAATGGTTTTGCAGGCTCGCTCTTAGACCTTGCTTAGATCATCTTCAGAGCCTGGGAAAGAGATGTAATATAAGCGAGAGAGGAAACAGCGATCCACCCCTCCCCCTTCCAGACCTTCTACAGTCTCCAGAAGAAAAAAACAGCAGTGACTTCACACGTCTTTTCTGACCCCTTCTTTTAAAGCCAATTTCTTTTTTAGCTTCTTCCTTTCAGATTTTTTTTTGTTTGTTTTTTAGCTGAACCTCATTATATTTGTACTTTTAATATAACTGGCTTCAGTGCAGGTGCAGGCGCAAGAAAGGTTTGACAGCGGATGTGTAGCAGCAATCTCATTTGCTTAAAATGAGTCTTCGGGGGCTCAGACATAGAGTATCATCACTAGCAACATCTCTGTAGGGGAAGGGGGTGATGAGCAGGTCTGTGTTAGTGCTGTGACTGGCAGAGAAATGGAACTGGACCAAGGGCGCCCCCAAAAGAATACACATCTCTGACCCTTACCAACCGGAGGCGTAAACTGTAGCAATTTAGTTTGTATGTGCAGTATTAGAAGTAGAAAGTGGATCTTGCCAGATTTTATCTGGTCAGTTTAATTAAGAGTTTAATTTCTGTTGCAATATTTCTTTTACAGGATAAAATATTAATAAACAGGGAAGTACATGTGATTGAAGCCATATTATCAAAACACTTCAGCCTCAGCTCTCTGGATATGGATAGTTTATACATCCATCTGAGCAGAGATTATATTCTCTGTACAGCTTAACTTGCTGTCTCTTTCCCTCCACTTTGTCCCACCTCCGTAACTCAGCAATGTTTTGATTAATTTTTTTAGGACACAGTGACTTTACCGAAGGTATGCTAAAAAGACACTGTGATGAAATGAGCCTGTTTGTGGTTTTGGATCCGTGGGGTGTGAGTGCACGGAACACTATGTGAACCACACAGTGAGACAGAGGCACGGCGATCACAGAGTCTCAGCAGAAAGGATTGGTAATCAAACATCTGCACTCAAAGCACAGCTCCCTTGGGTCTGACTTCACTGTAGCCTCCTTGCAGCCTTCCGCCATAGCTTGGAGGGCAGCAGATATTCCAAAAACATGCTAAAGATGTGCGTCACTGAACCATTACCACACAGTTTTACAAGGACCCTGGTTTCTCCTCCATTCAGTTTATATTTTAGCAGATTTATCCTTTTTCATTCTTTTTGAATTCCAGTTACATGGGGCGCAAATGTCGCACCCTGTAGTTACATGCACATTTCTTTTCTGGTTAAATGAATTTAGCCACTTGGCAGCAAGCAGTCAGACCAGTGATATGTAGACTAAATTATATTATCTGAAACATCTTGATGATTCATCCACTTACTTTTCCATTTCATTATTTTGATTATACATTTTAAAGAATGCTATCTCTGGGGCTGTCAGATTGTATCCAGCTGAGGGATTAGTTCTGTTTGCAGTAAACCGCCACAGTTGGAAATTGCATCCTGATTCTGACAGTGTTGTCTGTGTAGCCATACTGCAGTATCTATACAGTCAGTAAGGAGGGATTCAGCTGACGGTATTTCCCACAACATTACGCAATAGCGACTTCTCTGGTGGTCTGGCTAACTGCAGTCTGCCAGCAGTTTTTCTGTAGACATGTAACTGCAGAATAAAACTTTTGAGAGTGTCAGGACAACAGCGAAATAGTTTAAAATTGTGTGTTGTGTGACTTTCACACTCGATGTGGAAAATGTCAGTGGAAATGCTAAATGAAAATGCTGTGCAGGTAGTGGAGGCGAATGGAAACCTTGAAACTCAAAGCATGCTGAAGAGTGTGTACAATAGTGCAACAAAAACCGCCAATAACTGAATGTGTTTATCCCAAATCCCAAATATTTTTGAAGAGAGAAATAATAGTTTGCATTGCATTTGTGGGAAGATGACTGCCCTGCTGACTGGCATTCTCATTAGAACTGTTCACATGATACTGTGGCCGCAAGTTTTAAAAAAATTTCAGCACTGCAACTGAATGTAAGTCTTTGTTCACTTCTCATATTTAATAAATACTGACTCCCAAGGCAAAAGGGCATAAAGACCAAGACACACATCTCCTAAGAGCTATGTGCTTAGTGCCAGCGGTAAGTTTGAGATGTTCCTCACATTATTATTGTGTGTCAATTGCAAGCAACAGAGACTCATTCTTTTAGAAGTGTTTCTCAGTTCCCATCCCATAAATTCCCTATTCCTTTGTAACTGTATTACAATTATATACTTGAATTGTAGAGCAGCAATATACAATTCAACTGGGCTCTAAATGGGTTCAAATGTAAATATTATTATTAATATTTTATCCTGTAATTTTGTTGACAGTAACCTGTTGACTTCATATTCATGTGAGAAGAATTTTCCTATTCTCTGCATGAGCATCTTCATACGGTCAGTGTTTTCCATTCAGTGGTGACGAGCTTGATACAGGGCTTGTAGCCTTGGGCAGAGTTCCATGCACATCAATCTGGTGGAAGGGCTTCCTGGAGAGGGACACTTGTGCTAATTAACACCACTTTGATGAGCTACCCCCCTACCCCCCCAAAATATTTGCACATTGCAACACATCTATACAACCATGCTTGTGTCGTTCTGTTCAATAATATGGGCATAACTCAAGTCTTAAGACACTTAAGAAGCATTAGCCTGCTTCATTACAAGTACGTTTTGCAAAGGTACAACCAGAGAATTGGGTTAAAGACTGCTGACATAGTAATAACCAAAAAACCAAACAAAAAAAACAGACAGGAACAGAGAGGGAAAAAAGAGAGAGGAGTGAGGAAGCAACAACTGCCAATAAAAAGATATAATAAAAGGAGTTAATTGAGCGAAATGGGGGACTCGGGGGCAGGCTGTATGAGAGTGTGTGATTTAGGAAGAATTAGCCTAGTCAAGGCCCGGGAGTTGAAAGGGTGATGGTGGTGATGGGCTGTGCTGTGAGCTGCTGAGGATAGACCCGCAGTGTTTGTGCAGAGAGGGCGGCCAGCCGGAGTGGAAGGGGGGCAGGGACGGGGGTTTGGGCCTGGGAGACTGTAACTCATTGTAGCAAGAGCCTATTGGCCTGGGTGGTGAAGATCCTGAAGTCCTGGACATTCATCAACCTGCCGAGCAGCGCCGCCAGGCTGGAGCCAGGGACCGGGCTCCCCCCCTTCCTCTCCCCATCGCCGTGTCAATATGATCCAATGCAACTGCGCTGAGGCAACAGCCCCGAGGAGACAGACTCCGTTCAGTGCAAATAATCAGAGTGCTGACGCCCGGGCCCACAGCTCGCAGAGAAACGCACCACGGAGCGTGGGGATCCCACAGGAAGTGAGGGGTAGAGCTCTCCCACCAGGGCCCTGTCAGGCCTAACAAGATTAGGTAAAGATGTGGCATTTCTCACAGAGGAAAAGCAGGCCCACATGGTGAGCTTCTGAAATAGAAGCCTTAACCCTCCCACTCTGCTGTCACATTGGAGCAGACGGACCAATGTCCCGACACCTAAAAGATGGGTGCGAGTTTCCATGTTTATGTGTCCATAGGCAAGTGTGCTCTCACACAAGTTATTCGGCACCAACCCAACATGGTTGTGCTTGACTCTGCGACCTTCTATAGCGGGTGCTGCTATCTGTGCAGAGGCTGATAAGACTGTGGTTCTGTGTTCTTGTTTCTCTCAGATGTACTGAGATGGTTCTGTGGTGTAGTGAGGCAGAGCATCTCTGGTCAGGGTCAGTCAGGTTTCAGCTATTGACAAAGTTACTGTATCTACATTTTAAAATCAGAAAATGAATTGGTAATCTCTTCCCTTTGGTTTGCAATAAAACCAAAAGCATGCCACAGTTCAAGTAGCACTGCAGAAAATGTTACATTTCCACTTGTTTTAATACATTTCAGAGTAAAAATATTGCAGTATAAAATGTTACATTTTAGAACCTGACATTATATCAGAGAAAGATTTACATAAATTGACATAACAGGTCGGTGCATTTTTACTGTTGTGACCATTTCATAATGGAAAACATTTTCATATGGATTCTGTGATTCCTTCTGTGGCACATATTGTACGTAACATAGGACAGAGCTCTGAGTTCTTAAACTGCTATGAGAGTGTAGAGTGAGTGATGAGACAGCAGTGACACAGGGAGTACACACTGAGAACACAGTGATGATGTAAGGGGTGCATAGTGATGACACAGTAAGTTCACAGTGACGACAGAATGCGTTTGCAGTGACGGACTAGGAAGTATGCAGTGATAACATAGGGATGGCGCAATGAGGATGCAGTGATGCTGCAGCAAGAACTTAGTGAATATATAGTGATGTGCAGTTAGGACTCACTATAAACAGGCCAGTTGATACCTACTGTATTTTTTGGATGTCAGATATCTACACAGTTACAGAATTTCATAGTCACAGAATGTCATGGTTAATTGCCTTGACCGTTGCATATCATGTAATGCCTTTACACTACACTGTCCTCATCCGACATTACATTACATGTGCATCTATGTGCTTTACACGAGGTTCCTGTTTCCTGTCCCCTCACTCACTCCATTTTTTTCTGAACAGGAACTATAAATGACACCTCTTCCACAACCAAGCAGCTTCAGCACTTGTGCATGAAGAAAGTGCTCTGGTATGGTCTTTTGGACATTTTGTTCAGGAATTCTCTGCAACAGCATTTCCTTGCCCTGCATTTAAACAGATGATCGTTGCTAATGGAAAAACCCGCAAGCATTGAGCAGAGCTGCAACAATAAACCAGTAATACTTTTTTTAACCATGATATATTGCTTTGATATATTGTAAAACAACCCTCCAGAGCATTGCTGTCTCAATACTCAACATTGTCCTACAGTATATTGTATATTGTCTTACAAAGCTTTGGAATATAATAGTACTGCATTATTTTATTGAATCTACAGTTTTAACATATTTAAAAAGTAATGTCAGTTGTTTAATCTGTTGTATTGCAAACTGACCTGACAGAGCATTCTAATGAGAAACTTATTTTAAACAAAAATGACCATTAGAATCCAATAATTCTAAGCTCTCAAAATATTGTATGGGACACCCCTGTATTTTGAGGTATCGAAGCAACTTGCATTAAAACATTCTTTCTGGTAGCACAGGTGTCCATAATGGCTTCCATATGTAAATACATTTTGAACCAAAAATCAAAAACCTGAGGAAGGCAGATGCAATAAAAACAATAAGAACAATAAGATTATACTGTGTGGACAATTATGCAGTGTAAAAAAGATTCTATGAGGTATAAGTCTATACCTCAATATTTTGTATGTTTTATTAGGGGTCAAAGCATTAAATTTACTGGAACCCTCATGTTTTATTGGAGTCTTAGTATTTCCGTCTATTCAGAAAAAATTTCCCATTCCCATTTAAACCAGCGTACTACTCCCTGAAACATGTCCACAACCACGGCCTATAAATGTACAGCCAATGTCTTTCCATGTTTCGCATCTCACTGAAATCATAGCTGTGATTATGTATTTTGAATTAGGTAGTGCATACATTTTTTTTTTAATTTGGTCTGTGAGACTACTGGAAGATTCCTAACCAGATGATATGGAAATCAACAAGTGACACTACAGAAACCTCACAGACCTGGGTGATCACTCAAAAGGAAAAGCATGTATGGTCACATAGGAACAGTATGAAGGAGACCATTGGTCATTAACACAGAATGTGGCCATGCTAATATTTTATACAGTAAAAACATAACCTCTGGTGTGGAAGGCATGTACTGTTGGAAGTCCTGTACCTTTCTGATTATTATTGTTGTTGTTGCTGTTGTTGTTATACCAGGGGTTTGTTTCCGTTGGCATCAGGATCCCTTGTCCCTGCTGAGAGAGATTCCTCTGTAGTCAGGACAACGCATAGCTTTCAAAACCTATTTCTGTGTAACATTGGTAATTTGTAATCAAGCAAAAAGAGGTGTGTTAACAAAGACCTGTGTTGGAATTGAAAGGGATTCAGTCAAAACTGCCCTTGTCCTTGACTAACATTTAAAAGCCAGTTCTTTTTCGTCACATTTGATGATATCAGTGATCACGGAAAATAACTCCTCACACTGAGTTTTTGAGGAAAAGGTGTAACACTTCTCTTTACTTGTAAGCCCAAGTTAAGGACAAATGTTTTGGTTGTTTGAGTAGCAGATGTAATGAACAACAACATGCAATGAAATGTTCTACAGGAGAAATGTCCAAATTTTTCAATCAGTGTCCTTAACCATTTTAACACAAAGTACATGATAGTTGTCTACCTCTCTTTCCCAGATAAATCCAAAATGTAAAATATGGAGTTTCAGCAAAATTCCCCTCCAAAATGTGAAAATAGGTCACAAAGATTCATGAGGTAATGCTGAAACAGAGGAAATCCTGCAATACAGATTAAGAAATTGGAACTCCCATGGGGCATCCTGAAGGGACGGGAGGGGAGGGAGCAGAGGTAATGACAAGTGGGAGATTCCAGCCAAAAGGTCCCCCCCCTGCAGTCTGGATCCCCAGAGGATCAGCTTAATGCACCTGCTGATGGAAAAACCTCTCTCTCTCCCTCTGATCAACACCTCCCACTGTTAACCTTGCTGAGACAGGACTATCTAGCCTCTCTGCGTGAATACCAGAGTCAGACACAGATAGGTCATAACATGACTCAACACTTTGTTATTCCTCACAGCATTTTCGTTTGTATCAGCAATTAATTGTTTTGTTGTTTTGGGCATCATTTTAGGATAAATTACTTTCTTTCGTTTGTTTTCTTTACAACATTTTATTATCTTTCAGATCAATGTCAATGTACCTGAATCAAAATAAATGAGTCTTGTTAAACATTGGTTCAATTATAAATTCAACCGAGAAACAGATTTCTGAAAGCATAGACTAAGAGGGTGTTCTGCTTCTTTGGTTTTTCCATATTATACATAATGAAGTTATTTTTAAAGGAAATATTAAGACAGGTTTGATTCAACTTGGTCATGTCTGAAGAATGATAATCATTTCAGATTTAATTTTAGTGTTTTAATGTATTTGTGGCTAAATAATGCAACATGAAAATGCTTCTAATTTGGTTTTTCCATTTAGCCCTGGACTTAGCCCAGTCATAACTGTTGTGCTAGGCTAGCTTCCAACACATTTTGCACTAGCAGTGTTTTCACACTTAATTGTCTTACCCTTATGCTACCTCAACCCCAGGCTAGCTATGCATTTGGGCTAGCTTCCAAATATTCAATGCTACCTTTCTTTAATCAGGGTATAACTTGTGGATTTGCTAATCAATTCAAAAACATAGTTCTCATCCAAAAGTGTGTGTGTGTGTGTGTGTGTGTATAGTCATTATAATGTGACCTATATATGAAATACTGAAATACCATAATCCTGTTTGTTAACTGACACACACACCAGTAACTTTAGTCTACAAAAAGGAAAAGCAAGTAGTTTTCATTTACCTACAGGAAGCTGAAGTAGAATATCATAAAAATTATTCAAAATTCAAAAGTACTGTACATTTCAGATACTGTAAACAGGTTTCCAGGTATCTGTTGAGGGTTGAGTTAGAGGTACATCAGTCAGATTACGGACTCTAAATGGCTGAAATGGTTTTTACCACATGGCGTAAGCCTGCCTCTTATGAAGTAATACGCTGTAGGTGCTGGGCTTGCCATCCATCACAGCTCCTAGCTAAGCACTGGATATCATTACATTATAACGTGAAAATATGCACTGGATGATCATGTTTTGAAATCATGATGTTTATATTCCTGACATGGGCCCTTCATGGACATACTGTTTTACTGTAGTTTCCACTTACTAATGAATGGTTCTTCTGTGCTTCCTTGTTTACCAATATTGAGGGTCATTTACAATGTAAGTGTAATTTAGTTACGAGCTATCAGATGACATTATGTGCCAAAGTCCTGAGGTTATACAGAGGGAAAGACTCCAGGACTCCTATCTTCTGCTCTTTTCTGCATTCTTGTGATGTACCACACCGAGTCATTCCTACAGATCTCAATCAATATAGCCACTAACAGGGCCAGTAGCCTACTGCTATGGATCTCCACTTGAGCCCATTTGGATGGCACTTCTGTTCCTGCTCCTGAGCATAATTGCAACTTTCTAAAAAGTCACAAGCCACAATGCTTTCCTTGTGGAACTCAACACCAGTCCTGTTGAGGGTGAAATGTGGAGGAGTACCTTGAGGGAGCGCACAGTGGGTGATAACTCAGAGCTGACCACGTCACAGTCTGTGGAACGCAGCCCATGGTTATCAATAAAACAGCCTGCTGTCCAGCCAGGACATATTCACAGCTGTAATTAGAACGCGATGAAGGTGGAGCCTTTAAATTACATGTGTTTGCCGTTGGGGGAGGGGGGGGGTTGCGGGGGGTTGCGGGGGGGGGGGGCGGGTGGGTCATTTTAAGACATTGGACACTTTTCCACCCTGTGAGAAGTGTGAGCTTTGGAAAATGAAATGCTGAAGAATGTTTTACAAAAACAGAGCTGCTACTTTTTCAGTCTTGGGACATCTAAGTCAAATTAAGCTTTTAATGGAAACAGCTGAAGCGCCACAAATTACATTAAATATCCATCATTGTTAAGTGTTATAAATAGTTTATAATTAATAGGCAACATAAGTCTGGTTTACAATATGAATAACAGGTGATTGGCTTATCCCTGCATCCCAGCAAGCAAGTGTAAGGCGAACAGTAGTGGCCATCAACACAGCAGTAAAATTAGCAATCTGTTTTCACAAAAAGTGCATATGAATGCGTGTTCTCTTTGCATCTTACAATGTTTCCTTGAATATTGTTCAATATGGAAAACTGCTCAATGTTGGAAAAAAGCTGAACATTGGTTTAGTGAGTGATAAAAAAGGTTGAGAAACACTGGTTAACACAGTTCATGAAATACACTAAATTGGGAGTAATCCAACTGGTTGGCATTATCTGGAAAAATGCAATCACCAATTGCATTTAAAAAAGTAAACTGGCACACTGCCTGTTACAGCAAAATGCCACCAATACTTTTTGATTTCTTAATAGGTAACCTCTGAGACTGGGGAAAGTGTATAAACTTTGCCATTATTCAGCAGAATCTGAATATGATTGTAATGCATTAAAGATGGTACTTCTGTTACACTGGCAGAGGAGGGGCAATGCTTATGAAAATAAATTTGAGGGGGTTTATGTAACACCCAATTGCATTAGAAAATCTGATTAAATTCTGAATGTAGCCAGCATCCATGCCTGGTGGTGCATAGTTAGCCATAGCATCACCTAGGGAGAGTTTCAGGCCATCCCCTTGTGCAATAGCTACTCCTGTGGTCTCTCAGGCTCCTGTGCTTCAAGCCTTCTTCTTGGATGCCATAATATACAGAATTGAGATGGTGATTTTGTGCCAGGAGATTTTGTGCCTTTCTGCTGAATTGCCAGAGGACATAGCAGTGAGGAGACAGGCCCATGGATATGATTGGGTATTCGGGGGTATTTGCTGAAAATAAAACATCAAAAATAAAAATCTGTGAAATAGGGTGGTGGGGGTATTATGGTTTGGGCATGTATGGCTGCCACAGTTATTGACTTGTCTACACTGATGATGGAACTGTTGATAGCAGCAGCAAAATGAATTCTGAAGTGTACAGAAGCATTGCTCAGGTTCAAGCAAATGCCTCCAAACTCTTTGGACAGTGCTTCATCCTACAGCAAGGCAGCGATCTTCACGCATACTGCTAAAGCAATAAAGGAGTTTTTTAAGGCAAAAACTGGTCTTGACTTGACATTCACCCAATCTGAATCCAATTGAACATTATTATTATTTTCTGTAGGGAGGTGGTTGAGCATGAGACTTAAGGACTCTGCAAACCTTCATGGAACAGAGCTGCTGGCCCAGATAAGTGTCATATAAAAGGATGCATTGCTTGGATGACTGAGTTTAAAGTTTTTGAGGAATGGTTCTTAAAAAATACAACATCAGTGAGGGAAAAAAAGAACACAGCGGTTGGTTGATGAGCAGGTGGCTAGTCACTCCCCAGTTCAATTTAATTAATAAATGTGTCGAATAGGGTATTTTGAACATATGTTTTTGATACAATTGCTTTTGTTTCATTATGGCTCTCCTTCAGAAATGTGTTCCCCTGGATTGATTTTCAGAAATTAAATGCAATCTGTTCCATGTACAAATGAAATAAATTAAATTAAATAATTATACAAATAATAATATTTGTATATTCTTATTTGCATATTTTTGGTTGCCCTGGATTGTTGCCTTAATTCCCCTGCCAGTTCTGTAATGCCCCTATTGTTCAAGCCATCATGCCTTTTCAAGGCATTAAAAGGTCCTCAAAATTTAGAACTGTGTGTGTGTGCATCATGGCCCACCAAAATCATTTTAATTGAATAAAGAATCATCTGAGGGATGATGGGAAGCTCATCCTGCTATGGCACTGTTCGAGTGTCTGGATGAGCCTCATGATCTGGTATTAAATCAGTACCATGCCAGTGGCTTTAAGTTTTCTGATCACAGAGCTGTGAGTATGTTTCACGAACACAAAGCTTGTGAACATGGTAGAGAAATGTTCCATTTGGATATCATTGCCATTCCCCTGCCTCCCATTGTTTCAATGGCTTGCAAACACCAGAACATTCCATCCAGTTGAGTGCAAATGTTGAGCTTCTTGGATCATTTCTGCTGTAACTATGATCATACAGCATGTGTGTCCAACCAAAATAATCACTGTATCTTTACTCTAAATATTTATTTATATATTTTACTATTGTGTCATACTTTTTTGTTGCACAACAAATGGATTTCATAAACTGGTGGTGGATTATTTAATTTGCATTTCATTCCAAAGATTTCCCTTGAAAGATATGTTCACCCACAATCCCATTCCTGTGACCTTAGGCCCTACTAATGTAAACATTTTTGGTGGGACAGACTGTCTGGCTGTCTTCTGGCTCCAGGGCTTGTTAGGGAATAGAGATTTGCAACACAGAGCTAAAGGAGTGTGCAAGATGATGATGATCTAAACTGAAATTGCTGATCTGGGAAAAGAATAAAACCCAAATGATATACTGATTTATACTGTTAGAATGCCTCCACCCAACTTAACAATATTTTGTGATTTTATGTTATCGCTCAACATATCTTAGTAATAACATATTCCTAACATGAAGATAAATGGTTGTGATATTAAGGCATCCATATTTCTGAAAATAAAGTATAAATAAACTGAAACATATTGCTTGTTTTCTGACCATGCTGAACTTTGAAAATCAGTTATTGCAGATTAGTATGTTTTGGAACCATTATTTTGTAACAAGACTAACCAACTCTATGTGCTGTAAAATTAAAACATTTTGTAATTGTTCATTTTATACATGGGATTAAAATGTCTCCAAAACAATAGTCCTTGGACACATGACACTATTACAGCAAGTTGACTTTTTAAAGGTGCTAATTTCCTGTATGTGCCAATTCGCCGGTGTCTACCAACATTCCATTGCGTGGAAATATTCAAATTGTTTCAGCAGATGAAAAGCCCCCAGGGTCTGCTGTGCACTTTGTCTGAGTGCTACTTCAATGCAATCAACAACTGTCTATCTGGCCAACTCACCATTGAGTTTATTTGAGGGTCACGCAACCCAGGGATTCCCAGGTACACGGCCGCCTGGAGACATCAGTCAGTGGGAGTGAAGCTGCCTCACATCCAGGCCCACTTCACATTTCGGCAGCTGCTTCCAGATGATAGGGGCACAGTGATAACGCAGCTGAGTCAGACTGACTGCGGTACAGCGGGGTGTCTGGGAAAACAGTGGGATCTCTGAGTCTGCTCCACATAACCACGTCAGTCATCGCTTCTCTGCGCCTGTCCTGTGCAGCTCTCAGCTAACATTGCATTAACACAGTGTTGCTGTAGCCTTGGGGCTGGTTGCCTTGACGTTACAAAGTTGTGAAAACGCAGCACATTTACTGGACAGAGGTAAAACTGTGCCAAATTCAACATTTCTCATATCAAAATGGACAACAGCTTTAATTAAATACAGAACAAATACAGTCGTCTGGGCTTCTGCCAAAAATACTGTTGGGTGGATCTCTTTCTATGCCTCTGCAGAGAAAGAGGTGCCAAAAACCTGTGTGAAAAATCCTGAGTTGGTGATGATGCATTGAAAACTTGACCTGGAGGTACATTTATTCCAGCTTAATCTATGACTCTGAGACTCTTCTCTAGTCCTCTGCTTTTAAGTGCATTAGTCACCATGTCCTTCATTTATTCTTTTTTATTGTTCATTGCTTTTTTCAACTATGGTCAAACAGGTCCAGCTCATATTGTGTGCAGCAACCACGTGCAGTATGCAGTATTGCATTCCACTTAAAAATAGTGTCACTAAAAATCAACAATATGGAAAATATTCAGATTCTTATTCACATTTCACTAAACATATGTAAATGTAAATTGGTCACACACAGTAAGACAATACAGTCACAAAAATTAATATAGCAGTCAATGCAGTAGTTAAAACACAAATAGCTAGACCCGTCTTGATACAGCATGGTACTATTTGGCAAGTGTTGCGTAACAGAATAAGAACAGAGATGTGCATCGGTCACTGATAAGAAATAGATAACTGAGTTGCATTATGCAGTATTGAATCACAACAGATGTGTCATAAATAGGGAATGGCCCCACAAATCAACTCATTATGTGATTCATCATTATACCAGACGTTGATAGGAAGATATAATGTACACAGGAATTAATTTAAACGTACATTAGAGGTGTATTGACACATATTCGTACTCAACCATTAGGTATGGAACTTTTGGTTTTACAGTCTTCCTTTAACTTTTTTTGGACGGAACTTAAATTCAAATATCTGAGGTCCACCCAATGTCTTAGGGCTCTATTTTCTGGCTGGCACATGATGTGTGGCGAACATCGCACTGGCAAAGTGTCAATTTCTTCATGGATGTGCCCGAGCCCATGTGGTAATTTGGTGACTCGCCATATGATGATGTGTGAGGACAGACACTATTCGGGGGGGGGGGGGGGGGGGGGGGCAGTGTTCATCAAGCAGTGCACTGGAATTTTGTTGCAGCACATTGAAATTTTGGTGTTAGCATGGTCTGCGATTCATGCCTCCGTCATCTGCCTGCTAAGACCAAGTCCATGGCATGAGTCGCAGCCTAGCGTTTGGCAAGTTGCTAATTCTGGAGCTTTCCCAATCAATGCACACATGATCATGACCTATTAAAAAACCAATCAACCGTTTTTGTGGATGTGAAACCCCCAAGCAGAAAAAATGTGTACTTTGCATTTATTGTTCATTGTGTATCTTTATAATGTTAATTCCTGTATTTATTTCTGTTTTTAATAAAGTTAATGGCTGTTCATATACTGCACTGTGGTCCCGGTGGTACTGTATTCTATTACTTTTCTTATACCCATCAGTAATGAGAAGCATGACAATGAACTCAACTAGAAAGGAAACAATCTTTTTATTGGTATACTTTTCAGTTTTAGTGTCACATTTGGCTATACAAGCAAAAAAGCATTTCACACAAAGCACCCACAAACATCATGAACCAGGTAACTCATAAAACGTGAAACTTTATCATAAAACAAAATTATTTGCTACCAAAGTGGAGAAACATTTTTTAATAGAAATGTTGCCAAACCATGCAAAATGTTTCTTTTAATTTCCACCTACTGGGCAAAAACCTCATTCATCAAAGAACAATAAACTGAAATGACATGACAAGACACACTACTGCTAGACTACTGAACTGCCTGAGAAGAAGTGGTTTCAAAAACAAGATGCTCAGCAGCCTAATGTGCATCAGATGATGTGCTGAACAGCAAATAAAATTACAGAATCAAATGAATTAGGGTAATTACTAGTGGTGTGATGACATTACAGTGAATTACACAAGTTCCTTTCGTACAGGCCCCACCTTTTATACTCGCCCACTGGCCCCACCCCCACCAGGTCCTCTACAGATTTTAGTCATTAAATCTTTTAAATGTGTTTAGTGCCTAACAGTACAATCATATTCATCTCAGGTAGGCTATTGCATAGGATTAGATTTTGGGCTGATTTATGATATTTAAGCACATGATGTTTCAATCTAGACCATGAAAAATTCCAGTTTCAAACCACGTTTTTGATGACTTAAAAGGATTTGAGTTCCATGTTTGAATTGTTTTTTAAATAAACGCTGAGGATATCTGAGAGATTTCATTTTTAACAAAATGTTTCCATTTCATATATACAGTATATATATATATGTATATGTATGTATATGCCATGAAAAATGATTTGCTCCTTCTTGATTTTCTCTATTATTATTTTAAAAATCTAATATTAGACAAAGGGTAAATGTGAGTAAACACAAAACACTTTTCAATTGCTATTTCGTTTAATTAATGAAAAACATTATCAAACACCCACATGACACGTGAAAAATGAATTGCCCCCACAGTCACCACAAAGTTTCTGTAAGCACACTATGCCACGATCAAAGGAAATCAGTCTGGAAAGGGTAACAAAGCCATCTAAGTCACTTGGACTCCATCAAACAACAGTGAGAGTCATTATCTCCAAATGGAGAACACTTGGAACAGTGGTGTATCTTCCCAGTATTGGCCGGCCTGCCAAAATTTATCACAGCGACAACTCATCCATAAAGTCACAACAGATCCCAGAAATTACCTCCAAAGAACTGCAAGCCTCTCTAGCCTCAGCTAATGACAGTGTTCAGTAAAATTTACCAGAATATCCCTATGATATTCTTTGGAATGCTAAATCATATTTTTTCTGGCCCACCATTGCAATGTTCTCCATCAATATGGAAGGATGCTTATTCTTCACTGTGACTTTACAGGCTCTCATAGTTGCCTAATGACATGGCTGATGCTGAAAACTGAAACTACAGGTCTTGCAGTTGTGTGGAACCAGAGACTGTAAAAAAAATGGACAAAGCTACTGTGACGTCACCCATTGCCTCTCCGTGGGTCTGTAAAACACGTTTTGAAGCTCAATGGCGGGCGCGGCCATGTTCTCGATTTGGAGCCAAAACCATAGAGTTAAGCGGTCTTGTGATTTTTACAATGTGATTGACAGTCCGGTGGGGCAAAGCCCATCAACCTGAACGAACAATTGCAGAACGAACTTGAGGCTAGCTGACTGTCTGCCGTTGTTTTAAAATATATGATCAAATGTTTACGGAGTTTAATTTCCATTCGTGACTGTACTGTGTCATGTAATCACGTTATATGTATGACATTAATAATACAATTATGTTCAGTTATCTTCAATTTATGTTTCTCGGCAAAACGAATATGCTTAGCTAGCATATCAGCTTGCCAGTGAGCTAGGTAAGCTATCCGTGGTTAGCTCACGCATTAGCAATATGAACTACAGGGGAAGAACATCGACTGCACTGATGGTCAATCAATCAGAGATGTGTAGACTACTGGTGATTTGACTAGGCTAATTTTCATATAACTGTCTGGTAGACCTGCTGTTAACTAAGCAAGTTATCGTCGTAGGTTTAGGCCACAGTCAGTTAATGAGCCATTAACTGCTACTACTCCATCCGTTTGTGGTGTTTACTTGCTGGGTGACGCTAGCTGACTGATCGTTCGCAAGTCACTTTTTACCGAATAAAAATTAACACTGTCAGCGGTGATTAACAAATCTACCAAGTATTTTAATAACTGATTTACATGCGTGTAAATATGACAAAGCACTTTGAAGAGCAAGTTTTCCACCTGTTGCATAAAGACAAAAATAATGTACATTGAATTTCTAATTATTATTATTTTCTTGCTAGCTTCTAGCTTTGTCACATTCGTGCAGCATAGCCCAGGTAGACATTTACGGAATGTACACGACTGACAAGCCGTCAAAAACGTTTGACAGATGGAATATTTGCCGGTTAGGGTTAGCTAGCTAATCAAATGGCTTGGTAACCGAAGTTGCGAACTGTTTTAGCATAGGCTACTGGACTACCACATATAGCAAATAAGCGTTAGCTGATTACGCTTTCTGTCAACTAATTATTTGGTTAAGTGGGCTAAAGGAAATAGTAAAAATGAAAACACACCTATTATGACTATTTGTTCTTGTGAGAAAAAATTATTGACTTTGTATTTTGATCGCATTTGTACCGTAGACTTACATGGAAACCGGATATGAAAACACCTATACTGGAGCCATCCGTAGTGGCGCTAGTGAGCAACCAGGAACTACAACACCAGGAAATGAGCTTCAAAAACGAAGTCTGGTTTTGGCCGCTTGTGTGGAACATTCCTAGATAACAGAGAAATAGTGAACCAAGATCCATGGTGTAAAGAAAGCAATACTGTACTGAATAGAGAGATCTGGTGAATAGAGATATATGATGAGAAGACAGACGATGAGATGTGGTGAACAGAGTGAACAGAGAGATTGTGAACAGAGATGAATTGAACAAGCAAGCGTAGTGAACAGAAACACACCGTAAGGAGAAAGATAGATCTTATCATATCAAATCACTTTTTTATAATCTGAAAACCTCTAATGTGTCAGCAAAGAAGGCTTTCTGCATTGAGCAGTATTTGTATTTGATAAGGACAGTACAGTATTTGACTGCCAATACACAACTCATTGTAACCTGGACAATAGCTATAAAGTCAGTTAATGCCAACTAGCTATTGAAAAAAGCTAAATTTTGCATTCACATAATGCAGTTTGTAATTTTGAATTTGCTTGTTTGAAGGTGTAAAGTTGTTCTCCAGCAGAATTTCAAGGTACTAATGATTTCATACAAAATGAGTGATGGACAGTGGCTCATGTAGAAGTATCCACTATGCAAATGCAAACATATTTCTTTTTTATTATTATTTGACTAAAACCACTGTATGAGATGAACAGTAATGGCAGCATATTCATAATGAGATCTAAAATGGTTTTCACTGCATAGCTCTTCAATCATGACTCAGAAGTACACTTCAGCCAAATCTCAAACTTGACCTGTTTAAAGATGCATCTGCATCCTAATGCATCCTGTGAGGTCACAGTTTTTGCTCAGAAATTATTCAAGTTTTAACTCAAGCTTTCAATCAAATATTTTATTTATGAGGATTCAAATTTGGTACGTGACCTAGTTCTGATAAATGACAAATTATGAATAGAACCATAATATAATTTTAATGTAGCATTATAGAAGTGAATACTTCCATGGGGCTTCAATTTGCCACCAGAATTCCAGCATACGGCTCATGTACCTGAAACCATCACTAAAAATTATGTTTTTAAGTTTCCTGTTAGCATGTGATGCTAATACAGAGCCATGTGACAGAAGGATTATTGCAGATGAGTAAAGAGTTTTGAACTATGTGAATGAGTTAGTCCAACTTCTGCCTTTGTTTTATCAGAAAGTACCTTTAGTTAAATTAAATAGAGAATTTAGATTTGCAGTAGCTCAACAGCTTGAGCACTGTCAGTCCCTGGGAACAAACCTGGACATACTAAAAGATGAAGCTTTTCACATGGCTGAGAGATCATCCAAATTTCCTGATTCACCATCTAATAATAACAAGAGGGGGAGAGAGAGAATATTCAATCAAAGTTTTTAAGATTTACAAACAAAAAGTTCCTGTGGAAAATGTTTGCTTTTTTGTTTCAGTGCCTCTACAAGGGTCTGAGCCTGGATGAGAGCTATTGTAAGAGCACTAATAAAAAACAGATGTTAAACTTGTGTCCTCAAAATGAATGGCCCTATTGGGGAGCCAGCTGAGTCCCTGGGGACATTCCAATGGAGGCAAAGCTGATTGGTTCATATTGAAACAACATGTCCAAGATAAACTAAGATTTGAAGAAAGAGTTCCTAGATGCTCGGCCCTTAAACAAATGGTTAAAGTTAAAGGGGGCAGCTTAGCTCATCCTCCAAGGAAAACAGTGAATTTTGCAAGTGACTGACATACTTGATGACTGAGGCGCCAGGCAACCTCCTGGACTGTGCCGCATACGCGGGATGCATGAGAAGAGAGTGCCAGTCCCTTCGCTGCTCGTGCACGGCTGTCACAAGGCCTGTGTCTGTTATTCCTTTTTCCACTGACGCAGTACATTATTTTCCTTCAGGAGCCCGCCCTGCCTCTAGGACTTTTTTTCCTCCCTCGCTATACAAAAATGGCAGTGGCTAAAAGGGTCATTAATATAATTTTAAAACTCCAGGCGGTTATGCATGATTGCTAAGCCTTCTGCGTTACAGTCTTGTCCCATGAATAGGAAGTGGGAATGCATCAGAGGCTGAAACCTGTCATTTTTCCCTCTGTGTTAATCTAAGTGAGAATTCAAAGTTCTGTGTTACATGATACGCTGGAGGCATGAAAACAACACAGACACAGTAGATGCTCAAGTTGTTCTCTGTGATTAATGTGCGGCACTGGCTTTGTGTTTATTGTTTTCTTTTTTAACCAGTTTGTGTCCCTCATATGTTTTTTGAAACCTCTCAATTTGCGGCGTCCTGGTGTAGACCTGTCACATTGTCACATTGTCCTGTCAATCTGAGAGAGTGCAGCTTAGCACTTGCCCGTCACCGCCCTCCTCAACATCAGCTGAGTGCACTTACTGTGTTTGAGTGGAATGGCTCAGGTGGAATGCAGGCACCTGATTGACACAGTTTTTTTATAGTTTCACTTTTTTCAACAGTAGTTTTTAAATTGTGCTATTAAAAACAGTTTTTTATAGTATCAATAATTACTGAATTTAAACAGACATCACCTGCAGATCTTTATTTTCTCAATCAATACATTGATAGATTACAGGCCAAATAATATATTAATTGGGAATTGAATTGTGTACAGTACACAATATGAATCTCTGTAAATAATCCAAAACAATCAATGCTTTGGAAACATTAATGCCAAACATACCAAGCCATACATACAGTACCAGGCAAGTATATCTATCAGTACCTTTTAAGTACATAATTTTACTCGTTAACATGTTTGACTTTTTAAGTTAGTTCAGTGTTTAATGTTAAATGTGTGCAGCTAATTTGCTTGCTGCATTGAAATAGTCCCATTTTCTGGATGCTCCAAGTGATTAATTGAAAAGAAACAGCCACCTGATCACAGGCAATTATAATAAACACACTCCAGGTTGGTCTGTATGGTAGGCTCTTTGCCTTGTAAAAATATATCTGGGTTTTAAGAAACAAACAAAAGCAGCTTGCCTCATCGATTTGGATGTTACCACAACTCACTTGATGGTAAAAAAAAACAAAAACAAAACAAATGCCACCGTACTCCAAAAAGTTACTCGAATGTCGTGTGTACTGGTGATTACATTGAGCATACACATTAATTTCAACATTAACATATGATATATTCTGTTCAACATTAACATACAATATATTCACTTCAACATTAACATATGATACATTCAGTTCAGCTTTAACATATGATACATTCAGTTCAACATTTGCATGATACATTTCCTGCAGGATAATTCCTCAGCCCAGCACTCCCAGGGCAATAAAAACAGTTATTACAAAGTGACTGTGCTACAATGATCCAGGCAGCTCTCCAAATGAAAAATGCATATGGACTCTCACCATGGAGACCCAAGATGTCTTATTCTGACAGTGAAAAAGCCCAATGCAAACTACAGGTGCAGCCAGTTTTCACAATTATTGGTGTTTTAGAGCAGCACCAGCTGAGAGTATACAACGGGGTGAGCTCTCTATGGAAAACCACATTATACAGTGCATGACAAAACTGCTGGTCCTTACCAGTGTTATTTATTATTTGAAATAGCAGGATTATGCTAATATTTTTCTTTTGGTGCCCATTTAATAAATTAAAAAATGTCATAACTTTGAGAGCAAAGTAAATAAAACATTAGAAACCTCATAAAATACGTAATAGAACTTATATATCTACTTTTTGTATAATAATATATGAGCATATTTGACTTTAATTTTATAGTGACAGTTGAATTCCAGTGTGGCAAGTAGTCTTCAGGACCTGGTAAATTTATGATTACATGTGAACAGGGTAGGACTGACTTTTTAACATCTACAATCTCTTCCCCAGAGTCAAAAAACAGAGAAGCAATACGATCTAAAGCTGTAGATAACATGTTAGCGAGTATATCAACACTATGCATTTAGCTAGCTAGAAAGGCTAAGTTAGATCCCTAGCTAACTATAATGTTAACTAATGTTAGACTAGCTAGCTACTTAGTCTACAGCAGCTACGCTCTTAGTCTTATTCATAAAATGAATTAAACACATTAGCAGGGGTCATCAACGTGTCCGTACAAGGGCAAATGTGTCCGTGGCAAGACTTGTCTGTGTCTGTGGCAAAAAAAAAAAATTGATTGGGAAAAAAAGTTTCTTTTTTTCCCATGATAATATACGTTCTTGTCAAAATATTGACAATCTAATGTTTTCTGAGACTAATAAATAAATTAATTAAAACTTGACCACTTCAAGTTTTGTATGTCCGTGGTAAAAATCGCATTTTGACCAAAAAGTCCGTCACAAACCAACACGGTGATGACCCCTGTACATTAGTATTACCTAGCAATTAGCTGAGCAAAGGCAGACCAATTTAAATACATAAAAACAAATTGTGAAAGGGAATTTATTAGCTATAGCTAGCTCATATTCATAGTTAGTGCTAGCTAGCCATATCAAATTAGACAGCTTGCTGAGTTAGCTGGCAAGACATGAAAGTTGTTACGAAGATCTTACTAAAAAGATAACATTAGTCACTTCAGCTGTAATTATCTAGCTAACAGATAGCAAAGACAATACAGTGCCTAATGTTAGACTAATAGAACTGGCTAGATACATGGTTTCCCTATGCTTTACTGAATCCTACGAGTTTTCACAGTGCTTGCCACTTTGTACATCATGTAATTTATGAGATTTTAGTGTTTTACAGAATGGATAAAAATGACATAACATTTTAGGAGCATACATTAATTATTGAGGACGGCATAATGCTCTCAAAATTGGTGGGGTGACTCTTCTTTTCCCGCTGTTATGTATACCTTAGGGTGCCTCCAAGACACCACGTTGGGTGTAGAGATACTCAAAGCAGTGGTTGTTTTTAGTCATATTTAATTTATACACACCATTGATTCCATACTTTTGAGAAGTCTGTTGTTAGAATATACTAAGCTATATCAATGAGTATGAATATAGCTTTTAATATTTGTGCAAACCCTCAAGTTGATGTTAAGATATAACATGAAAGAGAATTCACTGTGCATTCTGAGGCAGAGGTATTACAATAAAGACTTGAATAAACAGGATCATTTTACACCTCTAATGCCCACTCCCTCCCCCCTGTTACCCACTTTGAATATCCTGCAGGTGTCATAACATGGACAGGATGTATGTGGCACCATAGGAACTTCATGAGGAGCGTGAAAATGCCTGCCATCTCCGTGCACTTTCTGACCTTTGACATGTGGGCTCAAGCTATTTGAAATATATATTGTAAAGCCAGGTTCTGCAATTTGTGAAAGTGAATGGAATTGGAGGGACGGATAGTCGCAGGCAAAGCATAGTTGGAGTAGTGACTTCCTGTGGGGCAGAATTGTGCATACAGTGGAGAAGAGCTATAGATGTAGATAATATCTCTGCTCAGCATGGACAGGAACAGACTGTCTCACATGTCTGCTGCATGTGTGCTGAAATGTGAGAATCTAAAGGGATTTCTGGCAGACTCACCAGGGTCAGAATATTGCTGAACTTTTGCAAATCTATGTGTTTGTGGAGCCTTTTTGGACAGGCCATTAGCTAATGAAGTGTAGGGTGCTTTCAACACAGGAAACTGCATCGCAGCCACAGTTTAGCCTCCAACCTTCATTAATTGTCCTCTCACCCATGCCTCCCCCCCCAACCCACCCCCCTGCCGAAAAAACACAAACACACGCACATGCATACATACACTTCCTCTCTTTCTCTTAGAAAGAGACAAAATATGCACAGATGTACATGCATAAGTGTTTTAATTGGCACGCCTTCCACTCCAGTACAACTTTTGATTGACCCAAGGCATTGTATGAGCAGGACTGTGGCAAATTGTCACCAAAGCCATATCAGGGCAGGGGTTTCAGAGCGAGGATGCGCCCATCCTGTGACTTTAGAGATTTTGGGATTATGCAAGTTACTAAAAAGAGCAGCGGCCGTACACAATAGCTGGAAAGCAGGAGTGCAGTGGTGCTTTCCTCTGTCAGTGGGTCAGCGTGTTTTGTAAGCACTTCCATCCTGTGAAAGTCCCTGCTAGGCCTCCACCTGCTAGGGCTGCTGCAGGGGCCACTCTGACCCAGGCTCTCTCCCTCATTAGCCTGGCGCCAGCGCTCAATGGGCCCTGCACTTTGATTATTTGTGTTAACAGTTAATTTAGCGCTGCAGACACGTGTGCCAAAGCTGGCTTCGCTTCCTTATGCATCCCCAACAAATGGGACTTTTATGAGTTCCTTTTCACTGAGCCCCCACCTACCCCAGCCACCCCCGCCACTAACCCCCCCCCCCACCCCCCCACTCCTCCTCAACCCCAAGCCCCCACCCTCTATCCCTCCCCCGCTCGGCCTCTCTGCTCTGCAGTTCTAATCTCCTCTATCTAGCAGGAAAGAGCTATTTCAGGCTCCCTGTCCCTGATGTTTGCATTATTAGAATTAAATTCAAAGGCATTTATGGGCTCTGGAGTTTTGCAAGGCTAGGCAGGGGCATTTCTCTGTCTGTTCTTTTTTAAGGGTTTTATGCCTGATGTCTGAGCCTCAGCTCCAATTCAAAATCAAATATGTTATAGCCCGTTGCAAATTAGCTGGTATTCTATTATATTGGGCCCATTGTGGCCTAGTAAAACCCCCTATTTAAAATTTTGTCCAAATCTGGTCACTGCAGTGCTTTCTGTCAAACACTGAACAGTCAGGATTCAGCACCAGAGCATGCAGAATATCAGTACACTAAAACCTAGACCAACATACTCCTCGCCTTTTATAAAGTGCATGGCTGTCTTTATGCGTTATTTTGAACTTGTTATTATTGTGTATTCATGTAATAACTTACATAACACTGGGGCCTCATCTTATTAAAATGCGAATGAGAACAAAGGTGGTTTTTGATGTATAGGTTCGTATTTCCGGTCCTCTCCACTGAGAAAGTGATTTGAGTCACACACTAATGAAAATGTCTTGATTTGTACAAATTATGGAATTTGTTCAAGTACATTTCTCAGATAGTCTTTATATGTGGAAAAAATAAAAGTATCTGATTTGGAATTATCCTCAAAGTATAGATGATTTGTCAAGCATGTCACACAACCCTTATACAATATTAACATGTACTTATGATGTGAACTCCCCCAAATGCATCCAGTTTGGCTACCACCAACTGTAGCACAACACAGGATGGATGTAAGATTGGATCTTTACTGCCCATTGCTCAAAGGTGAATACATTACATTTACATTAAACTTAATACATGCAAAAATAAAATAAAATAATATCTTTCAAAAATAGTGACTAATGCATTAATTCATCAATCGCTCTGATTAATGGTAATAATTACAGACAAAAAATGATTTGTTACTGCTCTTCATGTCGGATACTACATGGACATAATCATCATGCTTATTTATACACAATATCAACAATTTGTTATATTCTTGCGCAATTAACCTATGGCTGTTTAACTGTAGGCTAGATTCAAAGGAAAGTGATTCATTTATTTAATTCATTTAGTTTAAACTATGGATCAGTGGAGAGCTCATTAACATTGTATCGGTATTAAAAATAGATTTTTAACACGTGGAGACCCATCATGTGCATGTCAGCCTAAGCCTCTGGAAAATAATCCTTTTATTACAAGTCTAATTACAGTGATATTCATTGAATGATATAGGAATGATATAATTTCCAATTACCAGGCAATTCATTAAACAAAGATTTGGGATTACATTTCATCATATTTTCAATTAGGTGACTACAATATGATAGGGAGGCTTAGCTTGTTAATTTTGCCACTCTGGACAGTGATTACAATGATTAGTCCAATGGCAACTCATGGTGGTCCATGTTTTAATAGGCAGAAGTATCAAAACACTCTACAGAATTTCTAGCCTGAATGTTGGCTCCTCCCTTCCCCTCTCCCCCAAAGCCCCGCCCTCCTCAGAGGTTAAGACGCCGCAGCAGGGGGAGTGAGGGGGAAGGCTTGGATGGCTTTGACGTCGACACTCAGAGGCTGGGAACTGTGCTGAGAAAGCACAAACTAGCCACACATATGAGCTCATGCCAGAACAATGCTAACACAAGGCCACAGGAGCCATGGAAATATTTGTGCATGTTTTTTTTCTTCTTCTTGTCTTAAATTTAATCCAGTGCATCATCTTTTATGGTTAAAAACCACATTTTCATGTGGCTGGTAGGAAAGTTTATTCGGTACCTCTTCTTTTTGTCTTATGCATACCATATCTGAACCACCAGAAAAGAAGAAATGCTGTTCAGGCTCACGTTGTTTATATGAATTTCACGTAGGTGGCACAGTAGAATTTATTCATTGAGAAACTCTGTAAAGTACCTTATTATGTTCCTTGGTGTTAGTATTACACTATCTTCTCCCTTTTTTCAGTTTTGGCACAATTGCCTGGTGGCTTTTTACAAAACTTAGATAGAGGGTTACTTCAAATGTCCAATGAGCAATTTTGGCCTCCGATTGGCCACCTGGTGTCACTACAGCAAATTCTAACAGGCCATAACTTCTGTTCCCTACATTCCTATCCTCTCATAGAACAAATTAATCAGTACCAGAGTATAGCATGTACTCGCAAATGTCTTTACAAAAAACAAAGTTGCTATGCTTAAGAACTTGCCCACAGCAAGCCTATAAATTTGGGTGTGGCTTTTAATGAAAAGCTGATAAATCCCAAATGGTTGGACATACAGTGATGAAACTTGGTGTTTCTTTTCATAAGTAGATTTTGAATCTGCTATTTTGCCCCCTTGAGTCTCAGCTGTGCCACCCACAACCAACACAGTAAGCATTGCAGCTGAAACCTGAGCCTATCCTCCAATCCACATGCCAGCTATGAGCCCTTGGGCATCTTTCTGCCATTTCTAAGCCAGTTCAAAGCCATTTCAAACCAGTGCCACAGATTGCTTGTTATCTCCTTAATAATATAACTAAAGATCAAACCTGCAACACCTTGGCTACACTTCAGCTTTGGCCACTTGAGGGCCCTACTGAAACTTAAACCTTAAATGAAACATGTACCAAATGTCCACAAATTTAAAAAAAAAAAACATTTTCTTCTCTCTTGTTCTATGAAATGTAACAAAGTGTAGTTCTGATTGGTTAATTAACTGTTTAAGTATATTTTTATTTTTACCCCCTGCAAAAATAGGATACAGTGCATTATGTGGTAAAGAACAGTCTTATGTTACACACATACAGTCATCATATTAGTCATTTCATTTTCTATAAATGTGGGCTTATTGACAATAGATAAGAATATTTAATTACACCCCCAATCATTCAATTAATGGTGCTGTTGCATCAGCAGAGGGCAAAAAGGTGACAAGACCCAGACTACCACAGTGAGCATGCTCTCAGTTTTCTCGTCTAACAATCTGGATCCCCAGGCTAGGTAGCTGAGTAATGCTCTTCCAGAAAATTCATTTCAACATTGTTGCTGCTTGTTAGACATGATTGCTACAAAATGTTGTATAAATATACAGATATATTGTGAATGTTTGTTTGGCTGAATTGAATGTAAACTATTATTGAAGAACAGGAAATTGTACTGCAATCATAGACGTTCAAGACTAAATAACGTCATGTAAGCATTTGGTGTTCAGGTGCTGGGTAATTCCATACATTCCACTAAAAATGAACAATAATTCTTTTTAGACACTCGAGAGGGAGCAAGTGCTCCATATCCAACGTAGTCAGAAGTTAGCACAATAATGTTCTGGAAACTAACAATATGAAATTATGTGTGGCAGGAAACATGCAAAAATCTATTTTATTCAGCTCTGTGCAGTCTGACTTACATAATTATGTTATTCCATACATAGTGGAGGCTATAAATGAAATTAACTGAAAAGCAACAAATTCAAAGCAATGCAAAGTCTGAATGCAAAATTCTATGGAATTTCTTCTGATGAAATTTCACACTACACCCGAACATGGTAGATTCCTGGTCCAATAGGCAGGCTTCATTCCTGACATCTGGGTGATGTGCTACCTGCCACGGTGCTTGTTTCACTTATTTTCACCTGATCCAAACAAATTCTGTTTTCCCCTACCACATATCCACAAATTTGACATTATTTGAAATTATGCATATTTCAAGTCTGAAGACCTAACCATTACTTGGTTTGCCAGCTAATCATTTTAAGGGTAATTGCAAAATTATAAGTTGTTTGGCAAAGTTTGAATATCTCACGTTATATCCATAAATATAAATAAATGGAATTCCAACACAGCCTTTAAGTGGTTTCCTGGCTCTGTAGCATTTAATGACCCTGTCATGTGCCCACAGTCCATTGTCTAACAAATTATTTTAAGTTCTACTAGCAGTCAGTTAGGGCAGATATTCATTCAATGGTCCACAAATGGAAGTAGATAATAACAAACTGATCAGCACAGTGATCACCCAGGGCTAGATGGTCCAATAATCTGCTTATGTGGTGGACTGTGTTGGCCTGGGTCTCTTTGCCATTTTCCATTCATTTCTATTAAATTATTGAATTCTAACTTGAATGCCATCTTGTGTTTTTACTTGTTTCATCTCACTCTAGGTGATAATAAATACTGCCACTTTGCTCGTTAAGATTGTTCCTATTTTTTTAATTGCCTCAAATTGTTTTCACTTGTAACCTCCGGGGCTTGTAAGAATTTACATGGCAGTACTTGTCAAGACACAAGGTTAAGCAGTGTGTCGACAGACTCTGGCTCAAGGTCCAGGATTCCCTCCTTTTCCTTCCCCATATTGTCCCGCATCCTGCAGGTCCAGCCTCCGGCTCGGCGGCCGTTGCCGTGACAGCGCCAACTGGCACTAGGCACAATGCACTGCCACGGGGACAGCTGCACGGCGCCTGCCAAGGCTTGATTGCCGCCGGTCGACCCTCAGCGCTTGAAAAAGGGTCTGCAGAGGGGAAGGAAGGTGTAGTTACTCTCTTCCGAAAGCGCTGTTGTCATCCAGTCACCGACCAGCACTATTGAAAGTGCAGGCAACCGCTAGGGACAGAACCCCTGTTTGAAAACAGTGGTGTTTTTTTCACCTTACAGCAATAGAGGAGAGGAGTGTGGTTGTTCCGCTATTGAGCCAAAGGCAAGAACTGTCATATCATACAGGAGGTGCTATGGACTGGGACACCGTTCATGGCTCCCCCTGGAGGGGAGCTGCTGAATGGGCTGAAGTTACAGATTTACTGAGTATATAGTACGGAATATGTAATAGATAACATACAGAATAAATTAAAACAAGCATGTGTAGTGCATGTTTTAATGTATCAGTGGTTATGGAGAACACAGCTCAGATCAGTGCTCCCATAAGGAGGATGACATATAATGCTCAAGTCAGGTAAGGATAGTGCAATCTCCTGGCAGTAGTAAAGCATATAAACACAGAAACAACCCATTTGTTCATAATGTATAACAGCATGTGTGTTTTTACTCTTAACTGCATCCAGAATAATGCTAGAAATTCCTTGGTCGTTGTCCCTGAGCTGTCTGGTGGTGTGCCAGGGTATTGCTTGTAAAATCTATGGTCCTGAGAGACTGAGGTATCACAGACTCATGACAATCGTAGTTTCCTTCTGTGAACTATTGTTCACTGAGGCATCTTGCTATATAATTACAATTATTAAACATTTCAGATGAATTATCCAATTTAAAGACTCCATGCGCATTAAGACATCAACCCACAGACATTGTAGCTGATAGATTTGTAATGATCTGTAATGAAACATTGTCATTTGAAAAGGGGGGACCCGGTTTGTGTGTAGATGCTCACAGGATGGTAATGCAAGATGAATTTTTTTTTTTTTTTTTTTTTTTTTTTTTTACTGGGGGGTGGAGTCGGACACCTCCAGCAGTGTTTCCATTGACATTTGAGGGAGGTCCGCAGTGACCCACAGCAGCGAAAAAAACAGTGCCTCAACAATAGATCCTTACATCCACACATGCGTTTACAGCTACTATTCATCATGATTATACATCACGGCTGTGACCAAAACCACAGGTCAACATGCCTTTTTCTCTGTATGTCTTTCTGCCTACAAATAACTGTTCTTAATATGGAAAGCAAATTATAAAGTCCTCAACCTAGATTTATTCATTATTTATTCTGCTGTAATAGATGAGATATTATGAATGGATCCACACTTGATCTAAATGGCTTCTCTGAACTAATGTGTATGGTTTTAAAATAAAAACAAATGGAATGTACAGTATTATTGAAAATGTAATAGTACATGTAATATGTTATATAAGAATTTATATTACAGTCAGTGAATAATTAGGCATAATATTGATTACCAAAAATATGTCATTAAATAATATATTTGGGTACCATTTTAGCAGAGCTATTTGCTGTCTTGATGTAACTATATTTTTAATTGTCATGTTTTTCAAAACTATATTGAGCTGAACTGAACAGAACTGAAATGAATGTCCCTATACACCACACTGACCACATGACCAAAGGCCACAGTGCAAGGACAAAGGATGTTGGACAGTCTGACTCATCAGGATTCTGGTTTCAGATGGAGGTTTCTCAGAGCCCTCTGAAAATTAATGATAATATTACTCATGGCACCGTCGCTGGATGAGGATTTGTGCCTGTAGCACTGTATAAAAATTTGAGGCTTGGCTGGTACACATATGGGATTTGACTTCTCTTCTTTAAATACAGCGAATGGGAACCCAAAATCTTTTTCATTTAAGAGCAATTAAGTGGATCCCAGAATCACTGACTCCAGCGAGCCGCTCGCCTTTTTGTTTTATTACCCATTTCCTTTGGCTGCGCCAGCGGCAGGAATGCACCCTTTTTTCTCTTTTTTTTTTTCTTTTACGAAAGCAGGGAGAAGAAACAGGGAGCCACACTTCTGACGCCAGACTTATGCTGGGGCCACAGTGATTGAGAGCCAGACAGGCCTTCCTTCACCATGCGCTGAGTTTTAAAAAAGCCAACATTGGAATAGTGTTGTGTTCCAACGTTTATGTGTGGTGTAATTAAAAACATCCAGCCGTAATTTAATAGTTCCCGCTGAGCAGAGACATGAAGTCTACTGACTTTTTCCTCCGTGTATAAATAAATCAGCGTGTACCAAGTACGCACGTTATTGGGGTTTTTTTCTTTTCTCTTTTAATGTGTTGTTTTGCGTTGTGCATTCAGGGTCCCAGTTCGGCGACACTCCAGAATGACAGACGAAGAGGATAAATCGAGGAGTGTTGGAGGAGGTCACTTCTGCTTTTGTCTTATTTTATTGTTTTTTGCGTCTATTCCGGAGATTTACATGCACTGGGGCGTCCCCTCTCCCTCGACAGTGTGTGTCATCACATGGGCTTCGGGCTGTAATCAAACGGCATATCTGTGCGGGGAACGTTTGCGTAACCTCGCGGAAATGCTCTCATTTGCGCCAGAACCTCTGAGTGCACCAAACATGTGGTTTCAATCTCCAGAGGCTTTCACAGTGAGAAGAGGTCATTCCTATATCGCACTGTAAATTCACAAAGCAAACACGTAACATACACTGTCAGTTTCCTCAACACAAACTTCCCATGAGCAGCACAGCACATCATCTCGAAGCGAGTCCATTTTATTATCTATACACATTGTTGACAACTAATGATAATATTTTTTAAAACATCGCTAATGCACAGTAACAGCTGGTTTCCCCATACCACAAAAAGCTTTTGTATTTATGAATCAAGTTTGGTTTTACTTGCGCAGTGCCTTTCAATTTCATGAAGACTAAATCAAAATATATTTTGGTCTCATTTCTTCGATTTCACTATGTCCTATTATGTATCCTCTCACAGGTCTGCATTTTAAAGTAGAGAGACAGTCACTCGATGTCTCAAGCAAGCTGTGGGCCGTCTGTTACACAGGAAAAAGTTCTATGTCACTGGAGAAAGTCACATTTTCAAGCATTTCTCATCAACAGGAAGTATGAGACAGACACTTTTCATTTCTCCCAGAAAGTACAGACCGTGACTCCTCCCCTGCCCTAGTAACACTCCAGATGTGGCCCAGCCTCAGCAAATAAATCATTTTACAGTACGGGCTGAGGGAAGACTCAACCTCCTGACCTCCCGGTGTCAAAGGTGGGAACTCTGGGAACTTGCTAAGAAGGGCTGGCTCCAGTGGCCAGCCAGCAGACTGGCCTCATGCGCTCCCTGCCGCATTCCTTCCTAACTTAGATCACAAACAGTCCCAGGCCGCCTGTGCCTTCAGTTACCCAGGCGCAAGCCCCTGCTATTACTGGCCCGCTTTAAACACCACTTAACGGCACCGTCAGCGCTGGGAACCAGTGTGTGGAACACTGGTGAGGCACTGCCCCAGTGCTGACTCAAGGAGTTGGGCTTGTTTTCAGGGTGATGTTCAATGGGTTCAGCCCTCTCACATCGCTAAAATGAGGGGGAAAGAGATGGGCGCACCAGCCGAGAGGCGGTCATGCGCAGAAGCGTGCAATCTCTGATTGGCCCGTAGTGACGCCTCTTCCTCCACTGCCATTGGCCGCTTGAGGCCACATGCCAGCTTCTTCTTATTTCCAACATTCAGAAATGGCCAACGCACGAAAACGCCCACGTAAGTGTCAGCGTTCCTGAGAACTCGCGCTTTGCTGTTAGAAATTGGTTAAAGAGTATTTTTAGCCCCATTCGAGCAGGAACCAGGGAGTCATGTGTCTTCGATGTAGAGGAATTCTGAAAATGCAGAACACTTGATGGTGCATTAAGTTTGTGACTTTGTGACCGGAGACAGTACATCAGAGTTCACCACCTGAGACACCAGAGAGAGTGACTGAGAGGGCTGCACTCCACTGTGTAAACAGAGCTAAGACAGTCACCCCCTGTCTTGCTGTCATTAAAGGACTTCTCCTAAGCTCCTTAGAAAGCAGAAGTACGGCAAGACGTATGAGCATGCCATGGTGAAGCTCTTGGTGGATTAAACTGTTAAACCATATCATGAATGTATTAGTATTGGAGGATTGCAGTGTTTTAACTGTGTTAAAGGGGTATTTAATTGCCCTGTGACATCTGACCTTGGCGGCTCCAAGCGGACATGCAGCACCCAGAACAGTTGACTCATCTCACTAACAGGATGTCAGCAGCTCCACACCAGAATACTTTCAGTGGATTCTGGAATGCAAACTGAACATGAGGGAATCAAGGGGCTGGCTTTCATTATCATACATGATATCATGCAAGGATGGGTGAAAATATGTTTGTATGCACAATCACAATGTCTGCCGTGTTGAAAAATACACCTTATTGTGCATGCCAGCAAACAAGGAGCAATAGTAAAAAAAATATTATCTTACACAAAGCACAAAGAGGCAGGGAGATATCATTGTCACATATGAACAATGGAGGGGTGGAAAGGTATTCCTTCATATACATGATATCAAAGATAAGACAAGATTTTTCATTATCATATGTATCAGCCAAAGACATATGGAAGACTCTGACAGTTGGGCAACCTAGGGGAGACTGCACTTTAAACTCTGTATCTAACTGCTAATAGGCTATACTGTCCATTATATTTTACCCTCATCAACTTATCTTAAAGACCTTTGTGATACACCAGTCAGAACAATAAGTCGTCATGAAAGCAATGGTGATTATAATAAATGTTGATTGTAAAACATGTAACTTTCCAAGTGGTTTCACACAACCAAACCAAGAACTAACTGCCCTTGATTTCACTGGGTCCAGAACATTTCATATCTTTTATAGCCTGTGATGTCATTGATGAGTTAACAACCAGTTCCTCCCCAAATCACAAAGGACTGATTACTCCAGATACAAAGTTAAATTACATTTGGTGTCTGCAGATTAATTTGCCCCAATAAAGAGTTATTGTAAATACCACAAGAACACAGTCTCATTAGGGTGAATTACTCACATCCTCCTTTGGATAATTCTCTGAGATTGTTGTCGTAAAAGCTCTGTTTAAATCATAGGGAAACCATTTTGAGTGGTAGGACAGTCGTGGGCTTGCAACAGTAAATGTCATATAAAGATTGTTAAATCTATGCAAATAGTCAGGTACAGTAAGCCAGAGTAGATTTTTTTTCTATGTTTACACTTCAGCCAGAATTAATTTGTTGAAGATTTGGGGGATTCCCACAAAGCAAAAGGAACCAAAATGACCATCCCACATGGAAGATTTAATTACAAACGAACAGGAACACAGAAAATCAACACTGAGTCTATCCATGTTTACATATTTAAAAAAGAGCGAAAGACAGTCTGATCTTTTTTCCCCCAAAATGATCTGCCCCTGGCTTCATTACAAACCAAATCCATTCTTTTAAGCCCTCCGCAAGTGTATTTATAGAAACAGGATGTATGAATCTTGTTTCACTCTCATTGACATTTTTCATCTCATAGCCAAGGCTGTTGAGCACTGGAAGGGAAAATGTCTGCCTTTCCCAAAGTGCAGTCACAAAGCCTGTGGAAGTGTTCAACTCAGCAGACACGAAAAAAAAACAGTCAGATGCAATTTCTATAAAGGCTTGTAATGCTGACTTTTATACAGCTCGCCTAAATCTTCACATAGCTTGTAAACTTTTATAGACACAACATAAAAGAAATCCTCTGACAGTAGTAAATAATGAGAATCCTAATCATCTCTAAAAGGCCTTGCATCGGGTATGAAATCAAAAACACAAAGGAAATTAGAGATTTCGGTGGTGGGGGGGGGGGGGGAGAGGGGGCTATGACAGTGAAGCTAAAGTCTTGTACTAATGAAGCCTTATCAAACTTTCCTTTAAAAAGCCAATACAGTGGGCGATTTCTATTCAAAGTGCAATGTAATCATGATCAGATGGTCGATATAGTGCAGCATTAGTATACAATGCATGAGCTTTAGGACATCCTATCTTTGCATGGTTATGGGAAAAGTGAAGCGCCCTGAAAAAAGTTGGCAAACATTAGCATACACCGCCATCTAGGGGTTGGCTCTTCCATTGTCACTCAAGTTTGACTTTGATGTTCAGGATTTTTTTTTTCTTCATGTTTAATGCATAAAAAATCTCCAAGATAAATATCATGGATATTAAATTAAATTGCATACAGACATTCATGCAGTAAAAACACATAGAGCTGCATTAAATTTTACCAGTGCAATTACATAAAAGTAAAAAATGATAAGATTGATAAGTGCTGATTGTTCACAAGTTAATGACTGAATTAAGTCTTTGTGGTTATGTACTGTCCTGGACATGCATACATTAGAGAGTGCACCTGCTTTACACCAGCGTGCAGCTTACCAATACTCTGGGGATGGAAGAGATGGGGGCAAGGTCACCAAACAAGGCAATGAACCAATTAGATTTAGCAGATGTAAAGCTGCTGCCCTGTAACTGGGATTAGATAGCTGTCAATCAATAAGCAGGATTGCACACTGCAACAGCAGAGCAATAAGTTCCCAATACAAGTTCAGCTTTGCTCTCGTTTTTCAAAAGCAGCAGATGTGCAATGTGTTTTTGATACTCTTGAGAAGTGCAGATGCTCTTCTGCATGTTTCCAATATGTAGCTGGAGGAGAAAAAACTATCCAGAATATGCAGTGATGTAAGGTTTGACAAATTTCAAGACTGTGCAGATAATACTAGAACAGGCACAAGGTTGCATCTTTTTCAAATCAGCATTTGGACACTTCATGCATTTAATAATGGTAAAAATGCTAAATTAATAAATAATAAATAAAATAAAGTAAGATTACTGAAATTTGTAAAGCATGACCATCTTCACTTAATTTACAGCATCAGTGGTACATCTATGTTGCATCATCACATCGGCCCATTGAAATAGCCACAATCTTAGCATCAGGCCAACACCAACAAGTTTGTTTTAAGCTATTACCATTTTAGCCCCAATGCTGATCAGGTGTCCCTAATACAAACCAATACAAAATTCTCCTAATACAAATCTTTTACACTTCCACATGATAGTCCATAAACTTCAGGCTACAGTTGTGTACTTCAGGCAACCTGCACTTTTGGGAACAGTTCTCCTGTGGCAGGAACCTTATCACACCAAAACTTTATCCTTCATTGGTCTAATTTCTAGGCAAGCAATTTTGCAGCCCTTGTATAGTGAGTAAATCTCAAAAATAAATGTAGTTTCCAAAACTTATTTTCCAGAACAATAAATACAAATTACATATTTTTTCTTTTATTTTTCTTAATTTAGATTTTTTTTTGTAAATTTAAAAAACGTGTGAATTTGTTGGATACATTTTTTTTTTTTACATGAACAATTTGGTTACATTCTATTACAGGGCAGATACAGTCTGATACACTGAATAAAAACGTGTGTGTGTGGGGGGAGGGGGGGGGGGGTTGCAGCTGTCATGGATACCACTCTCCTTTAATTGTGACAAAAATGTGAAAGCTTGGAAATGCAGTGTTTATGTGACACAGTTTCTAAAACAAAAATGGCTAATACAACTGATACATTGTTTCAGGGGAGAGCTGTTGCTATTCTGCAGCTCCTGGTTGCATTCATGTTAGTGAGAACTTAGAGTTCATGGATCCCATCATCTGCATCTTCCTGCCTACCCCTTACAGAAAGATCCACTGTAATGAAAGCATAGGGTCATAAATCATATTTACTGCATCTGTGAAAATTTTAAATTAACCCATTTGTCACGCAATAGATTATTTATATTTATTGTTTGGAATTGTCATTCTCAATTATTCTTCATCTTTATCTTATATTTAAAGAACCCATATAGACAAAAATAAATAAAGTAAATATAGAAGATGAATAACAAATAGAAACACAAAATGAGCACAAAAAGTTTACTACACTGGTTTCATTCCCGGTTATGAAATACATCTCTCAAAGTGTAATTCCTCTTTTCCTAAATGTTTAAAATGGGTCAATTTGACTAAACACAAGGGTTCATCATTATATGCTTTTTGGTTTGAAAAATTTACAGACTTTTTCAAAAACATTTTCAAAATTGGAAGAAGGCAACCAGGCACAAGAACACAGAATTCATTTGGGAAAGCACATTAACCAAAAGGATTGCCATCACAATGGAATAACTACAATGACAGAGTCAATTAACTTGCAAAAAAGAAAGCGTATTGAAGTGTATTCACAGATGTGGTATATTGTTCTATTTGCCGCATTCAATGTAAAATAGTTCCATGAAACGTGTTTTAAGTTTTAAATGCACCAAAATGTGACATGAATAGTGATGGCATAAAGGGTGACAAAAGACAGATATTTTGTCCAAGAGTGATTCGCTTCTGTGATGGAATTGTAGGAATCTGTAGATCTGTGTGTGGGCCCAGAATGCACCACACAGTGGTAAACAGCAGTACTGGTGGAATTATCTGGAAACGTCATCTGAAGGGAATTGGGCCAGTGTGACAGAAATCCCCTACGTGTGTTTGTGAAAGACTGCATGTTTGTTAAAGGACCTTGCAGCATGTTTTGTGTAAGGACCCCTCTGCTGTTTCTGAAAGCAGCCCGTTCCACGTGTTTCCATCGCTGTGTTAGCCACAGAGGTTCCATTGTTGCTTCCCCCTGAGGCATGTCTCGTGCTCGACACACTCCAATCCCGAGTGCGCCCTAAGTGCTTCCAATTCACCAAGTGACTTTAGCCAATTGGTGTCATCTGATTTCACGACTTCTTTTCAATGGCAATTAATATGGGTGAATAAAATAGGGGAATTCTGACCTTGTGACAATATGATACATTTTCAGTCCTTAAGCAATTATTCAGGATTCATTTATTTTTCAAGCGTATATATATACATTTTGACTAAAAATTGGTCCCATTAATTACTGCTTGCAAAATTATTGTGTTTGGAGAAATTGTTTCAGTAAGTATTTGTTAGGCCATTAAAATAATAGTCCATGCTTAAAACAGACATTTCAATAGTGTGATCATCAGCTTTGACAGAAAGTTGCACTATTAGCTATTTTATGTTAGTATAACGCATTTGCAGGATATAATTTTTCATGGTCTGGCAATGTTATGGTCACATAGACTTTGCTTGAACATGGTCTACTTCTCCTTTTGTAATATAAGATTAATCCTTTTATAAAATGCAGGAATGTGTGTTGATATTCCTCAGTTCCACTCCTGTGGATGAAACATTAAACCAGGGTCCTCACTGTGAACATTTGATACATACGATTGAAATGTGTTGCTTTGTGCTGGAGTATAACAATACATTTGTATGTTTGCACTGGAAATTAGAATAATTTCATAAAATATATAGATAGTTTTGCTCTGCATCACACACATATATACATATATATACATTTGAGCTTTCTTTTAGCACATTTGTGTACTTGTGTTGGTTCCTTTCATTTTAGGTCTTCACTGAACTTGATACATTCCATTGTCTGTGTAGTTTATCATCCTGCAGTCTGAACACTTTAATCAGGGCAGATTTTCCAAGGGTTTTGGTCTAATCAGTTTTCCATGTGTTCTCTGGTGTTTATTTTCTTCTAAAATATGTAAAATACTGACTTTAGTCAAGTCACTCTAGAATCTAGAAAGCATTGTTTCTTCCTGCACAAATAATTCCCTTCTGGGCACACATTACCTCACCACCAGTTGGTTTCTGTCCTGAAAATGATGTGATTGCCTCACACCAGGGAACTTCAAGGGGGTTCCACTCCAGTTTGTTTGGACCCTATTGACCAGCACATACAAGCAAATTCTGGTTGAATTTCCAGTTCAAACTCTAGCTCAAAGGCTTCATATCTGTTAATGCATAGCAAAATCAAGACATAAATGAACCCAAGTCTGAAATATCTCCTTCAGATAAAATAAATAGCCTGTATTGATTTACATCTCCTGATAATTTGTGGTTTGTATTGGCTTGTTACTTTATTTATTTGGTTTGTTTTTCTTTTTGGAAAAAAACAACAGTATACACATAACTGGCTGAACACAACCGGAAATTTGTTTCAAGAGTATATTTTCCTTTCTGATTAACATAAATTCAGAGAGCTTATTGTTGTAGATATTAGGAAACAAGCAATCTGCTTTGCAAGGAAGAACAATATTTATTTTGGCCCCATTGTCTTACTTCCAGGAATGTAGCTTGATAGCACAGATTGAAGCCTTCATTCTCATTGTATTTCGTAAGGTAATCAGGTTTGCCTCTGCAAAACATTTACACACTGATGTGGGCTTTTTCTAACTCAAAACATTATTGGGAAATCGCTCGCTTCTACAGAATTTACTTCAACTGTTACCAGCTGGCAGCTGTCATTTGTTTGGCTAAATCTTTGACATATTTTTTTTTCCTAAAATGCAAATCCACCATGTGGGGGGCAAGCATTTAATTTACCACATTACACAGGAACTTTAACACAATGCAATCTTTCTCATTCCAAAGCAGAGATCAGCTTCTGAAAATGATTAATTCTACAGTTTATCAAATACACACTCAGTCCAAATTTTGGAACAATGGACAGCATTGAAAATGGTGCTCTTTTTCTTGGTAGAATGGGCAAGGAAAGATGCTTAAATCCACACTGAATGTTGTAAGACCTCTGGGAGCAGTAGTCTCCCTGCACAGCATCAGTTAGTTGCTTGGCACTGTCAGTACACGGTTGTGAAACACCTCTCATTAATGCACGCCATTGAGCACCATCTTACTCTCTTTCCAACCCAGGAAAACAAAAGAGGATTATCATCAGTGTCACCAGATTGTCAATGGAATAATGATGCCCACTGCCTGCATGGGTCAGTGTACAGCAGTGGTTAGAGTGTTGGGCTCACTGGTCACTGGTAAATCCTGGATGGAGGTTCTCTCTTTGGAAAGGAAACTTACCTCAGTTTTTTTCCGATAAGAATACCATACTTTAAATCAGTTTCATAATCTGTAAAATATTATTAAGAGAGAATCGCTATATTCAGCCTATATGGGCATCTGCCAAAAAAAAAACAGAACAACTAAAACCAGCGCTATTCATATTAGGATGTTGCAATTTTAATATTAAAACCAAACTATGCAGCTAGCTGTTGCAATTGTGAAACACAATTGTGACGAGAACCCAACAAAAAGCAAGCCTGTTTTATTCACCACTATTCCAATCATAGATATCTGACAACCTTCAGTTTGAACAGTGTCTCAGCTCATAATGTCAGAACTGTACTTTGATGCTTCTGTCACAATAAACAGTATGAGGTGGGTGGCCTTGTATGTATTATTGATCCAATAGAAAAGCAGAAAAACCAAGCCAACCCACCGGAAAGGTCAATTTAAGATACAGTGTTGCATTGATTCCAAGGAAGGGAGAAAAGATGTCTCCTGTCAGTTCTGTGATCTTTTTGACCATAAGATACTCTTACAGGTTGTGCATTATGACTGATTATGATAATATACAGTAGAACCTCAGAGACATGGACCTGGAGATTAAGAACTGACCAGTCAACTGAACACTTTCCATTTCCATTGATGAAAAAACTGCTTTTGTCTCATATTCATCTTTAGGTGTGTAATGTCCTAAGTATGTAGCAAAAATAACACATTTCAGTCCACTATTAACATACTTTCGGAGGGCACTGTACACGCCCTCTCCATAATTGTGTGTGGTCCATCTATCTAAAATTTTCATGTTTCCAAGGGGCGCAATTTTGAGACATTGGTGACATAGCAAACCCAAAATAGCCATTGGGTATAGTGTGATCTTTTTTACTACATTGTTAGACGTCAAATTTATTTGTTAGCTTATTTACAGTGCCATGCTGTATAAGTTGAGAGGGATAGTCAAAAAACCACCTGCTTGTTGGCAGGTCATTGCGCCCCATTGTTCACTGATGCTGTGTTTTTTATGACAGCATGAATCATCCATTGCTTGCTCTGAACTTATAATCTGGATTGTGTGTCCTTCTATTTATAGCATTTCTTGGCCTGACACTTTCTCTGTAATACATTTTCATGACATATACAGTTGGTAAGCTAATATTTCTGTATTTGAGTGCACAAGACATATAATATTTCTGAAGTTATTATTACACAAAATTAAAATCTTAAGTGCTTCAAGTCCTGTCTCCAATACTGGAGAAGCACAGTTGTTCGGGAGCCAACTCTACAAGCACAAATTATTGTATCTGAGTCTGTGAGTTATTGAGTGGGAGGAGTACTATCAAATTTAGCATATTTGACAAGGGCATATCTTGGCTCTGTTGTTAAATAATACAATCTGGGAAAGTCAACCGTGTTTGATATAGAGAAGGGCCAGTACATGTGACACAACTGGTACACAAGGGACAGGCTATAGGACTGTGTTTCGTGTCAGGCACTTTTTTTTTTTCTTTTTTTTTAAGTTTTACTGAGGTAATGTACTGGCAAACAGTTTAATGGAGGTTTCATCCACCACTGAGTCTCCCTTACTTGGAATATCCTGTTACACAGGCAAACTGACGTGGGAGACCACCATCACAGCTCAAGGAATAAGCGTGTGGTCATACATTTTTTTTGAGCACTCATTATGTTTACTGTGTGTTGTTTATGACTTGGGTCGCTTTGACTCTGCCTCAGAGGGAATTTCACAATGCGTGTTTTAAAAAATGCTACTGCTCGTGTTCAATGCTGCTTTTAAGGTTTATAATTACAGCAGTGTAGGGCTGATTCATTCAGGACTGCCTCTGGTCTGCTGTGCATTTTATTCATGTCAAGGAACTGCATGATATCATAAGCTATTTGTTCAAGGGTTTGTCCGTTCTATAATTCAGTGTAGATGGAAATGCTCCTTTGGGTGTTTGTGTGTGTGTGTGTTTGGGTGGCGGGGGGGTTACCGTGTAAGACACAATGAAAATTATGTGTTCTGTTCTAGGTAGAATGGAATACAAGTGTGTGTGTGTGTGGGGGGGGGGGGGGGGGGGGGCTCCACATGTTTATCTCCATTACTGAGCTGAAGCCAAATTATAGAACCCCAAGTTTGGATTCTACAATAGAATTTCAGTATCCCAGTATGCTGGACACAAACTTGCTTGCTATGTTGTTATAATCATCAAGCTATGTCTGCTAGATTTAAAAAGCAGATTGTTAATACAACACTTCCAAATCATAATCTGTTAAATGTAGTGTCTTAGGTGCCCTGCATTACAGAAATGGACAAAGAGATTGATTCCCAAAAAAGATGTTTTGTAGGGCTGCAACATGGCTCAATTTGCTTCAGACCTGTTCTAGTGTACAGATGAAAAGAAGCCATGTCCCTTCAATTCCTCCATTATTCTTGGTCATTTAATCCAATTACCTACATTCATTAGAGATTTTCAGTACTTATTAATGGCTTCATAAAAGTAAGCCTATTAATCTTAACTACTTTAAATGAAGACGCCTGAGCTTTTCCCCCAAAAACACTGGCTTTCCAACCAAGCCTGCAGGCCCTGCTTTTCACAACTGAGACTAATCACTATTACGTGGGTTACAGGAATTAACAGTGTCGGAAATGAGGCATGAAAAATGTGCAGGACGTGTTATTACTTCCTGAATAGAAGCAGGCAGAAATGTCCCCCTGGATCACACACTCAAAATGCATATACCACCCGAATAGTGCAGTACAACTCACAAATACTATGACTTATGTGAAACCTGATACACTGGACGACACTGTTAGCTCCTTGTTACCCGTATACAATCACAATAACCTAACGTGTACAAAGAGCCTGATTTCCTTGATATATTTCCTTGCCATATTGTCAAGTATTTAATTTTCAATTTATTCTTCAAATGACATTTGGCGATAGAGGGTACGTGCTAACATACTGGGTTGTTTATCATTTTGTTATTGGTCGTGATTTACCACAAATGTGAATCAGTTATGTTTCCCTTCTTTGGCAAGCCATGTTCATTGGATTTACACCATCACATCCACATCCAAACTGGTGTTTTGCATCACATTGTAAGTTTAAAACAATGTCATACCTCATTGTCAACATCTATTTTTCTCAAAGCAAATTGCCTCTTTGTAAATTTTTATTATAAATCATTTTTGCGTCATATATTATTTTACTGATTATATTTTTTGCATTTTGCATTATGAAAGCAAATGTAATACTTTCATGTTCATCTCATACATTACACATTTCTCTCACTCTGTTAATCATGTCCCAGATATAAGATTAAAATAAACTTTGTAACTGAAGTCTGTTTGTTTCATCATTATACCTCCTCCACAGCTGTAGAAGAAGAGACTTGCAGAACTGTTAAGGTTGCGATGGAAACCCAATTATATTGAATTTGCTTAAATACAGAGCAATGGCACCACTGTGTGGTGAAAATCAGTTAAAGCACTTATAATTGTAGAAAAATCTGTCTGCATTAAAATAATTATACTGGAATATATCATTTTTTTCCATTAAAACCTAAAGACCCGTCATTAGGTAAATCTGCTTGCGTATTTGCATATGTGTAGTGCATATGCATCAACCTACAGGATGTGGTGTAAAACTGCTTGCCAAAAAAAAGAGGATCTTTTTCATTCTGGGCAAAGTCACTGACAAGAGGAGGGCCTTCTTAACAATGGGAAATTGCTTGAGCAAACAAAGGATATGAACCTTGCATTAAAATACACCTTTTCGGCAAAAAGTGCATGCACATTCAAAGATTCACATTCAACTCAGGATGGGTTCAATGGACCATGTGTACTTTAAAGTTCTGACTGGCTTATGGTTTCCCCAAGGAGTCTTCATGACCCTACAGGGATCCTCTGAATCCCATGCTGCCAAAAGCAATTCGTTTGCTTCCCACTATGCAGCTCCCTAGCTGAGCTGTATAACACAGTCGTGTTAAGAGCTCAGATAAAAAAGGGGGGGGGGGGGGGGGTAGGGTGGGATGGGGCGGGCTATTTACAAAAAGTGCTGTAATTTCTACATGGTGAAATCAAAATGCATACAAATATCCTTTCATAAAAGCTGATAATCTGTACTGTAATCACATTAATTGTTAAATTACAAATATATAGATACACAAAATAAGAAGCTAAACAAGCATTCAAATTATGGCTCACAGACTAACTGAATTAATTCACAACACAAATAGTGTTATATTTGTCATCCTTTGTGTGTCATTCAGAATTTAGTTGAATTACTAAATTATTCTGAGCATGGAAATTAGCAGTTTTACAAAACCAGAATATGGTCAGGGTTAACTATTGTATTACCACAAAACTTGGGTAGGCACAATCAAAACTACAGAAAACTTCAACAAAGAGAAAACAATACATAAATACTATGGGTGTACTATATAAACCAAAAAGCCACACTGATGTAGATATACTGTTTGGGGTGGTGTGGCGTGGTGTGGTGTGCTGGGGCCTTTGATTGGCGCACTTCTGAAGGACGGCAGCCTAGGCGACTGCCCTTATCGCCTGTGCCTAGAACCAGCCCTGGGTCAAAGTATCAAAGGCAAGTAAATGATCCTTGAGAAAAGGGGGAAAAAGGACGGAAAAAAATCTATCTGTTAAGCTTGTTGACTGTAAATACATTTTAAGTTCAAGAAGTCTCTGGTCCCTCTTGTGCTTGCAAGACAAAATGCTTGCCGGTGTATTTTAGGGGGGACTCCGCTGGTAGCCACAGTAAATGTACCCAGTGCAAAAATACGGAAAATATGGTTTTGATGAGGAATGTCACGCTTCTACAGTATATTGTTCCTGCAAGGTTTTGCTTTGGTACCTTTCATGTAGGACATCTAATGGACACAATACGGTTTGTGGGTATGAATGGGTTTTCCTTTTTTGCGAATCACTTACTTCTTCTAAAATCCATTCTCTATTCCTTGTTGTAAAAGGTGAAAAAATTATTCTGGCTAACTTGGCTGAATGACGTTTTATTATTGTATGCCAGTGAGGATGTATGTATTTAAGGAAACACATTAGCAAGGCAGCGATCAGGCTGGGAATCGAACAGGTGGTATGTGTTCCAAGACTGAACCATGGTGGACAACTCCAAAGAAGCAAATTTGTGTTCCATTTCACTAAAATTATAAGGAAGCATTTTAAGAATGGAAAAAAAAAACATAATTCTAAGAGTTCTGATTTTTAGGTGTCACAGAAGGGAAGTAGGGAAAGCCATGTCAACAGTTTATTTGAATGGCCCCAATTTCAGAATACTGTACATATGCTCAGGAAAAATAATAATGAAATAAAAACAAAACACAAAATTTGTGTGATATGTACTTTAACTTGGCTAACCAGTTTGCACAGACTGGTAATTACTTTTCTATCTACTGATGTTTTTGTCTTTGTTTTTCTTCATTGACTTGCATGCTTCAGTGACGGACAGGACAGTCTCAGTAGAGTGGCCAGCTCTGAAGTCAGACTGGAAGGGGCCAAAGAAGGCTACTTTATAACAGGTAGTAAGAAAGTTGAGAGTCAGCTTCTTCAACACTTGTGTAACTTAGGACTCCGTGAAGGTTTGCACTGCCTAAGGCCAATCACTGAACTATGGACATTCTATAAATCTTTGTGAGGACCTTAAAAATATTTAATTTTAATTAAACATTTGCAGCTGGTATCACTTCTGTGATTGGGCAGTGGTACCAGCATGCTGACATAAATGCATGTGATTACCATGATACCTATGAAGCCAACTAGGAGGCAGCTGCCATTGAAATGGAACACCGTCCATATACATTTAATTTCGTCCATGTTAATTGCGAGAAAACCACTAAATGAATTTTTCCCCCTTTGAGAGACACATTTACGCACATTTTGGAGACAACTTCCACACCGTTCACAAAACAACACTAAACCTCGAAACATTGTTAATTTGGTTCATTTTATCTATCTGACATGGAGTACATTAACAATCTTAATCATAAAATGAAATCTCATCCAGATCTATAAATTAATATTAAAAAATTGAGGTGTAAAATTTTACTCTTTGGAGGAGTGTGACACACTTTTTTTCATTTATCCCTAATAATACACTTGTTTACTTCAATGTTTTACCTGAAATATACAGACTATATACTGCTGGAGTTATGAAGACTTATTTCAGGGTCCATGGTAATAGGCAGAAATTGTCTAAAAATATCAACAGCCCTTAAGGGCTTAATACATTTTGGATTTGTTTTGTTGCTGTTGCTGACCTAGGATAGTCAGAATGAGGAGGTTATTTTAACTAGTGCTCAATAAGACAAGCGTACAAGGACCACAACAATGGCTGAAACTCTCCATTCATGGATGAAGATTAATTTTGCACTGTCCAGTGGAGCTGCTGGCCATACTGCCTGTAAACGTCTCTTTTTTTACCCAATTATTTTTATAATCCACATTTTTAATCTGTGTATATGCTTGTGATTTTTTTCATATGCCAGTACTTACCATGGCTCGTAAATAAGTTGTGAATAGTATGGTTATCCTAAGGAATTGCATACGGAATGTTTACAAAGGCATCGTTTCAGCAACAAATACAGAATTCATCAGTTTTAAATGTGAAGATCTGATATTTTAAAGACATTTTTGCAATTAACAGCTAGAGGAATAATTACAAGCTTAATTACGATACTAATTATGCTCCACTATGGGGCATGATTTGACCAGCTGATGATCATCACTGCAGGTACTTGACATCTCACCCAACACTACATTATATCTGGGGGAAAACGGTGTTTGGCAGAAACACTTTAGAATGAAAACAAACTGTGGGAATATTACTTTTAATGGTTGCTTGAAACAAGGAAAACAGACAGACCTGCATTAATCTGCCAACATTTTCAGCTTGGTCACTAAAATTAGGCTGACGATTCAGTAACTGAAGCCATTCACAATCCTTAAGTTTCAGTGTAACTGCCTGCTAATCTTTAACTCTAAAAATGAGTGCACATTCCAAAATATTCTCATATTCATAAAAATTCAGTGATATGAACCATATGATTCAATTAACCAGTTGGATAAAATAGAAAAACAACAAACAAAACAAAACACAAGGTTTTCTTATTTTGAGCCCCATTATCAATAGGGAAAACCATGTCAACAGTTTATTTGAATATTTGAGTGGCCCCAATTTCAGGATTGTGATACACCGCTCAGAAAAAATAAAATAAAATAAAAAAATAAAAGCCCAGCATGTAAAAGCAAAAATAATATTTAAAACACACACAAAAACCCCAGGCCAAAAATTGACAGTGTGACAATGTCTCCTCATTCAAATGGACAAAATGAATAACATGTGACCAATGCAGACTACTTAAATGAGCACCATCTTGTACACAGCAGTTTGACTTAAAGTTCGCTAATCATGCATTCCAATCAGTTGGATACTAGCCTAGATCTGTTCTTCACACTAGCTAAACTCAGGTTTCATCTGTGCCCATTATGTCAAAGACTTGGCGCCAGAATGGCTTCAATACCACAGCTACAGGGAAACACGTAACATGGTAAAAGTTGCAAACCTACAGCTTTCAGATTCACAGACATATTAGGCAATTAAAGATCTATTTGACAGATAAATGATATTAAATCAAAGAAACACCCACTGATTATACTGCAGATATTTTTGACCAAATTTAAATAGTTTCCTTTTCTGGGGAGACATTACTCATACAAGTGACAGCCATACAGTTAGAATTTCCGAACCGCAGGACTTATTCCTCATCTATTACAAAAAAAAATCCATACAAATACAATTTTAAGCAGATGCTTGGCAATTGTGTTTTCAATAAAGGCGCATGGTTCTGTAGGAATTATTTCTTAAATGGAATCCAACTACTAAACTGTTGAAGATTAACAACAATGCTAATGGATGGTAAAAACATCTAAGGGACTGAAAACTTGTTTCTAAATTTGCATATGCTGAAGAGGCCCAGTAGGGACAAAAGTACTCACTGGGTTCTAACCCAAATGTCTGCTTTCTTCCCTAGGTAGCACTAAACCACAGTCAGCCAGTCACAACTTAAGTGGAAACAGTGCCTAAATCCTTTCCCTTTTACACACAGTGGCCAATTCCATCCCTTCATGCAAAGCAATTAAAGCAAATACCATTATTTTTCTGTTCTTGGAGAGTGTACCCTCATCATCTACATTTGGTAGAAAACAGGAAATGAATACTTTAATCTCAGAGTTTGAATTTAATCTCAGAAAATCACATTTCCATACACCTATTGTCTTTCACTTTTATTTTCACTAAAAGTTAAATGCAAGATATTTGTAGAACAAAGACTTGAATGTCTGCAATATTCGTTACATGTCACACAGAGCGGCTTTACAGAAATCAGTTGGTATTGTGTCAAATACAGACATCAAAAACAATCCTGCACACTCTGTGACACAACTAGTAGTCTACAGCCACACTAATATTCATGAACAAAATTGGAAACATATTTCAGTGTACCCGCTAGATTTCACTAACATACAACTTAATCTGTAGCTCTTTTTTAATTAAGATGTCGTTTTAAAGCATGCCATTATATACACATCCTATTTTTTGTTTATTATTCAGACCAATCATCTCATCTAAATATGTATAGCTCTGAAATAACCTGACCTTTTGTATCATCATGCCTGCCTCAGAACAATAAGCCAACTTTTAAAGATATCACATACTTCAAGCTCATGATCCCAGTGCCTCCAACAGATGAAAAATAACTGTGCAGTTCTAGTAATTTGTTGTTTTTAACACTTTGTTTGACTAACAGATGTCCCAATCCTGCACCTGCACAGGAAAATCATGATGTGTGGGTGGTGAACATTGTGAAAATTTACAAGAACTTTTTTAAGAGAGTAATTTTTAAGACAGAGGGTCAGAAGATTCTATGGAGAATTAATTGCTGTAGGTCTGTCCTTCTGGTGGTTGACAAAGTTTCGCATTATCTTTGGACAGCATTAGACGCCTTAGGTCTTCAAGAACCATTTTAATGTTATAAATATTCTGCCATTTGGCTAGAATTGGTATGCTACGTGAATCCACCTGCAATGAGAAAGAAATTCACAGTGAATGCTGCGTGAATCATGAAAAGAGGAGCAGTTATACAGAAGTCTCTCAGTATTGCAAGCACAGCAATTTCCCAGTGTCTGTTTTTTTTCTAAAAATAAACTAAGAAACATAGCCCTGAAGAGAATGCATTTTACCATCACACTGAACAGGTTTTGGCCGAAAGACAACCAGTTAGAACCTTTGAACAGAATATTTCACACTGCTACTGACAAAACAGAATTTATGAAATAATCAGTTAAAAGTTTAGGTTTTGCCCATCTTTTTTTATTTACATTTATTATTTTTTTTATTTGACATGTCCAATGGCAACCCTAATTTGGAATGTTCAATCAGCCATTTTGTTCATGTGGTGAACAGCCCTGTGTAACACCGCAGGAAGGCATCCCAGGGCGATACAATCAGCAGATACGCAGGGCTTCCAGCCATGGTCAGCACTGAAACAGTCTGGATTAGGGGTGGGACCGATTACTCAAGTAAACAAGGACTCGCTGGCAGATTTTTAATTGCTTAGAAAAAAATTTCAAAGGAAAATCATACTTAATGAAGCCCCATTTCTCAAAGAGAGAGGTTGAGCCAGTTCAACCATTTATATGTGGTTCTGTTATTTTCTTTGCCTAAAATGAAATACTGTTTCTGCATTTAATGCTGTAAAGAGTATTCATTTAAAAGCACTTGAATCTAAAGTTTGAAGGGTTTCCATATGATCAATAAATATATTTCCTTTAAAGTAATTACCTAGATAAAAATGACCAGTGCACAGTCTGGGCTAATATATTTAGGCTAAATCGACCTTGCATTAACATGCCACTGTCATCCTCTCTCTTTAAATTCTTTTGGTTTATGTAAATTGAAAGTGATAGCTAACTTCATTAAACTATAGGCTTAAGGCTAGATATTTTGCAATCTTAGGCCATTGTACGCCCTTCACAAAAACATGTTAAGGAATTATTAATGGTTTTCCTTTAATGCCATTAATTTAAACTGATCGTTCATTCCAAAGTCTTAGTGGTCCATGGTTGAATGTCATCAACAATTTCAGATGAACTCTCACAAAGGGGGGTCAATGTCATTGAGATTTTGGAATGCATTAGTGAGTTCAAGATTAGAACCTGGAACTGCACTGCAGTTTTATAGAAAATGACAGATTTTTAACCAGTTATCCCTCAAGTCATCCATAGCCGCATATTTAGATTGAAAATAGCCATATGAAATCACGTCACATGCAGAACGTCCTCCTCCTAGAACAACTATATACTCAAACAGAAAATATTACAACTAAACCATGTGATACTATCCATGCGATACAGAAACGCAACTTTAATCCTACACATATTCTGATAAATTCTGTAAGCATTTATTGTTTGCACACAACCCCTTCTCATATCTCAAGCTGTTGCCTGTTTCCACTGAGTCCAACACCAGTTAATTCAGTTGAATATTCAATTCCATTTGCCAAAGTCTATTGCATCACCACTGCTGGGCTAACATGTCGAAAGGGCTAACGCGTCTCGCTACACCCCCTCCTGCACCTGTGAAAATCTTCATTTTTGCATTTATAGGTAAAACAAGAAAGGCTAAATGTTTAATAATGCTCTTTTGTAAATATCTTATTTTTGAATCCAATTTCACCTTTTGTTGGCTGCTGCTCAAATACATTCCATCCATGCAGTATGAACCCCCTTTTGCCAGAGCCCGTTATATTCCAATGAAAGGTTCCTGAATATGTACTTACCGTCCCATTAGAATTATTTACTCCATTCATACTAAGTTTTGTTACAAATCTAACAGTTGGTGGAGCTTGTGGATATTTAGGTCCGCACTCTATTTTCAGGCTGTATATTCTGTTTTCGTACGTGGTCTATAAAAGGAAAAAAGAGAAAAGTAGTTGTCAGCAATAGGAGAATCAGACCCTGTATTGCAAAGAGGAAACTGCCACTGGTTTTCGAATGGGTATCACAGACTTGTAATAGACATTGCGCACATCCTCACAAGAGTAATGACAGCTGTGTGACATATTTCCTGGCCTAACAACAGGATCTCTGGCCTGACCCGAAAAGGCAAACTCACTTCCGTGAGGGGCTTACCCGTGCTGGTCCAATGATCATGCCTGTCCATCTCGTAAGCGTCATGTCTTCGTCATCTTCAAGGCCCCAGCTGACAGTACCATCACCTACTCCTTTCTGTCCCTCTTCAAGCTCTTCCAACAAGCGAAAATTACGTGGAACTGTAACTCCTGCATGGGTGATACAAATCACTCAAATTCAACCATATGTGAGAGTGTACCAAAGCAAAAAATACATTCATTAATTTGAGGCAACAATGAGAGCATGTGGTGACCTTGCATTCCCCATAAAAGGAGGTGATTCTTCCATTTCCAAAAGGTGGAAAAAAAACTTGATTTTGGGATTACATCTAGAAAATGCCACATCATCATATTACAAACCAACAGCCACATAACAATGCGAAAACGGATACACGCTAGGAGAGCCAACTGTAGTCATAACAGAGATGTGAAATGGACACACAGGAAATGGGGAAAGCAACATGGACGAAAAGAGTAACAACAAATTCAGGACAGAAAATTCAATGACAGCTAAATAGATAACAATGCTTAGACAAGGGAATGCGTTCAGCTTTGGGTGAGACCTGCAATTTCCTGATCAGAAAACCTTGAAGTGATCGATGATTATGAAAATAATAAAATGCCCCCAAAACAAACACAATCCGTAGCAAAAAATATCAAGTTAATTAATCCTCTTCATCACTTAGTTAGCTTGCTAAGGTAGATGAGTGCGCTAGATAGCTACCGTTATCGTTTGTATCATGTTACTTCAGTAAATAGCTGTTTTATCTTATGAGTAAATATGGCAAACAGTTAGTCGGTACAAATGTTAATGAATGATCAAGCTGTAAGGCTTAGGTTAGTTATTGGCACATGAGCATCGGTACAAAAATGAACAATAAAGCTGTAATGTTAGTTATTGATAAGCAAGATTCAGTAAAGTTTCAGAAAGGACAGCTGTAAAGTTTGTCATTTCTAAGAAAGCAAAACAAATATTAAAGAATGATCAAGCTGTACCATTCGTTACTGATGCACAAGCATTGGTACAGAAATGATAAAGTTGTACCATAGTTGGTTCAGGATGGTAAACAAATCTTTCTCTTCAACCCTAATAAGACTTAGGCCTATTTAGAGTACTGGCCCGATTAGGCAAGAGACAGATCAACTGGTCTGAACCAGTGTTATCACAGTGGCCCCGGCCAGCAGGGACTCCTCGCTGTCAAGCCCTGAGAAGCCCCACAGACTGTGTGTAGATGTTAGAGGAAGGCTTTAATATTAAAGAGCTAGCTACATAGCTACAGCAGTGCATCAACAGGCACAGTAACGCTGAGACATCAGTCCAGATAGAACCTGAGCCATAGCCCTGCTATTTCATTTCTGCTAATGTTCATTGGGCGAGCAAGAAAGGCATTTCCATTCTATCCCTGTCCAACATTTAAATTTCATGATAGACCTGTCCGTTTAAGCTACAGTAAAATCTGCTTTCTTTGTTTTGTTTTTTTGACACCATGTCATATAGGTTTCAGTAATAAATTACACTCATTGCATTTAAAATGAAAGTGCCCTTTATCCAACTCAATGTGAAACTAATGCAATAGTAGCCTACTTTGTTTTCTGGTGGGGGGAGGAAGAAAATTACATATTGCAGTGGGTGAAAATTACGAGATGCCAATATATTTCTTTGTGCACTAGTCACAGTCTGGACATAAACAAAACTAGTTTGAAGCTCCGCCGAAATAGTTGCCTCAGTCAATAGAATTACCCCTCTCCTATTATCCATTTATAATACAGAGCATCTGCGCAGCAGCAATGCAAATAAATGTAGTCAGTTAGTGAACTGTGCAGTGAAAAGGATCTGAGACTGGCTGAATATCTTTCAGAGGATGCTCGGGCTAGACTATCCCACAGGAATCGTCAATGGATGGTGCATCGATGGGATTGGCCAGTGACAATAGCAATAGCATGCATCAAATTAGTGACACTCACGGCCAAGTCCTTGTATTTATCACGCTTTAACCAAAAGATAGCTATATAATGCTATATAATGTCCGCCGCAAGCTAGCTAAGCAAACTAGTTATTTAGCGAGCTTAGCCGATTTTATAGTAATAAAGCTACCATAATTATTTTAGAAAGTTAGATACCTAGCTAGCTACATTGTTCAGTTGCACAAGACTCCCTGTGTTTCAATCAAATTCCTCAAACCACAATTTTACTGGGTGAATGAATGTTTTTTTTAGATTCTGGTCATATCGTTTTGAAGAGAAGTTTAAAAAAATGAAATATCTTCACTGTGTTAAGTGCATAACTGGATAAAAAACATCTAATGAACTCAACTACATGAAATAATTAACTAAAATATACAGATCACATGATTACAAAGAAAATTACACTCAGCTTGTCTTAAAATACATGGCCATTTCATGGTAATAGTGGTTTCAAAGATACAGTAGTCTAGAATCTGAAGTCTAGAACAAGACGTGGCAAGCAATAGGTTCCAAACATGTACATGGAAGGCTAAATCTCTGTAAACCTTAAACAATCACCAACAACCCAATACATCATAAACCTTTCAGCAGTTAGAACCTTTAAGATGCAACTCCCCTACTTAAGGCTACTTCCACAGTTCAACTGAACATGTGTACAAAAGAAGACAAAAAAGTAGAAATGTACTTCTGTGACCAGAAAAGTAATGTTATTCATAAAAAAATTGTTAGCTAACTAAAATAAACTAGGCTGTGATAATTTGAGCATGAAAAAGCACAAATTATTCCTTCATCAGAAAACTGTAACCTTTCACTTTTAGTCCATCACCTCTTAACTGTAGCCTTATAACCAGGACATTTTGCACCCACAACAGAATTCAAAAGATGCATTGTCCACATTCATGTAATCATTCTTGAATTCCAGAAGAGCTTCTGCTTAGAGAAATGTTGCTTGACAAGTTAAGCAGTTCAACTGAACAGGTTAGAGGAAATAACAATGAGATGAATTTACCCCAGCAAGCCACTGAAAGTTCAGCCAGACTCCGAAGTTGGATTTTAACATTTTCTAGAAAAGTCAAGACACTGTTGCATGCATCTGATACGGTACACAATTGAAGAGAACATAGTGCCTCTGGGTACTCTATGGATCTCCTGCCAAGTATGATTTTGCAGGCTCGCTTCTGTATGCTTTCTAGCAATTTGACTTGGATTTTAGTCAGGGAACTATGCCAGATACGGACGGCACATTTCAGAACAGGCCATAATGTAGCCTATATAACCTGTGTAAATGGAGATCAGTTCTTGGTCTCGAACACCAAGTTTCTTGATGCAGCGTAGAGCAAAAGGCTTCCTATTAGCTGAGGTCAGCATGTGGTCCGCCTGACAATCCCATTGCAAGTCTTTCTGGATTGTGGCAACAATATATAATTTAGATTTTTGGAAAAACTAGTTTTTACCTCAAAGGAAAATGACTTATCCAACTTCTTGGAATTTGATTGCCCTAACATGAACACTGATATGCGGCCCATTGCACAAATAGAACAGGCATTATGCTTCACACTGATGGTGTAAGACAAGAGTGGGCACTACAGACATTAGAAATTACACTATATGACCAAAAGTATCTGGACATCCCTTGATCTGGGGCTGTTTTTCGTGGTTTAGGCTAGGCTCCTTAAATCCACTGAATGCTACAGCATACAATCACATTCTAGACGATTACGTGCTTCCCCAACATTTTGGGGAAGGCCCTTTCCTGTTTCAGCATGAAAGTGCCCCTGGGTACACAGCAAGGTCCATATAAAAATGGTTTTGATGAGAATGTTGTGGAAGAACTTGACTGGCCTGCACAGAGCCCTGACCTCAACCCCATCCAACACCTTTGGGATCAACTGGAAAGCCAACTGCAAGCCAGGCCTAATTGCCCCATCAGTGCCCAACCTCTCTGATGCTCTTTTGGCTGAATGGAAGCAAATCCCTGCAGCAATGCTTCAACATCTAGTATAAAGCCTTCCCAGAAGAGTGGAGGATTTTATAGCAGAAACGGGTGGACCAACTCTATATTAGTTCCCATAATTTCGGATTAGCCTAGATGGTGGATGTCAGGTGTCCATATACTTTTGGGCCATGTAGTGTGTGCGTGTGTGTGGGTGGGGAGGTTTTACAAATGTCTCCAAATCATGAGTTCAGACTAAGCAAATACAAAAGAATTGAATGGGCGAAAACTACATCTCAAAATTATGTTTAAATCACTTGAACTAACTTTAGTCCATTTGTTTTGACTATGTAACTACTTTGAAAATTGTACTAGTTTGAATTGATCAACTTTAATTTATTTTGAAGCTAGCAATCCAATACTCCGATAACTAAAAAAAACTGAAATTAAAAACAAAGTGAACCATCTCTTCAAAGTTCAATGTCATCTAGCTTATGTGAAAATGTTTGCTCAGTCGCTGACTTTTGAATTAGATTTACCTGCAAGGCAGCATGACACATTTAATAACTCCAGAGAAAATTATGGGCATTATATTAATATTGAAGATTTTATTAATATCTGTCCAGACGCTTTGCAAATGGATATTTTAACAAATATATTAACTTTTGAAACCATTTGACACCATTACTGATTTGTGAACCAACACAGTCCATAATTCCATAACTACTCAACAAGGAGATTCGGTCACACAGATGTATCATGGATAATCTGTAGTTACAGATAGTTGGCTAAAACTACAACTTAACAAGTCACTTGTGGCTTTGCAGCCAGGCACAACTGGTCACTAATTTTTGATACGTTAAAAACATGCATTCTTTGGCTTTAAATTTACATTTATTTTAGAATCGATATAAATGTTCCATTTTTACATGAGATGTTCGAGGAGATATGTTAAGTTCAGTTTTCTAATAATTCTAGCATACACTAAATTAGATAATTTAATGAATGACTTCAGGTCAGTACACCCAGGATCAGGTGGCGTAGAATGTTGGCCGGCCCGGCTCTCAGTTGCGTAGCTAAGCTAGTGCCTGCTAGGCACACCCCGCAATGCCGTTTGTTAAAATAAAAAAAACAGCAAATTCTTCTACGTAGCTGCGCTATTGAACATTATTTCAGCCATTTTTTGTTGGATTGTTTCTTACAGAGCCTGTAATTTCATATATATATAGAGCTACATTTATGTAAGTGTGAATATTATTTCCTAGTTCCTTTTTAAACATTTCCCTCTGCATAATCAACGGGCCTAGCTTCCCTCGCTTGCTGCCAGCATTGAGTGGTGAGCTAGCTAGTATTAGCTAGCTGTTAACATCGTTAAATCCGCCGGCGCTGATTTTGCGTGGCTAACAAACATGACAATCGGTTGAACACCCAGTGTATCGGTGTATAATGCCGTTATAAATATATAACCTCTAAAAACATAGTATCTTTCATATACGTTTACTTCCCTATGCATGTCTTTCAGGCCCATAAAGGCACCGAAACTACTCACCAAGCTAGCTCGCTACTTCCTGACTGAACAACGGGGTAATGCTAGCAAGCTTGCTAACGTCTAGCAAGCTTGCTAACGATAGCTGCTGCAGGGGAGCGCCAGCAAGTGCACGCTTTGCTTTAGATAAGCAACAGCTAATAAGAAAGATAACTGCAAACGTTAGCTAACCAGCAAAGCAGTATGCAACATCTTTGCATGACCGAAGCTGGCCCACTGCTTTTATTGAAATTATTTTGGACAGAACTTCATCTCCAAAACAAACTATCCGATTCTAATCAACATTCAGATCATAATGAGTGACTATGTACCGAGGACCTTCCTTCCTCTAGTTAGGCAGTCAAGTAGTCAACAAATATCTGAACCCTTCAGACAATATATACTTAGCTTGCTGGACATTATATACAAATCGGTGCACTCGTTGTCATCTTAACAGTAACAGAATTCTAAAATATGTATATTTGTCTCTGTAAATAGCACAGATAGTTTCACAGACCTGAGGAGGCTGCCATCTTGTTCAGTAGAATCTAGAACTACACGAATCGTGTCATCACAGCCAGGGCCCAGGTGACCAATGCGTCATCATTCTGTCAAGGGTTAGGTTCGAGAGTGCAAAATCCGGGCACAAAAGCAGAGAGGTATCTATCATAATATGGAAAAATGCAAAAAATGAAAATAACTATCCCAGCAAAAGATATTTTTAATTCTTTAATAGTTCATGCAAAAATGTGACTGAGTAACTTCAGCCAAATGGCCCACCCAACTACTAAAGCCGACATGGTGCTCATGTCCAAAAGACTTTCAGACCGCTTAAAAGGGATAGTTCACTTTCTGTTGATGATGATGATGATGATGATGATTATTATTATTATTAGTAGTAGTAGTAGTAGTAGTAGTAGTAGTAGTAATTGTCCTTCTTACAGGCCTATTTATGTATATTACCCAATTATTCTTAAACTAATATTATATTATTAAATATTAAATAATATAATTCTGTGTTGGAACAATTTCCTACATGGCATGCAAGATGAGACCACCCTGCATTCAAGGAAAGATGTAAGCTACTGACACAAGATTAAAACCATTATTATTTACGGTTCAACAATTTATGAACCTGCATTGCGGCTACAAGACTGACTGAGGACAAGTCATGACACAACCACTTTTCTACCTATAATAGGTACTCATGAAATTAGTGACAAAACAAAATCGTTAATTTCTGCCCCACTAATCAGTATTGACCTCCATAACTGATGATTACATGCCTGACATCAAAATGTTTGGCGGGTATCATTGTGAACACATGCTACAAAACTAATCTGTTCGTATGAACATCATCTGGAAACATAATGTCGCTGAACAAGCTTGAAGTGCTTCTTGCTTCAGAACATGATGGAAGGTTTTAGACAGCAGGATGTTCTCTGAATGACTGCAGTATCGACTGCTCCGGCTGATCAGGCACTTGCAGTCTGCCAGCAGTTGAGAAAAAGGCAGTGGTGGGTCAGCTGATGGATAGTGAAGAAAAAATGTGTGACTGCTTGTTGCCACAAGGAAGATATTTGTGGTAGTCTGTTCTCCCAAATTGATAAGAGGGCATGGCAGTGGGGTTCCGGTTTCAGTGCACACACAGCATCACCTGCACTCGCTGCATTCTTCTAGTTACAGTCCAGTTCCAGAAGTGGTGTCATTTGGATGCGTCAACCCCTCAGTGGATACAAGGCTATCACGATTGTATACTTTGGCGCAATGTTTTTCACATGCATACGTACTGGGAAGATAGTTGACTAAGCAGCCTTGTATTTAGCTTTATTAGCGATGAAGGTAGCTAACAATACTCTGTAGCTGGCTTTATCATCTCGTAAGTTAGCAGCTAGAGGAATTTCCACTTTCTATTGAATTAGAAGTAATGTGATCAAAAGCAGTGAAATTTTGTTGCAAAGAGCGTACACGTCTGCTACAATAAGTCACATTAAGTTTGAGGTGATCACAAATGGTTCATGTACAACTTAAACGTTACCCCTGGTCCAATGTTACATCTGCAAAGTATGTGGAGGACTGTTGTAACAGAGGTGCAGAACAACTGTACCAATGAAAAATAACTGCATATATTGCTAATATCTGCAATATTTACAGGACAAACCGTTGTTGGTTCAAAACAGCATATTGTGCATTAATGTTTAAACCAGTAACCGATTGGGAAGGTCCTTTTTTTTGTTTATTGCCAAAAATGGTATGGTACGAGTAGTGGCTTCATCATGTTTTCACTAGATAGCGATGAGCGTGGAACCCTATCCAACTGAACACTCCCATTCCTTGTGTGATACAATTGGCAATTCCATGTCACCCTATGGTGAATCAATCAATAGGAAATCAATCAAGTATGGGTATATCAGCCATACTGGGGGCCTCGTGTAGTTGTTTAACCAGATGAGCGGAGAAGAATGTGTGTATGGGCCGTAGAAATTACGTTTGTCGGAATTAAAATATGCTGAATAACGCATAACTACCTTACAAGATATGTTTATTACAAGCTATAGTTTTAAACCATTCCATTCAACAATCCAAGGATACAAACAAAATTGACATGTTCTGTATTTCATTAACATTTTCAAAAATATCTTTTAAGTGTCAATAAGAGCAACAAGAAAGACAGCAAAATGAAATGAGTATTGAAACTCAATAACTGCAACCACTTCCCACAGAACAATATATTTAAAGCAAGCGTACAGTCTTCCCTGTGACTGTTAAAAAGTCTTCATCAGACAGCGCTCGAAGAGCCTCTTCAAACATGTCCTTCGTGATTGCCTGAAATACAAATAAATGCATTAACACCATGAGAGGAAGCAACTGTAATAGGTCCATCTGTCCATGCATCTGGAGTGTGGTGAAACTTCTCTAAGGGGTAAAGAGATGAGGGCTTACCAATTCAGACTGTGCGCGGAGATCATCGAACAGCTGCTGGTATTTCATGGCTGGAGTCCTGCCCTTTGTCTGGATCAGCTTCTTCAAAGCCTGGGCTATTTCCTCCTTGCGCTTTCGGGCAGTGGCACTCATTCCTGGGCAACATTCAGCGGTATGTTAGAGCACCATACAAAACTCAAACCATACCATTTTCAAATTATTCGCGAAAGCATCGCAGAGGAATACGCAAGCTCTCAGTCAACCCTGACCTGCTGCTAAACAACCAGTAGAGACCAAAATATTTCCAATGACATGTTACCCACTGTACAAGGACTGCAGTAAAAATAAATGAATAAATGAATGTCCAACTAAATATATTGAAGTTTCCACAACTCATGCCAAATGAATCGTTACTGCCACTGCAGGGTGTTGGACTGGATATGAAAGACTTTTTAAAGTTGGAATACTGAACTTTTCACTTGCATTTGAACTGAATCACCAAGATATGAAGCTTGGGGCAACAGTAATTTTCCCCTTAATTTTTAATAGGATAATATCCATACAGTGCATTTCGTCCTCCAATAGATAAAAACCAGTAAAACCAGTTCAAAACAACAAATAGTGAATTACTAGAGTACTACTTTTAACATATGCTTATCAACATCTAAAACATTTGCAGCGATCATTTTCATCCTCACCTGTGGTGAGAATTGAAATGTCCACAAATCCAGTCCTGGGATCTGTGGCAGACTGTTTCAGGGCTTCACGATGGAGCCGCTTCGCCTCCTCAACGTCGATGGTCTCCACTTTGTCAGAGAAGCGCACCTTGGCATGGGCCTCCGCCAGCCTAATAAGGGACTCCAGCTGGCGAGGATAGGCAGACACCATGCCCCTCCCACTTCCAATTTTACGCATGTCCACATAGGCCTAAAGAGACAGGGGTCACATCTTCACCTGAACACAACAGATCTCGCAATCAAGATTTTAACAAGAAAAGGAAACTAACTGGGTGTACCTCAATAAGTGCCTGACTAGCTTCTTCGCTTAATCTGGGGTTAATGTAAGTGCGAGCGTAAGCAATGTAGTCCTTAAGAACAGCCATGTCCAGAAACTCTTCCTCGATTTGCTCCTCGCTTTGGTGATACAGGGCTACCAAATGGTGAGCGAGACGTCGGTCGTAGGCTTCATCTTGAGGATCGAGCATCAGGAAGATGAGATCAAATCTGTAGAGGGAATATAACCATATAATCCATGAGCTCTTCTCAAACAGACGATGCATGTGCCTCAAAATGAAACCAAACCAATAGTTTAGTATGAAGCTGTGTCTAAGATTATTTACTTCTAAGGAAAACTCATAGTTTTGAGTTATAGTATATAGAAATTGGAAAAAAGTTTATACTTTGTTCATCAGTAAATGTGGATATTTTAACTGAATTCTTCTCAACCCAGTTTTCTTATATATACATATATATATGCACACACACACACACGTATATATATATTTTTTTACCACAAACACCTATACTGTACATTTCATAATACTAATGTGCAGGAGTACTTATGATCTGTAAATGTTCAGTGCAATAATAAAGTAAATGTTTACCTGGACAGTAAAGTGTGTGGAAGCTGAATATTTTCAATTGTGGTCTTTTTCGGGTTCCACTGAGACCCCACTGGGTTAGCTGCAGCTAGGATCGAGGTGCGAGCATTCAGCTGGCAAATAATTCCTGCCTAAAAAACAAAATGCATAATTAAACCCAACATTAATGTTCTGTATACACAGAAGTGAAAATCAACAGATGGGGAGAAACCGTAGCATTAGCTCCAGGGAGTTCACACCGTACCTTGGCAATAGACAGTGTCTGCTGCTCCATGACCTCGTGCAGCACCGACCGCGTGCTGTCGCTCATCTTGTCGAACTCGTCGATGCAGCAGATGCCGTTGTCGCTGAGCACCAGGGCACCGGTCTGCAGGACCAGCTGCCGGGTCTCAGGGTCTTTCATAATGTAAGCAGTCAGCCCGACGGCGCTGGAGCCCTTGCCTGAAGTGTACTGGCCACGGGGCACAAGGTTGTTAACGTACTGCAGCAGCTGGGACTTGCTGGTCCCGGGATCTCCACACAGAAGGATGTTGACTTCAGCGCGAAAGTTTCCCCTCCCAGTCTGGCTGAAGTCTTTCCTAGTGCCCCCGAACAACTGCAGCAAAATTCCCTGGGAAAATAACAGAAACCCGCTCTGTTTAGGAGAAACACTTTGGATAATAAATGGTTTGAAAATGAACATGACACGTTCTCTTAATCTGTAATCACAACCTCGATTTTTGATTCTAGAGTGCAGACAAGCACGTCCTATTCAGAAAAAAGCACTCGATCACAATACAAATTTAAGCAGAAATGACAAGTCCAGTTTACAGGTGTATAAGCAAGCACCCAACTTCAATCTTGGCCTCAAAACCCAGACAACACAATGTACACGTTATGTTCTTATTTCACCTAAATAAATACCAATTCCTCTTCACTAACCTGTACCCTAAATGAGCAGTTAAGAGCACAGATGACTGCCATCAGCAGAACATTTCACTGATTAAGCATGGCAAAATTTTTTGATTCTTTCAGCTAATCCTCACCGGATTAATGGATATTTTTTGATCAATGCACTTCAACCAATTTTAAAAAAGTTTCCAACACACTGGGAAGAACACAAAAAAAATCATTATCTTAATATCTTTCCTGCTTCCTTTGTATACCTCTAAACTGAAAACAGGGTTGAACAGTGACGGGTCTTGGAGGAGCTTACCTTCTTGATGTCCTCCTGCTCATAGATGCTGGGTGCCAGCGCTGAAGACAAGCGGTCATATACGTCAGGCTTGGCCGCCAGCTCCTTCAGCACCCGGACACGGTCCTCCGTGAACAGCTTCTGCTCCGCGTCCTTGTCCAAGCCGTGGAGCCGCTTCTGGTCCGTCTTGCGGAAGTGGATGGCATCTATGTGGGTCTTGTACACGGACTTCACGTTGCTTTGGCGTGGGTTGACTCGCATGGGAACCGCTCTATAAATGCCTGAAGAGCCGCACGGTTGCCAGATTAATGCTAAATTCATTCAGAATCCTATGAGAAACCAAGGTCAGCCAAACGGCCAAGTAACATTAAAACATTTTCTTTTTTGTTAATAAAGGCAGCTCACCAGTTATGTTGATTCGGTCACCAGGCTGCACCTTGTCGACCAGGTCATTGTGAGCGTAGACCACAGTGGTGTGAGGGGTTTGTCCAGCAGGCATGTCGTCAGGAGATTCCTGCAGCTTTATCTGGAATCAGAGTTAAGAAACTGGTTACAATTCACTGTGAAGAAATCCACTGCTGGAACATAAGCAACACACTACATCCTTCCATTTCTCAACTTGCACCAAAAATAACACTAAATCAGGGATGTTCCAGCAATCAAAAACCACAAGGAGGATAATTAATTTATATGATTAATAATCTAATGTATTGTTTCACATATATAGGCTAATCAGTCTCCCAAAAAGGGCAATTTATACATAAATACACTGCACCATTAATAACCTGCTTTGAAATGAATGCATATGCGCACATTGTCCGGACCTAATTGCAGATGCAATCAAAGCTCAAGTTTGTCAGCTACCTGACGTAACCTAAATAGGTAAGCAAGTAGGCCTGTGTTTGTGCTGAATCCAGCTGCATCATTAAGTGTTATGAACCCTTTCCAAAATGTGCCAAGACCCTCAAAACGCCTTCGGGCTAGTTTCAGTCTTCCAGCAGAAACCATAAATATGCACCAAGATTCACAGAGTGGGTCACTTAGGGCCATTAGGGCCACACTAGGGAAACCAGAGGAGCAACGTGGCTCATGGTGCATAGGAAGGCGTCTCTCACCATCTGCTTGTCGGAGAAGGTGGAGCGGTTGTGGATGAGGGCCATGCTGTGGGTGGTGTTGCAGCCGCGGCAGACGGCCGGCTCGGCGATGCGCCCGCGGTCCACCTCCACGCGCGAGCTGAAGGCGCACACCTGGCACCTGAAGAAGGCCTCCTGCATTTCGGGGATCAGCTGGGAGGTTCGGATCACCATGCCACAGATCGTGATCAGCTGATCAATGTCTGAGGATACCGAAGACCGGAGGAGGTGGACGGATTAATTTTAAAGATGATACATAAGCTTACAACACCCCCACAGTAATGAGAATAAAAGTGAAAACCCATCCTATCAAGTTGGCAAAGAGACTTCTTACCCTCAGGATTGAGGTTCCTCATGTTTCTGGTCTTCAGAGCGTTGTAGGGACGCACCTGGATCTGGTGCTCCAAAATGGAGTCAGGGAATCGCTCAAAGAAGAGCTCGTTAACAGCCATGTCAAAAGTAGGAATAACTTCCTGCAACACAAAAACCAATTTAAACACTACGCACTGCAGCGTACGTCAAACTCAACAGAATTTGTAGGCGGCCAGGCATCTGAAATGATCCCGCCGTCACAAACAGGCAGGAAAGGACTGCATGAACTGCAGAGGACAGGTGGGTTACCTGCCAGGTTGCATTACCTGAGGATAAGAGATCAGCTGCCTGTACAGGTCGCCATCAAAGGCCTGCAGGTCCCCACAGTTAACATTCAGCACTGGCTCTCCAACGACATTGATCTACAGAAAGGTCAGAGAGTCACACACCAGAAGCATCGTACGGGTTATGTACCGTTTAAACACCACACATTGTTTGCGGGATGATGTGGGGTTCAGCACCACACCGCAGGGGGCAGGCTACCTCCTCCAGTTTCTGCATGTAGAGGGGCTCGTTCAGATCGAGCCCAGCGTTCTCATCCTCCCTGGAGCCAGGATCAGTGAAGCGCTGAAGGAATCTCTGCAGACAGAGAGGAACAGGCGTGTTAAAGCAGTCGGAGGCTCCTCTGAAGATGGGGGACTGTGCAGGATTTGCTAACCGTCAACATTAACACATGAATCAACAAGATTTATCCAAGCAACAAACCCAATATAAACACTTTACTACAATCTAGTTTCAGTCTGGCGACAGGGTTAGCCTGTCAGTGAAGTGAGAATATAGAAAGATAGCTAGCCTGGAAAAAACAATCCATTAGTCATTCTGCCACCTCAAACCATCTGGGCTACAGAACATGACTGTCTACACTTATTTCTGCATGGCCATGGAAAATTCTGTGTTGTACAGGGATTAAGCAAATTGAACTTGATGTAGGCTAAAAGTCCAGGTGACCACTCCTGGGCATTGAAACTTCTAGAGTGAATGAAGTATTCTTTATCCAATTAGCCAGATCAAATGTGTTTACAGCATCAAAGAATCCAAAAACAACTAATAGCCCCAAGGTCACCTGATCTTGGAAGCACTTTCCTCTTTTGTTGTATGGAGGGTCTACTAAAGGAAATACTACCGATCCAATAAGTGTACCCCTACCTACTGCATGACTCCTGCTTCTAGGTCAGCCTGGATGAGGCCACGACAGTTGAAAAAAGGGTTTATCTGATGCCTTCTCCGTACCTGAAACTTCTCCTTGCAGGTCCCCACATTGACATCAGTGCCCCAGATCACCAGCTTCTGTCCTGCTGGCTGCTCGCTGGCCACATCACCTCCTGAAGGCTGGGAGGAACACAGTCAGTCACCTTTGTTTTGAGAGCAACGGGACGCGTGCGATGGAGCACGAGAAGACACAGGCGACGGAATGACAGCCACTCACCGGCTCAGAGTGCAGGTCCACCTGGCGAGCCTTCCGGACGGACCCGAGATCGGCGCGCTGCCTGGCGGGGGTCCCGCGCGCTCCGCTGCGAGGCGTCCCCTCCATCCTGGAGCTGGGGGTGCCGTACATCAGCGGGGAGCTCATGTCAATCTCACTCGGGGGAGCTAGAACAAGAATTTCATCTTGAAACATGCGATTATGCCAGATATGTAAAGATAATGATAATTTGTTGCTTATTTATACAGCACCCTTTATACCTATATTTTTCGCATCAGTCAGAAAACAGCATATTCTAGCAATGTTTTAGAGCTGAATAATTAAAAAAAAAAAGATATCACTGTACGTGAGCCTGACAATTTTGCTACGCATCAGGCCACCGTCATACAGTATGCACCTGCTACACACAAATCAGCAGCAGGTACAAATCAGCTAAGGTGCACTGCAAATCTGAATAGACTTTTAACCGTTTTTCAAACTCCACATGGACTACATAAACTTTCGAGCACCATCACACAGCGCCAGGCAAGTTCAACAGCACCTGGAACAGCAGGCTACACAGAGGCGCTAGGGCTGGAGCGTACCCGAGGGGCGGGACCGCAGCGGGCTGGAGAACAGAGAGGTGTCCTGAGCCACCGGGCTGCGCATGTCCGTGGCGGGGGACGTGGGCATCGGCTGCAGATCCGCGGTCGAGGTGTCCTCCGTCCGGCGACGCTGGGATGGAGGGGAGGAGATCCCATCTCCTAGTGCTGGACCCAAACATATGTACGAGTTACTGCATAGCACTCAATATTCAGTTAAAATGCAGTTCAAACATTTCACACAAATCTTCACATACAGTTTCAACCTAGTTACTGTAAATCCAGGGGCTGGTCAGTAAATCAATCTTCACGAAAAGGTGTACAAGGTCGGTTCAACGCCAAACCGGTGAGAGCAATTAATGGGAGGGACAAGCCTCTGCATTCCACCATTTTCAAACAAGAAAGCCAAGATGCGCGTGCTGAGCCTTGCATCAAACGCTATTGGTCCAGTGTGATTCTGCCACACACTACTCAGACTAACTGCATCCTGACTCAAATTCTGTAATCAATCCCTGAATTTTTCAGGTAGTGACTTTGTTTGTAGAGTGTGGCTGTCACTCTCACATCCAGATTGTGTATGGACCTAACAGGACCTAACATTGCAATATGGAGTGACAACTGTATTTAGCCTGCAGTGTGAATGTAGCCATTGAGCACCTTTGGGATGAGGTGGAATGGGAGGTTCATAGAATTAGTGTGGCCAAAACATCTTCAGGAACTGCATAATATCATAGACAGTATGGCCCAAATATATACTTAAATATAAATCACAATGATCCATAACTCACGGGTAGGTGGATTGCTTCCCCTCCCACGTTTGCCGTTACTCGGGGTTGACGACGGTGACGACATCATGAGCACTGTAAACCATAAACAAAATAGAGGGTTTACACAACCAGGCCAAATGCAAACTTTAACAAATGCCAATACACATTAGCATATCATGTCATAGCATGTTATATTATGCGACCTAAAAAAAAAAAAATAATAAAATAAAGTTGGCAAAACAATGCTACTGTAGCTCTGAACTTCGCTAAACACAGCTCCAGCTAAAGCATCAGACAAATAGCTACCACGAGCTAATAATTCTGGCAGCAATTAAAGCAACGCAGTCTTTAAAATATTAACCATTAACTTAACTACCTACTCGCAGCTGGAAAGCTAACTAACATTAGCGAATTCGTATGCTCTTCAACAAGATGTTAGCTGTAGCGACCATACAAATGCAACTTTCCAGAACGACTGTATTTAGAATTGAGTAGCACATACAAACACTAAAAAATAGAAAATGTGACTTGAGGCCTCAGCAACACCAGGGAACTCGCAGAAACAACACAACATGCTAGTTTGCTAACTTAGGGTACGATCTACCGTTAGCTACAATACATAAGACTAAGAACACACCAAGTCGATTTTATTGTTGCGGTGATGTACCGTGTACGTGTACGCTCTTTTTACACTAAACGCATCTTAACAACAGTAACGAATATCACTGGAAGCCAAAATACCTTGTATAACAACAAATATAGTATAAATATCATAATATAAGCATATATTTCGTACCAACCTCTCTCACTGTCCTTCCCTTCAGTAATAATAAATTCGCGCGAAATACAGCCTGGTGACGTATATTTCGCGCGAATTTCTTACCAATAGTTAAGCGCGATTTGGGTGACACTTTCTTTTGCTATTTTATAGGGGACGCTTGCCGTACGACAACGATTTTAGCAAAATTATTATAAAATGCTGTGCCCATCAGATATACCACATATATGTATAGGACGTATTTAATTTATTTTATTATTTAGAGCTCATCTAATCAGAATTTCATGACGTTGAATGTCGAGCTTACACATACTTGCCTACACTTCCATGGTTTATACCATTATTTCGCGGCAAAAACTGAAAGGAACGAACACCTCACGTGGTTATCTACGGGGTTTATTTGGCCGGCAACTGGCTAGCCACTCGCAGGTTAAGTAAGTGGAGGGAGGTCATTGAAATGTACGTAGGCACATTTAGGCAGGCTACCATGTTGGTGATGGTGAAGTTGCAGATTTGCAACGTTTACGCTGTTAAAGCTCCCGGAAGACAGGTAGAATCGTGTCCGTTCGTTCGGAGTGTGCGTGCGCCCTTTTACTTTACGCCGAGAATTTTGCACTAGTCATCAAAGGTGTGCTTCAGAAGAGCTCGTCATTCTCCGCAGCGGCTGCATTATTTTGAAGATTCGCAATTGGCAAGTGAAATACTGCATGAGGCCTGCAGGTGTCTCCCAAAGTACGTCTTGAAAGAAATATTATTTAGCGACGTGTCTTCGAGGCGACTCTACAAGGCAGTAGAGTCTAATCTTAGCATCATTCAGATAAAACGTACTGCACATTAATTGGTATGAATCATCGTCTGTATGTCAAAACGTGTACAGTTTTGTACAAAATACTTGTATTTATTAATACGATTAGAAAATACACATTTATTGTACATAGGCCTACCCAATGAAAAGCAAGCACACATTTGGCACCAAATAGATATAGGCCTACTTGTTTCCCATGTGGCAAACACACTGGTGACCTGCCCTTTCTTGTCTCCTTTTTCCACTGATGGGATGCCTGCCCTCTGGTCTGGAATTCCCGCTGGAATTGTTTTTTTTTTATTTTATTTTTTTAGTGGAGTTCTGCTTTAATTCACTGTCTGACATTGTACCGATTGGTCAGAGCTTGAAAATGTATCCCCAAAAGCAGAACATGCAGAGCACACAGCATCCCAAAGTATAATGTATTCTTTTTTGCTTTTTGTGTGTGCTCTTCATCTGGGCACTGATTATCACTGTGCAACAGATTAATTATTTTTAATATGGAGTTCAGCAGACATTTTTTGGGAGAATTTTTCCTTGAGGACACTGAATTCAAGGGCTTTACATTTTTGGCATTTGTATTTCTGGTTTAGGGCTCTTGGTGCTTTCTGCAAAGCCACCCTCCCTCATTACAGTAGGGGGCGCTGTTCATCTAATTTTTTATATGCAAAATAATCAAGGAGCAACAAAGCCCTGATTCAATGGTTGTAGACACTGTGACGTAGGACATGGCAGTTTTTATATGTCTGCATTCTGGGGAAGGTGAAATGTTAATGCACATTAAGGCATTACCTTGTTGTTGTTGTTAATATATTTTATTATTTTTTAAAATACATTTCTTTTTCAAGCTAAGTTGCACCAACTTGGGAAGCACCTCAAATTGAAGTTTGCTGAGCAAAAATGTATTTTCTTAGCTCAGTTTATCTTGCGGTTTTTTATTTAGAAATGTTTGGGATGCCTTCTTGTGTGAAGTGAATGGCATAAATTAAATAACTTTACCACATAACATTTTGGAAGCATATCACAGTTCCTCTCCTAAATCTGTACCTTGACAATGGCTCTATGCCTATTCAACTGATGCACTGATCTAGGCCTATTTGGCCAATTTGCTGTAGCATTAAATGCTATAACTACAGTATGGTATTCACTCACTTTTCCTGTAGGCCTATGCTGTGATAAAATCTAGCTTGTGATAAAGGTTACAGTTATCAGTACAGTGTTAATCTTTAGTATTGTTCCATTCAGATTTAGAAATATGTACCTTAATCTCAAAAAGTTGAAGGGTGGGAAAAAATTCTGTATTAAGCTTCAAATTAATTTAGAGGAAATGACTACTTTTTAAATGCACGGTATTCAATAGCTTACTATTATAAAAGTGCATTTTCAGTTTGTAAAAGACACGCCACTTGTATATGAGCTTTGGACCAGAAACTATTCGGTTGAAGCGTCTGTATGAAGTACAGTGGGACGTACAGGGCTTCAGCTCTCTGGACTGAAAGCACTCTTTCTTTAAGATTACTCAGCAAAAATGTGCCGTGCTTGTCAAGGGCTTTTGTTTACTTTCTTGGATAGCGGCCAACATTTTCTGGCCCAGTCCGGTAAGTTCATCTAGGATACCACACCTCCCTGCTCTATTGGTGAAAGTTAAAGCTCCCACCTCCCTGCACTGATCTAGAACAGTCCTCAACACCCAAGGCTCAGATAGCTCCTTGCATAACAAGCCCGGGGGGCACAAGCACAAGAGAAATGTAGTAGTATATCAATCAATTCCACATCATTTTTCTCAACTGTTCTCAACTGTTGTGATTTTCTCAAGTACAAGGAATCATGACAGTGTAGATATACAAAATCTAGCAGATTACTGAAAATGCAAGCTTTGAAAACATATAACTCTTGGTTCCATTTTATGAAATGTGATACATAGAATTTGAGTTTACTCTCATTACAAAAAACATTTGCCTCAGGAGACCATAAAGTTGACCATATGGGATTTCCACCATTCATAAAAATATGCACACTTCACAAATGACATTTATGAACTACTGCTCTAAGTTGCACAACACTTTGGTGTACATTGTGGCTTTCATACATCAGATATTCACATCATTTGTTAAATCCATTATATTTGGTAGAACAAAACAGTAGGCATAAGCCAAACAATCTCTACAAACTTGCCATATGCAAATGTAAGTATGTGCACTAATGTAAGTGTGTAACTTTGAAACTGTTAATAGAGGATGCACAGTTTAACTGCTCAATTTCTGGATCCAGGGCATACTAGAGTTTCATGCCTACAAAAAATATATCCTTGTAGTAGTATTTCTCAGATTTGTTCATAAGAAGAAATTGTTAATAAGTCCAACAATTTAAATCATCAAAACTTCTCGGGTGTATTTAACCCATCAGTATAATTCTTCATGGTAAATGTAATCTTCTTTGGTCCCTCTGCACTAAGTAAATACATAGCCTACTTTTTCAATGTATACTAATTTCTGTTACTGAGTTTAACGATATGAGTTACTAGCAGTAAGCTTATAGTAGATCATAAATCCTAAGAATGTCAGCCAGTGACTTTGCTGGCCTTCCTGCCTTGATGTACATCCTGAGATTCTTTAGCTTACTGACTTCATTATTACATTACATTACATTACAGGCATTTAGCAGACGCTCTTATCCAGAGCGACGTACGACAAGTGCATTAGTTCAAGGTGCAGAGGTGCAAAAGAAACACACTAGAGTGAAGTAAAGATCATAGTGCCAGAAGTGACCACATAGATCAGGACTCCAACCCTGTAGGGTAACCTGTTCAGCAAACAAACAAACAATCCTGCCAAGTACAAACTAGCACTGAAATCACATTTGCCTAATCAGAATCAGACAAAAACAATCCTGCCAAATAAAAACTAACGTGATCGTATTAGCCTAACTAGGTACATTGAGCTAAACTATAGGCTAGGGAGGGGTGGGGAGAGGTGCAGCCTGAAGAGATGAGTCTTTAGTCTGCGTTTGAAGGTAGTCAGATTCTCTGCTGTTCTGATCGCCACGGGGAGGTCATTCCATCAGTGAGGGGCCAGGACAGACAGCAGACGCAAGCGGGAAGTACAGACACGAAGAGGGGGAGGTGCCAAGCGTCCAGAGGTGGCAGAACGGAGAGGTCTGGCTGGTGTGTAGGGTCTGATGATCCTCTGGATGTATCCTGGTGCTGACCCCTTAGCTGCCTGGTATGCAAGCACCAAGGTCTTAAATTTGATGTGAGCCATAACAGGCAGCCAGTGGAGGTCAGTGAGCAAGGGGGGTGACATGGGAATGTCTGGGGAGGTTGTAGACCAGACGCGCTGCAGCATTATGCGGTAACATTAAAACAAAACTTATGAGAACCAAGAGTAAGATGGTGCCATGTTGAAATAATTCCCTTTGTTCTCTTGCAGGAAACATTGACATATGTCACGTGTCATGCTCAAAACTCTAAATAGATGCATGTTCACAACTTGATGATAGTAACTACTTCTTAATTAAAAAAAAAAAAAAAAAACACTGGCACATTTCATCTTTATCAAAAAATCCCAGTTAAGCAAAGCAAATCAACATTAGCAGAAAAAACATAATTATAACATTTCTGACTTAAGATAAACATGCTGTAGCAATCCTTACCATAGATGTGCACGTGATGTTTCTATTACAAATAAAAATAAGCATTTAAAGATAAGACGCCATCAAGCCTATCTAGATTAATCACATACATGCAGCACATTTATGCGAATGTGACATGAACAAATTGGAAAAAACTTGGTGCCATAACTAAAGCATACTCAGACTCTGCTTTGCTTATTAGACCAGGTCATGAGAGGCCTCGCCCACTGGCAGCTGGGTGTTCCAGCCCTGTTCTGAAGTGGGGCACTCTGGAACAGCAAAGCAGCTCTGCCAGCACCAGGTGTGCAGTCACCAGAATATGGAACACTGCGCTCGAGCTGCAAGCAGCATATGGCACAGAAGGGATAATCCAGACAGGGCGCCATTGAATTTAACTTGCCAAATGTGCTATAGACTTGCAGCATTATACACTGCCCTCTCTTCAGTCAGGCAGTCCTGCAGTGGGGAGCCAGAACAGCTCAAGCAGCTCAAGTGTGCACATCTGGCTTCGGCGCAGTTCCTTCCCAAATGGACCAGATGGGCCCCAAATAGACCACTGAACTTCATGGAAGTAGAGCAGTTTCCTGGAAAGGGGGCTCATTTTCATGTATGTTGCATTGCTGCATGTGTCCCTGTGATAGGGACCTGATAATATGCTTTCAGGGCATTCTTTTATTTTCGAGTTCTTTTCGTGGTTCCCTACTGTGATTCTCCTTTACATTTACTACAGCTATATCCTGTAATTCATAGAAGGTTAAACCAGGACTTCATTTAAACGGTTCATTTAAACGGATATTTTCCCATTGTCCGCAAGGTGGCGTCTGTTAAATCGGAAACAATCATAATTTGAATTATCAACTGGAAAAATACAGAATGTATTCTCAAAAATAGAAATGCCTGGAGAGGCACAAGTGCTCCGACGATGAAAGGCAGTATATTTGACACTAAGTGGCAAAATGAACAAATTGATTAGACATTGTAAAATGACGAATGTTGGAATTTTACGGAATTTTACCTGATTTTAGAGATCTGACCATTTTCTGTGGAGTGAAATAATCAACAATTTCATATGGAACGCGAGCAACTGATTTCACATTCGGATGTGCTTCTATACAGTGAGGTTAAATATTCATAAGACACTTACACTGAAAGTACAAGCCAACTATAAGCTAACGACTATACAAAGAAATTATTGGACTCGTTAAACTTAACTTTAAAACTCATTCTTGCCAGTAACGATAAACTGTAATTCTGTTATGGCGTTTTATCCTACATGCTTCTCTGACAGTAACTTTACTTTGTAGGCTGCAGTTATTCCTACAAATACACTTTTCAAATTCTGTCTCCAAAAAACATTTCCTATTGCGTAGAATAGGCTACTTTTCAGAAGTGAAAGTGTTACAAGTCACGGAGTGTTGTGTGGCGAGTGACCAAATCTGTATGAGCCAAATGTCATCGGTTTCACACGCAAAATCCCGAATTACTAGTTGTCATCTGAATAAAATCAAACAATAATGAAGCTACACTGCAACAAAACTTGGACAGAAATTTTGAAGCTGAACCTTGCATCAGCTTTGACACATTTTATTCGTAGTAAGGGGAGGAGCGAGACCACCCTCTTTTCCTCAAATGGGATCTGGCAGAGACCGTCTGACTGGAACTGGACATTACTGGTTTGTTAGGAGGGGAGGTGAGCTTCTGACGTCAGCACGGGAGGTACATAAACAGTGTGCGCACTTCGAAAGTTTCAGAACATTGGGAACTTAAGGACACGGACTTTAACAAACTTTGATTTGGGAATAAATATTTATTCACCAGTGATAAGTCTACCATAACAAATAAGGGAAAACGTCTCTCTTAACCTACTGCTAACACTTGGCGAGGCTTATAAACTGAGCGTGAAAACTGAAGTCGTAGTCTGTCATAACTAATTCGAAGACTACACCTGTTACAAAAACATAGCAGGCTTGTGCTGATATTTTCCTACCGGAGTAAAGGGAAATCTACGTTAATGAGTGTATTATACAGCCTGGATTCGCAGTGCGTCTCACCACCATGCAATATGAGTTGGGCGATGGAGCCTGCCAACTTCTACGACAATAAGCTGAGCACGGTGCACGGGTCCTGCAAACCCAACCGAGATGGTGGCACCGGCGAGGACAGCAACCTGGCAGAGCTAAGCACCGCTCCCGCGATGTATGATGACGAGAGTGCCATCGACTTCAGCTCCTACATCGACTCCATGTCCTCTGTGCCAAATCTGGAACTCTGCAACGACGAGCTGTTCGCAGACCTATTCAACAGTAGCGTGAAGCAGGAGAAGGCCGACTTCACGTATCTGCCAAACACCACGTCAGGAACCATGCCGCTTTCGTCCGGCGTGTCTGCTGTCAGCGTGACCAGGGAATTTGGGAGGAAACTGGATGCGAGTTTCTCGAAAGGGGTCTTCAGCGCACCCATTAAGCAGGAATCGGACTGGAGTGACAGTGAGATGTCATCATCGTTACCTTCACAAATTGAAACCTGCGCACAGACCGCAGTGAGTCTGCACACTGGGCAGCCCACCCCGCCGACCACTCCGGAGCCCTCCTCAATTCAGGGCACCACTCGCAAAGTCGGAAAAGAGAAAGGGAAAAAGAACGTTGACAGGTACAGCCCAGAGTACCGCCAGAGACGCGAGAGGAATAATATCGCCGTCAGAAAAAGCCGAGACAAGGCAAAGCAACGAAATATGGAAATGCAGCAAAAAATGATTGAACTGGGCGCCGAGAATGATAGGTTACACAAAACAATCGACCATTTAACCCGCGAGCTTACCAGCCTCAGGAGCTTCTTCAAAGATCTTCCCAACTCCTCTTTTGTAAGCACGGCGAGTGCGAACGGTCGGTGACATGTGAATCAACCTCGGATCGATATTTATGAACTTTAAAAGAACATACCTCAATACATTGATGTCTATTAACAATCTGTAGCAGACTTACTGTAACGCTGCACCAGATTAACTTTATTGCTTTGAAAAGGGTACCGAATATTTCTCATATAATTCATGCATATGATAAAGCAGTCATTATCACTTTTCGGGCAAATGTTTTTCTATTTTAAATTATTTTGTGTTCAGTTAAAAATATATACATGCCAGTTTTGGTACATATTTTAAATTCCAAACTTTGTATTTTTGTCAAGAAGAACCTGAGCATGTTTGAAATTTTTTACATAGTTTGTATATAATTTTTGATTTTTGTAAGAAAATCTATAATAAAAGTGCCTAAAAATAATTGTTTTATGAGCTGGTGACGTTTTTGTGTGGGTGGGGTGGGATTTGAAGTCAGGAACATATTGTAATAAACGGCAAACCGGTTAGTGACTGTTCTAACAAGTAAAAAAAAACGCCTGTTGAGTTGAAAGTAAATGAGAACCAAAAGTTGGATTAGTTGTTTCAACAGTCTATGAGCTAAAGTTCCCTTCTGCCTGTTCAACATTGGACCGGAAGCAGTGACTTGCTTAGCAAAATGCTTGCTCATTGGGTCTGCAGGCCTTCCAATATGGTTGGCATAGTACTTTGACAAACTGTATATAAGTCCAGTATTGCAACTAAGGCTAAAGTTTTGATAAGGTGTGCACCTGATGTTAAGTAAATGAAATACCAGTGCATTTTCTTGTTGATGTATAATGGTAACATGAAGTGAAACAAAATATCAAGCAATATTACAAATGAAATGAATCAATTCCATGTGGTGTTTATTAGTACAACCATGTACACATTCCCATATGCCAGGAGGAATGAACTCAAACCTGGTCTCTAGTGTGACAGCCTATACATTTGGTAAAGTAACAGTTTATATTTGACATGTGATGATTTGACATTACTGTGAAATCTTTCCACAGTCAATGTTGCTTACCCACAGAAAGGAGGCTGTTCAAATTTTAATCAGGAAAGACTGACAGTGAGCAAGGTGAGTGATTAGTGGATATAAAGCAGGTGACACAGTAGTCTCAGAGGGCACCTGGGGTTCTGTTCTCAGCTCGTGCTGAGGGATCAGAGGGGACCAAGTAGCATCACGGCGCAGGTAAACCACACGTTCAGGTCTGCAGCTTCATCTCATTTCCAGTGTCCTGATTTATATGTGAATAAATCAGAAACTCTTTCTGTTCGATGTACTTAAACGGTCGGTTGCTGTACTAGGAGGGTATTTTGAAACTCCTCTGTCATGAGGGCCAAGACGTTTGAAGACTGCACATGCAGCTATATTGGTGCGTCTTCCCTGGAGGTCCACATGACTCGTCTGTTTGATGTTGCTGTGCGCCAGGCGTGCGACGAGGAGCCCAGTCCTGACTGCCGCCGAGGTGTGACTCGTGCTCCACATGCTCTTCAGATTCTTTCCCTTTCGTTTGTGGGGACGGGGGCGGGGCCAGACTCCTGTAGCGCCTCGTTTGAATAGCCTTTGCTGAGGCTGATTTCTTCCAGGCCGACCCAGAGTGCCGGCTTCCTTGTTACAACACGAACGTAAGTGGCGAGGGGGCCCACCTCCTTCCCCAACACATTCTCCACCGTGTAACCCTGGAAGCACATCGAACGGCACTTGAAACAAGCGGAAGGAATGTGGGCGCCCTTCTGCAGCTATGTTCTCACATTAGGACTGCAGGAGCCAAATCAAAGAGCCTGGAGCTCTGTGCTTGAGGGGGGGCAAGTTAGCCAAACTTCAATGGCCCGCTGTGTTCAACTTTGAGTAACGGAATTAAGATGGCATTACTCGTTTTTGAATGCTCACACATCACGGTTACTTTGACGATCAACGATGTTATATTCATTAGTGCTTAAATGCATTACTCAAAGCTGAGGGTAAAGTGCGGTAAGTGTTTGACTGAGTGGCCCCTTCAAGCAGAGACAGATGTAACATCAACACCTATTCACCATTTGTAAATAGAAAGTAATTATCAGCTGATAGTTCTTGCATTGAAATCTATCAGCAGAACGAGAGGACAATAGGCTTTAATCAGAGGCACTTCAGATACTGTATGATTCAGGGGTGAAGGGGTGTACATGCCCAAAGTCAAATGAGAGCATAAATAAGCAGAGGCACTGTCATTTCCAAAATGATCACTGTCTGCTTTCCAGCAGGGCTTTGACATGTACCAAGGGTTCGAAATATAAAATGATCACCAATTATTTTACATTCAAGTGTAAAAGAGTCCTGAGTATAAATGCGGTGTCAGTACATTATGGATCAGAAGGGAGATTCTAAGATATGAGAAGACCAACCTCACTGCCAGATGGGGTGAAGTTCAAGAAAGACACGATGGTATCTTGTAGCAGCTGGAAAACAAATTTGACAGAAAAATACATGTTCACTTTAAATCATGCAGAATCTGGAACTGTATGTTTCTGTATGTTTCACTTCAATCAACTCAATGTGATAGGAAATTGATAATAAACAAGGCAATGCACTGATCAAAGGCATGCACTTTATTGAACTGCTTTAAAGATGACTATGCCTTTCAAAACAGGACTCATCCACTACATCTGGAATTTCAGCACTTTGACCTTAAGTAACCCTGTCCCTTTGTCTGACATTATCAGCTGTGTGTAATAATAGTGTCAAAGAAAAAAAAATCACGATGTCAAACTCTCCTGTCAAATGTGCTAATTAAAATGTATTCATAATTAAACACGAATGGCAATGTGGAGCAACAGTTTGGGAAATGGGCTTGCTGCTAAAAGGTTGCCGGTTTGAGTAGCTGAAGAACTCTGCTACATGTGCAGAGCGCAGCTCTTAAAAGTGTGTCACCGTGCCCCTCCCTTTACAAGCCCTTGTGCTGTTTAGATTTCATGGTTTGTCTCACAGTGGGCAAAAACAGAACAGCAGACTTCATGAAGTGACAGCTTTGTTCATCAATTCATCAACTTTACTTCTGCACGGACCCACAGAGGTTTCAACTTTATCTTCAAGTGTTAAGCCTCAGTTGAACTAGTACCAAGACAAGTTATTCCATCGTGTGATATTTATATATAAAATATATAAAAATTACTTCACACTGATAAATGTTAATCACATGTGTATACTTACTAACTGTAGTGTATGCTGAGTTTCAGATTAGATTAAGCATGTACAATTTCCATTTACCTTTATTTTAATGGTGCACTGACTGAATGATGCACAACTTAAAAAGACTTCAAGCTGCATCTTCATTGTAGGGTTGACCACTTTAGTGTTACAGAAACTGCAGAACAATGCTTGACTAGGGGGGACACACAAAATAAATTATATTTTAAACACAAAGTACTGTATGTTTGTTATCAATAACATTACCTCCAAAATAGAACATAAAATTACAGTACTAATAACTGGGTTACATTCAACTAATATTAGGATTATCATAATCATCTTGTGGATAAAATTTTTATAATTGAAGTTTAACTTCAAAGCGCCAATGGTAAGAACACCAGAATTCTAGAAATTACTTTAATTTTTGTCAGTTGCAAGATTTCTTACAATAAGATTATCAATTCACCGTTAAACCAGTCATCTTTGTGGATAAATTCATGATACTCACTGCTCCCCATGCAAGGCCTCCAACCGGTCACTCCCACATAGGCTACAGACTGGCCAGGAATATGCTGTGTCCTCATCCACGCCGACAACCACACCTGCAGACAGAAACAGGCTTATCACATCAAGACACCCAGACTACGATATTTCTTACACACAGTACACACATTTCTGCTGACACACTCATCTCATTGACTCCTCAACTCCCGCTGCAAATACAAAACCTAGAGGACAAACAATTCTAATCATTGTCATTCTTTGGTGTTGTATGGATTTCTTAGCCCCGATAACTTTGTAGAATGCAGAAAGAAAGCAAACAACTCCTGTACCAATGGAGGTTAATCAGTTGAGCCAACTGAATGAATGTGTTACTGTTGGACCTACACTACCAGTTAACCATGCACAAATAAGTATTTGAAGTTATTTTGTAGGTGGGTTACTGACTGAAATGTCCTGTCTGAGTGTGTGGCTCCTCTGATTAGAATGAGCAATAGACTATGTAACCACAGTGGCTATTCATCTGAGCAGTGAAACTCGAAGGTTCACAGCAGTCAGTGATGGCTTCAGAAAGTGTGAGGCCTCATCATCCTCATCATTACATTATTTACGTCCTTAACTTCACCAGGATCACACAGCCGCATATTTACATATAAAACTTCAGATTTACACATTATACATTTAAACAACTACAGATTTACAAATTGTACATTTATACAACTGCAGGTGTACACATTACACATTTATGCAACTGCAATTTACACATTACACATGTATACAAGTGCATATTTACACATTTGAACAGCTGCAGTTATGCACTATGAAAGAATAGTTATAAATTTACGCATTATCCATTTAAATAGTTGCAGATCTACATATTATACAATTATACGGCTACATATTTACACATAATCCATGTATACATTTATAGTTAGACTATCAATTTACATAGCTGCAGATTTACATATTTATACAGCTACTGATTTATTAATTTATGCAGCTGCAGGTATACACATCATCGATTTATACATCCTTTAAACACTCACAATTAGCTAATGTAAATATTCTGTTAGAACAATGGAACTATGTTAGGCAGTCAGCAAGTTAGTTCCGCTATGAAGAAGAAAAAAAAAAAAAACAATATGTCTAATCGAGCTGTTCAAAGATTATCCTGCATGTCCACAAAATTTACCCAAAAACTGACAGGGCTTGTGTAATGCTCAAGAGCATCTCTGCACCATAGTGTTCAGTAACTGAGACAACATATGAATTTCAGCTGTGCATCATTTATATCTATGGTTGCAAAGTTAGACCCTACTGTACAAATGTGTGTAGGCCTGTGTGTTTGCCCCACTACCGTCCAGGTCTGCAATGATTAGGTGCTCTGCTACAAACGACAGGTTTGGGAAATGCCCTATTCTGGATCCATGGCCACTATTATTGTAAATATCTTGTATTTTGAGGCGGTTGCCTTGTTGTGGTAAGGAGGCCTGCATATGTGTGTGCGTGCCTGTGTGTGATGGCAAAAGACAAGTTGCAAGTGGTGAGGGACATGAGCTGCCTCACTTCACACTCTCCTGTGAAATTCTTTTGTAAGCTTTGATAACTTGAGTTGATAATTCAGTGTAAAATATAGTTTCGAAACTTTTAAACAAGATGTCAAGGTAGCACTGGAGTTTTTTTTTGGAGGTCTAGCTTTAACACCATTTCTGCAGTATATCTGCTCTGCCCCCATCTGTGTAGCCCCACCCTGCCTGCTGTGGTAGTGCTGTGAATGTGTAACAGGTTTGGGAAGCCTCCTTGCAAAGAGCTGTCCTGATTGGTTGATAAGATTCAGGCATGGCGAAATTTGGAGTGACTGATTTCAGAGCCTGGGGCAGACAGAGAAACCAGATTTTTTTCTTAGTGCCTTTAATTTATTGATATCTGTTAGGATGTGAAAGAAATGTAACCAAATATGCACAAAAGCGATGTAAAACAAACTCACATACTACATCTAAAACCTATAAGAGCTGCTTTTATGCATGGTCCCCACAGTTGATTTGAGGGAAGACAGCCGTGGTTCCTCTCTAAAACGTGGTATCACCAGCCTGCTTCTTATCACACCATAAATTCCAACTAAATTTGCATAGAGTTGAGGAAGACCTTTCATACACGGCTTTGGCATGTTGTCCACGAGTGCCTGAACAACCAGTGGGGGTCGCTAGAGAGTGATGAACCACAGACCCCTAACTGACTGAACCCTTCAGGACCATGGGCAATGCAATCGCCAATTGTGCACTGCCCTGTGGAGCTACCGGCTGCAGTGGGCACTGGCACGGTCCACATTCGATCCGAGGGGCTCATCGTTGCATCATAGCATACATGAGCCACCGGGCAGCCCATAAAGGCAACTTCATTAACTGGGAAAATAAAGAAAGCCTTTATTTCATCAACACTGAAATGGTTCATTTTCAGTCCAATAACCACAGAAAGGATTCTCACACGAGGCTAAAACTGCCTCCCTACAGCTTGGACAAGCCTGAGAGACTCTGGGGAGCACAAGGGGGGGTGGGAACTGCAGAATAGCAAGTCTCACACAAAGACCACAGCTTTGTCTTTAGCCACCACAAGAAGGACCCGCACAATGTGACCAGCACAGAAAAGCCACAGTCCCTCCCCCCTGCTCCCCCCCCCCAAAAAAAACAGATAAACTCGGTTTCCTTCAAGAAAAAAAGAAAACTCCTGAACCCCTAAAAAGTTTGAGTAGGGTGAACGGGACAGCAGGAACATGTTTCCATAACTCCATGAATACTATGGCATTCCAACCTTGCAGCATGCCCAGAGAGTTGGCGGTAGCTGCGGGACCCAGCAGATCCAGTTTTATGGGATGGCGAAGAGGTGGGCCCTCAGTGGCCAGACCGTCCGAGCCAGGTGCGGAAGTCAGGGTGTCCAGCTGTATCACTGAGCGCTCCACGCATTGGATCAAACCTGCACAAAAAGTCCAGACTCACACAAGATACTACCATTTATATCAACAGTGATAGCCAGCGAATTTCTCTGCAGATGTTACCTTCAACCATCTTATTGTTGTACGATGAAAACGTTATTAGATGCTATTGCATTGCATTACAGGCATTTAGCAGACTCTCTTATCCAGAGCGACTTACACAACATTTTTGATGAACAGATGCAGATTAGATGAACAAAGCAATATGCAGTGTTGAAAAGGCCAAGTATTGTTGTGTTTTGGGAGGACACTGCTGGATTAAGTAGGAGGGGAGGAATTACCGTCTTCTCTCACGGCGTCTTTAAATGTCAGGCTGCAGACGAAGGAGGTGCTCAGTGCTTCGAGCACGGCTGGGTGAAGAACGCAGGAGGAGCTCACACACACGCCCACTGTCCTGTTCAGCTCCTCACCGCCCTCCTCCGCCTCTCTCTGCAGGCTGGGATCAGTCACAAACAGCCAGAATTCGCTCTGCCTCGGGCCAGAACCCTGAGAACCGCAGTAAACCACTATCAGCAGGCCCCACGCGAAAACTGCTACACACCAAAACAACCTTTGCCTTGCACACCAAAAAAGCCTAGCCCATGTGCATCAACACAGCCTAGCCCCTGTGCACTGACACAGCCTACCCCTGTGCGCTGACACAGTATAGCCCATGTGCACTGCCACAGCATAGACCCTGTGCACTGACACAGCCTAGCCACTGCGCACTAACACAGCATAGACCCTGTCCACTGACACAGCCTAGCCACTGTGTACTGACACAGCCTTGCCCCTGTGCATCAACACAGCCTAACCCCTGTCCACTAATAGGAGAACCATGTCCCTGTGCATTAATAAAGCATGGCCCCTGTCCATCCTTGGTCTCTATCAGGGAGATAATTCAGAGTAAACAGCACTTCAGCACCTCATCCATTGCTGCGGTTTGGTTTGTGCGGAATGTATGCCATGTGCAGGAATCGAAACGTAGTGCAAGAGGATGGCTGGTGCCCGTCTGCAGCTGGTCAGGGCCTTTCGACAGCTGCCACAGGCAGGCTGCAGGCACACAGCCGACCAGAGGAGTCACTGTTGTGCAATTAGACGGGAACCTCTTTCTGAGTGACACTACAGAGCAATTATGCACTGCCCAGCAGGGCTTGGCACTGGCACAGTCAGTATTCAAAAACACTGCGAGGCACGTCCACTCATTGGAACAGAGTCTCAAGTGCCCCAAATACCTGCAGCCCCTATGAACATCCATGTGAGAACAAAAACACGAAACTCCACAGCTAGCCTTCAAGGATCGTACGGAAATGACTTGTGGAACAGATTTTTAAATTGGAAATATTTCCTGCAAAGGTTTTCACATTGCTCTGTTCATGGTATGCATAGCTATTTTGGACAGAATGTGGCATAACTGGGTAAATAATACCTTTTACCATGAAAGGCACCTAATTAAAAAAAAATTAACAGCTTCATAAAATTCTGGGATTGCAATGGTGGATGGAACAAAAACCAGAAAACACAGGGGTACTCCAGGAATGAGGTTGTGAACCACTGCTCAATATATTTATGTTTATACATTGTTTCAGATTATGCTCCTGCTGACAAGCCAGGTTTCCATAGGGAGTAAATAGATTTTGTCAAATTGAAGTGAAGGCTTTGAGTTATTTAGCTAGAAAATGTAGCCCTTTTCACCAATTCTAATTAGTCTTACTTCGACATGCCATTAATAATTCCTAACTAGCAAGTATAACAGGCACATTTAACTTATGTTCCATTTCCATGCTACTGAGAAAAAAGGTAGCTGGCTCATCATCACTCTGATATGCATTCTGAAATGCATATCAGAATGCTATCGTAATATTTTCTGCCATAATGTTTTTAGATTTCTTAATAAAATGTACTAGGGTCTGATTATTGGTATTCGTACAGCGAACATTAACTGTTCCAAATATCCATTTATCTTGATATAATTTCTTTGTACGATTTAAATGTATGATAGTAAATAAATAAAAACAGCATCTGTTATATCATTCAAAACATTAGAATTGTTAAGTACGTTCTTCAAGCTAGATGGTGAATAATGCTCATTTCAACATTTCATTTGTTGTACTTTAAACATAAAATGGAAAGGCATATTGTATAATTGTTTTCATGATACAGTAATTAAGTCTGTAATTATTATATAATCCCATGTTTAAATGTTTAATAAATAAGCATTTCCACATGTAAAGTTTAAGGCCAAATGTCAATCCCTATCTGCAGTATCTCTCAAAGAATGCACTGTAAAAATGAGTAAAAACTTGGGTCAAAAGACACTGCAGAATTTGAGTGAAGGCACTTGGATTATATGTACTTGAATTCTGGCAGTAATGTAACAACAAAGAATTTGAACAAGACCAGAGGGACTGAGTTTTGCGTGAGATAAGAAAATTGTGAATGAAAAGATTAATCATGCGCACTCAACTCATTATTTTTGCTTCTTTGACTTTGACACTAAAGCAAAGCCATACATATGGATCCTTGCATGCTTTTGAGACAACTACCCCTTCATTTCCCACTGATCTCTGACCTCCTGAATCCTCTGGAAAAAGACAGCATTTTAAAAGAGCTATTAGGGATTAAGAGAAGAAGCAGCAGCAACCGGCAGCAGGATTTGGTTAGAACGTGCTTTAAAAACACACACATGGAAGATATTTACTTCTTTCCTGTTCTGACCAACACAATGTCCTTGGACAAGAAATCAGAGAATGCTCACAAAAAAAAAAAATGACTTTGAACAACACACAAAAAACAAAAAAATAAAAAAATTGGTACATGAAGTCCTGGGGGACCTAAGCTCTGGTAACTTTCTGAGGTGACAGCAACTTTCCAACCACCCACATGCTTCATACAAAAAAAAAAAAAAAAAAACAGGAAAAACAGCAACATGATAAATCAACTTGCTGTCATTGTTCTTCAAATTGTGCCAATGTGTGTACTGTTTTTATGTCAATGCCACAGTCGCTAAGTTTAAACATGCAAGCAGGGGAAAACGCAAATGCCGAAATAAGCTCATGGCAAAAACATTGATTTCACTGCATGACACATTTATTTCTAAGGTCACACATTCGCACTCTGGATTATATAGGTAATGACAATCTAAGAATTTACAGCAAAGTTTAGCAAATAAACCGACAATCTGCCAGCATGTATTTTGTTATTCATATTTCATTTCTCAAGGTTCCTTTAGAGAACATGTTGATTTATAAGCGACAAGGTGAGTTATGGATGAGGTTTACCTGCTGTCTCTTGTAAATGACTGTGGCTGTGAAGCTACAGCGATGGCCAAGGGGGACGCGCTACAACAAAGAAAATTAAAGAACTGATTCAAAGTTGAGCGTCTCTAGATGTGTTGCTCTTACCTGCAGTATTGTGTGTGTGTGCATGTACAGATGTGTTGTTCTTACCTGCAGTATCGTGTGTGTGTGTGTGCTTGCGTCTGTCTGTGTACAGGTGTGCTGCTTGTTGCTCTTACCTTCCAGTATTTCTGTGTGTGTGTGCATACAGGTGTGTTGCTCATACTTGCAGTGTTTCCTCTCTGTGAGTGTGTGTGTGTGCGTGCGTGCATGCGCATGAGTTTCTGTGAACAGTTATGCTGCTCTTTCCTGCAGTATTTCTGTGTGTTTGTGTCTGTGTACAGGTGGGTTGCTCTTACCTGCAGTGTGTGTTTTTGTGTGTGTGTGCGTGTACAGATGTGCGGTTCTTACCTGCAGTATTTCTCTCAGTGTGTGCACCACAGCAGGCAGATATAGTCCTGGTGCAGGATGCAGCAGCTCATCTACAGAGCCTTCACCCCTTTGGGCTGAGAGCAAGTAACAGAAGCTTGGGGCTGGAAGCTTGGCTCTGTCCTGTAACACAACACACCACACTGCCATCACTGCCTCTGTCCTCTAACACAACAACACTGCATCAGCTCTGCCACACTGTGCCTCTGTCCTCTAACACAACACAACACACTGCCATCACTGCCTCTGTCCTCTAACACAACACAACACACTGCCATCACTGCCTCTGTCCTCTAACACAACACACACACTGCCATCACTGCCTCTGTCCTCTAAACAACCACCACAACACACTGCCATCACTGCCTCCTCTAACAACACAACACACTGCCATCACTGCCTCTGTCCTGTAACACAACACACCACACTGCCATCACTGCCTCTGTCCTGTAACACAACACACCACACTGCCATCACTGCCTCTGTCCTCTAACACAACACAACACACTGCCATCACTGCCTCTGTCCTCTAACACAACACAACACACTGCCATCACTGCCTCTGTCCTCTAACACAACACAACACACTGCCATCACTGCCTCTGTCCTCTAACACAACACAACACACTGCCATCACTGCCTCTGTCCTGTAACACAACACACCACACTGCCATCACTGCCTCTGTCCTCTAACACAACACAACACACTGCCATCACTGCCTCTGTCCTCTAACACAACACAACACACTGCCATCACTGCCTCTGTCCTCTAACACAACACAACACAACACAACACACTGCCATCACTGCCTCTGTCCTCTAACACAACACAACACACTGCCATCACTGCCTCTGTCCTCTAACAAAACCCACACATGCCATCACTGCCTCTGTCCTTAACACAACACAACACACTGCCATCACTGCCTCTGTCCTCTAACACAACACAACACACTGCCATCACTGCCTCTGTCCTCTAACACAACACAACACACTGCCATCACTGCCTCTGTCCTCTAACACAACACAACACACTGCCATCACTCCCTCTGCCTGTACCACACACACACTGCACACGCTCTGTCCTAACACAACACACCACACTGCCATCACTGCCTCTGTCCTCTAACACAACACAACACACTGCCATCACTGCCTCTGTCCTCTAACACAACACAACACACTGCCATCACTGCCTCTGTCCTCTAACACAACACAACACACTGCCATCACTGCCTCTGTCCTCTAACACAACACAACACAACACACTGCCATCACTGCCTCTGTCCTCTAACACAACACAACACAACACACTGCCATCACTGCCTCTGTCCTCTAACACAACACAACACACTGCCATCACTGCCTCTGTCCTCTAACACAACACAACACACTGCCATCACTGCTTCCGTTCCATTTGATTTGCTGTCTGAGTATGTTTGATTGTAGACGTAATGACAAATAACATCCGTTTATTCAAATAAACTTTGTTTTTGATCAGAAAGAGACTCGCGTTCACATTATGATAGACTGAATTTACACTCTGCTCTGACCTTCGAAGAACATGTTTTCTGCCGTTCATTCTGGTATTGTTCGACTGAGATATGCGTTGAAGTTGGAAGTTTATATAAATATAACTTCTGCTTTCTCTAATGCCTCATCAATCGCTTACTTAAAGCTTGACACGTCCTTGGACGATTCTAAAAGAACGAATGGCATAGCAACGTGTGATGAGATATAATCGAGTTCTACGGAGACCATGAGAACTATCGAAAAGAGAAGCTGAACGATTCAGGATGTTGCATTGCGCACATACTCACGTCCTGGCTGCTCTGGTCTTTCCGGACCTGAGGACCATTGTGTGGGCCACACTGTCAATGAGACTGAAACTCATGCATGCCTATGGAGAAGAACTGAGAGTACATCAGCAATGAACGCTCTTCATATCCTTCAATCCAGTCGCATCCAACCATGCCAAACTAAAAGCATTGCCACGCCTACATAACCACTAAGACAGCTCTGAATACTGCTACACACTGCATAAGGTAACTCGATCATCACAATGCACACCACTGTTACTAATCCTAGTACGTGACAAGAACTGAGCTGTTCGGTGTGCATTGGCAAACCCGTCCACCATCTTTCAAAACTCATACACCATGCGGGAGGCCACCGGCTGCCATGACTGAAGCCGACACAGACGAAAGACACACACAATGACGTGCTATCATCTTTCCAGCGCTCCACACATGCACAAATAACACAGTAATTACACCCCATCACACTAAGCTCTTACATCTGTCACCTGCAAAGGTCACAAAATCCATCATGTACAACTGTAGCACATCATCTCTCTATCGCATCTGGCAACCGTCACATCACAATCACACACCATGGCGGTGTCTGCCACCTGTAGCCATACATCACAGCACAACGTTTCCCTCCAACCTTCGGTTGTTTCATTACATCGCATCACCCAACATAACACGTTAGTATCACTCCGTACAACAGGCAGCTGTCCATCGTCACTTCGCAAGTGTAACCATTTCATGTCACTGCCCATCTACTACACACTGCACCTTCCAATGCGTTGCTCGCTCACATGAACCCTCCAACTGAGTCCCCAGAAACATGTGTTGAGACATCGCATACTTGAACATGCGTCTGCTCCATTACCACTATCAAACCACGCACTTATCAGTACAGCTATCGCAAGGCCCGTGTGACCAGGCTGTACCCTCACCTCAGAGGTACATCTCCACTGTGCAGAGTGTTGAGACAGAGCGCTACATTAACATGCAGAGGCCTGCCAGGTTCTCACACAAAATCTCGCACGCCTATATAAACAAGAGAGAAATGCAGCCAGTCAAGCAAACACTAATGCTGGCTGTTTTTTGGTGGTTTACAGTGGCTTGTTTACCACAGAGAACCTCCACTGGGGTTCATGAGAAGAACACACAGTACAAGGAGCCCGTCATACCCCCCCAGCATATACTAATAGGCACAGGCTTAGCTGGATTAAGTTACTGACAGATGAAAACGATATGGCCCACATGTTAAACCCAACAACCCTTCTGTCAAATGGGGGAATAAGGTTATAGATGATTATGTCAATGTTAGATTATAAGGGCTGAGCAGAGACCTGCCTTAAACCATGAGAGATAAACATAAGGGCCTGTGTAACATTAAGGGGGTGAAAGCAGGAGTCTGTGTAACATTAAGGGGGTGAAAGCAGGAGTCTGTGTTACATTAAGGGGTGAAATCAGGAGTCTGTGTAACATTAAGGGGGTGAAAGCAGGAGTCTGTGTTAGATTAAGGGAAAGCAGGAGTCTGTGTAAGATTAAGGGGGTGAAAGCAGGAGTCTGTGTTACATTAAGGGGTGATGAAACAGGAGGTAACATAAGCTGTGTAACATTAAGGGGGTGAAAGCAGGAGTCTGTGTTACATTAAGGGGTGAAATCAGGAGTCTGTGTAACATTAAGGGGGTGAAAGCAGGAGTCTGTGTTAGATTAAGGGGGTAAAAGCAGGAGTCTGTGTAAGATTACGGGGGTGAAAGCAGGAGTCTGTGTTACATTAAGGGGGTGAAAGCAGGAGTCTGTGTTACATTAAGGGGGTGAAATCAGGAGTCTGTGTTACATAAAGGGGTGAAAGCAGGAGTCTTACATTAAGGGGGTGAAATCAGGATTTTGTGTTAGATTAAGGGGGTAAAAGCAGGAGTCTGTGTTACATTAAGGGGGTGAAATCAGGAGTCTGTGTAACATTAAGGGGGTGACAGCAGGAGCCTGTGTTACATTAAGGGGGTGAAAGCAGGAGTCTGTGTTACATTAAGGGGGTGAAAGCAGGAGTCTGTGTTACATTAAGAGGGTGAAAGCAGGAGTCTGTGTTAGATTAAGGGGGTGAAATCAGGAGTCTGTGTTACATTAAGGGGGTGAAAGCAGTGGTCTGTGTTACATTAAGGGGGTGAAAGCAGTGTTGTGTACATTAGGGGGTGTAACAGTAAGGGTAGTTAGGTGAAAGCAGGAGTCTGTGTTACATTAAGGGGGTGAAAGCAGGAGTCTGTGTTACATTAAGAGGGTGAAATCAGGAGTCTGTTACATTAAGGGGGTGAAAGCAGGAATCTGTGTAACATTAAGGGGGTGAAATCAGGAGTCTGTGTTACATTAAGGGGGTGAAAGCAGTGGTCTGTGTTACATTAAAGGGGTGAAAGCAGAGACCTGCGTTTAATTATGAGTGGTAAACATAAAGGCCTATGGGAGTAGTGAAAAGAGAGGTCTGTGTTAGATTATGGGGGGCAAAAATAAATAAATAAATCACAGCCTGTCTTAGATTAAAGGGGTGAAAGCAGGGGCCTGTGTCAGATTATGGGAGAGAAACACCAGGGCCTGTTTTAGATGATTTCTCTCAGGAGGGAATGGTGCAGCGCTGATCACCCTGAGGACCCGCCTGTCGTTCAGCCCTCTCCTTTTCCTCGGAGTGACTGTAGGAACGTGTTCTTCAGCTCGCGGAGGCCCCTTTCCTGAAGAGTGGCTCTGCAGCTCATTCCGGTTCCGCGGGTCGCACACCAGCTCCGGCGCTCGCGTAACCGCGCGCAGCGGCGGGAGGGCGGGCTTTCATCTGCCCGCGCCCGCGGGCCGCTACAACATCCCCGCGGTCCCAAGCGACGGTCTGCAGCACGCCTCCGGAGAGCTGCGTAAAATCCTCAACAACCGAGACCAAAAAAGGCCTGCCGAAAACATTCCTGTTACTTAAACTGTTGTTTGTTTTCACAAGATAAACAGTTAAGAAGTTGCAGGTCCTAAACAGAACGATATTCCAAGCTGGCTGTTTTTGTTACCCTTGAGCCTACGGACACACCTACATCTACTCTGGTCAAATTAACAATACATATATGCAAATATGACAACACAGCAAAATGGCACGCAACAGTAATTCTGAGGAGTTCCTTTTGAATCGTTTTTTGTTTATTCAGTAAATTGTGGCACACAATTCATACGTGCATTGCCATGAACAACTGCACATGCTCACAGAAAACTACAAAACTGAGATCCAAACAAATCTACGTGACATGATTCCGTCACTATTTAAGGGTTGACTGTTGCTGTTCTCTTAAGTTTTATAAACAATATTCCAGGCTGTTGGGCTCGCTGTTTGAACACTCATTCAATTCAACCGAGCAAGTGAAAGAGAGAGACATTGCACTGAGATCATACACGGTTTACCGGGGGCCTCCCAGGTGGAATGTGCCTGCAGTCCTGAGTCCCTGCCCCCACTGAATCGACCCCCCACCCACCCCCCCTGCTCCAAAAGTGGAATCCGCTCCCCATTAACCAGAGTTACTGATCCAGTGCGAGGCAGCAGGGGAGCGCTCTGCTGACCGATACACAGCCCCCCTGAGTGACCCTACGGCCAAGCCAACCGCACGACGCCCCGGGGGTCTGCTGGCACAGACACTGCCAGACTCTGATTCCAAGGGCACATCAATGCCCAAAGAACCAGTGCACTGATTTAAAGGAAAAATTAAAGAAAAATTCACTGAGATTGTTAAAAAAAAAAATTAAAAAAAAAGATTTAATTTCTGCAGACAGAAAATCAGTTCATTAATAATACTCCTGGTGACATCGTCAGGAATAACTACAATATGAAAAGTACAGGTACAGTGTAGGGGTGTAGAAATGGACCAATAAAAGTGCCTAAGATATGGCTGCATCGATTCCAAAGTGCCAAACCGGTCCAAATTAAGAGGAAAACTAGTCAAAAACAGATATGGCCATCAAAAAACAAAAAAACCCACAATACACAGAATGCACTCCAAATGTAATTAAGATAATTTATTAACGGGATGAATATGTTGACAGTACATCTGACGGCAGTGTACACGTTATATAAGGGGAATAATGTATGGCCAATGGCCTACAATGGTGATAATAGAAAAATGGAGCATATGGCAAGATGTACATGTTAAGCGTCTGTAGGCCGTGGCACATTGCAGCAGGAACATTAGCAAAAAGCAACTCGACACTATCACATACCAACATACACCAGTTTGAACTTGACACTGTTTGATTACGTGGAATCGAGACTTTCAATCATTTTTGTAACTTTGCTTACTGTAAACGCGCTGAAAGCTTTCTAGCTATCTGGCAGCATAATGAATAATAGACCACCACTTCAGCATGTAGTCATCTTAGCAAATTACATTTGTTAACTGCATTTTTATTAAATTGAATGTAATGTCCTGGTTTTCATCTCTTTGTTTCCTCCCAGCATTTCACGTTGCGAAAGCAAAATCCATGATTTGGCTTTCACAACGCTTTTCAACAGTGACTTGGTTTTGACTCTGATTTCATGATTGTATCACATAAGACCTGAATTGAATGGGAGATAAAGTGAACTGAATCCAGAGCTGAATCGAATCGTATCGAATCAGAGCTGAATCGGATCAAATCATATTGACTCACTGCATTTGTAAGTTTTGTAAGTATGACTATAAGTTATTATAAGTCTTTAATTTCTTGTATTGTATCGCACACGGTCTATGGAAATGTATATCACATTATCTGAGAGGGAAAGGTTCACACCCCCTAGTACAGTGCCATTCATCATCTCAGCAACATACTATCTTTAAATTTCAAAATCAATGAAGTACACGTGTGGGTACTGCCGATTACAACAGATTTCTAAAATGCCAGAAATAGATTTAATTGGTAACTTTGCAGACTGCCCCAAAAATCATGGATGAAAAAGCAGTGTAACAATTGTATCCACTGTACAACCCTGTAAGACAGAGACAGAGGAAATGTCAACCTATGTCAACCTATAAGACTAAGGACACCGTGCTCAGTTACAGGTGTTATCCTTTAACTGCTCTTATTTTACTGACAGAGCATTCACCTCCTGCTTAGGACAAATTTAACAGTGTTTCTACACAATAGGGGAAGACACGGAGGCTTCTGTTACGACACTTCAATGCACCCGTAAACGCGTGACCTCCCATTACTGATAAAATGGACCACCCGACGCAAGAATACCCAGAACGCCGTGTGCTTGTGCGCAGGTTAGGTGAGGTTAAATGATATCCGAACTGGGGAAAAACCAGTACTGCAGACATTACTAGCTACTAAAATAGGAAGGAAGTCACAAATCAATATTTTAAAGTCTGTGCCCAATATAGTGCCGAACATCAAGACTTCCATCTACCTTAGGGACACCCATATTCAGGAGTGACAAAGGATGCTTTAAACAGCAAAGGAAAGATTTATTGCCCACCAGACATTTGCCTATAAGTGCTGCAAAACACAAGCACTATTTATAAAGGAGATGGGGCAACAAGGCGAGAAGACCCAGTTCATGTTACTGCAGACTCTAAGACCAGACATGTGATGGAACACAGGCCAGGCAGAATTTATTTGCGTGCTGCTGGGCAATTAGAATAGCTTGCATTTCAAAAGGTCTGCTTCAAACATAGCTCCTCCACTTATCTTTCTGTTTCTAACAAAATAGGATGACTTTTAAATTGATGGAAGACAAACTTGTATCTCTTGAGTATGCAAATATGACAATGAAAAAAAGATTGGGATCCCTGCCCTAACAGTGCTCTTCTTCACACAGGGGTGTGGAACACAAGCTTCTCACACTCTCACCTTCACACCCCAAACGTGCTCTTACCTTTACACCCCTCACCTGGTCCACACCCTCTCATCTTTACACCCCCCACCTGCCCCACACACCCCTCACTGGTCCACACACCTCACCTGCCCCACACACCCCTCACCTGCCCCACACACACACACACACACACACTTCTCACCGGCCCCACACATACACACCCCTCACCTGGCCCGTGTAGCTCTCTGCAGCACCTTCATGCTCTTCAGCACACACCAGCTCCCTTCCCACTTCCTGATGTGCTGCTGCAGGCTCTCTTCTGGGGAGAGCTGGTGGAGCGCCACCTCGCTGAACAGCCCATACGCGTCCTGGACCAGGAGACAGAGCCTGAGACGAGACGCACAGGAACAAATACCGCTTTAGCCTGGAAACACCTCTTTTTACACAGCTTTTCCATCATGTGCCATGTCCAGCACAATAGCGTGTATACAGAATAACACCTAGGATAGACTCTGGTTAAGACATTAGTTACCCCACTCATGAGCCATAAGTATAGCAGTTCATCAAATCAACAAAGTCATTTTACTCATCACCCACCACACAACCAGGTCATATGTAATTCAAACACTTGCAATATATGGCTAAATCATTTACTTAAAGAGTACATGGTGATTTTCCACTTATCGGTTATGTGCTATTTGCCAGAGCATGAGAAACACATAGCAAGTTAAATATGTCGTCTGTTTTGGAGAATATGCGTTTTAATTCATCGTCTATTTCAACGTTGAGAAAGTTGTCATTTGCTACTCACGAAACAGTACCCTCATTTCACGCCGTAAAGAAATTGACAGGAACACGTCCTGCTGTCAGACAATGCAAATATTTGACTAACGTTAGGTCACTTAAATTAGAGTGGTTTAGATTATTTCTGGTAAATCATTTGCTAGCTAGCTAACGTTAGTAGCAGAGTTCGCTTCATAAGGCAATGTTATCGAACGTAGTTCTAGTTGTTTATGAGGACGTTTAGTTGTGCTTTATCTTACTTGGCTACTAGATAGCAAATTAATTGTATAAGTCAACGTCCTACTTAGCTATCTACGTACTTGATATACTACTAGCTAGTAGCTTGTGAAAATTCATTCCCAAAAATAGCGCTTATCATGGGCTAGCTAGTAACGGGCACGTCTGTCAATCATAGCTAATGACAGTTTCATTACCACGCCAGACGTTCGGGTGAATTTTTATGTGGAATTTAGGCTTAGAAAATAGTTTAAAGTACATTGAAATGACTGAAGAATAAAAAAATTATGCACATTTGTTTTGTTGTTGCCTGAAGACAACTGGGAAGTGTCACATTCAACCACCATGGTACTCCTTTAAAAGTTTATATAAAGCTGACAATCTTCCCAAAAGAATGGCAAAAGATGCTATTTGGCTGAACTACAGAATAGTTTAGTGGGACATGTTTATTATGTTCATGAAGAATACAAGAACCTGTCCAGAGGCATACAATCTACTGTATGTCTCTAATGAGTAATATCCAGTATGTCATAAATAAAGTAGGTCTCACAACCTAAGGATTGACATCACTGAGACAAGGTAAATTGTGTACAGATTTTTTTCTGCTTTCCCAACTTGCAATAAACCATCTCGATTTTGGTTTATAGCCTCTCCCTTAGATGCTTAAAATAAACATATAAAATTTAAACAGAAATTATTCTGCATTTGCCTTGAGCCATATTCATTTGCATTTGTCTCCTTGCATTCAGTTCTGACCCAACTGCCTCCCCCGACTGATGAGGATCCCTGTGGTGTGAAAGTGGGGTTGCTAAAGCGCAGACAGACTCCAGACTACACAGACAGTGGGAGTCCTAAAAGAAAGTACAGTGTCACCGAGTCGCTGGCTGTGCTGCACAACCTGACGTGACCCCACCCCCACCCCCACCCCCACCACCACCGCCCCCGCCCCCGCAATGCGAGTAAACAGCACACAGCATGTGGGGACACATGGTAAAGGAAGAACAGATCTGTGCTTACCAGGTCAAGGAGGAAAATTACTGGCTCTGTGTGTGTGTGTGTGTGTGTGAGTGCGCGCACACACGTGGGTGGGTGGTGTGCTGAGAGGGTGGGGCCACAGACAAAAGTTGAAGGCTATTCCCACAAATACATCCCAGAACACAGGAAGCATCGGACACTATTCTGGGTCACCTGACCAGGCTCGTAAACAGCTTGTGTTGGTAAACATGACGGACGGTGGTGTGCCTGTGTTTACGCACACCCACCAATGGTCAACGTGACACCAGTGGGTTTGGGTGCACATTGTGTCTCTTCTGTCAGTGCTCATTTCCTCCCAGGGCTACTTCTACAAGCCACTAATCGACAGGGTTCAAATTCCAAAAGAAAGAACAAAGTGTCTCTCAAACCACCATTTTATGTCCTACGCATGCACACTAATGCTAATTTCTCAGCTTGCTTTAGTTGCTGTGCCAAGTAGGATATCACTGTATATTCCCCAGTTTATTTGCTGCCTATTCTGTCTGTGCCTGTGACAGTGCTTCAGAAGAAACGAGTCCAATACAGAATGTTATGTGAGAAACAAGTGTGAACTGCAGTAGTATTCAGGGAAAATAATTAGCGGAGGGGGAAGTCAGCGAGCCCAAGTCTGAGGTTTTATTTACTTCCTTTGATGTTTGCAGAGGCGTAGCACTAGCGCTATTAATACCTGGGGAAACCAAGATAATGAGCACAGATACAAGCCTACCCAAAGCACAATATTTCTTACAGTGAAAATCAACATATGATTCAGTCATAAGCTGGAGCAGTGTTGACATTCAGGTCAATTTTCCACTGGCTATCCAGGAAAGTGGATTTTCAAAATTACTGGCCTGACCACTGAAACTACTGGCCCATTTGCAAATCACTAGGTTTTGATGCTGCCAATTTAGTGTTCTCATTCAGACAAGTCTAAATTATAAGTCAGATTCAAACAACTAGTAATACACAATTCACTCAAAGTAAATGATCAGAGCCATCCCACACCAAGTAAGGCTACACAGGCAAACTCAGGTCACAAAAGTAACACCAGAAGGGAAAACTTCAGGTCAGTGTCCTTTTGAATCCAGACGTTCAGGCTGCCCAGAGGGAACTATCATCCATCTCTTAAGCGACCGGCTGAGGACAACACATTCAGTATGTCAGCACTGGCTTCTCTGGGTGAGGACAGGTGCTTTCTCAGAAAGCCCAGAGTGAAAGCCACACCTGCTCCCGCTGAACTCTCTGCTGTCTTCCAGCTGGGAGCTGGCCGCTGTTCCAAGCCTTGTGCTAAAACACTGAGAAAGGAAACTGAACGCTCAGCATCCCTGTTCACTGTGTTTATTAAGGTTTGTGAGAGCAGATTCCAGAAACAGAGTACTATTTGAAGGGCAAATGTATTATTTGCTTGCATATTAGACATAGCTTACATTATATGTGGAAGGTTTAGACAGATGAGCATATCATCTCACCAATGCAGTGGTCCATAAAGCACAGAAAAGGGGTGTGCAGTCCTAATTCTTAGTGGTTCCAGTGAAGAGGAAGGGGAATGGGCACGGAGGCCATGTGACAAATGAAAATCATTCAGTCCTAAAATACCAAAACACGGGGGGAAATTATACACCTTCCTCCAGGGCAACAGCATTCCTTCATCGCTTATCCGCACTGCTCTACCAATGAACCTCTCCTCCAACTGTACCACATGCAGTCTCGCACACCTGACCGTGTGTACTAGAACTCTACATTCTGTCCCACGCAATGCACTCTATACTAGAACTCTACATACGGGTGGTAGCGTTTAATCGAGTAAACGAGTACTCAACATCAGATTCTTAATCACTTCAAAAAAGTAACAAAATTTTTTTTTTTTTTTTTTTGGAAAAACTACAATGCATAACCAATATACAAAATAAAGTAACTAACATCACTAACATTGCTAACATCACATTGGTCATGTATCTGTGTGGCACATAGGTTTTTATGTGTACTTGCCCACTCATGTATGATATATTATAAGTTCCCCCACCCCCCCCACCCCCTTCTCTGCAGCATCCACAGCAGGGTAGGGTAGGGTAGCATGTAAAGTAAATGTAAAGTTCAGGACCTGGAGCCGGGTTCTTCAGTTGGCTTTTGGAAGCAGTAAAGAAACCGCTGATATCCCAGGCCAACTCACCGGTTTAATCGTTTAATTATTTTCAGGTGACAAATAGAAACTGAAAAAGTAAGTTTGTACTTTGATTTGTTATTCAACAAATTCACAAATTCACTGAATTCTTCTCTATCTAAATTTTGAATAAAAAAAACACAGGTGGACATACAGAGTCTCACACCTGGGAGAGTGCACTAAAAGTGAACATGCAGCATATTACACCTGGCAGAGTGTTGGAAATACTTATGGAGGGCTTCTCTTTTAAATGACATCTCGAACCACAGATAATTTTACTATTCAAACAGGTGATTCACGTTCAAGGCAGACTTAAAATCCAAATATTTCGCTTCTGACAATTTGTATACGATTTTAGTTAGGCTGAGGCTCCATATGAAACTAAGAAAAATAATAAAAACAATAGAGTCTTATTTGTGCTGTCATAGCCAGTTCTTCTTGAAGGCACGTCAGGTAAGATTGCTGGAAAATGGCTCGCTGACCTCTATAACTTGGGTACAAGCCGAAACAACATCAGCTGAGGAACGCAAGCTAAGATTAAATTGACTTACTCAAAATAAATATAGAACTTATCGAAAGGGTACTGTTTGACCCCAGGCGAATCCAGCCCATTTGAACAGACATAACCCATTGCAATGCAGTCATATGGCTTTTTAAGGACAATCTGTGTTACAGACCAAAAAATGAGAGGTTTTCTATATATACATATATTCAAAAACACTTTTACTTCTTTTTTCTGAAAGGCACAAAGGCACTAGGTTCAGCTGACCCTTGAGCGGGGGTTGCGTGTTTAAACTTGCGTTTAAAAAAGCTTCACAGGAAAGATACTATTCATAGAGTAATGGCACAGGGGTCTCGCAGGCAACAGCACACCGAAGTGACAGGAAAAGTCTCCCTGCTTTCGAATACCAAGCGTTTCCTCTCCTCCTTCTTCCTCCCCAAACAGCCCTCCTCTCATTGGCTGGCTCTGTCACACGCCGATTTGTGGAGTTTGTTATTGTGAGTAATTACAGGAATTCTGCCCCGTTCCAAAGCTCTTCCAGGAACCGCTGGCTGGCGAACACACATGCTCACGCGCACGCACACACACGCGCGCGCACACACACACACCTCACCGAGGCTAGTTCTATCACACAGAGTACACATTCTGAGAACAACAGGGCAGAGACGAGTTCTCACTGGGAGAGGCCAGGGAGGTGGGATGGCTCTCGCTCCCCTGTCCACCAATCAGAGCACAGGGAGTTATGATAAACATCATGCCTGTAACCAGATCTCTGCAGCACATTGTGTTCCCTCTCCCACAAGAAAACAACCGACTCCTTCTCACTTGGAGTAAACACTTAATCCTCTTGTTTATTCAACTTGGAGCCAGTAAAAGTTGAACGTGTTCTAGTGCTGCTTTTCTTCTCTCCCATTTCTACCAAAGTAAAACACGCTTAAACTGCAGCTTGTGTGAGTGAGTAAGAACCCTGCAGTAACAACACAGAGATGGACGCATCATAGCCCCCAGCAGAAGGTTTGCCCGTTTCACCGGAAGCACTGCCAGGAAATCTGTACGTTTTTTCATCCTATTACTGTAGCACAGGAGCTTCAGTCAAAACAGGCCACATTCTCACTAGAAATATGAGGCTGTCTTTGGATATAGCAATGAATAGCCTATATAAATTTAAATACTTAGTGGAAATGCACCTACAGCGCTGTCCAGATCAAATGTAATCAGTGAAATCGCACAGTCCACATGAAATCACACTCCCATGCAAGCAAACATGAGGAACTATACCAAAATCCTGAAAAGCCAATTCCACAGACTTTTCAGGCTTGTCTCTCAAATCAGAAAAAATAAGTAAAACTTCTCAAACTGTATTTTTTTGAGTGTCTTCAAAAATTTAATTGACCAACTGATAATTTTATGCCTGTCAACAGAAACTGAAAAGTATATGCAGTATATGCAGTTTAAGGACAATCTAGGAATAATGAACTGAGGGTGTTATATTGAACTCCAAAATCTAATTTAAAAATAGAACCTCTTTTTATTTCTGGAAAAATTAACACCATATTCTAGCAACATACACTGAACTAAATGCATACCTCAACGCGTCATGTAAAGAAGTATCTCGGGATACGAGATACCAATACAAGCGGAATGAAGACAGTTTATAACTGAAATGTTGGTCATTTAAAAAAAAGTCATTGTATAACTATAATTTTTGGTTTAAATGAACAACCATTAATTAAACCAGTGGTATTCAGGATTATATTTTTGGTGTCTGTTCTGAATGTTCTGAATCTATGCTGGGGTAAAATTTATGACTGATGAAAAGCAAAAAAAAAAAAAAAAAGCTGCAAGCGTAATGGAATGTTTGAAACTGGTACACAGCAGCACGGCGATCTCAGATTTGGCGCCAGGCAGAGAGCCTTGTTTTTACTCATTTCCCATCATCGGCCCACTATCCTCGGGAGCCAGGGCCGCCCCCTAACCAGCTGCAGCTGGATCTGAGAGAGCGAGAGCGAGAGAGAGACAGAGCTTCACAGAGGAATTTCCTGCATGCGGCAGCGGCAGGCCAGAACCTGCTTGGCCCCTCCCACTTCCGGCCCGGCTCTGACGTCGCGGCGATGCGGGTCCCAGCTCTGACGTCTCACCGTCATCTGCATTTCCTGCCCCTCCCCGGGGCCCACTGGCCCAGCTGAATGGGGGAGCCTGAGGTGGCGCACCGTGCTTCCTGCGAAGGGGTTTGTTTACAGTGCAGCGCGTGCCTGAATCAGATTACACAGGGTCAGCTGACTGGAGCCCCCCCCCAGAATTCCGGGCCTAACGCATGCTCCTCCCAAAAGCTCAAAAACATACAGCTCAATGATAGGATAGCAACTGAGGGTCACTCCTGTTCTTTCGGAAATTCAGCGAAACGCACGATAATCATGGAGACAAAGGACAATTTGTAACATCTCTTTCTGTGTCATTAAATGACCGACTATGAAAGATACTAATTACAATGTATATATTTAAAAAATCTGGCCTTCTTGTATGAGGAACACACCAGTCTGACGACTTCAACAGCATCTGGTGTTCTGAGGTAAACAAGCTTGATCCAAACACAGGGAAGAGCTACGCTCACAGTGTGTCCACAGTGCCAGCTGTTTTGTTAACAAATAGAACACAAGATGATTTGTACGCAGGGTATGGCTGTGTTTCAGATTTTACAGAACAGCTGTAATTAATCTAAATAAGAATATAATGAATATCACTCTTATTTAAATTACAGGAAAATGTGGAGCCTGTTACATGTATAGCTCCCCAACCATTTCAGTAGCTTAAGTCTTTATCATGTCTGTTTTAGTTCATTTACATGGACCCTGCCCAGCAACACGCCTGGAAGTAATTATAAATGTTTGTGTCCTTGTCATGCGATGGCATGCGGCATGAGAAGGAAGGAGCACTGGATGTTCTGGACCAGCTATTTAGTTACAATTGACAGGATCTGGAACACAGAACACCAGTGCCAAAAACAGGAAAATATACTCAGACACAATTCCCTCCTGCAGAGAGAGATCTACAGGACCATCAGTCTCATAACACAGAGACCTGTAGCAGAGCACAGTACCATCAGCCTCAAATACAAAAGATCTGTAGCAGAGTACAGCCCAACAGCCTCAAACACAGAGATCTGTAGCACAGTACAGCCCAGTCAAACACAGCACAGCACCACCAGTCCAATAAGAGGACTCCAGTTGATAACATTTTCCATAAGAGCACTCAATTATATTTGTTTTTCTTAGCTGACAGCACATTACTGGGAGTACTAATACAAGCAAACCTGTTTTATCTACACCATCAGTTTAATGTCAAAGTCATGTTAATCAGTGTAAATGCTGCAATAGTTAACACCACAGATTCCAATCATACAAAATGATGTGTCTAAATCATAATTCCTAACATTTATAGTACTTTTCTTGAAAGGTTGGGAATTCGGCCAATGCATCAGGTAACCCCATCCTCTTTGCAATAAGTGTCATGGGATCTATTATGACCACAGTGAGTCAGGACCTAGGGTTAACGACTCATCCGAAAAACGGGAGCTCCTACAGAACAGTGTCCCCATCAATGCACTGGGCCGTTGGGGTTTATTTGACAGGAGGGAAGATCACCCCCTAGTGGCGTACTTTCATCAGAAAATTAACTTTCCAAGGTGGTCTCCCATCCAAGTACGAACCAAGTCCACGCTTGTTTAGAATCAGCCATTTGGCAGGAGCAGGACACAAGGTGGCATAAAGCATTGACTTTGGAAATGAACATAAATGAACATAAATTTAGCAAATGAACAATCGATCATGCTTACAAAGCTAATAGCAGGTGGGTGGTAGAGTCAAACACCAACAAAACAGGTGAGTTAAGAGTAGCTAGCCATTTTAACAGTCGGTCATGTGTTGTACAGTCAGATGTTTTCGAGGATGAATTTCAAACCAGGCATTTAGGTTTTCATTGATTAATGATTTAACGTATATTTAGTTCATATTTTCAAGTTCAACATATGTGATCTCACCATCATTTTTGACGATATAAGTTAATAAAACTAGTAAAACTACAAAAATTAAATAAAATGTATCACTGCTTATGTCAGACAATAAATCATATATAATAGAAGAAATTAAGGGACAAGTTATTATGATACAGGAAAAATTTAGTCCAATTTAGACCAATTTAGTCACCCATGGAAGTATTTCCTTCACCAGGAATGTCTATGTCAGCACTAGTCAGCTTTGAACACTCATGTGCATATTTTAGATGTTTTTCACCACATAAACTGGGGGATTTTCCATTGTTTTCTGCCAGCAAAGGTACCAGTAAACTGGGTTTTCAATATCTCTGATATAAATGATACTCAAAGAGAGTATCATTATGCTTCATTGTCATTATGCTTTAAAATCATGAGCTGTAAACCTGGTTTTAAAATACTTGGATAAAATCTGTAAGGTTAAAAATGCTGATATTATGACTCTCATCCATAATATTTGTGTTAAGACTTATATCTTGCATAAGTACAAACAGTCATAAGAATGCATAAGTCACATAACTCTCAACTAGAATCAGGAAGCAACAGGTTAAATTTAAAAGATGCCATCCACCATTGATGAACTGCACACACTGAATGCCCCCATTATACTGTAATTATATAATGACTGTCATTTTTTTCAGAGCTGATGAAAGGCAGGAGTACGGCTGAGAACAAGCCCCCAGGGAGCTCCCACTGTGACGAGCCCCACTGCGAGGGAACTGTTTCATACTACCCTGAGAGAGCAGCTGTATAAATCTATTTGCAAATTAAACACAGTGCATAGATCGTGACCAATAAAATCGCACTGTTCATATATTTAATAAAATGTGATTAATGCACTGATTAATTTACGGTGAAAGTAAATAGCTTTAAATTAATCCAGTGTAGTTCGGTAGGAAAAATTTCTTTCTGCAAAGCGCAATTCAAAATATGGCTCACACAACAAAATAAAATAGCTAGTCAACGATAATATTATTATACATCACAACACATCCTTTGTTGGACTTTTGAAAAAGTAAACAGTGAAACATAAATGTAATATTCTTGCCATTATGCTCTGTTCATGCCACACATGTATTCTCCCATTGACAACACAATAACAAAACGGTGTAACAGTAATTCATGTTTAAGTAACTAAGCCCTCTCCAGTGATGTTGTGGGTAGCATAAAGGGGTGTTAGTTTAAAATGCTATAGAACGCTGAATACGTCAGAGAGTGGCATGCTTTTACATACCCATCTTTCTCAGGTCATAGATAAGAGGCACTGAGACCTGGTAAATGAGTTCATTATTAACCAGAGGTGGCCAGCACAGGTCCCGGAGAGCCGCAGGGTCTGCTGGTCTTTGTTTTCACCTTAAATACCACAACCACTTTAGACCCAAGAAACCAAGTTGAGGGGGGTAAACTATGTAATCGCCTGCTTTAATTGATCAATAAAGTGCCAAGTACAACAAAAACCAGCAGGTCCCGAGGCCCTTCAGGACCTGGGTTGGCCCACCTCTGTTCTTGACGTTTGCTGACGCGAGGAAATCAATGCCTGACGCGTTCCGCACTGCTGACGTATCACCACAGTGCTAAATGCTTCTGAGCTACTCCAGTGTTTTCCTGGTAAGAGGCCAGCCAAAGCAAGGATTGCTTGATTTAAAAAGCTGTCCCATTGTTAGGACTGACAAAAAAGGATGCGATGGATGGAATGTGTTAGGCAGAGGACTCTCGCGTCTTTCTCCGCTCCAGTACCTACTGTTATGCCCCTCACAGTCAACCCGCCCACCACGTCATAGCCCTGACTTACGCACTTGTCTTCTCACTGTATGACACTCTAGATAAACCAAATGCCAGTAATGTACTGTAATGTAATGTGATTCTTACAGATCCATCACATCGCAGCACTCTGATAATTTCACTTTTTAAAGCAACAGTGAAATCCCATTTTATTTAATAGACAGGGAACACTACTGCACACGCACAAATATTCAGTAAAAATGCTGGAGGCAAAATAGAGCAGGTTCAGAACAGACAACTTTTTGTCCATTGCAAATTTCGTGTTTACTGAAAGTGCTGATCATCCGGTCAAAGACCTTCGTCAGAACATACATTTTATTCAGTACAAAATCCAGGGTGCCAGAGTGGAGTCCCCACATGCACTGGCTAACACCCAAATTCACAGTAAATATGACTGCAAAAACATCTGCTTGTTAGTGCTTGAATAGTAGCAAAATGACGTTTGGAAAGCAATAGAGTAAATTGGTCATTTGCATTTTAATCTGAGTTCAATTAATTTTCTTCAACCATCAGAGAAGCTGTAAACTGTTTGTAGTTTCCAGGTCTATGCTTGCAAAAGGTAGGATCTGCCAAGGCTTATTGCACAATGCACTACAAAAGGGAACAAAAGCCTGTAAAAAATGGTTAATGTCATGCATTTTTTAACTTTTAAAGTACCAGTACTGGCAATAATACAACTTTGTGCTTGTGCATTGTTGTCCGTGTTTGGACTGCGCAAGCTATTGTCACTGCTTTTTATCTAATAGAACAAAAGCAACTTTGAAATCATGGGCGTCCATCTGCCCAAGTCACAGAAGTGTCTGGGGTCCAAATTCACGCTACTTAACCGGAGCATTGTTGTTTTCCGTGTTTGGTGGCAATCATTGTCACTGCTGTGTTTTCTGATCAGAACTGGAGAATCTGAATCTGCGCTCTCCACTGTCCACTGTGTCATTAAATGAACACTTTGAAGCCTCAACAAGAAAAGGCATACACACTGCTGAGTAGTGGACTGCACATCACAGCCAAAACATTATACACAGGTTTAGTCAAACATTTTTCTTAAAATGCCTCTCACCAGGCATTTTCCTGATCGGTATAATTATTACATCAAATGCATCGACAGGCACAAATCAAACTGTCACAGCTCGAGTGATTATGCACCATTGTACTGGCAGCAGTACATTCAGTAGCTATGTTACTGATGTGGATATGTACTGTAGCTTCATTCAGGAGCCTACATATGTTCAATTTGTTATATAGTTGTTACTGATTATGTTATGTAGTTCTGTTCAGCAGCTAGCCCATGTTCACAGGCCACAAAGAAAGTGAGCCAAGCAGCCTTTTCACTTGCTCATGGGCACAATATTAGTCTTTTTGTTACTGCATATCACTAGTCGTCATTAGTGTTTCATTAGAAAAATTTATTTAATTTTAGTACACAATAGTTTTGTCAATTACTAATTTCCTGATGTGGAAAAGCGATCTTGAGGAATGAAAAAAAACTGACCTTTCTAAAATTCTCTCATACTTTCAAAACACCTTTGACCTCTTTTCTTCAGGGGGAAAACCCTACCCTTGCCTTCTACAGTTCTAAAGAAAACAACTTTGACTACACTCTTTCCATTCTCTCCCAAACATCAAATGCTCATTATTTAACAATCAGAAATGAAATTCATTAACAGCATGAGAAATAATAAACATATCCATTATATTACGCATGCACACACGCATAACTGTAAACTAGCACCACAACTAACATCCTCAGTCAATTTGAGATGGTGTACATGAGGACATATCCTCCAAAATGCTTCTAGATATCAACATCATAATTGGTGACTATATAATTATTGTCCATACATGTGCCTAAATATGGTTACCTGGCTTTATAATAAATAAATATACAAAGATGTTGGCAGACAGATACAGACAGAACAGCTTTGTACACTTTTTATTTTCAAGAGCTTGTTAATCAAGAACTCTGCTTACACAATCAGGGAAAATAATGCATAAAATAAAGCCTAATGGCCACTGTACCTGTATCTGGGCTGGAGAGGCTCAGTTCCAGGCAGTCTGTGTTTGAGAAGAGGCTGGGAAGAGGGCTCTTGGATGTGAAGGCAGTAGACCCTCTGCACCACCACTGAAACATCTCGCCCCATCCAGCCTGCCACGCCGTATCCCTCGATCACCTCCAGCAGGGAGTCGCACATCGCCTCGCCGACACCCCACGACTCTCCCTGCAAAGAACAAAGCAGCCGGGAAAAGACGTGAAGCTGCTGGGCCAATATCCCCCACACACATCAATCCTCTAACCACCACACAAACCTATACAGCACATAAACCCCATTCTAACCACCACATACCTTTACACCGCACATACACCCCATTCTAAACGCAACACACCTTTACACAGCCCATAGACCCCATTCTAACCCCCACACACCTTTACACAACGCATACACCCCACTCAAACCACTACACCTTTACACAGCATATACACCCCATTTTAAATACCACACCTTTACACAGCACATACACCCCATGCTAACCCCCACACACCTTTACACAACACATACACCCCACTCAAACCACCACACACCTTTACACCGCACATACACCCCATTCTAAACAACACACACCTTTACAAAAATGAGCTATAAATGAATGCAAGATAAAAGCACCGTTTTGGCAGCAAGCTTTTCCTCAGAGACAGCGCTGTTCTCCATCAGATGGAACACTCTAGTCAAAGGGTACGGGGTGCACTTTCCAGCTGAGACTCGCCCCCCTGCACAGGCCCCGTCCTCCAGGACCTTCTGGCTGAAGTGTGTGTTGAGAATGACTGGATTATTTTCACCTTCCATTACAAGTTTCTGCCTAGTGAGGAGACAAAGGGAGATGAAAACATAACTAGAGTATGAAATACTGAGCATATTGCTATATAATCAATGAAAAGTGGCCATGGCCAAATTATATTTTGTCAAATTAATCAGAGAAATGATAAAATGATTATTGAAATAACATGGCCAAGTACAGTGGAGTGTAGTTGGGTTTACTTGTAGCCCATATGAGTCACTGTAAACACTATGTCATTGTAAGCGAAATGCCACCCTGTAGTAAGATCCTTTACACAAGTTTTCACACTGCCCAGCAACTGACACTGTTAATGCTATATACCCCAGTATTTCTCAAGAAGGGTATGGCAATGTGAAACCCGGATATCACCCAACCTGTATCCCAACAATTATGTTTTCATGCCATAGGCATTTTATATGAATGCATTCATGAATACACAGAGCGCTGTTAAGTACAGGTTTCTAGCTGATGAGAGTACAGAACCTTATACTTAATGTGGTAGTACCCATATCATTGTCCTGTATTGCATCTGTTAGTTAACACAAGAAAGTTCATGGATTTTATCAGCCCTATAGACAACAGACATGACAAAAGAGCATTCCTATGTTGATAACTAATTTTACACAAAAAATTCTGATGAAACCCTGTAATTCTGGCCTCTAGACATGTTCATCAACACACGCACGTACAAACACATGCACCAACGCATGCCCTTAGAGACTAATAAAAGATAAAACCGAAAGACACAACAATTTCAGTTATCGACCAGATGAAATTAGGTGTTAAAGTTTCCAACTGACTTTCAAAAGCTGCGCGTACATACGGAATGCTTTCATGTCATTACCACTTTGACACCATTTTAATTTCAAGCGTGACTTTTAGCAACGCCCCTGTGGCTTTGTGCATCTCGCAAACAGATTTCAATCTATCTATACCCGTTTTAAAGTCAGCAGTGAGAGAGAAGCTTGAATGGTTGGGCAAGTCTCCACGTAAACTGAAACCACAAATGCATATTAAAAGCTGGCAGAAAAGGTCATAGATCTCAGTAAGATATGATACTGCTGCCGCAGAATACGTAGTTCAGGTGTCCTATTCTTACATAAATGCAGAAAGGGCCTCCGAAGTCTAAACACACAGGCTGAGAGTCAAATTTAGATAAGCAGCACCCTCCTCCCACCTCACCACCACAATGGTCATAGAATATCAGTAGAGATCTCTCAGGTTGGTTCAACTCCCTCCTGCTCAGTGGAAAAATACACAACTGATATATGGCCTCTAACTTGCTGAAATGCTTTTTCCACCCCGCTGAACTCAGACAGAGGCAGCTTAACAAACTTCTCAAAGACCTGACCTGACACGCTCTTTGTCAACTCACAAACAAAATAACCTTTTGGGTTCAGCACAAGTTGATACTTTCTAAATTTCCATATATTTTGCTGAGCTTTAACAACAAAAAATAAACTAAAAACTTTTGCTCAGCTTTCAAGCTTTCAAAGTATGGCTGAAAACGTTTTGGTCCCACTTCTGATTTCTTCCAGTTGTTCTTCCATGTGTAACCAAATTGCTTCCTTCTGTTAAGAACACAAATTAAAATAATCAAAATAAGACCATCATGGAAAATCATATGAAGTTGTTCTTCCAAAGAGTTCTGACTGAATTACAAATAGTGAGGGAATGTATATTTCACAAAAGCTCTATAAAAAAGTTGATATCAATGAAATTATACACAACTCATTTTTATGCATTAAACTGCAGTTATAAATGAAAATCAGACGTTATAAAATGTCATGGGTGAGGAGAACTAAATGAAATGAAAGTTGCAAACGACATATTCCCCCTTTCAACTCAGCTGTGTTTGTGAAATGTTTAAAATAAATGTTCTTATTTTATATTCTACTTGTATGCAAACAAAAAGAAATGCGTCACTAGTTAGCAAACACATTGGTTTATTTTTCCGTTTCATTACTCAAAATACTACATAGCTTCCAAACTAATATACAAAAGAACAGGATGATTCAAGGGAGCTAACCTCCCACTGTGTACCACATGCTCAAATTATCCCAATCAACGAAACCTAGAAACAAACCAAACTACGGACAGTGCCTTTGGACAGACTAACAGTTTTTGGGGTTTGGGGACTGGAAAACAGGCAGAAAACAGAACGAAACAACAGTAAAGGAAGAACTTCGCTCAATCTAGCCAAGGAAACAGCCAATAATATTTTTGAAGAACACTGGTTCTAAATAAGCTGATATTAAAAGGGTGCAATTTCAGTTTCTTGAGTGCTCTCTATTTGCTGTGATAATTCATTGAAACAGACGTGGATCGGAACTGATAGCAATTCTCTCCAGGACATTGTGTTCCGCTCCTGGATGTCTATGGGAGCGTGCTTGGCTAAGGGAACCGACAACGTGCCCCGGACGTGTTGCTCCAGGGCATCAGGGTGGTGCTGTACTGGGTTGAGGGAAGCCTGAGAGAACCCTGTGTGTGTCATACGTTGTGCTGCATGTTCTCATGCATACATTTGATGGCTTTATTTTGCCACAAGGTTCAACATGAGCATTAGAACGTTTGCTTCAACGGTGTTGAGTACTGGTAGAGCCGCTGATAAACACTAGCAGCACGCTTCCTCAGTCACGCTTCCACCTCTCTTGCCAACCACAACATAAACAGTGCCTCTCCCAACATCTGCAATATCGCTCTCTTTCTACAGCCATGCTAGGATAAACAGAAACTTGACTCATCACTTAACACAGCACCAGAACACTCTGTGGATGGAGAATATCAGCTGGAATGTCTTATGCCCAGGCTTGCTGCTCAGTGATGCTCTGGGCATTCAGCATGGTGCTGGCATGTGTGCAGCAGGTCATCCTCTGATGAGCCTCTTTTTAACTGCATGGGAGCTGATCCTGTCACGGCCATATTCCGGCGGTTCGGGATGTGCAAAGATGACCCTGGAGGTGCCTCGGTTACATATGTCCACCATGAGCAGGGACGTCGAGACGCAGCAGAAGGGGACAGCATCAAGAGAGAGGGAGTGAGAGACAGATCTCAAAGACAAATTGAAAGTGCACTTTTTGCCCCTACTGTTATTTCCTACGTTTCAAAAGATACTTTTAATCATTCTGTAAAAATTATTATTAATTTATTTATGACTGTGTTGGTCACCAATCTACACACTGAGCCGACCAGAGGAGGATGGGTTTCCCCCTTGAGCCTGGTTCCTCCCCAGGTTTCTTCCTATCTGCTACAGGGAGTTTTCCTTGCCACTGTTGCTTTAGGCTTGCTCCTGTGGGGGTTTAGGGCAGGGTTGTCTGTCAGGATTGGCGTATTGTGACAATTGCTGTGACATACGCTATATAAATAAAATTTTGTTGATTGATTGAACTGTAGTTGGATCAGCGGTCATAGTGGAGTTCATGTGATAATGTTGGATCAAAGGTCACAATTGAATTGATGTGATTGAGTGAGATCAGTGGTTACAATGGGACTGATGGAATACGACTAGTAGTGATATGCCCAGTAGGGGTTATGATTTTAAGATGTATTATAATTAATTATAAATAACTGCCTTCGCACAAAAATCATATTATCCTGGAAGGTTAAAATAAGGTTAATCAGGGTAGTTGAAACATGTGATATAAATTCAAATAGTCTGCTGCTCTCAAGCAGTGTTCAGACACTCCCATTATGAACCCTGTTCACCCCTTATCTCAGCCACAGCCTTTTACCAGGAAGAAGGACTGAAGAACAGCACAGTGACTCAGAGGGTTGTAAACTGACACCATAAGAGCTATGTCTACAAATGTAAAAGGTGAGAGTATTGTAATATAAAAAGGACTCTGTAGCGAATCATAAGAAAACACTCAAGTTGTAAAATTTATGAGAAAAGCAACTTTCCACAAAAGGTGATAAATTCACATCAATTACATAAACCAGTTAGAACTAAGAATTGACTTTAGAATAGCTTTGTGATATTTCAGTACAGAACCAAGTTCCAAAGGTAAGCAGAGACCCAGGTGCGCTTGTCAGTAGCTTACACAACTGGATTTCCCGGCCTATCCAGTGCCCTCAGGGACTTTGTAGGGAGGGTCCTGCTTTCTAGAGCAAAGAAGTGAGGGGATTATGGGTAGGGAGGATAATGCTCACTAGAACTGTGCAGGCAAGTGAAGGATTGTGGGTAGGCAGGGTCCTACTCACTAGAGCAGTGCAGGTGAGTGATGGATTGTGGGTAGGGAGCATACTACTCGTTAGAGCATTGCAGTCCAGTGAAGGATTGTGGGTATGAAAGATGTTTGCTAGAACAGTGCAGACGAATGGTAGATTTTGGGTAGGGAGAAACCTGCCCATTAGAGCAGTGCAGACAAGTGAAGGATTTTGGGTACGGAGGATCCTGCTTGCTAGAGCAGTGCAACACAGTGAAGGATTGTGGGTAGGAAGGATCCTGCATCCCTGTTTCAGACAGGAAATCCCAAAGCTATGTAACATTCCAGACACAGACATAGCACAGCAATGTGCTAAAATAACTTTTCATGGCATTACTGGAAAAGTCATCACTGAAAAGTCCAAACAAATACGCAAAAAAAATATTCTGAAAATAAAAAAAATTATTTGAAAATAAAAACCTCCAATAACAAATTCTTGTTTATCATTTTCACAATCCAAGATTTAGCCATTAAGCACCTCCTGAACAGCTTGTATCGCTCGTACATGACATGGAGTACAAAAGGGAGGAGTTCAGTCATCACAACTATAAAGACAGGCTTTTCCGCAGTGTCATTCATCCAAGGACCTTAAAGCTTTTAAAGGCTTACTCAGAAGCCACCTCCACTGCGTAGCACCCACGCACGTGATGCAATGTAGGCATTTCCCACCAGCAGGATAACAATGCCTTCAATTCACAGGAGGAGGAGGAGGAGGGGTTCTTAATCAGCCAATCAGACCGAGAGATGATCAGCTGGCCACGGAACATTACGTCTTCTCTTGAATGACCATCTGCAGAACTACTACATTCTGACTTAAAAACACAGGGAGGTTGCAGAGAGCTGCTAGAATGACATATATGCCAGTAATGTGCTGCATGTGTTTCCAATTGTGTGTGCTGGCGTGGCCCCTGGTGCATTCCCACAGCTCGGCAGCGATTATGAAGTGTTCCCCAGCACAGCTGAAAACGATCCCACTGTGTCTCCCGCCCAACCCCCTTCCCCCCCCGCCACCGCGCTGGAAGCCACCTGACCACTGCCAGGAAGAGGAATGCGCAACATTCCCAGGAGCGGCCTCTGACGTCAGAGCGGAGCGCGGGCCCCCCTACACAGCCCTCCTGGAATTTCCAGAGCGGTCGCGCGCGTGCGCATACACACATACACACACACAAACGCACTCACATGCATGCGTGAATGCTCAGAGAGGCCGAACAGCTGGAGCTGGCTCCTGCTCAAACTGCCAAACATCAGCAGAGCCCGTAGACTTTCAGTCACCCCTCAGCCTTCTCAACCTTCAGCTCCCAGTCTTTTGTTTTTTTCCAAACTAATGGTCTCGCTAAATTTAAGCTTATTACTTTTTACACTTCACAGAAAAACATATATATATATATTAAACCAATGGAAAGTAACAGGAAAAAGAGGTTTTATTCTGAGTCAAGACACCACATACAGTGTGGCGAGACAAGCCAAAACAATTGCCATTTAAAATGTAACACTAGTTAGCATTAAAAGTGCATCTAATCTAAATTTGAAGTTAGCAGGGCTTCTAACTGTTAACCAAGTTGATTGTCAAAGTTTCAATACAGAATTTTTTAAACAGAAGAGAACTGCACATGATAATGTGATTTTGCTGGCAATTGGGAGGCATGGTGTGTGTGTGTGTGTGTGTGTGTGTGTGTTACTGTGTGCGTGTGATTTGTATGTGTTTGAGTGTGTGCATAGGACAAGGGAAAAAGATAAAGTTACTGTGGCTTTGTAATGCGATTAAGAGGATCTTAACAAAAAAGGTTAAAGGTTGCCAAGCATTGTTAAGATTCTCAGAGTGTAACAATGAAGATAAGAGGCGTCTTCACTCAAGTGGAGTTACGTATACTCTTAAAAGTGCTCACATCAGGCAATCACTTCAGGGAACTGATAACAGTAACTCACCACAAAGCGTGAAACAAGGGTTTGATTTAAAACTACTTAAAGCCACAGCTAGAGAATGAGCTGTTCTGAAATGTGCTGTAAGCCCCTGCTGTTAGAAATTACATCTGGACAGCACAGTTGTGTAATGTTAGTGCACACAGGAGTCTAAGATAAGAACATTTTGCTTCCATTTTTTCATCCAGCCATTTCCTGTAACTCCTCACAAAGAAATTACATTAATAATCCAGACGTCCTAACAAGCAAGTTGCCAAGCACTGGCAATGCTGAAAGACAAAATCAGCAACTAGTTTTGTTGGTATTTAAAAATTTCACGGAAATGTTATTAGTTTATCCCCAAATTGCATTCAAAGCCCCTTAGTCATATTGCCATAATCTTTGTTGGCTCACCACCTGAATGAAGATGATTCATGTATTTAAATCCTTTGAACCAGTTATATTGTCAGCAGAGGCTATTCAGCTAATTGTGTGACTTTTTTTTTCAAAAGCACTCTGAAATAAAGTTTGTCACAACAAACAGGCTTAATACTATGCAATTAATCCATCCCCATTTTAAAATGTACTTTTTATTTTCATTTTTTTAATACAATGTGGAGTAGGTTTTGCAGATCAATTCATTCCTATTTTTTAAATTCCATGATGGCAATCTCTGAATCAAAACAATGTAAAAACTTCAAGGAACATGAACTGAATTCAGAGGCTGATAAATTCCAATTTAATTCTTCAATATGAATTTGACTTGAATCAATATGAATTTCAATACATTTCCATTAAATTCTAATGCCTAATCTGTTTCATTCGTCACTATGAACATTGCTTATTTTGATAGTAATACCATAGTTACAAGAAATGGTTAAAATGTGATTAAAACACGTGCTAATATGAACAAATAATTATGTATTCTATGATCATATATTTGTGATTTGTGTACATACAACACCCATTTCCCCAGCAAATTTCTGAGTGCTTCTGTCTCCATCAACATTTCTAATTACTTTGATTTTTTTTTTTGTCGAGTGTCAGCATAACTGGTTTACAAGACGCCCTTAAACGCCAGTCTACCGTGGTTGCTATGTGATTTCATGGCTTACTTTAAAAAAAAAAAAAAAAAGTTTTACCTAAAAACGTAAGAAGATAAATATAACGGAATTCACTGAAGTAAGCCAGACTCGCCCTTATGGATTAAATTCTGTATAAATTTTTAAAAAAGCACATAAATAAATAAATAAATGAATAAATAAATAAATAAATAAATAAATAAATAAATAAATAAATAAATAAATAATAAATAAATAAATAAATAAATAAATAAATAAATAAATAAATAAATGAATGAATGAATGAATGAATGAATAAATAAATAAATAAATAAATAAATAAAGCAAAAACAGAAAATAAGATAAGCAAAATGCAATTTGTTGAAAGAAGTTAGCACAGCCCTTGCCGAGCAGATGGCCGCCACACACTATTTTTACTTGATTACTGAATATCTCAAACGCAAACTTCAAGCAATGTCATGTTGCAGTGTACTTCGCAAATTTAAATTTAAATTACAGACCGACCCAGTTACTATTGTATATTCAACAGTCTGGAATTATTCAAAAGGTGTATCAAGTATAAACTCAGAATCAGCAGACACATCTCAAACACAAAAGAATGGCACTTGCATTGTGTTCCTCTTAATCTTAGATTTCATGCATAAAGGAGAATAATTTTCACATAGGCATGTGTATGAAACAAATGATAGTGGGTGCCAGTTAAAGTCACAGCCAGTAAATCCAGGCTATTGAGCAATTCATCTATGTGTCAATGTTCTGCCAAAAATACTAAATATACACTACACCTTGAAACCAAATACATAATTCCACAGAAACAACAGTCACTCTGTCAATTATAATGACTCAAGGTCCAATGCAAGAACTTGTCACAGACACAATACAATGAACTGATTTAAACATGACCTATGTAAACATCAAGTTAGATGAATCCACATGTTGCTACACAGAAACAAAAAAATGAATACAGAAGGAAACAAGACCATAAGGAAGTGGAAAATTAGAGGCAACTTTGAGATGCAGGAAAAACTGCCAGCACTTGTACAGTGCGTACACAGAAATAATGTATGCCAGCAAACACTAGGGTATAAAATATGCACAGTGCTTAAGGATACTTATTAACGATTTTATCCATGCTGTATGGTGCGTTTATCAATAGGGATGATTGAATCTAGATTTTTTTACCGATTACACAGTGACGCAGATACTGATACCGATCTACAAAGCAGTTTCTCCAACGCAGCTGTAAAGATGCGGAGACTCAATTGCATTTCACCAGTAAAATTTCTTTAAGATTGTGTTTGTTCTATTGAAAAACATTATGTTGCGAGGCAGAGGTCATAAGGTTCAAATTTCTTCAGACTGAAAACATTTTTAGTTCAACACTAATTTCTGAGTAACGTATAAATCAACCTGTGTAGTGTTCCCAGGAAGGCAGTGTCGGCTATAGGATTTTGGTGGCCCTAAACAAAAATTTTACAAAATGTAAAATAAAAAATTAAAACCTGAATTGTGTGGCCCACAGAAGCTAGAAGCGTGTGGCTTTAAACAACAACTTAGAGCATTCATGCCAGCATCCAGCTCAGCAGGAAGCTATGTAAACACCTCACTCTGATCATGATACTGTGGCTAAGCTCTTAATTTAAGTAACCATAATCACAGTAAGACATACAGACTTTACTCGCGTTATTATAGAACTACTGGAACAAGTCAACAGCTTCAGTGGACTTCTTGTTACGTGTTCACACTGAGTATGACTGTTACTGCTGTCTACTAACCTTGCCAAACTAACCAAATCCTGCTAGTTTGACAGGCAAGGCAAGTGGGTTGCCCAAAATTACACAATTAACCCCACACTTACTAACTGTTCACGGCAGAAGGATGTACCGCTGTCTCAAGCTCTACTCTTTTCAAAACTTTTTGCCAGTAATGCTATCTGAACCAGTCGGTTCTGCTAAATATGCAAAATGGCAAATACAAACCACTGTTGCATGGCTCAAGTTTTGTGAAAAGTGGCGGGAAAAAAACTCTGACTCCTCCTATTATGCAATGTGATAAAATGAACAATTATTTGCATGTAAAGGGGAACAGTAGGAACACGCTTCTTATGCAGACACATGTAAATGGCTACATCGCAAAATTGATGATGACTGCATTATTGTGTGCATGAAAATGTTGTTATTGACTTAATGAAGCTAATAGATATTAAAGGAGTTATTTCAGACTGGGTTCAAAACTGGCTGTAGGTTAGAATATGCAGTCGATAAGCCAGGTTCGCACAGACGAGACCTTGGTTTGTGCAGACACAGCCCTTCCTGTCAAACTCCACCACCATAACTCCGGCCAGGTGAAACCCTCCCGGGGCAAAGTGAACACAAATCACCCCTACGAGGGCTGCCGGCCACACGCCACGGTCACGGTTCAGATTCGATACAGGACGTGGGGGCCACTGACATATAGAACAGTGCCTTATCAAGATGAGCTACCCAGCAGCACCATTAATGGAATAAGATTTCAGAAGTGTGTTCACTCTCTTGAGACCAGGACATCAGTGTCCTGAGAGTGCTCAACTCAGACATGTATTGGTCCTGCAACCATTCTATGAGTTGAAGCGACTCTGCATCCTAGCTCCATTAGTACACGATACACTACAACAATGCCACATATAGGGTTTTTAATGGCCATCATTGTCGCATAGTTTGTCCATTTAAGAAGCGCCACAACTCAGTCTCATCTGCAACTATACCAAGCATGACAAACTGGACAATAGCGACTATTTGGGAGTTCATACAAACATTCTTTCAGCATAAAAAATTTGTATACCAACATAGCAACAACATAAAACTAACAATAGGCCAAAGTATGCCAAAAAAGTTGTGAAAAACATTGCTCACTAAATAGAAAAATAAACAAGTGAAATATCAAATCTTGAGAACTGAGCATGGCTAAGGTGTACCTTTGCCTAACTGATATGAATTTGGGGAGTGAATTAGAAGAAGAGAGAGAGGGAGGCTCCTCCGAGTCCAACAGCATTGATTCACTCAAAGAGGATACATACCGTACGAGCACGGCAAATATGTCCTCCTTGATTTGCATGTATCACTGTTTGAAATATTTCAATTATATAAGTTTTTTATTCAGCTCCACCGTCACCATATTTTTGATATTGTCAAATTCGCATTGGTCATAATCGAACAGTTAGCCTTTGCTAATAATGCCGAGCATATTAGCCTTTGCTAATAATGCTGAGCATATTAGCCTTTGCTAATAATGCTGAGCATATTTGTATTGAGGGCTAGCTAATGGATAATCACGGTTATCGTAGGGGCTCGTTGTGGCCAGCTTTGCCAGAATTCCTACCACTCACAATGAAATTGACTGCCTTTCAAGAGGTTTGCGCCAGTCTCTAATGAGGACATTTCACATACTGTAGCGTAAGTGTTCGTAGGTGGCTCAGTCATATGCTATACTATGTTTGATGCACCGATTTGCCGTGAAGGTAGAATATTCAGTAGTTAATTGCTCTTAACTAGACACTTTAATGTCTATTAAAGACGATTTACCCACTTTACATCACACTATGTCAGAAATAGCTATGCATAACACAAATAATAAATGTCCAATATTCACACACCCCAGGACATAAGTCAGCTCAAGCTTTAATTTTCTGTAATGTGCGATATGGCAAAATGATTCCTCTCAAAAGAGGCCATACATTTTTAAAGGCTCAATTATTGACTGACAGCTGAAATTAGTGCAGATCAAGGTTCGGAAATGATAAGTACCTGGGGCCTCATTTATCAACCTTGTACACACAGATTTGAGCAAAAGCTGTGTGTATGCTCAGTTCCAGACCAATTATGTGATTAATAAAATCTTAACTTGACAATGAAAGGTAATGTGTGTACCGTAGCTATTCAAATGACATAGCAGTTAATTTCAACAAGAGCAGAAAAGCTTCAATAATTTCACACAATCATCAATCAAAGAAGCTATATATTACTTCAGAATCAACCAGTGAGCACTGCCATATATAATATATCCAATAAAATAAGTGTATCAATATAAGTGCATCATAGCCACAATGTTTTTGAATGGTAGGTAAATATGATGACGCAACAAACACATGAAATGGTTATCAACAGGCACACACCAAATGAGTAATTTGTGAGGAAATTATCATTGTGGCCGAACTGACTCAATATATCACTGTATGCAGAGGCATCATTTTTCATTTACATGCACTGTGATCTGCACTGTTTTGTATGGTACAGTACTGCAGTGGGAGAAATTAAATGAACCTTGGGTTACTGAACCTAAACTATTTGTGGAGTTGAATGAGGAGAACTGAATGTTCAATGCATATGTTGTTGCATATGTGTTTGTTGTGGTAACCGTATTTATGACACTTGAATCGTTTTCAAAAGCATTATGTCAAAACTCATAATTCTGCCATGCCCTGTCTGCCAATCTCATCAATTTCCATCGAGCCATTCACCAACATTGCACAGACATAAAAAATACAAAAAGAACAATAGTAGCCTTAGGGTAAAATGGAAATGGCTCTGTACACCGTCTTTAAAAATAGTGTTAAAAAGAAAACAACACTGTGTTAGCATGCCGACTTTCTCGACTGACGGGGACATGCTCTGTATAAATTATCCATTAATGATCCAAAGTTCTTCCCAACTGTGGAATCAGCAGTGTGTCCAACATAAATCATGCTCTGAGTGTTTGTATTACTGTCTGCATCGTCTGCAGATGGTAAAAACACCACCTTTTTGTTTTTTGGTGAAGTTCTCCTTTCAAATACAAACTTACATTGTGTTAATCCTCCATTAAGTCAAACCGACATTGTGTTAAGGTTTAAGGGAAAAATGTATGAACTCACACAGTTTAAAATTTTTCAACAACCTTAACTGCTCAGATATTGGCTTCAATAAACACAATAAACAAGACCAAGTTGGAGATCCCCAGCTCTAGACTAGAGGGGCTGAACGGCCAGTTCTCATCATCATATATTTGTGTGTTTTCACCTTAAATGCAATTACTGACACAAAGACAGAGCACTAAAGCTTTAACTGGTTGCCGGGTGGTTACATTTGAAACGCAGTAACCTACAGGACAGCAATGGTCTTTGACCCCAGTGGCTGATGACGCTGCATTCCCGCTAGCGCTGCGGTTAGCGACGGGACTCTCACCATTGCGGGTACACGTGGACGGTGTCCCCGGGGCTGGGTGCCAGGTGGCCCGCCGTGTCCCTGCAGAAGAGAACCAGGAGCTGCCCTGTGGCAGACGGGCAGGGGGAGGCGCTGGCCTCTGCCCCCTGGCACACGGCCACGTGCATGCCGCAGTCCTCCCAGACGGACAGCAGTTTCAGCGATAGCACACCGGCTTTGCCAACTGGGGAAGAGATGGAGAGACAGCGCCATCAGTAGCAGTTATCATAGGTGCCAGCAAAGACAGGGATTACTCACGCGCCAAACCAGCCATTATGAACAGATCACTTCCTACTCAGCAGCATAAGCACTGCACTAAAACCTTTATGAACTTTACCACTAGCCAGGGTGGCTGTCCTTAATTAGTAATTATTCATACAAAGCTACATGTGAGTGAACGTGTTGCCAATCATGGCACGAAGAGGCAATAGCCAATCCAGCACACAAAATTTTATTATATTGTTCAAATCCGTCACAACACAAACGGAACTGGAAACAAAAGAAAAAAAGAAAAAAAACACAGTGCAAACACAATTAAGGGCCTGGTGTAAAAGTTCTACCGAAGAGTACAGGAAACTCGCATTGTGGTTTCAAAAATTAAGACGTAAGCAAAACGGACCAAACACTTCTCACTGTAACAAAGTGCTGGTGTAGGGGGAAAACGGCCATTTCAGTCACTCGATTAGTATTGGCACTTTAATGAGGAATATAAATATACAAACAACTCCTTTATCCTGCAGTGAAACATCTGTGCTATCAGCAGGGATTATCCTCACATGCAAGCAGTCCAAGGGACATTAACCCTAACTTACCAGAATCATTGCAGAATCGCAATGCACTGTATACACTGCAAATACAGTGAAAGTTGTGAAAAAGCTTATTAATGTGCAAATCTTGAAGTCCTTCACAACTGAAATTGTGCAGTCAAACTGAAATGGTCGAAACTGAATTTTTCCTGTTATTACAAACCCGAAGAGCCATTCCCCTATGTAAAGGCAGTTGTGATTAAATACGAGTAAAGCAACAATCGTTTTCCAAATTTACCGTGAGAAATACTGGGATTTAAAAAATCCCTGGCTCAATGTCATGCAGCTAAGGGCATGTTTTTACAGAAAGAAGCATGTCTATAACTAAGAACAGAACGCTTCTAAAGGCTGTGCTTTATCATTATGGTGAGAGGTAATTTGGGGTGATGTGAAAAAATGCTTCATTAGTTTCATAAGCAAAGAGTACATCGCACCAATTATGTCCAACAATGCAAATCACTGAAAGGAGATTAAAACACAATAAATCATGCTATGAAATATGTCTGACCCCCTAAAGGGCTAAAAGCAAGGTTATCTTTTCTGTATCTGGCACCAGTTCCCTAACCTTAGTCAGAACATTTCAGCTATGCCCAAAAGCAACACAATGAGATCACTGTGTCTTTAAATTCCAGCAATAATCAGGTTCAATCAAGTTGAAATCAGTCTGTTCCCAGTTTCCACGCAACTTGATTCCTTCGGCATATTGTAAACGGGTGGAATTCAACTGAATGAAACTACTATCCTAAATGTGATTAACATTTGAAAAGTTATTGTAAATCCTGAAATTGACTCATTTACTATCCTTAGAACATTAGTATTGAACTTGAAATTGTTTATCTTTCAGTCAGTCGGTCTTCAGAAATCTTCATAAAAACACCTGAACTTTCAACCAGCTGACTGGACCAGCAATTTTGGCCAATTTCAAATGCCAACAGCACACCATAGGATAGAGATACAGACAAAATGACAACACATATTGAAAGATGAAGTATTGAAGAGTAATTTCCACTATAGTTTTGATTTTGTTCGTAAATAGCTTTTTGGCTACATTCCAAAGAAGACATGTTGTAAGTTTAACACAGCAAAAAGGCTGGTCATGCCTATTTCAAATGCCATTTACAGGCCATAGGATAGGAGTGGAGACTAAATGAAAATAGCTATTGAGAGCTAAGAGATTACAGATTTGAATAGAACACGTTTGTATTGTTAAGTTTTTTTAAATATATATTTATTTATCAACAAATCATGAAGTGAGCTTTGGAACACCCATGGGCTTAAAGGGTACGTTAGGTACCCATTAAGCCCATGCCAGACTTTTGACATATTTTGACAAATTAAACAATAAAAACATTAGAAATTGAATGAATTATTGACACTTCAAATGAGAGATTAGACTTTCATTATAACTAAAATGTTCTCACTTAAATTGGGGCAGTATACATTAAAAATGTCTGAAAAGTGGATTTGGTGGGCTTAATAGGGACGTTTACCCTACCTATATTATATTTCTGACAATTTTCTGATTCCACTGAAATTAATTTATGCAAGAAACGACAGCACTATAATAGAATTATACAGAAAACAGATACAGGAATATGAGAGTACAGAAAATAGGTACAGGAATACTAATGTACAGAGAACAGAAACACAAAACAACAACAACAAAAGAACAGGCTCTGGGTGAAAACAGGAGAGGTATCCAATTCAGATATCCAATATTTTTCTATTGGTATTTGCAGATTCCAATATATAGAGGGATTTGCTTCAAATCCAAATCTAGCCTAGTGTATTTTTGCCTCCTCAGTCATGGTACAGTGCAGTAAAATCTCAAATCTAATATTTGATTCAATATCCAATGTTATTGGGATGTGAACATGTTCTTGGTACTGTAGAATAACAGTTAAAATGGCACTGCCTGCACAATCATGAAGTGCAGTTCAAATGGCACTGCCTGCACAATCATGAAGCGCAGTTTCAAGATTTCATTTACCATACTAATTCCCTCATTTCACATTTTAATAGCATAAGTTTCACAAAAATATTCCCCCTTCTGTTAAGAAGTTAAACAAATGGGAAATACCATTTACATTTTTACAACAAAAAAACAGCATATGGTGAGAGGAAGAGTGAAATGTCAGTGAAAATAAAATGGATTGTGCGCTCAGTGAGTGAAGAGTGCAGAGGGTATAAATCTTAGTATTCCAGTGCAAAAAATGTTCACCATGACTGGCATAAAAAAAGTCTGAGAAGACATAAACATTCACCCAAAGTGCCAAACCCCGAAGGCTAGGCTAAACTGCGCACTGCAGAAATACCGTACTGGTGGTCTTTGCCAAATTGAGTAAGTTGAGAAAGGAAGAAACATAACTTCATAATGATATTAATGAATTTGTAGTTTTGTTGTTCGTTACCAAGACAGCTTGTTAAAAACGTCATAAAGCATTTTATTTGGCAAGACATGCAGCATGTTCCGTAGGGCGGCCAGCTCTCGAAGCGAATCCCACCCATTCGGCTGGGGGTTAAAATCCCACCATAACACCGAGCTGTGATCCCTTCTCTATCACTAACCCTCTCTGCCTTCCCCCGAGTAAAAATACATAAGGAGGGCAGACTGCCCCCTCCCCTGTAAAACTATCAATAAATACATGCTTTACTGCATTTAATAAATAGGCTGGGCTCTGCGGCCATTGCACGTTTGACCCTGACCCACACCATGAGCTGACAATGATGGCAGCGAAGCACTGCCGGCCCCGGGCCCGCTGGGGGTAGTTCAGCTAAAGGGGGCCAGGGTTCCAGGGGTTAACAGTGAGAGGTGCCCCTCCCCTGAAATCTGCATTAACGGTCCTGTCATTCCGTGTGACCTGTCCGAGTGAAACATAGTTGCTGGCATGCAGTTAAATGCATTGGATTTGTGCATGTGCTTAACTGTAGTTCTGCTCACGGCTGCAGTTGGCAGAGCAGTGATTTCAAAGGTGCTTTAACAGAACTGGGGGGGTCAACAGAAAAAATGCTTTCTGTGAATTTTAAGATACTGAGGGAATAATCACAGTCATAATGTTTAAAAAGCTTGAGAATTTTGGTTCTCTGCTCACCATGGGTGCTTGATCCAAAACTCATAAATGCAGACGGGAACAGAACATTACAAGACAAAACTGCAGCAACAGAGCCTTACATAACTTTGTTTTGTGTACAGTTTGTCATACTGAAAAGTCATCAGCTGAGCAGAAGTAAGACAGTACTTGATATACGGTCATATAAATTCAATGTACATGGATACATTTATCCTTTTTAACTATTTAAGATTATCCTATTTAACTGATTTTAAAAGTTACGCTCAGTTCCTGTGTGCAGGATAATCTTATATCCTAAAGGCTAAGAAATGACAGTAAGATGCCAATGAACAAAGAAGGCATCTCACCAGAAAGAGATGAGAAATAAGTTACGCAAGACTGGATTTCACATCTACTTTCCACCGTGCTAAAGTGACACTAATTGCTGCGCTCACTTAAAAAAAGAAATCGCAGGTTGTCCGCGTACGGTAGACAAGAGTATCGGCTGTCTGATTACGCATGTGCCACATGTGTCGCTGAATGCGACGAAAGCAAAGCTGGGTTAAAAGATGGAAAGAAAAAACCCACGCAAGCAGAAAGCTTCCTGTCGCCCCAGTAAGTGATCGCTTTCCTCTCACGGTTAACACAAGAGTCAGTTCGCACTTGGCTTCATCAAACGAAAGTTTACACTTCCTGACTGCCTCGTTTCACCGCAGTCGACCAAACAGCTCTAGAAAACCAGAAAGCAAATCTCTCTCACACACACAGATGCCATTGGTTCTGTGATTGCAAAGTGTTATGAAAAGCATAAGAAAGACAAGAAATAAAGTTTGCATACCATACAAATATCTTGTAGCAAAATGACAAGGACTAGAAAAACCTGCAGTAAGAAATACTTAGACCATTCTCAAAAGACAACTGAAGATTAAGCACAACTGACTGATTTTCCTTCTCCAGTAACAGAACAGTCATGCTGTGATCTATACTAGTTTTGCTAAACAAAAGAATAATTTATAAAAAGATTTATAACAATTCAGGGACCACGATTGTGCTGTCACATGCACTGCATGTTGTGTCCAATATTCTTTTGTCGCATGTTGGCCATATTTCTTAAAATAAGACAGCAAAATGTATCAATCAGAATTAACCTGCTAAAATCTGAGTGCTTCCATCAGAAGACTGCAAAACAACAAAGTTAAGAATCAATAAATGTCCTTCCTAGGTTATAGAATGGAAACACACTATCCGCACCTATACAACACTGGGAGCTGAGCTTCAAGATTTATTAAAGAATCACCAAAGTGACACAAATCCTTTTACAAGCCAGTAAAAATAATACTGACAGCAGCTGTATATGCCACAGATGTTACTTACTGTATGCATATGCGTTACTTAAAGGAAAGCTCCAAGCTAAAACACCGACATTGTTAATAAACTTGCAGCCATGATGTGACATTCATTCCAGGTTTTATTATCTGCTATTTGTAAATGGTAAATGGATGGACTGAATTTATATAGCGCTTTTATCCAAAGCGCTTTACAATTGATGCCTCTCATTCACCCATTCACACACACACTAACGGTGAAAGGCTGCCATGCAAGGTACCAATCAGCTCGTTGGGAACAATTAGGGGTTAGCTGTCTTGCTCAGGGACACTTCGACACGCCCAGGGCGGGGGATCAACCCTCCGACTGCCAGACAACCGCTCTTACCTCCTGAGTTATGTCACCCCCAAATTTTTGTAATATATCTTACTTTACTACTATTACCTGGGCAGCGATATCACCAATATGCAAATCCTAACAATGTCAAAGTGTTTTAGGCTGGAGTTTTCTTTTAATTAGTGTTTGAATGTTCATAAACTCACCCTGCTGAGTGATGAGCAAAGTTATTTATAGTTGCGCCTTTTCTGCTAGTTCTTATTTCTATACTATTTTTGAAATTCCTTTACAATTCAGTTCAGTAAAGTTTCACTTTAGTGTTAATCCGTCTGGGTTTCCATGTGCCATTTAGTTCTTATATTATATTTTTTTGTGTCAGTTAACGTGCAGTAAGAATCGAGCACCTTAACAGATAGTGGAAACATCAACAGCAAATGGATTCATTGAAATTTGGTTTTAAAGTATATTAACAGTATATTCATTTGCTCAACACCTTTTTACTGGTACATTTCACAGAATAAAATGAAAAACAAACTGAATTTAAAACCTGCATGACAAATTAAGACAGATCTTTTCAGCCACAAAATTCAGGATTAAAAGCTCATAACAACCAAGTAATGCTACCATGTACCTAACAAAATTTCTGGTGAATTTAGATATAGGCACTCAGCGTGAAAGATAAAATGCTTTGTCAATAATGTATTCAAAGTAAACCCAGGCTGAGATTGTTCTCACCAGGCTTTGGTGGTTGTAAATGTTTGATTGTCATTTTTAGGAAATTCGTTGGAATGAAAATCACAAAAATGTCGGTTTTTACAGTATTTATTGTAAAGCCAACAGCACCGTCGGCATTTCACTATGCACTGCAGCTGCTGCTGTGTTTGGCATCAACATACAATGTTCTTCATGATACCGGAAGTGAGCCTTAAAACTTAGAACATTATGAAAACAAGCCTGCCTATATTATTGGAGTTACTTCAATCTGTTTCTGAAGTCTAAGCAGCATGTCTTTTCATGTGCAGCAAATATGTGCATAGTGAAATTTTGACAGTGCAATTAAAATCAGTTTATTGTTGTTACTGAGCCAAGAGAACACAATGGGGCCCCAACAAGGGAGAAGTGCAGGCAAGAGGGAATGCTGGAAGCTGTGAAGTGTAGGCTAAATCAACAATGTTAAAAAATCAGTCAGATCTTCGTGTTCATAACATAAAAGCTGGCATAATTTGGTCACATTTTATTTGAGGAGTAGCCACATTGTGGCAACACAGGCACTGCATGAATTTTTGAAGGTTTAAACTTGCTTTTAGCCTCTGTCAGTCAAATAGGGTGTAGGCAGATACTGTATTAGTTATGAATGCTTATCAATGCTTATGTAAGTTTCTGAAAACTTTGTGCATGTAACTGCACATCTAGCTTATGAGAAACCTCTTTGAGCACAGAATATATTAGAGGCTACTAAATACACAAGTATAATTATTGCATTATATTCCTGGACTACTATACTACTATCATTATATTATACAGTGTATGTATATATTTTTTATTTTTCCAATTACGTGTTGATGCGTTTCCCCCATTAGTAAAGGCAGCCTTTACAGGGTGCAGGCAACTAGTAACTCTTAAATCCCCCTTATTTCTATTAAACAAATAAAAAATACCAGTAATAACAAAATTACTAGTGTTATTATTTTACGATTAACCTCAACTTATAGATGTGACAAAATGCATTGAACTACATGAGTCTAACTTCAGAAAGAGTGCCAAAATGGTGTAATGGGGAGCACAGATTCTCAGAAGTCCTTTGACATACTTTCAAACACATTACAACCTGGATAATAGACATAATTCTTAAAGGAGTACCATGGTGGTTGAACGTGACACTTCCCAGTTGTCTTCAGGCAACAACAAAACAAATGTGCATAATTTTTTAATTCTTCAGTCATTTTAATGCACTTTAAAACGTATTTTTCTAAGCCTAAATTTCCCACGATAAAAATTCACCCGAACCGTCTGGGCGTGGTAATGAGAACTGTCAGTTAGCTATGATTGACAGACCGTGCCCCGTTTCCATAGCTACCCCCATGATACGCGCTCTCTTTGGGAGACTGAATTTTCACAAGCTAGCTAGCTTAGTAGGGCTAGTATATCAAATATCGGTAGATAGCTAAGGTAAGGACGTTGACTTATATCCAATTATAATTTTTATATCTAGCTAGCCAAGTTAAGATAAAAGCACAACTATAACGTCCTCATAAAAGCAAACTAGCAAGCTAACGTTATCGATAACATTGTCTTATGAAAGCAAACCTCCTAGCTAGCTAACGTTAGCTAGCTAGCTAAATGAATATAACCAGAAATAATCTAAAGGCACTCTAATTTGAGTGAACCTAACGTTAGTCAAATATTTGCATTGTCTGAACAGCAGGACGGTGTGTGCTGTCAGATTTCTTTACGGGGGGTGGAAATGGGAGTAGTTACTGTATTAGTGACGTAGCAAAATGACAACTTTCTCAACCGGTTGAAAATAGGACGATGAATTTAAAACGCATATTTCTCCAAAAATACAGAACGGACATATTTAATACTTTGCTCATTGTGTTTCTTCAATGCCTCTTGTGCAAATAGCACATAAAACCGAGAAAGTGTGAAAATCACCATGGTACTCCTTTAAGCCCCAAGTAAAAGGTATGGAAGACATGCTCAGATAATAAGCAAGAGATATATATGTATATATTTTGCAGTGTCGCATTGTTTGCTAAGAGGAGCAACAACATTTTACCATTTTCTTTGGTCTCCTATGGACAAAAGTTGTCCATTGTCCAAGATGCAATGGAACCATTCCTTCCATGTTTCAGATGGTTTGATTAAACTTCAATCATGCCAATAGTCTGAACAACATGGCCACCAGTAGGGTCTTAATACTTCACATTCATTGCTTTCTGGAGTGTTCAGCTTTGTGGCTTGCTGGGCTTTAAGGTATAACCCCATGACAATGCATAGTGTTGGTAGATAGACATGGTTGACTTGCACCAAAAGTCAAAACTTAAATGGTGTTGATTGCTTGAAAAACATAGCCGCTATAAAAAATGTAATATTAAGCATTTTCAGCCATTTCAAGTTCAGTAACTTGATGTCATTTTTAACAGCACTGGATCCTACAGTTTTAGCTACATCCCTCATTTTCTATTTGGTGAAAGTTTGATGATGAATGTCATTTCCATAAAATCCTAAGGCAGTTAAGTTGAAACATATATCATGACACCTTCTCATCAACAGCATATGCTAATAACAGAGTTGCCCAGTCTGGCATGACACTCGCACTTTGAGCCTTATTCTCACGCTTTCACACTCCCATAAGAAATCTCATGCCAGATCTATTCACAGATGCATTAGACTGTCTTGACATACCTGCCCAACAAATTCATGTCTTATCAGTCATATTTATCTCGGCTCTACCTGCAGCTAATCTGCAGGACATCAACACAAAGTTGATTGCTGATTCACTGAAAACTCAAATGTGTTGGCTATAAACAAATAAATTGAAATTTTCTAAAAAGTTTTTATTTCCTTAAACCAAAGGTAGCAAAAGAAGTGTGCGATAAATGTAAGCAGGCGTGCACAATTTTCAAATTGAAGACCTCACTCCAGCCAGTTTACCAAAGCTGGCAAGCTCTCAGCAACTGCAAATCATTTTGATGCAAATCATGCAATGAACAAGCAGCAGTCGGTCTGGTTGTGGAATATAATAAGGTAAAGACTTTCCATTAAGCAAGCACATCAACTATGTTTTATTCAAATAAACAGATGTTGACGTTATTTATTCAAATTAATTATAATGAACACAAATCTACTAATTCTCAAACAAACTAGATTAAATCAGCTCAAATAACTTGAGAATGGTCTATATACGGCTAATTCTGAAACAAATTGATGTAATTAGTTAATAAAGTCAATGAAAAAGGTTCACATACAGATTATTCATAATAATTTCATAAATATTGTATTATATGTATTTAAAATGCATTGCTTTTTTAAAAATAACTGCGTAAATCAGGCCATTATTTGTTTAGTGTATGTTTGATTTATAAACACGCATTACATGGAAATTCATTGTTCGGCTTACATTAAAATGACAATCTAAATGGACGGGAATTTGATATGCATTTAAAATGCAGAAACTGTAAATATTAGGCCTAAATATTTGAGTGAAAATAAAAGTTAACTACCTGCACATTAAATAACTGCTATGACAGTCAGTGCTATCCTGGTTAAGTGGCTTGCTTGTGGCATGGTGATGGGTGATCTTTGTGGGTTCCTTCCAGTCAGCAGCCATTAAAGTCATGAGAACAAGGTGTGCAGAGTCTTTAATCAATCAATCACTCACTTAAATGAATCACTGGTGCTAAAATACCAGGAAAATTCCGGAACTGGAGTCACTCGCGTTCAATACCTTGATAACTTTATCTGTGGCCACCTGATCTTTATTTAGCCACTTCAATCTACCAAAATTTAACATTTTTCTTGTCTTTGAACAATCCTTAAGCCATAGTTGATAAAGGTACTTCAGAAAGGTATGATTTTGGCTAATGATGGCAGGTTATTCTGATATATCACTTCAAGCAACTAAAGATACTAAAGAGAAGTCCTGCATCCATTTCAATAAGCGTGCTTAAAACATCTAAAACATCACTTGTGCTGGTAGTATAAATAAAACACATTTAGAACTTAAAATAAACACTTAAAATTCCTTGAAATTTCACACTTAATTTATCAATTATTTTTATAATAGATGACTCCATTTAATTTGATACTCAACACTGGTTGATAACTTAAGAATTGTTTAACTGGTCATCAACATTACTCCAGTGGAGCACATTAATAGTTTCAAAAAAAACTTGTAATTCCTGATATTCTCACATGCGAGCACGCACGCACGCACGCACGCACGCACGCACGCACAGGATAAGTGGCAGTAGTACTGGGAGCCCCTGCTTACCCGCTGTGGTGGTACAGTCTGAGGTGGACTGGTGCCTCCAGAAGCTGATGGCGGACCTCTGTCGGCCCTGCAGTCGACTCAGTCTTTCGGCCAGACCCCCGCTGCAAGAACAACATGCGCCATTACACTCAGTTAATGAAGACAACACTCTCAATTACATTCTTTAAATCAACTGGAAATAACTGAGAAATCCAATGGGGGTTTCAAGTGATCAAAGTCTCAAAGAGCAACGATTTGGGAATTTTGGCCGAGAACAGGGCTGCCCAACCATGTTCCTGGAGATCTACCATCCTGTCGGTTTTCTTTTCAACCCTAATTGGGCACACCGGATTCTACTAATTACAAGCTTGATGAGATCTATAGCTGTTAAATACAGTGTGTTTTGTTAGGGTTGGACTGAAAACCTACAGGACAGTCGATCTCCAGGAACACTGTTGGGCATCCCTAGCCTTGAGCAAATGAAGCTCACAACGTGGCCACTCAGGGGTCTGCTATCACTGTGATTTTCAACAGAAAGATCGTAGTCATTTTTTGCAGTTTTGTAGTCTTTATAGTGCAATTAAGCAACAACTCACATCAAGTTACCTTACTGAATTTCCTGATGTCAAGGGATGGCGTACTCATTTTTAATTCGACATGCCTTGCCCTTTCTTTTTAGTTATCTGAATGCAAAATGCTCTGGTTAAATTTTGTTTTTTAAAGAGTATTCTCTTAATTAAATTCAGTGCAATTTAGACAGCGACCATACTAGATGCAATAAATAAGCAATTTCCAGTCACAGTGAATTTGCCCCTCAGCGTTACGCTGCTCTCAACACTCAAGTCCTATACTGAGGGGCACACTCCGTGTCCTACTTCTCTCAGTGCTAAAGTTGCATTCCCCAGTGTAACAGCACTCGGCATCATGTTCACAATATTTCAAACAGACCTTGTTAACATGAGGACTTTGCTGTCTACATGCGAAACTGCAGTTTGCGTCTATAGCTGTGCTGAAGAGGAGGGCCCAGGAGGGAGTCCCGCTATCAGCCCTGTGGGTCCCCTCACCTTCCAGCCCGGAGTTACTGCTTTCAATTAAAAAGCCATAGAGGACCGGCCCAAACGAGAGGGTCAGCCACCTCCGAAGAGACAGCAAGTCTGCCTGCAACAGGGCTGCCGTTACCGTGAAGCCTCCTTCCATTAAACTGATTCATTGGTAAGGCTTTTTCATACGAGCAGAGGTCGTGATTTACAAGGGGAAAGGGAACGGGAAGCTGGTAATTCATTGCCCATTACGCTTTGGCATTCTCTGCTTTCCCCGGAATAAATAACGCTTAGTGTGCAGTGCCCCTGAAGTTGTCATTTATTTTCAAAAGCTGTTAATGGAGACTTTACTGAATGCTTCCCTTGTTCATGGTGTTGATTAGTGCAATAATTTAGAGAAAACTTAAATCCTATCAAAGAGAACTTGCTTGCTATTTAGTTCTTCATTTTTGAAGTTAAGAGTGCTAAAAAATAAAAACATGTCTATTAGACTGCGGCCAGCATTTGTGAATTTGGCCAAGTAGACCCCACGTAAACACAAATATACTCAGAACGGAACTCATGTAGCTGCTCTGCAAATGCAGCTCAGACAGTGGGACTTACTCCACCCTTTCTGTCATAGATTAAACATGGAATTTTTCCAAGACAAAACCCAACATGAATCGTCTGCTTTTAATTCGATGCAAAGATTGATATGTAAAAGAAAATTACAATGTTAGTATTCAAACCAAAAAGTCATTTGGGATTAACATATTATTGGCTGTGATCAAATGACAGTTGGATTCTAATTCCATGAAATAAGTATTTATGCGTATGTACTACATCATTAAAAAACATGGCAAGGCTATGAGCTGTAGCAGAAAGCATGTGGCGTGTTAGAAAACATATTGCTTTTATTTTATTAGACTGCAGCATTCCATAAAATGCAAATATTTTTAGTCCCTGTATGGTTATCATTTATAATAGCATAGGGACTGGTTTAGGTAAAGATGCAATTATCTCCGTTTCAGGACTTATAGCTGAATTAATCTTATGGGGCCTGTTTCAGCAATATTAATAATGATAAAAATGCAGTAAATGTTTTGTTAAAAGGAAGTAAAATTTAAATTTAAAAAAAAAACTTGATCTTGGCAGCTGCTTCACTCTTAGTGTATATAGGGTCATACCTCCCAACAACCATCATGGCTTCCAGAAACAGGGAAGCATACTTTTTGTAAGAAGAATTTTCGAAGGGGAAAAAAATGGTAACCGAAAATATCTGGGGTATTTTGTGGGTTGGGGGGCTTATCGCAGATATAGTGCTTCTTTCTGACTACTAAAGTATTTTTTAAAAACTGAGCAAAGGTATATAATGAGTGACCATCTTACTGCAGTCATTTATATCATGCCCATAAGGTGAACTCTGCCGTGCTAAACCTTCCCCAATCCTGCCCATACGCACCATTGACCAGGTCCCCCTAGAAACCTGTGAGACAATCAAAATCCTAGGGGATGCTATCCAAAGCAACTTCAAATGGGATAAAAAGGTCTATCCTATGATCACTGTGGGCAACAGGAAAAACATATTGGCCTTGAATAAGCAGAAGCTGCTTGCTGAGATGATGAGCTTCATTAGGCACGGGATTAACAGTATTCAGGTTGAACAAATAAAGGCCATTTATACGTGTTATATGCTTTACACAACAGCTATGAAAAATGTTAGCTTGCAGAAGAAGAAAAAGATATGAGCATGACCTAAATGAGAACAATGAAAGGAGACAGGAAACCTCTAGTAGTCAGAAAATCGCAGAGACTATGTTCATGTGTGTTCTCTCCATGGCGCATGAATAAACAACACATCGCTTTTTGCAGTATCAACCGAAATTAAGCTTGGATTATTTATCCCTGGCACCTGCATAGAGGATTCTGAGGAGACTGCCTCCTGGAATTTTGTGCCGCCTTCACAAAATTCTGAGAAGTGTCGCCACAAAAAAAAAAAAACATTATAAATGCAAGTGTTGTGCATGGTGGATTTCTATCATTTGGAACTGCAATGGCGGCATTACTCTCATGTGACACTGAATCATACTCAGCACAATGCACCAGGAAAGGCACTGCCAAAGAACGCAAAGCTACAGGCCTGTATGCATGAAGTGCATGATCACACAACGCCCAGGTCAGTTCGCAGGGAAATCTTGTTTTCCTTTGCACCCAAGCACATCCAATATTTTCAAAAAAGTTTACTAAATGATATTAAATCAATTTAGTGTTTTCAACTTCGCAGCTATGTCTCAGAATTTCTTTTATTTATTATTTTTTCTAGTAAAGAGTTTGCGAGGAGGACGGAGGAGCAGGTCAGAAGACCATTGCTGGCAGTTATAAAGTATAATTCACATAACTAACCAGATGTGGTAAGTTTGATCACATGATCACGATTAAAGTACTGCCTCTGCCTCATTTTGAGCCATCGGTGTGTTTAACATCAATTAATTACAAACCATCAATGCTGCCAATCAATTACTGACACAATATATAACAAGAATCACAGCTTCTCTGCATTTGTACCTGCCAGGGAACTCCTCTTGTCCTCACAAAGGTTCTCTATTGCACTGAAACACTGTTTTCACAAAAGTAACACTATCTGTTTCCATGTTTAGAAATGCATTTACTGTCAGCTATAAATAAGAGAAGAAAATCAGCGGATGTCCAACAGCAGCCTGTTGACTATAATCTGTGATAAACAAGCAGCAAATGACCGGGCATCAGTCTGAAAATGCTTTGAGTCCGCCAACCAGCCGCTGGAAAACCAATGAGCAAAACAGTGTCTGGCAGCAGGCCCGCTAACTTCAGCTCCAGTGGCGCGTGCGACTCACTTACCCTCTGCTAGCCCTGTTAGTGTGCTATTGAGCAGAGTTCTCAAACTGAGCAGGTTGCTGGCTATTTAGCCATCTACCACAAACTCAGCCAGCCACGATGACAGCACATTATCCTCTTTTTTTTTATTCACCGTATCCTGCTGGCACCGCACAATTTGGAGTGTCTGGATATTCTGTTCATTGCCCCCTTGTGATATGGACTCTGTACGCCATGCATCAGGCAAGATGATTGACATCAAGCAATCAAAACCCATACCGACGTGACGTTTTCTCCCTGAACTTGCGTGCTGTCAAACCATGTTTCAAACTTGCATCATTCGTTCCCCCAGAGGGAAAAAACCAGGCAGCACACTAGCATCCCCAAACTCCAGGCTTATAAGCAGCCCATAGGCCAGGCCTCCCATGAGATATAAAGCCGGTGCGTAGGCACACTTTGGCCAAGGCGGCCAGAGGCCAGCCAGTTTTTCATAATGCCAGCAAAACAACTTCCATTATAAATGCCATATTGAAGCAGCAATCTAATTATATTTGTGGCTACATTTATTGGCCACCGGCTATTATATTTGGCCATATAGTTAGAAAAGTCTGGCTATGCCAGTGCTAACAAGGCAGGTCGGTTTTGTTTTGGAATTGTCATGGTAGGCTGCTTCTGATGAGACAGGGGGTGGGGACAGAGGAGGTTGGCAGACTCAGGATCAGAGCAGCAGAGGTGAAAGACTACATTATCTACTACCTGCTGCGATTAGTCTACAATGACAATGTAGGCAAAAAAGATTATAATTCCACAAAAGTAATAATTTGTATCTGATTCTACCTTTAAAATACACACACACACACACACACACACACACACAGCACCTCAATATCGCCCACACGTCATTTTTACAGAGACGGATACGGTTCATAATGGCAAATAATCTCCCAATATATCCGATATATTGGTTGGACACTAAAAAGTAAATATATTTTTAGGCTTCAACCTTGCTCCAAATAAACGTACTGCACGTTCGCAAACATGCCCAAGTTATAAGATGAGACTCAAGAACTCTGTACCTTCGATATACCAGGTTCCTTTAAATATTGACAGATAAATATGTGATAAAGCGATTCAACAGCACACTTTATCTACCAGGGGCAATGCTACTGAGGACAAAATGTACCTTCTCGTGCAAAGTTAAAATTGTACCTGACTGACTGTACATGCTCCCACATAGACTAGTTGAGCTCATGACAAAGATCTTTGTGCATGCCTTAAATCACATTCAATACAAGAGCTGATTACCTGAAACAATGAGTTAGGTACACAATGTACACAGAACTGAGACTTTGCCCAGCAGCTTATTGACCCAGATACTGTTCACTACATACTGGGGGGAGGGATAGACAAGACTTTAAAGCTCTAAGTGATGGGTCATGTGTGCAAAGTGACTAAGAATGCTATCGATCTTCCCTACACACTTACAAATCTAATTATGTGTGATGTCAGCAGGAAACAGGAATCCCACCATCCAGACCAGGCAGTAACCGGAATAGGATGGTCTAAGCAAAGTACACCAACTTAGGGGGGGGGAACTTCCACAAAAAACTTTTTTTTTTTTTTTTTTAAATAGTGGAAATGCACACCTTAGGAATTTCTTCTTTTTAGCAGAGTCTTCTGGGGACTTGATGTGGCTGCCGTGTTGTTTCTGAGGCGTCCGCAACATCGCCTGCGCGGACCTGACCCAGTCGCTGGCAGACCTTGTGTTGCTCCCGCCTGGTTTCCAGGAAACGTGTTCACATCTGGCCTGGGCCATGTGTTCGGCTCGCTCGCCATCAGAGAAGTCTGAAATCTCTGCATCTGGCGCCTGTGCGGAAACACCACCGTTTCATTCACAATTCCACACCGTGCCGTCAACAGAAATCTCACACTATATCTGCCATTGTTCTAAATGTAGGAGAACGTAGCCCCTAAATACAAATCACGACAGGTGACATCACTATCTACTTTTTTATTTTATTGTTTCTAGAACAAATACTGGTTATTGCAAGTAGTGTTAGAATTTAAAATATCCCAAAAAAAAGCACAAGACAATAAAATACTTTTATTGAATAAATACATTTATTTAGCTGTTAAGGCAAGGGAGTGTTTGTAATAAAAAAGGCCCAGCCTTTTCAGAATGATACTAACTAGGAAGCAAATAAACCCATTTAAATAGTTGAGGACACCACCAAACCATTTTCACCTGTGTGTTTATGGGTTGTGGGTTGTGTGTGTGTGTGTGTGTGTGTGTGATTATGTGAGTGTGTGTATGCCTGCCCACGCATTAGAGGAAGTAAAGAAATTGTGAGGGGAGTGCTGGAAGAATTTGAATGGCTTTGTGACTACGTGTGTGTGCACCTGTGGGTGAGAGGGCTTGCGTGCAACCCTCGCGGGCCACACCGCGGTGCTCCGTCTTCACCATCACTATGACAATGATCATTATCACCGCTTTCGCGATGGCGGCACGGCCCACCTGATGGTCTGACAGAACCAGTTCCCGTGGAAAAATCCCAGCCACACCTTTCCGTCGTGTGCAGACAAGGCCCGCATTCCAGGCCCGTCAGCCTCCGCGCCCGCCAGCCTACGCTCTCTCCTATTTGAATGAACTTGACCCTCCTGGGCACAGTGCCAGGAGACGTCACACACTAACCAGCTACAGAGAACACTATGTTCCTGGACCCCGCTCAAAAATGTGTTCACCCTGTGCAGCTCTTTGCCTATCAAACCACTTCATTAGCTTGTTTCACAGAACAAACAGTAGTAAATTCGATTTACGGCCTCCCCGTCAGGGCCGCAGTGGCGGTTGTTAACCCTGTTTTGCTGGACGGCTGCAGCAAAGGCCTGGCCGTCAAAGGCATAAATAATAAATAAATAAATAACGCGCGGACGCTGAATCACCGTGTTGCCTGACTTGCCCTGGAGTAAGCCCTTTCAACACGCGCACAGTGGCAGGACACAGGTCAACGTAAGTGTGACCGTGCTTTTTTTATCCATGTTTTTTTTTTTTTTCTCAATCCTGGCTGCCCCTCAAAAATAAAACACACACATAAAAAGTAAACATTTTCATTTTAAATAAAAAAAAGGAGGCTTTGCCAAAGTAGGATGACTGTCTGGTATTATTTTGGACATTGTGTATTCGGATTGTATTATTTGTCCTATTCTCTCTAAACCTTACTTCAGCAATGTAGGGTTGTGAAGAGCACTATGCCCTTCTTATAGTGGCATGGTTTTAGTAAAGCCTTTGGGGGGGGGGGGGGGGGGAATCCCTCCCATGTGACAGAGCTGCTAAAAGGGCGTTTGAGGACTCTGAGAAGAACTGGACGTTTCAGAGGCAGGACGCAGCTGTGTACTTCATCTTTTTTGTTATCAGTGCATCAAGTTACTCGGTCTTGCTGTGATTTATCAAACAACAGCCCATAAAACCTGCGTGAACATTCACGGGGAAATGCCTCATAATATGCAATCTTAATGATGGGGACTGAGTGCAAGAAAATGTGTTTTCATGTTTAAAAAAAAACAAACAAAAAAAAAGTGATCACAACCACAATGAGAAAGCAAAAATAATATGGTGTTCTGTTATTGCCATCTGTACCCTTCGCTGGTGTCCTTCACCTTACTGCCATCTGCACAAACTGCTGGTATCATTCTCCTTAGCGCCATCTGCACAAACTGCTAGTGTCGTTCTCCTTACCGCCATCTACACACTGTTAGTGGGATTCTTCTTTCCGCTATCAACACACACTGCTAACATCATTCTCCCTAATGCCTTTTGTACATTGCTAGTGTCATTCCCCTTACTGCTATACTGCTAGTGTCATTCTCACTGCCACCTGCACATACTATAGTGTCCTTCTCCTCTGTAGGAAGTGGCTTTGCACATACTATAGTGTCCTTCTCATTTTTAAAACTGCGTGATAGGAGCCAGGGTATGAGAGGAGGCTACTGCAATATGGTCAAAATTTGCTGATGTCAACCCTTTCACTGGTCCAGCTCGAAGAAAACCCCACAGGAAAGTATCTCACTCAGTTAAGCAGACCATTATAGTGCAAAGGCCTTGGGCTTTTAAAAAAAATAATAAATTACCTGGCAGTTGTCGCTAGGAAAAAATATGAGTAAAATGCATGTAATCACTTCGGTCCATCATGAAATGCAGTGCGCCGGTGGGTGGCGCATGCTACCCAAGAAGAATGTGCGTTTGTAAGCACTGCTCTGAATGGACAGAGAATATTTAAGAGAGGAGATGGACACACAAATACAGTAAACTTCCACATAACTAAGCTCAGTGGGACCTGAGGGGACGCAATTTCAAAATATGAACATGCAAAAATTTAATTAATTAAATGAACTGGTTTGAAAACGGCTATTTATAACCAAAATATTTAATTTCAGTGGTTATAGTATGAAATATGTTTCCATATGAAAATGGCAATAATATGAACACAGGGCAAAAATAAATCAAATAATTAAAAAATAGAGAAACTGTATTACTCATCAGTAGCAATGTTCCAAATTGGTGTTAACAAGAAACGCAATAAATACCATCCGATTGTAGGCGGTCACGTTCTAGTTCCAGTACATGAGGTGAATTAATGCACTGTTTGAAAACCGGGCACATCAGGATTCTAGAATGAGAAAAAACTATTAATCCTGTTTTGACAGCATCCAAAAATCAACCATATATGGCGGGGGAGGTCCAGCAGCCCTAGCTTCCACCGGTTGAGTGCAAGTATGTACGTGCCATTAATGTACTCCACTCTGCAAAAGGTGGCACGTGGCCAGGCTGCCAATCTCAATTAGAAACTGACAATAACATTGTCATTGTCATGTTACATGTGGGCGTTGGATAAGCTAGTAGGTCACTTGCGGGCGAAGGTAGATACGCAGGAGTTTTCCATACACCTGAGCATTCCAAATTGGGAGGGGAAAAAATCAGCTCAGAAACCAGGTCAGTAAGGTTTTATATAAATATAATAGCTGTCACAGCAGTAGCAAACAAAAACCATTATCAGCAGAAAGTTACTCAGCTAACTCAGAGGAAAGCAATGGTAGCATAATGTGAGTTAGCACAGACATGCTAGCTTCAACTTACACTCTAAAAGCAGTAAAAGTTGAAGCTGGCATGTCCATCCTCTAAGCCATCCCTTTTGCTATAGTTGTTGTTAGAGGAACACATTAAGTTGCACACCTAGCGTGATAAATGCTAATTTATATGGTAGTTTCCCAGCAATAACATGCACAACGGCCTAATTCAGTCGATACATTAAAGCCATTACGGTAATGATGAGATGGATATTTGTGTACTGAATATAAATTATGCCATTATAACTGGGATATGCACCTCTGGCAATCCATGGAGGACACATCCAGCAGCTCGGTAAACTGTAGCAGAAGCCTTTATGACATTAGGGTAAACTGTTGCCCATTGTTGAGGTTCATGCTCTCAGTAGCTGAGGGCGGAAGACTGAGAGAGACTTCGTGGAATCCCATACCACATGTGCTGGGTGCAGTGAGGTGAGAGGTCAACCAAAGCTGACTGCTGCAAATTTGAAGGTGACAGGAGGAAGTGGGTTTGGCTGTGTATCTTCCACAGTCAGAGTTGATGCGATGAAGGAAGATGGAATTGTATATTCTTACAGTTCATACAAATCTGCCTTACATGGGCTGACTTTTGAAAACTTGTACAACGAGGGAAACTGTGGACCAATCACCAAACCAAAAATACATTCTTTAAATTGCGAGAAATTAACCGAGGAGATAAGAAACCTTTACCTCAATAACCAACTTAAATCAGTTCTTTCAGGCAGGGGGAAAAAGGCAAAAACAAATTATTCAAACATTGAAACAACTGAAATTCACAATTAACATGATATTCAGAACAGTAAAGGCTCAGCGGTAAAACGAAATCGCATCAGCACTTGAACCTGTATGATTTCCCAGATGTAACCAGTATTGTGTGATTCATTACTCTGGTTTTGAATCAGGCTACTCAAAACCACACAAAATCAGGAAATGAATCGACAAGGCAGCCCGAGGGTTGTCCTGATAATTCAGATGGCAGAAAGCATACAGTATGTACTGTAACGTGACATTCTTCTCGAAGCGCATGGAATTATACTCATCTCGAAAGGCATTCTCATGCCAGCCCTGCCTTTGACAAACACTGCAGGAGAGACTTGACGTGAGTGACACCATATGACCTGCCTGTCTGAGTCATGAACTACACAAACAGCAACTTCCTGTGAACATACAAGCACAATGATGGTAGAGCTGTCACAGACAACGGATTACTCATGTCAAACGTCTCGAGTTGGATGACCGGTAGCTACAGATCTAGGAAAGGATTCAAACTGTTTACAGGTCTGCATTACCAATGGGATTGGGATGTTTTTTTGTGAAGAGATACTTAGCAATTAAGAGGATTTAGACATCAGAGAAATATATGTGCTCAGTATGGCCTCTAATTATGCGTCAACATCCATTAGCTTAATGCATGTATGTTTTATAACACAAGTGTGGTGTTTAGTGGGAGAAAAACACATAAAACTGAAACAAAAATGAAATCTTTCACTATTAGAACAAAGTGGTATCAAACATCAGCCTCAGGTTGTTATCTGTACTTTTCCAACCTGTCACAAATGCAATAAATACCTAAACACAGGCGGTAATTCAGATCTTCTGTATTTGAGATATCAATGTGCCTGAAATAATAAATGGGCAGGATGACCTCTCAGGTTGTCAGTTTGGGCCCTCTACTGTAAGTCCACACTGGGCAGCTGAAAGGGTCAGTTAAAATCTTGATTTCTAGATCTCCTTTTCAATATATACACTTCACCCAAACATGCAACTCGAGCTCTTAGGTAGCAAATCCAGCTAAAGCTCCAGTTCTCAGAACATTGTAGAGCTTGGTCTGGTATTCAATCCTTACACTCCTAATAACTGGGACAGGGAGTACTGCAAAGCAACAGTATTTGCAGGGACAGTAAAGGAGGCAGTGATGACCACAAAATGAGCAGGATTGTGGTCCATTCTGTCATAGTGCCCTGGTTTCATGGTTGGTTCAGTTCTCACAGTGAGAAGGAGTGGGCGGGCACGTGGTGTTGCGGGAGTGGAGATGGGTAGATGGCGAGCGTTACGGCTTGTGTACGGTATGTTGTTCAAAGTCATACAGAGCTCGTTGGCTTGTTACTCAGCCAATGATTTATCTAGATCTTCCAAACTGAACTCATCGTGTGCTTGGAAAGCCTTAACGGTTGCTTCAGTTGTTGGTGCAACATCGACCAACAAGCAGGTGAAATATACAAATTGCTGAATAGTAATATATATTTATACATGTAGTTCAGCTCAGCAACAGTCCAAATATTTGAAACTCGGTTCAAAACGGGTGTTAGTCATCTAAAAGCACCGTCATGACCTGGGGGCTTAATAGTCACAAACTGAAAATACTACTCATGGCTGACAGTTATACTCATTTCCTGGAGACATCCAGCCCCAGTGCAGTATGTGACACCTTGTCAACAGCCCCACAGAGAAACCATTTTTACCTCCACCAAGGTGGTTATGTAATGACATCCGTCCGTCCGTTTGTCCACCTGTCTGTGACAGAGATATGAGGGAAAGTATTGGTTGGACTGCCATGACATTTGCAGTGCACATTCAGGTTCCCAAGAGGAAGAAGCCTACTGATTTATGTGACCCCATGACCTTTCCTCTGGTGCCACCATCAGGCCAAACTTTCAGTTTGTGATCGACATATCTCAAAAAGTAATCGGCAGTTTTCCATGAAATTTGCTGTGGACATTCATGTTCTCAAGGATGTAACCTATTGGTTTTATTGACCCCATGACCTTTCCTCTAGCAACACCATCAGGCCAAACATATCTCAAAAAGTAATAACTGGATTGCCAAGACATTTGCTGCGCACATTCATGCAAAGGGAGACTGGTGTGCCTTGGCAGAGATCTATATATAGTCTAATATTAGTGCTGTGTAAAATATGGCTAGTATTGATATTAACCAAAAGAGAGAAAACCAAAGTAGTCGGAGTGGGACGGGCTGTTCAAAGGCACATCAGCGGGCTACAGTGTCTGTGAGTATCTCTACCTTAACTACCAACAGCTTGGACATCGAAGGCTATGCACCTCTTCAATACGTTTATTTGCAGGAAATTTAAATGGTGTTGCACTGAAAGTTTAAAACCCATATCAACACAAACAAGTCAAAATAAAGGAAACTCTAAACTGTGCTTGCGGGAAACAAACTGTATCCACAATGTATACATTTTCACAAACTACAAGATACTGAACAGTGATTTATAACCAGCATAAGAAGAGACAGTCATCATGTGGCTTTAGCGTAGTGGATTTCCTTTATGTGTAAAAGTGAGAACTTTCCACCCAATAAAATGTTATTAACTTTTTGATTCAGCCATCCACAAAAACATTAGACTCTAAAAAGGCATATTTCCATTAAAAATTTTGTATTAAGCTGGGCATGTTTGTATTTTATATTTTTGTGTCCTACATCACTTAAAACACCAAAGAGCGACTAATATACTCTGAGATACTAATCTAATACTAATTTAATCTAAGGTCTAAATGAAACTGATGCAAACAAGAAGGATTTTATCATTCTCTTATTTACAATACAATTAAAGTATGCATCTCAAATCTGGTTCTCTTTACACAAAGCCTAACTTTAATCTTCCCAGCGTTTAAACTGGTACACTGCAAGACAACCATAATTTTCTGTTTTACCACATTACATATAAATAATCTCCCATCAAATTTACAAAAACACTTAAAAAATACAACAATACTTTCCAAAATGCGTAGACCTTCCCTGCATTAAAGTATACAGCATTGGCTCCACCTAGTGGTATGCCATACACTGATAAAATCAGGCAAAAATCCAAAAAAGGAAATTATTTTTGTATTAAAATGTTTTAAAGATGAGTTCCCTAGCTAATTAATGCATAAATTCTGATCCTTCTCGCCAAGCAACACAAGGCTGCTGTGAAAGGCAGATTGAGAGGAAAAAGTGTGTTTTCCACACCGGAATGATAGTGGACATGCTCCACACAATGGGTAAGAACAGCAGCTGCTGAAAATATGCAAGTTTGAAAACCAACAACAAATTTTACTAATAACAGGTAATGTTTTCAGTCCCCCGTTTACCCTCAAAAGTGTAACTGGAAGCAACATTAGATGCCGACAGTGAACAGTGCAGCATCTCTGAGAACACAGATACTGTTGATAAAACACCATTTTGGTCAGATGGCTAATAAAACCACACTGAGATCTATATATATATATATATATATATATATATATATATATATATATACACACACATGTGCATGTGATTAGGCTGAGCATGTGTGCTGAGCGAAACTATTTTACTTCCTGGTGCCCTGTGTGGCGGAACTGATCACTATAAGTTTGTATTGGCATCGCTGTCTCTGTATATATAGTTTAAGGTCTCAGCAGAGCTGTAAAATGCATACCACATCCTCTGGTCTAACAAAGGCAATGAAAAGATGTGCCTTGAGTTATCGCCACTCTCTACTTACCAAAATGACTTTTGGTGATCGTTTTTGTTCCTTTGAAGAAGAATCAGAGTCCGAGATTTCAGCCAAACTGTCCATTTCTTCCCCATCATCAGTCAGATCACTGTCCCAGTCAATCTTACGAACTTCTTCTAAACAAAAATATACACAGTACAGCATTATAATTAAAAATTCAATTATTATTATTCGTATTATTATTATTATTAAATAATAATAATAATAATTAAAAATAGTATTTTTTGCTCAGCATGAGGCTGAACATCTACAATTCCCACTCTAATCTGGAATGTCCAATTAGCTATTTTCAGTCACACATGTTGAGTAGTCCAAACATATGTTGGCCTGCTAAGTGGCTTTATGCAGTCCTCAATGAAAAAGAAGGGAGAGGGCTTAATTCCTATGCCATTTCAGTCAGCAGGGATCCCCCCTATTACTGTTTAATAGCAACTCCTTGCCCACTGGATATCTATTTTTTTCCTGTACTCAGTTATGTCCTTCAGATTTAAATAAGTCAAAACACTTATTTAACTTATTCTATCACACTACGCAGGAAAATAATTTTACTTGGTCTGATGTACTAAACATGTATCATTAACACAGAACAGATATCCCCTACTAAGACTAACTGAATGTGATGTCAATCAAGTCTTTTAAAAATTTTAAGTGGGGCCATGCTGGAGAAGTCTCTTCTCTTATCAAGACTGAAAAGCTAGTGTCAATTGACAAAATGGTCATCTGATCAAGGACAGGCAGTAATGTTTCTTTTTGGATCTTGCATTTCTGCATTCCTGGTAGCAGTCTGTACATTCCCCTGCCATTATACCCACACCCAAATTGAATATTGTGAATGCTGAATGTTGCAGCTAGATGACTTCACATTTCAGTCACAGCAAAATGTAAAAACATCTCCTCCAGCTATAATTTCTGGATTTAAGACTTTAGATCAGATGTCTAAAAGAACGAGAGTATAAGCCAGCTTAATTTAAATGCTCAAGAGAAAAACTGTACTCTGCAAATGGTGTTGTGACCTCTGCTTCAAAACGTTTTTATATGACAAACAAATGAAAGCTCATCACCCAGCTAAGAAGCTAGCAACTAGCCACATGTGCCCAGTTAATAATGCAGCTGCAGATTACAGTCACATTTCCAGAACAAGATCAATACGTGCTGCAGCTGGATTCAAACCCACAAACTCGCGGCTAGATTCTGGGCTTAGTGACGTACTGCACAACCAGGCATTTATACTTCTCAGGACAACCTGTCACTAGCTAACTAGCATGCACAATGGCAAACAGACTTGGGCAACCACATTTTGATGTCTAGTGCACAACTGTTACTGAACACGGTGAGAGCCTCTACTGACCTTCGTTGGGGGAAGTGACCGAGCTGAACAAGCCGAGGTATCTCCTGTAGGAGTTCTTGACGGCTTCTTTCTGAGGTTCACCACGACCCTCGGTGAATGCACTGGGTTGAGGCATCTCGCTGTCAGACATCTCACTCTCACTGGAGTTCCACACAATGTCCACCTCACCCGCTGCACTTCCCTTCACTGTACACAGAGGAAACCATCAAAGCGCTCATTAGACGAGGAGCACCCTGATCCTGCCGAATGGCTGAAGCTAACTAAATGTAGGCTTGGTTAGCCTACTACTTGGATGATAGGCCACCTGGGAAATCTAAGTTGTTGCTAGAAGTAATGTTGGTGGACCAACAGGGGGCAATCTTCACTCTGGTCAAATAAACCCCAATGGGGACACTGTATTGTAGGAGATTTCGTATTTCGGATGAGACATTAAACCAAGGTCCTGTCACTAATCGCAAAGAGTAGGGGGTTCCCCGGTGTCCTGGCTAAGTTCCCAATCTGGCTCTCTCAATCTGCCACCTAATTATCCCCGATTTATTTGGCTAAAAATTGTTCTCTCCCTCTCCACCGCACCAATGTGTGGTGAGCATCCTGGCACAAACTGGCTGCCATGCATCACCCAGGTGGGTGCTACACATTGGTGGTGGGTGAGAGGAGATCACTATAAAGCACTTTGACTATACGGAAAAGTGCTATATAAATTCAGTGATTCATTCATTCATAGACTACTGGGTGACCACAATCTCAATGACAATAGTTCACCACTAAGTTTTATTGTAAGGTTTAGCATAAATTTGTCAATTAAACACATACTATATTTTATAGTTAAGCAAGGTCTCACAGTTTTATGTACCTGGGTCTGATGAGGATGGTACCAATTGCCTTACAGCTTTAACATTTTTCCTTGAAGTACATTTCTGAAACATAAAAAGTTGTGGTTAGCTTGGTTAACCTTTAAGGACATATTCTCACAGAAAGCAGCAGTTAGTACAAGAAAAATATGCACCAGCAAGCACAACACTCCAAGAGTAAGTAAAAAAAATCATTCTGGCACAGAAATATCTGATAGTCATTCAAAAGCAACCCATGGTTTGTGCATTTTTCTTGCTTGGATTTGTAATTCACTGTATTTGTAATTGTAGGCACACAATCAACTTAAGAGTTCAAGGGACAGGGCACAAACAGAATCTATGTCAAATTGACTGATGCATTTCATTTCGTAAAAATGATGTGCAGTCAAATAATTAAGTAGACCTAAAATTGATAACTTCCGTTTCATTTCGACAGTGCACACAGTACAAAATAAAATCACTTGATAACTGCATGTTATTATTTGGCAGGGATACACCAGTACTTCCAAATGATCTATATATGGATGGAAACTACAACATAATTGGCTATTAATTCATCCTATACCAGCCTACCAAGTTGTCTTTACCATACCCATTCACATCTATCCCATCTTATGATACAGCATCCCGACTGTAGTCCATCCATCCATTATCAATACCCGCTTATCTTGGTCCTGCTGGAGCCTATCCCAGCGTGCATTGACCGAGAAGCAGGAGTACACCCTGGACAGGCCGCCAATCTATCGCAGGGCACATACCATTTTAGAGTTATAATTTATAGTCTGCATGTCTTTGGACTGTGGGAGGAAACCCACGCGGGGAGAACATGCAAACTCCACACAGAAAATCCCAGGCCGACGATAAGGTTGGTGCGCTAACTACCTCTGCTGTCGGTGTGCCCAAGAAACCTTCTCCACATCTTTCCCAGGACTTGATTGAAGAGGAAGGCTTACTTCTGCCCACGACAGGTTTCCTTTTTTTAAAGCCGTTGTTAACATCATCAGGAAAGAATAAACATCGTATATCTTTTGAAGTTTTTTTACGCTGGAAGGAAGAAAACAATCGTGTTTGTTCATAAACACTCACATGAGAAAATGTAATATTTCAACTCAAGTTAGGCCCTCTTACAGCTTTAACGTTATAGCGAGCTAGCTAGTTATTGACTACGCTTGCTTTTCAGAATGTTATTAGCTAGCTAGCCCGCTGACGTTTTGAATCAATCTGTGCAACCTATGAAGGTTGCAGCCGATTAGTTTGTTAGGAAGATAGAAACACTGGCTAGCTGTGTCAGTTTGCCATCAGGCTAGCTACATTGCTACAAATGAACGTTATGCACGTATTGTGTAAAGTTAACGGGTAGGTAGCTTAGTTATTTGCTAAAGTTCACTGCATGTAACGTAGGTGACAGCTAACACTAGCATTACGTCGACGTTCACATTAACGTTACATAGCTAACCTAGGTCCCTCGCTGTATGCTAACTTTGCTGATGTTGCCAGTGTTGTTGTAACCTTAGCTATTCACTACAAATTTGTTAACAGCAACTTACCTTTGCAAAATTAGACATGCTAGCTAGTTTCGTGCAGTTACTAAATATAGGACAAGGTACTGCAAAGCAAGCAAGATAATTTGTGAGTAATTCTGTAAGTAGTTCGTGGTGACATAGTTAGTTTGGCGCAAGTTCTCTAGAAAGTTTCTGTTTGGCGCGGCGGTTGTCTGAAGGCCGACTATTGGCCAGAATGTCAGGAAGTTATGACGTTTAAAAAGGTAACGCATTATTGGAAATGTAGTGACCGCCTCGTGAGGCGCATTGTTTGTGTAGAACACTTCCCGTCATGTCAATTCTGGCAAGCTGTTTAATTTGACCAATTTTAAATGCATTAAAATGATTAAGTCCAAGAATCCATGTAATAAAAATGCACAAACTGGTTGTGCAAACCAGTATTTGTTCAAACATTACAAGGAATTGCACTTCAGAGATACATTTATTATGTTAAAAATATTGAAGTATCATAAATTGACTGTTGTGTAACCATACAGGGAGATCATCTTGTTACATATGTAACATTGGTTCTATGAATGAATGAGCAAAGTGATTTGTTCAAATCTAATGACAGACTGAATAAAGCCCAAACAATTGCAACTGCAATGGTAGCATCCTTTGCCCTATAAAAGGGCCTCGTGCTCATTGATTTGGCCTTAGAATAATGCAAGATTTTCTGCATAGTTGGACAGCAAAGTCAATTACTGTCAATTACTACATTCACAGAACCAAAGTTACCAACATAATCAAACATTCAATTTCATCTAGAGCATCTCTAATTGGTTCTACATGGGAATGATACAGAATAAAGCCCCAGCACAAAAGAGGAGTTCAGTTTATTATCAGTCAAAGAGACAGAGCTAGACCCAATTTCTGAACAGCATTAAACAGATTAGTATATAAGGTAGCTTCTGCAGGGCACCCATCAAAGCAGTCTGAGCCACAAGACATTCCAAAGCTATAGCGAAGAGCCAGCCTGAAGGCAAACAAGGGTCAGATCTGTCTGTGCTGTTTAACGAGACAGCGAGAAGACAAGTAGAGAGCTCAGCAGATGGTTGCAACACAGCACTGAGCCGTTGCTGGGATGACATGTCTCATTTGACCAGGACTTTAGCTTGGAAGGGAGATATAGGCTAGTATTTTGCAAGCAAACAAGCTGGGAAGAGAGGTAAATTGAATAGCATAGGTCTCACACACAGCTACAATTGGTCAGTGCAGTGCCGGGCCTGAGGCAATGAGACCTGACGGCAAAAATGGGGAAATATTCCACAGAATTTCACCCATTGGAGAACTACAGGCAGCAATACTAATAGGGCTGTCTAAGACCAGTCTGTCTCGGAGCAATGATAGCTGCCAGAGGGTATTGCCTCAGTACACGCTGCAGTATATAGGGAAGCCCATCAGAGGGCACCTGGACACAACAATCAATCAGTACCCCAGAAAATTTACAACTAGATGGCACAAACATCAGTTCTCTTTGGCCCACATCAATACAGGGAGGTTTCTGAACACAGGATGGAGTGGGGAAACATATTGTTTGTGGTACCAGTAAGGTGGACTCGGACAAAGGCTTTCATGAAGCTGCCACATAATGCTTTCCATGCAAATAATTTCAAACAAAGCCCAGGAAGCAATGATTCCCCTAGTCGAGTGAGCCTGCAGGCTCGGGGGAAGCCGCTGCCAGTGACTCATAATCTATTCTTATTGCATCAGTAGTCTAATGAGAATTCCTTTCCTTTGAGAGCTATCTGGCTCTTGAAAAGGGTCGTAACAAACAAAGGTCTGGTTTGATTATTCTCACAGCATAGGTGCAGTCGACACACAGAGATGCATGCACAGGGCAAAGGAAGTGTAATTTCTCTAATTTACCATGGGGTGGAGATGGAGTCTTGAACCAGAACAGTAACATAATCACCTTTGGAGTGAAAAAAGAATTTGGTCTCAACACAGCCTGGCTGTTATCCACATTAACAGAGAAACAGGTAGGGCTAACTGAAAGCACAGAGGGCGCTCATTCATTTTACTGACACGTATACAGCAACAACAGCATCATAACTGATAGAATCTGCAAATTGGTTATGTGCATGGGTTTGAAAAGAGGTTCACTTAGGACCCACTGGGGCGGTAATTGTCTGATGATGGACAGCATAAATGTAGTCTAGCACACACTTTATAGCCATGCTCAGTACAGGTACTTGTCGCAGACCAAATCTCGCATCATATCACTGTACCGGTGGGGGTATGTTAGCCTCTTCAGGATCATACACAGCACCTCCAGTTCTCCCACAACACTTGTCTGTTCACATGTTAACATCTGCCAGAAGGAGGGTGTCCTCCAAATGAATAACAAAAATAACTCCTACAACCTCTCCTTCTCGCCCCGCTACCCTCAATTAAAAAAAACTACAATTAAAAAAAAAAATTAATAAATTTGCACAACTATATTTTATCACAAGCTTCTCTCTGTATCTTTCACAAAATCTCCTCACACTAGCTACAACTGAGCAGGATGGCTGCACGCGATGTAGCTGTCATTTTTATTTAGACAGCTGATTGGTCTAATGGCATTAGTGAGGATGTGTAAAACATAGGACAGCAGAAGCCGCGGTAGAGAGGTTACATTTGAATGGAGAGGAGGACAACAGGTTACTGTCCTCCGTGTTGCAATTTCCCTAAGACCAAGAGGCCGCTGTTGAGCTTTTAACATTGGCAATAGGGATTTTATGTATCCTAGCTGCTTAGAAGTAGGCTAGATATGAACGTGATTGGTTGACATCATTATTTTTGTGGAATTATTTTTTAAATAAATTTTTCTTCCCTTCAAATTCTTTAGGAGGACGGTTCTCCGTTTCCTCTATGGACGGACCTCCCATGGCATATACCCACTTACTTTTTATAGCACCCCAGGTCATATCATGTACTGTAACTGTATCAATCATAACAGTCGCTGTACCACCTCACCAGATTCTGTCTGCAGGTGAACAGTAACAGATCTGTGGGTCTGAGGAGCCGTTTTTACAATTGCAGGGATATTTTGTAGCAAAACTGAAACTGCAATGGGAAATGTTTTATTTGTTTTATTATCAGAAAGTTCTGCAATGAAGAAACAAATTCCATTGTTTTACTTGAACTCATGGAGCTGACATTATACAATTATGCACGAAATACATTTATTGTATTATTATTGTGAGTTGACATATTATGGCAAAAAAGTTATTTTTATCAGGACGCAAGTGAATTAGTACCCAGATTTTGAAATGGCCTGGCTGTGATCCAAAGATGCAGCATTATATGGACTAGAGCAGGGGTCCTCAATCTTATCCAGAAAGGGCCGGTGTGGGTGCAGGCTTTTGTTCCAACTGGGCAGTTACACACCTGATTCTACTAATCAAGGTGCTTAGCAAAGATTCCAAGGGGTTGATTAGTAGAATCAGGTGTGTTACTGCTTGGTTAGAACAAAAGACTGCAGCCCTGCACCCACACTGGCCCTTTCTGGATAAGATTGAGGACCCCTGGACTAGAGCAACCTGGTAGTCTGAAGTATTTTCCCATTAGAATTTAGATGGGGTTGATGCATTTCGACCTCCCTAATATTCAAACGAAAGTTATGCCCTTAATATTGAAGCCTTTTGTGGGGTTACAACATAATTCATTAGCGCAGTTTCAAGTTAAGGCCTCTGAGGAACCCTCGTTTATTCCTCAGAACGTTTGTATGTCGCTCTGGATGAGAGCGTCTGCTTAAGGACCCCCAATGTTTAGAAAATGGAATACGCCCTTTCCCTTCATTAAATGTTTTTCACTGGCAACATTGCTGTCGTTTTAACAGGATATTTTTTTCACAGAATTTTTCTCGCAGCAAGTAAATCTTTTTTGGTCTCATAATTGCAACACGTGACCCCTTCAAGTCAGAAGAGTGAACGCATAGCCTACCTCTGAAAAACAATAAATACATTTGTGATTAACTAAATATGTCAAATAATTGACAAGCGCGTAAAATGTCGGCCTGAAAACCATTACATTGGACATTTCCCGGTGACATTTATAAGTGACACGCCACCCCTCGTTAACGACATTGTAACTCGGAAAAATTCGTTAACCGGCTGCCACTCCTAACTTCTAAGAACAGTGAAATTCAGGTTATTCTCCACCTGGTTCCCAATCAGGAAGTGACGTAGCCGATGCACGACTTGATATTCGCTGCTGTGGAGATTCGGGCAGATGAAATCCTGAATGCGTCTCTGTCACGCCCCACCAACATCGGGAAACATAGGCTAACGTCTGCGAAAACTGGAAAACACAAACACCTGAAATATGTTTAACTACAATTATGTTACGTCGCAGCAACTTGCTGGTTTCGACAAATACAAGGTAAAAATTTAGAACTTGAAATGAAACACTTATTCGAGGGTGCATTTTGTATGATAGTGCTGCCGCATGTGCCCGAAAATGATATTGCTAGCAGAGAATTGGTGCTAAGTACAGCAATTTAACGTTGGGGTAATTTTGAGACACTAGATGCATTTACATGAAGAGAAGAATTCTAATATAAAAAAAATAAATCGTGTACTATATGGAAACCATTACAAGCAGTTGTTCTCCATCAGATCCGGAGATGATGGTGACATGGACGTTTGGTGTCAGGATGTGTTAGCCACCAGGCTGCTGTTTTCATGCAGTTCCTTCGAGATGCTGTTATAGTTATTTGATTGCAAGCTTGTCTTGTTTTTAGTGAAGATGGCAGAATTTGATATGGCGCTAAACATTCGCATATGTAACGTTTGTGCAATATTAGGAATTATAGTGTGAGATCTGGGATTCCAGTTTAATGAGTACAATGACCCAATTTTTAGTAGGCTAATGGACTGTATCTCCGTAAATTTCACTTTATTATAGCTTTAAAATGTAAATTTTGCCTACAGCTGCTTGCTGAACTGTGGGTTTTACATGTGCAGGCTAATACTGCGCAAAATGTAGCATTCCTTATTTGGTTTGTTCTAATGTTGCTATAGTTACAGTCAGTAGAACGTAAAACTGACAATAACTTGCATTAGGGTAGGGTACCTACCATGTCAACGATGCGAGACATTACCAACATGATAGCTGCAGCCTTTCATCGTCATGTGTTGCAATAACTTGATATTCTTACCGAACTGTAAGAACCTTAAATTGTTACATTAAAATGGTGGTATTTTAGACTCAATTTATAGAGTAGTCAAACATTAAATAGTTGGAGAACTTTATGTTTCTGTTTATTATTTGGCATCCATTTATCATGTGAATCTTGTGTGCAATAAAAATGTTGTTGTCAACTTTGTGGGTGTGTGTGCGTGTATATATAAATATACATATAATTGTATTGTTTGTCTAATTACAATTCGTATGAAATACAAAAAATAGTTAAAAAAAAAAAAAGGTTTATGCTCAGATGCAGAACAAGGCTGTTTTCTTTGTTACAGTCATCTTGGTTTATGTTTCTTCTACATAGTTCTGTGGTGCAGTGGCTTCATATGAAATTTTTAGCCTCACAACTGTTGTGATCATTTTCTGTGCCACTTGAGAAGAGTTAGCCGCACAAGTGGAAAAAAAGAAACTGTACAGACCGTAACAAACATAAGTTATGCTTTAGGCATATGTAAACTGTCTTTTTGTTATTACAATCAGTCTTTCAATCCACCCGTTTTAAAAATGTAAAGAAAGGGGGAAATAGGCAATAGGCACGTATTACTGTCTCTGTATAAAAAGGCTTGCACCTGCCTCCTTGGTGCACCCTGCATCAAATTTACTTAACTTGGATGTTGAGCCTACATTGGGTGTACCCCTGCTTGGTTTGCACTGTCTTTTTGATAAAATATTTTTTTCTGACTTGATACTGGCCCATTTCGTGTCCTTTTCAACTTTTCAGTCTGCAGTCCAGAGCTGCACAGTAATCGGATGAACATGTTAGAGGATTAGACCACTTACTGTACTTAGCTGGTACTGGCAGACTGCAAGTTTGGGCAGTGAGACAGGGACCATTCTTAAGCCCTCTACTGGCATTCCGCACTGGATTCCACACTGGACCATGGTGCCCATACGTACACTGAAATCTCTCACTTTAGCAGGATAAACCACCAGACAGCCTGTTGCTAAGGTAATGGCAGCTGTTGTAGCATCACTAAGTAAGGACTCATGTTAACCTGGGGTTTGTTTTTATTGCAGTACAATGCAGTGGATACCAATCCGCTATCGGTATATGTTATGCAGCATCTGTGGAACAGGATTGTGAAGGTGGGTTGATTTTATTTTTTTGAACTCTGATGTACTTTAAGCACTATGCTTTTTACTGTGTCATAACATGTCATGATCATGCATGCAGAATTCAGTCAGTCTCAGTTACTCAGTCACTCAGTCTAAAAGGTCAGTTCATGGGCCCGGGCATGATTTATGACCAGAAGCTATGCTTATCCAGGTCCTAAAATAGAATGTATGTTTAAACTTTAAGTTTAAGACAGAACCAGTGCTCTGCTACAGAAAATATTGTCCAAATTGTATAATGTTGTCATTGAAATATTTTGAGTTTGGATAACAGGTCCCCCTTATGGCGTATTTAGTAATTTATGGCTTATTAGTATGTGGGGAAAAATTTAATTGGGGACAGGCCATTTTGAATCTCAGCATATAATTTCACAAGGAAATCAACAATAGTTCTGCAGTGACCAGAACCTAATCTGAATTTACAGAATAACATATTCTATAAAACATAGTTTTTAAACACATACTTAACTCTTCCTATACATATCCATGATGTTCTTCTGACAACAATGATTATCTTTTATTGGCTGGCCATTTGCCCAGTTTCTATTTAAAGAAATTGTCAGATCGCACCCCTAGTTAATGATTTGCTCTAGTCATTGTTCTGATGATTTTTCCTCTTCTACAGTATGGTTTACAGTCCCATTGCCTGTGATGGAAGAAATTGACTTTGTTTAACCAAAGTATCAAACTAAAATTTTAAAGAGATATGTGCAATCATACATTTTGATCTTCAGTATCTATTTCAGCTTTTCTACTTTTCTACCTTTCTAATACATAATTTAGCTACTGAATCTCATGTAACATTGTCTTTAGAAGAGGCAATTAGATCAGTGGAGAATACAGAAAATTCTGAAATGAAACTTTATATCTATCCTGGTTTTCAAATGAGATTTTCTTTTGTTGGGTAGGTCCAGTTTTGTGGAAGTAGTATTTGTCTTTTGTACATAGAGAAACTACCAAGGCCAGATTTATTCGTAAAATAAGAAGACAGTGCCTAAGACTTGTGGAACATACTGCAAGGATCAGGAATATTTACTGAGTTCTGGGATGGTGACCTGCTGTACATCTCTTTATTTCAAAAGTTATGTTGTCTTTATACAGTGCACTCCAAAAGTATGAGAACGGTAGTTAAATCTGTTATTTTTTCTATATACTTAAGCATTTGGATTTGAGTTCAAAGGATGAATATGTGACAAAATACAGACAGTCAGCTTTTATTTCATGGTATTTACATGTGTATACAATATGTTTTAACCATTTTACAGAAACAGCTGTTTTTGTGTTGAACCCCCCAATTTTCAGCTGTGCAATAGTAAGGTAACAAATGACTGACAGGTGTTAACAGTTGCTCAGGTATTTCCTTTTGCACGGATTGTTCACACACAAGAGAGCAGTGAGTGTCTACTCTTGGTATTATCCTTTGCTTTCACCTGTGGGGATTATATTTAGAGTCCATGGCATACATCTTCATTTACTTGTACTTTTGTCTCATTCATCTTTTGGTCTCAAAATACTAATGTCTTAAATATGTAGCAAAGATGCCACATTTGACTCTACTCTTTACATACTTGGTGGGCATTGTATGTGTCAAATTGACAAATGGCAGAGTTACTGTTAGTTTAGTGACACTAAACAAACGCTTTGAAGCCACAATGAGAAAAGCTATACACACTTTTATATATGGCGCTGTTCAGATCTATGATTTTGGCCAAGGTCACCACTGAGAAGAAGCAAGAGAGGGATGGCCAATGGGATGAGCACAGTGTCCACACAGTGGTCATGGGAGTTGAAGTATCATATAGTATCACCGTGAATAGACTGAAGTATTTCAGATGCTTTTTGTAAACTACAATATATACTTTTCCATAGAAAATGCTGCCAAAAGGTCACTGGCCAAAGAGTCTAGTTGAGTGAACGAGTATACAAGTTACACACCACTGTCTTGACTAAAATGAATGGAGAAGGCATAACTAAAACTAAAATGCATTTTAGTCAAAATGTGCAACTAAGCAACTGCAACAAAACTCTTCTGGGTCTGTTTTCCTTTCGTCGTATTTTCCTCATTTAAAATGCAAAACAAATCACTCATTGTTTCAAAAAGACATTTTTGTCACGTCTTTGTCATTGTCATAAAAAAACTAGGTGTTGATGAAAAATGTAGTCATAGTTTGACGAAAAAAACACTGGCTAGAGTGCAGCAGCATACTAACAGGAGTGACAGTTGATAAAAGTATAAACCACATATCCATATAACCAGTCACAAGAGATCAACTAGCTCGCTAAATAGCTACCTGAATGGCATAATATGCTGTTTTCACTGGTTTATTTTTCACTGCAAGAATTTCATCAGTTTTCTCTGAGTAAAATCGCATTAAGGGCAATAAAAAACTGATGAGCTCATATTTTCATCTTTTGCAGGTAGTGCCCCTGTGGATTGCTCCAAATTTATTAACATTTACTGGTTTTTTACTGATTTTAAAGAACTACCTTCTGCTGTCATTTTATGACTGGAATTACACTGCATCAGGTAATGCATTTGGTATGGATAGTGTTTTAATTATTTTTATCAATAAGGATCAACGTTTGAATACTAATATTATGAGGGCCTATTCTAATATACACTATGTAGGGCATTGTTAAAGGATAGATGGTAAGAGACTCCTTATATATACATTAATATGTTCAAAACATAATAAATGTTATTAGTGTGGCCAGAGATATGGACAGTTTATAGATACATACCAAAAATGTGTGTGATATGCAGTATGTGTACACGCCTGCCCGCATACACAAGTAGATATTTATAGTGTATTGTTTGAAACAGATCCTGATTCGCAGCATGTTCCGGGTTGGGTGTGGAGTGTGTCTGGCTTGACTACATTCTCAGCATATGCTTTGGGTAAGACTGAGGAAAATAGATGATATTCCTGTGTTCTGTTCATAGTGTTCAAAATGATGAATTAACCTGCCTAAGGACCAAAACAAGTAAATGGGAATACTGTACGCATAGAGTTACATATGATAACATATGATACATATGATAAGATGCATTAGCCAGCTTTTTTTTGTCATAGTTACATTAGGTTTCCTCCTTTCAGTTACACGCAAAGTACACCATCATAAAATGGGACCAAATTATTTTCTGTACACCGCCTCTGACAAAAGCAAAATTTTGTTGGAGAGGTGCAAATTAAAGTGAATTTATTTTATTTTAACAATTAGTTTTAATTAATTGTAAAAATGTGGAAATTGTTCATGCAAAAGATTAGGCAGCACAGTGGTTTGTACTTTTACCTCGCAAGGAGGTTCTGGGCTCGGCTGGATCCTCACTGTGTGGAGTTTGCATGTTCTCCCCATGTTCGAATGGGTTTCCCCCTGCACCGAAAGACATGCATGTCAGGTTAGGTATACTCCTGCCATTGCCCTTGACCAAGGCACTGGTCTCAGAACTGGAGTTGCTCCCCGAGCGCTGCACTGTGGCTGCCCACTGCTCCCAAGTAACTAGAATGGAAATGCAGAGGACAAATAACGGAGTTTCACAGGATTCAATGAAGTATATCACTGAAGTGTAACGACACTATAATTTTCTAAATTTGATAGAATTTAAGACAGACTTAACAAAAGCAATAATTGAAAAATTGATTTGATCATGTCACAGAATTTACCTTTTTCCATTCCACAATGCCACTTTTCATAACTGCCACTACACTCTTAAATTGAAATATAAAAATGTTAAGTACTAATATACATTTATAAATAAGTTAGCATAAGTAAATATCATTAAGCATTAAGTGTCAAGACACTGAGCAAAGGCCATTTGCTTGAATTTTAAATTATTTAATTAATTTAATGGTTTATTTAAGTGAAATTTGGTCTCAGATTTGGCTGCAAATGTAATTCTATCCAGATGAGAAAATGGACATTTTTGTTTCGTAAAACATTTGACTAACTTTATTCAATGTGTACTGTTCATGACATTAACAGAAATTACCTGCACCAAGGAGGCAGGTAAAGGCCTCTTTCATTAGAGTTTGCCATTTTTAGATTGATTTGTGATGCAGATATAATGTGCAGTATTTCAGTGAGGGGGAAAACACGAAAGGGTAGCTGAGAGTTAAGCACTCATTATTATTAATACTGCAGTTTAAATGGCAGTAGATACAAGCAAGGGGATATTGCCTCATAAACCTACCCATTGTGTTCAGACGTAATGGCAATCTTGAAAGCTAATGTCTAATGAATAATAACAGATGTGCATAAAAGCTTTGAAATGTTCAGCGTGTGATGTGGCTCTGTCCCACAGACTCTATAGACGGTAAACACGCTCGCCGCACCATGTCCAGCAGCCCCCTGGGAGAGCTCTTTGACCATGGCCTGGACAGCTGGGCTAGCTCCCTCTTCAGCCTCTCCCTCTTCTCTGTGTTTGGCGTCAGAGCAGAGAGCGGTGTCTCGGCCTACACGCTGTACTACGTTTTGTGCATCATCCTGCTCACCTTCATCATCTCTCACTGGGAGAAATATAACACTGGAGTTCTCTTCCTCCCCTGGGGATACGACATAAGCCAAGTGGTGAGTCTTGCCTCATACCGTTCCTAAAACTAAAGTAAAAAAAAAAAAAAAAATCTGTTTTCATTTGAATAACGACAGGATTGGAATTTATCAACCAGTTCTGAAGGGCAGTATACAATTTGTCATAGCATCACCCCGAGGAGGGAGGGATTGTGTTTGCAGGATGTTCTCTGTGCAGTCATGTAAGAGCTGTTCCTCAGGTCAGTCAGGTGCCTTCTGCTGGCACCAGCTACATAAACAGTGTAGTTTTCACCACACAGCACAGCTGATGAACTGCAGAGTAAAAGGGAGGCACTGGCTGCTTATGCTTCAGAGGAAGCATGTGCTAGTCTGCAGTCTCCCAAAGAGAGGATGCTGTTGTTATATGACAGTGGTTGCTCCATGAAATACAAAAAGGTTCCATCTATTAAATTGAGGATTATGTCAATTCAGTTCACATTCTGGCCTTTAATCAGAAAATGGCAAATGTAGTTGAGGACAAAGCTTCCCGATATTGAAGTGGCACTGAGCCAGTAACAGTAAACAAATAGGACAGAGATAATCTATTTTCTCAAAACCTGATATTTAACGGTTGAGCTGCACACAAGATAATGGTAGACATCGCACAATCGCAAGTGAATGACTTCTGTGATCAGAGGTTTTTCAATGCAAATCTAGATATGGTAACAGTTCTACTAAAGATAATTCTTACTTGCCTTATAGCAGGGTTACCCAACCCTGTTCCTGGAGATCTACCATCCTGATTTGGCACACCAAATTCTACGAATTAGCAGCTAAACAAGATCTTGAGGTGTGTTTTTTATGGTTGGAGCATATAAGTTAAAAGCTACAGGGCATTAGATCTCCAGGAACAGGGTTGGGCTGCCCTGCCTTATAGAAAAAGCAGTTTACAGGTTCTGCCTGTCTGTTGCAAATCACAAGTATATGGGATATGATATATTTATTTATGGTCACAAAGTCAATATATGCAGGATAAGCTTGTTATTTCTTGTCGACCATGTGTTGACCAACATTAGTGCATGACAAGATAGCCATCTTTCAAGGCTGGAAATGAAAGGATATAAGCCGTGCACCACAGGACATCTTGTCAAAGTACTGTTCTTTCTAAAGTTTCTTTTTTCCCCTTCCTTTAGACGCTAACAGTTGTGTATCTGGTGACGGCAGTAATTGGGGTAGAAGCGTGGCACAAGCCTTTTCTCTTCGGATATTTCTTTACGGATATATTAATAGCTATGGCCATAGGTAAGTAACATTACTCTCAGTGCATATGTCCCTACGTTAGGGATCATTTAATTTCACTGTAACCTTTGTACTTTCATGACCTTCCTTTTATATTGCCGCTACAATGTTGTCAATGTCCGCTGTAGTTCACAAATTTGAGAATTGCAACCGAATCATTTAGATTGATCACATATATCAGATATACTGAAAAATGTTTATCTCTGGTCTTTACAAACACTATGAGAAAATATGTGCCTTTTGTGATTGTGACTTTACAATCACTATAGTTATTCCAACAGATTGTTCTGTATCTGATTTAGTCATGGTGTGAGCCACTTCTTTGCAGGGAGAATATTGCGGAAATGTGACGTTGGTTCAAATGAGAAACAGCTGGTCTGACTGTGGGAGCTTCTGCTCTACATCTGAATTGCATTACAGCACCCCAGCACATCAGTATGGCCTTTGTTTTCTATTGGAGTGGAATCTCATGCCAGGGTAGTCTGGTGGTCAAGGCAGGAAAACAAAGAAATGCAAAGAAATGCCAATGCAATTTATATGAATTTTGAATGCAGTGGTATTTGTAAGCCTTCCTTAGTGCTGCACCAGCTTCTGTCAGTTTGGATGCAGATAAGCAAATGAGCTCCTTCCAAGCTCGGAAGCTTAGCCCCTTTTGGATCTGGTATTCAGAGTGCATGACTGGCTGTCATGTCTCCTACCTTTAACAGGATTTTTCCTGTTTGTGAATGAGAAACTCCACTGGTTTATCGACAGTCTGCATACACAAGTGATTCTCAACCTCCAAGGATAGTGATCCTCTTAATTAGGAATTGCATTTTCTTATCCACACCATCCGTGCCGAGCCTGTGTCAAGATTGGCTTGCTTGCCCCCTTGGCTGAAAGGCAGGTTTTCAGTGGGCAGGGTTATCTGGGTACAATGTACGTCACTAAAACACTAAGAACGGCGGAATCCTTTCTACTTGTAATATGTGAATGATGTTCTTAGAACCTTTGTGCAGGTACGCCAAGTTGGAAATGCCCAAGCATTTTGCCTTCTCTGGATGCCAGTATGCTCTTTTCTTTTCCAATATAATGGAGACCCACAAGAAATGTGTTTAGTTTCTGGAGGCCCACGAGTAATGCACTATTGCAAACGTTTACAAAGGTTTATGAGATGGAAGTACTTTAAAATGGAGGAAGCTGTGTCCGATAGATTTAAGATGAATGCACCAGGTCTGAACTGAAAGGTCAAAGTTATGCTACCATTCCTGCCTGTCTTGGTTTTCTGTCCTTCTGAATTCTAAATGTATTCTTTCTTCCTGTGCAAGTATTGATTTTTAATCCATTAAAACTATTTTTACATGATTTATGTCGGCTAACTGGCAACATGGGCCACTAGAGACCTGTCTGCCAGTGTCTCCTTTGCCTTCTTGGAGAAATGCTTTCAGCAACAGTGCAAGCATTCTGTGATCTCACGTGTTCACTGAGCAAGAGCACGGACAAACAGCATGCACAGTCACTGGCGTGAGCATTCACTGACAGCGCGTGTTCACTAATGATGCGAGTGTTCTCTGATGGCGTGAGCGTTCACCATCAGCGTGGGGGTTTGTCTCTTTTCCAGGCTGCAGTGCCGTTCTCTCTGTGCCACAGACACTGTACAACATCCATCTGTGAGTAACCTTCACTCATTCATCTTACTCTCTGTAACACAATGCAATGCAAGTTATCCTTTTAAATACTCTGTGTATGCCCCCGCACATTGTTTCAAGATTTTTCTATGGTTTTTATTAGTTGACCACAATTTTTCTTTACTATTCCATGGGTTGAAGTGTAGATGTATTTTGCAGTGTAAGATTTTGGGATGTTTGCATGAACTAGAATACATCGCGTTATCTAACACTGCTTAAAGTGATTATGCTCCAGAATTTTCATTTTAAACTTTGCATTACAAAATTCTGTTACAGTCCTTGATACTCAAGGAAATGCACATACATTTTGCAGATCCATGCATTTAATTATGAACTGCAATAAGCCACCTACATAAAGGAAAATACGACATTGGAATTGGCAGACTTTAGGTGGACTTTTGCCTTTTGGTTTTGTTGACTGAACTACCTTGAAATTGCTTCCATACAGTAATTTATCGATCCATTCAAAGATTTTTCCATATATTTGACCTGTTTTCTGTGCATATCCCACTATTTGACTACTTCAACCCAATAATCAGATCCTGTCGGAGCAGGCTCATGTTTACCACAGTGCATAGGGTAGCTGTCCTGGCTGCTCCTCAGCAGGTTTCTAACAGGGGTATCTCTCCAGGGCTCACAGGAGAGAGGCACTCCTCAGGACCTCACTGTATGAAGGGCTGCTGCCCCTCTTTTCTCCCGGTCTGCTCTTCACCCTCCTCACCACGTGGGTCCTGACCTCACCCAGCGAGATACTTGCCCACAATCCCAGAATATTCCTCTGGATGACTGGAGTGGCTTTCTCCAACGTCACAGTAAAAAGCCTTTCTTTACCGTCATCACAGCATTATCTCATTTAGGTTTCTCAGAGAAACTCAATCAGTTGGACAAAACAGCTGCTGAATTTCTTTTTTTGTTTAACTTTTTACCTGTGCATATTTGAGAATGGAATGTACTGATGCAGTTCTGCTTTAATTATATACTGCCCTACTTTCTTTTCCTTGCATTGTTAAGACATGGCTATTTGAATATTTAACAGAATAAAAGTCTTGCATTCCTTACTGTATGTACAGTTCACAAACTACCATAGTAGATAATAATGAAAATCATTCAAATAAATTATGAGTAAGAAAGCAAAAAAAAAAAAAAACTAATAATGTTGAGACAAGTTGGATTGATGGAGGATCTGTGCAAAAGACCTGGAAATGCTTCTGTGGTATTCCTTCAGTTCAATGCTCAGAGTTTACCCCCATTGTACGTTCCTTCTCTCGTGAAGTGCAGACTCATCATTTGCCAAATGACCAACACAAGGCCTGAGGCGTTCCACTGGCTTCTGCTTCCATTGGCTGGAATCAGCGGCGGAGTCGCTACAGGGATTCTGGTGCAGAGCGAGTTCCTCTGCCTCGTGGCCTACAGTATCCTAGTCACTGTGGCCCATGTTCACTACGGGGTCTGTGTGGTGAGTGTTTTCATAATACTTACACAGATTTCTCTCGATTCAGGATGCACACAAGGAAGATCCAGGTAGTTTGCGGTTAGAACAGTCCAACTGTTGTGTAGCTGAAAACAGGTCGTTGATTCCATCTTGGTTCATCACTTGGCTAGAAAACAAAACAGTAAAATGGTACACAATTGTAGTTGTAGGTAGTTAGGAACAAGTTCAAGAAAACCCACTAAAAACAGCCATAAGAATAAAATGAAATGGAATCAAAAGTACAGCTAGAGTCAACATAACTGTATTTTAATCTCAAACAATTCTAGGGTCTTAGACTGTGACATCTAAAGAAGCTGTTCCATGCATTGATAACTATGTGTAGTAATTCTAATTTTGGCATAGAAAAACATGAGACACTCTTCTTAAGCCACATGCTTACAACATGGGACCAGCCATTTCCTATATCCTTTCTTGTCCGTATATATGTTATAGTTTTGGTTACCAAAACTCAAGTGCACCATTTTATTTTACCAACCTCCTTTGACTTGTACTTTTGGTCATATATCCCAACATACAGTATTGTTTACCATATCTGCTTCTGCAAAAGCATAGAAAAGCATCCTTTTTTTAGAATCTTTTACAAGCCAAGTTATTGAGCAGCTGTTGGTACTCTGTTCATGCTTGTTTATTTAGAACCCTGAAATGCAGGATATCTCTGCCTAATTACAATGGAAATATGATGATGCATTTTCTTCATTTTTACACTCATATACTTCTTTACTTTTAGGGGAAACAGCTGAGTAAACACTTGAACATTTACATCTTCTCTTTGGGTAAACGGCATCAGGAATAATTTCGCCCACTGACCTAGAGCAGCCACGAGGACTTCAATCAAACTCTACTGTTACAAACCAGAACAAATTAAAGCTACCATACGACAAAGACGAAAGGGATATGGGACTGGGCTAATCTGAAATGTTGTGTCTGAGGAAGGTGTTGCAACGTCTCAGGTAAGCAATTGACAAAAGTTACTTTTAAACTTTTAAAGGGGCATCTGCAATTATTACTCCTGAAAATAAGAACACTGGTAATAGTACATTGACATTGCAAAATACAAATATTGCTAATCTAATATGGAGAAAAAAATGAAAAATTATTCATTTGGGCTACAGAGAAAACACTTAATTGACTTTCCTCATTGATAGAATGGCAATAGTTACATTTCCATTAGTGTGAATTTATGCAAATTTATGAAAGGGGGGTGTTGATGTCAAGTTTGCAGTCATGAAAATGAAAGTTAGTGAAGTGATAGTTTTTACATTTTTATAAAGTTGACTAACTGGACAGTTTGGGAAAATATGAAATGACCTCACATATTGTAATGAAATGATATATGAATGAATGGGTGACTGCAACATGCGGCTTGAACGAACCATGTTGTACCATTTTCCAACAACTTTTGCACACAAGCATTTGTGCTCAGAATGAATTTGCCACTATGTTCTCATGGAAATGTAGCTACTGAAAACAATGCTAAATTGATTTTTTTGAAAAGCTTAATTTCAGTTGATAGCAGTTCTTTGAGTGCTTACTGTACTCCTAATGGAATATCACATCGTACTCAGGAACTTCCAACAGATTTAGAATCTATTGCCCTCTTCTATGTCAACAACCACTGTGGCATTTTTGAAATTGGTAAACCCATTAACTACTGCTTACATCTAATGGCAAAGAGAACATAGCTGCTTGTATTGCATTAACTCAGCTTGCGCTGTCCAGCTTCAAAAGCTCTAGAAGTACAAAGCTTGAGAAGTTCTAATTGCACTGCGTCTTCCATGTCTGAGAGATATGATATAAGCAATATGAGTGTGGCAAAATGGAAAGACAAAGGATATCCAATTTGTACAGTACTATTACAAGTGATCAATGTCAAAACACAATTTTGAATTAGAAAGTGGGCTGTAACTAATTGACAAGAGATTTTTGAGACTTGTCATTTCACTAATAGGCAGAAGTAGATACAACAGCATTCCACTGCCAGCACTTCTTAAATCCTGTTCTGCAGAATGCGACTGTCATTTTCTGGAGAAATATGGGGAAAGTCCAGACCTGGTTTTCATGCATGTACTATTCATTTGCAGTTTCAGACCTTTTTTTTTGTTTTTGTTAAACCTCTGGTTCCTTGAAACGTGTTTTAATACTGCTGAATCACTGACAACATGCACTGCTTCTAAAAACAGAACATTCTGCAGCACCATGGGCTTTTAAATGAGGAGATATTGCTTCTCTCAGCTCAGCTAGTGGACTGCAGAGTGAAAAGATGCAGGGCTGACAGTGCGTGCTTTAAAGAAGGTGCACGCTTGCCTGCGATCTCCTGAACTGACAGATGACGTTACAGTGTTGGAACCGGCCTATCCACTTGAATGAACATTCAAAACGGGGAGAAAAAATTTGGTTTGGGGGAAGGTACAGTGGCCCCAAAAAGTATTTGGACACTTAAGCCACGCTTAAAAATGTATGGATTTCATTGAATTAGATAACAAATTTTTAAACCAAGTAGCATTTATGTTAAAGACAGATACCTAAAGCATACTTTTCAAGCAAAACATTTCACAAAAAGATGTTTGTTAGGTTTTAAATTATAAAACAATAGATATACTGTTCCAAATTAAGACAAAAAAGTATTTGGACACTCAAACCCATACTGATTGTGAAACTTAGTGGAACATGTCCATGGTTAATTTGATGATGAACTACACTTGTGGTTGGAGCACCTGTGTGAAATTAAGGATAATTGACTCATTTACCCACTATAAATGATCTTGGAGCAGTTGTTTAGAAGTAATGCAAAAATGGCTAAGAAAAGTGAAGTTCTGAGAAAAGGTCTAGAGTCATGTGTTGGCACAAAGAAGGCAACTCTATTCGACAGATCAGCAAAAAACTTAAACTCCCATCTTCCACAGTTGGATATATTGTAAAAAAAATTCAAAGATGAAGGACTTGTGAATGAGAACAGAAAGCGCAGAGGCAGACCCAGAAAGACCACCATCAAATTGGACAGGATAATTGTAGATAGCATCAAGAAAAACAGGCGAGAAACAGCAGCAAGGATTGCCTCAGACATCAACAAGAATTACCAGATACAACTCAGTTCACAGACTATTCGAAACAGGATCAATGAGCATGGGTACAGAGGGAGAGTAATGCGGCGAAAACCATTCATTAGCCTAAAGAACAGGAAAGCCAGGGTAAAATTCACAAAAAAACATACGCACAAAGACGGCAGCTTTTGGAGAACTGTCTTATTTTCTGATGAGTCCAAATGTAACCTCCATGGATCTGATGGCAGAGCGTTTGTGTGGAGAAAGCCAGGAGAAGAATTCCAACCCGACTGCACTTAAGGTACTGTAAAGCATGGAGGTGGAAATGTGAAAGTCTGGGGCTGTTTTTCTTACAGTGGTGTTGGCGAGCTTGTGTGCATTGATGGAATCATGAACTCTGAAGTATACAGATGCATTTCGGATGCAAACTTACAGAAATCAGCAAAGAAATTATTCAAACGACAGAAGTGGATCTTTCAGCAGGATAACGATCCAAATCATACCAGCCGCCTGTTGAAAGAATACTTTGCCAAAAAGAAAATTTCAGTCTTAGAATGGCCGTCCCAGAGCCCTGACCTAAACCCTATAGAGCATCTATGGGATGCAATGGAGAAGAAAATGTCAGGCTGTTGATGCACTCGTGTGGATGAATTGAAAGCTTTGCTGGCTGAAACGTGGAGGAAACTTTCACTACAGCTGTTCATGAAACTAACTGATTCCATGCCCAGACGTTGTCAAGAAGTTTTGCAAAGTAAAGGGTGGCAAACTAAACACTTAAACTGTGATCTTTATTGAAGGCATTATTGAGTGTCCAAATACTTTTTTGTCTTCATTTTCAACAGTATATCTATTGTTTTATTGGTTTGCTTGAAAAGTGTGCTTAAGGCATCTATCTTTAACATAAATGTTATTTGGTTTGACATTTTATGTAATTCAATAAAATTCATACATTTTTAAGCATGGCTTCAGTGTCCAAATACTTTTTGGGGCCACTGTACATCGAGGTTTGCATACACCCTTGATGTGTACCCTGGATGAATCCTGGAGTAGCCATTTCCTCCAGATGTTTCCTGCCTAAGAATCGATCATACATCATCCAGATACACATGGACAATGTAGGTCAGGAAGCCCTTGCTTTCTTTGTGTGATTTTAAATGGACATTTTCATTATCATTAGTGAAGTGAATAGAACCAGAATATCCAGTGGGGATCCTCAGTCTCTGCCAAGCAGAAAGGCTGATGGAAACCCTTGGCTAAGCGAGGGAGGAATCCTTCAGTCAGATCAAAACTTGAGATGCTCCTATTTACAAAGGAAAATATACATTACAAAAATACCGGCCAAACAAAATACAGAATTTGGTCATTTCCACAGGATGGAAATGATTTTGGATCGCAATATGGAACATAAACATTTATTTGCCGTTTGAAACTATTGCTGTGGGAACATATGGGTAACCCTTGGGTCTGTTAGTAAAAGTGCTCACCCCCAGAGCACGCTAAACACTATAGCCTGTATATCTCTGCCAAGCCATTATTAACTGGGTATGACAGGTAATCCATGACTCCAGGACGCAATGGGCTTTTCCCACCAGGGGAAGAGTGGATTTAAATCAGCCTGGGTCATTAAGTTAACATTGAGTAAATGCTACTTACCTACTCATTAGACACCAACGGGTTCCTGGTTGTCATCAGTATGTGATCCGCTTCTCTTCCTATGGGTGCTTGCTGTCCTGTAACACAGTGTCGCTTATAGCGTAGCACAGCACTTGGTTTGTGGGCACACGTTATCGGCTGTCTGCGAAACCTGTGACGAAGCACTGACAGGTAGAGTAAATCTGGCCATTCCAGAAAATGGGGAGAATGAGGAGGAGGGGGGCGTGGGGAACAGGAAACACAAATTATCAAGAGAGCAGATTAATTGTTTGTGGCAAAGTTGAAGTAATCATTTAACAATATGTTCAGTTCAACACTTGAAAACCTGGACAGAAGCATACAAAAGCACATTGTACTGCCTGTTAACTGATTTTGAATGTAATTATTTGAATTAGTTGAAATTGTGTTGAAATACCTAAAAATGTTGTTTTGAAAAATGTGGTATGAATAATATTTAATTCTCTAAAAATGTTTGTAGTAGTGACGGATGTTTTATTATATAATTCAAACTTAATATCATGGACCGAGTATTTCCTTTATTGTGTAACTTTGTCATGTTTTGCTTGTAAAATATGTCTACATTGCATTAGAGCTTTTTATTTTCCATTGATATTTTTTGAGGACAGGACATGTCATTGTACTTTTTATTTTTCTCCCCATTTAAAATTTTTACCCAATAAAAAATAAGTCAGATTTTTGATGCACAGAAATGTTTACTTGCACATGGTTATGTAGTCTGTTATATGTATGGAATGCCACCACCATGCCAATATGCAAATGCATCACAGCGAGGTGTGAATTTAAGACTCATTTTCCCTGACCCAGAAACGGTGGACCTACATTTTTGCTGCAGTACATAGCAAGCCAATGTTTTACATTTTGTACAAATAAAATACTTCTAATAACGTTGCAGTTAGATACATTGAAGTAATCAATTTGTCACTTGAGTACCCTGATTTATGTTAAGAAGCTATATTGTCTTTGTGTCATTTAAAGATTTGCCTCCGATAACTTTTTATTTAGCTGTATGTTTATCATTTGAGCTGTACTGTATGTACATTACTCATAAGAATCATTTTTTAAGACCAGAAACAGTGAATATTTAAGTGCAGATAAAATTGATATAAGAGCATGTTATGAAGTTTCTTAAAGTAACTAAGCAAAAAATTAAGTAAAATACAATCCTATAAACATCATGCCAAAGTGGAAATTATTTTCCAAGGAAAATGACCCTGGGTTTCCTCTTCTGCATTAAAACTCTTGGTTATTGACACATCCAGGCAAATGTGAGCCAATAATAAATATATTAATCATGAAACAAAACACAGAACAAAAGTTATAAAATTCAAAATAATACATGAGTAAATTAAACAAAGACCAGAACCAGAGGCGAGACAGAACCGAGGCAAAGCCAAGCCTAAAGTAAGACCGCACGTAAGGGGAGAGAGAACACAACACATAGAGCTGCTACTTTCATTCTTCAAAGGTGTAGGTTTTTATTATAGCAAATCCACCCAAATCTCCTCAGCTTTGAAATGGCAGGTTAAACGTACAAAACACAGCTCACTTAACATAGTTTTTATTAAATATGTAAAAAGATAAAAGCAGGTCAAGTTATTCACATAATAATCGAGGACAAAAAAATTACCAATGCTAACATGCAACAAATTGTGGGGAGCGCATGACGAGTAAGACAGTAAGACGTCTAAGGAATCCCCAATATTTTTTTCTTTTTGCTATTTATAACTATAAACAGTACATTTGTTTACATTCCTTTTCATTTTACACATAATATATGACAAAAGCATTACGGTGAGCTATTGAGTTTAGTAATAGTAAATGCATAATCAAGGAAAGTAGTAATACAATGTACTGGAATACTGTACTGCGTCAAATTCCCAGTGAATGGACCGGTAACAACTTCCTCTATACCTGTGGTTTAAAATTAAATATAAGCATATATCTTACACATGAATTCATCAATTTTTCAATTCCTTGGAATTTTCAATGACAGTCAAAAAATGAAAGGGTTTTACTTACAACCTAAGTTGAATTCCTGATTCATAAACACTGCAGCATTTCTCCCTTCATGTGGCAACAACCTAATCAAATGCACTTCATTCACAACATTCTGTAAGCATTATACTTTAAACATCCTTTTTACTTAAAGTATAGTATAAGTTAAATTGTTGTGATGGAAGTAACGTGGGAGGCCTTAAAAAAATAAAAATAAAAAAACTTCAGGGCTATGCTTATTGCATTTTATCACAATGAATAGAGCTGATATGTCGAATCCAATAAGGAAAAATTAAAACTTCAAAGTACACAGTTATTGATGGGAAAGAAGCAGGTAGTGTTCACACTAATACAAACTAACTGACGTAAATACCACATCTCATACCTGAGCTCTGAATGAATCTTCTCCACACCGGAGTGCTTTGCCCTTACTGTCCTGGGATCAGTCGGCGGTGGCCAGAGCAGTATGCTTAGGTGTCGAAATGGTTATAGTGGGGTGCAGCACTTCAACTGTCACAAAAACACAGCAATGCTGAACAGTGGGGGGCATAGAAGGGGGGGTGCGTATGTGCTCAGTCCTCAGGACAAAGAAAATAGATCATGAAAAAATAAAAAGCTGAAAAACAGTTCCCACGGAAACAACGGGCGGGGTGTGATGGCGGCGCTCGGCGCCGCTCCAGCGGCCCCAGCGCTCAGTACTCCTCCTGCGGCTGGGCTTCCTCCTCTTGGGCCTGCTGCTCGGGGTCGTCCCCTGGGTCACCTGCTCCCTCCTGGTGAAACATCAATGGCAGTGGTCTCTTTATAACCATGACTGTCTCTAACTGGTGCAATGCATTTGGAGCTGATGCTTTATAGCATAAAAAATGGCTGCTTGGCATTGACTGGGTAAGAGTGCAACAGCTGAGACTGCAGCTCAGAAAGCGATCACTTGCAGAAAGAAAAGCTGCACAACTATTGCGGCAAGATGGGCTGGCATAAACACTCGGGTGTGACCCCTGGGTGGGCCTGAGCTCCCCCACCCCTTACATGAAGGTAATCTTTCATCTTTGAGGATGAAAATATATTGACTGTTTGGTTAATATTTTCAGATTATCTAGAAGTATTTGATTAATTTAGGTGTAATCTTTGATGGCAATCTAAACTACACACGGGTATGTTTAGCTATTTTGAAATGAGCTTTTTTGTCTAATAGCACCACTGAAAAAATAAACATGCTTTTAAATAGTCTCATCTATTGCAATGCTTTGTTTATATTTCTCCACCATTGCACTGTAGCTCAGCTGCAAACTGGACAGAATTCTGCTGCTAGACTATTGATTATGAGTAAGCATTTTTCCCCACACCACCCAAACATTGACTTCACAGCACTGGTTTCCTGCTGCTTTTAGAATCAATTTTTAAGTTTCATTAATGAATACAAGGCCTTACATGGTTTGGTGCTCAATCATATTAGTGAACTTTTAACTCCCTATTGTCCTCAGAGGCCTCACAGGTCTGCCAGTCTTGGGCTTTGGTTCTACCAAAGTCTAGATTAAAATCAAGAGCTGATCGAGCCTTTGCTGCAATGGCCCCTATGCCCTGGAACAGCCTTCCATGCAATATTAGGTCTGTGCTACAGTCTCTGTTTTTAAAAAACTTTTCTTTTTTACACAAAACTCCCTTCTGTAATGACTGATTTGCTGTGCTTTTTCACTTATTTCTCTATGCTTGAAAGGTGCTATATAAACAAAATTTATTACATTATTATTATTATTATAATCACAAGGACAAATCAGTTTCTCTTTATATACAGAAAATCACCAGCACTGAAACCTCACTGAGACGAAGAACTTGTGGCGGGGATGTAAAAGTATTTCTTGGCCAGACAAGCTTACATGTGGTGGCAGTAGCAGTCGGTTCAGACGTGAACCAACAACTTAAAATAATATGATGTGGATAAATGGTATAATTTAACGTTTACTATAATTGACACTGGATAGCTATAACATTTGTTTGCAAAGTCATCTAATACTAGACAGCTACAGCACAACAAATTTGTGGGATTGCTGACTTAATGTATTTTTCTAGGGCTAGCTGTCTGGATGCTGTGCTTCAAATGGTTTGTTATTTGGTTAAAATGAATGCATATAATGTTTTGAATTGCTGTTAGCTTGCTAGGTGTATGTATTAGATAACTAACAACTATTATAATCCATTTTAAATTAACATTACAGCTGAGTTTCCTTGTTGGTTTTATTGTTGGGACCAGTCAGCTAGCTAACATTTGATTATGCTAGCTACCTAGCGCTAGTTGGAATTGGAACATTTCTCGTTCGCCTGCACATTGAGTTACACAAAGCACTAATTCCTAGGCTTCGGTCCTGTGCTTAAGGTAAACATGCTATCACAAAAGTACCATAACATAATTTTGCAAAACACCAAAAAATCCATATTATGGCTGTGTCATACCAGTATTCATGTTAATACTGGTGTACCGCCCACCCCTAGAGCTGGGCACATATATATAAAGTCCTATAATCACATTTTTTGATACACCCAGTACAACACACTTTCAAATACAGACACACTTTTTGGCCCATTGATTGGGATGGCAATAACATTGTAACACATGGTAACATGGACAGACTCAACAGCTGCCTATGCAGTACATTAATGCTAGATGATCTGGGCCAGTGTATGGCTGTATGCTACACCTGTCAGACATAGTCACATAGTAAGTTGGCGCCAGCAGCACAACAAGTGCTCTGTGTCATAGCTTCAGCCACACAGTTAATGCACATCATGATTAGCAGAGGATGTCAAGGAGGTCAAGGGCCCATATGGCTGATTTTTAAACTTTTTTAATGGATGCTATATCATGCAGATTCCAGCGGCCCACTATTACTTGAATAAACACAGAAACCTGAAGAAACACAGAGCTAAGATACTTGAATGAACAAAAACATGAAAGCTCTGCTTTATCTAGTCTAGTTCCTAGAATGAGATGTCGCTTCTGTTGGTTGGGCTCTTCATTTTAAACCTCTGAATAAAGGTCAATTTCTCCCTGATACTTGGAAGCACTGTTGTTGTTAATGCATGAACTACAAGGAGAGGAGAACCCTGGGAGGTTCGAGACTGGATACTCTCCAGACAAGTAGAAATGCACAGTTAGCAAGCCAAATGTCCTGCTCTCATCATAAAGAATGTTGAAATATTTTTATTTTCTTAACCTTAATGTAAGGGCCTTGCCTCCAGGAATTAATTAACGTGGATACGCCTTTTATCAATACACTTCCCATATACAGTCCCATATCCTTTCCTCTACACAGCAGTAACATTCTCTTCTAAGTATCAAATAAACCACAGCTCTTATATATGGAGAATGAGGAGCACTGTTACAGGGAGATCTGTGGTATGATGAGAAAGAGAAAGATGAAGCTCACGTTCAGTGAGGAATCTGGACAAGCACTTCGCTCTTTCGAGTCCGCTCTGACTCACCTGCTCTTCCGTGGAATAAAGCACTTCCATTAGCTGCTGCACAAACTGGGCACTGTCCTGACCCTGTTCCTGACACAGCAGCTCAATCTCTCTCAGCTTCCCGAAGTAGAAGTCCCTTTCCTTTTCCACACCTTCTAATGCAAGTTTTAATGTGTTCACCTGCCAAAAACAAAATGAACAATAAGGTTAATGTGTGGTTAATGTGACGCACATACACTAAATCCCAACACAAAAAATAATTCTGTTCCCAAGAGCAGAAAAACAAGACCCACTCACTACAGTCCTTTTGATTTTGGTATATTATATTAGGGATGTGATTTTCAGTTAATTCACAAACAGATAGATGTCAGGTAGATGTCGATCAAATATACAGCCGGAAAATTGTTGCTGCCCACAAATTTGTTTATTTTTTAATACAGCACATAACACCGCTGGCAGCTGATTGGCTATATTGGTTTCGGCCCAATGTATTTAAATCCTGAGAAAACATGGCAGCCTGTTCATTAACTCTTATATTCCACCTAAACAGTCCACTAAAATATGATACTGAAAACATCTGAGGTGAGAAATAGACCATGTAATTGCTGAATCTAGGTTCATATTTCATCTGCAACGCCTTGTATGACAGTTTGATCAGAGTTTCATAAGCTTACGCTGTAGAAATAACAAGCATATAGAATACTTTATGCAAATGAGATGAACACACCTACTCCACTCACCCCAGGATGCATTTTTTTAGAATTGTGTAGTAGGTGGAGCCTGGCTGAAACAGTGAGTGCAATTACACTGAGGGCAGATATTCTGTGGTCATTGGGGTTATTTCTGTAAGAAACCCTGAGAAGTGCCAAACTCCCAGTCCAATTTGCTCCTTAAGCTGTCATCACAGACATTACCTGCTTGTTAAGCTGTTATCACAGACACAATATATGCTCGTTAAGATTTATTATTCAAGATAACTGTGCTTGTTAAGCTGTTGTCACTGACATTACCTGCTTGTTAAGCTGTCAACACAGACATTACCTGCTCGTTAAGCTGTCATCATAGACATTACCTACTCATTACGATGTTATCATGGACATTACCTGCTCATTACGATGTTATCATGGACATTACCTGCTCATTAAGCTGTCATCATAGACATTACCTGCTCATTACAATGTATATCATGGACACTACCTGCTCATTACGATGTTATCATGGACACTACCTGCTCATTACGATGTTATCATGGACATTACCTGCTCATTATGATGTTATAATGGACATTACCTGCTCGTTAAGCTGTCATCATAGACATTTCCTGCTCATTACAATGTTATCATGGACATTACCTGCTCATTACGATGTTATCATGGACATTACCTGCTCATTACGATGTTATCATGGACATTACCTGCTCATTACGATGTTATCATGGACATTACCTGCTCATTAAGATGTTATCATGGACATTACCTGCTCATTAAGATGTTATCATGGACATTACCTGCTCATTAAGATGCTTTCTTCGATGCATTAGCTGGTCATTAATCTGCTATCCAGGAGGCATTACCTGATCATTGAGTTGTGTGACCTGTGCCTCCAGTTCCTTCTCTCCTTTGGCAGGGGCTGTGGGTGTGGGGATCTTTTTAGCTGACGAGGGTCTTGATGAAGGTGTTGAGGGTTTAGTGGCTGAACTTGACTTGGTTGCTCCTGGACATGGCACAACGTATGTAGTCCATTAGTATTCAGTAAAACAACATAATTACTATATCAACACCATCACTCCATTTAACACTGCGCATGGAGCACAAGTCATCTCTAATGTGTCGTTACCCTGCCTCAATTAGCTCTAAACACTAACACCGATTTACTCGTAGATTAGGCTGCATCACAATATCCGATATAGGAAAATAAATAATAGTGAGGTGCTTTGAATCATGGGCTTAAGACGTTTAGCTAAAATGTCAGATCATGTAAATGATGGGTCTATTTGAATAATTAAGAGCTGAAGCTGACATGAAATCCAGAAACTGATATGGAACCTCCTTGCCCACCCCTGCAGTAAACCCAGTCATCCTGGCTCTCTGCGGTTATTAAAAACCCCCGGTCGGTGCTGCAAATGCTTTGAGACTGAGGTGAGTTAACTTCAAATCAAGTACTTTCAGAACCACCAGATGAAAAGTACCATATAAATGCAATTCATTACTATTATTATTATTATTATTATGAGGACCAGAGGACCAAGCACAAAACCTGAAAGCCACCTTTTGTTTAAGTAAGGAATGTAAGCCATGGTGCCAACTGGCCACATGGTGGTGCTGTAACAGACCTCTGAAATGACAAACTGATAGTGTTGAGTTCCAACAGAGGTTGTTAAAAGAAATGACCTCTGTACTTTAATTCATCTCAAGTGTTTGCTTTCTAAATATAATTTACCAGATTTTTCAATGACAATTTTTTTAAAAGAGAAGTTTTAATTTTAGAAAATAACCCAGGTGTAATTACAGTAGTATTGTGAATAACCATCACAAAGCTGTATTGATATAGCCACACACTCAAATTCCAAGAGACTGACATAAAACGTAAAAATTACTGAAGTTTACATGCATTACATACAATATCTGAACAAGTGAAATATCCAAACAGCACCATTTGTACAGAAAGTCAACCATATCGAAACATCTTTTTTCAGATGTCTTCAATTTCTTTGACATCAATATCTTTATGATGTAAAATGACTTATTTTAATAAAACAATGAATCACACTAATATTGGGACATCTGTTAACATTTGTAAGTGTTGACAGTTTGAATGGACTTGCAGTTTAGAGCTTTTTTTTCTCTCAAACATCAAGTATGGGGAGTTGATCCTGGAGATCTCGGTTACTAAAGATTTGCAAATGTAGCCCACTGCATTAGAAAGTGACTTTTTGCCCCAAATAGTGGCCTGTTATTTTAGCCACCATATTTTCAGCCATTCATAGAGTTCTAATTTATGTGGGTGCTACACACTTCCATTGTAAAACTGAAGCCTCTGTAACTGTGGCCTCTTAGCAACAAGCCAAGCACGCACACATATAATTTGCACCTCTGTGTTCATTTCTACAGTGAACATGGAGAATGTATCTTGCCAGCCCTACTGTCAGTCTCCACATTATGCAGATAATTCAATTTTTTGGACAGAGGCTCGCCCTCATTCTTCTGCAGAGGAAATGACCCTGCTCTCACACATAGTTTTTCAGTGATGTCAGTGGGCTGTAAGCCATTTACTAGTCTCTGGAGCCCTTTACTTCCCTGAAGCCTGTAGTATGCATCTAAGTGCTGAACTGAAGACAGCTTTGCAGGTTTCTGGCAGGAGTGTTATGCAAACTGTAACATCTCCATGTATTTTCAAGGCGGATGATTTCCCTTACGAATTTCTAAGTGTTAAACTTTTCTCCTGTTTGAAGACTTCGCAAAGCCCATCTGCAGCTGACCCGTTTAAGAACCATTAGCTATGCCCACAGGAAAACAGAGAAGGAATTTAATTAGAGCAAGAACATTTATTTTAATTTACTCCCTTTTTAAAGGCAAATGTGTCAAATGCATGTAGGTACTGTAATATTTTAACCTTACTTATTTACTTTTTATTCTACCAAACATACCTTGTTCATTATCCCTTTTGTGGCCTAAATCACCAGCCAATCATTAAGCCAATTTGCTTAACTCCCTGTGGTTTTCAAATCTGACTATATCAATAAATCGGCCAGTGTATAATAAAACACCTTTAAAAAACTTCTTGATCTCAGTGTGGTGTGGGCGTAGCATGACAAATGTTTACATTTCCATTATTTGACATAAGCTGCGTTTTCTTGCTTTTTCATAATCGTACCTTTGCAGCATGTTTTGTGGCTCATTCACAAGTAAGACTTCCCAATGAATGATGACATTGTCAATGAAGTGTGTAGAAAGCTTTAAAGCTTTGTTGGTATGCAGATCCTCACATTAAAGGAAAAAATGCATGAAAGTGGTCCATTTTATAAGATAATTTTCCCCAGGGAAGGACACCCCTGGACCCCCCTACAAGTCTGGCCTCAGCCCCTCAACGCTTTTCTGCTCCCTCCCAAACTACATGCAGTTATAGAATAGACTTACAAATATGATTGAGCATAACATTTTTGAAAAGAAGAGGGAAAAAAGGTGACAAAACAGTGCTTCAATAATAAAGAACCTTTGTTTGTTCAAAATACCAGCATAGAAATGTGGGACAATCTCATTTTCAACAACTCAAGCTGTCGCTGAGCCAGTTCTCACTTTTAGCCAGTAACATCATTCCCTTATTTGGCCAACCCTTTTTTTTAAAACTCAGTTCGAAGTGCACTGAATTTACACTGAATCAGCCAATCAAGGGGACCCATGACAACAGTGAAATATAGCCAGTTCCCTCCATACTGCTCTCCTGACAGGTATTATTAAGGGAAATTATATTACTACATTAATACACACATCTCTATATGCACATATATCTACAATGTGAAGTTCTTAAATAGATCAAGATTGTGCCAGTCACAAAATTCACTCCAAGGAAATGGCTCTTTGATGTAGTAACGATTATGGTAACTGTATTGCATTTATATAGCACTTTTCTTTATGGTGAACCTCAACCACCATTAATGTGTGGAACTCACCTAGGTGTTGCATAGCCATTTTGCAGCAGAGCAGTCACTGCACATCAGCTGAGGTGGGGAGGGAGGGATTGCTCACCCAGTTCAACTGGGAATGATTAAATGGCTAGATTGAGAAATCCCATTGGAAATGTATGAATGAAACAGCTAGCATGAGGAGAAAGGATGACCTAACCCTCTAGCACAGTGACAACCTACCTGCTGTAGGGGAGCTTGCTGCGTGGTGGGACTTCTTAGGGAGATTGAAGATCTGTTCACCAGGGTCTGGGGGAGGAATGGCATCTTGGCCCTGTCTGGCCTGAATTGGATTGTACTCCTTGCCATCGTAGTTGGCATCAAAAAACTTCTTGAACCACTGGATGAAATCTAGGTTATCCTGAAAGCGGCCTTTGACCAGCTTCTCCACAGGGATAATCTGAGGGAAGCAGTAACATAGGATCACCCCATAGTCACACCTTTCAATTTCCCACCAGAGCAAAGATTTGGAGATACAATTACTGTCAAAATAAAAACTGGATTCATCTGGACAATGTTATCATCAACAGCACCTCCACCTTTCCATTACATTTCTCCCTAAAGTACCAAATTCTGAGCTTTTGGGGTCCGGTTCTCCAACATACTCATTTTGAAGGAATAATATAAGCACTGTGTTACAGTGGCTTACTGTAAAATCCACTCAATGAAAATACAACAAGCAGGGCACTAATACTGTATCTGCTGTATTTTAGCTAAACACCATGTTCTGTGCCCAATAGGCTGGAATATATGTGCTGAGGCACAATTGCGAAACTGTATTGCGTATTTGGGAACTCATCCACTAACCTTGTCCACATTCATCCTCTTGAAGGAAGCCTGCAGCAGCTTGAAGTTGTGAATGTACTCATGCTCCAGTTTGGCTTGAAACTTCACCTTCTTCAGACTGATGCAGCCAGGAAACAGCATGTCCATGAACTGGCAATAGGCTGCTCCTGTAAACAGAAACATCAGCGTTCAGTCAGTCTGTGCACTACCACCATGAACCAGCACAGAGCAGACTTAATAAAACTGTGATAAAAACAAACTGTGATGCACCAATGCAGTGGCCCCAGTTCACCTAGTTGCATTTACGGCCATCTTGCACCAATAAGTATATACGTTACAGCTGGTCTTATCCCCATTTTATCAACCAAAGCACAGTGCAGCCAAAATGTATGTGAAAAAAATAAACATTGAAAATGAAATTTTTTTCAAATAAGCAATGAAAATGAAATAAGATATTTATTTCATTGCTTATTTAACTATTTAATTAGCGTGACCCTTACTAATATTAGTAAGTTAAGGTCGGCTCGTGTTGAGCATGGCTGACATTTTCATACCAGTATCAATAAAGGCTGGTAATGTAAACATTAACCAGTCTCGCAAGCCAGACTTCCAACAGGGTCGGAGGCTAAGACTACCACGCTGTTAGCCGTCCCTTAATTCATTACCAATAATCACAGGTATTTTCTATTTCCAGAACACTAGAGGTTTTTTTCTTTTTGTGATTTAATAAAAAATTATTTTTAAAAACACATAAATTAGTCTTTATATCAGCCCTGTTGCCTTATCTAGGCTATCTATTTAATTAAACTGAATTTCGCAGCCCAACCAATATAAACAAGTTACTGCTTTTCTGCGTAAAGGCCGGTTGATAGGCCTGCATGTAAGATTTTTGCATGCAAGTAACTTGGCTTTCAACATGGAAAATGTTGTTTTGTTGAAATATCACAACAGGCAGGAACTGAACATTCATGAGAAGAGACAAGGAGTTTTGAGAATGCTGTTTAATAGCCATCACATAGCCTGTCAGTCATACGCACTGCTCATAGTAAGGCTTTAGATAATAGGCACTTTTGTTTTGATGGGAGGATAACTGTCATGCCAAAACAGCTCCATGTATAACAGGAATGACTGAAATGTTAAATGGATGAAGGAACCTAGTGTCCTTTAGTGTATTTTTTCTTGCATACATTTTAGTTTACACTGGCCATTTTGTGGGTCCACAAGCAATCTGACTTCATACATAAAGCTTTGCATAAGGTTTGTGAAAGGTATCTTATTTTAAAAACAAATATATTTGAATACAACTGAATTTAAATGAATTAAATATAATTTAAGTAACTGATAGTTCAATACAGATCCTAAAGAAACTACACCCTCAAAACAGTTACACATCTGTAAATCTGAAATAAAAATATGAGTATGCTATTATGAATTCTTCAGAAATAGCTTCACCATACAGCATATTCAGGTTTAATCGTGCCTCTTTTAAACCTTAATTTCATCAGTATCTACGTATACTTGCTACTAAATGTTAATGCATAGGTCCAGCAGTTCAGCTTATGAATTGCAAAAAGACCTTGCTGGATTTGACTTGTTTAGATTATTGCACAAATTATCTTTAATGGCTCTAATTTAATCTGGCCTTACCTAAATATCATGCCTTTTATTTTCTGACATACACTGTATGTCAATGTTTATCAAGTTTTAGCATTCTATGTAAGATGTCCCATTTTCCATTCAGGTATGACAGCTATGTGTGGGTTAGATAGATAATAGATTTTTTCATGAAAAAGCACAAAACAACATGAATGCACCATTCAGACCATCTTGGCTCACCCGTTAACTATAAACAAGGGAGTATCCAACACAACTGTAAAACACGATGACAACTCTAGGTAAATATGCATTTCCTGACATTTGTGCAGAATTGGCCCCTTGCTCTACTAACAAAACTCAACCTGAAGATGTGTTGTGTGATAGGGTTGGGTCAATTTCCAGTTTTACCCATGCAAATATGGTGTATGAGCTTAATACGGCACAATTTTATGCAAACCAACCCTAGTGTGTGAACCAGAAAATGTAAAGTATGGTCTGTTTTACATGTTTGCCTTTTTTTGCAAGGATGTTGTCCAATTACAGCCAATAATTTATATAAGAATTATGAAAATAAATTATTTTAAGCAATAACATTAAATGGCACAGGGGTCTTCTTTAACTTAAGGCATTATATATGTCTGATATGCACATCAGGAAACAGAACCTGAAACAGAACAGTGCAAAATATAGCAACTGTTGATTTATTTTATGAAGCATCTGCTGACTTTTAATGTATATGTGGCATTTGGTCCGCCGGAGAGGCGGATTGGTCTCGGCTGTGCCGGCTGGTGGAGGGAGCACACGCACCTGGGTTACGCTGGTTATCGGCCCAGGTGCTTAAAGGTGTGCTGCTCTCCCCAGTTCGGGGCCGAGAGTGGGAGCTCACACAGAGAGAGTGTTTATGATTTTAATTTTGTTTTATTTCTGGAAATGACTTCAAGCAAGAATGACCAAGAAAGTAACCCTCAGCTGGGATGTTTGAGGAGCTGGCGCTGGCTGAAAAGCGGGCCAGCTACGGGCGGAGCACAGGAAAGTGGCAGCGGCATTTTACTCTTTTTTTGTCTTTATTATTTTAGCTTGTTGTTTTAGTTTATTGTTTTAGCCTGGAACCTGTGAGGGGGAAGGATTGTCCATTTTTTTGATTTCATGTTTGTGTGGGTGCGCGCTCTCTCTCTCTCTCTCTCTCCATACAGCAACCAACGGTGTTCCCCAGCACTGCCGCATCACCCTCCTAGGGGTGTCACGCTGGCATGTGACAGTATATTTATAGATTATAATGTAATGTAATTGGACACAATACCCAGTTATATACCTGAAATATGCATTAGTGCCTTTTGCAAATATGTGATCTCTTACAATGAAATGAATTGGAAATGGCTTGGGATTCTGCAATTAAGTAGATTCTACTGTATTATCATTAACCTAAACTGTTTCTGCCTCTATGTGCGGATTGAACTGAGAAATAAAAAGTCTGAAAAACCTTCTACGTTGCTACAAGGTACAAGTAACACCAGTGACAAAAAGGATGGTGCAAGCATTCTTTGAGTGAATGTATAAAAATAAATACATTAAAGGTGACATTTTTGTGGATCCATTAAGTTGTAAGGTTAATATCGTACCCTTTAAGTCCACTTTTAAGTTACGTTTTGAGTGACAAAAATGGAAATGCATTTCAAGATATGCATTTCAATTACAAATGGCACTATTCCTGTGTTAATCCTTCAGCATAGGCGATAGTATTCCCCCCTCCTCCAAATATTGAATTTTTTCCAATTTTACATTTTGACAGTTTTTTTTTTCCACTGCCTGCATCTCAGTGCATTGTGGTAGTCTCTAGAAGACTTCACAGAACTTAACTAAATGTAGCTAAATATAGGGAGACAACGCATAAAGTTGATAGTGGCAGTGAAGCTGGACTGACTGCAGTCGGTGTCATGCAAAGTCATCATCTAGGCTAAGCCCTATTTTGAGCCAGGAAAACCCCTAGTAACTGTCAGATTTCATACCAGGAACTAATTTCATTGCCCTTGCTTGTATTTTTTTCCAGAGCTTTGGTATCTTCCTTATGGTGTGTTGCCCAGAATTACATACAATAAATACAGTAAGTCGTGGCTGAAAAGGCTTTGTATAACAGTGTATTTTTCTGTAATTTATGGTCTATACTTATTGCAATACATCCCATTTGCAATTCATCCCTACATACATCAAACTGAACACATTCCAATCTGTTCCCGCCATAAAACACTCCCATCTTAAATTGATATTTCCCACATGCCAGGTTTCTGTCCGCTTATTTGCAAGCCTCCCAGTTTTTGTGATCTACAAATTTAACTGGCTGGCCCTGTTCATTATCTGATGAGTTATGTAAATAAATAAGAGAGGCCCCACCACCAATCCATGGGGAACTCCACTACCCACAGTATCTTGCTCTGATAAAATTCCTTACTTTTACCGACTCTTCTATCCTGGAGCTAATTCATAAACACACCCTGAAATAACTCCTGTAAAACTTACTTTAGCTTCTTCTTCATTGAGGCTCATTCACTACGATCACATTGTGTAGCTTTAACGTTTCAGAAAATTACGGCTTCATAATTTTTCTATCTATTCATGCCTGTCCTTACTAATCATGACAGGATGCACTTATTTACAGTCAGCATTCTCATACAACTGAGATATGAACAAAAAAATGCTGGTCTGCACGTGTTTCATGAATCCCATGTTGGTTTTTTGTAGGAACATTTGTAAGAACAAAAGTAATAATAATTTAAGAAAAGTTCTGTGAATGAGGCCCAATGAGTCTGAAGTGGTCATCTGTAAACTGCTTCAAATGGAGAGGTGGAAAATCCAGGTCGAGAAAGTAAAAGTCCTACTCAGTATCACCTGGACTTCCCAATTAGCACAATTCTTCAGCTAGGAGGTATAACGAATTGGTGGATTAAACATGGGGTAGGACTTTTACCTTCTGACCCCTGGACTTTTCAACTCTGTTCAAATGTATAATATTATTAAATAGAATCTATATACATTAACTGCCAACATAAAGGAAACACTTGAGTAAATGAAGAATACAAGGTTTTCCGTAATCTGGTGCTTCCACACAGGCGTAGTTTTTCAATTAATTGAACACCTAACATTCCATAATGCTTAGGGTCATGTGTAAAATACTGAACAGGCCCAGCTGCTTATTATTTTGGTTACCATGGCTAGAAGAAGAGATCACAGTGACCAGGAGTAATTGGTGGGGCATGTTTGGCAGTGACTAAGACAGTGACTAACCCTGTTCTCAACAACCAGACAATGTGCGGTGAACACCAAAAAAAAATAAAAAAAACCCTGAAGGCCTGAGTGATTGCTGCCCATTCAATAGGAACTGAATTAAGTTATATTACGCAAATGTTCACTAGAGGAAAATAATGATAAGCTCACAAGCTAAAGAGTACTTCCCTACTAGACTTTATTTTCCTACTAGATTTGATGAGAGGATGAGGGGAAACCCCCCCCCCCCCCCCAAAAAAAAAAAAAGCTAGCTATATAATATGCCAAATTTGCTGGTCAGCCAATAGCTTGTTGTCATATATTTGGCAGAGAATAAATGTGTAAAATTACTTTTCTATTCCCTAAAGGTAAGAAAGTCATTAAATTGTTACCCAATTTTATACTAATTCCACTCAGGACAGAAACAGAACAGACAACAAGTTCCCATTTTGACACATATAAAATGTCTCCGTACTTTACCTAATTAAACATCATCGAAAAAGTTCTGAAGCTCTACATTACTAATACATGCATAAAATCTCAGTTGTCATGCTAAAGTAGAAATAAAGTACTCAAATTTAATTATACAAATTATTGTCTACTTCACTCTTCATTTGTGACAACGCAAATATAACAAACGAATTACCATTCTCTTACATTCATAAAAGATAATTCATGAAAATGTGCCAAATGAAAACACAAAACTTACACAACTGCTCAACTATCAACAACAATGGCAATTATTTTCAAATGAAATCCAAATGAATGCATCAACAGTGTGACTCAAATATTTCAGATGATTTCCATCTCAGACCATCCTCACAGACAAGCACTTGGTTAGCTATACACAGTATGCTAAACTCTCACCTCTGCGATTACCCTAGTTTCTATTGCTGCCGTTTATTACGGTTCATTTTGTTCATCATTTGCCACAACTGCTCCTTAGTACTGAGAGAACCATGAGAGATTTGTATTTGCTTAAAACACGACAAAGGCAAAAGTCAATTCTTACCTGAGGACAACTGCTCCACTTTAGTGTAGTTTAGACAGAGAATGTCATTGACCCAGGCAGTGATGTCATGCCTGCTCATAGTCTCCTGGGTTATTGAGGTAGAATATACATTGACCGCCATTCCCCAGCTGAAAACAAAAACACAGCAATATTCATTCATAGAAAAGTTTCACACACCTAATGCACATTTGTAAAGGTATTACTGTTAATGCAACAACCACCAAGGTACATAAACTGTGCAGAGTACAGTGAGAAAGAGGGAGATATTAATGCACTATGTGGAAGATGTGTAGAATTAGCTGAATGTATAGTCTCTACAAGGAAGGGTATTCAGTTCATAGACATAGAGAGGCAGAAACAGACACAATCACGGTGCATTTCCATTATTGACAGCAAAGCTAAACACTACAGCAGGGAGAAATAGGTGAACACGTTCCCTAAGGATGGATACAGAGTTGAGTACTTGCATCATGCAGGAGGAATCCTTTACTGATTCTGATGACACTCCTACTGTTACTCTGGTCCCAAGACAGATCCATGGCTTGTCTGTGTACAAAGTGATAACGAGGCCCAATAATTGAAGGAAGCTATCCCTTTGTCCCGTCAGATTCTACAGTTCCCTGTAGGAATGTGCCTTTTCTAAGCATAACTGAAGTCTAACAATTTCTTTAAATGCGCAATTTTGTGACCACCAATATAACTTTGTAAATGCACACAGATAAACCTTCTGTTGACCTGCATGCATACTCTAGAGTGTGATTGAGCAATACTCATAAAATGTAGGCTATATTCTGAACAGAAATCACAGGCTCCTGAGTGGCTCTATCTGTAAAGTCCTTTTTCGAGAGCAGACAGAGTCCTAAAGCCAAGACCAGGTGTCAGGTCTGGGAAAAGTTAAACATTTATCATTAGCCTATTTTTCATGCTGCACATATCAAAATAATCAAATGAACATATACGTGATTTACGCAGATACGGCAAAAAGACCTGAAGATACTGATCCTATGACTTCCTATGAAAACAGGAATAGCCTTCAGGCTCCTGACTTAACATAACATTGCAGACACAAAAACATTTTATCCTAAGTGCCATTAAGACTAAATTATTTCAATTATCCTGTTTTTTCAGCACCCAACTTGACCTATTTCATGATAGTGCTTTCCAACACACTGCTTTCTACACATAGATATTATATTTTTAAGGGAGGCATAGCTGTATATGAACTGAACATAATAAAGGACTGGTTATAGTGCACTGCATTATACAGAACAGTTCATGTCACGATTTCAAAGCCTTTATTTACTGAAATTCTTTGTATTCAGGTGGTTGTCATTACAGTGCAATAGGGCTACACAGCTGAAATTCCCTTTTAAGCTTATGTGCTTCATACTTCACCGGGGAAAAAAAACAATACAAAGTATCTTATTCATCTCATTAAAAAACCAACTATCCATTTTAAGTGATTTCAAAGACACTATTTTGAGAAAACATCAGAATCCTCGAAAACCCTCTCTGCTGACATACACACTTAGTCAGAAATGAAGCCATTACCATTTTTTAAAAGCAGTGTTTTCGAAGGTACCTTAACGACACCGATCAAGCAAGGGTGGCACGGTACTCATAACTGAATTTCACAGCTTTGTGCCATTGGCCATGCTTATCACCACCTAATAGTTTTTTGTCTGGAATTTTCATTGTTTTATACAGTAAAATAAACACTTTCATGAGCTACAAAATTAGGGACCTTACAAAATGAACAATATGTGAGGTTCAAGGTAAATTCCCATCGGATCAGTCATATCCGACTGCTTTTTTTAAAATCACACAAGTTGAAATTGAAAAGCAGCAAGATGTCCTAACTACTACCAGTCAGTCCTAAAAGTATATCTAGTTGATCCAACAACTGACTCCAATCCTAATAAATGCATTAACTGTCAACACCAACAGCAATTCACTTTATTTTGAATATAACCTAAGACATGGCTATATTAATTATAAAAAAGAATGTCACATCAGATATTTGGTAAATAATTATAAGATGTAAGAAGCTAACTATTAAGTTCAGCAAGCTTGCCATTATTTCACATATGATAAAGTAGACTGAAATCAAACCATGTTTCTGTTCACTTACTAGCTATCCTGCAAAGAGCAGTCAGCTATCATTATTAAATCTGAAATGCTAGCTTGAACCAGTCTTACATTAAGCTTGTACTCACCAGATAGCCTACGTTATCTGACTAGCAACCAGTCAGTTGAATCCACAGATCAATAGCCACCTATCTACCAAATAAGCAGATAAAAACAACATGAAAGCAGTCCTACATCTCATTGTGATTATTGATCTTGGACATTTGAGTCCAGAACCCTCTCCTTTTTAGCAGCATGAAATTTTGAGGAGAAACTGATTTGTTTTTTTTTTTTTTTTTTTTTAAACCCCCCAAGCTCAAATTCTGATGAAATGATAAAAATGAATGGGAGCCAACGGGCACTTGGAGGTCAAATTAATTCAAATCTATGGCATCAAGTCAACTTCTAACTTTAAAACTAGCCAAATTAGCATGTTGCTGAGAATACACCCATCTGAACGACACCTGACACGGAAACAGTCAGACTCTTACACTACACTGAAAAAAATCTGTGCAATTGTGCAATGGCAGAATCAGATCTAAATCTGATGTGCTCCATAATAACTCCATAATGTTCATGACATTCATTGTAGGAAAAAAAAAACAGGACTTTTATTGCTTAAGCTCAATCCTCACTGAAATCTCTTTTCCATGTTCAGGTAAAAATGTGTTTATTAGGGTTTTATTTATTCTAGATTTTATTATTTATTACCTTTATCATTTTTTTTGTTTTACATTCCACCGCATTTGAGAAAAATGGGTACAATATCCACATGAATCCTCAATGTGAATAGTACTGAAATTTTAAAAGGAGTATTAACTGCAACTAACTGAACCTTGAACATTTCAGATATGCAATGCTTAAAAACCATCTTCCAGTGAGCTGGAGGTCTAACTGACATGCCATTTCTTAATCTCATTTACAGAGAGCTGTCTCTTTGTAAACCATGTTGGAAAACTTACCACTTCAAACAACATGGCTGTCATGAGCTAACCAATAACATTGACTTATTTCCAAGTTCCCATTACCAGTAGGGGAATGATCTACTGTATACTCTGCCACCACTCTGTAAAAATTTTGATTTCCATCTGAGGCAAGAGTCTTTAAAAATAATTGGACAAATCCAAAGAATCCACAAGAATCAGTGACAATATTTTGATATCTTGGACTGAGGATTTTTGGAAGACATCTGAAGTTACATATAGCCTACTGTACATGCATTCAGCCTAGTTTTCTCTATGGTAGTGTACTTGCTGAAGCTCTCACAAATTGAGGAAGATGGTGACTGGACATTATAAATGTTGAGTATAGAACAGAGGACATAAATATAAAACATTCTATAAAATGTAAAGATTAACCTGCTTACAAAATGCAGTTTCCAAAATAGTTTGCTAGTACACATGTGCAGTAGCATAAACATGTGTAGTGCCACACTACAGCCTGTTCATGAAGGTTGTATTGAATTAATTGTCTTTGGTTAAAAAAAATAAATTAAGATAAATAAAAAGCTGTAATTCTAAGCCAATTTTTGCTTCTAGGCTATAACTGACAAAGTTGAAACTTCATGGAACCTTTGGTGAGTGACCACACCTTCCCTCTAGTGGCCTGCACTACATTTTTAATTGACACATATTCTGAGTTCCTATATTACTAGAGCCAAATCCAGACAAAATATATTTTATGTCTCCAAATAATTATGAATCTCACTGTACATTTAGCTGTACTGAACATTTGGAACGTGCAATATTTTTTAATAAGCTCTGTAAACAAGTCAATTAAACAGTCTATGTGATGGCAACACCACTGTCAGAAAGGAAATGTGATCCCAAGACGTCCCAAGATGCTGTTAAGATATTTCTAAAAAAATAAATAAATAAATAAAATTTTCACTAGTGATAGGCATTTGCATGATTTTCTGTGCTCGATAACCTGAGGGAATTTTTGATATTTCAGTACTCATTTGCATTACGAAGGCTGTTAGAAAGGGTGGGCAGAGACAACAAAATGCTACATTTTTAAATTAATGTTAGCTAGGCCTATAGATCATCTATCGACATAAACACTTAGCAGGTCTACTGTGAATACAATAACCCATTAAAAACACTTGCAATCCATTTAAAAAATTTGACCAACACTTTCTTTTATTTGTAGGCTACTTGGTACAAGAAAAATGACTGAATCTCTGCGTTTCTTTGAGCTAGAATGTATGTATGCTTGCATGCATCCATTTCTCTCTCAAGACTTAATTATCTAATGATTCATAAATGTATGCATTACCCTTAACAGTTACTCATAACAAAGTACAAAAATAAATGATATCTCAACAAAAAATGTTTTCAACCTACAAAAGAAGTTACTCACACATACATTTCATGTGACACAAACTTTAAACGACCACATTCTCTGCAGATAAGATGAAAAAACACAGGGCCAAGTTACACAAAATAATTCAGGAAACATTGGGTAGCATTGCTTTGGAATAAAGCTTGTTTAAATTGAATGAGCTGGTTCAACCCTGGGTTGAACCATCTCACCACCCTGCCAACAAAGATAGCCTGGGGGAAACACTGGTTAGCTACTTTGCGTGCTAAGTGGCTAATGTCACAATCTCTGGCTAAATTCAGCATGTCATTGTTTTCAATTGTTGTTGCATTTTGTTGATATATTATTGCAAGCATCATTTCCTGTTGAGTGTAGTATACTCCTTTCTTTTGTTTGACCTTTGTAGTTAAGCTTACAGACTGACGTAAAATACTTGTCAGGATTTAGCTTCACTTGTGTGCTTTGTGAAATGCTTAAATTCTTCAACTCATCCATTTAAACCTGAGTGCCTTTACAGTACCTTGGAGTCTCGTGTCAAGTTGCCTATTCCCCCATACGAGACTGTAATACCCTCATGCGCTATGGTGTTCGTAAACTGCCTGTAAATTTTTCAATTTTAATTTCCATTTCAATTTTACTTCTGGGCTAAATGATCCTCCATAACTCTTGTCCTCTTAGCCATGAAAAAAATGAATACAATTGTATTTTTTTTTATCTAAAGAATGCATAAATTAGGACATTTTTATGTTAAAACTTATTTCTATCCAAGCACAAAATTGGAATAGACAGGGTATAAGTGTTAAGTTAGCCACAATGACACAGCAAACCGGCTGCGCTTAGGCACCACATCAGTACCTCAGAAAGCCAAGGAAAACCCCAATATCATCAGCTCTTCATTAAATGTGTCCCCGTCAGCAGAAGTACTCTGAAATCAAAGGCCGTCCTTTAATTTAAGCCGGATAAGATAATTGGAGGCCTGTTAATCTGGGCGCCTGAAAGCATCCTGAGGGCAGTAGTTATAGCCGACTTCCATAAATGGCATCAGGTCTTGATAGGTTTCTACAGACACAACTTAGAAATTAAAAACATTATGACATGCCACTAACATGATTACTATCACAGAGCAAAATGCTTACAGTTTATCACTGTCACTTTTCCCCCACTGAGGTAAGGAAATCAGGACCATGAAATAACTAGCCTAACTAGTATTCAGTAAGTAGCAGCAATCAGAGACAATTTCCCAAGGTGAAATGCTCAGGAGTTAATGGTACATGCAGAATTTTCAAAAGGAGGTATGTGGGGAAGCGTAAAATTGAATGGGATTCAACTGAAAATAGGAACTGTTAAGAAACAGAAAGAGACTGCCAAGATTCCAGCAACAATCCTTGTTTGTCCTTTGCTCACCTTTTTAGGTCAAATGACCTTATCTTCAGTAGGTTTTTATTGATGGTGTGGCATTCAGGCTTACTCTATACAGGCCTAAGTTATCAGCCGTTGAGTTCATTTTAATTACTTTCATTAATAAATCACATAACTCTTCTGTCCACAAAGGTGAGAAAAATCACCATCACCTTCGAAGGTGCAAGCCACAGTATTTTTAATTGAGCAGTTCAAATTCACATAAAATGGCGTTTCACAAATAATTTGGGGATTTAATTTTTTTCAACTGTGTCCGCATGTTAGCCACATTAAATTTTGATAATAAGCTGAAAAGTGGATGAGAGTGAGCACAGGATCTTTCCGCAAGTTTTCTGGATTATTCTGCTGCCTATATACAAACATTATTTCCCAATATATGTTACCAGCCTATTTTACCAGCCTGCCCACAGCCCTATAAAACTAATCCCATAATGTTCAAGGCAATTGGCACCTCAGAACCTACAGAAGGAATCCCTTAGTCTGTGCAATTATTAACATGATTATGAATTAAATCAACCACTATCTATAAATGGGCAAGATTCCCAATGAAAGCAATCCAGTAAAACACTGTATTATATTTAGCATTTCATTTTAAGCCTGTATGAACTCAATAGAGCAGCAGGCAGAAGAAGGTAATACCAGAAGGTATTCACACAGGACAAAAAAGCCAGCACCATCCACAGGACAAAAACGCCAGCAGCAAGATCAACAGTTACATGCGATTGCAAAACTGTTTTGCGTACATTTGAGACAACTGCAAGAAAAAAACGTCACAGACAGTGTAGGGCAACTCATTCATTGAAAAAATCACATACCCATAAACTATTTTAATACGAACAGCTGTTTTAAATTTAAAAAATCGTAAAGAACTATGTATGGGTACAAGAGATGCCCACAAAATTCAGTGACTTCCAACAATGCGCTCTACTAACAAAAAATACTAACCATGCGGAGTCCCAAAAGTCGCAAAGGTAAAGCTACGTGCTGCTTTCCTCTTTCAATCATGTCAGACATTTAGCGTGCTTATCCTTCAGTAGGCTACCAATTATTAATATATAGAAGGGCTAGAATATCTAGAATTTAGCAAACGTTATTCAAAACATGCTTCACCTACCATTCCAAACTTCAGAAACCTTGCTAGCTCAGTTTGACTACTGCAGCAGTGTACGACTAAAAAGAGAAATGCATCTTCCAGGGCAAATTAACGGTATAAACATGACACGAATATCTGGATAAATGACCAATGACCAATTCCAGTGACCTCCACTGTCACAGGTACCAGTAAAAGGCATACTAATTACAAAAAACCCACCATCCTTTCGATTCTCCCCGATATGAAACCCTTTAATTCCTGTAGACGTAGGAGACCGATCCATTTTAGCCAGCTTGCCATTTCAGCATGTGAGAACACTGATTAACCGGATCCATATTTATTTATTTTTCCTAAGATAAAAAGCAAAACCCCTGCACAAAAAGGCCTTTCAGCGAATTGCGCCATTGAGATGGAATCAGAAGCTATTAGCCATTGAGCAAAATGATGGGGACGTGCATCCGAATGACCATGTAAATAACGCCCATTGTACAATAAAACGAATAATGAGAAATATGAAGCCAAAACGTGATACACGTCGCTTTATTCTGATGCATAATTTGACTAAACGGGCTTATTTATAACGAATAAAACCATAAAGGTTATATAATCTCTGTATTTCCTGATTTCACTGCAGCCCTGTTTACGATAGCTAAGACAGCTAGCTGTAGCTTGCTAGCTAACCCGCACATAATGCAGCACTGCGCTCGTTTACCTGTAGGCGCGCTCCCCTCGCACAGTATTTTTTCTGTAGGGAATGATGTTGGTTCCGTTGTCCGGGATAATGTCGTTATTATTTTCTCCATTTGGGGACAGTGCTTGGGTGGGACCAGGCATTGGGGCTCTCCAAAACTGAAACGATTCCTGTTCAGTCTGTGCGGAAATTACGCTATGCTAAAGCACTGCTCGCTGTTTTACTGCTTATTCTTCACAAATCCTTGACGTCAAGCGCTGCCCCCAAAGCAGTAGCACAGGAGTCACGTGACTGTGGGGGTGGGGGTTCGCTATAGCAACCGGCGAATTCATCAAATGGAGGCTAGAATCTTGGGGCCTGTACGTATTGATACCGTGTATCAAACTCAACAATGGCGTTATTTTTAAACGGGTTTTTAAAATAAGAACGTAACTCCACCTGGATCTTTGCACCACAACTAATTGCCTTTTTGATGAGCAATTAAATTTTTTAACTTTACAATCAAACTGAATTAATTGCACAATAGTTCCGTTCAGTCCATTTAGCTAAATCAATAAATCTACTTCTGAAAATATATTAAACTAACCTAGCACTTGGCACCGGCTTCATCTAAAGAATGGGACATATTGTGATCAATATATCTGACAAAAAGGACTAAATCTAAAAACTAGCAGTCCCTCCGTAAAATAAAATAAAAAATACGTTGGTGGAATTGTGCTTAAAATAGAAATACTGTTTCACATTTCAGCAGTAAATTAGCGCTATAATGTAGGCCTACAGTGCACGCAGGTAATGACTGAAGCTTGGCCAGTTAAATGCCCAGTTTATATCACCTGAAATGTATGGTTCATACATGCTCAAATGACTTTGAATGGTTTTGCAAACGTTGACACTGCAGGTATTTTTATTACTTTTGATAAATTATTTCAAAGCAATAATTTATTGGATGAGCTATGCAGGAGTTGAAAAAAGAGCTAGAAGCTTAGTGTTCATAAAGTGTATTTAAGATTTAAGATGTAAAAGATAGTCATAGTGACAAAATTAGTTAACAGGATACCTTTAAAAAGCTACAGTAAGAAAACAAAAAATGACAGGTTTTTATGGTTATGAGGAGTTCCCCTCCACTTCTCATTGTCATAATTATTACTTGTCTGTAACCTGCAGAACATACTGGGATCTCTAGTAAATCTAAACCTATTAACTGATATTTCGCAGGCACAGCTATCTTCAGCCGGTCAATTCATTCACTGTAATAGGTAATACCATGGTTGGCGAACATGCACCATTTCAGTTAGGCCTACTACTCATTTAGGCCTTTTTATCTTCTTGGCTGGCACACCTACTGTCCCTATTAGACGTTCTGTTTGTAGCATATGCTTTACTCTGACAAACACAAACCTAATGCAGGGTTGTCAAAATAACACTCCTTTATGCAACTGAACACACGCATGCAGCCCAAAGTTATTTGGACAAATTACTTTGTTCCACCTTATAACATAAATGTCTAGAGTGGAATTCAAAACTGCCCCAATGATAAATTTCATTTAAATGAAAAAAATACATCAACCCACAGTAATATATTACAGCATATAGAACCTGACACTTTTCAGAAAGACTAAGACTGTGCATGGTTATTATGAATGCTGTCACAATAAAACGGTCAATTCTTCAGCATAACAAAAGGGACACTATAAATGATACCTGATGCAAAATTAAATGCTCAACCTTCTGGACTGGCTTAATTTTTTACTGAACATGATAAAGCAGTCACAGGCCCATCTATGTAGTCGAATACCCATCAGATGGTGGTCGCTTACAGTATGGGAAATTTGGGAATATGGAAAGCTTGGAAAGTCAACAGAATGGATGTAATTCCCTAAAAGCATGTCTGTATATACAAATGGAAGCAAAGCATTTTTTAATAAGCTTCCTCATAAATCTTAATTTCTAATTTCTTTACACAGTAACTAAAAGGGTCATTCCATTTCAAATCAAAGAAAATTTGGGAGGCTCATGTACTTTGTCTTGGGAACATTTACCGGACACAATGTATGAAATACTTGAGTTATTTTGCATGCACTTCAGTCCTCAACTACCAAACAGTCCATCAGGCCTCTCTATTTAAACACATAATCATTCATTTAATTGCACCAATCATTTCAGATAATCATTCAAATACCAATTATTCAGGCCCATGAGAATAACAACAAGTTTGTTTTAGAGACTTTTCCCACATTTGTCAGATTCAGCACAGTGTGTTAAAAAAATTTCTGTAAAAATTTAAATGCCCACCAAGTACCAATCAAGTGGGGGAGCGGGGGGCAGTGATGTTGATACAAAATAAGAAACAGATAGAAGTGCAAAATTAGGTTCAAGGCTAGCTTTTTGAGGAGCAACAAACAAAATAACTAGCTACCTAGCTATGTCAACGATAACTATGTGATATGGGCATTTTATTTAATGAAATGTTTGAATATTTCATTAAATAAATGAAATATTAAAATTAGAGCCCGACCGATGCCAGATTTTTGGGTCCGATGCCGATCCCGATTTTGGAGAGTCCTAGCCCACCGATTACCGATGTTTTGACCGATATTTTGTCAAAAAGTGCAACATTTTCAAATCAATTTGAAAAATTTATATTTTATTAAAGTTTCTATATTTAAGAACATTTAACTTATAAGCAAAAAAATAAATAAAAAAACACACAAAGAACTTAAAGAACATAAAAAGATGATTAAATTAAATTAAATATATATTAACGCCATCTTTAAGTGTGTGAAATCAAAATAACTCCACACCTTGCTTTTACTCCTTTCTTTTCCAGCCATCTATAAAAAATTAATTTAAAAAAAATATTATGAATATTTATGAATATTATTATTATTGTTGTTGTTATTAATTTGTTATTATTTCTTAGTATCTATTCTCAGTACATTAATTATATTTTCTTATTTTATTCCTACTACATGATCTCAAAGAGTAAGACTATCTAGCGAGCTTCCCTGTCCATAAGAATTAGGCGGTGAAAATAACTACAATGCGCTCTGACACGTGACTAGATGACACACTCGCTCGCAATAACGCATTAGCTATTGACACAGCCTCATTATTTCTTATTATATATTCTCAGTAAGTTAAATTAATTATATTTTCTTATTTTATTTCTACTACATGATCTCAAAGAGTAAGAGATTATCTAGCGGAGCTAAAGAGTGAATCAAGTGTAACGTTAGATGAAATTAAATTGACTGGATGAAATACGTGAAAAAAACAATGCGCTTTCGTGCAAGTTACCCGCGCTACCTGTTGGTTGATTCACTTCTCCAACAGCAATCCTTCTCTCATGTTATCACGACAAAGCTAGATAACATGGCATAAAATGATCCATGTTAGAAGTGTTTTAGCTGCGTTTTTACTGTCTGGTTAGCTTGCTACGATGACGCGTGACTAGATGACACACTCGCTTGCAATTTACACAGCCAACGCGTGATTGCATCATATAGTAGCTAATATCATTATCTCAGATAAAAAAAACAAATGTGTGATACGTTCAATCACCATTTTATTTTGGCTGGTTATTTATTTGAGAATACAGCGATGTCCTCTGGAAATGTCGATCCTACGCTGCTTATGAGCTCACTGCCACTTCATAAAGGCTTGCTAGCCAGCTAGCTTGCTAAAGTGAACCAAATATGTTAGCTAGCTCGCTCGCTTGATAATGAGGATTGATAAACATAGTGGTCGTATAAACGCATTTAATTAAAAACTTTCACTAAATATACATACCCTTCTTGCGGCAATCGAATCTGTGCATACAAGTCTTGCAGTGGAGAATATTTGATGAGGCACCAGTGACAAACGTCTTATTAGAGAAGTAGCGCGTCAGCGGCTGCAGTTCACACTTGTATTAGAGTTCCCTCTACTGGATAATTCTAGTAAATAGCAATTACAACGTTCGAACAGACAAGTACAGATAAATAATCATTGTTTTTTTGTTTATTATACTTATTAAAAAATCGGGGCATATCGGCGGCATAACTGCCGATCCCGATGTCGTCAAAAAAGTCAAATAATGGCCGATATATCGGCCAAACCGAAATATATCGGTCGGGCTCTAATTAAAATATGTGTCTTGCATTTAACACGGTTTCCCTTTGTCTAATATATAATTTTGTCTAAAGATCGGAAACCATTTAGTCTGACAAATATTCAATAATAGAGGAAATCAGGAAGCCGGCAAATACTTTTTCCTGACACAGTATTTCCTTTTATATGTAGGGTTATGTTCAAACTATCTTGTGTGGTGCAACACATTTTCTTTTAGAAGTGCGCAAGTAGAGATTTATGTTGCAGCCAGGCTTTGTTCTTACTTATGCACAGCTGGTGCAACCAGCCCCTGGTTCTGACTGCATGGTTCAGGAGGCAGTCTCATTGGTAGAGATTAGAGAATAACTTTCTAATGTAGATCAGTCTCTCAGATGGAGAAAGAATTGTATGCATAATGTCTGAGAGATGCATATGCACGAGATTTTGGGGATTCAAATTTTCAAGAATAATATCAGCAACACTTATCAATGCCTCTACTGAATCATAGATGGATTATCAATGGGCTGCTGGGTTTGGGATGCCTAAAGGGACGCCTGGAGGATAACAGCTAAAAATGAGGTTGACAGCCCAGAGGTTCACGTACTCAGCTATCTCTGAGCCATAATTACAGCAATACTTGTGTACTTTTCAAGATACATAAAATGGGAAAAACCTAATTTAACATGTGACACCCAAATCTCAACATCAACATGGAATTTAGTTTACAATGTTAGATTTCACACTATGAATAACTGAAGAACATTTCACAATGTGACAGGCCGAAACAGGTCCTATACAACACTGAATGCATTTCTATAGCTATTGATTGTTTCTTAATTTGTCCAGATATTTTGAGAACTACTCCATATCATGCTTAGTGGTTGACTTACCATATGCAGATTTTTAAACTCCATAATAAGGAATACCAAGAGGAAATTATATAGTTATATGCTTACTCTCTGACTAAGACTGTCAATGAGAAAAACAGTGGAAGGAAGTGAACTTCTTCTGCCTCCTCAACACGAGGTGAGAATTTTTTCTGTTAGACTTGCTAACATGCATGTTTGTCTTTCACTCTGATAACAAATTTAAATTGTTAATCTGTTAAATTGGTAATTGTTAATCCTCTTTGTAGAAAGACAGCCACTGATCTGTTTAGTAGAGAGCTCACAGTAGAGAGGGAGAACCCCTGGAGCATGAAACTCATTACACAGGTACAGGCTATAGCTCAGTGGGACAAGTCAATAAAATTTTGGCGCCCAAAATGGGGCTGAATATATCCAATTCCCACCCCAATTGGACATTCAAATGTACAATTACCTGCATATGCAACCGCATTCATGCTGCAAACCCCACTGTAATTTCAGGAGATTGTAGACATCCATGGTTATCTTCCTGTCACCAGCTGCTTCTTCACACGCCGTTCACACACTACGGTTAAGCTCATATAGAGCAGAATCAAAGGAAAAACTTGCATATGCAGCTTTGACTGCAATATATGGGCACCCGATCGACCAGCAGGGGTTGCCAGATAGCAATGAACGGGGAGCCCTATCTGACGGATCCATCCCATTCTCTGGGCTATGCAATCGCCAATTGCACCCTATGGACCTACTGGCCACAGTTAGCACTGGTACAGTCCAGATATTATCATGCATGATACCTTAACCGAATGAGCCGTCTAGCAGTCCTTAAGTCAAATTTGAAATTTCAAAGTCTCAGACAAGGAAATAATCAAAATGATTCACACAGGTAGGCTTCTGTCCATGCCAAACCTCAGAGAGTTTACTCAACCAGAACAAACAAGATGAGATGAGTATGCTTCCCAAAACTGCATTTTCAGAAGGAATTTGCGTCATGGCAATACATCTCAAGTGAAAACACAATAAATGCTAAACAGTGAGTCCAGGGAGTGAAACGTGGAACAGTGAACATTAGTGGGCAAGGTTGGCTACCAAACCATATACGATAACCACTTAATTGCACCTCTGATTCTGGGGTGCTATTTTTGCACCACTTGACTCAGTGGGAGGCCCCATCTGGAATGTGCTGAGCCCCTTCTCCCAGAAGGCATGTAAGCAAACTAGCACTGTAAGTGCATATTGTAGGCAAAACATTAAGTCTGAGGTATTTCCCAAAGAACATGGATACAGGAAATGTAACAAGTCAAGAAAAATTTTATTAATTGCAATCTTTTGTCGGGAACTTCAATTGTTTTTAAAAACTGTAACATCAGTACTTGCATAGGCAAAATAAAATTTTTGATCTTATAAAATGCATGGTTGGCAGGTAGGTCTGAGGTAAACGCTTGATTGCCTTCATAAGTTAAAGTATGTGTGTCATGGTCCTCTTATTTCAATTTCCACACTTTTATGGCATTTTCAACACTTCTTGTCACTTGAAATCCATTTCTTGGTCTGGAGTTTCAATATTTAGGCTACAGAATTTTAAATCATACAAAGTAAACACTTTACAGAGAAGTCTAAGATAAGCTCCAAGACTGCCTAAATAAATGGACTCCGAAATGAGTACTAGGAGCCAGTTTTTCGACGCACACCAAAGATGAAAGGAAGAGAAGTGATACTGTCAATTCCAATCCAATGTATAATGACTACGTATAATGCATTGTGAGACCAACGACGAACCCCAAAGAAAATACAGTTTGCTCACAGTCTAAAAGCAATTCAATGTATTTTGAATTCTAGGTGCACCAAGCCTGATGCACAAGTCCATTGCTAAAACTTGACTGCTGTCTGAAATTGATTGCTTGTTTGTCTCAAATTGACATTTGCACTACACTAAGGCACAAAATAACACGGCCAATTGCAATTCCTGCTAAATCAAACATAAACTAAGTCAAGCAAATTTGACTAACATTTGCCACAACTTCCAGAGGTTTCCCAGGAGTTTCCAAATTTAAGCCTCCATTCTCACAAGCCAACACCTGTTTTCTGTTTTCTTAAAATCTTATGAAAGATTAGACAGAGTAGTGATGTTTGCTGAAGTGAAAAACCTGTTATACTGAAATCTACCAAGAGATTGCCCACATTAAATGGCATTACAGTGGTTTAACTAGTTGTTTGCAAACTCTGCATAACTTTGTCTTCCTACATTGTAACACAGACAGCAAACACATGAAGTGATGTGGATAGCTGCTTTAACAACCCCTGTAACGCCAGCTAACCAGGTTAAGCTAGGTATCCTGCTACTAGCTGCCAGCTATTTATCCTTACATTCACAAAACATTAGCCTATATACAGTAGTATGTAACAGAGCAATATAATATTCTTGTAAAAGCCAGTACCAGTTAAACACACTCATTGGCGGCTACTTAAAGTTATCCAATTTAACAATGAAATGACTTTATAAAAAAGTTTTCCCTGCCTTTTACTCCTAATTTTGAATTCCGAATTGTATTCGGTGTCAGCACTCCGTGATGCATGATGCACAGGCATGTGCATGATGTGACCTGCTGATTCTCATCACACTGTAGTCTACAAGTCAGGCTTGCACAGACATGAGTCTGACCAGTGGGTTTTTTACTAGTGTGCAATGAAATGCTGTCATACCGGCCAACCAATTCCCTTCCTTACCCCTGATACTGCCCTGCAGGTCCAGAAGGGAAACTAGAGCATGGGGCCCACCCGTGCACTAGAACAGTGCCTTAACAGGATTAGCCACCAAGCAGCTCCACAAAGAACATTTTAAATTACTGTAAATGCCCAATTGTATTCATAGGGCCTTTCAATAAGTACAGGCACCTCCATGGATTTGTGAGAAAGCAGAAAGGTGAGTATGTTCCTTCTTCAATGCATGTGAAGCAAGTTACCAGTTGACCTATGAGGTCACAGCTTTGAAAGAGTCTTGCAGCCGCTGGTACAGGGACAGCGCCCCTCACTGACTAGAGGGGGTTTGCGTGTAGAATGGGCCTTCCCCCAAAAGTGAAATACTCTCTCCTTGGGCAATGTGGCAGCCAATTACAGGTCCCTCTCCAGGGCTCATGTCCAATCATTGGCATGGTCAAGATTTCATACCAGATAGTGAAATATCACTAAAATATGTTATCAAGAGTAAACATGTGGCAGCACAATTCTTTCCAGAATAAGATGTTTAAAGAAATTCATAAGGCTCATTTGTGCTGACAAACAGGCAGTCCTTTAAGTATGAATTCACCTCACTGGTGAAGTGACAGCTTAAAACATTTGGATTTAAGTGGGAGTCAGAGCCTTAAAGAGCTGCAGTGGACAGGTATCCTTTCAAATACTGTATGTGCATTAGTGTATCTGTGTGTTCATTAAAAAATACATGTAGGTACAAAATGTGCATTAGTGCCACCGTGTGCCCATAAAATGAAATGCACCAGATAATTAATTAATATACATATACACCGGCATCCAGAAAATTGCACATATTTGAGAATTATATATTTCAAAACCTGATTGAGTATCACATTGTATAATTACTACACACAAAGCACACAAATAATGCATTTACCTGCACCATTGTATCTTAAGAAAAATACAAATCCTGAAAATGGTCAGCTCCACCATTTTAACAATACAGCAAGCTGGTAAGTGTTGCACTTGGCTATTGTGAAGTGGTTCATTTCAATGAACGTGGATTACATAAATATTTTCATTGGTACAGTACTCACTCGCCAATGATTCTCAAGACTGGGCAAAAGTTAAATTGAAAATTAGCACCTGATAAGATATGAACTCAGGATCTGACAGGATTAATGTGCCATTTCATACTGTCATCTGGGCATAAATTTATTTAAATGGATTTAGTAAAAACTACCCTGCCAAAGGGCCCTGGGGTTCTACCAAAGAGCCAGACTGGGGATGTTCCTTTTTGGTATATTAGTTCACAACACAATAAAACTCAAACCGACTTTTATAGGCAAGAAACATTTTAGCATGCCACCCACCTCCATTTACCTCTATATACAGTACATACCTCACATAGCCTTGATTAAATATATATAATCTATTAATAAATTCTACCTTGATATCATTTGAACAATTCTATACTTGAGTTACAGAGGTTATAGTTTAAAACCTAGACCTGGGGACTCAGGGTTCAGGGTAAAAATAATTCTGATCTTCTGTTTACGGTCAGACTTAAATCAAATAGTCATTTTAAAATATGCTTCCACTCACCCTTTCACCTATGCACTGTGGTTATTTGTCCTCCACGGATCTGAAAGAAACGATACAGCCCTTCATTTAACCAAGCAGTAGAATGGTCCTGCATTTGGAATTGCAGATCTGGTAAATGGCAGTGTGGACTGTAACAGAGGCCTCACTGAGAGAGATGAACAATAGCAATCTGTTGCAGGAGACTCTGTGGTCTCCAGATGTTCCTTCTGTCACTGAGTCTGAGGTGGTACCAGCAGCCCAGTTTACAACATTCAGAAGCTTCTAATGACTTTATGGCGATAAAATGGCTAGTACACTGGCATTCTGGGGGTTGTTGCTGAAAGCAAGAAAATACAATTCAAGTAACGTTATGACTCCAGAGATTTCATATGTTTAATATGACCCAATTATTATTCAAAAACAAATTCTGTTTTCTTTGTTGGAAATATTTCAGACATATGACAGATGCAACCTGATACTTCTGTCCTCAAAGAAAGTACCAGCATAACATAAAAACTTACTGTGAATAAATGATAAAAATAAATCTGTTCATATCTACAGTCTTTTGGAGGACAGCATGTGCTTGTTTGTGCTCTACTGAATTGATAGTGGAGGTTCCTGAAATGAGAACTGAATTTTGCACACAAGTAAAACACAGCCTCCAACTTATAGCAACCTTGCTAACCCTGTATTAGTGAGGATTCCGTTCTCTAAATTTGTGAAAATGTGGTTCTTGCATAACAACACACATACATTCCAAAAGAAATGGCAGCTAGCTTTAAAAAAAAAAAAAATTAAGTGTTCATCCAGGGCCAAAATAATTTACGAGTAGTTCCCTGGGCTTTGAATCAGTTTTGTAGTTTGGGACAGCAAAACAGTAGTTTCAGGTGTCCTGACTATCTACTTATCCACCTGTCCCTGTTACATATTCTGCAATTACTTGAATAATTTGGTGACAACCATGCAATTGTTGTAAGGCTTCTAACATTCATAATGATATAACAACTTAATATCATCACCCTTAACTTACATTACACAACATAAAACATGATATCGCAACAAAAAAGTCTAACCCATAAAGCATGCACACTCCATACAATTGTAAAAACATAATTACTAAAATCTGTCAGAAAGCCAAGATGATGTCAAATTACAGCTAAACTTCAAACACTCTTCCAGAGAAATTGTCCCCATGCTTTCATATACTATGCAGTTTTTGGTATTTTTTTCCCATGTAACTTGGCCCTGGGATTGCCATCTCGTGAAACTGTAGTCTTTATGTGTATGATCAATACATAAAAACCTTGCTAGTTAGCAGAAAATCTCTGTGAATGAGGTTCACTTAAATGCTCATGGTAATGTACTTAAATATTCTCTTATTATTTTTATTATTATTATTATGCAAAAACAATGGCCTATGAGGCCTGCCAGATGCCAAGTTTTGAACTGAAAGTCTTTTAATTATTTGTGCTGGTCCAGCTTGACAATATAATGTCTGGTCTGAGTAATTGATGGACTATTAGTTTGTAATAAATTTGTTTGCCTGAAGGCCATTATTAGTTAATTAGCTGAATCATGAAATCATTTATTTAACTTTTTTGTGCAAATTAAATGTGATACAACTGCTCTCATTTTTAATGTGGGCATTTCCCACTGCTTCTAACAAAACGTACCATGCCCGTGCATAACATTTTTAAATACGGCAGCTTGTCCATGGTATTAAGTAATTGAACTGAATTTAACACGTGAGTGTTGCTTGAAAACATCGCTGCCGATCATCATCTGTTTTTAAATTAGTGCCAATTACTTTATCGCCTTAGATTATTTAGGTGGTGCAAATGGGATAATTGCTTTAGAAGGGGCTTGACAAAGAGGCAATCACAACCTCTAGCTGGCGGAGGAGTGAAGTGCAAAGCAAGAAAGCAAGGGGAAACAAACTGGCAGCCCTAATGATAAGAAAGCATTTTGAATAGTTTTTGAAACTAGACACATACAGACAGGTGACAAATCAAAGGAAAATCTGAATAAATGAGTGGAGAAACATAATGAATGCAGATGCTTCCATACAGGTGCACTGTATGATACAATTAAGCAATTAACATTCTATCATGCTCTGTGGAATGCATAAAAATGCTTAGCAGGCCCACTTGACCTTGATTTTTGATCAAGATGGCATGAAGAAAAGGTCTAAGTGACTTTGAAAGAGGGTTCATTATTGGGGCAAGGATAGCTGGAGCTTCAGTCACAAAGACTAGCTCAAATGGCTAGTGTTTCAATAGGAAAAATTACTAAAATGACATCCGTATTTAGATCTATGTGAAAGACATAAGTAAATGGGTTCAGAAATTATGGTCGAAAGCGAACATTCGATGACTGCGATGTCCATGCATTAGTGCAATATGTAAGGAAAAACAGAAGAGCAACTCAGAAGACTGAGAATGTCAATGCAGGACAAGATCAGACTGTGTCATAGAGAGGAATATTATAGTGGGGTTGCAGTGCATAAACCCCTCATTACAAAGATGAATGTGGATTTGAGAGTTCAATGGTGCAAAAACCATAGGCACTGGTCTACAGAGATGTGGCAAAAAGTGATATATTTTCAGATGAGTCATCCTTAACCATATACTCCACAAGTGAGCGAGTACATATGTGGCATACACCAAGAGAACATTTTAGGCTTGAATTCTTGACCCCTAGAGTGAGGCGGTTTGGTGGCTCTGTTATGCTATGGGGGGCATTTCCCTGGCATGGTTTGAGTCCACTTGTCCCCTTAGAGGGAAGGGTCACTGCAAATGAATACAAAGTTATTCTGAGTTATCACCTTAATCCTATGATGAAACATTTCTATCCTGATGGGAGTGATCTCTTTGAGGATGACGATGCCCCCATCCACAGGGCACGAGCAGGTCAATATAGTATTAATAGGCTACACGGAATGGTTTGACGAGTATGAAAATTAAGTGAATCATATGCTATGACCTTTGCAGTCACCAGATTTCAACCCAATTGAACACCTATGGGAGATTTTGGACCAACGTATTAGACAGCGCCCTCCACCACCATCATCAAAACACAAAACGAGGGAACATTTTTGTCAAGAATGGTGATCCATCCCTCCACTAGAGTTCCAGAGACTAGCAGAATCTATGCCAAGGCACATTGAAGCTGGTCTGGTGGTAAAACACCTTATTAAGATACTTTATGTTAGTTTTTACTTTAATTTGTCACCCGTCTGTATATGTCATCCTTTACACTTATATTAAATATGCATTCTTGTGTTGATGATCATCCTGTAATCCTCGGTATTGTACTTAATGTTCCAGGGTTCAGGTTTGTAATGTGAAGTACCAATCAATACCAAAGCAAGTAGTTACATATGCTGTATGGAATGGGCTAACTGAAGTTGGGAATGTTAAAGCCATACAGATAATTTCGCACAGGCCTGCACTTTGGGATTTGTCTGATGACATTTGAAGAAACTAAATGAAAGAAGAGATGGTGAGATGAATTATAGTGACTAGTTACATAATCTAATGTAGATAATGTAGCATAACGTGGGTAGCATTGCTCAGCAAGACTGCTATAGTGTTTAGTTTGTGTGAAAAATATCGGGAAAGTTTAGTTGTAAGTTTGCATAAATTTGCTATCAAGACTTCGGTTCGCAGGAAGATGAAATGAATCGCTCTGATCTTGGAATGCTTGGAATATACTTTCTTTATACATCTTTTTCCGGTGGAAACATTTTTGTGGAAATTACCTACAAAATTAGTTGAAGTCATTCCTTGTGAAGCAATTCGATATACAGAGGTGTGATTTATCCTTGGGGTTACTTTGTAATTAGCTTAGTTAGCTAGATTGCGAGCCGGCTACATTTGTAACGTGACAGCTAGCAAGTTTATTTCCCCTGTGCACAAGTTTGATCTCAATGAAAATCACTATAAATAGAACGATTGCATGAAGAAAAAATCCGATTAACGTTTGAAACTGGCGGAGATAATTCTTAGAGGCATCACTTGCCATTGCAATAATTAGGTTTGTCCAACTTAGCTTAGCATAGTAGCAGGCATGATAAACCGAAACCAAAGCCCACGTTGACACACCGGACTTGTATCTTTGATTTGCTGCTTTAAAAACACTGAGGTAAACGTGAACAGGATATACGCAATCACAATTGTGTGCTAAAGAGTAGCAGCTACTATTAATGTCAATATTAGAAAACATAGGTGATGCATCTTGGACTTCACTCACCAGTTCCCTCAGTTCACTGTTTCCTTGTGTACCAATAACGAGTAGCTGCTTTTTCTGATTTACTCCACCCTCGCTCTCACTTAATCACGTGATACCGCGAACCAACACACCAGGCGAATATTTTTAACACTGACGTGTAGCCTACTAATACTATATTGACCTGCTCATAGTATGAGGACCAACCATAGCATGCTTGTGCATTTCCGCGATTTTAAGAAAAGGGCCATAAACTGTTTGACATTTCACAATTTACAGCATGCGATTAGCTACTTTCCTACGGTCCATTGTTTCAATATATTTCCAAAAACGTGAAAAATGTCTGTCATTCTACGCTTCTACCCCCGAATTTTATATTTAAATTGTATGTCACACAATATGTTCAGAAAATCGATTTTATCGGTATTGAATAAGGGGGTTTTCATAATATTTTGGGTGTTGTTCCATAAAGCCATGTGTCACCAAATGATCTATGAATCAACGTATGAAATAAATGCTCATTGGTGCACCAGCAACGTTAAATCGAGAAGTAAAAGCCCACAAAAAGCAATGTTAAATCAAGACTTCAGCCATCTGGCAGAGGCAGGGTGCAGGGCACTACTACTACTACATTTGTACCTAGTCTTTAATTTTCAACCAAGATGTAAGCATATATGAGTGGACTGCAGTTCCCCAGGCATTTGCAAATGAGGCTTCACAAACAAGCATCAACCCCCCCCCCAGCAGTCTTCACTCCCAAGTAATAATGCCTGGAAATGATTATGTCATTATTATTATTATTATTATTATTATTATTATAGAAAGAAGAATAAGAATAATGATATGTTTTCCCCTTTACTAGTGTTGCTCATTTTCAGTTCACAGTAATGTGTGGAACTGTGTCTGCATTGTAATTGTACCTCTGCATGCATATGACATTGTTTAGCATAGCTTTTTTCAGTGTCAGAAAATGGAAGAAATGACAATTTATGTAAATTTACCAATGAGAAATGTATGCTATGTGGTCATGGTTTGTAGTATGGGGCGATAAACATCACTTACTGTAACTGTACTAAACTTTTTTTGGGTGGGAGGGGGTCTCACTTTTCTCATGCCTGGGTCTCTCCTTTCTCTCTGTCCACCCAAACTCACACATTCTGTAATCATTTTCTTTTCTTGGGATTATTTCATTTCTCCCCACTAGGAGTCAAACTGGCTTTGGAAAGACAATATTTGTATGATCAATATCTATCCTGATGGGAGGCCTGAGGGGTTGTACCTCATTAGATGGAACGATAGGGGCCTGAACCGGTTAGTCAAGAGGAAAAAAAAATCCTTTCTAAAATAATTTTTTTTTAAAATAAATAAATGACCTGGTTTATATTTGAACCAGTGAGTCATGTCTTGGATACAGAGCAGAGAGATTGGTTAGACCATGTGTATACATTTGGCAGGTGCAGCAATAGTGGAGGAGCACGATTATAGTTCTGCACTTTCAATTTAAATGTGTGGCCGAGAATGGCTATGGACAAGTTGTTATCCTTTGGGCTGAGATTCAAGGAAATTGATTAATTTTAGCAAACATCTATGACTCCATTGTTAATGACCATGGTTATTTTGGAGACTTGTAATGCAGAATGAATGGGATGGCAGGCCCGGTTTGAGTCCTTTCAACTCCTGCCTCTGTAAATATTCTGAGTGCTTTGTGAAAAATAAACCCAACAACAAAAGTTATACATTTAACCTTTCCCCTTTTAACATATTAGGGGTAAATTGACTCATTTGGAAAATGTGTTTGCATGTGTGGGAAGACTACCCACGGAAAACCATAGTTTAGAACTGCCTCATTGAAAAAAGCATCACCAGCAACACTGAGAACTTTTGCTATGAGTTTCAGTGACAGGTGGACAATGTATACATAATCACTGCTGTAAGTCCTACTCATACTTTTAAGGTTTGTGTTCTGTAAACTATTTATAATTATGTTTACCATTTGTATTCGTAATTATATACTGTGTATACGCTCGAGTATTCTACACTGTTGCTTTGTTTGTCATGTGTTAACATCAGGAGTGTGTTAAAATTCCAATTCTAGGTGCTGCTATAACCTTGACGCCCTCCAGTGGGAAAATGCATGACTGATGGCCCTGATTTTCTACAGTCTGAGAGTTTCCTTGAAGGCTTTACATTCACATTTTAGCATACTCTCTTATCCACATAAACTTGTAAAGCTTGCATTTCTTCTTGCAAACAATCAATATATACAGCTTCACATTTACAGAATCAATTCAGGTTATGTACCTTACTCAAGGGTACAAGCTCAGCTCTCAAGCCATTATGCTACACTACCACCCACAGGAGCTATGCATCAACCTCCTGCCTCAGAGTAGGTGGGAGACATAAATTAAATAATTGTCTGCTACTGTAAGCATCTGCTTGCCCAAAGCAGCAGGACTGCTCACTGCATAGCTCGCTGGTTTCTATATTAATTCCAACACCAAATGTCACGGTCACTGGAGAGTGAAGTATGTGCATTGTATAATTTAATATGTTTCAAAATGTAAAATTCAGGCGAGAATTATTGTCAGCCTTGAAAACAATGCTCAAGAGACTGTAGAAAATAAATCATAAACTATTTATTTCCAAAAAAACTGGTTTCACAATTACTGACACCCCTGTGTTTAGCACATGATACAGCCTCCCCAGGCAAGGATAATGGCAGTGTTAGTCCTACTGAAGCGTAATATCACTAAGAATGCACACAATGCCTATTTACAATAAGTGTTAACCAAACAAAGCAAGTTTGTATCGTAGCAAAAGTAAATGACACTAGACAGAGCAGTACAAAGCTATACATTTCCACAACAATTTTGTGCCAACAGAGCTGGACCCACTGCTAACTGCGTATTTAAGTTTCTCTGAATGAAGTGTATTTGAAGAACCACTGAATAATCAGTAGAGATGAAGCAATGTTTATTTGGAATGAACCCAGAATGATGTATGGACAGAATTTACTGGACCTAGGACCTTAGTACTTCAGCATTCTATTTAGCAGATATTGGTTGATATGAGCCACATTGAGGTGGTCTTATTTTTCCGAAGGTTTACAGAGATTGGGGAAATGAAATATTAGATGGATAAAATAACTGATTAACAATTTGATTACCACTTTATTTACTTCATTTATTTGGAATGTAACCAGTCCACATGGTCAGCAGGGCTCCTATCACCCTATTGTGCAAAAGAGACTCCTTCTGGTGTTCTGGTGTTTTCTGTCAGCCCCCAGTGTGGCCCTCTACTGAGGTCCCCTGGATAAAATGACTACTCAAATCAGCTGGTAAAATAAGGGGCAGCTGACAGAAAGCACACTAAGATGCACAGATCTACAAAATCACCAAATCAAACAGGAAGGAAAAAAAGCTAATTTTTTCAATTCCGATTAAATACACACCAGAAATGATTTGTCATTTTCTCCCTAAAAACAAAAATGTTATAAAAAATAATTATAATACACATAATGTAATACTATAGAAATTTGTCATCAAATTTAAATAAGGGCAAATAGACATAAAATAAACCGTGCTTTCTCTAGATAGCTCTACTGGCACCTGTTAGTATAGACATTAACTGCTACTTTATACCAATCAGGATTTGCGCTGCTCCATGCAAGACCTGAGTGACTATGAATTTACAATCCAATACGAATGTACAATCCTCTTGTCCACATTTTAAGAGCAAACAATGATGAATTTACCAATAGGTACTGTGTGCTCAAAATTCAGACTGCTGTGGCTAGTAATGAAATGTGTTGTTCCAGTGGGATGCCCAGCTAATCCCAGTGGGATTCCAAATGCCCAGCTAGACTCAAGCTAAATAAAAAACCAACCAAAATAACCACTCTTTACCTTTCTTATTAACCATTAACCAGAGCTGTTTCTAGGCATAGGCATTCACTTAGGGCCCCATCTGTCTGGAGCCCCCCAAAGGATGCCAGGCCTTTGTGCGAACCCTATTAAAACAATATTTATTATCCTTCACCTTAATAATACAAATAATATTAATAAGAAAGAATTTCATTCCAGGATATTCACATTTAAATATTTTAATCACTTCAAAATATAACATGTCCCAGTTGTTTCCAACACAAACAAACAAAAAAAAAAGATACTGAACAACAATACAAAACAGACATCATTAATTCTATTACAATACCATGAAGAGACAAAGTAGGCATATTTAGTGCTTCCTTGTTCAGTGTATTACTTCTAAAGGTGTCAAGCACAGTAGTAGCATTTAAAGTACTATTTTTTACATTTAGTAGTGACAGCTGGACAAATGTACATTTTTGGTTCAAAATACAGTGCCCTTGAAGGGGAACTGCAGTCAAAAGCTATAACATTATATGATGTATAATACATATGGATATGAAGAAAATCATTCCTGAATTCTGCGGATTGAGGGTGATCTTTTGTTCTCTGAGCAGATTGTGACACACTACTGTATTTATGTAATAAGCAAACTTTGTACAGGGAAAGCAGTAGCTGGCTAGTTGACTTGAGAGTGATGATGTCCAGTGAAGTTGATAGGACTTGGAGCTAGTACTTGCGCTGCATTTCTAGAATGTAAGGAATTGCTTATCCATATCCATATCCACATGTACATAATATATAATTGATCATTTTACAAATACATACATATGCGCACGCACATAGACATGGCAGTGTGCGTGTAGGCACACGTGTTCAAAATAATCAATTATAGATTTTGACCAGTGTTCTCCTTACATATTCAGGGCATATTAGTGTCATATGTACAGCTGAATTAACCATTTTCTTGGGTTTTGCTCATTAATCAATACGTATTTACATGGTAACACTACATTATTGATTTGTAAAAACTGGGAAAACCACAGAAAATAAAACCCTTGGTCTAGTCACCAAATCTGCAGTTAAATGACAGATAAATTAAATTTTAACTTGTTTCCACTTTTCCCAACCACAGGGGATGCTATACACCCCACCAAAATGTTGATGCTCCATGAATAAAAGTGGGCAGTTCATGAAATTAAGAAAGTAAATATTATTTCTTACCAAAACAGTAGTCCATTCAGAGGGAAAGATCTCTGCACACCCAAACTCTTAAGCCAGTAGACAGCACACAGCATTGCTCAAGTGTTAGCTGAAGGGGATTGAACCGTTTGACTGAAAAATGGAGGCCAGACATCAGCTTGATTTGTCTGTTATTACACATCTAAATTTAATTCCATATAAACTTGAGTTACATGTATAATATGAAAATGCACTCTTTGAATAATATTAACACTACATACTGAACAAAGAGAAAAAGGCAGTGTAGATGCCAACATTTCAAAAAAGGGAATTTTAAAGCATTGCTCATATATATTAAATGAAAGCCATTTAAATAAAGATGAAAGATGGGTTTGAGTTCAAGACTGAAATGTCAATAGAATTAACAGATAGGAGAGGTGGACCAGTCTAATGCAGCTGCTACTAGTATAGTTGGGCAGGTGTTTCACTGAGTTCCATCTGGCTTGCATATACTCATCAGTAGTTTGTTGAATGTGAGACAATGATCATGCAGTGTGTAAAATTAGCTTTGCTTTGTGCCACATGCCATTGATGTAAAAATAATATAATTTATTACAGGACATTTAATGATAAAAATAACTATGATACATCAAAGGATTTTTTGTTCACTAGACCAGGTGTCATGACAGTATTCTCCATTTGGGCATTTTTGGAAATGTAGGTGGTCTAATATAAGTTAACTCTTTAGTACCAAATGATCTTGAATAACCAATTGAATATGATAAATATGAATCTGAAATAATGTTAAATTAACAATTGTACATGTATCCTAAGAATGTATGTTGAGTGAGTGACAGAATATACGTACATGCAATCAGGCTGGATGTTCGATAAGCAATGATAAATAAATATATTATGAATGGATTTTGAATAAGGAATGGTCTACATTGAATAAAAATGGATGTTGAAAAAAGTATGGCATAGATTTAACTGGACCCTTAAGAGTTAGTTATGGACCCAGACCCTTTTTTATGTGTGTAAGGGGTACTTGTCCTGAGCTGACATCTGTGATTTTTTTGTGCACTAGCAGGGTATGTGCATCACAGCTGATTAAAAAAAAAAAACATTTTAATGACAGATGCCATATGGTGTATGGTATGGAAGCTTGTAGCAGCCACACTGACCCATCTCCTTGAAGTGTGGAAATATAGACAGAGGACAGCCCTAAAGAGAAGGGAGATTTTTTAATAGGAGGAATGGCATCAATTTCTAAATAAGAACAGAAGAATGTGTAAATTCTTCTAAAAGAAAGTTGATGAATATGAGATATTTTTTGTCTGTTTGCAAAATCATTTTAGATAAAGTTTAAAGTGGAAAGAATACATGAACCTAACGTAATATAGCCATTTTCTGGAAAATCTTAAAATAGCACTTTAAATCTTTCATTATTTTGCTATTTCACGGGAAACGTCACAGTGTATAATGGAGGCTTTAGCCTTCTGTTCAGTGCTGCCCTGCTTAGTATGAAGACAAGTGAATGAGATACATTGTGCTTTGCCCAATAACAAAGCCACAAATATACAGTTTAGATCGAATCTAGGGCTTAGGTGACATTACACCAGTATAGTGTGTTAATGTTAGGCTGCGTCTCATCCTGTTTCCTTTATTTGAGGCCACCCCAGTAAGCTGTTTTGCTGACCTCTACAAGAAAACCAGCTCAGGAGGTGAACAGTACGGGGAGGGGAGAGGGCAGGAGATTCAAGACGGTAGCTTTGGACCCAGCTGTGGCTGTGTTATTTCGCATTAAGATTATGTGTTTAATCATAGCAGTGCAAGTTCAATACATTTCAACATAATTTATCAAATTGTAAATATAAAATCAGCAAGCCAGCTAAATATATCTTAATCCAATTACCTAGCAAGTTAGCCATTTCAATGTATGTCCAAACTTACTGGGTGGGGTGGCGTGGATAAATGGATTTTAATCTTTATCATTTAGATAAGCTATCAAAGTTATCTAATCAGCTTGCCTGGTATCTAATTAACTTGTACAACCCACTGTCAATATCGTGAGCCAGTAAGCTAAATCCTTTTTCATCTTATAGCTACCATTCACAAAATAATATTAATTGGGTGGCCAGCTTGATCTAATCAATATTGAACCTTACTGATGACTAGCAGAACGGCCTTATGCAGAATTCACTCTAGCTAGCTCTCTATATAATTGTCCTGTCAGGCATTTTTCAACAGAAAGACACCATTATACATAACATTATACCTGGTACACAAAATAGTGTGTATTATAATTCATACACAGTTTTTCATATTATGCTGATGAAAAACATAAGAGCTTATGTAATTCTCTTTCATATTTTTAATTTGGCATTTACATTGCTTAACCTGAAACCTCGCTGAATTTTTGAACTGTCTGCAACTATAACACAAAGTGTTGTGGGCAATAGGAATTTTCTCCCATGCTCCCAATCCAGGATAAAGCACATAATGCCGGATCCCTGGAAGGGAACTGATGATGGGGCCACATGCCAACTGCCCTTGCTTAAATTGACCTCCAGTGCTATTGGGGGACACACAACATGGCCAAAAGCATACTCATACTCAGTAAGAGGAGTTGGCAAACGAGGATGTAGAGCAGGGATCTCAAACTCAAATCCTGGAGGGCTGCTGTGTCTGCTGGTTTTTTATGTGTTCCTGCACTTAAGTGCTTAGTTTAAGTCATTGATTGCTAAAGAGTCTGGACACCTTGTTCCCAAGGCCAGGATTGGCTGCTGATTGAAAGGAAATCACGAAAACCAGCGGAGACTGTGGCCCTCTGGGACTGGAGTTTGAGACCCCTGGTGTAGAAGGAGAAGCAGCCTAAAAGGACTGGAAAGGGAATATTATGTAAACCCTTCCAGGACTCCGGCAATCGAGGGAAGCAGAAATTGTTTTGGAGAGTTTCACCGCCATCTAGCTTTATATAAAAGAACTGCATTACCACAATACAAAATAATGGCCATTGGGGGAAAGGCATCAAGTCAGAAGAGAGTCACATTTGAATTTGAATTTGAATTTGAATTTGACCCTGATCTAGCATGTGTTGGACTGGGACCAATATTATATTGTATACAAACAGTGGGAGAAAATCACAGGACAGGTATATAATAAGCACCTTATGTGAAAGACACAAACAATTAGGCTCAAAGCAAGCAAGATTACTTCATTATACATAAACACCAATTAAATAAAAGATACCATGCAATTTTCTGGATGACTACAGAACAGCAGAAGTAGACAACAAATCCTAATTATTAATGGTCAAAGGTGAACAAATAAGAAAATATAAATTCCAATCAATATTAACATTCATTTGTGGAACCGCAATGAACAATAGTGGATATTCTTTTCAATACCTGAATGCCATGCTGTTTTTGCCCATGTCTTAAAGAAATGCCTCTGCAATAAATCATGCTGATATACACAAATCAACTGTTATAACTACCTTTCAAATACAAAGTTCAAGTTGGATGAATTGAATAGAGAACAGAGCACTCCAAACATTAGCTACGTCAACTCATTTCTCTTGTGCTATCCTACTTTTACAACTACTTATACAATGTTGGGAGAGCTCACAAGAGCCTAACATCTGCACACATATTGGAATCAAAATCAAATACAACCAAACCAGAAAGAAATCAATTTCAATTAAACAATTCTCAAAAACACCTGAAGGCCTCTTGAGAGAACCTATACTGTTTCTCTTAAACACATGCTCTGTTAATAACCAGCCACAGAACACAAAAAGAAAATGAACCAATAACTCTCATAGTCCTCTGATTTTATGGCACCTGTGGTATTATAGACAGCTATGTTATTGAGAATCCTCAAATCCCCAAATCACTTCACAGTTTACACTTCCTTATGCTGTGGAGTAAAACTAGCTCTTTACATGTCATTTACTGCTTTATTTAGCAGCATCACTAGTTTAATGTTGAAAAGTCTACTTCATGCAAAAAATATATGTATATGTATGTGTATATATTATATTTATATACTATACACACACACACGCACGCACGCGCACACACACACACACACACACACACAAACACACACATATTTACAGAAGCAATATGGCTGAGATATTTTGATTAAAAACTTTTTCATTTGAAATTCAAGTCAGTCCTTTGCTTACAGTTCCAACTATCTGAGGTGCAAAATCATGAATGGGTAACTGAAAAAACAAAATTTAATATGTGGTTCCTGAATATGTGGCTCCTACCGTTTAGTAGGCATGTATATTGCAAATAATGGAACTCATTTCACATATGAGAAATGTATTTCTTTCCACTAGAACATCAGTTCCAGGAAAAACTTTCACATTTAAATAAATTTAAATAATTCCTTCTGGTAGGATGCTCAGCATGAACTTGCCACAGGGTAACAGACCAAAAACATATTTTGATTTAGCTTCTTTCCTAAATTATTAAAATTATTGAAGCATTTCCAAAATGGATAAATTCTACATGTAAAGGCCCTTCAAATATAAGGAACAACACAGAAATTTTGAGATTTTCAGTAAAGCTGCTGTGTCCTTTGAAATACAAACTAAAGCAAGAAGACTGATGCTAAATGCATGTTCAGCAGGATAAGACACGCAGAGTGAGGGCTATGACTCAATGTTCAGTGGCACTTGTACATTTCTGAAATTTAATAAGCTAAATAAGTACAGTAAATCAAACACAAACCAAGCATTTTGTCCAGACTTTCTGTGAAGAATATGTCATTGCGTTAATGAACTGCTATAGTAATAGTAAAAATCACAACACCAATGATAATACTGCTATTGGATAAGCAGCAGTAAGCTGCCATTTCCTGTCCTGGTATAGGCAATGAATCATGGTTGCAAAAACGCTGAAAAATAAGTAAATATGGATATATTTCTTTTGAAACCCATGACTAACTACAATCTTTTGGAAGCAGTTCCAGTGCTCTTGTTGAGGGATTCGCTGCAGGGCTCGTGCTCGTTCCATTCTTCTGATAGGACTAGCAGACCCCCCTCTTCCCCTGCCGTCCCAGTCCTCATCCTCCGATCTCACATGCTGTACCTCTCCTCTCCAGTCTGGGCATGGCTCATCTAGGGAAACACCGTAGACTCAATCTTTTTCTGGCTAAATATATCAATAAACATATATCTGTCACAGTGCATTAAGCTGACATAAAATTCTGAACAAAGTTTGTTTTCCAAAGAGAACTAAAAAGCATGAAACCCTACGTCAGTACCATGTTAACAAAGATATTTTTTTTTTCACTTTTTAAAAAATGTTTTTGAAATAAAATTTCCTGAGTTTTTCCAAGATTTAAAAAAGTTGTGTGGACCCTTTCCTCAGTTATACAATGGCACCCACTCCAGCCACACCCCTTTCAGCTTTGTCTTCAAACCCCAGAGGCAATTGGGGAAGAGGACAGACACTCAGTAAATGGATTTCACAGAAATCATCAACCATCATACTTCACAGAGGAGCAATTCCATCAACAGGCTACTTTTCTAGCACATAAAAATAATATTTATAATTTAAAAGGCAAAATGCTTTTCACAGAGGTATGCCATTCTGGTACAGGTAAGACAACTATTTAAGTTACTTAACATTTACTAATTTCACCCAATTGTGTTCCCCAGTGGTTCCACTTAGTTCCCTGGTATAATATTCCCTCCAGTTCACTATGTGGAAAAAACTGTGTGAAAAACAAAAATCTTGAAGTTAACTTAGCGCTGATAGAATTTGCTCATTTCAAACTATACTTCCTTTTTCTGCTGAAAAGCTTTTGTCATCAAAATGATATACCCCTTTTTAAATCTGAAAGGGCTCTTATTCCTCATGTCTTCCTTTATCAAAATACATTTCTTTTACAAAAATGTGCTGCATTTTTCTGTGATAAAAGATGCAGCTGCAAAGTAAAACTGCAGTTGATACATGCATACTCAAGGAAGGTAAATATAGGGAGAGCAATAGACTTGCCTAGTTCAATCTGGTGACACATAATAAATTAATTTAGCTAATGCTAGAAACCCTTCATTTATATAGTAACAGCTGTATGGAATTGCACAAGTAACAAAAATGTACTCAATGCACAGTGCTTGAGTGTGAGGGACACTCATGAGTTCATGATTAATGCTACTGTTAAACACATCATGAATTGGTGGCTGACAGTGGCATCTGCTATTGCTCAATGGTTTGGAATGCTAAAAATGCACTTGAGATATTTGGAATGGTTGAATGGTATTGGGATGGCAGGTAATAACAGTGTATGTAATGGGCATAATGGACAGTCAAATGTTAGTGGCAGAAAGCATGCACTGCAACTATATACACATGAAAATAAGGGTACATGATGCCACTGTTCATTTGAAGGGAATGTGGCAAACATCTCGGATTATCTGGTGTGTGGCCTTTGCCATGCCTCTGGTGTGATATGCCCTGCGTATGCTTGTGCAGCTGAACTATGGAAATTGATTTAGACATGCCCTCTTCTCATCTGTGCTAGTGCTATTTTTTAGCAAGTTACATTTGAATCCTTAAAACATGGTCATACATTTCAACATTTTTAAGTCTTTCTATGCATCTTTTAAGTATGATATCTGGAACCAGCTTTGTCCTCTGTCTTTTTTAAATGCCAGTTTTACCTTTTCTCGTAATTTTGACAAGACTGCTCTTGTCTACTGGGAACATCCCTTCCATGGCAATGCTTTAGCTAGCCTAACTTGCCAGGGTCATAACATTATAGTATTATCAGGTTGACTGATACAAGATAAGTCTAACAATCTTCAGGGGATGTGCTTTGAAATAACCAGACTGTGAGACTACAATTTGGCCAATTATATGTCAGTGTCGGGAGCTTCAGGCCATACTTGTTACTAGTACAGTTGATTGAAGTGCCTCACCTTGGACCAAAAATCGTTCTTGGATCTATTATTAGTATTCTTATTCTTATGCATCATTGGAGATCTGAGAAAAGGCCACAGAATGAGAAAGAAGTTGAAAAACAAGCAGGAAGCAGTTTTGTAGAGCACTTACTCAGAAACGGATGGAATGCGCTCATTCCTGCAAAGTCACCTAGGACAGGACAGGACCAAGAAAAAGGCAGAATCAAAGAAATTAAGAACATGACTAAAAGAGAGGAAAAAACCTCTTTTCACAGATTTTCCAACAGAGACAGTGCACATGAACACATAAAGCGCAGATGCAAGCTTGAAGCACTCTGATATTACACACTTGTAGGCAGTCTATGGTCTTCACACCAGCAGCAGAGATAAGCAGCTCAGATTCTACTTCTACACATAGATTGTACACACACTTCTACTTATGCTCAGTTTCAGGCTAGGGATAAGCACAGGATACTGATGGAGCTATCCACAGTGGTCTGTCGATGTAGCTGATGGGTGAAAAACGGATACTCACCATGTACGTTTTCTCTTGCTGGTTCTGTTTCAGGAACTCCTCCATCTTCAACTCATTTTCAAGTTGTCGAACAGAGTCATTTTCATAGCTCTCAACTTCCGGCCTCATAAAGTCTGCATCATCTGCTCCCCTGACACAATTTCACAATTTACAGCTTAGTCATTTTGCCAAGCACTCTTATCCAGAGTGACTTACAATAACAGTTGCATTCAATTAAAGTGGGCAATATAGGAAGAATTCACATCTTGGCAAGTAATATCCTGCACTAAAAACAATGCTTCTAGCAGTAGGTGAGGTTAGAATGCCCACACCAAGTGATGTTGGGGAAGTGCTGGAGGGAAGGTCAGGAATAGTGGAACCAAGATGCGGTCTAAAGAAATGATCTTTAATGTGGCAACAGAAGAGGGACAGCAAATTATATCCTTACAGTACTTTGGAGGCCATTCCAACACTGTGGTGCCAGGACAGAGAAGAGTGTACACAGTGACACCAAATAACGCACATTAATAGGCAAGCCTTGAACCGCTAATGCTATCTGTAACCACTAAATGTTTATTTAGTTACATACAGTATTTAATGCTTTTTTTTAAATCAAGTTGAAAAAGGAATGTGGCTGATGCAGGATAAGCAGGTATTTAGATGTCAGTAAGGCTGCTGGTCAACACAGAGGCGCTTAAGTGGTACCCTGGTTTGCGGGCATGGATCTGTGCAAGGAAGGCCTTCTCTGAAGTGGGCGATAGGACCAGGTCATCAAACTGCGGGCGGCCAAAGTCTGAGTCCACATTGCTCTCTGTCTCGCTGCCAGCCTCTAAGGAACAGTTTAAATGGGGAAAGTGTGTGTTATTGGAAGAGACATACATATGCCATTTCATAACTGATTTTTTATGAAGTTTAAAATTGGATTTTCAATTGACAAGTATACCGTCAGCAAGCTGATTCTTATAGTTGATGAGTTCTTCCCAATTGCAGTGACAGATAATCTTGATGCTAGACTACTACATTACATTCAATTACCTTTTCAGTTGAATTTCTGATTAACATTTTTATGAGTAATGGGATGGAGTCATAAAAACAAGGAGATTCGTTCCAAAGTACTAAACAATTTATTTGGGTAATTCAATCTGTCATTCCATTTACTATTCTGAGCTGCAAACAGACAGCACACCTCTGAATTACTTTGGAATATCAGTTTCTATATTTAAACAGAGACCACAAATATTCAAATCCCTCTTGCTGGCAGTGATACAATCCTGCAGATGCTACTTTTGAGAAGTACGGGTGGTTTTGCTGTCGTCATGTTCTTGTTTTTAAGGGTATTCTCATAACCACAAGGCCCTGACTTCCTGTCACATGACATTACTGTATCCTGTTAAAGATCTAAGTAGTGTCAGCCTGGGACTCCCCAAACAAAAACATTTACACATCTGAGCACTACATACATATGTTAAGAGTGAATATTGTTTAAATAATTCCAAAAACCTCTACAGTATATTATGAATATCACTTGACTGGTGAAAAAACAGACAACATTTTTGGGTATGTGACCTGAAAGCTGAAGGTCTTGAGGACAAAACAGTGAATATTTTTTATGAATCATATTTTGCTATAAGCGATGTGTGGAAGCATATTAATTTATTTGATCCAGGTCTAGCTCTAGTGGTATTGCCTTGTGTCCATCAAAAGGCACTGCCAGAATACAGAGAATCTACTACTCTGGACCCAACATGCCTCCGGAATACAAGTGTTTTGAGAAGTATGTTACAAGAAAGACAACTGACTGTTTAATTGACAAGGCCGTTGCAGGAAATGATGGTCAGAAAATGTGACCCGACATGAGCTTGAGATATATGTCTTGCACTCGGCCATTTCATAGGAGAGCTGAAAAATGTTGCAGAATCACTATCTGGCCAAAATTGAGTTAATGCCAGAATCACATTCCTGTTGGTCAAATCTACCATTCACCTAAATTTCACAATTGAAATTGTTGTGTAAAATATGTGAAATTTTGTTTAATATTGGGACCAGTTAGTCATATTTAACTCATCATAAATGTCACAAACAAAACGTTCACATGTTCAAACATGTTCGTCATTGATAACTAATTACAACTAATAGCTAAGGATGAGGCAAATACCCAACATATCAGGTCAGGATATATAAATGTCACATGCCGGTGTGACATCCCTGGAAAGGAGATGCGGCAGTTCTGGTAAACACCATCGTTTGTCACATAGAGAGAGAGCGCACCCACACCAACACAAAATCAAATAAACAAACAGCTTCATCCTTCCCCCTCATGGGTTCTGGGCAACAAAAAATAAATAAAACCACAAACTAAAATAACAAAGACAAAAGAAAGTAAAATGGAGTGACAGGTTTTCAGCTTGCCACTCCTAGCTGACCATCTTTTCAGTTGCCAGCTACATTGTTTTCTTTCTTGCTGTCTTTCGTGCTCTGACAAACACAACTCAGGAACTCGCTCTCTCAGTGTGAGCTCACGGTCTCGGCCCCATGTGGAGGGGAACACACCCTTAAGCACCCGGGCTGATTAGTTAACACAACCCTGGTGCATGTGTTCTCTCTAACAGTCGGATTCGCTTCTGGCGGACCGAATGCGACAATAAAATCTCAAGATTCATTTTTTTTTGTGATTATGGAATCTTTTGGTTTTTACTGATGTTTTGTGGTGGTTGTGTATACCTAGGCCGGCTTCTCACCTGAATTGAGCTCCTTGACAAGTGATGACATGGTGTTTGTGATGGAATCTGCCGCCACCAGCAAGTCATTTCTCAAGTTCCTCCTGGAGCCTGACAAATGCAAACGGCCAGTTAAAAAGGAGAACAGGATCAGGAGAGCACATTCTACATTCCCCTGTTGCCTGGCAACACCAAGGCAAAAAGTGAGCTCTTTCCATGGCTTGTGCATAAATAACCTTCTGTGAGCTCTCTTCTCTTCAGCCCATACAGTAAATATAACAGGCTAAGAATATAGCCTGGCATCTCACACTGTGTGGGTTGGAGAAATATTCATAATCAGGGTGTCAGTGGAGAAATAATTAACTTAACAGCTCAAATGTCATCATTTAAACACTGTAAAAAGCCTGCTGGGCCATACATGAAAGCCTTGTTTCAGGAGCTTTTTCTCCAACATTAGTCAAGCAATACACACATGCATGCCATTATACATGTAAGTATTCACATACAACATTATATACTGAAATGCTAATACAGGGACACACATATAATAATAACGATAATAATAATAAGAATAATAATAATAATTATTATTATTATTATTACAACAAATGCAAGCAACTGTTTGCCCAAGGGAGTGAGAATGTGAATATAATTTACCAAAAGAACATTTCATTGATCTTTAGAAAATAACATGGTTGTTGTAAATCAGTGATAGACTCTTTCTTGTCCTTAATTACCAGTGTGAATGATTAGGAAAGGAGAAAGCATCTGACAATGGAGAAGCTTTCACCATGCCAAAGCCAAGAAGCCATAACTCACCTAAATCTGTTGAATGCATATTTTTGTAAAGCAGCGTTATCATTATAGCCCTCTGTAAATTATGCCTCTGCTTGAACAGCAAATACAGGCTTCATCTAAGGAAATCCCTTCAAAGGTAGATGTGTAGGCTCTATGATTGAACACAGGGGGGTGATGCACACCAACTAATACTCTGTAACAGATATATATGATGACATCATTGTTTTTGCAGAGACTCTGCTGTAATTTACTCATTCATGTTGGAGGCTACGTAAATAATTTTTAAAAGTTTTATAGCTGTCCAGTCACAAGCTGCGGGTGTAATGCAACAGACAGTTGCATTTTGTAAAAATGATGTAATCGTTATTGCCTTCCTATTACACAAAGAACTGAAGAATTTTCGTCTGTTCTATTTTACCTCACTTCCACTTTGCTAAATCACCCATTCTGCAGTGACATATTTTTCCTTTAAACAGTGACATGAATGGAATTTGAAAAAGATGGCATATTACTTCATATTAATATAGCAAATTTGTTTCAAAATCAGAATGGCTACTGCTGAATGACCATATTACTCCACTGCTCTATTAATTGGAAAAGCTCTTTGGTGGTCTTTGGTTCTGAGTGTAATAGGATGAACCATTCACCAAAGCAATGACAACAACAAAATAAACCTAAACTGATAAGAGTACCTTTGTCAGTTATATGCATCTTAACATCAAAATGGATTATACGTGCTGCTGGACCTGGCTCAATTAGGTCCTGTAAGTGTCTGTGCCAGGGAGCGATGACTTGGCAAAACCACGTACTAGGCAGCTCAAGGAACCAAACAAACTCCATATTGAGGAAAATCAGTAGTTAGTTTGTGTTCACGTTCAATATTCGTTATTCCTCTGGCTGGGATTGTCGTCCTTGTCATTTGAGCATGTCTGCTGGCACAGGATGCCCGTCCCTTTCAGATTCCTCAGACCACTGCAGCCTGACGGGGACTTTGTTTAATGCCTAATTAAGAGCAAACTCGACATCATCACTATACAATGTACTGGCCTTAAATCAAAACAGAGCACAATATGCAGTCAAAGTAGGTGTGGTCATGATGTCAGGCCATCCAATACAAACAAAAAATAGGTGATACATTATAGGAGCCATCAATAGTGCTAGGCAAAGGGACTTGGATTGTTTAAATGGCAAAATCAATTGAACACACCCCTAACTGTGAGAGAGGTCAGACCAGGTCTAGCAGAAGGTAAGTGGATGTTAGCGGGGCGTACCCTGAGCAAAAGCCTCTTGGACGTCACCTCCCACACCAGTGAGCGAATCCTGAGGCGTGTGGGTGGGTGTGGTGCAGGCGGAAGCAGAGCCAGAGCGAATGGGCATGGGGATTGGCCGGCTGATGGTGTGACTGGGAGAGGAACGAGGGGAACCCGCCCCCTGAGTCTGAAACAAAGGGAGAGTTACACCCAGCATGAGTCAACATGACCTCTTTTCTGGAACACTGTAACCAAGGCAATGACACATCATTCACAATAATGCGCAAAGTGTATACTTTAGCATGGCACACATGAATACCATAGAAACATATAAGAAAGCATTTAGCTTCTTAGTCTTTTATGATTTAAAATGTTGCTTGTTCACCAGTAAGAACAGAACAGAACAGAATCCCTTGTTTCCACTAATTCAAGAGCGGATTGACAGCCAAGCATGCCACAATGCAATTTAGGTTCAGTTAGCAGCATTTCCAGGAAATTCAAACCACAGCAAAAACATGACATGCTGTTAGTTTAAGGCATTAACTGCATATTCATGTTCATAAGCTATACACCAAAACACCTTCAAGTAAAAACAAAATTATAAGAGTGCTTATTAGCCACTTAAAGGATGAATTCATAGAATCAAACTGAAAATTACTGCCAAAAAACATAAAATACAAAAAATGCACAATGTAAGCATGACATTTTTCCTTTACACACATCATGTTCAGATGGAATTTCATATTTTGCTATAATTTCTTTTATACTTTCTTAATATCTTTTAGGAACACATTGTGAATGGTACTCCGTACTTGATGATGAAATGATGCCTTGTTTAAAAACAGCAGCTGGAGTTGTAGTTAGGGCCAGTTTATTTGATACTGAAAAATGTGCTTGGAACCACAGTGATATAAAGCATTTCAAATGTTTTTTTTCTCAACAGTTTTGGTATTTTGGTTCATTTTTTATTTGATGGGGATACATTCAGAACAAAGATCCAAGTAAGCACCTGATGTCAATTCCAGAATTAACATGTAAGGAATGAACCAGGAAGGGCTGTCCCATTATTGGAAAATAATGTATGACAGGGGTGGTGATGTGGCAAAGCTGAGGTGCTGATCTGCACTTTAACCACATGTAAATTATTTGATTACAAATTAAAGAGTTGATTTTAGGTCTAGGGTTGATTTTAGTTGTGGAATTTGCATTTGGAGTCTGTTGCCGTTGTCTCTCAACATGAGGACAAAAGAACTGTCAATGCCAGTAAAGCAGGCCATCATGGGATAGAAAGACATTGACAAAACACTGGGTGTGTCAAAATCAATGTTTGGTACATTGTTAAGAAGCTAGAATGCAAAAGCAAACCACCCGGTGGACCACAGAAGACCACTATAGTGGATGAACGAAGGTTACTTTCAATTGAGAAGAAAAAACACTTTTCAACTGCTGAACAGATCAAGAACACTCCCCAGGATGGAGGCTTAGACATGTCCAAGGCTAAAGAAAAGAGATGGCTACTCCAGCATAACCTCAAAGGGTTCACTGCAAGATGCATACCAGGTAAGTCTCAAGAATAGAGTGGCCAGTTTAGAGTTGGCTAAAAAGTACATTTAAAAAACTGAGTTCTGGAATGAAGGTAGTGTTATGGCTTGGACATGTATGGCTGCCACAGCTGGAACAGATTCAATTGTCTTTACTGGTGATGTGACTGTTCACAGCTGCAACAGGATGAATTCTGAAGTGTACAGAAACATATTATCGGATCAGATCCATCCAAATGCCTCAAAATTCAATGGAAGGCACTTCACCTTGCAGCAGGACAATGACTCCAAACATGCTGCTGAAGCAACTAAGGAGTTTTTCAGGGCCAAAAAGTAGAATGTTCATGAGTGGTCAAGTCAATCATCCAATTCAACATGCATTTCACTTGCTGAAAATAAGACCGTAAGGCAAAAATGATCCAAAAAAAAAATGTACAAAAAATTAAACTGAAGAAGGCTGCAGTACAGGCCTGGCAGAGTCTCACCTGGGACAATACCCAGCATCTGGTGATGTCTATGGGTCACATACTTCAGGCAGTCTTCAAATGCAAAGGATTTGCAACCAAGTACTAAATATGATGACTTTATTTAAGATTATGTTAAGTTGTCCAATTTGGGTTGGTCCCCTAAAATGTGAGCACTAAGTGAGCATTCCTACATGGATATGGATGTGAATACCATTAAATTAAAGCTGACAGTGTGCACTTTAACCTCATATTTATTGTATCATTTCCAATCCAATGCGTTGGAGTACATTCCTATTCAGAATTTCTACCGAGGATATTATATACAACAATGTGTATTTGTAGGTTGTTTACCGTTCCATCAGACAGAAAGGTTTCCTATTAATAGTCCAAGCATAGCATCACAGCTGCTGTCAAGAGACGCAGTAGTACCCAATTCTAAGTATAGCATTACTGATAGCCTCGCAGCTACCGTCAAGAGATACTAGACATGTCAGCTACACAGCTCAGAAATAGTGCTGCTATACTCCTATTGAACAAAAACAGAATCCATTTATTTGCCCCAAGCTAACTATAAGCATCAGTCACCTCTTTCTTCAAGAGCAGTGGCTGGTACCTGAAGACTTATGTTGTTTCCATGGTGACTGTCAGTCTCTATAAGGATACTGTATAGACCATTTTACAAACCAGTGTGTGAAAATTATGGGTCATTATTAACCTCACCACACAACAGAAAACAGAAACTGCAACGGTGGGCTTTTAGTATAAAGGAAAAAAATGCACTTCCCTCAAAACATAAATTTGACGCATTAATATGAAGAGTACATGGGAGAAAAAAGTAATTCACTTTTGAAGGTTTGAGTCATCTAACTTAAGGGTGAACTTTGCATATTCATTCACTCTCAAAGTTATCGCTGTAACAAAATAGTACATATATTTTAATATGTTTCTTCTATATTGTACTGGCCAGAATACATATGCAAACAATTCTGAATCCCAGTTCTCTTCATATTTCAGTGAAAAGTGTTGCAAGAAACCAGTGTTGGTTTGCTTATTTCACACACTTACTGCATTCTTCAACTCTTCCTCCTGTTGAAAAAGGGTTAATAAGATGGACAGAATCTTAGAAGCAGCATAGTGTTGTATACCCTTTTGTATTTTTAACCTTTTAAGCATCACTAGTTATTATATCACTGCTGTCACCAAGCTATAGATATAGATTTGCAGCAGCTTTCATACCTGTGCACACAGCACCTCCTTAAACTCATTCAAACAACACCTATTTTAAAATAATTCATACAGCATCTCCATTGCATTCATTCATGCAGCAATTTCATTCATGCATGCTCAATTTAAACTCATTCATATTGTGCCTCCCCTACACCCATTCACACAGCACCTTCCAACAATCATTCACACAGCACCTCCATCACATTCATTCACAAAGTGCCTCCTGAAACAAATTTGACAGCACCTCCTTAAACTCATTCACATTGCCTTTGTCCTACACCCATTCACACAGGACTTCTTTTACAACTTACAAGTTAATCCACATTGTGCTTGTGAGCTTCTGGTTTTTTAAAACCCTTAATTAAGTGAAACTACTCTTTTCAAGTCACTGGATTTGTTAAGTACCTCTTGCACTGATACTAGACATTTTGTATGGTGAATTTTGTGTCTACTCCTTTTCATGTTTCATACAATTTTTCTTTTATTGCATTTATGTATTTTGCAATCATTACAATAGTGTTGAGTGTTGTTCTGATGAGTAGCTGTATTAATCATGTTTCTTTCTGCTGTTGTTTCTCTCTCTTCTTCTCAAGTTATGGTATCTATCAAATAGCATTGTTGGAGTAATACAGAAACAAAGACACGTGAGGCAGTAATTCCCAGTACCCTTGACACCCTTGACAAACACCCATTAATTAATATTTGACCCAAAGAATCATATTTGTGTCCATATATACACACACACATATATATATATATATATATATATATATATATACAGCATATAATATCTACAGGGATTTGTTCTGGATTGGTTTCACTGAATTACTGAGGGTTCAGAAAATTGACAATAGAACTGGATACTTTGAGGTGGCTCACAAGAAGTGGGAATGAGACAATCACCCTCAGGGGCGTGGCAGGTGGGCGGAGTTCATACCTTCAGCAATCTCATGAGACCCTCCAGCTGCACCATCAGTTCTCTGCGGCTCTCCTGCAGAGCAGACATCCTTTGCTCCAACTCATCCTTACGTTGCCTGCCAGGAGAGTCACAATATTACTCATAGAACCTTATAGAACAACCTGGGCCAGCCTACATTACCCATGAATCCGCAATGAAAAATAATACCAGCAATGAGAAAACTGCGACACACAGAAACCTAATAACTTTAGGCATGACAGAAACTATGAACTATTTAATGGGAAATCATCATATACATACAATGCATTTTGTTATGTTATTATCAATATTAATTATATTTTAAATATATGGGCTACTGAGTGGTTTATCTAGCTGAGGTTCTTGTTTTCAGTACAATGCACCCAAAGGTCCAGGCGGAATCCTGACCATGTCAGTGTCGGCCAAGGCTGGGAACCCAGAGGGGTGATAAATAACTAGCAGGTCACCCAGGGAAGAAGGGTACAGTAAACACGGAATTTACCACATCAGTGTAACAGTGGCCTCTTTGGTCAGTTGGGCACCAGCTATTTGCCTGCGGCACACATGAAAGTTGCGCCATCTTGTGCAGTAAGTGTGGCTCAGCTGGTGGATTGGCGAGAGAAGAAGGTCACATACTTTGGAAGAGCATATATTAGAGTGCACCACGCCTAATTCATAAAAGAAGTTGCCATGATACGGCAGCCAATAATTATTATTGGCAAATGGGGAAGAATAGAAAACTAAATTCATGAATGAGTGACTGACTCCATAAATAAAGGCACTTTCCATTAGGCACTTTCCACTGTTGCTACATTACGTCATTAGCTGATTATATCACCATAAGGCAGCAGTGGCAGGAAATCATTTGCCTCATCCCAGCAGGGTTAGGTTGGGTTTAAATTTAACATATTTTTATTTTGTGTAATGAGTAGACGTGTGCCAACCTCACTCGAGTCATCGCCATATCCCGTTATAGCAGAATATAGTCTTAGTTGGGCCGTAAACAGGTACAGAAAAATAAATGAATTTCTAGCTGTAAATAGCATGACTCTGCGCAAGTTCATAAAAAATTTGTCTCTTTCTATGAATACACTGCGAGTGCTTATGATTACTTTGTAATACCACTCTTCAGAATTTATTTAATCTTAATGGGCATGTTTAACTTTATTGTGTCTATCAGCAATGTAAACACTGACCTGCTGACGAAGCCAAGTAAACTGAGACATTGTTATCTATACTATACTGCTGTCCAGAGAGAGGCTAATAGAGGCGCAGCTGCTCGCATTATAAACATATCTACACTCTTCCTCATTACTATTTAGCATGAAGCTTTGGCCTTCATTTTGAAAAGGTGAAAGAGCATTTTAGTGGCTTACTTGAGATAATATTGTTCTGAAAGATCAGGGAGGCTAATGTCACTGTACTCTCGCTGATAGTACAAATGGGAAAATGTAATGTACATTACTCCTTGAAAAATAATGAAACAAGTAATATTATGTATATGGAAAAGCTATTTTTTGCTCATAAAGTACTATGTGTGTACTATATACTGTATGTGTTTTGCAGGTATTAACAAGCCAATGCACTAAGCAGTTTGCAAACTAATAAAAAAAAACAGGGTTAGCCTGGTAAATTAAATTAATTTTTTATTTGGGCCCTAATTAAACACTTTAGAAATGATGATGCTTCCTGAATTGCTTGCTTGAATCTGAAATGTTCCACCATTTTTGTCTGGCTATGGAAATGTCAAAATTGTCAGAGGATAGTTGTAGTTTGAAAATTGCCCAAACCCACACCAGTATTTTCTGAGTAGTCAGCACTCCCATATTATCCAGTTAGTTAATCAACATTGACCTAGGCTACAGCAGACAAAATTGTCAGCGAGAGATGTGCCTCTTCTTTGTTCAGCACTAGCTCTGTACGGTAGGTCTGTGCAGCCTGGAAGCTGTAAAATAATCATAGGTGAGCACATGGGCATGAGTGTGTGCGTATGTGTGTGTACCTGAGAAGTCGAAGCTCAGCCAGCAGGGTGGGGTTTTGCTGGGCCTTGTCAGGTGGCAGCTGAGAGGCCTGCTCATGTTCCAACCGCAACCGCTGGATCTCTTGCAGTATCTCTCTGTGACACACACACGTATATGGTAAGACCATTGATTACTGACTGGTTATTGCAGATTAATCGACAGCCAAGCAATAAATACATGCCAATTAATATTTTTATCGAAATTTCAACCAAGAAAAAAGTATTTAAGTTGTATTTTTCATGTGCTACATAATGTTTTTACACTGTAACTTTTTCCTTGGTACTGGTCCAGACAAGGAAGAAATTTAAATTCTGAATCTAATTACTTTTCAAAAATTAGCAATTCTAATTCAATAATAGAAAAATAAGGTTGCACACTCAGATTCCTCCTTGCTGTGTTTATTAAACCAACTTTTCGGCAAAAAATGCTTTCATCAGGTCATTCTAATTAAATTCTTCCTCAATTCTAATTCAATACAGAATCCAAGCTTCAACACACATACTAGTGATGAGTGGATAAGCTGTGACATCTTCCAAATCCACACACTCATCATTCACTCATCAACTAATGATTTTATCTCAATTCAAACCTCTGAACCTAGCCTGCATAAAACAATTTATATTATTTCTCAGTGAATTAGCCGACAAAAAGTATTGGGAAAGTAACTGAATGTAGTTATGTAGTTAAGCAAGCTACCAATTACTTGGCACTGGAAGACGTACTGCACAGCTACCAATAAGAGAAATGTACTTAACTAAACTAAAGCTACTTTTAAATAGTAGTTAACTAGGCCTATATTGAAGCTACCTCAGTGTAAGCTAGTTAAGCTAGTAGCTCAGTTACACGTAGTTCTGCTACACCACAACACTGCCTGCTAATGTTTGCTAGAGAACAAATGAAGCTTCAAAGATGTAATTATATATTTTTTATTTGATCCAAAATAACATACTGTAATTTATTTTACAAATTTAATTACGTTCTCACCCACCCACCACCCATCTGCGATTAATAAGAATGTCATTTTTTTGTGACCCAACCCACCTGACCCTTGGATAAACCTTGGGGTCCGCAGGTTTTCAGTCCCATCACTACCACATGCATGCACACACACACACACACACACACACAGTACACACAATTGTACATACTAGTGGGAAAATTTTTATTTCTTACTGAATGAAATTCTCACCTGTTTTTGTTTTCTAGCTCTGCAATAAGTTGCCGTTGCTGTTTGTTGGCATCCAGAGAGAGTGCAATATCTGAAGTCCCTCGCTGCTGTTGAGCTTGTTGCTATCAAAAGGAAATAAAGGAGACAATATCACACTGCTTGCCATTCATATATTTGTGACTCATAGCTGGCATTATACTATCACATAGGACCTTTGTGACTTCACCTTACTTCAAAGCACTTATGCAGCGAAGCAGGGCTGGATCCCCAAGCTGCCATTTTAAAGAACACTCCAATGCTGAGATAACAGGTGCTAGAGGTGTTTTCCACCTTCAACTACAACTGTGGAAACTACTGCTGCCATGTGCTGCAGACAGCACTGGAATGAAGAAAAAATGATTTAAAAGTGTGTTTATATGATTTAAAAAGACACCCATGGCATCAGTACAATGAAGAAAATTACCTGCATCTATCGTCATTAGATCCAATTAGACAGAACAATATTTTATTTTCTTTCCTCCCCCCTCCCATTTGTAATGCCCAGTGGTTTTTTAAAAGCTCATTGCTGCAGTCAATTTTGGAGAAGGCAGACAAGCATAAGCTTTCCTCCCAAACACATTACGTCACCCATTGCTTCTTTTGCAGTCTGCAATCCCAAATTTCAGCTCGCACAGACAGTGAGTCAGGGGAAGATGCTTCATGTGCCACTAGTGGAGGCAAGACTTGAGGGCCCAACTGACTAGAGGGGGCTGCTATTTGGAAATGGTGCCATAAAAAAACCTTAATTGATTGTTCGATTCACTGACATAAACATCCATGAAACTTCACACACATACAGAGACAAGAAGATCGTAAGAATAGACTTAGTCTTCCTTTTTGCAGTATGCAGTAAAGTATCTGAAGTTTCCTTGTAACATGTATATTTCATATGACAAGATGCTAATGATTCTAAAATACTAATTGACTCTGAAGTATGCTTTAAAGTAAGCTGATAATAGTAATAATGGGGCGGCAGTGTAGTATATTGAGTAAGGAGCTGGTCTTGTAACTCAAAGGTTAGGCACTGTCATTGTACCCTTGAGGAAGGTACTTAACGATTGCTTCAGTATATATCCAACTGTATAAATGGATACAATGTAATTGATATGTAAAAAGTTGTGTAAGAGCATCTGCTAAATGCCTGTGATGTAATGTAATTAGTTAGTTAGTTATCTAAATGCTAACTATGCTAACATGCTATTAATTTGCAGTACTCTTATAAGCTCACTGAAACATTGATAGATGTCTAAATGAGCTAAATTTTGTAATTGCTTGGTCATTCATACCTGATGGCCTGATGCTTGGACCCTTTAATTGCCGCCTACAGCTATTATTATTATTATTATTATTATTAATAAATTATATCAGGAAATACAGTTATCAAAGTCTGCATGTAGCTACAGAAACAACTATGTTTTTGCACTAATAATTTACTCTAATGCAGTGGTTTTCAATGTCACTGCATTGTAACACAGCATTCAACAGTCACTGCCACACTGTGCAGTGTTCCACTTTCATCACACTGCACCACCACAGTTTCCACAGTCTCTCACCGCTGATGCAGCGTCAGCAGCAAGTCTGGCAGCGTAGCGGGCGATGAGATGGTGTTCTTCATCCAGACGGCTACTGCTCTCCAGCATGCTGTGGGACATAATGAGAGGAGTGGAACACAGGTCTCCTTCTACTTAACCTAGAGTAAAACAATATCTTCCGTTACACTTTATACTATGAAAAACACTGGCTTTCCCTACACATATACAGGATTAAACCTTAATATATATTCTAGAGTAAAATAGAAGCTTCTTTTATACTTAATAAGAGTAAACCACAAACTCCCCTTTCACTTCACAGTAGTAAAACCACAGGCTTCCTTACATAGCTAAATTAAATTAAAGGCTTCATCCACATTTTAACTACAGAAAATGCAGGCTTCAGTTACAATTTAAGTTACACAGACCTGTAAACTTTAAAAGTGTAAAACACAGACTCCCTTTATACAGATAAGAGTAAAACACAGGGTTCATTACTTAATACAACTGAAATTCAGGCTTCCTTTACACCAGTAAAACACCAGTTTCCTTTACACATTCTAGAGTAAAAAAAAAAAAAAAAAACACACACACAGACTTCCTTTACACTTTTCAAAAATAAAATGCTGAATTTTTGTATATTTTACGAGAACAAAGCACAGGCCTCCTTTCTACTTTATAAGAGTAAAGCATAGGAGTCCTTTACACTTTACAAAAATAGGTTTTCTTTACACCTCCTGAAACACTGTCTTCATACACAATTTACTCGGGCAAAATACAAATTTTGTTCACACTGCCAGAGAGTGAAACGTTTCCTGTATATTTTGCCAGTAAAGCACACGGTTCTTCTAGATTTTACTGTAGTAAAATGTGTCCTTCACATATTACACAAGTAAAACAAAGGCTTCTTTGACACTTTAATGGAATAAAACACATACTTCCTTCACACTTTACTGGAGTAAAACACTTTACACACTTTATCAAGTAGTTGCTAGTACTGTAAAGTAGTTTTACTTTATAAATGCGAACACTGGCCTCTGTTACATCTTACTAAAGTAAAACATAAACCTAAACCTTACAAAAGGAAAAATTCCCAACTTCCCACTAGAGTAAAATACACATTTCACTTGTATCTTGTGTTAAACAGTCTCCCTTCACAGTCAAACTTTTCTACAGTAATCCATGTTTCCTTTATGCTATACAAGACCCCTGTGTTCAGAAAGGGATATCTACACATACAATTTCATATTTAAGGAAGACAACATAACAATACTTTGTAATAATACTTATACTAATACTACTACTACTACTACTACTACTAATAATAATAATAATAATAACAACAATACACTTACAAATAAATACTGCTAAATACTAAATAAGAAAACATTGACTGAATTTGCACAATGTTACTTGTATATTGTGGCTACAAAATATATGGACTTTTTTCTGTAAATTATATGACATACCCTTTCTTTCATGCTTGGAAAAAACTTTCTACAAAGCATTGTTCATTTTCTAAGGTTTTATGACATTAAATATTATTGTATGTTTAAAAATTTTTATTGTATGTTTTGGTGTGCATTGAAGGATATTTTAGATATTCAGAGAAGTTTCTGATGGACCGCCAGCTTTACAAAGGGAGATTGCGGCCTAAAGCAAGAACATATGCTTTGAGCAACTCCAAAGCAGCTTATACAGCAAAGTTCTCAACAGGCTGTTTGTATGTATAACACCAGATTATTCTTTAGAAATGTAAAGTTAATATCATTTTTCATTGGAACTATTTCCTATGGAGCCTGCAAACTGAGGCTGCTGTGCTCATGGAAAGAGGCATAGGTATATTTTTTAAAATTGTGAATAAACACCATATAATGAATCTGTCACCTGTATAGCCTGTACTGCACATAAAACTCTGGTCTGAAAACTTAAAATAAAAATGAAATAATATGTTTTCTAAAAACCTTGAAAGTGAACTATCCATTTAAAATTGCCATTGTAATACAATACCCACTTAGCATTTCATCAAGGTTTCGTCATAGACTGAAAAGACTTTACAATTAATTATGGAAGCCAGAGGAAAGAGAAACATGAAAATGGATGGCTACATTCTTTTCAAGATGAAGTATAAAAGACAGCAATGTCACATTGACACACAAATAGCTTGCAGTAACAGAAGACAAGTAACCACACAAGATTATTGATTTCAAAATTGTAAAGTTAATAGCCGACAGCATGAATGCCAACAAACATATACTTTTCGTACTAAACAGGAGCCGTCCCACCTACAGTACATTACAAGGAGTACTCTAACTCTTGAGTGTTATTTTTCAAGGAGGCCATTTTACCATACTCTGTAGTACCACCTATTTTATTTAATGAATTGCTTAAACAAGTTGCCAAATTAGAAAACAGTTTCAGGAAATAATAAACCCAACAAAAACCAAACAGTTAAAAATATGCACATACTGTGAAAACATTAACTAAAGCTATTGTACAGTTACATGTTGGGGTGTCCTTGCATATCTGAGATCTCTGACAGCAACCAGTGTTTTATAAGCAAGGTGTTGAGGCGCTCACAATTATTGAAATTATGACAGTGACACAATTTTTTTGTTGTTATGGCTCTACTCCAGCACATTGGATCTGAAAAGAAAAACTATGAACATAAAGTTAAAGTGCAGAATGTCAGTTTTAATTTGAGGGTATTCACAGTACATGTATATATGGTGATCATGTAGGATCTTTTTATCAGGGATGTCCCGATCCAATCCATGGACTGGTATCGGCTTCCAATACCACCATATTTTAAGTATCAGTATCGGCTACAACTCGCCCCATCTGAATCTGACACAGCTGTTACAGCTGTTAATATGCATATTTATTTTCACCTGGAGCAAAGCTTCCTCTTCGTACTTTCTGACTCTGCCTGTACTCCACTTACACCAACTGTCTAGATGGATGGTCACTGCCATACACAAGCACTATCCATTTGCCACCAAGGACAATTTATGAAAATGAACTGCTATCCACAACAATGTCTGCTCTGTGGGACTTTTACAAAGTGGAATCCAAAAGCAACCCTATGACCAGAAGTACATTTGCAATGTCAGTGTTTCAAGAGGCAGCATTAGCATAGCATCTTACAATGCAACAAATTTGACGAAGCATTTGAAAAAACACCACCTAAATAGATAGGCTAATGCTGACTTTTCACAGCTCACCTGAAGCAAGGCCGCATCTGAGCAGTAAAGCACTGGAGGTTACTTTTAAAAGACAGGAAATGTTTCCATTACAAGGCCAAAAAAAAACTGAATATCTATCCATATATTATCTATACCCACTTATTCCTGGTCAGGGTCGTGGGAGGTACTGGAGCCTATCCCACATTCTACTTTCTGGCCTTGAAAAACTCCTTGTTTGCTTTGGCAGTATGTTTTGCATTGTTCTGCTGCCAGGCAAAGTGCGATCCAATGAGTTTTCAGGCATTTGGTAGGACCTGAGGAGATAAGATGTTTCTGTAGACTTCTGAATTCATCCTTGCTGCTGTCATCAGCAGTCACACCATCAATAAAGATGAGTGAGCTAGCTCCACTGACAGCCATACATGCCCAAGCCATAACACTACCTCCACCATGTTTCACAGACGGAAGGGGTGCTTTGGAACATTTCAGTTTGTTTCTTTCTCCACGGTTTTCTCTTTCCATCATTTTGGTACAGGTTAATACTCTGTCAATAAGACTTTGTTCAATAAGAATTTGAATGTCCTTTTTAGCAAACGCTAACCTGTTCTGTTCTTGGGTTTACATTTTACAGTGAACTGGTCTATAATTGAAAGTATTCTTCAGTCATCTACTACAATGGTCATCCATGGTCTTACCAGGTCATTTGCTATAGTTGAGCTCACCAGTGTGTTATTTTCAATTTCAATTAATTCAATTTTTCAGCCTCATGATGGCCTGCTTTACTGGTATTGACACTTATTTGGTCCTCATGTTGAGAGACAACAGCAACCGACTCCAAAAGGCAACTTCCATACCTAGAATCACTTCGACCTTTTGTTAGCTTTTTTGTGATTGAACTAATTACACAAAGACAAACAGCTGGCCATGAAACAGTTGAGCAGCCAATTATCCAATTATATTTGCTCCCCAAAAATGGGGGACTATGCATAAAAAGGGCTGTTATTCCAACAAGGATCACTCAATACGGATGTAAATAACCTAAAAATATAGCTGACAGTGTGCACTTTTGCCTCATATTCATTTTGTTGTATTTCAAAGCCAACACACTGAAATACACAGCCAAAATAAAAATAGTCTCTAATATATGTTTACATTTTGCATATAAATGTATATTAAAGTCTTGCTGACAGAACTTGCTTACCATGAGAGTGACACACCTCAAGATTTTTCCCTATTTTCTACAAAATACATTTTAACATTGACAGGTAATAAGTAACTTCACTGCTGCTGATGTACCCAAAGAAGTAAACCTAAACAGCCCCAACTGATAGTATGAACAGAAAGATGTTGTAGTTAAACCGTTGTTTGCGTAGGCTCCTATACTCCTATAATGAACTGCACAAAATACAAAAAAAGCTCTGTTGCTTTCACAACACACAGACCTACAATTTAAAAGCACACATTCTTGAAGATATGGACAGGGAGATCAGCTGTGATCTACTATGGACAGAGACAGAGTATAAGTGCAACGAAGGCAAGCCGCCTCGGTGGATCGCTTGCATTGGAGCACTGTTTCCTCAAGGGAAACCACACTAACCATGTGGGGTTGCTGTGCAGTAGATTGACATACAGCCCGATGAGCACATGTTCATCAGCAAGTCTATCCGCAACATCGAGGCTGTAGTTTAACCTGGAACAGTGTAGGGTTTCAGAAAGACACAAAAATAGACAAGTGAGAGTGGCATGGAGAAATTACACCATGAGAAAAAAAAAGTAATGGACTAAACCACTGCACACTCTAAACCGGCCATTACAATATATACAAGTATATATATATATATATATATATATATATATAAGCAAGTGCTAAGCGATTATTGTGTGAAAATTTATTTGATTTTGCTTCAGCCTATCCTGGTTATGATTATAAATTTGGATTATTAAAATGCAATTTATTTTATTACGCAATAATCTTAGTATGTAAAATAATCCATAGATTGCCAAATGTGGATAAAAATTGAAGTTGTTTTTTCTTTAACCTAATCTTAGATGAAAGAAAAATGAAATTATAATGGAGTCTTCAGTCACAAAGCGAGCTTCATTTGAACTACCTGTTTGCATATATACATGATATATGCATGATCAAATCTTTGGTGCATAATTACCATTGTATTCCTATTTTTTAAATGGAATCGAGGGAACATTTCAGCATTACAAAGTTCATTACAAGCACACCTATTTTTCCTCAAGTTAGCCTTCTATTCCCCGTTGAAACTGTAATTCATATGCACAAACACTTCCACTGCCTTGGTATTAACAGTTTCAGTGATGGCTAAATACATTTTTCCGGTTGCTTCTCTAATAATAATATGAATAACAGTTTCATATCTTATAAATTTTATTTGAAATATAAGACACATTTTCGTTAATCCCTGGGCAACATATTATACATGATATTAATAAAGTTACTGAAATATATCAATTAACAGTTTGGTGCCAATTTTATGGACTGTTCATTCCTGATGACCAAGATACTCTGGACTAACCGACTGTTGCATTAGTAATCCAATAGCTAAACAGTTTAGTTAAACAGAGGTGAATGTGATAACTCAAACTATTGAATGTGGACTAAACTCTCAAATGTACATTTGTCTTTGTACTGAGGGGTTTATACACTGCAACCAAACTATAATATCCCTCTCTAGTTGTCGACGGACTGTTCTTGCCGACACAGTCCTGCATTGACGTTCTCAGTCACCAGAGAAAGAGTTGCTCTACTGTTTTCCTTTTTCCTTGCATATTGCACTAATCCATGAGCATCACGGTCATCGAATGGGCACTTTAGACCACAATGTCTGACCTTATTTACTGATGTCTTTCCCATATATCTAAATGCAGATGTCACTTTAGTCACTGTTCCTATTGAAACACGACCGAGTTGAGCAGTCTGTGTGACTGAATCTCCTGCCATCCATGCCCCAATAATGAACCCTCTTTCAAAGTCACTTAGATCTTTTCCTCTTGCCATCATCATTCAAAATCAAGGTCAACTGGGCCTGATCAGCATTTTTATACATGCCACAGAGCATGATAGGATGTTAATTGCTTAATTGTATCATGTAGTACACCTCTATAGAAACATCTGAATTTGTTATGTTTCTCCACTCATTTATTCAGGTTTTTCTTTTAATTTGTCACCCGTCTGTATATGTACTGTATTATACGCATTCTCTGGAGTGATAAATCATGCTTCACTATCAGGCAGTCTGACGGACGAATCTATGTACGGTGAATGCCAGGCGTACGCTACCTACCCGAATGCATAATGCCAACAGTAAAGTTTGGTGGAGGAGGAATAATGGTCTGGGGCTGTTTTCATGGTTTGGGCCAGGCCCCTTACAGTAGCTCCAGTGAAAGGGGATTTTAATGCTACAGCATACCAATGACATTCTAGAGAATTGTGGGCTTCCAACTTTGTGGCATTTGTTTGGGGAAGGCCCTTTCCTCTTTCAGCATGACAATGCCCCCGTGCACAAAGCAAAGTCCATGAAGAAATGGTTTGCTGCTTGGTGTGCCTGCCTGCACAGGGCCCTGACCTCAAACACCTTTGGGATGAATTGGAAAGCCGACTGCGTGCCAGGCCTTATTGCCCAACATCAGTGCTCGACCTCACTAATGCTCTTGTGGCTGAATGGATGTGAATTCCTGGAGCCATGTTCCAAAATCCAGTGAAAAGCCTTCACAGAAGAGTGGAAGCTGTTATAGCAGCAAAGGGGGCGAACAAATCCATATTAATGTCCATGATTTTGGAATGAGATGTTAAACAAGCACAGATGGGTGTGATGTTCAGTTGTCTACACACTTTTGGCCATATATATAGATATATGAAACATAAAAAGTAAAAAGTGTATCTGTGAGAGCACACATATCTATGTGCATATTATGAATGCATTTATCACATAGAAAATTATATATGTATGTGTATGCAGAAATACATATTGTCTGTTGTATATGCCTTGCATACGTGTCTATGTTGAAGATTATTTTTGCATGTGTGTATTTATGTTCCCAAAATTTGCCATTGCATCATTCTCTAACTATCTGAACATGTCTTCAGAAACAGTGGGGGAGGGTAGGGAAGAGTTGTTAAACGAGGTGTGAAAACTGACCGTGTGAAGACTGACATTGTTGGTTGCATAATAGGGTTACTGCCAAAATATATTCGTACCTTTGACTAAGCATAACAAAAAAAGATCATTTAACATAAGAAATGTAGCGCAAGCATTCCACCCTTCACACAGCAGCACGCTTTTTAACACATATTGCATGTTTCATGTTCTTTTTTATGAGACCACTTTCTGGTCTGTGCCATAAAATTTGAGCCCAGCTTGTCTGCATTTTTCACCATTCGTCCTGTCAGTAATTTCCAAGTATTCATTTGCCCTGCAGACTTTTCTTGAAAATTACTTTCTTACGCAAAAATCAAAAATTATTAAAAGAAATGAGTATACTAGATAGCCTAAACTGGATGAGTAGTCTAGATAGCCTGAACTGGATTTATGCTTTGTATCAGATTCATACTGGGATATCAATTTTATCCAAGCTTTAGTTTCTCAACAAAATTAAACCGATCATTACAATATCTCGTCTCTTCATTTAGATCTTCATTAAACTATCAAAATCATTACCTAATTTTACAAAGAAAACAGATATGATCCCATGTATCATGTCTCTGCATGAGCTTCACCCTTTTTGCAGCTGATGATCATAATGTGATTGATGATGATAAGGTTGATGTTGTGAAGATGACAAAGATGATAATGGCAATGATAATGGTGCTCTGATGGTAATGCACTTTTCTGCTAATAATATACAGTAGCAGCGTAATAGATGTTGTATCCCAGAGATATCAGACTTTCCAGATGCTGATATCATCATTGCCATTGGGTTTGGTTTCCTGGAAATACTAATCACAGTACATTGTGCTAAATGTTTCTGTTTCTTCTTCTTGGTAAAGCAACTACTGTCTCCACAGTCTTTCCGCTCAATATAGAGTGATACAGTACCCAGACAGCACACTCAGAAACGTGACATACAGTAGGCCCGACGTAGGTGCTCTGTTGCTCTCTGTCTGTGGGAGGTAATCGCGACGTAGTGTGCAGGTAGTTTGTCCATTGGGAAGATGTAGCATCTATTTTCTTACTGCTGCTCGGCTACAGGCTAAGTCGAATTAGTGTCAAAAGTATCAAACAAAACCCTGTGCGAAGTATCAAAGATGACAGATAGTTTGCCCAATTTTTCCTTTTTGTTCCAAACTCTTGAAATCAATATATTTCTTTGCAATATTTATTTCTCAAACAGAAATGTTTTGCTTGATAATTTTGACACAAATCGGATTCTGTCTTACAGTAAGCAACTTAGCCACAACAGCTTCCTAATGGGCAAACTACCTCCACGCAATGTCATGACTACCTCCCCCAGAGGGAGCGTGACAGACCGCCTATGTTGGCTTTACATCATTGTGCAGTCAGGGTAGCTGTGGTCAAGCAAATATCTTTGGGAATCTTTCAAAGCCATCACATAATTTGTGGAGGTTAATTACACTGAAATGTTCTTATGCAGAGTGACTTCACAGTTTATATTTTAAAATTTCATAAAATGAATTTATACAGGTGCATGTTTTCTGAATATTTACTAAAGCAATTACCAGTATTTTCGTTTCAGGATTATATTTTCAGGTATATTTTTCTCAAAATGTTATTATAAGGCAGTAGTTGTTAATATGAACCACACTGGTAGTAGTAAACAACACGTTTTAATCTATTTGTGTAAATTTTTTATATCAATATATAATTTTGAATTGACACACAATAAGACCACTTTTCAATTTTTATTATGTATACAGGCTGTGAAAACAACTAGTAACGTTTATTATGGTTTTATGAAGGTATTGTGCACCTGTACTTGACGAGTTTTCTTTAGGCCTACGATTTTACATTGTCCTCCAGAGAGAGCACCATACCTGTGAATTAACCATTGTAATTTTGATATTTGATTTTTTAAAATTTTGATTATTGTTTCAATCAATGCAGCAATAATTGCTTTGGTTACAAATGCAATACCCTTGAACAATTACATTATTGTATTACTGGTAAATACTGTTTTTTTAATTATTATTTTGAGGTTGCTTGAATGCTGATTTCCTTTAATTAAATTCTACCAAGCAAATAGGAAATACTTTACACTTCATTTATTGCCTGATAGGCAATATATCAAACGTAATTCCTTCATTGGAAGCCACACGGATTTCAAACATGGCACTGAAGCAGAACCTTACACTGTCAAATACAGTGAGACCATTAGTCACAATGACTGCTCATGAAATACGCTTGGCTATAACCATCCCTGTGCTTTACAACAGTTGTGATATGCGCTTCCATGTGACTGTTTTGCTCAGTCAGGTCCCAAACCTATCTCTGGTCATTTCCATCTGGTTTCCCCAGTGCTGGTTTTGATTGATAATGTCAAAAATGTCTCAGTTCACAAGCAGATATTTAGAAGGAAAAGAGTTGAAGGGAATTTGACTTAAATCAGAAGCAATGTAAAACATATATTATATTGTTTAGTGTGAACATAATAAATAAAAAAGCAGAAGCAACCATACTGCATGTGGGAAGACAAAATTATATATTCCATAGAATAGGTCAATAAAATATAACACAATAAATAATGCAGTAAGTAACAAGGGATGGGGCTATTTGAATTAATCGCTAAAATGAAAAGGTTGTCAATTTCTCACTAACGAATAATGTTGATCTTTGTTAATATTAAATACATGCATTATCTGTCTACCTGTCACATAGCTTGAGTATTAGAGTTGAGAGTTAAAGCAAAAAAAACAAAAAACAATTCTAGGTATAATGAGTAACTCAGCATGAGAGCACAGCCTCTCTTAGACAGTACACATCAGCAGGCGGTATACTGCCTTCAACACGTGCAAAGCCACACTCACACACATCACCTTCGTGTGACTTACCCCTTCCCTTTCAAAAGAGACGGAGCAGCCCTAGCCAAGTCTTTGCTCTGCTCAACTTCATTATTCTTGGTGTTAGGCAAGCTTTTTACAACAATACAGCAACACAGCAGAGAAGAGGGCAAAGAACATACATATTTAAATTGAAAGGAAAGACTGGGGTGAAAAAAGTTATATAACAGTATAACAGAATATACAAATTATTCAAACAGCAGAGAATTGAGAACATCTCTAGACTTAAAGCATACATTATATCACAAGGTTGAATAAAATTAAAAGAGAGATAGAGGGTGCCAATGGCATCACAGAACTAAAACACACCGTGATTGATACAGAACTTGTGCGACCAGTGAACGTGTCTGTCTACACAGATCCAGAGGGCTGTTGTGGTTAGTAAAAATGATCATGTGACACAAATGATCCACACGTTGCATTTGCACTGAATTGGTCTAGAGCCAACGCACATGCTTATGCACATGTTCACAGATACGTGTGAAACATGTCAGGCCAGCTGACCATTCATTTAAGTGAGCAAGGAAAGCTGGTGGTTCTGCAGGCAGCAACCTTGTAGAACCATAGAATCATACAGCCATAAGCTATATGATTCTATTTTTAAATTGATATATGGAATTGTCACTGCTTTTATATCATGTTAAAGGGAATTTATAAGTCAAATAAAAACATTAGACAAAATCCTTGCCAGCTGGCAAAGTTGCCAGCGGGGAAAGTTGGTATTTCTACAGGCAGCAATACCATGTAGAGCAACAGTATTTTATATTTTAACTGATATATGGAACTGTCACTGGTATTATCTTATGTTAAATAAATGTTAAATTAAAAGTCAAATAAAATTAAAATAAAAAAGAACTAATTAAGAATATCCTTGCCAATGCTTCCATGTGACAAATTCCAAATCAAATATCATCATTTAAACAATCTGCTTCAGTCAGAGAAGCCTCATTACTGCTGTGATTGGAGACATTCCCTCCCAGATTCAGAGCAGGAGAAAATGGAGAGGCACTCCTTCTAGGGTAACTGAGGTGGAAGGAGATTTTTCCCTTCCTATGAAAGGAAGGGCAAATTCCTTGGAGCCAGCCCAGTACATTTTTTGGACCTCTAATATCCCAACAAGTTTTGTTCATAGATTAGGAAACTGGATTCCCAGGCTGGTCTTGCCAATCTGGTGAGTCACCAATGCAGCAGTAACCAAGAGAACTATGGCAGACATTTGACCATGCGGCCTTGGCAGGACAAGGACAACTGTTGCCTGACAAAAGCGCTCACTTGTGCATATGCTGAGCACAACTTTGGCCTTTTAAAATGTTTTTTCCCCTTCTTGCTCACAGTGGAAATAGCATTATAAAGAATTACCCCTGTGTTCTAGGGGGTGAAGCTAAATTTAGCCATTAGTCAGTATATAACTTTTTGCCACAGCAAATGTGTTAAAACATGTTGTTTTAAACATATATCCAATAGGCCTATAGGAGGTTAAAAACAGTAGTCCCTATAGCCTAAATGAATGCCAATTTTCTTTAACATATTTTGGTAAAAAAAGTGATCTTTTTTTATTTAAAAGGGCACAAACTTCACACTTGAAAATGACTGATTTTGTAAATCCACTTAGTGCATATATTCCTCTCTCATAGGATCTCTTACAGAAGCCAGTTCATTTTCTTGTACTTCATTGTATCCAGAAATATCCCTGTTGCTCATGTTTCATAATGGCACAAACCATCTAACTTAAAAAAATATGTATTAGAAATAAAATTCTTGTCAATAGCCTGAGGACCTTCTGATGAAATAATTAAGTACAGACAGTACAGAATTATTGTCTGATGCTTATAAATTTTGAGTGACATATTGATTGCCAAGCTGTGACAAAAAGAACAGTAATTTGTGCCTCAAGCTGCGTCCTAGAGATCACCGTATTTCAACAGGTCATGGGAAAAAAAAAACAGTTTGCCATTGTGAGTTTTGAAGCTATGAGGACATGCGCAAATTGATGGACACACCAGGACAGTAGATACTATACCTTTGAATACAGTACTACTTTTCATACTAACTGCAGTTTTTTCCTCCCAAGTTTAATGTCAAAGAACCTGAATAACAGTTTCCAGTCTTACCAATATTATGTAGCATTGTTACATGTGCCGCTTGTCCAGAACAAGCATTTTAACCCAAAAGAAAGCTCTGACCAAAGACAGTTTCCACCAGGGGTGTCAAACATCAGTTTTTTTTTGTTGCAAATCAATTACTTCAATTAGTCACTTAATTTGGTGAAACACACCAAAAACCAGCAGACACTGCAGCCCTGCAGGACTGGAGTTTGACAACCCGGGTTAGATCCTATAGACACCAATCCACGTGTCTTTCACATCACCCATCCATAAATCATATAATTTGTGAAAAGTCACTTCAATATTTTAGGTTTTATAATAATAGTAATAATAATAATTTGTATTATTATTATTGAACAGGGCCCTGTTTCACAAAGCAAAATTACTGAGTTAGCTGGATAACTGCACTGAGAAAATCCTGGAACGCACCCAAATCTGGAACATAGACTGAAGTAAAAAGCTGTTCCAGGTTTTGCTCAGTGCAGTTATCCAGCTAAATTGGTAATCCTACTTCGTGAAATACCTAGGAGGACTGTAACTGAAGAGATTTAAAGTTATGCGAGTATTTGCATTTGAAGATGGATGACGTATAAGGCCCCCAGGATCGGCATTTCCATCATGTTAGAGACATGATTTCATTAATTTAGCAGATGCGCATATCAAAAATGACTTACAAAAGTAAATGATCAACAGTTTCCAGTTGCCCCCATTAGACACACAGTGGGTTAATTTAGTATTATTAACTCTAAAAAGATTAGTCTATATTAGGACAAACAGGTAAGTAGCAAACTAGAAAAAATGTTCCTCAGATGTCACATGACTGCGAAATGCAAATCACATGACAATTCAATATATCACACAATTACTCAATGCAGGCCACCTATGTTATAAAGCTGGAGAGTTATTTGACAGAGCATCTAGAGCTAGTAGGATTTAGTGAGTCCACTACTGAGCTACAGAATCTGAAAATCTGACATACTGACCGTGGAGCTCCGTTAAGCTGACTTACAAACAGGTTTATTAGAACATGCTCATCGCCATCACATTTCTCAGAATCAGACAGATGGCACCTGCACAATTCAAGCAGTAAGGTCACGGTCAGGACATGCACCCCAGTGGAATCAGTGTTCTACAGACACATTATTGCTAAGGATAAGCAGTTGAAAAGTTGGCTACAAAAACACTTTCAGGTTAATAGTATTCATCTTCATGAACACATTTTAAATCCAAACCAGCCACAATAAACCAATAAAAAGCTGTCCAGTTCTGCATTTCTTATGTCTGCAGTCACTCTCAATTGAGTCATTCACCATATAAAAGCAAACACCAGACCAGACACTTAAATTATTTTGTACTTTCAGCATAACCATCGGATATCATTCAGTCATCTTAGTCACCTAGCTGTGATGCCATGCTGGCATTGCTATACTTTTCTGCCCTAAAGACCATATAACACAGCGATACTGTTCACATTATACTGCCATGCAGTTCTGCCTGCAATCTCCACATTATACTGCAATACTGTTATGCCCGTAATCTCCACATTATACTTCCATACTAGTTTGACCACAACCCTTTGAGGAGTAGGTTTTCTAGAATGTTTTTTTTTTTCAAAATTCTAAGTCAGTGTTCAAGAACTCCATCGCTTTCACTTACCAGTAGTGAGTTTTACATAAGCATTGGAATGTTCAGTTAAGAACATTCTAATCACATATTTGTGATCTCACACCTGAAAGGGTTAATCTTAACATCGTACTGCCATACTGTTCTCCACTTTATACTGCCCTTAATCATCATAGCAAAATAAAAATATGGCTACAAGAGCTCTCCAACAAGAAAACTTAATGGAAAGACATACAGTACATAGATGTAACTGTATGTTAAATTGTATGAAATTTTAAGTATAAGAAATATTCTGTTGTTTTTTTATATCAGGGATTCCTATGCTATTTCATTTGAAAGTTTATGCATATGCTGCATGAGTTTTTCCAATATACTTAAAATTCCACATATTAAAGGAAAAAGCAATATATTTAAATCAATGCATATTGTGTATATCTACGTATATAGATACACCAATGTATTTTGCAGTATACTTGACCCATATCATTTTTAATTTCTGATTTCACATACATTAACCAAATCTGTCCATTATGTTTTGGAAAGGGAAAAAGTAACATTATCAAGTACATGCAAAATGTCCCCTTTTCTTTCTTTTTTCTTCACTACCAAACAACACAACATCCCTACTGCCTCCACATAAATGTTATCATTACAGAATTAATATAATGAAAGACTTTCACAGACTATTCCTCTTTAGTCATGGGAGTGCTTCATGGTCCACCAGGCCAGCGGCAATTATGAGTACCTGTTCACCTTTTTAATACACAGAGACGAATGCTTCCTGACCAGACTGCATTCACCCCCACTCAGGGCTTTGCAGTCTTGTTATAAAACAATTGCTCACCTCTTGTTTGCGAAAGGGCTTCCTGAGGAGGGTACTGAGTGGGAGAACAGGGACTCATTCATGCTGTTCACGGGTCGGGGAGGCCTACGGTGAAGATAGACATACTTGCTTAAACATCTTTAGTTTAATAATACGCCCAAAAATCTTCACTGCAGATTGCTACTTGTTTAATATTTTGGCCAACAATCTTCACTGCAGGTTGCTAGTGAGATATTCAGTAGTTCTGCTTTGGGGACATGCTGTACTGGAAATCATGTAGTCTATAATAAGATGTCAGATTAAATTTATGAAGTTTAATGGAATATGGATAAAACAATAATGCAATAAAGCAGGACTCACTTGGATTAATCAGAGATTCTAGGTAGCAGTAATAGCCAAATGCTATGATTAAATAAATTTATTAATATTTTGCAAACTTCTACCATAATGGATTCAAAATAGTTTCAAAATCAGTGCTAATATAAAAGGCAGTTAGTTCACAATTACTGAACAAAAAATTTGGTGTTAGGACTAAAATGCATTATTAGAAACTAGCGTTGTGGTAATATGCTATGTCAGTTATAATATTATCCAGTTTGTACGTATCACCAATATGATGCAATATTAAATGCTGTTAGGATTTTATAAGGCAAAATATAAAAATTTTTATTTATGAACTAAAACACACATATATTACAACACTTTATAGTGCTCAAGACAAAACGAACACAGTGTAAATTAAATGAAGAAATGCCGCTTACGCTGTTGAAAATGAGTATGCAACTGTATTTAATTATAAACTACAACAAGTTACAACAATAGACAGATCAATAGTAATCTATAAAATAAACACACTTACCAAGTATCTCTATTGTGTAGCGCGTAAAGAAACAATAACAAATGTTGGTTACAGTGAAGGAATCCCACAAGGACATCTTAAAATTACCACACAAAGAACCAAAGCCAAAGAACAGCCCAATCAATCTTCATCAGAACAGACGTGTGTACTGAAACATTACTTTCATTTCTTATACATGTAGAGGTAAAAATAAACACAACTCCAAAATGTCTTGAGCAATCCAGGAGTCTTTTGCATGTGCTTGAACGAAGGAGGTGGGGGAATTCCTGGCAATTGAACCCTCCCTCCCACGATGGGTAACTATGTATCATCCTGTGGGACTCCAGGACACTGTTGCTTTGCTACATCAGGGAATAAAGCTTTAGCAGGAAATGCCACCAAGAAGTCATCATTGTTTAATTTGCAAATGTAAACATAACATGGATCGCAACAACAAAACTACACTTGACAATTTAGCAGACATCATGCCTGTTTAGATCATTTGGATGATCTGTTCACTTGGTAAACTGTCAAGTTCAGCACTGGTTTTTTGGTTTTTTAAAGAGTTTCAATCACCAGATAATCCACTGTAGGGGAGAGTGGTGAAATAACAGTTTCTGTATTTGGCTCAATTCAGAAAATATTACTAGAGATAGATTAATCATTTTTTAACATAAACAATCTACAACCCTTGGCCATGATTACAAACCACAATGAAGTTTCTGGGAAATACCATTCACCAGCAATCTGACTTAAACTACCGAGAGTTAATTTGTTACATTTAAGCCCATGGGTGGGGTAAAAAATAACGTGGCGCGGGGTACATCTAACAGTCTTAATAGCTTTAAAAGTTAACACAAAGTACGGCAATTCAATACAATTCCACGTTATAGGATACAAACAGTCTTTAAGCTATTTTTTGTATTACATTTATGTTTTTTGTGGCCTACTTTTATTGGTGAAAATCTATCACAAGACTCATCTAATGTCTTTTTGATCCAAACGGCTGTATCAGTTGATGTCACATGTCACCATGTAGCCTAAAGTTGAGTTAAATATATTTACAAAGATAGGGTCTGAGTTTAACAAATCAAATTGCTTGGTTAATCAGTAGTCTACTGACAACAGGCTACCAACCCATCACTAAAGTCCAAGTTAACTTTGGTAACCAAGAGCCAAAATAAATAAAATCGTAAATAAAAGCACAGACAGAAAATGTGACTGGAAGGAGTGATCATGCAGGGAGGAGAGAGCGAGTTGGCACAAGGTTGCAGAATGGAGAGATCTGGGGTGTAGGGTTTGAAGATTAATTGTAAGTATGGTGGAGCAGTCCGATTCACTGTCCTGAAAGTTTTTAAACTTTTTGCAAGCTATAGCAGATAGCTAGTGAAGTGAGATGATGAGAGGTGTGACATGAGCATAACTGGGAAGGTTGTCGAAAAAACTTGTAGGTCTGATCTGTGTTAGCTGTAGGGGTTTAGTGGAAAATGTAGGGAGGGCATTGAGAATGAAATTGTAATAGTGCAGGTATAAAAGTAGCAGAGCCTAGACGAGGAGCTGTGTACAGCTAATGATAAGGAAAGAATTCTTCTTATGTTTTATAGAAATAATCTGGACACCTGACTCATTGCTACTACACAGAGAGAAGACCTGATCATCCTGGATCTTGCTGCTTGCAGTGCAAGAGCTCTGAGTGAACTCTCCGGTAGCATCTAGGTTAAAGGAAAGGTCTTGCAGTGGTGAGGAATTAGAGGGAATATAGAGCATCAGAGTCTTGGCCAGATTGAACTTCAGACAATGGTCTGCTATCCAGCACGAGATGTCCTTCATGCAAGTTGTGATGCATGGTGAGACCTGAGTGTCAGATAAGAGCGGAAAATCTGAGTATCGTCACCATTAAAATAGTACGAAAAACTGTGACACAACACAGACACAAGCAATTGCGCATAAATGGAAAAAAGAGGACGCCGAGCCTTGAACAACACCTGTAAGAAGGTCCTGGGCACAAGACATGCCAACATCGCAGGAAAACCTAAAGGCCATTTCAGAGATATACTGTAGAATTCAATCCACTTCAGTAAGAGCACTGCCTGGTACCCAAAGAAGAGCCAGGATGGAGAGGAGGAGTATGTGGTAGATAGTCTCTAAAGCTGGAGAAATGTCTTGTAAGAATAGAGCAGAAGAAAAGGAAGATGTTCTAAGCAATTGCAGTGCTTCAGTGATAGTGAGAAGGATGGTCTGAGAAGAGTGACTAACCAAAAAATCAGACTTAGAAGGGGTCAAGAAGGTTTTGGAATAGGAAGTAAGAGAGTTGGTTAGAAGCTGCACATTCCAGAGTTTTGAAAACAAAGTATAAAAGAGAGACTGGTTCATAATTCTGGAAGCAGAAGGGTCCAGAGTCCATTTGTTCAACATGGTGTAATTCAAACCTACCTGGGGGCTGTTGCCATGCAGTCTGTGGACAATGATAGAAATAGAGCATCTCTTATTTAGAAATTATATTATCTAATTTCTTTATTTTTATCGTATTTAGCTGTTTATCACTCAGGCTATTGGGGTTACAAATGAGATCTGTGCGTCTCTGAAAAAGCTCTGTGTCATGTGTCTGTCTGTAGGACGTGAGGCAGAGTAGGAGAGCTTGCTTTTAGTTCACATGTTGCACATATTTCAATATGTACCAAGAATAAACATTTGGTTATTACAGAAATGAAATGAAGAGGAGGTGAGAGCTGCCCTGGTGAAGTGAAATAGATTCAGGGGCAAAGACTAAAAATTTAGAAAACTGCTTTGTGAAAATGTATAAGAATTTTCATGGAATAACGATTCTGGCTTCTTGGTTTTGTTTGAGAACAATTAAACAGGCTCTCAGTGATTGCACATACGACTATAATCACCGTGGTAGGTAGTGGACCAACATAAAACTGACAGAATAGCAATGAAACAGGTCTGAATTTGGACATGAAGGAAAATGGGGAATTATTTTTTAAACAAATATTTATTTTATTTGGTTAGAAAAACCAAACCAAAATAAGAAGCATTTATTATTGCACTATAAACTGTCAATTTATGAGAACTAAGCTCCAAAAATAGTTCATTTCCATTGAGGTAAAATCTATAACCCAACATGGAACAATCCACTGAAAAAAAAACTTGGGCCACATTATAACACCCCAGTGTTTTAAGAGGAGTGCATGTTCATTGTACTTACACAATATGAGCCAGGTTTAACGGTTTCTCAGGCTGGTCTGGGAACATGGGATGCAAAGGTTCACGACTGGAAGCACAGCTGAGGGACTTGCTCAGAGCATTAGTTAATTTCTTAGCAGGAGATTTCTGGGGGGAAAAAACAAAGTGAGCAGCGAATGAAAAAGGAAATATATGATTTGAAAGGGTTTTCACTATATTTCATTAGATGAAAGGCCAACACATGTTTGATATTCTTTAAAAGCTTAGAATTTCATACAATTTATGCTTGTCACACTCTAACAGACAAGAATCTATAGTATAGATTTTATGAAATAATTTACCGTTCGCATTCACATCAGACTCTCACAGAGTATGAAATGCTATTCTTTTCATGCACTATTTTAAGAATTTAGCTTCTTTTGATTGAATTCAGAATTTCTTGTCTGGAGAGAAAAAGCCATTTCCCTGCACTACAGACCGAGACCATAATTCTCTCTGACACCTAAGCTGTTGTAAAGATGTCCTGTGCAGTTATTCACTTCACCCACAGTGACTGGTACGGGCTTTTCAACATTAACACATCAATAACGAAGATCCAGGCTGTGTGAGGGTAGACACTTCGTTTTCATTTTAGTATAGTTCACAATTGTGATAACAGCTCAAGGATGCAGCCCATACTATGAAGAAAAAAAGGTCTCAGCAGTGGGAAGTAGACACAGCAACCATACTAGAAATAGAACTGAAACATAATGACCACAGCGCAACAGGAATATTGGAGATGACACACTGCATTAGCATCTGAAAGATGCAGAATTTTTAAAAAGCAGAATGATGAAAGCCGTGGACCACAGCTGAATAATTTATGTCATCTGTCCTAATCTCTATCCCAGGGACAAACATATTTTATGAAATTAATTGGTGAAATTATATTTTAAACCCAAAGAGACTTTTAACCACCTCAAAATCACCTGGAATCACCTGCAACTTTTACAGCAGGGCTTTGGTGCTTGTATCTTGCAATGATCTAATTTATTAACATGTAAATTGTCAGTTACACTTGAAGTTACCAAGAAGGAAAAGTAGGCTATAGGCTCACATCATTGCAGGAGTCAGATTTTCTACTTTTGAATACCCCCTAAGGATCCTGTGAGTGACCAGGTTGGCTTTTATTGATGAACCAGTCTCTGCTCCCATTGAGCCCTATTGATCACTGACTTTTAGTCTTAAATTTCCTTTAAGTCTTCTCTCCATCAGAACAAAACATGCACAACTTATTTTTAAACAAAGGACACTGTATCAGTATGTTGCATGACAGAGAAAAGGATTGTTGGGTACAAACTGGTTTAATGCAGTCAGAGTCCCCTCCTCCTTACCCATGATGTGTACTCCTTCATTTGGTGCTGGTTGCTATGGGAACCACTGGCATGTCCCCTCCAGAAACAGTCCTGACAAAGCTGGTAATTATGACACTGCTGGCAGCGATAGCGAAATCCCATCATGCTCTCAGTGTGGCAGTGGGAGCACTCGACCGGGTGAAAGACTGGGGGAGGGAAGAGATCACAACATCAAAGTCCTGGTTATATGCCAGGAAATAGGAATCTTACTGGCTTGGATCTCTACACTAGGCTGCTCTGACAGAACATTTTGCTGATGTTTTGGATTACTCCTGATAGCTGGGGATGTATTTAACAGTCTTTCGGTGAACCTCTCCTACCGGTTTAGCATTCATCTACAGGCTGAATATAGTATATCCCCTGTATCTCATCATTCTGAACAGAGGCAGCGTTTAAAGTGATTCATAGTGAGACTGATTGCATGGGGGAGGAGATAATGCAGTCATAATTCCTCCCTACAATCCAGTCTGTGTTCCAGTAGTATTGTTCTGTTGAACACTACTGACGGAGAAGTGATAAGTCTTTTTAATGTACTGTTGATGTTCTCGGCTGAATGATCTTATATTTCTTTCTCACCCAAAAGAAAATATGCAGATGTTGCAGAAAAAAACGGGTAGGATTTGAGCATTGGAAACTCAGAAAAACAACCTACAGTGACAGGGGATACGAGAGATCTTCTGGACTGCCTTCTCTTTTTGTCTTTCTCTCTCTTTGGCTCTCAGCATCAATTTAACTGAAATTGCTACTTGTGGGATATAATCTGAGCATAGTGATTAACAATTGAAATTGCAGTGATGTGACTAGTGGGAGAAATATGCTTTGTGTTTGTGCGGCAGAACGTCCTCTACAGAAGGTGACATCACACCCTGGATCCTCAATAACCACACGGACAATCTTACATCTGACTGCAGTCACTCAGCAGATCAGCAGGTAAAGTGAATACTTTATAGTGCAGAAAGTAGCGGAGGCCTGCCATTTAGAGCCTGTAGCAAACAAACCTGCTTCAGTTAGATAAAGTGGTTCTAAAAATGCAGCTGAAAAGCTACAGTTCTAACTGTACCAACTCTGTCAGTTATGTTCTAACAGAATGTATTGGCCAAATGCTAATGGTTGAGTTCAGGTGCAAAAATGAGAAGTCATGCAGCTAATATTACTGAGAGTATGCTGCTCATTTTAGGACACCCAGCATAAGTGTGTGGAAGTTGTATCAGTCAGACAAAGTCGAGACAGGAAAAAAAACTTGGTATCAGAAAAACATCCTTGACTTGGTGTGAACTACTGCAAGATTGTTTACTTCTTTTGTCTATTATTTGGCAACAGATTTGAAAGAGCTACCATAAACTACAATGAATGTGCTGGTGAAAGAACAAATTGGATTTTGGCCGAGAATTCAAAATAATTGATAGTTTCAATGGATCTGTACTCATATATTAAAGGCATATATATTACTATGCACGATTTACCTTGATAATATAATAAAATTACCATGCTAAGGCACATCTATGATGCACTAACAATCCCGGCCTTTAAGCACTTTTGCCAAATCTTTACCTTTACCTGCATTTGTTATTCTAAAATGTGTTCAGGGCATTTCTGTGCATGATGCACATTTCTGTGTTGGGAGGGGAGGGAGTGGCTACAGAGCCTGGGATCAGATTTGTGCTTTGTTGCTAGCTAACTAGCCATGGCTCAGATACAGTGAAGCAAAAAGACAAACCGCCAGGGCTCGTTCAATGCAGAGTTAACCCTGGAACTGCTTTTGCTTGGTGAAGTTCACCAAGAGGATGAAAAGAAATGAGGAGCTGGCTTGTTTTCTGTTTGACCTATAAGTAACATTACCTTTAGCTATCCAGCTAGGATTGCCAGATGTTTGTTTTTTTTTCACTGGAATGTCCGGTTTTCAAATTATTTGTACAGGTCTGGTTTGTGGTTCTGACTGGACGATGTAGGTAATGTCGGTCTGAGTAACTGATGGGATTAATTTACCAGCAACGTCTAATGAATTTACGTGTCAGTGACTCGGGGGTGAGTGGGTGGCATTCCAAATCTTCTCATAAAAGCAGCTTATCCATATTAAATTACAATTGTACAATATAACGCACAAAAAATGAATCCTGTAATGACTACCATTCCAGAGCGGTATTCATGAATTTCACAATAATGGCCAGTCCAGTTAATTAGAAAATGCAAATACAAATGGTCACTGAAAGCAATGAAGTAACTGCAAGCATAACTGAAATGCAAACTATTACTCTAGCTATTACTGTACTATTTAAATATCAAATACAAAGGTTTAATATATTCAATGATACTGTACATCATAAAAAGGGAGCAGCGATAAACACAAGGCCAAAGTATGTGGATACAATAGATTTGTTGTAATAAATACGTATATACTACTACTACCAATAATCATCAATCAAAGACTGAAATATTATTCAACATTCTGAGACTAATAAATAAATTAAAACTAATAATGGCTCACAAATACATTAAATGTAAACATTTTTTCCAGTAAAGAAACTGTTCAGAAATTGCCTGAACAACTAACAGTGGCTCACCATTCTCTACGTTGGCTAGTCGGTGCATTAGTGGCAACCAGACCAGACACTGAGGGGGAGGATCAGACATGAGCGTGTCCAGGAAGGTATTGAGGGAGACCTTCTTCTGTCCATTTCAATTGGAGGATGGAGAAAGACCATAGTTAGACAAACAGTGTACAGTAACTTAAACATGCCTGAAAGCTAAAAAGAGCCAGCATTTTATTCTTTTCTTTGTTAGGCAGGAGTGCTTTCACAGTCTGGCTCTTATAACTGTTCTCTTGACAGAAAGCCACAAAATAAAAAGTAGAAAATCAAATTAAGTGTGACAGAGTGTAATTGTACAGAGCTGCACTGTATGTTACAAATGGGGTGTGTAATCAGTTAGTAGGCACACTCTCTCTCTCTCTCTCTCTCCTCTCTCTCAAATTTCCAGAAACATGGAAACCACATAACATGTAACAAGTATGACCACAACACTATAATAATAATTATGCTAATAATAATAATAACAATAATAGTAATAATAATAAACATATTCACATAGTGTTGAAAAGAAACAAATAACATCAATTAAGATGTGAACATGCATAGCAGGGCTTTATGGTGGAGTGAATTTGGATGACTTAGTTTTACTGTAAATGAGTTCAGAATTTTGTGCGTTTTTGTATGCTGATAATTAATGGATAAAAGCCTAATTCTGCCCCGCATGCATTGTTTGGAGTTTTTCTTTGTAATTTTTAAATTCCACATGCAGGGATTATGTTGGGTGTTTTTCCCATTTGGTGTAATTCGGGTTAATAATGGGACCCCACGCTTCACTACCGCACACCTCTCTCTCACACACACATGCAGGCTATACAGTATACTGGCCTGGCTTACTGGCTAAGCTATTGATATGGAAAGCTGAAAAAGTTTTTGATAAAATGCACTGACAATTAAAGTTAAATGAGTGGCTATAGCATATACACAGTAGGGGAATTGTGTAGTACATATCCATCCATCCATTTTATAAACCCCTATCCCTGCAGTGAACAAAGGGCAGGAGTGCGCCCTGGACAGGTTGCCAATCCATCGCAGGGCACACACACATTGATACCTACAGGCAATTTAGAGTCTCCAATTAGCCTAGGAATAAACCGGAGAACCAGGCCGAAACCCACAAGGGCACGGGGAGAGCATGCAAACTCCACACAGAAAGGCACTCAGTTAGGATTCAAACTTATATCTTCTTGCAGTGAGGCAACAGTGCTATAACCGCTAAACACATAACAATTCAATAAATAATTATACAGATAGTAGTTTTTGTATAGAACTCACCTGCTGGGCAAAGCAAGACCTTGTGACTTGTTCAGTGTAACCAAAGGAAGGGCCCTCAAAAACGGTTGTTGGCAGTTTCAGAACTTCCCGCAAGAACTGATCAAATTTGGAGTAAATCATTATGCCACTAGAGTCTGATATCTGTGAAAAAATATCTGGTAGAACAAAGCAAAAATATTACTTAGTCAAAGTAAAAAGGGCTAGCAACTATTACACCATGTACCTTTCCAATAAATGGAAATTGCAGAATCTAAGTAGGCACTGGCTTGGTTGGGAGACCTCCAGGAAAACCTATTTACTGCTGGAAGAGGTGTTGGTATGCCAGCAGGGGGCACTCTTCCCCCTGGACCAAATATAAATCCAATGCCCGGGCACAGGGATAGGGAGCACTGTGCTGTAGAAGGTACCATCCTTCTGATAAACCTGTGGCTCTGATTCACTATTAAAAAATTAAAAAAAATTTTGAAAATATGCAGGCCTTTTAAATGGTATTTTATATTTGTCAAAGAAATTAATTGTACTTGTCAAAGTATTGGATGTTAAATGTGTTCAGCTAATTTGCTTGCTGCATTGACATAGCATCATCTTCTGGAATGGATGCTCCAAGTGAATAATAGAAAAGAAACAGCCACCTGGTCACATGCATTTATAATAAGCACACACAAGGTTGTGTCCGACTCGATTTATGAATGTAATTGAAACTGGTAACAGCTACTGATATGTCAAAGCTGTCTAAAGTACAATTTCATATTGATAGGCTGAATATTTTCTGAGTAAATGAGAAAAATCCAAAAACAGTTACAGTTATACCGATTCCCCATTATAATTATCCGTCCGGATCTGTCATTAGTAATTTGGTGAAAATCTGTTCTGGATTAATTTTTAAAATCTCATGCTTGCTGTTAATGACACTGTACCAGGTAGGTACTCACACACTCAGGTCTATGCATGGCTTCCATTAATAAAGTAAAACTGTACAGTTTGTGCCTGTTCGTTACCAAAGAAACTACTAATACTACAACTTACATCTTAATTTGTCTAAAATCTTTCCCCCACAGATTGTTGCCAGGGCCATCTTCACAACAAAGACTGAGATTTTACCATGGCCTTCCCTGCAAGAGAACACAGCAAAATCACAAGACAGAAACAGTCTGTGTCCTCACAGCACAAGGGCTCAGAGAGCTGCACGCTGGGGGCCAGCTGATGAAATGCTGCCCTGCTGGTTTTTCCAGCTTTAATGAACAGATATGAGGAATTTAGCAAGCAAATGGGACTTGGCTGGGTGATGGTAACGGGGAGGACTTACGGATCATATGCTGCCAGTAGGAAGTTAAGCAGAAGGCTGATTGACTGCTCCACGTTGATCTGGTGGGTGGTGGGCATACGCTTGTTCAGCTGATAAAAAATAGTGGACAGTATTGCTTCCAGACGAGTCATGGAAAACTCAGTGTTGAGGTCCATGGTGTTTAGACCATTTTCCCGAAAAGCCTCAATGACATTCCAGATGTCCACCAGATGCACTGTACAGGACAGCATGAAAAATAGCACAAATCATTATTTTTGTTTTGACTGACGTAGCTAAACATGGAGAGAATAGAGGGAAAACTATCAGAATAAAGCAAACAAATCAGACAAAGTCTTGTCAGCTGTATGACTTGAAAGATTACAAAGACGCTCAAATGCCAGCTAATACATGGTCGACAATCTTAAATTATTAGAAATGTGTATCTTCATCCAGCATTTCACACATCTGCTCAATTAGAACATGCTCTCTCTGCTTATGTTTTGTTTGGTTTATAGGACACACAGACTACCCTTTTCTGTTCACATTGGTTTTTTAGATGTGATTTATATGTTTATTAGAATAAGGCTTATAAATGAGGCTTTAATTGGGATGTCTGGTCACCTTAACAATACCACCTCACACCAACTTCACAGATACATATCTGAGAATTACAGACAATACAGTAAACTTTTATGGCATAAGCTTGATATAATCTGATTGGCTGGTGGAGTTGGTTTATCACGTAACACAGCAACCCCAGAGACTTTGTGCTCTTCTGTTTCCCTGACTTTTACTTCCATTTTCTAAATTAACAGGAAGGGTTGTTTGGCTATACAATAAATGAATGCATCACTTTGCAAATGGTGAGATTTTGAGGGTTAACACTATGCAAACAAATATCAATGCAAGATATAACTGAGCTAAGCTTGTGTACAGAGTCGTGTTAATTTCTTTTTTATTTCAAATTGGTCAGCCCACTAAAAAATACTTGGTATATTTCAGCATCAGGTTCTTCCTAGACACTTTGTTTGTGTTACTGGTAATGGTAACAGTTTTTGGTTCTCACGCTGGTAACTCATGCAGATGCTATTTATGACACAGAAGGCGTGAATCTGCCATTAACCAATGAATGCCTTATACTCACAATTGCATTTCTTCTGAACAAATCTGAGTTTGCAAGCTGTTCTGTAGGTTGATAATCTAATACGATCCAAGTCTTGAGCCCCTGTGAAAAATTGAAATCACAAGAGGATTAACAAACATCTTTAAGGAAAATACAGTAAACAAGGACACATATGAGTGTGCTATAAAAGCAGTCTGCTTGCTGGTGATAGACAGAGTGGAGCCAGCAGGAGGATATCCTTGTGACAGACCACATACAGGGTGGTTTAAGTGGGCACATACTTCAATGCTAAATCTATCCATCATTATGAGTGACACAGTCAACTGGTGTCCTGCAACACAGAGTGAGCTGTCCTGGTAAGACCCCCACATTAACAAGAACTTTTTCCCTACAACTGGGCATTTGATCAATAAGCAAAATCACTGCATTAATCTTACTATACATTGTGGTGGGAGAGCACTGGCTAACCAATACATCTGTTTAAACCAAACACCTGTATCATTTAATAAATGAGTCCACAACTGCCGTTGAATGCCTTTATTCCTCCACTAGAACCAAATACTAGGCTCCACAATATATTACATAATTATGTAGGGGTTGTTCAAATGTTAAATTATTTTTTATTAAAATAAGCTAATTTGCCTTATTTGGGTAGGCACCATTATCATTATTTTTTTAAGGTGAGCAGGACAATCTACCCTCTTTCATATTTTTTTGCTTCATTCAGGCAGGTAAAAAGCAGACAGAGTAACAGATACAGGCGTTGAACCCCCTAACAAACAGGGGTACTCACAAATGGTTTGAGACTCAGCTGCCCAATAGACTGCACCATACATATCGCCAGGCCCCATTTTTGTATGTGTATACATCATTACGTGTGTTGTATGTTCTGTGTCAATTCAGAATATGTTATGAGGTGGCATGTTGTGTTTTGATTTATGCCATTTTGTCTTGTGTAGTGGAATCATGGCAAAATATATAAACTTAAAACAAAGATGTCGTTCAGTACTCACGCATCTCTGCAAACAGTTGTCTTCTCTCTGCCATGGTATCCCCACCTCTCCCACTACCTTCAATCATTCTGTAGTGGAAGAGACAGAAGAGATCTCATTAACAAACAATAGGTCTCAGTTTTGGGAGTTTATATTTAGATTAGTTTAAAAAGTAACTATTAATCAAAAAATAAAATCCACTGGCTTTCATATATCTGTATTTTCATAATGCAGACCTTGGAAATGCCTGCTTTTGACCAATTTAATCTCCATTAAAAAACTGACATTATTAATAGGTATCCATTAATAAATCAGAAATATGAAAAAAAAAATTAAAAACATATTTTAATAACTACAGCAATACCACTGTAACCCCTTGCCAATTATCTTTTAAAATTATGATTTGTATGATTGTAAATTACATCAGATATTTTCATATAGCAATGCCAAACTGTAGATATAGTTCAATGATGCTGTAGAAGCTGAAAACTTTGATGAGAGTTGATTGATAGTGAAAATAGATCTGTGACATATATGATATCTGTGGTAGAGCAGGCTTGCCTCCCTAGTTTTTTTTATAGCTGTATCTTTTGCATTGAGTTTACTAAATGCTGACTGTAACTTTGAGGAAACCTGCAACAATATGAATGGTTAATCTTAAATGGAAAATAGGCGCTTATGTCCATTTACCCTCCACTACAGCCTTGACTGCCCCCTTTCAATGTTACCTGAAACTGGGTCTTTTACAGTAGGAAACAGTAAAAATAATCTCCAGCTTGCTCTGAACTCACAATCTGATCCATGTATCCTGCTAGAGCTTTTCTTGGTTGGTAGCTTTTCATTTTCTCTGTAATTCTTTGACACACATAAGAGCATAACTAATTTTTAAGAATGCATATAATCATTTATACAGAATATATACTTTGTACCATTGAGTAACTTTGGAGTTTTGTTTTTCTTTTTACATTGAAAAGGTTTGTTTTACAACATAATGTAACTAGCAGACATTATAAGGGCTGCAGCGCAACTTAAAATTCTTTGTATTGGGCTGCTGGGTTTTCCATCTTGTTAGGGTACTGCTCTAGTGCATGGACGGGCCCCATGTTCTGCTTTCATTACAGACATTTTTTCTTTTTTCTTTTACTTTCGAATCAGAACTGCGCAAGCGCCAATCGTGGCCCCACATAGTGATACACAATTGGCTCAAGCATTGCCCAGGAATGGGAGGGTTACAGTCCGTTGGGATTACAGCGTCGCATTGCTCACCAGCGGCACCACTGATCATTCAAGTACCAGCAAGCACGCTTGTTTAGCCGCACATGAAGTGCTTTACTCTGACTCATGGCTGTGTGAGCCTGACTTCTGAACTGCGCTATAATAAGAATTGGTAGCAACTTCACATGCTTAGGAGGACAACATGCTTGTCTGCGCCCTCCCAAATTGATATTGCAACAGGTCGAATTTGCAGCAATGAATGCTGATATATACATGACTGGAGGGTCCAAATTGGGGAGGAAAAGGGGGGCGTTTAAAACGAATTTAAAAAAAATTGTATTGAGGTCATGAAAATGGTACTGTTTTGGCACAGTTTGGCAGTTTGACCTTCATCCCAACATGCCATTCTAACAAAGGCCAAATTGTGCCAAAACTATAACATGATGGGCAGACTGGAAAAAAGTCCAGTCCATACAAGCCTTTTTTGAGTGCAGTGTCACTTTTTCGTCCTAAATTTAAAATTTTCTGGGAAGCACAACTGCCACTATTTTGCTGATACGCATCTACTGCATTTCCAGTTTCCTTTTGTTTTTGAGTATGACATTCTTTATATTGTTTGTAAGCTATTGTAATGGTAAAGTTACTTCAACAAAAAAGCCTTGTTTGTGTTCAGGCAAAACGCCTGCACAAAAGTAAACTACTTCTACTCAGAAGCTGAGGAGCACAATGAAAGATCACTCTGAAAAGTTCTTAGAAGCCAAATTAGCTTTGCCTTGCAAGTTTTACTTTTACATTATGTTAAAAGTCAATGGAGGGACTTCACATTTTCTTCCACCTGTATGTGAATATAGCTTCCTGTTGGATTTTATTTGTAAATCTGTGGGCCCCTAGTAATTGCACTTACTCAAAAGCCAACATGCTCCTCCCCTCTCTCCCTCTACAAATATTTTCAAAGGGCACATTCCAGGGAGAGACAGAGTGAGAAAAAGAGAGAAAAGGGGACCCAGTACACAGCTTCCAGCACCACAGTTAATAATACAATTCAGCATTTACCTCTGCACTGAACAGCACCGTAGTTAATGTTACGCATCAGATTTTACCTCTGCACTGACCCGACATCACAGTAAATATTACACATCAGCATTTACCTCTGCGCTGACCAACATCACAGTAAATACTACACGTCAGCTTTTACCTATGCACTGACCAACATCACAGTAAATATTACACATCAGCTTTTACCTCTGCACTGACCAATATCACAGTAAATATTACACATCAGCATTTAACTCTGCACTGACCAACATCACAGTAAATATTACACATCAGCATTTACCTCTGCACGACAACACGTAATATTCACACAGATTACTCTGCACTGCCAACATCACAGTAAATATTACACAGCATTAACCTGCACTGCACATCACAGTAATTACACATCTTACTGCACTGACCAAATCACAGTAAATATTACACATCAAGATTTAACTCTGCACTGACCAATCACGTAATTTCACAATACCTCGCACGACCAACATACGTAATATTACACATCAGCATTTAACTCTGCACTGACCAATATCACAGTAAATATTACACATCAGAATTTAACTCTGCACTGACCAATATCACAGTAAATATTACACATCAGCATAATCTGCATAAAATACACATATAATTCATCAGCATTTAACTCTGCACTGACCAATATCACAGTAAATATTACACATCAGCATTTAACTCTGCACTGACCAATATCACAGTAAATATTACACATCAGAATTTAACTCCGCACTGACTAATATCACAGTAAATATTACACATCAGAATTTAACTCTGCACTGACCAATATCACAATAAATATTACACATCAGCATTTAACTCTGCACTGACCAATATCACAGTAAATATTACACATCAGCATTTCCCTCTGCACTGACCAGAATCACACTTAATATCTCACAGTAGCATCTATGTCAAAATCAAAGTAAATATTTCACATCAGCTTCTCTTTACTGGCCAGCACCACAGCACAGCTACATTTACCTCTGTAAACTACAAGAATGTGCTTAGCTTACTTAGCTCATTAACACTAGTACAACATACTGGAGGATGACAGACTTCTGATCTATCCATTTTACGGTCAAAAGCAGAAAACAGACAGGACGTCGCTGGCACATGTTCTAAATATGGCAACATTCAGACCCGACACAGTTTGAACCCCAAAATGGAATCAGAACACCACATGCTGAGTATAACTATACAAAAAGGAAAAGGCTTACCTGCAGACACAGTTTGGCAAAAAGAAAGAGTGAGCAATGAAAGGTTATGTAGAGGAATTTACTCTCAGTCCATTGAAAAAGTTGCACAGAACTGGAATGATCCTTTCACTTGAGCAGGGGAGTGAACAAATTCTCCCCCACTATGCCTCACTGCACACTGTCCCAGGCAATCTAATACACCTCATCATGTGGTCTGTTGCCATGGGAGCAGTGAACCCAGCAGCTCCACGAGCAGGGTGAAAGCCCTTTTCTCGGCTGGTATTTGTAGTAACCAGCTTCTCACCAAACTGTAATTTGGGTGAATGACCACAAATCTTTCTTTCACAGACATGCTGATTTTGGTGGTTGAATGAAGTTTCATGAAAGGAATTGAGACAAAAATCTAAAGGTTAATGTGCACTGCCTATCCTTTCAGAGTTTAAGAGGTATACTACAGAAACAAACATTCTGCATAAATACTGCTGTGATATAAAGACGTTGCATTCTTAGTCTCTAAGGTAATTTTGCATTGAAATGCCAAAATTTCATAAATTCATAATTGAAACTAAATGGATGCATTCCCCAGAGTACATTGCACTGCACCTGCTTGATAGTGCCTGTTATAAACCTGTTTGGTCCTTGTTAGTAGTCTGGACTAGCATAGAGTGTCTACTATGTATATAAATATTGTATTTGTAGTTCTAAAGTAAAGTAAATAAGACAAACAGTACAATTTGCAGAGAAAAGGAAACCAAAAATTCTTTAATGCTAGCTTGTGAGCTTTTCAGGTTTCGTAAAGTAAAGGTAAGGAATAACATATTACGGTTTATTTTCCGTGAATTTACCCATTAAGAATCAGAATTAATAATGTCTTTGAAATGAAATCATTCTCGTTTATGATGCACAATTTTTAACCAACAGATACACACCTTAGTTGTAAAGCAGAAATGAATGATGAGTTCTAATTATGTTGTACATCTAAGAAAAGAACATCTGCTATCCCACACTGCACATCAGGACAGTGTTATTTTTATTATAGTACTAGGAAAATATTCTTAGTTAAATGTTTATAAATTGCTTTCAATGAGCAGAGGCTTCTGAAAATTATACATACGACAAAGGAAAATGAACTGACTTCATTACTGAGGCAGAATGCTGCATAGCAGATGATGTCAGCTCAGGACAACTAGACAGAAACAATGAGAGTTGCAAATTCCTTACTGCTGGATTCATTATCAAAAATCAAATAATCAAAACTGCCACATACAAAGCAAATAATGGAGATATAATGGATCAAAGTTTTTGTTCCTTAGGGCTGAAAGCTTGTGAAAGTAACTAGGACTATGCTGAAGACAACTGAACAAATTTGGTCACACACAAGTCAAGCATGTGCAGGAAAACACTTTGTAGACTCTTTTAAAACAATGCCCATGCCAACACATTGAATGATTCATGCTGTTCATTACAGCTCACAGCAAGAGCAGGAACCATTGAGAGCTTGTAAATGATAAGATGCTCATTACCCTCTCCTGATGCTTGGCAAAGGTTAAAAAGCCCTCTTGTTGTAATTGTTGATGCATCGGTTTGACCTTTGTGCATTACGTGACAGTAGCCCAGTGCAGACGCTTACACTGAAGCTATCCGTGTGCCAAAAATATCTGTTCTATTGTGTGAGAAGGGCATGACAGCTGGAATCTGAAGTTCGAAAATGTATGTGCGAGTGCGTGTGTTTGAGTGCATGCGTACCTATGTGCACATGCACACATGAATTCATGTATGCACCTACATATGCACATGTGCCCCACACCTATACATATCTGCATCTACATATGTATACCCACACCCACATACACACATAACTGTATCTACATATACATATACAAACATACTTGCATCTACATATGCACACATACATATACCTGCACACGGGCACACACATACCCACATCTACATATGCACACATACGCATATGAAATGAGCATCTGTATAATCTGAATAATGGACTCTGCCAATAAGAGTTAAAGCAATATTTTGGGAAACGTAGTCTGTTTTGTCTTTGCTTTGCTTATTATTAACATTTGTAAATTGTAATTTGAATGCAATTAAATGAAGACATATAAGAAAGATATACAGACAAACACATTATCTATAGTTTCACTTTTATACTTTCCCGCTGTACAGAAGATCGTTTTTCAATTACTTTGCAAGATTAAGCTATAATTGGGAGTTGTTTCTACCCACAAAGCCAAGCTTTAGGTCTCATAAACTATAGTCATTGTAGAGCAGAAACAAATTGCAAGTTAAAACCCTGATCCGTTGGCACTCAGCCCCATGCAGGAAAGAGAATAATTCATTATGCCTCCACTTGTCCTTGAGTATTATATTTATAATAACGCATTTGCTACTTCATAAAAATGGGACACAGTTCTCAGGAAACAAAGACATCTTTGATGCATACCTCTACATGAGAAGAGCAGAATAAGCCCTAGAAAAAAAGTCTTCGGTCGTGAAGCAAACAAAATGCTACACTGCAGGGAGTACCAGTTCCCTACATGCTTACAGAAATCTAAGGCACAACAGCAGGTTAAAGAGCAGGTAAAAGACTTACAGCATGTATACATTCTCCCCAACAAGTGGGCCGAAGGCCACTTCCGGCCAATAGCGGGGTCCTTTCAATGTCCAAGTATGTGGACATAGCGGTAAATTAACTCATTTCCTTATGGTGGATTGTCCTTGTTTAAGAGACGCAAGGGGGGCTATTTTGAGTACGCAAAGGCATTTGGCAAAGTGTAGAGCAAACACTGACGTAGATCAAAAAGAGCAATGCCTGAATTACTTTTGGTATTTTAAGGACAGTGACATATACCACACAAGCCAGTACTTGGTGCTCATTTCAGTTTTATAATGAGCTGAAGTAAAACAATGTACTGGCCAATCAAGACATTTTCCATATTCCCTATAAATGAAGAGCTGGATCAAGTATCCTTGTTTCCCATTCTTTTTATGTAGTGCGTGCTTTAAGCTTTGACTCTCACTAGCAACACTCATGTTTGATTGTCATGTTTGGCAATATTTGACTGTCCAATATGCCTTAGCAGAGTATACAAGAACCTTTTGTGCGTGTTTTTGCTCATTCTAAACTATTATTATTTATTTATTATTAGTAAAGTGATACTCTTGTATATTCAACAAAATCTTTAAATGTATTTTCTGTCATCATAGGCATATGCATCTATTTTAAATTTTAAGGGCACATATTTTACATACCACCCAAACTGTCCAGACATCTGATATGCATCTTTTCAATGTTCTATCAATAACACAATGTGCCACTGACAGCCAATGATTTACAGTTTTAATGTTGTGTGTCACACCATCTGTCTGGGAACAACGGATCTTGTCTTGAACAAACAATATGTTTATTCATTCTGTTTAGGGTCAGCATATCAACAGGTAAAGGAAAGCAACAAGCCACAAGCGACATATCCCAGAAACAACCAGTTTTCTGTTAATCGAATCTTGAGACCTCTTTAATCTTTTAAAATGTCACAGTGCCTTGTGTTTACATTAATCTAGACCCTGACCAACCCAGCCCTCTTTCGACACACCCAAGGCAATGAGAAATGACAAATCGTGAAAATAGTCATGGTAATACCAATCAAGGCATGGACCCTTTCTGTGCAGTTCTAAAATACACAAATTTGCCATTGGAACAGTTGCACCAGCACAACTAAGCACCTTTTTTGCACCTGCAAAATACAGCCCACCATGCCATATTTTTATAAGCAGGCCACAAAGCAACTGAAGCATGTGTGCTCCTCTGAGAAACAGTCACATGCGAGTGAGAGTCCAAAACAAACACAGCACATACATGTTCTGCCGTCTCTGTAAACCTTCTCCAACAGCCGGCATGCAGCACATTCAGCACAAAATTTCCTTGTAAAAATTTGCCACTCTAAAACCCCCATTATAATTCCAATCAATTAGTCGTCAATTCTTGTTTATTACACATGCCATTTTTCCATGGCAAACACACAAAATGGTTATTTTCTCAATGTTGAGATGGCGCCTAATCATGACTGCTTAACAGAACACTTCATAATCACCGTCCTTATGAAAGTATTGTTGTCACAATGGTTTACTGTGGAAACAGTACATTGCTGAAGGCTGCATAAAGGTCTATGCTATCAGACCACATCCTGTATAATAAGAAATACAGCTAGCATCATTTTTCCTGTAAGAACTATTGATTACTATTATTGATACGGAGCCAGATGAATTTAGGGTACTTATTGCCAAGTGAACAGGAAGGGGCACTGTCACAAATTTTAAAGACAGACACATTATTTGTTAGTGTGAGATGTGCAGTTAAAACAAGCTACTGAAGTACTTTTTGTAAAGTCATAATGACTAAACCCAGTGATAAATGAGAAAGAGTGATGTCAGGCCAGAGCATCCGCCCTGTTGATATTGAGATATAACAGCCTGTCAGCAAAAACCACAGGAAAGAATGTGTGTGTTATCATAGTGGATATAGACAATGACAGCACTAATAAACCCAGAGAAAATAGACAGGCTGTACATTCACTTCTAAACTACAATATCATTCTTTTTTGCAACAGTAAAACAAAAACAGCTGCACAATACAAACAGATTCCTTCAGTTACAGCGGCTAGTGTAGAGAACACCATCCCTCAATTGTAAAATAGTGTAAGATGTTCATGCCCACCTACATTAACATCATATGCTACAATAGGTTTGACTGTTGTGTGCGCATCCAGCTAAAGAACTCGCTGTCAGTGCAGTGATTCAGCACAGTTCAGAACCAAACCATGGCCATGCATGTGCCCACAGTGGCCGAGAATCCCACAGAGTCAAATATGTTTAAATTCAATGAGTACTCGTAAAGGAAAGCTCCAGGCTAAAACACTTTGACATTGTTAGAATTTGCATTTTGGTGATGTAAAACGCAACTCAGGTCCGATTTTCCTATTTTGTGTAGTATTTCAGTTTTTCAAAGTAAAACTTTAGTTTTGTAAATGGTGATGTCATGTAATGATATTGCCACAGCAGGCACAATGGAGTTTAATAGGAGAGTGTGTATTGAACTCTCTATAGCACCAACTATAAGAATCAGATATTGATTTCAACCAATTAGGGACAAGAAGTCAGGGGATTGTGTGGCCACAACTGATTTTAGCTTTTTAGCTAACATTTTCACAAAGGAAGGTGGTGAAAGTAGTTCTAGGTAATGTAGGAAAATAATACACTGGAGCAGTTGTACTTATACAAGGTAAAAGGGAGCACGTGTCTGTTTTAGAAGGAATGTATTGAGTGTACTTTCAAAACAATATGGCCACTATATGCACAAGAACAGTTGTTGCCATGGCCATTTTTACTAAAACAGCTGTGATTTGGGAATGCTTTGTTCAGTCACCACAAACCTGCAATACTTATGCAATGATTGACTCTGCCAGCAATCTAATTCTGGTGCTGTTTCGCCAATAGATAACGCTGTAATAGGAAAATAAAAATGCTGCTTGTGATGATAACAATAATAATAATAACAACAACAACAATAATAATAACAGAAGTTGTTGTTGTTATTATTATTACTACTTTTATTATTATTATCCTCTGGGCGCTTGCATTATCATCTGTGTGAAAGCACGTTCTTACTTTTCTGTTAAATTCTTCAGCTTCAGATGTCCAAAACAAAATGATCAAAATGGCATTCAGAAGAGAATTAAAGACTGCCCCAGTCCCTCATTTTTTATCTCCTTGGCTTAATTTAAATTTGAAATTGTGTTTGTTTTTTTTTCAAGCAAACACAAAGAAAGGGGAGGGGGATAGGGTGATGTTGGGGGCTGCTGTTTGAATGGAATGGCAGTGGTGGCTTGGCGAGGGAGGCCGGGATTGGGGGAGGGGCTGTGAGGTGGGGGGTGGGGGGGTGGTGGGTGTTATTCTTGCTAAAGTTAATGTTGTTGATGTTAATGTAAATGTTTTAAAAGGAATAAATATAATTTCACCACCATAATTTCTGTTTGCAGTCATAGTTAAAATATACGTCTAGAAGTCTATACCTTTTGTTTTACATGGCTTATGTTGTATTGTGAAATGTCAAGACATTACTTCCTTTGTGTATCTTCTTTTAGTACTCAGCCCCAGTAGGGAGCCATAAAATAAAATATCACAAAGGAGGGCAGTGGCTTGTGAACAGTGTAATTGACTGCCTGGTCACATAGCTGTGAGAAGTTACATTCAAAAGCAAAGAAGTGAGCAGAATAATTATTAGCATTAACAATAGAGTATTTGTTGTTTCTAGCTAGCAACTTTGGTTTTGAAATGCAGTAAAAAAAAAAAAAAGAAGAAAACTAAACATTTCAGAGATTATGAAGAAGTGGTGCCATTTTTTAACTACCAAGCAGCCACACTGAGAAAGACAGAAAGAGACACATAGAGCAGAGGCCTGCATACAAGTTTTATGTTGGTTACTATTTATGTACAATTGATCCTGTACACATAAGAACTTACAACCCATTTCATTTGGGAATATGTTACCCATTCACCGAATGGTTAAAAATGCTTTTGTGTGTGTGACTCACCATGTCATCTTTGGCCTGGACACCAGAGATGTCATCACATGGGCCCATTTAAGCAGGTTCAGCTTTCATTAAATGCACTGCTGCTAAAGCCAACAATACCCGCTGTTCAGTCAGTCCATTTAACTGAACTCCATGTATGGCAGTAGCAAGAAGGAAGCATTACTGAAACAATCCATCTCACACGGAGTTTGAAATAAAGCACTTTAGCGAAATGTGGTTAGATGAAACAAAACCGGAACTCTTTAGTCAAAATGCAAAGCATTAATTCTAATGTAGTCTTTTGATCCGGACACTTGACTCCAGACACTCCAATATAGCATGTGTTAAGTCTTTTGGAATAGGCTAGTCTAATTTGTGCCAGCAGATTTCTGGGGGTGGATTTGGCTGACTGGGGCAGCTTATCATTTCATTCACCCACCTCCAAGACTCTGTGCCCTGCCCTCCCCCTAGTCTGGACTTTCTCTTGTCTTTCCACAGTGAGTTATCTAGTTATCATTGTTACAGCAAGCTATCAGTAAATTAAAATTTTGAACAAATTATGGGAAAAAAAGAATCGTGGGGCTAGTCTTTTTTTATTTCTCTCCCAGCTGCTAGGAGAGAGGGACAGCCTAATCTAAGCATTTTTCAGGTGTCACAATACACCAATCCACTTTCTAATGATTAACTTGAGCATGCCCAAAGGAATACTCAGTATGTCCTTTTCCTGATCTGTGCCATTCAGTCTTCAGGTTCTTTAGACTTGAAAATTGAAACAAGCATCATTAGTTATAACATCTATGTACAGGTGCAGTATTTGGCTTAATCGATAATCATAAGCTATTATGAACCCATAACGTTACATTAAATGAGTTAACGAATCAATCATGCTATCAAGTTTCCACAGTTTAAAATACATTTATGATGCTGTTACATTCTTTGAGCATTATTCTTACTGATGCCATAGCATTGAAACTTAATACCAGGGGTGGCCAAAAATAACCTGCTAGGCACATACTTAAAGGGCTAGTACATTGTGGTCTTTGTTTGAAATCCACACCCAAAACCACTCTAAGTATAAAACAAAAAGAAATATTAACATCAACAAGGTTAACATCATTAAAGATATTAATCACAATTTCACACTATTCCTTATTACTATTCCTACCACAGACAAGAAAATAAATATATGTATTATTAACATTTACAATGAAGTCAAGAAATTTTGTAGAAAAGATATTTTGTAACTATGCATTGATCTTGCTTGTGCTTCTCAGTATGCAGGGTGTGTTACATAGCCAATGGCAAATTAAGTCCAGAGAAATATATTGATTTACAAGGTACAGATCTCAAAGGATTCACAGGAAACCAGATAGAAGAGTGGGCACCATACTGTACATTATCTCAATAAGAGCAGCTACCACAGGGTAATGTGCTTACATTAACAAAGCAATTTGGAACAGGAACCTGTGTAATATCATGAATGAACCCGACGAACACACTTACATGACGAAGAGAAAAAAATGTATTCATAATGTGGTTTTAGTTTCAAACTGACTGAAAAAAGCTGTATCCCTAACATATTTTGAGTACTAAATGGATTGATTTAATCTTTTCATCATACAGATTTATCTAGTAACCGATGCTGTAAAACAATCATTCTACAAATGAATGTAACACCTTGATAGGTGCATTGTGTATGAATGGAAAAGCTCTCCATTACTTTAGCATTTTAAGCAAAACATCAGAACACCACTGAAACATCAATCATCTCAGCTTTCTTATGACACAGGGCTATGTGAATAGTCAGTGGGTAAAATTCAGCTTCACCGCCCCAGAAACAGGAGACGTAGAGCAACATGGAAAACAACATGTGCAGCAGTTAAGAGGTGGTGATTATTTACAATAATTCTAATGCCATTTTTATATCCTTAACGGACATTCCAATTACGGACTGCTTACATTGTCATAGCTGTGCACCCTGCAAATTCTATGTCCTATTTCTACAGAATTTTCACTCTTGCACAATCATGTGAATTAGTCAAAGAAAAACATTAATGTTTTGATGACAGTTCAGAGCCTCGTCCCATACTGTAGGTGTGCAGTCAGCAGGTCTTTCATTCAGCACACGTTCCTCAGTTAATGCACACAACATGTCTGCTTTAAGGGCTTATTTTGTATTATTTGTATCTGCTTAGTTAGAATTGTAATTATAATCTTTAATGGTCCTGAATTCCATTTCCCTGAATGTAATTACGTACTTACATTTACATACACAGCAACGAACAACCACATGACAAAAGTAAGCATCTGACATTCAACATATCAGCACTGCTTGGTATTGTTCGGAACATAGAAACATGCGGTCAGTTTCATATGTCTCATGATTCATTTCTATTTTATGTTCAGGGAACCATTTGTCTTTGAGCAGCTGCAACTTATGGTGCATCGTCCAAAATACTACTGCCTCCTTGACATCAAGACCGAAATAAATGCTATTCCCCATACTTTAAGTCACAATATATGCTTAATTCAATGTCCATACTTTTATGCCTCCTGAAATTCCCTTGGTTTTTATCATATAAAAATATTGAGAATTCTGTTTATAGCTTTTAATACAAATACAAAGCAATTCTCAACCTTAATTTACATGGACAATCTAATAGGCAGCCATTAGAAATGCATGCATATACATAGTCCACATAGGCAAAACATTATCACTTTCACCATAAGTGCAAAGGAACAGGTTTCACACTTTCCCCCCTCAATTTAAACATACCCTTCAGGGTGTACCATCGTCCGTCTGTGTTTATCTGTGTGTCGCTGAATAACTGTGAGAGTGTCTTCTCCCAAACAGCTGCGCATGCAAACCCTTCTCTCAGCAAATCCAACCAGCCGCACAGTTGGAGGAAACTGGCAGGTATCTGAAATTGGAAACTGACTTGAACACGTCTGGTTCTGCCTCTATCTTTAACTTCAAATGAGCAGGCTCTGAATTCCTACTCCGTGTTGCTGACACACAGCTTCTCTGCCTCCTCAAATCAGAGCACAGCTATTCTCCAGCCCTTCTATTTCCTCCACCAATCACAGCATGGCTCTCCTCCTGTCTATCTGGCGCCTCCACCAGTCACAGTCCAGTTCCTCGCATACCTCTCTGTTGGCTCCCACACTAAAAGCCTGGCATCAATAATACTGTGTGTGTCAGTCTGAATTTATTGCAGGATAAGTATTTTTATTTATGAATCTAGACATTTTAAAAGCTTAACAAAGAGCCATAAAAAGAATTTCACAACATGTTGTACTGTGGTTCTTGAACTTGCCCAGACATAATTCACCATTGAGGGTTGTATAACCAGAAATGTCCAGCAGGAAGAAATATACAGCACAGTTCCTCAGCATGTTCGGCATGTTGATTTGTGTTGAAATAAAAGTGTCCTATCCTAGTTACTGAAGAGGGCATCTCTGGTGGCTAACAGCCTTGCATTATTGGTATTTCATTCATACCATTCTGCCATTTTTACACTGTGGATTACAAAGGAAAAGACTGTGTTATTATAACTATTTCCTTCTTATACAGTTAAGGTCATGTGTGAATATCACTGTTGCACACAGTCATAGATGAGAAAACTGCTACACCTGCATCATCTCCATTTGGAAAAGGGGCCAGTGCTTCGGGATGCTGCAACACGTTGGCTACACTCTTTGACCCATTACTATGGCAACTATTTTTGAAAGATGCAAAAAGAGAGAAAAATTTCCAATTTTCCAATTACATTTTTTTCCCATAAACGTTTCAGAATCTGCTGGTGAGTTCACTCGAGTAAATGGTCCCACCCCTAGTATGCATTACCAAGAATGTATAAACTGCTGTACACGTGCCTCAACTGAAGTCCAATGTTGCAGCTGAGGCACACCTACAGATTGCGAAGTCCAAATTTAGGAGTAGAACTAAAACAAAATAAATATATAAATGGTAGAAATGATAGATGAACAGCCTGTCAATAGCTTAATATGGTTTTAATGTTTTTTACTGTTGTTTTGTTTAGTTTTAGAAATAATATTATGCATTATTCTCTCTAGAATGCCTCAGCACCAGCAACAAAGCTTTCCAGTATGAATATAATGAGAATTATTTGTACAGTTAATAATCTTTCTGAATTTCTGGCAGCTGCTAGGCTACCTGACGTTCAAACAGACAGCATAAATCTTCTGTGAGCCTTGCAAGCACACTCAGTCAGTCACTGCCCGACACACAAACGTTTTTAGTAAATAAAAATATTACTCATTACCTAATTAGTGCTGCAAGCTGGCTAACAAGTATGAAGTCATACTTCATACTGCTGCAATGTTTACACGTTTATCAAATCAAGAAAAATAAAAACAATCTCCCTTTATATGCTAAACATATACTCATTTTGGTTTACTGCTTATTCACTTGTGCAACATAGCATGAAAATGTCTTACCTTTAAATGTGGTGAAGAATTCTAGGGCATCTAAAGGTCCGACATTGCAACAAACACAGTAACAAAAACAAAACAGAGGTGTCTTAAACAAAACATTTAAGTTTATAGTTATTTATTGTATAACTTTAACATACAGTGCCCTCCAAAATCATTCACACACCTGATAAAGAAGGCTGCATAAAATAAACAACACTGGTAAGGAGTTATGTTGCATGCTCAAAAATGGCAAAATTATATTTTAGGAATAATTAAATCAATTTGAGAAAAACATGTTGTTAAATAAGTATTATTTTCCCAAAAAAGATATGTATAAAAGCATAACATTTTTGAATATTTTATATTACTTAAGCATTATCTGTATTGTTTATCGTATACAGGCTCCTTTATTAATTTTTAGCAAGGGTGTGAATAATTTTGGAGGGCACTATATATACATGTATCAACAGATTGGTCACAGCTGAAACTGCATAAAACACTTGAACAACCAACTACTATTTCTCTTCACAATTAAATTGGCAAAAATAGACATAGGATGAATAACTGCATGACATATCCTACTTCGAAACACAAACATACAAATATATCGTCATGGGCAGCAATGAGCCAGCTTCTACTGCAATGCCGAAAATGGCCAAAACAGTGAAAAAATACAGGAGGACTTTGTTGTCCCTCGTGGAAATGTCTTCCCCATAATAGTACTGAAGCAATTAACTTGTTATTGGACAGTGATTGACTCAACCAAAAGCATGAGCTTGCTAAATGTACAAGGCTTGGTGAATGCACAGAGTTAGCTAATGTTAGCTTCCCAACTCTGGCTTTATCCCTATATATGTTAGCTACCTTCTCAGTCTAGCTTTACAATACAGAGAAACGACACTTAACTCAAACTCAGTAAAACTTGTTTTTACTAGAGGTGGGACTGTTTGCTCAAGTAAGCAAGTACCCGCTGGCAGATTCTTAAACACTTAGAAAAATGTAACTGGAAAATCAGATTTTTTTATTTGTCAAGTAAAAACTATAAGGAGCAACCAAAACACAAAAATAAATAAGTTTTTAACAACTGATAATGTCACATTGTGTGTGTGCGGCTGTATGTGTGCATGTGTGGCACAGGTTTTTATGTATATTTGCCTACTCATATATGTGGTGTATTCAAATCTCTCCCCAACCCCATTTAAACTTAATTATTATGTCTCTGGGCAATCTGGTAAATTTGATGTCATTCCATCATGATAATTAAAACTATATATATATATATATATATATATATATATATATATATATTGAGGAGGGAGGGTGATTAATGTTCATATGCAAAGCAAGCTTAGGTGTAATAAACAACAAAGTGATTGAAGTTCTGGTGCTCATATTGTGACAGGCAGCTGAAAATAGAAATTGTGGACCATTTCTGGATCCTGTGATGGTGGGTGGAGGAGATTTTTGTTTATTTTATATCATTTAAACAGTACACACACTCTCGCACTGTCAATAAAGCACTTGTGGAAACCGGTATTACCACCATTCCCAGTGTCCAGCTATTCCATCCCTCCCTCGGGTGTCACATGGAATATGACAATGTCTTAAAACATGTATTAGACATTTGCAGTACTCTTCATGGTGCTTTGGATTGATGGCAAGTGTTTATTCAGCTCATACACCACAGGTTTTGGGGATTCCAAAACGCTTTCATTACTAAAGTGAAGCAATACTAGTGAGACATACTTGAATCTTGAAATAACTGTTAATAATAAAATGTTCTCATTGAGCACACTTCACAGTAATGCAAGATCACACATGGCCAGCAGGGGTTTTTTGTTTGTCATTAAAGAATTCACAATCACCTATTGCAGTGGTAACCAACCCCTGTTCCTGGAGATCTACCGTCCTGTAAGTTTTCATTCTAACCCTAACAAAGCACACCTCATTCAACAGCTAGATAGATATCTTGTTGAGCTGCTAATTAGTAGAGTCAGGTGTGCCAAATTATGGTTGAAATGAAAACCTACAGGATGGTAGATCTCCAGGAACAGGGTTGGTTACCACTGACCTATTGGGTGGTCAACATGTGAGATTTGTAGAAGACAAAGAACATTTTTATTTTTTGTTATTGCTGAAGCGAATTAAAAACTGCATCACCGAACACATTTGCATTTTACATGTACATTAGAATGTTTTGTCATAATTGTTGTTTAGAGAGCACAAGTTATATTTTATATAAAATTTGGATTCAATATGGTTTTGAAAAATGTTGCAAATTTGATCCAAACTCTTTGTCTATGTTTATTTACAAACAATAAATACATATTAATGCAGCTATAGAAATTAATAATGTTTGCAGAATATTTTTTGTGATTTTATAAACAAAATGCGCCAGTAAACCCCCTACATTCACACACTATGGGGCCTATTCAGAGATATTGTGCAACGTCCACTAGGTATCCAGCTAATTTGCAAACAAAGTGGTTAGCTACCAACCTATAGCTTAGCTAGCTACTGTTGACAAACATCAGATGGTACTAGTATTGAGGTGTTTTTAGAAACTTGATACCAGAATTCACATTTTGATAGAGTGTAGTAGTTAACATTCACTACCTACAAATGACTGTCTACCATTAGCTAACATGGCACCACTAACAGACTAGCTAGCTAGAGGTGGGAATTTCAGAATGGTACATTACTTTTAATGCAAGGTAGCTAGCTGACTTATGGTTCAGTTGAGCCACAGAACAAGTAAGTATATCTGTCAGAACTAACTTTTGGCTAAAGTTTCAGAGAGTTTGATAATGCTAGCTAATGTTACAGAATGGTTGACTGAGCCCTCAGTGGAAGCCAAGATGGGGAGGGGACTACCTGATAAATTTCAAAAACTTCTTTACTGTACCGGCAATGAACTCCACGACCTAGCCCCAATTTACCTCACTGGCTGCCCCCTTACACATCCGCTGTTTGTCTTCATTCTCTCAACCCAGCCTACCATTCCAGTCCTCTCCTAATGATCAGGCTTTCTCCAATGAAGCACCAAATCTTTTGTAACCCCCCCCCCCCCCCCCATCTATAACTCACTGAACCACTATCAAGGAAGTTACAAACAACAAACAAACATAACAGTTACTTTACACAAGCACATATGCCATGGCTATTCCATTGCTACTTGGCCATTATACACGGTAATTGTCGTCTTTCATTGCTTTTCCTTGTGCTCCAAAACTCACATTTACAGTCCCTGAAGTACCTGATCATCTTTACCTGACTGTATGTACAGTACATTGGTTTTTATCTTGTTCCATCTATGTGTTGTATACAATTATTCAAAATGGTGGCCTTTGCAGTGCAGAAAGCATAAGTGACTAAACATCTTTTTCTATTATTATTATACAGTATGGTGTCTCATGTAGTATATTAATATAGAAAGTTAAACGTTATAGACTAATACCATATGGAAATGCAGAAATGTAAACTTTATGTTCTTATGAAAAGAAACAGCACAGTCTGATAATATATGAAATTTGGAATGTAAACAGCGTGGTCTCTATACCGGACAGGTATATGGAAACACATAGAATATGCAATATGCCAAGACATAGACAACAGTGTAGTTGAATACAGAGTATTAAATTGGAAAAGTAAAGAGCTACTGTGCATTAATAGGGAAATATAGTGTGGTCTCATACTATTTGTGAATGTGGACAGCTAAACAAATAGACCTACTGTATTTTCAAATAGGATGGTAAACAGTGTGGGCTTTAATATGGTGCAGTATTTTAATGTAGACAGATAAGCTGCACAGTGTTTGTTAACATGAAAAGTGAAAAAGGACGGTATGTTAAAGTGGATAGGTAATAGTAGCAGCGAGATACACGCCCAAGCAATGGGTACCTCTAATTGGACAAATGGCAAATGTGCTTTTCTCAGTTCAAAAACGCTCAAGTACAGTAGCCATTACAAAGAAAGGAAATTAATCCTTTTTTATTGCAACCAGCCAACAGCTTTACAAAAATATAACTCTAAAGTAATTATCAGCTTTTTTTGTAAACACGAGGGTTTACATCGGGTTTTCCCCCACTGCACAGAATCTGTTTACAAGGTGGGTTATTAAATTGCTGCACAACATCTGGGCGAATTTAAGCCTGAAGTTTCAAGCGCGCGATGACGTAATTGGAGAAGTGGCACATTCTTATACAAGCGATTCCTTATAAATTAAATTCGATAAATACAAATTAATCGGGTTTTTAATCAACATCTTTGCTATTAAATGGTAGCTGTATGTGTAAAAATGTATTGATGTTGTTTTTAGTGAAAATGGTCTTCAGACCATATTGTAAATTAAAAAGCACTGTATGAGCATAAGCGACGTTTAAGTAGGCTACTAGAGAACCGAATTTGACGTATGCGTGCACGGTCATTTTTGTTTTATATTTGAATGCTTTCTAAGAAATACAAAGTATATGTCCTTAATGTCTTATAAGCAATAAGGGTAATCGTAAACCACTTATTCTGCAATCCATTTTACTCTGCATGTTGTTTAAATGAAATGCTTCACTATTGCTCCTAATAGCTTGACGCTCTGTGGATGCTAGGTCGTGCTTCCGCGTGTAAGAGATGACAGATCGTAGAGCTGTAATGCACAACCACCAGACTCTCCAAATGCAAGCAAACCAGAGGCGTTGTATCTCCATTTTTATCACCGTATACAATTATTAGAAACAAATATCCACCATTACCAGTGGAAAGAGAAGGGCCACGTTCTATGGTTTTCACATTTCCACCGCAGTACCCTGCATCGTTACTCATGCCAAAGACAACTCAACAGAAGGGGAAAATGCCTGAATATGTCGGTTATTTCTTACATTAAATTCGATAGTGTATTTTATACGTTTTTTTCAAGCCAGTGGACAAGAGCGGCAAAGAACGTATGGTATTTTCATGTAGGCTACTGGTAAGCAGCATCAGCTGATTTTTACCTGTGAGGTAATGCTCAGTCTAAGGTCATTTAACCCCAAATATCGCAGTGCTCTTGTTCTACTCACCAGGGTCTCAAAGGGTAACGTCAAGGATTGTATCAAGCACATGCTTCGCGTCGTTTTTTCCAGCGAAATCCAAGCGCAACGTTACTCGATATACATTTTTAAGATTCTGTTTTGCTTTTTGCGTTGCCCTCCCTGCTGTTTGCTCTGCGTCTCCTGGCGCTGATGCTTGTACGTAGCCAATGTTAATGAGCACAGCCGCACCTTTCCATTCAACTGGGCGCCTCGGCCAGTGACGTAGAGCGGAATCTCTCTGGCTGATTCAGTGCATCACGCAGATTGATGTTTTTTAACGAAACAACACCTAATGATAGGCACTGGTTACACAAAATAAGAAAATGTTGTAAGGGCTATTGTATGTCATTTATGGTAAGTGCAAAATACGCATATTCATCTTTCCGCGTTCCCACCGTCCCCGCCTTTTAAGATGGGCACACAGACACTGACAAGCGGAATCTTACCATCTCGCAATAAAATGCATTTCTTCCAAAGGAGGACAACTGAGCACAGAGCTGCCGAATGTATAAGATAGTGTAACTGCATTTTACCTCAGCACTTAAAATGGATAAAATACTGCACATAGTTATGACAATACTTAGTAATGGACAGCATCTATATAGTGCCTTTCATGAAGGGTTTTACAGTGAATAGGGAGGTCAGTGCAACCACTTACAAAGAGTGATGACAAACAGAAGTGTCAACTTAAATCATATAATAATTAAAATTACAAAATGAATTACATTTTTATTAAATTAAATTACAAAATAATTAAAATAACAAAGGTGCTGACATTCTTTGAGGAAATTTCCATTTGGCTGATGGACTATCATGAACTCACTTCGTCAGAAAACTAATAGTAGTAGTAGTAGTAGTAGTAGTGAAACTTTCATTTTTTGGATGGCAGGTATGTTGGGTGGGACATATCTCACACTTGAACAGTGCCAAGAGTTTGACACTTTTCAGGGCTACCCACATAAATAACTACAATGACTGCAGACTTTCAATCCCTACAAAATTCAACCATAGATTCAATGATTCAACATACCTAGCCAGTTTAAGGCCATGTACAATTCAATCAAATCAGATTTAATTAAAAAAAAAATTATATTAAGTTAAACAACCTTAAGCTCTTAAGTCTAAAAAAATCCAAAAACATTAAACGGCGTGGCCCAGGGCTGGAGGTGGGAACTTTTTTAAAGACCAAGTGAGCTTACCCTCACTGTTAATATTCAAATTTTTATTTAAATGCATACAATATAATATAATCAAAGATATAGGTTTAAAAATTATTTAGTGAATTACAGAATAAAGCAGTTAAATGATCTTCACTATTTATTTATTAGTTTAATTATATTTTGAGGTTGTAAAAACAATAATGTAATAAAAATGGTTAATGTAAAAAAAACTGTTAACATGATAACTTTTTCCTCTTTAATGGAAAATATATGGTTAACTTAATAACGTTTGAGTACAAATATGATTCACAGCTTTTAATAAAGCAGAGAACAGTGCCTTTTTGACTAAGCAGTCTGAGGGTACTTTCTGATAATTACAGAAATTTATGTACAGAAAAAAAAAAATTAAAAAAACGCATACCACATTCAAGTTTTAGAATTTTTCCCTGATGAGCTACAAAAGCTATGGAAGAAATAACTCATGTTTTTGATTCTGCTATATGCTGACTACCTGTGTTAAATTTGGTGCCAATATCTAAAACCAATCAAATTCTATTGTTTTTTTTTCTTCTTCAAGAAAGCATTTGTGGGTAAACAAATAGTGCCAAACTATGCTGAATTGAGTCAAAAATGGTCCAGAAAAGTCTCAATATTATTTATTGAGTAAGTTTTTACAATGAAATTAGTTGCTTTAACAATATTGGCAGTAAAAAATTATTTTTAGATGGTTTTTTTGACACGTTTCATATTACACAACTAAATATTCAACTTATATGTGATATACAAATGCGGTGGACTACTAAAAGTAGATATGACATTAAATGTCCACCAGTTTCCTGCTGTAATAAAAAAAATCCATGCCCTTTGTAAGTGCTCGATTTACTGTATTTACAAAACAAAGAAAGAATTAAATAAAAATAAAATACCAGGGTCTCAGAAGGATAGAAAAAAATTACCTAAAAAGTTAAAAGAGGCAGTGGATCAAAATTCAGAGGTGGGGTTGCTATAAACTCTGTACCCTGTCTGTGCCATGCTTGAAAGCAGATCCGGTCCAGAATCAGGCAGATAGGTCCATCATACTGGGAGGATTTCCAGGGTGTTACATTATGCTCACCATTAGCGGTGCAATTAACACATCGTCACCTGTTGGCTGTTGTCTTCTGGGAGCGATCCATTGTGCTAGGGTCAGAGAAGGGGACTGGGTGGAAACCGAATCCACCAGCTGGACCCACAGCACCACCAGCAGCAGCAGGACCAGAAGCAGAGGGAGCAGCACCTGGGAGGAGCAATGACTGGTGCTGCAGAAACAGCGGGAGCTGGGGACACACAGATAGCAGCTGTGCTACCACCTGAGCACCAGAACACAGTAGGACAGCCCTCTGATCAGCACCCTGCCTGTGTGGCCTCTTCAGAGGAAGACCTGCAGGACAGGGCTGGCATGGAGGAAGTCCCTGGCCCACTAATGGCAGAGGATAGGGTGACCAAGAGGGCAAAGGAGAGCTAACAAGCACAGGACTGCCAAGAAAAAAGAGAGAGAAAGGTATTATTTACCCATTTATACAGAAGACATTTACAGACCCTTCCAACCCTGGCCATGGAAACCAACACCATGTCCACCATTCTGAACTACCCGCTAACCATTCCTCCCCCTTATCCAACAACAACAATAACAATGAAGAATAATAACACAATACTTCAACTGTTAACATACTAAAAGTCCTGTCTTCTGTCATATCAAGTGTCACTTAGCTATTTACTGAAACAGAACTGCATTAGAAGGCTCATACAGACATAGAAACACTACAGCATGAATCCCCCTTCCTGGATCATGGACTTGTCATGGCAGAAGCGCTTGCAAGGTTTTATGGACCCTAGAGCTATGTTGTCAAGGTCTTCCAAGGCAAACAGGTCTGGGGTGACAATCCAGAAGAACATGATCCAAATAAACCCATAATGAATGGTAAAAAGGCTTAAGATTCAGTTTACCTTGGCTGGAACAGGGTTACTGGGACCCATCCCTGGAGCCAGGCCTGGGGGTGTTGTCCACACAGTGTCTTACCCGAAGGGTTGTTTGCCTGCAACAGATGATAAAATGTCAGTCCTTTCATCCACTATCACCATGTGTCCTCCTTGCCCTGGAAACCAATCTTTGTATCCTCCCTCCCTCCAGTGTTGATGGCAAAGGATACATCAATGTATACGACCGCAGAAGTCTTTTCAAATTTCTGGGTGACAAATGTGTCGTCTCCTTTCATCCACTGCCACCTCACCTCCTTGCCCCCGAAACCACAATGTAGCCAAATTTGTGTGTGGTTCAGTAGGATATTATCACACAGTGTCTCACCTGAAGGGTAGTTTGCCTGCAACAGATAATAAAGTGTCATTTTTGTGGCTCATATCCTACAGACAAATTCAGCTATTTGAAATGGGAAGCAGGTAAATATTTTGCTTGTACATGTTGCTTAAACAAACATGACTCTAAACATAAGTAAGCATGTGAATATGCATGAATGAATTTATTCAACTAACTGTTTCCAAAGGAAGTATTTATTACTGACATACTGTATTTGATATCAAATGTTACAGTTGGAAATGATTGTTTTTCAGTGTACATGAGAAAACAATATGATAATATGAAGCAACATATCCATTTCACTAATCTATGGAAATGTTTCTGATTTAGCCTAATGAACTGGCAATAAAATGTAGGCTGTCACAGCATATCATATGGTTGGTTGCATCCAAGGTGGTTGGCCGAGTTCAATTTTATTTTCCCATTCATCTCATTACTGTATAGTCCCATGGTAGCAGGTCATGTCTATATGGGATACAAGAGATGTCAGCAAGTGGTGTCTAATCCATCAGTATGATAGAGGAATTAAATCTGGCCTTATTTCTACTTCTAGAAGGAAAGTTAGAATGTCACAGTATAGCTACAATATATGATCGGAATGAGTGATCTGGTTGTTCAGAACATGGTGCACATTGGGATTCTGGAATAACAGTAAATTATTTTTGTTTACTATGAGATATTTACTTTGATATAATGCTGCTGATTTCATATTAATTATTGTCTCAACACAAATCACAATGTCAGGTTCATGTTTGTACAGGCTGCTGTGGCCTACATGCAATTGTACTTGGTAAATGGACTGCATTTATATAGCGCTTTTATCCAAAGTGCTTTACAATTGATGCCTCTCATTCGCCAGAGCAGTTAGGGGTTAGGTGTCTTGCTCAAGGACACTTCGACATGCCCAGGGCGGGGTTTAAACCGGCAACCCTCCGACTGCCAGACAAGCGGTCTTACCTCCTGAGCTATGTCGCCCACACTTCCAAGCTATTTTGCGGTATTAAAAAGGCTGTCCACATATAAGATCTGTGATTGGCCATGTTAGGGAGAGGAGCTCAGCTGTCTTGGAGGCCCTCAAAGTAGAGCTGCTGCTCCTCTGCATCATAATGGGTCAGCTGAGGTGATTCGGGCATCTGATAATGATGCCTCCTGGGAGGGGACCCAGGGGCACGGCCACCTGGGAGGAGATCCAGGGCCAGACCTAGGACATGCTGGAGAGGTTATATATATACTGGCTTGGGATCACCAGTCCTCCCAAATTTGGCCAATATTATTCAGATTTTTATTTTTTTCCCCCACCTCTCTTATGCGATTTGCTCAGAAGTCAGCACCAAGCTTCTCAGTTTCACACACACATATTTACTGTACTTGCTGTTTTTTTAACCTTCTAACTTTGTTAAGCAACCTTGGGAAAGATGCTATATAAATAAAATGTATTATTATTATTATTATTATTATTATTATTATTATTATTATTTCCACCCACTTGGTGCAAGGATTGTTCTCTCGCATGCAACAGCAGGTAAGCAGGAGAAGGAAGGAGGGATGTGTGTTTACATAGCTAATTCACTATATATTAGATTAGTAGGCAGCAGGGATTGAATTGAGGTGGGTGGGGAGGGGGGTCCCACATAGTATGGTTGTAATAAGTATAATGGCCAAAAATGATCAATTCCTTTGGCCGGCACATAGTAGCGCTTCTTATTTGGCCTGTAGGAGGAATAAATCTGCAAACCACGGCGTTCTTTATGTTGCGACGGTACTTCTACATGCATGGTCACAGTCAGATTGTTCTCTCTGCATGGACATCAGATGTTGACCAATCAAAATCCTCCTAGGCACCATAGGCATGAGCGGGTGCAAATACAGCCCTCTTACTCAGTCATCTATTTATGTAGAACTTCACATTTAGCTATATTGAATTTCGTTAGCCAGGTTTCCACCCACATCAGGATTTTGTTTAAATCTTCTTGGTTTACTTTAGTAGATTGCAAACTATCAGCTTGGCCCCCTTGTTTTGTATCATCTGCAAATTTAACTAATGTACTTTCAATGTCCCGGTCAAGGTCATTGATATAAATGAAGAAAAGCAGTGGCCCCAGCACCGATCATTGTCCCACAGTATCCTGCTCAGATCCCCCCCAAGATCTCTCCTACTACTTTTTGTGTTCTACCCTGTAGTCAGTTCCAAACTCACTCTGAAATACATCATGTAATTTCTAATGTCTTCATTTTGCTAATGGAAATCTGAGTATATAAAATCATAAGCCCATAGTCAAACCTTGGTAACTTCTTCAAAGAATACCAGATAATTTTCCAAAGTTCCAAAACTATAAGGTGGGTGAGGGTCTGTTTAGTACATAATCTTTTTTATCTTGAAAATTGATTACTGTGGATAATAAATGGGTATACCACGGTCAAATTTTTAATTATTTTTTTTATCATAAAAAATGTGCATTAGACATATGTTAGGCCAACAAAATGGTTCTTGACTCCCTCACCAAAAAGCTAAAGTAGGTGCCAAAATAGCAGTATATAAATTAAGATATTGCTACCAACTATATACACACATGCAGGTTGACGGGCTAGGTTGCAGTTTTCCCGGCCTTTCTTCTTGTTTGTAGTCTAAATCTGGCCATACTGTAGGTGGATTTGTACAAGTGAAGAGGCAATGAAGAGGCACAGACAGTGGAAGGGGAAAGCTGGTTTGTTTAGAAAACACAATGGGCCTCATTCATGAAACATGTGTACGATCACATTTGATCGTAAACTGTGTGTAAGAATGTTTCTAAGAATATTTTGGCATTCATAATTTTTATCTTAACTCATGGCTGTTTCCTTAGGCTAATCACAAGAACAAGATTACGCATAAAATTTACAAACAGTCAGCATTCATCATCTCATACACCTGGGATATGCACAAAAACAAAGGCCTGCACATGTGTCATGAATCTCATATTGGTATTTCGTAGGAACATTTTTAAGAACAAATGTAAGAATGATTTAAGAAAAGTTTTGTGAATGAGGCCCAATGTTTTTTTTTACCAATGTACTGTAGCTTTTACAGTGAACTGTTTTGTCAGCACACTGTCAAAATGGATAAATCCACCACTGGATGTTTCTGTCTTTTAAACTTTACATTGCTGTTGTTTTTGTCAATAACAATGCAGGTAAATTGGCAGAATTTCTTTAGATTAGTTTACGGAAACATTGGTGAAAGTTTAACTGTTCTTGTCATCACTTAGCCTACATCAGTCATTTGGTGCATAGTTACCCATAAACATTTTTTACACATGAATAGAGTAGTCAGTGTGTCTATATGAGCATTTTGGTCCTTATGTTGACAACGTTTCTGGAGAGAAATTATTAGAATTTACAAGACCAGTAAATTGCTTGGTGCTCCATGCAAACAATTTCCATGGTGATTGAACTTTCGTCCTACTTTGGAGGCATTTTTTGAATAGTGGTTAGCTTCAAGATGAGGCAAATTTGTCCTTAATCAGTTTTGGATGGCATGAAGCATTTTAAACTATGTTCCAATATTACCTGAATGTTTAATACGGGACAAATTTTAACGTGTCAAAATTCAAATAAGGATAAGCATGCGCGTTCCTTTCGATCCCTAAATGGGACAATTCTTTGTGACGCCACGCCTCAGTCGTCTCCACAGAAACTTTTGTCCCTGTAGCCAATGAGAAAGCCGATAACTCCGGGATAGAGGCTCTGTGCGGAACATTTGCAATATTTTATTGGTTTCCCTTGAAATATATGTTATTAAACGATATAGTATATAATCCGTTGAAGAATGTAGAGACCAAAGGCAGATCTCGCCGCTATAACCGGTCTATGATAGAACGGTTGCCGCGGTGACGGATTAACCAGAGTAGCCTTCAATATCACCATCATCAATGGCAATTACGTCTATAAAGATTTTTTTTGAAGAACAGTAAAACGGGAAATTCAATGACTGTACCAGCCAAATATACCGGCAAAGGAAAAGAAACCAAATAGGCCTAGGCTGTATCGAATTAGGACGCAACACGGAACTGAAACTGAACAGAACAGAAGCGAATTTGCCTTGACTCTAAAAATGAACTGAGCACAATTTAGAAAGGAATTAATAGAATCCGTGGCAGTTGCGTGGTGTTTGGGTGTCGTCATGTATCATTTCTCAAGAAGGATATGTTTCTGCTGGGATCACATTTATTTATGGACATGAGACGGTGTAGCCTATAGGCTACTACTCATTTAGCAACTGATTAGGTACGAAATTTAGTTAATTATAATTTTGGCCTGTACAATTTATGGTAAATACCTCATTAGTTTATAGCCTATTAATGTTTACGTTTTCCACATTAACATTGGCAATGTTCCCTTATGTAAGATAATAATAATTTAATCGAACTATCCGCAAATGCAGGTAATTTGTTCGGACTGGGTGCTTATTATTATGGTATAGCTATTATGTAGCCTATAATGTAAAGGTTCAGAGCATTCGGTTTTTCACATTGAGAAAACATATCTTTATTAAAAAACTATTGTCTTGTCTCAGATTTCATCCCACTCGAAGGCAGATGCACGAGGCAGGACAAAACAGCCACCTAGGAGAAGAAATTCGAATCTATAAATTCTTCAGCCTGTTTAATTACGTCGATGACAGGCAGTGAAAGCTGTTTTAGTGAAATACAATAGAAAAACAGAGGACGCATCTGCACGGATAACCTGACAGAACGGAAAAGCCTGAGGGAAGTGGTGGTCCTTTTAAAACCCCGTTATGCAGAGACGAGACAAAAAGGCAGTTATGCGATGAACTCAGAAGGTGAGACAGAAATCAATTCATACAAATTACGTACACATGACAAGAGTGAAGACGCTGGATCATGACATTGAGTTAATGCAACGTTTGCATATCATTTTTTATCCCAGTTGCATTTGGCATTAAGCCTCGTAAGATGATTTTTAAATCATTAATAACTAGCAAACAGGTGTCTACGGATTAATCGAATATCCAAATCACAAAAAGGTGAAGAGGACGACGTTAAGAAGCATTCCAGCACCCTGCTAAGGATAATGGAAGTAGATCGGGACATGTACCGGCAATTTCAGGACTGGTGTCTCAGGACATATGGGGATTCAGGGAAGACAAAGACCGTGACTCGTAAAAAATACGAAAGAATTGTCCAGCTCCTGAACGGGTCTGAGTCCAACTCATCAGACAATGCAAAGTTCAAATTTTGGGTAAAATCTAAAGGATTTCAGCTTGGCGTTCCAGATGATAACAGCGAAGAAAAACAAGTGCTCTACGTTCCAGTGAAAACAACGGTTAGTAAATTGATAGCGCTTTATCGAGTAAGAAAACGTGAAACTGTACCAGACTAAACCAGGCAATTCCCATTTAGGACGAGCTATCTAGAGTCTTGTGTGAACTCGTTTTCAAATGTAATTACCACATGAACGTTGGACTATGCATTTGTATTATATTATATAATATGATTAAATTACTCCAAAGGCTAGCAAAATGTAAGCGATGCATTAATTAAGAGGGGCGACAAAGCTTCCGTAAATGGATTAGCTTTTTATAGAGGAATGTCTAAATGATATTTGCTCGTTGATTCGGAAGCTAATGTTGGCTACATAATATGTTGTACTTGTGTCTTAAATGTTATAATGCAACATAACATAGTATTTTGATTATAACCAGCGTGTGGTTTTCAGTCCCACCATTGGTTTTTCTGCATGGAAATAATATTGACTCTTTAGATCCATAATGGGGACTGCAACAAAGGCGCCTTTATTACTACATTGAGTCTTTAGCGAAATAAACAAATCAACGAAGCATCTGAAATTTGTTCTTGGTCCAAAATAATTTGGTTGAAGCAGGTGTGCAATATGCATAGCCTGCCCTACAGACACCAATAACTATTGGACATGATGGCGGAAGTCAAAGATAGAATTTTAAACAAAAATCACTCACATTTTGTACACGTTTGGGTATTACATGCCGCAGATAGCAGTGTTTTTGTTCCTGTACCTGTAGGCTATTCTGTTTTCAAAAGCTGATTTGTATTAGGCATTGTCAGCATCGATTGATAGCCTACTGCTCCACCTGCAGTGTCGCGTTTGATGACCCAAATTCTCTTTGGCTCGAAAGTTTACATAATTTCCCGAGATTTGTCCAAAACCGGAGTGAGGGAACTATACGAATCTGATTACTTTTACGCTGCTTTTTTCTTTTCTTTTTTATTATTATTTTTAATAAAGCCTGACATATGGGCATTTGGGGCTTACGATTGGTCAATCAGTTAGCTGTTCAGCTAAGCTACTCATAGGTTACCAGTCCTACAGTAGCCTATGTCTAGATAACGTCCTTCCAAAAAGTGTCACACAACAGGTTGAATGGTGGAACAATTAGTTTACATTTAACTGGTTCATGATCTGCCCACAAATTATAGGCAGGGTTATTTATATGTCATCAAAACATTTTCAACGAAGGCCTGATTTAACAGTTAGTTTTTATGCATTTACTAAATTCCCAAACCATTATGCTACACTGCCATAAAAAACACAAACATCAAGCTGTATTTTGAGGACATAAGGAGCAAATACATGTATAGAAAGGAAAGATTTATGGTTTGGTGTACAATTACGTTTTAAAATAAATGCCTAAATGGAGACAGATGTTGTAAATTTGGCTGAAAACTAGATGCAGCACAATTTTCTTGTTTAAAAAAAAGTGTAACAATGCTAAATTGCATTGTCCACAGCAAATAAACAATTAAATGTGTTGCAAATGCATGGTGCTGTGAAATTTTTTGCAAATTTAAGGGTTAGAAAGTATCATCCACTAGAATTGAGGTATCATCAGAAGCTAGTGATGATATCATCAGAGTCCTTGGTAATAGCCCATTTGCCGAATATGATAATGGGGGCAGTCACACATAGATGGCCCTACAATAACGGCATATGTATAGCAATTACATAAAATCACATAACCATGTCCGAATATACACTACATGGCCAAAAGCATGTGGACACCTGACATCTCTTTCCAAAATTATGGGCATTAATATGGAGTTGATCCACCATTTGCTGCTATAACAGCCTCCACTCTTTTGGTAAGGCTGTATACTATATGTTGGAGCATTGCTGCAGGGATTTGCTTCCATTCAGCGAGAAGAGCATTAATGAGGTCTAGCACTTATTGGGCAATTCGGCCTGGCTTGCAGTTGGCTTTCCAATTGATCCCAGAGTTGTTGGATGGGGTTGAGGTCCGGGCTCTGGGCAGACCAGTCAAGTTTTTCTGCACTGATCTTGACAAAACCATTTATCTATGGATGTCACTGTGTGCCCAGGGGCATTGTCATGCAGTAACACGAAAGCGCCTTCCCCAAACTGTTGCCACAAAGTTGGAAGCACAGACCTATCTAAAATGTCATTGCATGAATATTTGCCTTCACTGCAATGAAGGGGCCTAGCCCAAACCATGAAAAAACAGCCTCAGACTATAACTGAACAGGTAATGTTGCTGCTGCTGCTGCTGATGCTTGGCTGCAGCTCTTGCTCGATTGCTTGTGTCTGACATGCAGTTCCTGTTAGTGGTGGAAAGAGCAAGAATCTGGTGGTGTTTGGAAAAGTTTGATACAGGATTGGGCTTTCAAATGGATATTTAATATTAGTTTGAGTTTTTAAAAACCCATATTTATAAGTATGGTAAGATGATTTTGCTCCTAAAATTAAAATATTTTTTGCTGTCAGGGGACAGGGGAAATTTCCACTTTTTTCCTCCGTTAAGCACATGGCTAGCAAACTAGCCAGTTAGATAATTCGGTTACCTTCTGACTGACCAGAGTTTTTGTGGTTTTTCAACCCCCAGGAGCAAAATATCATTGTAGTTAGTTAGTTTTCTTTTATTGATATGTGCTAACATTGACTGTAGTTTATTATAATCTGATTCCAGGTAAATTTTGGTTGTATTCTTCTGAGATATAAATAAAATATTTCCTACTACAGTCATTGCTATTTTGTAAAAAGCTATCTTAAATGAGTTGATTATAACCAGAGGGATTCCGGGTAGTTACTGGGTTGTTCTTTTTTGTGTTATTTATTCAACGCTTAATGTTACATAGTTAAAAGTGCCTTATTTCCCTTATAGGGGAACATGAAAAGGGCCTTGCGGTAGGTGTGTGTGTCCGGCCACCAGCTTCGTACAGTAGTGTGAACTGCTCTTTGGAAACATAAAACAAGCTTGTCAGTAATATGAGTGTTATTATGGGTGACATCAATTACCTTGCTATTAATTTGGAATTGATTGAAAAAAGTGAGGAAGAATTTTTAGATGTTATAAATGACCTTTTTTGCCAGAGTATCAGTCAATCAGCCTACACGAGGGAAATCAATTCTGGATCTGGTGCTATGTAATGATCTGGACAGAATTTGTAGCATAGAGGCAATTGAGCCACTTGGGACTAGTGATGATTCTGCAGTTAGAATCGAAGTATTATGGCAAAAGCCCTCCTCTATGGCCAGAATAAAAAAATTTAGATGAGCCAATTTTAACAAGATGCAAGACAATTTAAGTAATATTGACTGGGTGCAACTTCTTAACTGCAAGACTGTGAATGAAAAGTGGGGTAGGTTCAAAAGGGTTATTCTTGAGGCCCAATGTATTCCAAAGGTAAAGAAAAGTAAGTTGAAGTAGTTTCCCATGTGGATGAACAAAGTCATACAGGAAAGTTTGAGGAAAAAACAAAACTGCTTAAGATACAAATGACAGCACCGAGAGTAATAAGGCTGAATATTGTATACGTTTCTTTCAAATTTCTTTTTAAAGGAGTACCATGGTGATTTTCACACTTTCTCGGTTTTATGTGCTATTTGCACAAGAGGCATTGAAGAAACACAATGAGCAAAGTATTAAATATGTCCGTTCTGTATTTTTGGAGAAATATGCGTTTTAAATTCATCGTCCTATTTTCAACCGGTTGAGAAAGTTGTCATTTTGCTACGTCACGAATACAGTAAGCACTCCCATTTCCAAGCCCCGTAAAGAAATCTGACAGGACACACCGTCCTGCTGTTCAGACAATGCAAGTATTTGACTTTCCAAATGTTAGCTAGCTAGGAGGTTTGCTTTCATAAGGCAATGTTATCGATAACGTTTGTAATCGATATACTTAGATTTCAAAACGGTATTTGATAAGGTACCACATGAGACTTGTTAGTAAAACGAAGACAGTAGGAATTAGAGGATATATTTCAGAGTGGATTTGGAACTGGCTACAGGGTAGAACACAAAGAGCAGTAGTAGGAGGGATATTGACTGAACTGTTGGAAGTGGAGTCCTAGAAGGATTGGTGCTGGGACCACTGCTCTTCCTCATATATATCAATGACCTTGACAGGGACATAGAAAGTACATAAGTCAAATTTGCAGATGATACAAAGCTGGGAGGCCCAGCTAATAGATTGTAACCTACTAAAGTAATCCAAAAAATTGAAATAAAATCCGGAAGTTGGCAGAAACCTGGAAATGAAATTTAATATAGCCAAATGTAAAGTTCTGCATGTGGGAAATAAAAACATTAGGCAGGACTACTTTAAGGGAGGAACAAAATTGGATCTGCTCAACATGAAAAATATTTGGCAGTAATGGTTGATCAAAGCCTTTCAGGTTCTAGGCACTGTGCTGTAGCACTAAAAAAATGGATGCTGTGATATATAGCCAAAAGTATTCACTATACATCCAAGGAAGTTATACCTATCATATACCATACATTTGTTAGACCACACTTGGAGTATTGTGTGCTGTTCTGGGGACCATACTACAAGAAAGATAGAGAATCTCTGGAAAAGGTTCAAAGAAGAGCAACCAAATTGATTCCTGGCATGAAAGAGAAGAGCTATGAGGAAAGACTTACGATGCTTAAGTTGGTCATAGCTATGTCTGATATTGTGTTATTATATATACGATATTTACACTTGTTGCACCATCTAAAAATATGACTAGGCGCAGCTAAGTCCAGCATAGACAATGCGTGTTCATGTTCACATATTGTATCGCGCGAATGCTGCAAGGTTCTGCACGTTGCTTGGCTACAATACTACTACTGCTTGATTTGTTCACATTAATCATATCCCCGAAAGTATTCTGAAGAGTTCCATTAGCATAAAATCTTATGAAATGTTTCAACACTATTCCGGTCAGAAACATGCTCTTATTGTGGTGAGAGCTCATCAGTCAATGCAAACAGCTCAACCCTGCTGAAACGAAAGCATTCAATCAACTCATATATTGATAGGAATTGTCTTGTAATATTCTCTTGCTTCTGAAAGCATTCTGGTTGTGCAAACTATACATGAGATGTGCTGTATTCAGAGGTTGTTGTTTTTCATTTTTAATTTCTTCTGTCATCAACTGTAGAGATCTTCCTTGGTGTACTAGGCCCTTTGTGATTACTGAACTCACCAGTGCACTCTTTCTTCTTAATGAGGCTCCAAACTGTACATTTTGGCAAGCCTAAGGTATGACTTCCTCGACTTTCATTGGCACAACTCATGTTTTATTGGCAGGTCCTCATGTTGACAAACACAAATAAAATACTCCAAATTAATCAAAATAGGTGGACTAATCAGGAACATCTGTTCTGAAACATTATGACGTCCTGAAGTGGAAAATACCATGAAATAAAAGCAGAGACTGTGCACTTCAACCACATGCGAATTGTTTGATTACAAATCTAAAATTGTGTAGTACAGAGCCATCCATCCATTATCTATACCCGCTTATCCTGGGCAGGGTTGCATGGGGTGCTGGAGCCTATGCCAGTGTGCACTGGGTGAGAGGCAGGAATACACTCTGGACAGGCCACCATTCTATCACAGGGCACACACACCATTCAGTCGCACTCATACCTATGGGCAATTTAGGGTCTCCAATTAGCCTACCTGCATGTCTTTGGACTGTGGGAGGAAACCGGAGTACCCGGAGGAAACCCACGCGGACATGGGGAGAACATGCAAACTCCACACAGAAAGGCCCAAGCTGAGATTTGAACCCACAACCTTTTTGCTGTGAGGCAACAGTGGTAACCACTGTAGAGCCAAATAAATAAAAAGTGTGTCTCTATCCCGAACATTATGGAGCTCATTGTATATACCTGCTATACCCACTGCTACTTCTGTTCTGGCCTTTCTTTACATGATTTCTCCACAATTTCAATTTGTGTTCAATTTCAGTAGTTTAATTTCTATAGTATTTAATTTAGTGCTCACCTTTATTTTATTAGCAAACAATAAAGAAATTTACATTGATAAGATACAGTTGCTTTTGTTTTTATATCACTTTAAAGCATAGGTCAGTATAACTCAGTCATATTTTAGCAGTTCTTCCATAATTCATAAAAACCCCATAAAAGTTGTTAGTCTTGTTGAGGGCTTTAACAATAACTCAGGCACATGACATGGCATTGATTGGCCCTCATGGTGGCTCTATATAACAATGTCATTATTTATTTCATTTTATACATATTTTAAAAGTCTATTCAATCATACTATAACCTGTATGAATATTTAACCTGTAACCCATTAGAATAAGATCTGACCATTGGTATCCATGTTTTAATGGTTCCCGTTTGCCATCAGAGGGCAGCAAAGAACTCATCTAGTGGTTGTTCTGAATCTTCTGGATTATATAATTATTGTCTTCAACTATTCCTTATTTGGCTGTGTATTTAATTTGTCCCAGTTCTTCCCTTCCTATGGAGTCTCCAGCCTTGTGTTTGCTTGCCTGTGGTTGCTAGTACAGGTTGTCATTTGTTTTTCCAATTTCAGTCCTTTTGTAGTTTTCCTTGTGTCCATGCTTATTTTTGTACCTATTTTTATTTCAGTAGCTGCACTTATTTTTGTTTATTAAGACACCACTTTACTATTTATCCTGCATCCTGTGCTTGTTCTCTCTGCATTTTGGTCCACATCTTGGTCGTCATGTACCTCATCATTCTGCACAATTTTGCTAATTACATCCAGAATACTGCTTTTTAAGTAAATCTCCCGTCAACATTTGTATTGGCATTCACATTTCATTGACGTATACTTTGAATGCTTATCTTACTCAATAATGAAATGGACGATAGCTGTGCTAAGTGCTGTCATGCGTCAAGGGGAGCACTGTCGAGCTGCCTGGCAAATGTTTAACTTTTTGTGCAGCTCAACCAAACAGAAATTAACATTTGAGAACACTGTGTGCAGAGAAATGTACCTTTAATCTACACACTTATCCTATTTCACACCATCCATCGTTGCTGGATTATTCAACAAAGAAACATGTTACACTGAATATGTGGAGTCATCTCACATTGATATCCATAATTCCTAAGAGAACAGATTGACCAGTGATTCAGCTCCCCTAGAATTGAAGTTATGCTACAAGTATTTATCATTCCCACATTCTGTGTGTAGCATTTTTCTGCAGTGTTGTTGTGTCAGAGTTGTTTCATGGCATAGGCTCAGTTACAAGGTGGCAAAAATGCTACTTTATGCTACCATAAACCTGATTGCTTGATTTGTACTACCATGAACCACAAAATCTGTTTAATTTCTTCAGAATATCAGGAGGCATTCTTAAACACCATATGTGCTACGGTAAATGAGCATAGTTGAACCACACCCAGAACCAACCTCAACCAAAACAGGGCCCTGCCCTGCTTGCAGTTGACATGCTTCCTTGCCACAGCGGATCTTCCTGTATGAGGGCTCCTGCTCATACAGTTTCAGCATTGCAGCAGCATGTGCCATGCTGCCCTGTCCTGTGGGGCCTGCAGAGACTACTGTGCCTGTCTGTCATGTGGTTGCCTCTAACCTTACCCAGAGGGTCTTCCAAATACCACTGCAGCTGCAATAGGAAGGGGCTGCATTTTCACTCGTTTTCATTAGGCCTGTTATAAATGCATAATTTGATGTGCCTTTAGGGAGGATTAAGGACTTTTTGAGGGATTAGAATGGACACAGACATGCTGTATAATTGTTGTTAATGGTTTATTTTTCACTGCTGCCCAGCTTGTTCTTTAGCACCTGCAGGGGTAAGTTTTTGGTTTCTTTTTATGTGCAATACACAAATAAAGGAATAAAATAGCCAATTCTTCATCCTGTTTTGATGTGTCCTGCATAATCATCACCCTCTACTTAGGCATTAAAAGTAGCAGTGTACAGTAAATGAACCGCAAGATATTGCAGTGCAGAGTGTGCGTGACAGATCAAGTGTTGCCCGAGGCGGCCGCTTACCCTCTCCTTGGGACTGTGTGGTTGCTCTGGAGCAAGGGGCTGGGAATTCTATCTGGGTTGCCATGGAGACAATTTATTATGCTTGCCTGTGGTCGGTGTTCCATACCAACAGCTTCACAAGTAAAAAGGGGGGGGGGGGGGGGGGCACAAAAGAGGATTACAGGCTGTGTAGCAACACCATACACATTAGGTTGAAAATGTTGTAATTATTCCGCAATTCTTGCTCACTCTGATTATACACAGTTAAATAGCCAATGCAAATCATTAGAGAAAGCGGACAATGTTTACTGACTGTTTTCCAGAATACCGCTGCAATAAACTAGAGCAGCTGGTAAATATATGTTGAGAACAATGGTGTCACAGCACAGGCAGAATAATGATGTATTAAAACATGAATGTTAATATTTTTAAATATTCAAGAGTAACAGAACAGCTTACTGAATATTAATGTCTTCAATTGAAAAGGAAAGCATGGTTCAGCCAATCGGCTCAGAAATTTCAGAATGCTGTCCGGAATTCTGACCCATAACAAGTTTGCAGTCTATAGAAAATCTCCCACTTGATTCTATACCAGGCTTGACCAACGGGTTAAGGAAATGGCCATATGTTTTCTAGTCAATTTCAAATTAGTATTCTGGAGGAAAATATTTCCAGTTAAACATGTAAGGTCAAATGCTACTTGTCAGTAATTATAAATTCGATTGATGTTTATGCACAGGTATTCACATCAATGTCAATACATGAAAGAGGAGACAGAAAAGAAACTGACTATGATCACATTTAACTACACCTTTCAGAGACTTTAACTTTCTCTTCCTTAAAAACAGAATAGACTGTGAAGGTTGCAAATTTATGTACATGTTCCTGCTGTGGACAGCTTGATTTATTTATTCATTTTTTGCCTACATTCAGGAAATATCCACACGTTGTGTTTTTAGTTAAGATGAGGCTATAGGATTCAAAGGTATTTGCATATTGCCTTCATCAGTGTACAGTAGTTCGCTGAAGGCTTATTTATATGCTTACTCCAATAGTGTTAATGAGTAGTTTAGTCATGGCAGCAACCAAAAAGTAATTGGATTCTACTCTTCTTGCATCCTTTGGGCAAAAAAAACAAACAAAAAAAAAACAGTGGTGTGTTAATCTGTTGCCTTCTTCAGTGAAGACTGCCTCAGCATATAGAACCATTTCTTACGACACAACAACATACAATAGCCCTACAGACGAGCACATCACTTGCTGTAGCATAACAAAGGAAGGGAGAGTATTGTAATGTAGTCTAACACAATGAAGGTCCAACTTGGGTGGCTGATTACAGGAATGAAAATAAGATAAGTCTGATCCAAATGACAGGTGGTGCTGGTGTGGTTGAGGGCGAGTGCTCTGCTCTGTGACGTCTGGTTTTTCACTAGCTATATAAATGTACATTCCTTTTTATTTTACAGGATGGTGTAGGGATGGATGAAAAAGTGTCCTTGAGACAAGTTGCTGTGGTGGAGGATTTCTTTGACATCATTTACTCCATGCATGTTGAGCGCGGAACCAATGGGGAGAAAATACGGAAACACGCAGGGCAGAAAAGAACATACAAAGCGGTGAGTAGCCTGTACTGGTTCAGGATAACAGGTAACACACTTACTGAATTTGGTCATGTGGTTGAGTTCCAGCTTATGGGACCCTAGAATATATTGCATTATGCCAGATTGTGACCAGTGCAATTGCATTTAATGACACGGTTTGTGCACAGCTACTGTACAAAAGCAGGATGTACAATCAGTTGCAAAACAAGCCTCACAGTTTCAATATTCAATTTCCTTGTTAATTGATTCAGCCTAAGCTACTGGTGCACCCATTTGTCAGAATAAATTAGCATTTTAATAGAAGAATTTTCAGAGAGGCAAATTGCTGAGCTGAAAATTTATCTCAGATTCTCTGAGGGAGGAGAACGCTGTAAACACTCAGGAAAGGAGCCGTTGTTCTTAAAATGCAGGTTAAACATACATTTTCCGAATAAAAGACAAAGATAGATGTAAATACTAATACTAATAATTACCTAATAATTTTGTGTTTAAAACATTTGCATTGCTTAACTAGCAACAACAGGCCTTAGCTAGCAACATGTGCAGCGAACATAATTTACCGGAGTTCTTGGTAGAAACAATGGACAAAACGCGACCAAATTGCTCTCTCAGGTCAAAAATAAGGTCACTAATAAAAGAGTTTCTTATTAGTAAGGAATAAAATGACTTAACCAAAGTTTCATGTTTTTAACGATTATTTATTTTTAGGTTTACCCACGTTTTCTTGTCCAGGTTTATTCACACTGGACTAGTCATTTTTCTGTCTTTGTGCTTAATCAGAGAGCGGATGTATATAACATATTTAGAGTATATAACAGGCCTTAGTATATCTGGCCCTTGGTGGCTAATGAAAAATGGAAATATCCTCTGGGATATAAGCATAAAATGCATGGCCCTGGCTATCCAGTTCCAGCATCTCAGAAATTCAAATAATTTAATGATAAATTTACTACTACTACTACCACTACTACTAGTACTAGTACTACCACTACCACTATGACCACCACCACTACTTAGTGGTAGTTCAAATGGCCAATAAACTATTTTACTGCCAACAGGGCACTTGATGACTCTATGTTTAACCTTTAAAAGATCATACCCTTTTCCCTGTTTGTGGGGAATTCTTTGAAGGGCCTTTTTATTTTCTTTTGTTTTTAATACCCTACCATGGAATTGAAACCGTATGCAATGTCTTTTTCTAGATTTCAGAGACCTATGCATTTCTACCACGAGAAGCAGTTACAAGGTTTTTGATGAGCTGTTCTGAATGCCAGAAGAGAATGCATTTGAGCCAAGAAGGTGGAGAACATAAAGGTGAGTTTCCAAGATCAGTGTACATTTATTTACAATGAAAATATTTTTGTTGAATAATGATTTACCCTGAAGCCTTGTGCCAATTGTCAAAAATCATCTGAATCTATAGCTGTTAGGACCTGGTTTAAAATTGGAAAAATTTGTTTTGGTTTTTATACGAAATGACCGAACTGTGGTGTCGGTTAGCCCATCATAACATCCATAGTGTTATTAACATTATTTTCAATGCCTTCATCAAATGTTAAAAATTGCATTTATTTCCAAGAGTGGAGCTGTCTTTGAATTCAGTCTTTAAAAATGTTTATAGTAATCCAACTGAATGTTAAGTTACTAGAAGTATTCCCGGTTCCCTTACTAAAGAGACACTCTACAGCAGGGGTGCCCAATACGTCTATTGCGATCGACCAATCGATCACAGAGGACATGCTGGTATATCATGTGTTATTTAAAAAAAAAATACATCACTTAAAATGCTAATTCTTCCAGTTTTCATCCCTCTTTTGTATGGCTTCTGCCTGACAGACAGCTATACTTGATTGATGTGAAATGTGGCCAATCTGCTGCTGTTGAGAACTTTGTGACATTCATGATATAGATACAATTGTGCACTCAAGATTTCACAGTATGGTCACGTAAATGTCCAATATTACGTGATAGCAGCACGATAACTTTACCAGTGCATTTTATATGGGGCAGGGCAGTTGTGGTGACATGATAAATCTGGTCCATTTAAGGCAGGGAATTTCGCTGTCTATCCGATGGATAATGGTGTGAATCTAAACCTGGGAATTTGTCCAGACATGACACTGGTCTAATGATTTTACTTGAATGCCCATACAGGTTTCTATACAATCTGGCTTATATTTTTTTACGTGATAGTAACTGATAATGCGAATGGCACGGGGCAATCGTGGTGATGATGTGATATGGTCCATTTTAGGTTTCACTTTCAATATCCAATGGATAATGGTGTTTTTAATCTAGACTGGGATTTTTCCTTGTTCAGATATGATGCTGGTCTACCACTTAATGCAGGTAGCCTACAACTGTACAGTACATGATTTTGGAAATACGAATATACACAAGCTTATACACAAGTTTTTCTGCGGGAAATGTGAAGGGTGGGGAGTTGATTTGATTGACCTCAAGGAAGACGAGAGGGAGAAATGCATGCTGCTGCATGAAAGGACATTGATTGAAGGGGAACGAAAAATTTAAAGACATTTGATTGACATACACAAACGCTGATACTCAATGACGTAAAATCACAATTAAAATATTCCAGGAAGTGTAGGAAAAAAAGATTTGGAGTGAAAATACACAAGTATTAGAATTAAATTATTTTTTTGAATATGTACTTTTAGACCAGTGGCGGACTGGGAACAAAAATCACAGGCCAAATATTTGTCTCAATTAACACACCAAAATAATGAACGTCAATTAACGTCACCTAATATCATGTGTATTAAAAAACAGCAGCAAATATTGGGACTGTTGACAAATGCTATCAATTATTTATAATCAGATTACTGTAAAATTTCTGAAATCCTATGGGGCATTTTGTAAGGGTCAATAAGGTGCAGGTTTTAAGTTATTAGCTTATATACTGAATATAAAGACTATTTATTTAAGAACAATGTCATAAGACTATTTTATAGTATTGTAACATTCTGTCGTTTCAGAAAATGGAAAGCAACCTACTTTAGTCACCAGCATAATTGACTACAACATGCCAATTACCATGGCCTACATGAAGCACATGAAGCTGCAGCTGTTGAATTCCCATAATGATGAGGTAAAGATCTTGAAGTTTGATTAAGGGGCCTGCTACCCTAGGCCCCCTGCTGTTGTTGTTTGTATTTTTTCCTAACACTTACAAAAAGTGTAACACAATTGGTGCTTTGTTGAAAATTAAAACTTTGTTGGATTCGGGGGACATGGCAGTAGGCCATACACCAAGGACAAAATTTATTTGACTCTTTGGTGACTTATCATAGCTGGTACATTGTATGATGTTAAAAATGAGAGCTGTGCAGGCCACATACTACTCATTTTCTTATGAGTAATTGTTACTCATTAATACGACAGCACACATCTAAAAGGTGAGTACCAGCACTCAATAAGTATTCTCCAGTATAGGTTTTATTTAAAGAAAAGGTATTCAGGTAAAAGTAGCCCTGCTAAAAATTACTTGAATAAAGCCTTGATCACCCTGACACAAAGTCTATGGTCAAATTAAGTGAATATTACAAAATGCCCCCTACTATTTCTACTATAACACCAAATGGGGGGCAGTTCACAGTAGCAGTTTCTGAGAGCCCAGCTGTTTTTGATGCTTCCAATGACTTCCACTCAAATTTAAATGACAAAAACTGTGTGGAAGGTTGTTAGTAGTAATACCAGTTTAGTTAAATGTAAATTTTAATAGCTGTGTCTCCCTCACTAGATAAGTAGTTAATGCTAGCTAGCCTGCACCAACATTGGCACTTCTGGTATAAGACCGGACACCCATGCACTTGACAAATAACCAACAAACAAAGTCAGATTGTTGTAATTGCATACAATCATATTCTGTGTTAAGATGCATAATAATAATTTTTTTTAAAAGGCAAGTAAAAATGTTGTTCTTACTTATGTGAATTGGCCAGCCTGTCAGTACCACCATGTTGACTACTTGATGTAGAGCCTCAGCACAGTTATTCCACATATCTTGCAAAGCTCCCTAAATTTCATACTTCTGTGTGGTCAGGATCATGGAACAACACTGCCCACTCCAACTATCAATACAGTACAAAAAAATGTTATTTTTAAAAAATTGTGTCATGACATGACACAATCCAGCAAGAACAGAACTTTTTACAGAATACTGGTGATGAGAGAAAATGAGGGAATGGAAACAAAGGTGTTAAGCCAGGCAAGAAGAAAAGTATGGTTGATATCATTGACAGTCCCCTCATAGGAGATTTGATATGGATGTTCTCCAAATCAATGTGAACACATTTCAATACATTATCGGACAAAAATACCACGTTTGTCTCATTTTTGTTGCTTATCTAAACAACACATCAACATAATAAAGAAATAAGTATGTGATTCTGAGAAATCAATTTGCAATATTTGCAGTTCTACAGCCAGTTTGAAATGAAATATTTTAGTAACTTCATGTGCAGATACACAGTCTACAATGTTAGGGTCGAATACCTTGATTTGAATTCTGTTTGAATACTGCAAGCATGGACTTAAATGTTTTCCATAAACAGTTTGTCTCTGTGTTGATCTTTTTAAAAACATGCGTCTGACGCTTGAGAAGCCATAACACAAAGCCTATAAATAGCTCAACATTTATTGTAGGCATGGGGTAGGTTATGTATGAACAAGGGTGTAGGGCTGTATCTCGGTGATACAGCTCGGCGCAAAGTAGCAGTAACCCAAACACAAGTGTCTTTACTAGTTTCAGACCAATGCAGTTGTCATTTTCCAATCTAGCACCCATGTTGTTTCAACAGTAAATGAAAATGAGGGTGGCACCCTCTGAAACCCCACAAACAAATATTCTTCATTTACCTTAGAAATAACTTAGAAATTCACTTAGAAACAATCAAACTTCTTGGTTTTAACCTTGCTGTGAGCTCTGACCAGTGCTCAGCTGCCAAGCTGCAGTAAGGCAGGCCTGTAAGTAGTATGTAGGCTTCTGTAATTTGCTGTGGCTGCATGAAATTAGGCAGAGCCTCCCAGCACCCCTTTTATTAGTAATCAAAGTTTATTGGAATTTCACAGGGAAGTGGAAGGGAGGGAAAGGAGGGAACTCATGTCTTTCACCAACAGTCTCACCCTCAGATACACACACACACATACACACACGTACGCGAGCAGACAGTACTTTCTCTACAATATCAATTGATTTTACAGTTGACTGTGCAGACTTCTCACCTTAGACCTCACCCCACTGGTCGAGCTCATAGCGTCGAAGAGGTACACAAACAGTGTGAGCCTACAAGGAGGAAAATTTAATTAAAAAGGAATTATTTACAAAAATATAAAATCAAATCAACGATTTACAAAAAAATAATGCCCTTTTATCACAATCACAGTGCAGTGTCCTTTATGCAAGAATTTGCTGATAAACAAGCAAAGCTCCGATAAACATAAATAATATATGATTTTGGAAAATCCCTCCCATTGATTCCCAATAATTTGCACTTTGAGCTCCCCCTCTTGGTCATTCTGAGTGGCACATCTTCCCTTTAGAGGATTATTATTGTGTCATCCACTGCAGTGATCTTCTGTGGTCAACCAGGTTGTTTGCTATTGCTGACCTCACCAGTGTGTTCTTGCTTCTTAATGTATGGAACAGGTACATTGATTTTGACACACGCAGTGTTTTGGGTATGTCTATAATCGATTTATTCAGAATTTTCAGCCTCATGATGACCTGCTTTTCTGCAGTTGACACTTCTTTGGTCCTCATGTTGAGAGACAATGCCAAAATGCTCCAAATGCAAGTGCCTTGGAATCAATACTAGGTCTTTTGTTAGCTTTCTTGTGGATGAACTAATGATGCAACAACACATAGTTAGCCAAGAAACAGTTGAGCAGCCAACTGTCCAATTACTTTTAGCTATAATTCCTTCAGGGATTATGCAATATGCATGTAAATATCCTCAAATTAAAGCTGACAGCCTGCACATATTCATTGTTTCATTTCAAATCCAATGTGCTGGAGTACAGAGGCAAAACACAAATTCTGTCACTGTTCAGATACTTACGGGCCACAATCGGATATCACTCCCAGCGATCACAGAGCAGAAAGGATTTTTAAAGCATAATAAAGTATTTTGTAGTTCAAGGTTTTATGTAGAAGAAGATGGGGTAGATTATAAAATGGCCAATTTCTATTTGAATTAAATGGGGTTTGTAGTAGAAGGTGAGAGTGAAAATAAGAAACTAGATGCCGAATTTAACCTTAGCTGTCACGCTAGCACAATAGCTTTCTGTCTAGCCACTGCTGTACAGTACAGTGAGGTTACAATGCTACCTAGTGATCCCCTGTCTTACCCAGTCATGCATAGGTAACTGTTAATATGTTAATAAGGTCCTGGGGCTTATAGCTTATAGTAATTTTAACAAACTACTGTTATTATACTATTCATTGCAATATGATTTATTTCGAAATATATTTTACACCTCTTGAAGTACAGATGCAATGATTTATGCATATTTCTGTGTAAGTAAAAACTATCCATTATCTATACCAGCTTATCCTGGGCACGGTCGCAGGGAAGTAAAAACTATGCAAAAATAAAAATAAAGACATTATACTCTGCAACTTCACAATCTCCCAGAATGCATTTCTGTCTTGCATGTGGCAACATTAAAGCCATACATTGCAGTCTGGGAAAATGTGGCAGTTAGGAAAAGAAAATAATTGATCACTCTTCTCTTGGAAAAATGCAAAAAAGATGGGCAGCCATCAAAGTGAACAAGCTCAACAACACCATTGTAATAGTTCGATGAATAATCATCCTTTGAATAAGTTTAGGATTTGGATTTTCCATGTTAGCTTATAACGGTGAGCCACACACCACAGCAAAAATTTTTTTTTGTCTGTGCAGAATAGTTAATACAATTCTGAAGTTGAAACAGAATCAACATTTCACATTTAATTTCAGCAAATATACTTTCATATTCGATTTCACTTCCAAATAAGAGGTTTAGATAAACAAGACTTATTTGAAATAAATTAAACTTGTATCTTGATATACCCCATAGATGCCGTTGAGAAGCTACTGACATGGAGAAAAAAAACTCTAAAAACCTTGACAGTGAAGCAGGTGCGTAAAATACTATCAGAACAGATAGGAATGATGGCTAATATTACGAAAATGACCCAGGTTGAAAAAAACAGAACAAAAACAAACAAAAAAAATTATCCTACAAGTACAGGAAATAATGAAATTAAATACATAGACATGGTATTTAGGATCTATAAGTTAATATGCATCTTATCATAAAGAAACAATGATAAAACTGGGCAAAATAAGTGAGACTCCCAAAGCAATGTTTTCAATCTCCCACCCTCTCACTCACTGTTCATATTTGAATCTAATGAACTCCCCCCCCCCCCCCATTTTTTTTCCTGCCCGCTTCCTCACTGTTGCCTCTTCAGCAAGCCCATTCCCAGTGAAAAATGCAGAACCATATAAGAACCTTGCCCCTAGACGTTTCATGAGCGAGCATTGTTTTCTTAGAAGGTTTTGATTTCTGTATAATTGGCTTTAAACAGCATGTTCTTTCTGGCCAGGCTTCCATTGCTGAGCAAGCAGATTCTTCTGATCACACCCTCATTTCTGAGCAAACATCTATTTCTCAGCAAACCTCTATTTCTCAGAATAGTCCTAATTCCAAGCAAGACACTTTTTTGGAGTTTTTTTAGCCTTAAATTCATCAAACATATCTACATTAGTAAAATGTAACAACAATTAACTTCCTGATACAAATTTGTGTTCATGTGTTTCTTATGCTTTGTGGGATGCTGATTGAAAAACAAGAACAGAACAATATGAACATGCTCATTTCTTATTTGGAAAGAAATTTAAAAAATGTGTGAAAATATTGGATGGCTCTGCACTGTAGCAGAGCATACAGCAGAGGGAGCCCTGTGGTACACTCTAGTGTGGGAGCGTACTGTTGGCAATATTTAATTTGTTAGCAACTTCCTCATTCATGTATTTAACACCTTTGGATGAAACAAGGAGTGTATATTTGTTCAAGAACATAGGCAAATGTGGTTAGACCAGGAATGTATCAGTTTAAATGTATCATTTGTGACCAATTTTAGCAGCTGGATATGGTTTTTATGGCATAATGGTGTCAAACATGGACATGTATATATGCTTACGGTAAATCTGCAGATGATATAAGATAGCTTGTGGTTATTTTTATCTTTTATGAAAAGAAAAAATAAATGTCTGCAAAGTTCCATGGCAACATGCTGATGAGACAATCAAGCTTGTGATTCTCACTTCACCACTGGCATATTTTTTTTAGGACAGCTCTGTAGATAGCCATGAATTTGACATGAGTGACTCTACAAGGATGTCAGCGATGAACTCTGACCTGGGCTCCAATGGGGAGGACAGGATGAACAGTCCACAGACTCGGCAGTTGCATAAGGATGGTAAGCAGGAAGTAATCCTTTTTAGTACAGAGATACTCCTACCAGGGGTAGAACAAAACACAACCATGTTTTATCATAACTTTGACATGTCCTCTTCATGACATGGATGGCCGTATATTTTACAATTGTTCTATTGATATAGTTGCAATCTTGGGTCTCAGTGGGGTCTGGATGCTGTTGGTGTGGAAATCGATGCTATAATGCTGGATCAGCCTGATGCTGCTGGGCTTCATTCTTGGCGGTAGAAGGTAGCAAAGAAAACACAGCCTTCCTGGTGTTAACCACATGAGAATTATTTAATTACAAATCTAAAATTGTGGAGTACAGAGCCAAATCAAGAAAAAAATAACATTTTTTGTCCCAAACACTATGGAGCTCACAATATAAAAACAAGTGAACAGTCCTCAGCTACCCCTAGACTGGGTTCTAGGAAGATGCATTGGCAGCATGTATGTCCCAAGGGTATTAATACCAACTGGAAAGAGCATGAAATTGCCATGGAGACAGGAGTCCCTTGGATTCCACTGCAGGGCGCAGTAGCAGTGAAAGCAGCATCACAAGACTGATCGCTTTAGTGATGTTGCATCTTTACTTGCAAGCTAGATAAATAATTACAAATGTTTCAGGACAAAATTGTTTAAGTTTACACCTGAGCTTACAGAACATCTGGGGAAAGCCACATACATTTTGAAATGGGAATCACCAGAAAGCAGGCAGCCTCATTAGATATCACAGAGATAAACAACACTACTAACCATCTCTGAGCCTGTCAGATAATGTACTGGCAGTAGGAAAACCAGGGCATTGATCCTTGTTCCTATTTTGTGTTCTTTGTAGTTCTTCAGCCTCAATGGGCTGTTTCCATGGCAACCACCACCTCCTTGTTTCATATAGGGAAGATTAGTTCTTATTGTGTAACAAGGAGAATTTAAAGGAAGTTAGGCTAATCCCTGAGTGCACTTCCAGAGGAAGGTTGAACAGTGCCAGCGGAGTGCTGTGGCTGTACTGATTGTAGTGGCCTGCCACAGACAGTGTCAGCTTCAGCTGAATGGATAATTGCATGAGTTGCTGCTCTTCTCCTTTCTGAGGACCACCTTGTCCTCTTCCGTTACCGAACATCCAATAAGACCAACATGAAAAGTTAGAGAAGTTTAACTGCTTTAACCAGACCCTAATACAGCATTGTCAGCATTGGGTCAAGGTAGCTTTGTAGGATTGTACTTTTTCTGGTTCCGCAGTACAATTGGGAAAATTCAGAGAGATTAGCCTTTTGCAAATGTATGAATGACTATTTATATTGTTTCACTTGAATTGTGAATTGCATATATTGGGAATTATTAAGTATATGTTGTAAAAAAAAAACATAACCCTGCTTTTCAAATGTGTTTTTTGGACAATAATTTACCAGTTGCTTGGTAATGTGGCTTGGCAACCATGTTGTGGTAAATAGGAGTTCTTTCAGTTAAAAGCTGTTTCTCGAAAGTCGGCACTTGTGTAGCCTTAAAACTTGCAGATAAGGTCAGCATATCATCTAATTCTATTAAAAAGTAGCACAAACAATACCTACAAAGGGATTCTAAACATGGCAACTGCAATTTCTAGTGTAGATCTTTATTTGTGATTTTTTGCATGAATCAAATCCCATGTTTTGTGGCCACTGTCCTGACCACCTCAGTTACATATGCATGAATGCTGACTTAAAACTAGATGCTGAAAGCTCTTATACCAGCATTAAGGAAGCAATTGAAGACACCTGACTAAGCAGAAACACCTGTGACGCCATTTGTCCCCAACATTATGATAGCCTGAAATGGGGGACTATTAAAAAGTGCTGTAATTTCACCATGGTGAAACCGAAATGTATAAAAGCACCCTTTGTCACAAACTGAGCTGTGCCGGAAGAGACGCCTAGCTAAACACTGTGCACAAATTTGTTAGGCAGTCTTAACATCTTGCCGGCATAGATTGTAAAACGTGTTTGTGTTACTGAGTGTTTGGGGAAGGAGTGCGTGGGATACGCTACCTGCATGTATGCAGACATATATTTTTTACATTACGTAATTAGGCTATATTAAGCTGTGCATTAAATTGTTTTAACGCTTTTGTTTTAATGAGGGAAAAATACGAAACTTACGCTTACGCTTGGATCAGCTGGAAACTAGAAAACGAAGTGCGACCAGTACCAAACGGGGATTTGAGTTTGCCAGGAGGCGCAACCACTTATTAGAATGAAATAGGAGGATTTGCATCCTAATGTTTCGTATAGCTGGTGAAGTGAAATACCGTCTTATTTTCTGTTATGTGTTTATTGTTTTGTTTAATGTATAATATAGTAGTGTTGTATGTTCTGTTAAAATTGTTGCGTTTGTACTTTTACGTCCTTTATGTATTAATTTATTAAATGGGTTGTTGGTTTGTCTGGAGGGAGGGGCTACAGCTATTTAAGGGCTTGGTAGAGCCCTTCATGGGAATAGCACCTGCTGTAAATAAACCACTGGTGCTCCTCAACTGAGTCTTTGTTGTTTTTAAAAAGCCACCAGCTGCCGGTGCACCCTAATACTCTTAAATAAAAACTGAGAATGTGTGCTTTAATTGTTTTATTTCAAATCTAAAATTGTGGAGTACAGAGCCAAATCAAGAAAAAATGTCTTTGTCCTAAACATTAGGTCTTTGACTTTCAGCAAGTGCCCCACAGACATGTCATTAATAAAAACCTTAACCCTTGGTTTTGGTTATTTATATTTTTTATTTTTTATTTATAGATTTATTATGTTTTATACAAATCTTACATTTTCTGAAAACAATGAAATTATAACATACAATGTCTAATATCAGTAATAATATTTTGCTCTGTTGTTTGCACAGTTGTGCATACCTTCTGTCTGGAAAAAATTTAAAGAAAATCATGTTTGATTTCTTTAACAGATGACTCCATAGTTGACACAATCACTGGCAGTGAAAGCATGACTTGCATCCCAGCAATGGAAAAAGCAGACCACTGTCAGGAACATCCTAACAACAACTGCAGACCAGCGATGGACCAGCACAAGCAGCCTTTGAGTCACCATGACTGCCCCTTAGTGGCCACATGCTATACAGATGGCCATATTGCCAATGGAAGCAGCAAATTTAAGGTTATTTCTGTCGATGGCCAGGAGAATAAGACAACAGAAAATGGTAGTAAGGTAAGAGGCAAATCTGCTACCACAACACTTATATAATCAGGCTCATTTTAAAATGGAGAAATTACAAGTAATTTTATCTTTTTGACCTGCTTTGAGTAATCAGCATGGCCTAACAGATTGTGTGCAAGAGACAGTGGAGCAGTTAGTAGTGCTGTGCGTGCAGTTCATGGTCAGATATAGTAGTGCTCAGGTAATCAAAGTCTGAAATAAACAATGATTGGGACTAATCTGTCAGAGACAAAAAACAGAATTGAGTAGAATTGACTCAAATGTCATCCCAGACTTGACAGATGCATTTTTGAGTTCAAATTTTAAATAGGCATATAAGAAATTGTGGAGAAATTTCCACAAACAACTTTGGCAGAAATACATGTTGCAGGCTGCTGACTTACATAAAGAAAATATAATTTCAGTTGAGTCAGATGGCACACACATATATATTATTTTAACACTGCTGCTGGATTCCAGAATCTGGCAGGTTCTGTTCTTTCAAACAAATTCATTACAAATTATTGGCAAATGAATAAGGCACTGCATGGTCGGACACTCAGGGATTCTGGGACAGAGGCAAAAAACTTGTTCAAAATTTTGTGCAGATGGTGAAATAAAACTTGTTTGTTCAGTTGATGCAGAATGATGCAGTGAACAAGTGTACATTAAGCACCACCAAAGAGTGTAAAAGAACAGCTGATCATGATCAAATTTAATCACAAAGTTTAAACCTTGTATTTTTCTTTCTTTTGATTTCATGTTTTAGCCTTTCATTTTTATAAGCCACTGCAAACTATGTCATTGATATGATTAGGATTATTTAACCATTTCTATTCAGGTAATAGCATTTTTTTAAAAATCTATTGCTTAGAAAAAGCCTTTCCGCCTAACACTAATAAAAAATTCACCTGTTTTATGCATTGAAAGCAGCATGTGACAGTGTTAAAACATTGCTGTCAATCATCTGTGCTTAATTAGTGGAAATTGTGGTAGATTACTGGGGAGTTGAAATGTTTTCCTTGACTGACAAGAAGAAAGCTGCCCTAGATAAACTGGCGCCCCTATCAATGACTGATGAGTACTGACTGAAACCACCTTTACAATTGAACAGCAGTGCAGTGTCAGTAAAAATAGAGGAAGCATCAAATTGGAACACACCATGTGTTGACCATGTGTTTTTCAGTCTCCCACACACAGCCACTCTAGCTGTGACTTTGAAAAGTACGAGAATGGAGGAGAGCTGGCACCATCTCTCAACCAAAGAGTAGATGATGATGACTGTGAAGACCATGGCAACCAAGATGACTGTGATAAATCCAAGGAGGCTGAGGGCCTGCAGGCAGAACAGCTTAAGATCTTCAATGTAAGTCAATCCAACAAACCAGCTGTATAATATGTATATGTCATTTTAACTTTGTATTATGATTCAATTGAATCAGCCAAAAATAACATGGTTCCTGCCTCTTGCCCAATGCACACTGGGATAGGCTTGGGCACCCCCGCGACCCTGCCCAGGATAAGCGGGTGTAGATAATGGATGGAAAAATAACATGGTTCTCAAATTATATATTTATTTTCCAAAAACTGGTCATGGGTCCATCCACAAATATTCGCACCACAGTTTTCAATACTTTATACACTTTCCCTTCGCTGGGGAGCTAAGTCACATTCAGTTTTTTTTAGGGTTATAGGTGTATAAGGTTTGGACATATATGGGGGATTATTGTGGGGGAACTTTGACCATTCTTCCATAGAGAAACTGTCAAGAGCCTTCAGTCTGCCCTCTTCAATTCAAAACACAAATTTCTGATGGAGCTCAGACTGAGATGACCAGAGTTATTTTGTGGTCATTTAACCACTTATCGGTTGATTTTGTGATATGCTTGGGATCACTGTCATGCTGAAAGATCCTCTGCAGCCAAGTTTGAGGTTCCTAGCAGAGGGAACCAGGACAATTATTTATCAGCATTGCATAAGCACCATTTCTGCCAGTTACTACACCACATGTAAGATTTTATTTTTTTAAAATACATTGGTGATTGTTCTGTCCTTACAGCTACAGCCAGTTCCTTCACATCCATCATCTGTGGCTGCAGAAAACATCCTGGTCACTGCTTGTGAGAGTGAAAGCAAGAAGATGCGACTCCAGGGACCACAGGTACTAACACCCGATGATCATGTGGTCAGTTTTTCTTGTTTTCTTGAAATAATTATATTTGATGAAGTATTTTAGATACTTTTCAATGTTTATGGCAGATGTATGAATCTGTGTGATACTTACCAAAAAGGTCAAAAGTTTGTTTTTGGATGATGTAATACACTGTGTTCACAAGACAGCAATATTTCAATTTCTCACAATCAGGGAGGGTTGAGTAAATGTTGCAGTATGCATTCACATGTTTGGAGAGGTCAGGTGATACACCTGAATGCATTGCATCTGCCAAGCAGGCATTGCACTTGCATCAATTTAATGATGTGTGACACGCCCTGAGATCTTCTGGGAGAAGATTTTATGGTGTGATGATACTATCATTGAGATTTTCATCCTAAAAGCAAATCGCTAGGTTGGTGCAAACCAAAAACTGTCCCTACCAACAATTGCAGATTTTTTGGCCTGTAAAAATGATCAGCCCTTTCAGACATTCTGCATTTCAGATAAGAATCATATCAAGAAGCCACCTGAAGGTGAAGAATGTTACACAGCTAATATGAATCTCAAGATGCAATACAAATTGGTTAATGGCTGAATGAACCATTTTGCACATTTAATTTTCTCCCTTCTATGTATTGTCTCCATAGGATGAAGAGTTTTCTAATGAAAAACACAGTACAGAAGAAAAAGCCCCAGCTGATACCACTACACAGGAGGTGCTGTATATCAATGGTAATGGAACCTACTGTTGCCATAATTACAGCGGGTTAGGGGGAGGACCAATGAACCTCACTGAAGCTGCTTGCAGTGGTGAGTTCACTTATAGCATGGCATGAATCTTGGCAGCTTGGGATCAGCTTAACCCTTTTGGGGTTTGGGGGCACATTCAACTAATGAATGTCCATTTTTTCTAATTTCTATTTGGTTATTTATGTCAGTTTTTGCTGTACTTGTTCAAAATAAAGATTTAGTTTTAAACCATTTGAGCGTAAAAGGCTGGTAAAAAGGAAGACAATGGCTGTCAAATTACATGACTTCAATCTTTTAAAGGAAGCCTCCTTTGTAAAAAACCATGAACTCATGAGATGAAGTAAGAACATGGAAGAATTATAAGGCTCAGTAAGATTTGAATTAAAGAACACATTGTATTTAACTGATTTAAATTTTTTAACAGTGAAATTAATACATTTTTAAAACTGTGAATTAATGACATTTTAATTATTCACTTAAAATTTTGAATTTGTTTGGTGTGAATTCAAATGTGAAAAAATTCAGGTTCTGAAAATACACATCTCAGAAATTTATCTCCAAGTTTCAATGCCCCAAGTTGAGTTTGAAAAATATATTCCATTAGTAAAAATCTCTCCAAACATGCACCGAGCATCAGGGTTACTCAGGAAAAGGAGTAGAATGTGGATCCAATCGAATATACCTGTAACCAATCATCATCAGTCTCGTCAATGAATGAAAATTCCAGTTGAAAACCTGAGAGGTGAGCCACTTGCAGCAGACACATACAGCAACTCTCTACCAAGCGAGGCATAAATGGTGAAATCTACCAGTTGTATTAGTTGTATCTATCCATGTATCATACTCCTTTCTAACTAGTCTGTTTTCTAAATTCTCTAACTAGACATACGTTTTTATTGTACGTCAGTCGATTGCTAGAATGATATATTTATAAATTGTATAATGAGTAAGTCAGCAAATACCATTTTTAAAAGTGAGTTAGCTAGCTAGCTAACCAGACCCGCATTCAGAATAGTTACAAAAGTGCATGACTCGTGGATAGATAATACAACTGGCTGCATTCACCATTTATGCCTCGCATGGAAGACAGTTACTGTATAGTGTCTGCTGCAGGTGATGTAGGTTTCAGGTTATCAACTGGAATTTCCATTCGTTGCTATTTTTCACAGAGATTGATGGTGATTGCTGGCTGTTAGTGACTTCCCCTGGTATGCCATTTCTGCGATTTCCTGTGTTTTTAGTGCTTTCTAGGATTTTTCAGCAGTGTGGGATGGTAACTGTCAACCTTAAAGGGTTAAGCCTTTTAACCATATTAGCAAATGCTGTGAGAAACAAAGTGTGACTGTGCACACACATTCTGGAATGTGCTGGGGCCAAGATTCCTATCTTTGTGTGTTGTTGCAGTTAGATGTTTGACGGTCACTGTGAACAGCGTTGGTGCTCCTTCTGCAGTTACGGTAACAGCAGTGACAACAGGCATTGTATCAAAGACTCAAACCTTGCAGTGTACAACATATTGTACTGAAGCAAACTTGAAATAAATAAAAATGGACACCCTGCAGCCCAGTTATATTATTTGAGTACGCTCTAATTGAGAACATTGTTACAACATTCTTTTAAAGGCAAAAAGGCATACTCTTTCTTTCAGCGATGGACTGAAGAGGTTAAACAGGCTATCAATGATTTTTACTCCTATTTGTTCTGAGCTTTAGACAACCGAGTAAATCATTAAAAAAAGATAAAATGTCCATTTGTAATATACTTACATTACTTTGACTTTCAGTATATCCAATAATTGTGTCTTTATGATTCTTTTGTCCATATAAATGTTTTTGTAATACAAAATTCCTCTTTTCATATTCATGATAAAGTAGTTTGCAAGGTCAGTAGCTATTTTCAAGTGTCTGCTTAGAACATGGCTAGCATAGCTGATCACCAATGTTCTCTTTAGTCCTTTTATCATCAGATGTTTGGTTATCTGAACAGTTATAGGTTTGTTTTTTTAAGTCAATCAAGTTATAGGATTAATTAAACAAGACTGTAACCTTTCAAATGAGCCATAATTGGTGTCTATGAGTCTGGCAAATAATCTAGGTGCGTATCTGCCTCCCCCACCTTGTGTGTAGAGGGCTGACAAGCAGAGAGTGTGCACAGACTGAAGCCAGCTAGTTCTCAAAACATGGTATTGTGCTATAAAATATTGTTATAATTATGGCAGGTCAGAGAAAAAGGTTGTACACTGTGACAGAAGAAATTGAAGACGATCTGAATTAGAGGCTTTATTTTCAGATTTGGAAAGTGCAGACTCGCTTGAAGAGGGTGCTCTAGACAGAAAGATAGGCCTGCTGTTGGGCATGTAAGTATATTGAAAAGGTTAATTTAGTGTTCTCCTTGTTATTTCATCTTACTCCACATCAATTTCCTGTATGCTACTCCCCCTACACCTTTTCAGCAAGACCGGCTTGGCTAGTAAATTTACAGAGCTGCTTGTGCTTTTTGTGTCAACAGCTCCAACATTTTTTGAGATATTTATACCAAAACAATCAGTTTCCGATTGATTAACAGTGTTCAGATTCTGAACAACACACTTGCAGCTGACATCACTGTCAGCCACTGCAGCTGCCACAGATACAGATCATCATATACCGTAAATAATTCCTCACATATTTCCTACATTTTGATACTTTGTTCTGATGGTACTCTTGTGTCGGTCAAATAATGCCATGATCCGTATGTCTGCTGTGTGTTAGCACAAAGTTAAAAGGCTTTATTTAAGAGTAGTGCAAACCAGGAGGAAATGGCATTGTGGCAAACACGCCTGCCACAGGCCACCGAAGTGGCTTTCTTTGGGGCCCTCCAGCACAGAGACACAGGGAGAAGATGTTCAGACAGTCCACATTTATTCCACGAGGGTTTGGCAAGATGGTATAGCCAAATGAGCAGATGTAAAAACCCTGTCATGACAGAGAGCTGCCTGGTGTGGGTGGGGATGGCAGATTTAACCTGTGCGCAGTGATTACCTTACTACGCACAGGTGCAGCCACTCCTGTTCCTGGGTCCAATTAGCCTGGCCAATTATCTAATTCTTCACCAATTATCCAATTGGCCAGGTCTAATTAGCTTGACCCAGGGCAGGTGTGGCTGCTTAAACCAGCCATCCCCACACCACATACCCCCAACGCCAAACTGAGGCCAGGGAGAACCACTGGCCGAAGCCTACACCCCCCCCACCCCCACACTCCCAAGAAAGCAAAAGACAACAAACAAAAACAAAAACACTCCAAACACGGTAAAAAAAATAATTAAAAAAAGTCAGGGTGGGTGGCCCCGGAACAGTCCAGTACATGTGGTGACCCTCCTTCGGACGACAAGGCAGCCCTTCTTCCTCCTCCCTCCTGGAGCACGGGAAGTCCTGGGCTGCTCTGCTGGCTGGTGGGGGCGTCACCGGCTTGGGTTGTTCCAGGGGCTGTGGTGGGGTGGCTGGGCTGGTGGGCTGGTGGACTGGCCTTGTGGTGCTGGGGACCAGGAACCCTCGTGGCTGTGGTGGCCGCCAGTCGGCTCTGCTGGCGGGCGGCTGCAGGCTTATCCCCTCATGGACTCCGGGCAAACCAACCAGGCCAAAACAAAGAACGAAAAACAACCAAAACGGACGAGAAAGGAAGCAAAACGGCGCGGCCACCGCTCGTGCGCCGCCCGTGGCTGACCCGCCTTCCCGGCCAAGTCCAGCTCACGGCGCGACCACCTCTCGTGCACCGCCCGTCGCTGACCTGCCTTCTCGGCCAGGTGCAGCTCCTCAGCATCCCAGCTGAGGATTGCCTCCTTCCCCTCCCTGGTCATCTTCAGCTCCCCATTTTTGGCCCGGAGGATCCACCCGAAGCCCTGTCGGGAACACCTCAGCCGCCCCTCCTCCAGTGTGCTTCCTGGCTGGCCCTCCTGTGCCTCTTTGCTGTGCCGGAGGAGCCCCACGTTGGGCGCCACTGTGGCAAACACGCCTGCCACAGGCCACCGAAGTGGCTTTCTTTGGGGCCCTCCAGCACAGAGACACAGGGAGAAGATGTTCAGACAGTCCACATTTATTCCACGAGGGTTTGGCAAGATGGTATAGCCAAATGAGCAGATGTAAAAACCCTGTCATGACAGAGAGCTGCCTGGTGTGGGTGGGGATGGCAGATTTAACCTGTGCGCAGTGATTACCTCACTACGCACAGGTGCAGCCACTCCTGTTCCTGGGTCCAATTAGCCTGGCCAATTATCTAATTCTTCACCAATTATCCAATTGGCCAGGTCTAATTAGCTTGACCCAGGGCAGGTGTGGCTGCTTAAACCAGCCATCCCCACACCACAGGCATTTTTAAGTGCTTGTGGTTATGAGGTTACACTTCAAGCACTTGTTGCTACAGCGCATTTTATTTAAATCATTTCCCACTGCTGGGCATAAGATATTTTAATTTAATAATGAATATTTTTTTGAAAGCACTGCTGCTTTTTGTGACCACTTTATGACTTTAGTCAATATTTTCCATGAGAAACACCCAGCTTTAAAGGATTTAAAGAAGTCCAACATAATTTCATTTTTTACACATTGTCAACATATTTAAAAACTGAAACCTACAATGCCATAGAATGACATTGTTGTCCAAATAACTATTAAAACAAGTCAAAGAGAGTGTTGCTTTGCTCAGCATAATACATCATGACGATGAACTTGGCCTTTTAATGAAACAGCTTTATGAAGTGACAGGTGCTTTTTCGATATGGGGAAAGTAATTTGGTGTGGCACGCATATAGTCCCCATCAGAATGAACAAGTTCCTCAGTTTTGATGTAAATTTGGTAAAAACTACACTGGCCATGTTTTTAGTGATAATAGCGTTTCATTTTCACTTTCTGAGCTAAGATTTTAGCATACAACTTGAATGAATAGTTTCCTGGTTTAATGCTAAATTGGGTAGGAGAATGTCAGTCTGTATTGAGAGTCAGACAGAAACATTGTAGGTTTTTTCATAGGATGTATTGACAATACAAAGAAATTTAATTAAGTGGGACTTATTCTTATGCATTCTTATACAGGCAGAATCGATTGCATCCACATTCTATTCCTTTTCCTGAGTAACCCGAATGCTCTGTGCATGTTTGCGAACTGAATTGTTGCAAACTGAATTTTCAAAACTGAGTATGGGGCGTTGGAAAAATGAAACCTGAATTTTTAGGAGCCTGGTTTTTTTTAAAGATTTGATTTTGGGATGCTAAATTTTCGAGATGTGAATTTTGTGAACCTGGATTTAAAAGTGAATAAATTTAAATGTGTTGAATTCACAGTTAAAAATTCAAATGTATTAATTTCACAGTTTAAAATTTTAAATCAGTTAAATTCAATGTGTTCCTAAATAAAAAAAATTTTGAATATTATTTTCTAACATATAAGAATCTCATTTGGGTCCCATTTCAGGATTGCATTTTTTTATGGCTATTTTTTTTAAAATAACAAAATAACAGTATGATCAAAACAATAATGGCGGTAACCCTAGGTCAAAGTTTAAAACTCTACATATTCTGATACAGCAGTTCTGTGCAGGCAACTCTCAGTGCAACCGTTTTCAGCATTGATGAGTCAATCACAGTCTCATACTTGGGTGTGCCTGTTTAAGCAGTTGCGCACTGTGACTAAACCAAACTGGAGTGAAATAAATCTTATATCTTCTTCTGTGGGTGCCTGGAGAGTAATTAGTTCAATGTGAAGGAATTTTGGAGCTTAAAAGTAATATCCAAAATAATTTAATTTGGCCGAGGTAAATTCTTAGTTTTGAATGGACATCAATGGGGAAATTTGCACCAGAGGCTTACTAAAGTGCAATATCTCGAGTTACCACTGGAGTTTATGAGCTTCACGGAGAATGCCAATCCCTGGTCCCCTGATGCAACGGCACCCAAAACGACCTGTTCAGCTTGAAGGGTAAGAAACTCACTGGATTTATGTATTTTTTTATAGGGGCAGTTCACCTCTAATGTATGTAAGCTAAAAATGTAACCGCTGATCAGTTTTATGTATTATATACCCTTATTTAAAAATTGCGTATTCAAAAACCACCTGTGAACACCCAGCACATGAAGAATAACACATGTGAACAATAAAAATAATCTCACTTAAAATGAGGGCGGTAACCTATGTTATTTTCAAGTCACATGTTTTGTTTTCACATGAAAAAATTTATAAATTTATAGTTTGACAGGACATATTTATTCTGAAAAAAAAGTTTGGAGTGGATTGAACAAATCAGTAAAATTTTACATGCATTTTCCAAAAAGTGGGCCCAATGTCCCAAAAACCTCTCCAAATGGCACCAAACCTCCAAATTGGAATATTGTCCATATCCTTTTTCCATTGAGGGTGGTACCCTCTGGAACCCCACAAAACAAATATTCTTTATTTACCCATTCCCTCTTTTTGACTGAGCCAAACCAATGGAGAGCTTCTAAGTACAAAATGTGTTCATAATTGTTAGTTATCACAAAAACTAAATTCACTTGCAAACAATCAAACCACTTGGTTTTACCTTGCTGTAATAACCAGTAATAACCATATGAAATTTGTCATACAACAATATACAGTATGTTGTCATTACTAGCTATGATAGTTTTATATACCTCATAACAGTGAGTGTTTTCATGTTTGATTAGATTCGATTCTGCTGCTACTCACCTGATCTACAAACTTCCCAGACTTAGCCATGTCACCCTCCTCCTCATCTTTCTTCCCTGGCAGTCGATATTGACTCAAATCGAATTCAAAACCTTAGTGCTAGCCTGTCAGCCAGATAAAGGGTTATGTTGCTTGTCTGTTCTGGCCCCACAAGCTTTGTGGTCAGGACAGCAGTAACCATGCCCATCTTCCAATGCAGAGTATTTTGGATTTACTTTTTCAATAGTACTGCTATAGGTATAGCTGTGTAAAAAATAGATTAGCTGTGTAGTTTTGTTTACTGTTGTTTACAATTAATTGTGGGTTATTTGTCTAACTTTACTTTTATTCATTACAAGCGGGCCTTCTGTGTCTCTCCATTATATTTTATTCCTGGCACTAAAACAGACAATCACTTTTCTAAGTCGCTCTGGAAAATAGTGCCTCAGTAATTGTAATGTAATTTAATTAGTACAGAAGCGCTGAAGTCTTTGTTGCAACAAAAGTATTACTGGTGTGATCCTTTCTGCAGGGCCCACAGATCTCAGCATGAAGAAACAACTGACACCCAGCCCTGGCTCATCCAGCAATGGCAGCCTTCAACCCCAGCTCAACTCCACTGAAATGAACACGGTCAGGCAGCTCATAGCTGGCTACCGGGAATCTGCAGCCTTCCTGCTCCGCTCAGCCGACGAACTTGAGAGTCTCATATTACAGCAAAACTGATGACTTTGGAAAAGAGGAATGACCTTCCGCATTTTCTGTTAGTGTCACTCGGTGCTTGATTATCTTGTCACTGTTTTTGCATAGTTTAATTTGTCTACCATAGCTAGCTGCTGGTTGGAAAAAAGAGTGTCTTGCCATGGGCTGTTTTGAACCGTTCAAACACATGGCAATCCATCAGGTAGGGTTAACATGTTTGACCATGATGCACTTCAAAAAGGTATGGTATGCATGTGCAATATTTCTGAAGGGTGCTTTTGCGTTTTTTTCATTATGCCCTGATTTGCTAACCTTTTCCAATTGTTTGTGGTGCAATACTGGTGTAACAATATTTTCTATTGATTTATTTAATTAAAAATTTTTTTTTTTTTTTTTTTTTTTAAGGAAATTACAGATTTACTGTCAGGGGGACCATTAACTATGTTGGATATTTTTGTAAAATTTGTTTTACAAAGGAAATTGCAAGGAGAAATTAACACTATTTAATACAAATACAATCATGTATTAACTACAGAGAACTATACTGATTTGTTTATTTTTAGTCCCATCTAATTTAATCTTTTGGAAAGAAAGGTGCAGAGAGATTTGGAAATTTAAAAAATTAACAATAATAACACAGTAACCCAAACACTTACCAAGTGTTTCGATCTGAGATGCATTCTATGTCTATTAAAAACTTAACTACATACTTATTGATGTAGACTGAAACGATCAAAGGGGAGATTTACATACCAAGGAACTTAAAATATTTGAAATTACAAGTGTTCGAATCAACAAAAATAACAATTTATTAGGTCAGCTGATAACTGCAATCGGTTTCTCAGTTGCTGAACAAATGTAACTAATTGCATTCCCAGATTACTTTTGTAAAGTTAACAAGCATGACTACTTTTGGAAACTGCCTGTTGACATTTTTTCCCGAAGCAGTAGTAAAGAAAACACTTTGAAGCACAAAAACCTGAAACTGGAAGAGGGGTTCCAGTCCCCTATTTTCATCTTCGGAACAGCTGCTGCTGAATTTAGACATATCATATTTATAGCTATGTATGTGTATATTTGTGAATGCATGTGTGCACGTGTGCTGTATTAAGCTGCATCTGTGGGCTTATTGAGATGAGCTCATTTATGTGCAATCTAGGATGAACCACTCTTTTCAATCACACAGGTGCAAATATTAGATCAAAAAGGGGTAATTAAGAGTTCTTAAAAAGCACTTATGTTCTTCAAGTCAGACTTGGGTCCTGTATCTATTTGACTACCAATCCATCCTTAAGGCTACATTCCTTACAGTGAAGGTTTTATATATAGATATGGGTGTATCCTTAAAGACCCTGTGTAATCAAAATCAATATATTTTTTTAAATACAACTTAGGAAAGTTTATCCTGTTTATCCTAAAAGCAAAAAAAAAAAAGTTCTTATACTGCCCACTGCTGGAGAACTTGGTATTGGTCATTGAATACCTTGTTTCTGACATCACTCAGTAGCTTTGGAAAACTAGCTCACTGTTTGAATATGTTCATGTGTTTGTTTATCACTTTACCAGTACTGACTGTACCATAAGTACTGATTGCACCATACAGCATCATGGCTTGTTGTAAAAGTGACTGCATGGGCATGACAGTGTAAAAGTACGATATGGCTGTGCACTGTGCAGGGAGGAACGCGTCATTGCTCGCTTTTGAGTATCTAGCTAGGTTAGCAGGCTAATGTTGTGCTGTATCAATACAGGGTGACCAACAAAATAACATCATCATCTATGTCATGATAGATGATATGGCAGGTTTTGTTCCTGGCTCAAAATAGGGCTTAAGTGGTGACACAACAGCAACTTTAGTCAATCTGACTTTACTGCTGCTGTCGATTCAATGTGTTCTATCCCCATATTTAGCTACATTTAGAGTGTAAAGTTGTGGAAACTCTTCAAGAGACCACCATAATGCACTGAGATGTAGACTATAAAAAATGAAACACGCAGAAATTTTTTTAATTTGAACAATTTAAATATTTATTGAAGGGTTACACTTTATAAGTGCCAGAATTGGAGGACATTACAGCCTATAATGAAGGATTAACACATTGTAAGGGGTCATTCTACAGGTATTACAGCTACTGTAATGCTTACAGCATTCGTTTTTGTTGTTGGTGCCTTGCAATAACACAAAAGGCTTTTCAGAATGTTATTTCTCAATTAAATCTGCACATACAGGCAAAAACGGTGTATATTAATGATAATAGAGTAGAATACACTTAATTGCATAACAGATTATTGCATAATTTGGATATTTGCATAGAACTTCCAAATCCTGAACCAATTCCCATTCATTCCATTCACAGAAAATACCCTTTATATTATGACTTCATTATCAGAAAAAATGATGACTCGGTTGCCAGATATCAATAGTTTGCTAACCTAGATAGATAGCTACTCTGACAGTGAGACTTTGAAACCATTCAGATTTGCCAAACTGACAGCATCAGTTCCCACTTCTGTGGCACTTGCCTATCAGTGGGACTTAATTAATTGGCTCATACATACATTTATATGGCTAAATTACACTGAACCCACCACTGATTCTCTTGGTTTCACAGTGACACAATGTCAGAGTTGCAGTACAGTTTTTTGTGTTGTGCAAGCTGCCAAACTAAAGACTAGTGTAAGTCCATTTGCTGACTGTTTAGCAAAAGCGAAGTTTTTAATATTCACTACAGAAGGAACATGCTCCCTCAGTTCTCCAGCTTTCCTGTTCGGGGGAAAAAAGTTATCTAAGATCAAATGGAATTTTTAACATTATTTTCCTGTTTTAAACTTATAAAGGTGAGTATACATATTTTTCTAATAGCTGGGTGATCACTTTAAAAGTTAAAAGGTGATTGCACAGGGTATTAAAGGTTAAAGGGATAGTTCACTTTTTTTCTTCAGTTTTTCAGTTGTATTTTTTATTTCTTGGCCCAGTTTTTTAAAATCTGTAATGAGGTATAACCTGCTGGCTTTACAACGACTGATTTTTTGGGCATTTGGGGGTTTGTTGTCTGAAGCAAAAAAATATACTTCAAGTAATTGTAAAGCAGTATGTTCAGCTGGACACATGAAGAGATTATTTTTATGTCGTGTTTATTTAATTACAAACAAAAATATCAGTTTTTGTTCATGTTCATTATGTTTTTATGTTATGTTCACTTGTTTGAATAATAAATAAATAAAACCTCTGCACATACACAGGCATACACATATTTTATACCGAAAACCTCTGGAGAATTAACGTCACTGTACAAACAGATTTGGAGTTGCTTTAAGATTTTTTCTTTAGACCTCAAACCTAAAGCCTTTTACCTCAAACCTCAAGTGCCCCTGCAGACATTGTAAAGCTGGCAAGTCATCAGAAACTTCTATGAATATATAAAATATCCTTCATTGCATACAAAAAACTATGGACCAATTAAAAACATACAATGGAAATAATATTAAAAACCAATAAAGTGAATTATCCTTTTAAGTCCATTGACAGCACACTAAACCCACTAAGGAGTTTTATTTTTATTATAGGAAGTAAACATTTTATGAATGCTAGGTTGCTCTCTTTGTAGACTTTGTAGAAAAAGTATAGATGTTTTACATGAGGTACAATGTGTTGAATCACAGAATAGTGACTGAGGAGGAATACAAATGCAACAATTTTAACGTGTTTACTGTTAAAACATCCATGTCCTCTCACTCACACATTTGAGACATTTGTGTGAAGGTATATATTTTTGCAGTGTGATTAATACTGCTTTATTTTGATAACAGTGTATGTATTTTCCTTGCTTGTGGTGTCATATACATTGTGTGAACAGGATGTAAAAAATAATGAATGTTGTAAGAATGCAGTTGACAATCTGAACACTTTGCACTGTATATTTTTAAAAGTTTTAAAACTGCAATTTCATGCTGACTGTTTTTACTACTTCTTGAAAACTGCTGTTTCCAAGCAAAATTTTGTTCATACATGTTGCAATTTGATGAAGTTCTGTTTTGTAGATTTTTTGGGCTGTGAGCATAATTTTGTAATACCATTTCAGTATTTATTGATACTAAATTTGAGTTGAGTATTAAGATGTAAGGTGTTGTGACAGTACTTTTGTTCTGCTTTTTGTGATGCAAAAGGTATGTTTTGAGAGCTTGATTTTAAAGTGATGCTAAATTGATTGTGCATATCAAATTTGCCTTATTACATGTTAAGAGCTATTCAATTTTTGTACAAATGTTTTTATGCTTTATATGACTAAATTTACTGTTTCCATTTATTCATACCTGACAATGATTGTGGGTACGTGCACTTACTATTGTTGTATTACACGTGTATTGCTCATACATTTTATAGTGTTTTCTTACATTTGTTGTTGTAATACTGTTGAACCCATTAAAATTAAGAAGATTAATGTGCTTGATTTAAAATACTCCTCTGAATACAAAAAAGTTTCAAGAAACTTGTCCCAAACCCATCCACATTGGGTGGTGTTGTTACTCATTGGTATGGGTCCATGAAGCCTTCATCCTGCTAATCTCAACCCAGGTATTAAATGGGTGGCTGTGTGTATAATGGGTTCGATTCTTGGGTATGACACTGCCACTGTACCCTTGAGCATACATATATACTTCAGCACATATCAACATCCATTGATGCTGTGTGTAAAAAAGCTTCTTAAGGCACTGGATTAGTCCTTCAATGTAATGTACATGCAATATACAAGTGCTTCCTATTTACAGTTATCCAGATCAATTTATACATTGAAATATGAAATCCTTTGTCTAACTAAAAATGTTTTCAACATTGAACATTTTTATTCCCAGATTTTTATACCCTCAAGTGACACTATGAATTCATGACAAATACCTACTTAATTGCTCATGTGATATTGACATATTTCATTCAGAGATGGAATAGATTGCAAATAAATCTTCCCTTATTTTTTATAGATGTGTTCTTTGATATTTACTCTGAATAGTGTTAATTATATTGAGGATGTAAAAGACCAAATATTACCATTCACATCATTAGACCACAAATCCAAATTCAGAATGTATGGGTTTAATGAGGGGGGTTGTTTGATGCCTCCATTAGCCTAACTTCAAAATAGCATATGCCAGGCTGCATGTGACTTCTAGTCTTTGTCTTCTAAGGGTTTTAATGTCTTTAATTTTTAAGATGACTAGCTGTTTATTCACACGTGGCCATGTTCATAAAAATCACTTAAATGTCTTAGTTTAGCTAGTCAAGATTGAGGCCTACTCCTGATGCATGTACAAACACAGTTGGCAATAACTGAAATATCCTGAACTATAAATACCATTTGAATTCCTCACTTTACATGCAACACTCATACATACACACATGATGAAGGCCCCTACATGCAAGTTACTCACTGTGTGTATGGTCCTGCCGACCTTGAAATGGCCCCACACTTGCTGGCTTACAATAATGGTCTCCAACCCAGGTATGTAATCGCAATAATCTGTTGCACCCACCCCCCTGCCCCTGGTTGTCGATCTGCACCAAAAATAAGTAAGTTTTGATGGATTTTAATGAAGCAATCACGGAAACAGGCAGCCCATCAGCCAATCACAGTGCTCGTGATACACATTAACAAAGAGAAACAAACACTCACAGGATGTCAAAAAATATTTTTGAATCAGGTGCTGCGAAAAGATGGAAGCTTCAGGATGAGGCTCGGGCAATACAAGTAAGAAATGTTACCAATTTGTCAATAAATGTAATTGATTTGGTTTGAATGCTGTAGATAGAATTGCTGGCTTTCAATCAAACAGGGCTGTTATAGCTAGCTATAAGGAGCACCAGCTGTTCTTAATTTGGTTGAGTTGTAACATAAGTGTTCATAAGTTTATGAAGGTATAATAATAAATAAAACAGATAATTTCACATAACACTACGTAGAGCCTATGCTATAAAACAGGATCAAAGAATTAGCCAGAACATTAAGTACAGAAACAAAGCAATGTCAAGATATAGCCTAATACAGGGGTGCAACAAATTCTTTTTTATTCACAATTTCTAAACATGAATTAATTTTTCATATTCACATTTATAAACAAACAATTATACCAAGAAACATAATCATTTACACTACACTAGAGAAAGGGGCGTGTGGGTCAAGAAGGTCATTTTGCTGTTGATGTGTCGTTTAGAGAAGTAATGAAAAACGTCAATGAATGAACAAGTATGAAAAATGTGAAATTTTTGTCAGATAATTTATTGAAATGCCTAGATATGGAGAATATCCATATCAGCTATCGCATCAGGGAATGTGAACCGTACTGTTCTCCATGCCTGGCTTAATGCCTTTGTCTGTTCTCCGCCATTCTCTCTATAAAAATGCCTGCTCTTGCCAGATTTTTATGATACCTAAATATTGCACAAGTTCGTGACCGTGTTTGAAATAATGGAGTCAACTGTATAAATCAGTTATTCAAATCATGGTTGCCCCACAGAAGCAGTACTTTCTTTTTATTAGAACTTAAGCAGTAAAATAAACTGACCTGAACAAACAATAATAAACCTAGATTTTTTTCTTTAGTTGCTAGCTTGGTAGAGAGTAATATTACCTTTTCTTCAGGCAGTGGAGTAACACTCTGTGTGTTTTCAGTAGGAGTGCAAATCTGTGACTGGTGTTGTCTGATGCCTGCCCATGGACTGTAAGTACCCGCCTGTTGTAGTCTTTAGTAAAGCGGGTACCAGGAGCATGCTGGGTAGTTTGGGGCTATATCTCTGCACTGGCATGATATGACAGGGTGAGCAGTTTGTCTTTGAACAGAGGGAGACTGAAAATATGGTGCAATGCTGCCATCTGCAGTTATACAGTGAACTATAAATTACCCGTGTACATGTGAACCTCAGAACAATCCCATTTGGTAAAAATAAAGTTTTGGATTTGATCTAGAATGTAAACCAGACTTGCTACTGATTGAAACAAAACTTTCCCATTCATGCATTATAATTGCAGATTTATAACTAAAGATTTTCACAGTATATCTTTCCATTTTTAAAATTCTATCCCATTTCCATCATGTAGAAGTATTTCCTCAATCTAGAGACCTTTTCTGTTAATATAAACTATACAGAACCATATTAGCAGATAGGAGACCATGAAGTATTTTATCTTTGTTTGTATGTATGTATGTACATTATTTATTTTACAATCAGTACTTGTACATTTTGTAAAATGAACTTGACAACCAAGTATGAACATATCCTTTTTGGGGGAATATCCTTCCTGTAGGTATTCATCAGAGGTTTCATTAATTTATTTAAATGTCTTGCATGAGGCAATTTTTGTTATTTGACACTTTGATGTGACGCAAAGTTTGAATGATACGGGTGTTTGATAACCTTTAAATAAATTTTTTTAAAAATTTTTAAAATTGTTTTGTGTTTACTCAGTTTCCCTAATATACATTTTTTTCTAAAGACCTGAAACCATTCAGTGCGACAAATATGCAATAATAGAGGAAATCAGGTTCACTTTGTCCAATATTACATCTTGTCAAAGATATTGTCATATTTTTCTTTTTGTTAAAATTACAAGATCTGAAACCATTCGTTGTGACAAATATGCTAATAATAGAGGAATTCAGGAAGGGGGCAAATATTTTTTCACATCACTGTATATTTCCTTGCTTGGCCTGTCTGTTTTACCAGCTGGTTTCATTTCTCAGACAGTCACCTGTCCAACCTATTTAATTATTTGCTCTGATAGATCCCTCGTTACATTTATGTTACCATTCATTCCGTCTTAATTACACCGGGCCAGCCAGCGAATGATGGGCTTCACCTCTATAGCCAGGTTCCTCCAGAGATTTGCTTCCCATTGGGGAGTTTGGGGATCATGTTGCTATTTGAGTATTTTTCTTCTCACTGTTTTTTGTGGATGCAGGGATTTTGCTCATTTTTTATTTCTGTTTCTGATTCTGATCTTTGTGATGGTGTCTCTGTACAAACGACTACACAAATAAAACTGATTTGAATTCCACTGCCTTTTACATCAGACATAGATGAACATGCAATTTAGTGAAGCTTGCAATAAACACAGGCTACTTAACTTATGGCCTAGTTAATTGAGCAGTTGGCTTAATTTGAACTTTTTGCCAGTGCCATATTTAATTTGGAAATGCGTGCATGCAGACCAATCAAGTAGGCTAGCCTATTCAGACTAAAATTATTGAAAATAAAAAGGCATGTGTTTACAGCTAAAGATACAGTATGTGATGATGCTGTAGGCCTATTCGACTTTGGATATAGCTACCCATGTCTTGGAAAGAGATTCAGCTTACCTTCAGAGATGAAACAAACACATTTACAAATGGCTGGAAAACAAGTTGTTTATCAGATCTGTGTATCAGATTTGGTTCTTCCACAAAATATGCTATTATTTAAACTGTAGGGCTTAATTAAATCATTTTCCATCCCTAATAAATATTCTTTCTTTGTTAGAAGCTCTGTATAAAAGCACCTTTCAATGTTATGTAATGGGAGTGAATTCTTAGGAATGCCTGTTTGTTTTTTCAAACAGGCATTTTAAAATATAAAAATAAAGGTTTAGTATGAAAAGTTAAAAATAAACAAACATAAAATTCTATTTTCTTTAGCCTTTCTTTAAAAAGCCTCCCATGTGCAAGTCAAACAAATGGTAGCGTGTTCAAAAGTCTGGAGCATAAAAATAAAAAGCTACCTCTTCCCTATCTTTTATTTTTATTGTAACAGAGTAGGTTTTCATTCTTTCAGCATTTACATTCTGCTTTATGGTAGTTTATTTGCAGAAGATTCAAATTTGTGCTTCTTCCTGGTGTGATGCTTAGAGAAGACCTCCATTATTTTTACTGGAGCAAGGGAATCTAGGTTTGTTCTCAGTGTGCAGTTGAAGAAATCAACGAGTTTATCACAGGAGGGCAGATCAATTGAGTTCTTACAAATTAATTGTGGAATAGTGCAATTTTTTATGACAGAATAGGTTGTGAATCCGAAAAAAGCAAATAGTCTCAAAATTATGTTTACTTCACCAATGGAATAAGGAAACATGGAAACTGCAGTGCATGAAGGTGCTCTTCATGGTTACCAACTGAAAAGTACAATGTCATGCATACATAAATGATATTGCTGCTATTTCAAGTCATTTGTCAAAAATACTAATCTTGCTCAATCTGAAGTGGCTGAATTTACTGTGATTAAGGGTAAGGAAAAACCAATGACAATTTCTACAAACCTTTTATTTTAATAGATTAGTTTTAGAATGATAGTTAATCCTAATTACTTCGTAGAGGAAGACATTAATTCATAAATGAGTTCAGGTGTTGTGGCGCAGAGTCACATTTGATGCAGATAGCCATTAATACATAGGGGGAATGGGTTCATTTTACTGGTGAACAAAGTTCAGAATTGTATCCATCAGCTAAAATGCTATGGGAATACCAATAGCTTTTCAAAAGATCAGATGGGCTTAGAGTGGTATTCTAGTACCATGCAATTACATTTAACCTGAGAAATGTGTAGTTTAATATAATTCACAACTTTTGCTTAAAATTTTCTGAGGAAGATGTATATCATTATACATCCAATTCTGAAGGAGATTCCTGCCCTCCTATAAGAGCATATATAATAGCATGCAGTGATAATTCTGCTCAGTGAACATAGTCTTGGTGGGTCTCTCTACTCAATGTCTCAGAGAACTGGAGTTACATCAATAACATACGGTTCTCTTTGATAATCTCATGTTCAAGATCTACCTATGGGGGAGACAGTGCATGCCACATTGGCGACTGACATATGATACTGCAGCCTTGTGTCACATGGTGTCCCCTTAGATGGGGAAGAAATTCTCAGAGAGCTACCCATATAGTTAGGAGCTCCAGATAATTGATGTGAGCTGAGCGCATTTGAGATGGCCACGTCCCATTCATCATACATCCATCCTGAGCGACCCCCCACCCAGAGAGGAATGCATCTGTCATTACAACTTTCCCCTGAGAACAGTCCGGAGACAGGTTACTTGAGCATAAAAGTCTGTGTTTTCCCAATGAAGCAGAGCTGCAGTGCGTAACCCTGACATTGCGAGATCTGGGGCTGAAGTGGATGGATGAACCCGACCTCATAAAGCCCCTCATTCTCAACAGCCCCAGTGGCAGGACCAGTGAGGCACATGCCTTTAGCCCCTGTCTCATGAGGTATGTGCAGTACTGTACTCTCATGCCCAGTTAGAACCAAGAGAGGCATCTCCTGAGGGATAAAATGCTAAACAGTTGCTAACTCCAGGCCTAAGAACGTTACACTCTGGGAGGGGGAGACATTGCTCTTGTGGGGGTTTACTCTGAAACTGAGAGAAGACAGTTGGGCAATAACTCATTGTGTATCTTGCACAAGTCTGACTTTCAAATTGGCAATGATAAGTCAATCATCCAAGTAAGTCAATATTCTGACAGAAAAGTTTGCAAGAGCATGTGATCAATGCTCACACAGACTATCTTCAAGTAAGAGAACAGCAGATTTGTGCATGAGAAAAGTATCTTTGATAGTGTTCGTATAGTTTTGTGCAAGAGCAGGGTAAATTTGATGTCGCACATACATTTTTGCATGCGAGAAATGGAAGTCTGTGTGAGAGCTGAAGGAATCATGCTCTCGCATTTAATTACTCTGCTCTTGACAATTGGCAGTAAAATAACGCTATTTCCCTGGTATGGCATCATAATAATCAGATGGATTTATAATCAGCAAATTATGGCAAAAGGCAGCCAATCACCCAATCACTGTACTCATGGCACACACAAGAGAAATGAACATGTGAAGGATGGTGTCCAAAAGACAAATCAGGTGCTGAGAAAAGAAGATGGAAAAAACTTCAGGATGAGGCTTGGGCTATGTATGCAAGTAAGCAATGTTACCAATGTTACATTTTTCAATAAATGTAATTAACTTGGTTTGGGTCAGATTGATAGACTTTTTGGCTGTCCAACAAACAGGGCCTTTAGCTAGCTTTAGGGAGTATCAGCTGTTCTCAAATTTTGTCTAGTTGTAACATAAAGAATTGAAAAGTTGAAGTTTACTTGTAAATAAAAATGGGTTACACTGTTATTATATATAGCCTAGGATACAAAGCAGGACCACACCGTTAACCAGACAACGTCCAAAAACATCAGGAAAAAACTACATTCTGAAGTACATATTCAAATCAATACCGAAATATAGCCTAATCCATAAGTGTAGGTTCCATTTCAACATTAAGAGAGACACAATGCAAGACCACCTAAACTTGTGTAGTCTTATGCCAAGTCTCACTAGCATACTAGCTAGTCTAGCAATTCATTAATTTGAAAATGTTGGGGGTGGCATGTCTCTCTGTCTCAAATAAAGTTTTAATGACACATTATCATCACATGGCGAGATGAAAAAATACAGGGCCAAGTTACATTGAATACTTTAGGAAACACTGGGAAGCATTGCTTTGGAATAAAGCTGGTTTAAAATGCAAAATAAACTAAGTTTGGGGCTTTATTGTCTGGACATGTGAAGTTGTATCTGAATTCTGTGTGTTTACATGAGATCAGAAGGTACAGAAGTTAATGTTCTTCAGGGCCAAGAGTGTACTTTGTACTTATTTCTGAAGGGAACCCTGAAAAGTTCCAAACTCTAGGTGCTGTATAGGTACGGTGCATTGGCGGATGGCATACCTGCCATCCCAATGTTGTCAACTTAAATCCATGGGTTTGCTGTGCAATTGCACAGAACTTGTCAATGAATTTGTTATCTATTAGTAAGTCATAATCAAATCCAATGTCAAATTCATCTTTATCACACTTCTGATTTGCCCTTTATACTCTCTTCCTCCCCCCCCCCCCTTATTTAGTTTATTTACTTGGTTACCACAAGAGACAATGTAGTTGCTCCCCTAAGAGAATAAAAATTCAGTTATTCTCATTTTGTGGTTGAACTTGTTTTTCAGAAGAATGAAAAAACAGTCAGAAAGGAGGACTTTGTGGTACTGATGGGAGTTTTGTCTATATGGAAGTCTTTTAATTTTCAAATGGTCACACTTCAATAACTTTTTTCAGTTGTTGCGCCAGGACGCCAAGTGTATTAAGCTCCATTGACTCTTCTTGTTTTGAGCTAATGTATTCTTGATCACCGTTTAATGAAACTATATACCACATGGAGATTTCACATTAGATAAGCCACGTGAGATCCTCATCAAACAAGATGCTTTGGTTGCGGTGGTAATCCTTTAGAAGAAAATTTCGAATGAAGCAGGTTTTCCAATTTAAATGATGCTCTTTAACAATAAATATTTGCCTGACAACTGAAGCCCTTTAAAAAAAATTATAAACATTTTATCTTCTTTACAGTTCTCTGATTCATGGTGAAGTAATTTACCTAAATAGAAGTAAGAAATAAGCAGTCTCTAAAGAGCCATTTACAGCCCAGGGAGATGGCTCTTACAGCACACCCGAAACTAGCATTAACATGTTTGTTCAGGAGATGATGCAGGCTTCTGGTTTATTACTACCTCAAAATGTTAATGATGATGCAATATCAGTGCTGGCCACATTGCTTAAGCATTTCAACAAATTACTTTCATCGGGCTACATTTTCTAGACAAGATGAAAAAACACTGGGCCAAGTTACATGAACTAATATAAGAAACTCGGGAAGCATTTCTTTTGAGTTGTACTAGTTTGGACCCTGTGAAACATGGATACACTTGTTTATTGTAAGTCGTTGTCCTTTTTTATATTAATAATATACTTCATACTGACCAAAAGACTGATTTTAATGTTTGCACATGTGTATGCTTGTTTTTTTTATATGTGACTAACTTGACTTGTTTTTACACTGAAAACAAATTTGTTGACTTTTTGAGTTGAGTTTAAATAAGGCTGGCTATCATGTGTGCTCAAGGTGTAGGAAATCATAGGAGTATTACTTAGGGATATTGCTTATTTAGTTTCTGTAACTACCTGTAACTACTATTACTTAACTTGTGACAGCAAATGTGACAAATAATACACATTTCAAATAGAAATGGATTGCACTCTTATCTCTGGCCATTAGATTAAAACAGTGGTATGTAGATATAAAAAACTCAGTATATTCATTCACACTCAACATTGTATCAACAAGTTAGTACATAAAAGGACTTTTAGGATTTGTTTTATATCAGTGTTTAATTTGTGTATGTGAACATCTTGGCTTTTTTTACATTAAAAGTATCGTTGTTGAGTACAAACATAACAATTGATGTCTTAAACTGAAGACTAAGGAAAATTATTTGAATTAATTCATTTGAAATGTTTCAGCAAAGAATGTCATTCAACCATATCCAATTATTTCTGCTGGCAGATAAAGTAAAACTTATAGGCAGTAAACTAATGTGAATTTCAATGTTTTCTCCTGTTTATGAGCATGGGATTGGGGGATAATAAAATGATATCAGATCCATGCCTATGGTCAAAATAGACTACAGTTTCCTATTATGACGTTGATGGGACTGACATGCTCTTTGTAGTTCTCAGCATGCAATTACCTACGTAAACTGTCTTGTACCCTGTTCATTTTTAAACAAACTGCTTCGGTTTATAAATCTGTTCAACATTTAACAGTGCAGATTAATTACTGAACTGGCATATCAATGAACTGTTACATTCAAATTTTATAAATTACTAATCTTGAAAAACAGGTGGCAAAATTTTATGATAAAGTCTTTTCTGGAGCCCTAGGGGCAGAGCAATGAACACAACACCTAGTCATTTTTCATGAAGAAGTCTGCTCAATCACAGAATACCAAAAGGCACAGTTTATCGGGTCTTCATATTAATAGAGCTAGTGCCGCCATTTTGGATACCAAGCAACATAGAAATTATTGCATTTACATTATAAATTTTGTAGTTATTTAATTGCTACACTTACATTGCATAATCATCATCACATCTAGCCCATTTCATGTGGTCATTGCAAAGAACCTACTAGCTTTCAGATCAGCAAAAATTACAATCCAGCAAGCAAATCTTTACAAAATTAGTTAGCTAACAAGAGTTAAAGTTGCACCACTGAACAAGAGCAATGCCTTGTCCTCACTGGACCAGAGCAATGGACCAGGAGACCCATGCAACCATTTGACGTCACTACCCAGAGTGCATTGCAACATTTTCATGTCTTGTTTGTCTATTAATACACTTATTTTATAGAATATTAAATTTGATGTAGAGTTAATATTGATCTGTTGAATGATAGCACCAGTTTACTGTTTGGCTAATCTGGAGATTTAAATTGGGGTTATTATTTTTATGAGACAAAACCATCTACGCTGGCGCAACAGTGCTGCTGCCATGTAATCTGGCTATAGTTTTAGTCTTGCTTCACAGCCTCCCAGCCAAGTTGACAGCTGCATTACAAATTTTATTTGCGCAACTGGCTGCTTAAAAACACTTTTATCAAAAATATTTGTGGAACCCTGTAACAATTAACAGATATTGAAAATTGTTTCATGGAAATTAACAACATTGGAATATTTACTTGCAGTGACGTCACCCTCACTGCCATTGTACTGAAAGGACGGCATTGCCAAATCTTCTCAGTGGTTTACAATAATGAGAGTATTTTAGAATATGATACACATATTCATGTGGGTATTGGGAAAAACCATGAGAAAACGAGACTTTCAACTCTCACTGATATTCTTATGCAGCTCATGTATACTGTAACTGTTAATGAACTGGATGGATGAGAGATCACTTGTGAAATGGAGGGAAGAGGAAGAAAGAGACTAAGAGAAAACTTTGGGACATACTTGCAAAATATCACTACTAGTAGAACTTCTCAGCCAGTGTGTGCATTGAAAACAAACTTTCCTTTATTATTAGATCTGATTATGTCAGACATTTAAAACCCATTTTACAATCAGTGCATTGACATCAGTAGGATCCAGACATTTTTTCAGTGAGCTGATTGGACAGGGGGTGGTGTCTTTATATAGGCTGAACACTCCGGAACACAGGGTAGGTCTGCAGCATATGTCATCGTGGCGATTTAGCCGGATCAAAAGAGCCAAACATTGTAGTTTGCTGGCTAGTCCACTTAGCCTGCTTCAGGATACAAACCCAAGATCTTGCCTGTATTTTTGTCTCATGGTGGTAGTCTGTGTAGATGGAGACCTCGCCCCTCCCCATTGTATATTGCTGCAGATGGCCTACTGTTTTATGGCTCTAGCTGCAGGCCCACAGGCAGCTCATGAAAGTGTGGGCTGTTCCAAGTAGCGGAGGCTTGGCTGGAATGTGTCTGCTTGGATTTTCTAGTGATTTTTTTTTCTTTCAAAATGTATATATTGACCAATGGAAATATGACTGCTAGTGCAGTTCTAGAGGCTGGTGCCTACTTATAGCCACTAGTTGGTGCACCAGGCAAAAATTTGTTTTTCTAAAAATATCAAAATGTTACTATTAGGATGTTTGTATGTGCAGTATTCTAATTGTCACAGGAAATTGTTCATGTGTTAGGATACAGTGTTACTTCTCTTAGAATACTGGTATTTCAAAATAATTAAAAAAAAATTATTATTCTGTTCTCTATTTAGTCTGTCAATATTTTTTAACTTGTAATTTTTTAACATTTAACTTATTTATCGGCATAGTTACAAAGTGTCAACATGTTTCCCACCTGAGCCAACAGGGGTCACATTTTATCTTAGACTCTACTTTAGGAACAAGTTGGGCAGGGAAAATCAAGAAAAGGCAGTGCAATATTTGTACAGTACATGCCTAAGACCCACAAAAGCATTTTGGGCTTTTGAACTTTGAAACATTAAGGCTGTACTACCAGCCCCTTTAATTCCGCTTGCTGTCTTTGAAGAACCTTTCTGTTGAGATAAAACACAAAACTCATTTCATTCAAGAAGAAAAGAAAATCTCCTCGAAGGAAGAGGAATTGAAATCTCTGGACATGTACATGCCTATATTCTTTGTCCCATGGCGCGCAGGCATGGGCTATGCATGGCAAATTGTAGTCACTCACTCACTCATGGACGACCTTTGAGAGACGTTTTGTGGGATGCATGCGCAGGTGGTGCTTCGTTTAGTAGGACGTTTAGTAGGACGCATGCGTAGGTTGGTACAGAATGACATTTTTAAGCACAGCTTTATCGCCTAACGTTACTTTAGCTAACCCTAACATGTTCCTGTTTCACCTACTTTAGTTAACCTAGCTAGCGCGTATGGACGCCTACTTTAGTTAACCTAGTTAGTGCGTATGGATGCTATCCTGCACGCATGAGTAGGAGCTAAGGACACACAGCTACAACCACCGATACAGATGTATGGACACACGGAGGACAACAAATAACGTTACAGAGGTGAGGACATGCCGTAGCTAACTAGCTATATAGTTAGTACAGGTGCGCCGTGGGTCTGGACGGTTTCGTGCTTGTTATATTCTGTTGATAGGAAAGTACTTGCAAACTGAATTATTGGCACAGTGTATTTTATAGAAACATTTAGGTCAGTAAAGATAAAAGTTTAAAAAAAAATTTATTTCAGGAAAAAAAATATTTATAAAGGCAAATTACATTTGAAACTGATTTAAAACTTGAGCCTAGACTCACTTAAGGAGAATCATATGAATTGTATATGAATTGTAACAACACTGTCTGCAATAGACTGTTTTGAAGGTAAGCAGCATTTGTTAATTTGACCATGGCTGAAAGCTGAGTAAAAAGTAAACAATGCAAAGTGCAGACACCATCAGTTTCCTATGGGCAGCGAAGTGTAGTCTGTTCCGTTTATACTTCACAACAGCATCAGACAGACTTTGTCAGTGCAGCGCAGAGTAATTAAACCTGAAATCAATAGCAGGCATTTGTCATGTTTACAGCCACTCTTTCTGCTGGGTTAAACTCATCAGTTTAGTGCGGTTTGGTTTTACTGCAAAGTCACGCTCCATTATTTCTTCAGGTACTGTTGAGAAATTCAGTGGCATGTCCAATAGTTTGAAATTGTACTGAGAGGAACAGGGGCAGGCAGAATGGACAGTAATTTATTGTAATTTATTTACTTGCTGTTCTGAATAGTACCTGATTTGCAGTGTCTGTCTTTACACCATTTCCCCACCACAGATATATTCAGCTAAATAAAACAAAATGGGCTTTGAACATCAAACTAAATCTGGCACTCAGAAGCAGATTCAAAAAATTATTTGGTTAGAAAGGGATGGAAAATTAGTAAAATTAGCTTTTTGTCAAATTCTCAATTAATAGTTTTTACATGTTCACTAACTCTGTGCACCTCTGGATTTCTGTGAAGAATATGCTGTAACACAGAAGATATTTAAAATGGGATTGGAGTACTGCAGTTAAACTGCATGGAAATTGAGATGCTCAGAGACCAGCTAATCAAAAAAGCTTACTTACCAGCTTTAAAAGCTAGACTTTTACTTCAATCACAATTTCAAATCAGGCAAGTCAAGCACTAAAGAACTATACTTTCTGACAGTGCTGCATTGCATTAAATTTATTTGGCAGATGTTTTTATACAAAGCAATGTACAATAAGCACATACCGAAGGTCATTGGAACTACAAAACACAGGCCCAATATGGTACAATACTCATTATGTAACAGTTATCCATAGCCATGAACACATTAAGTGCATTTCACACAGTATAGGCTAGGTCAGAGAGCAATGTTACATCAAACTAGGAGGCATGACAACAAACTAGAACATCAAGATAATAATACAAGTGCAATATAAGTTCTGGATGGAGGTACATGTAATATGAAAGTGGTACAGGCGGTACATGTGTGACATGAAAGTGCTACAGGAACAAAGTGGAAGGACATAAAGCCGCAAACTTTTAGTCCCAGGAACTACTTTTCAAGGAACTAAAAGGTTCCTTCAGCCCATGGTTGTCTGCGTTTCCACCGCGGTCTAAAGTCCCGCGAAGATTAGACAAATTAGCCCACTGACGTATGAAAAAGCGACGTTGTCGTCGGTCCATCTGTCCTATGATTTCTTCTGTAACCCCATACTACCACCGAAGTAGCCTACATTATTTTCTAATAACCGGGACAGCCCGGAGGAGTTTATTCCACTTATATACAACGGGTTACCAACAATGATTATATATGGTTACTTTTGTATTTTATTTTATTTTTTTTAATCGATTTAATCACCTGGAATTGAAATATTCTTCTTCAGCCGTTTGGGCATATTTTACCGTTGTCAAGCAAAACTGTCGTTGGTAGTTGAACTTGGACCGTTGTTATGCAACAAATAGGATATAACAGGCCAATAGTCTTTAGAGTTATTTTTTAACTGTTTTATATATCCTCTCAAACACATTCATTATGTTTTTATGCGAACATTCGCTTTCATGTCTTGACATCCGAAGCGACAGAATGCATTCACATTTATATGTATAACTGGCAACAACAGCAGAAAACATGCACACGTTGTAAACAATTTGCTGTTTGATTACTTTCTCATCGTCAATTCCATATAGGCTAATCGCAAAATGACAAGAATAGAACGAAAACTCGGACTTGCGTGAAAATTTAAATTTCCTTCGAAGTTACTGCTAGCCGAGCAGCGAAGTGTGCCCTCCAGATGCGAACCATGCACCATAAATTAGTCCATAGTCTTCCTGGTCTTTTTGTGGAATTGAAGAATAGCAGAGTAAAATTACGGCAGTCTGAAAAAGCTAAAGGGACGATTACTAGAATTAACCTGTTATTTTACCCTGACAAAAAGTGCAGAAGGTGATTTCCAGTTTGCTTTTACTGTATCACCAATGTGAATTACGCAGAACGACCGCATACCTCACATAACTGTATCAAACGTTTTGAGTCAATTACAACGGGCTAACAAAGAAAATCCGGAAGAAAATATTCAGCAACCGAATTAATCCGTTTGAATGTTTTGGTACGTAATATGCTGTCCCAGCACGAATGCTTAGCATTTTATAAAACGAATACTAAAGCAAGAAAAGAACAGAAGAGCACACGTTATAATTCCAAGACGTTGGCAGGCTATAACCAAAACTAGGCTACTGCGCCGCATAACATACAAGTTTGATTTGAAGTTATTATGAAAATAAATTGGTTTGCGGCTGCATATTTTTAAAAATGCTGCGAGTACTCGACCAATCAGAAATGTTCAGCGCTGCAAGCTCCACCCAAAAGGTTCCTGTACTTTCGGAAAGTACTACCCCCCGAGCTTTATTTTACCCCCAAAAAAGGGGGTAAAATAAAGCCCCCGGAACTAAATTTAGACCCTAGTTCCTGCGGTGGAAACGCACTGAGTTCCTCAAAAGGTTCCTAGTTCCGGGGTAAAGTTCCTGCGGTGGAAACGCGGCTTAAGTGGTAAGAGTGATCCTAGATTGGGAGTTCCCTTCAGAGTAATGATAGTTAGTCCACATGCGTCTTCAGACGACATCTGAAGATGGGCAATGACTGAGTGGTCTGTGGAGAAACAGTGAGTTTGTTCCACCACTGGGGAGCTAGGGTGGAGAAGCCCTGAGACGAGTGAAGATCATTCACCCGAAATACAAGTAAAATACAAACATGTTCCCATTCCATTTGAATCAATGAAATTATTTATAATTTTTGAATCAATACTATGAATATTTTAGGCTGTTCTGCAGGCAAAAGGTGGTCCTACCTGATAGTGGATAGGTGTACCTAATAAAGTGGTGTGTATACAAACTCTATCAAGGGACACTTAATTATCAGCTTAATCCTGAACTTTTCTGAAACACTATTTTGGTAACCATATCCTAAGATTGCCTAACACATCTTAATTAAAATTGTGAAAGCCCTGTATCAGACAAGAGGCTAAATACTATCCAAAAATCCATTTATCCAACGAACAATGCAAGTATCGGTTACTATCTATTCAGCAAACACAACCTCTTCTGCTAGCTGCAAAATCTTTCACTCCAATATAATATAGAAACTGTTTTTGATCAATTACTAAAAATAATCATGTTTCATTTCAGCATTTTTATTATAATTCATTTTTATCACGTTATAACAAGTCTGTGGTGGTCTTTCCTTTCTCGTACACATCAACTATCCTTTCTTCCTCCCAGAATCAGCATGTGCCCAGTGAATGTGAAACAGTTCCTTTTCGCCTCATATGAGAATAATCCTTCTGAGTTTATTCTGTTCCTAGCCATTGACTACGACAGTGATGAAACACTCATCCAAGTGTACTGAATCATTTCATCCAAACATGGAAAATATGTTTTGTAAAAGGAAAAACAAATTAAATTAATTTCAAAATAATTTAAGAATCAAAATCTGCTAATGTTTTAAAAACACAGGAATATGCAAGTACGTCAAGGTGCAAAATGTTAACAAAGGTCCTGTATATTTCAGACAAGCTCTTGAAGATTTGTATATATATATATATATATATATATATATATATATATATATATATAGAAGGATCATTCAGGGGCTGTTGATGTTGTTGAGATGAATAATTGTACTAATAAAAAGGGTGGTGCACAGCTTCCCTGAAAAGGAAGTGGATGCAGTGGTGGTAATAGAAGGTGCTAAACAGCAGTCGCGCTCTGTTTCCTTTGTCACTGCTTTGGGCACTGTGCCAACCTCATTGCAAATAACTGCACTGCTCAAGTGTATCAGAATTATTATAGCATGAAAACCACCTCAGCTGAAACATTCTCAGAGAACACAGATTCTAACATGCAGTATGTGTTTTACGGGCATGTGTGGGAATACTAGCATGTTTTGGGACCATTAATAAAGAATTATATTTTTTTATTATTATTAAGCAATAATAATAAGCTTTACCATTTTAAGTCAAGTGTTCACAAACATTCACATCATAAACGTATAAAGAAAACAAAAAGGTCAACAACAACAACAACAACAACAACAAAATCACTCCAATCAATAAATGAAATTGCAGGTTTTTGTATTATTAAATGATGCTACGAATGTCAATCCAATAGGTTTTCCTTGGTCAGTCAGAGGAGGTTGACTGGATTCTTTAGTGAAGCATTTTGGCAGTTTACCTTGTATCTTATATTTCCTGGATGTGAGCAAGAGAATGCAGCATCCATTTGTATGTAAATTGATCTCTGTTTACTTGTTAATCAGTTAAATACACTATAATATCACAGCCACTAGTCGTGTCACAGCTGAAGTGAAAATGCTGATTTTCATGTTGACAGAGTTCCAACTAGAGGTAGCGATTCATGCTAACCAGTGACTTATAAAATAATGCTAGCTGAACAGTTAAAACCAATTAAATTGCAGGAAACAAATCTCACAAACCATGATCTCTCTGTAAAAACACTAGCAAGGGAGAATCTGCAGTTGAGACAAGCTCACTGGGAACCATATACATTTTAGAACAAACCAGTGATATTTGTAACAGGGTTACGTGGCTACGCTTAAATCCCCTAGTTGCTTCACAGTTTCATCATGTGACAATGACTAACCTCATACTAACTGTCATTTTGTCTCCAAACCACCCAACTACATAGGTTAGCTAGCCTACAGCTAACTAGCTAGCTAGCTCATGTTAGCGAACAATCATACAGTTTGCTAGCTTAACTAGCTAATGGGAATTGCTAATGTGTTGTCATTTTGTGCATAACAGAAACATGCTTTAAAAAGCTGTGATATGTGTTTTATTTCTGAGGACAAACTTCACATCTCAAGTATTGTTACGTTAGACTATGTAGCATACAACAATGAAAAGTACCATATTGATATTTTTTACTTTAGGGGACACAATGTCTAACTTGTTGGCTAAATAGATTGAGTCCCTGCCACTGCTCACACAGCTTATATGACCATGTAATGGCAAGCTATGTATCCTAATGTTAACTAATTAAACAGCTTAGTTATTTCAGCAACTATACAGTTTTCATCTGTATTTCATCTTGGTTATTTCTAGCAAGACAGTCAACTAATGTGGCCACCTTTTTGCTGATGGGAGGTTTTTGTTATTTTTCACCCTCACAGGAGCAAACCTAACTGTAATTAATAGTTCACCTCCATTATTAACTAGCCAACTGTAGTTTATAATAATCTAATCATGGCTAAATGTGGGTGTATTTTGTCCTGAGATATTACCAAGCACACATTTTTTTTGTTGTCATTCAGTAAACGCTAGTTAATTATAACCTGACTGCTTCCACATCTGGTCCTTCACAAAGTCTCATATGGTGCATTGCCTACCTGGTGCCTAGGTAGGAGATCACCAAAGAGCATGCAGACAAGCTCCTGGTCAGACTGTGAAGGGATCCACTGGTCATGGTCCTTGTTGGAGCCAATGACATATATAAGGGTAGGTTTGAAGTCCAGCAGTACATATTAGTATTATTAGCAGGAATGATTAGGACCAGAACCTCCATGGTAGTCTTCTCTGGAATTCTACTGGTACTATGTGCAAGTAGAGGGAAGCAAAGCTTTATTTTTAGGTTTAACATTTGGCTACAAGCCAGGTGTAGGAAAGACAAGTACAGGTTTATGGGGCACTGGGCTCCTTTTTGGACAACGGTGACCTGTACATGTGGGCTGCACCTAAACCGGTACTGCTGCATCGGGCCAACATATGCTTATGGTAGCACCAGATTATTTAAGCTCTTCATGCAAGCCCACTAGTGGCCAGAATGCTGGTGTCCTGGGTTTCTCAACTCAGCCATTCAGTGCTCCCAAACCAAACTACGCACCAAACTATGAGTGGAAATGACAAACGTCATACACAGTTCTAGCTTTAATTGTAGAGACACACTCGCGCTTCAGCCAGCTTCTTCAGAATCCCAGTGTTCTCAGTAATAGACATACAGATCAGCAAAGACAGTTCTAGCTTTATTAGTAGACGATACATGGCAGCTATGCAAATACAGAGCTTCAATGGGCCACTAGTGTCATGAAGTTAGTCATTTAACAAGCACCCCCCCCCCCCCACCCAGATTTATCTGCGACTAATGTGACACACTGAATAATAGCATCTATCTGGGAGTTCAAAAAAATATTATTTCACCACCAAAAATTTGTATTCCGTCATAGCAAGACTATAAAGCCAAGAGCCCAAAGGTATACCAGCATAGCAGTGAAAAACGCTGCTCACTGAAAAGCAAAATAAGCCAAAGGAATTCTTGGATAATTATACCATGTCATTCTTCTATCAATATCTGTGATTAAATATGGAACATACAATCTTACCATTAATTGTACACATAAAGATGTCTTTTTCAAGATTCAGTGGTCATTTATTATCTTGAGCAATCCGTTTGAGAAATAAACATGCAAATAGATAAATGTGCTGAGATAGACGAAAACTGTAGTTGGTTAATGCTACTGCTGTTTCCGGATAAGACAGTTTGTGTATTAATATTTATTAGAAATCATTGTGAATCATTACTGTTGTTGATTGTACAGTTTCATGTATTTCTGTCATTGAAGTGAGTCAAATAGGTGCATTGGAGCATATATTGGGAATCAGCAATAACTTTGAAAAGCATGTTATTACTATTGAACATTTAGAGATATCAGAACAAAATTGGCCTGATTAACTCCAGCAATATTGTTGACTTTTAATAGAATTTGGATATACAAGCATAAATGATAAGACAAAGGGTACAAAACTGGTCTTCTGTGGGGAAAACATTACTGCAGTTGGTAGGATGACTTTGATCAAAAGCGTGGAAAATCCTCTCCAGAGGACATTTGCATGTGCTTTTCTGGTTGACACACTTTATTTAGTCAAACAAGGAATTTTAGAATTTAGCAGCAAGCCCTGGTCAAATAATATAAAATGAATATGAACTGCATTTTTCAAGTTAAAAATGTATGTTTCCATATTCAATTACAATCTTTTTTATTTAATGCTTTTCTCATTTTTTCCTCCCAATTTGCTATGCCCAGTTATATTATTCGATCAACACTCATACCTACCACCTATTCTACCTTTCAAGAGAGTGAAGACAAGTGTGTGTTCTCCAAAGCAGGTTAAGTCAGCCACTGCTTATCGCATCACAGTTTGCCAGTTTGGCTTGCACAGACATGAGTTGGAGGAAAACTTTATGTGCAACTGAAAAGACAGGCTTGCAGGTGACAAGGGGGAGTTCCTGGTGCTCGATGAGGCAGGTCATCCGGGACGACTGAAAACCCCTTTTCACTAAGCTACGCCACTGCCAATTGTGTATCGCCCCATACTCAAAGTCAACTTAAATCCAAAATTATGCACCTCAGCAGTTTAAGTGTGCCCCATGTTAAACCAAGATGGGCACATTCAAATTGCTACCATGTAGATTTTAAACGCAAGAAAGGTGTAATATATAGAATACTCCATAAGGGAATGTTGCATAACTGTAAGTGGGTTCAATACAATGTTTTTATCCTAGTGGAAGTCTTAATTAATGATACACTGTATATTTCTAAATATGAATGAAAGCATAGATTATGTTGACATAGTTCAATTCCAAAATTATTTCCATCAGCTACTAATTAGTTTTAGTTTAAATAATAACGTTCTTTTGAAGATTTGATGTCATATCCATTTAGTGTATAGGACTACATAATGTTCTTTCAATCTACGATTAATGAAGACTTCAAGATAAATGAAGTGACACAAGAAAAAATATATTCACCCAGCTCCATGCTAAAGCCTTATGTTTTCTTCCCTCCACCATCCCTGTCATTTGTTCTTTTGAACTAATATTGGCAGGTAGTAAAGGGAATTTGTTTGACCACTACTATCAAATGATAGGATTCAGTTTATTTATTTATTTTATTTAAACATAACTAACCATTTAGAATAATTAGATTGTATAAGAATCTGTTGTAGAATGCCAGGATAATTCAAAGTAGCTGTTTTATAAGCTTCAGTCAACTAAACTCAAGAAATAACTAGCTAAATAAAAAGCTAAACTCTTATCACCAAGATAATTAAATTATTTTCTTTGGAGTAAATATAACTTTATATATCTGTCAACTAAAATATGACAACAAACACAACAGTCTTAACTTTATTTTAGTTGCAATATCAGAACCATCTCGTTAACTAGGGAGCTATTTTGGTAGGTATTGCTGATGACGTCAGCTAGACTCACTAGTGGGATGGGGGAATATGTCTTATTGAAGTGCTATGTGCTTTTGCTTTGAGCTCATTTTGAAAACAAGTCATTTTATCCAGCCTGATAGCTAAGCAATCTATACCTACAACAGCATTCCCCAAACTGTTTTTCACCCTATACATTTAGAAAAAACATATGAAATCTCATGGTACAGCAGTTTCTTAAAATTCTAAAAATTTTGCAATATCAGCAAACATTAACCGTGTACTTATTGAATTTTTTGACAGCCCTGTTGCAACTATAGCAAACTATATAACTGTAACCATGTCTGCTGTACTCTCACAACAGTAAGTGACCTTGATGTTAGCATTCATACCTGTCATTGCAGCAATTAAGCATATATGTCCTTAAAACAGTCACAAGCCTGACCATAATTATACTTACCCTTGGTTTTGAAGGCAAAGTGTAAGACAATGAGAATTCAGAAAGGACTGAATCTTCCAATAAACTTAAATAGATGTCCGCTGATTCATCAAAAAAGGACAAGAAGGGACAATAAAGATGGTGATTAGAGAAAATTTCCCATTGACAAGAATGTACCTGTGTTTGAATTCTTACCTTGTATAACATTTAGGGTAATATTCACAGCTAATGTATACATTTATCTTGAATTACATTTAAAAAATAAAATGTAAATATATGAATGGTAATTGGAAGACACAAATGGGATTTTCCATTCACGCTGGAAGGTCATTCTCACATCACCCACCAGATGGCACCTGAATTCACAACAACTTTTTATGAATCAATAGTTCTCATACAGTATATAGTACAACAGACACAGTGCTGTAACTATGTTGAAACAGCTCTGTTTCTATCGATCTAAAATGATATTATAGTGACTTTCATGTGAGTATGGTATCAGATTCACCTGGGCGAAATCTCATTTGGGACACAGAGTGCTGCTGTATGAGCTGGTGAGTTTAAATGTACATAAATTGCAAGACATGTTTAACTGCCAATGTGACAAAAATCTTTTTTGTTTGGCTCAGAAAAACATTTCAATGTACTGTGTTATTACAACCTTCAAATGAATTAAAAGGCAAGACAAGACACATTTTTGTCATTCCGTTGAACAAGTCATTGTTAATCTTGCTCGTATACTCATGTTTCACTGAGGTGATCTTTTATTTTATGTTAAAGCATTGCAATGTTCATATTCATATTCATTCAATGGAGTAGATTGATTTTAGTAGATTAAAACCTCTTGATAAGTGAAATACTTCTTAATGTGTACTTTGTGTATGTGCCTTTGTGTACGTGCACTTAGTCTGATCTGGTTTTATTAATAATGATGAACTGATCAGATCAGTATGGGCCTGATAATCATATCAAATCCATTTTTTTATAGCGCTTTTTATAGAAAATTGTCAGAAAGCTATTTTACAGAGTAGTATCAAAAGAACAAAAACCAGGCCTGAATCCCCAAATAGCAAGCACATGAGATAGAAAAAAACCCAGTGGGGAGAAAAACCCTGAAATGGTGGTGAGAAAAAACTCCCCAATGGGAGATAAAAAATCTCGGGAGGAACCCGGCTATAGAGGGGGAGCCCATCCTCTACCGGCCGGCCTGGTGTAAAGTAGCGGTAGAATGGATGTAACAGATGTTTTACTGTTGCAGCTTGTAGAAGTTTCTGTACAAAGTATAAAATAATAAATCATTTTTGGATCTTTTATTTTGTACATTTCCTTCCAGTTTAGAATTTGCTATTGTATTTGCAGGCCCATCACATCATTACAACAACCTCTGTCAATTTGGTGGAAGGCTATGAGGCTAAAATGGATCCTTTTAAAGTGGTCCTGAAATACTATTGATTAAAGGAAATCTCAGAAATTACTTGAGCACACACAGACACATTCATATAAAAAGTTCATTTTTAACTTTTGCAGCACTGATAATAATTTGAAGAGATATAAGATAAAGAGATCAAGTCAAAAGGCTCCCCTATAGTCTGAAAACCCTGGAGCTCTGAGCCTCTAACAACAATGGTAGAGTGTGTGAATGACGTGTTAGTGTACGACTGAAGTTCCAGTTCCTGTCTAGAAGGGCAACACTGAAGCATTTACCAAGTGGGAAAATGCCAAGTGGCCACTTAATTGACAGGTCCCCTCATTTTGGATGTGTAACAATGTCATGGTTCCCAGTTAGATGGGTAGGTGAGTACACACACACACACACACCCACACACACACACACACAAACATGCACGCACACACACACATGCACACACACACACACACATTTCAAAGCACTATCACTGTAAGGACCCCAACTAAAAAATTTTAATAATTCAAGGCTGTGAAATGAAAAGGCACAGCTACATCCAGCTTGCTTGTTAAATAAATACATGAATGCAAAGGTGAAGCACTGGAACAAAAATCTGGATCATCATCTGCATGGCAATCTCATGACTTGTTTTTAAGAAATGAAAATGCAATGTGCAGTTTGTTTGGAAATAACTGGGCATTAACATTAGATTAGTATGGGATATAGTACTATATACTATATTATATAATACTATTATGTAGTATTATTCCACAGGGTGGTGCAACCCAATTCACAGGACCAAAGGATATTACCAAAAGCTTTTTCCTAGACAGTACTATTCCACAGAATGGTGGTGCCTATATCATAAACAATGATTTAATGATCTCATTGAAAATCTTGTTTGAAATTTTTGCCACTCAGACTCAAATGCATATTTACATTAAATAACATAACATTATTTATAACATTGTTCATTTCACTATCAGTGAATTTAAAGCTGTTGTCAAAAGGTTGGAAATTGGAAGTCTATTGGAAATTGCAAATGTTTTAGCTGTAATCTATTTGCTTTTTAAACTTAGTATTTCTGCACATTTTGCTTGTCTTTGATGTTGTTGTATGCTTTTATGTTGCATTGTCTGAAACCAAACGTGTTACCCCTTGGGGGTGAAATTGGGAGGTTAATTTGCTCATTTTCATTTGCCTGTCCACATGTGTAAACAGATTGAGTTCAAAGTAAATGGCATATACTCCAGATCTGGCACTGATTAATATAATAATGATTGAGATTTACTCATTTGCATATGAACACAAGTATTTGCAAAGAAATGTTTTTCAAAAGAGAAGTCAAAGAAAGTTTTATCCCCAATAGAATAATAATTTATGAGATGAAGCAAATTGCTCAAATTCAATAATTCAATGCCCTCAAACTCATTGGATGGCTCTTCATCCTACAACAAGAGAATGATTCCAAACATACTGCTAAAGAAACAAAAGAGTTTTTGAAAGCCAAAAACTAGAAGATTCTAGATTGGCCAAGTCATTCAACAGAACTGAATCCAATTGAACATGCATTTCTTACGCTGAAGAGAAAACTTAAGGCAACTAGCCCCCAGAAACAAGCCATTTATATATTTCAGTGCAGGCCAAAATTATTAAGCAACCTGGTAGAGAACCTTAGGTTGAAAAGAATTCAATTAATATGTATATATGCATTTATTGAATAACAATGTATATATTTTTTTTACAATTTCTACTGACAATAACACTACAATAAAATATGAGTTTTATCTATTTTTAGAAAAATAGGTATATTTTTAGAATAATAATTTAAGACAACACTGCCAAAATGGCCTCCTTTGACTTTAATTACAATTAATCAAATTGTTGGAAGTCTATCCAATCCTTTTTGTAAATGGGGAGTGGGAGGGAGGTGGGGCATAGTTAAATTGACTGAAACCTTATCTACCCTACGTTTTTCTTAAAACCACAAGTAGCCTAATACAATTGGCCTGTAGTGTAAAGGGCTTTTCACAGCTGACTGAAGAAGCACAGAATGGTGACAGGACTGGATGTTGTCTGTAACTGTCTTCTACCAGAAACAAGGGAGGAAATCCATAGATAGCAAAGCTGAAAGAGTGAGGACAAGAGAGCTTGCCTGCAATTGAATGGCTTGGCTGAGTAATACAGAAACATTGTTAGCCAAGTTGAAAATTAGTCATGCAATCATTTTCTCAGTTGTATGACTTGCTTACAGAAAATTGACAAAAATCCAAGCAACGGTTGAAACTAAAATGTAGTGTCAGTGGATAAATGAGAAAACAGATGCTACAAAGAAGAATCACCTTGCAGCTATGTGCAGATTAACATGAGCTCCTTTGCATGTTGAAGCAGAAGCCACAGACGTTGACGCACTATTCATGTGTAATGAAACTGCAAGTGCAGACTCAGCACAAACAAGCAGCACAATTATTTGTCACAAATGCTTCTCTACCATGCAGACAAGCATGTGTGCAGTCTAATCTCATCAGAATAACCTGCTCTGACCACCAAAACAGGAGCTGTTCAAACACGTCTCAGTATTTATGTTTTTCATTAGAAGTAGGTGGGTTTCCTGGCCAGCACCACAATTGCCACATTCGTCCCTCTTTTTATAAATTGGTACAGGAAAATCTCTTATGGTGAGCATGACAGGCTAAAAAACCAAACAGAATTATACTATTCTGTATAATTAGCCAAACTGTACACTTGTCTTTTTGAGCATGGTTTGCTTAACTTACAGCCCCATGCTTTGTTCAGAAATCTGGGGCACAAAAAGAAAAATGTTATAAAGAAAATATAAAGGCATTCAGCAGACAATATGTCCAAATTAAAATAAATAAATAAATAAATGATATAACAAACAATGAATCGGGTGATTGAGGAAGGACTGAGCTACAGCTATTCTGCATAGTGCAAGAGATGTGAAATTTCTGACTAGCAATTTTTTAATATATGAGCTATAGGCAACAAAATGAAAGATAAATGGGATTGATTTACTAGCCTGAGTGTTACTGTTTGTTTTTGTATTATACACCCATTTAGAGATGAGAGAAAAATGTGGAGGTATTGGCTTAGGCTGATTTTGCAAAGTGTATTTATTTATTCTTTTGAGGGGGAGGTGGGGCCCCAAATGTAAAGACCTGTCCCAGGATTCCAACATCTGAATTCAGAGTTTTGAGGATATTGCAGGGACCTTTGTTATTGCTTGTGACATGATTGTTGCTACTGCTACAAAAAGAAGCAGGAAGTGTTCTTTGTCAGGTGTTGAAAAGAACAGTCCAATGTGACATTGACCTGACATAAAATGCAATACATGCACCTCTAAAACTATTCCTCCAAAAAGGTGTGGCATGGCAGCATGGCAAGAATTAAAAAGGCAAGCACCTCACTGCTGAAATTCATCAACCCTACTGAAGAGATTAAGATTCAAACTGGTGTTTGTAAGAGAAGCTATAGAGCCTCCCAGAAGCAAGGTGAACGACCGTCTAAAGTCATCTATGCATCCACGGCACTCAGAGGAAGAACAGGATTAAAACAAGGAGTACTAAAAAGTGCTTGCACAGAAAACATTCTGTGAAATGTGTAGAACACTACTGTCTGTGTTCAGTCTGATCATAAACCCCTTGAAGGTATTATTTCAAAGCCAGCTGGGTAGGCTCCAGCACATCTTGAAAGGATGCATCTGAAAATTCAACTGTATAGTATTCCTATTGCAGGGAAACAATCTTAATAGCAGACAAGCTATCCAGTGTCATTCCCCAGATGGATTAAATAGAAGAATGTGATCTCGGTGATGAAAAGGTACGGCATGCAGCCAATGTACATTAACCTCTACACGGAAGAATGTAGGTACATCAGTGTTAATGCTGATGCATTATTATTAATATATATGTTTTGTTTTCGGTAGTGTATTTTTTTAAACCATTTTCAAATGTTTTTCGTTCAAAGACAGCATTTAATTTGCTTCACAGTCTTCATGAATAGTTGAAGTGCACAGTGCACATTTCTATAACTTGGATCTGAAATCAATTCTGTAAATCTGGATGAGCATGTTGTGCAGATCAGCACTTCACATACCCCTGTTGTAAATCTGAACATCTGCAGGCTATGGTAGTTGGACGCAAGACTTTTGGGCAGCTGACCATCTTCTCACTGTCTGTACTGGTGTGCAACCTGTCATAGAGGAGATGCCAAACCTTGTCATACCATTGCAGAAATGTTACATATTTTTGATCTCAGTTCTGAAATCAAAACTTTTTTGCCTTGCTTTCCTTTTCATGTTCTTATCAACAGTTTGGGCACCCTTGTTCAAAATTTTATGTTTTCTTGATTTTCTTGATTAAAGTGAAAAGAATTTAGCAAACAACCTCTGAGAGGAAAAACGTTTTTGTAAATTTTAATGCACAATTGCTTTTTATTTTCTGAATTTAACAGATTGAAAAAATAAAACAGTGAATGTGGCATGTGCAAAAGTTTGGACATGGCACCATTATATACTTAATAACACCTCCTTTGGCAAAACTCACTGCATCCAAATGTTGATTGTAGCCAGCTAACAGTAATTTTTTTATTGCTTTTTTCCCATGCTTCCTTGGAGAACTCATCTAGTTCAGAAATATTCTTAGATCTTCTTAGGTAAGAAACCCCTCAGATACACCAAACAGCAAAAGTACCTAAGTGTTGAAGGAACCTGTGTAGCCTTACCCAGTGCTACTGAAACCTGATTAATTTAATGTTATCTCAGTTATCTGACTCCAAAATATTGTTTTAACCTTTCCTCTGTGCTAACAGCTATGCACAGACAGAGGAGACTGCTGTCCACCAGTAGTGTGGCTTTATACAAATAGCTATCTAACCTGGTTGGTGCGGACATGCGGTCTTTGTCTGGCATAGCCTGCATAAATACAATTGTGTATCCTGCTATGACACTAGTGTATAGGCCAGTGACTATGGGTGCAGACAAGTTCTATGTGTATAAGTTCTAGGACCTTAAAACTGCTTGGTGTGCAGTGGTAAGAGTCAAAGTGGAATGCCAGGTTAAAATGAATGCAATTTATTTTTTAGTGTCTAGTAATAATGACAACATACAATGGTGCAAAATGTGAGTGGCGAAATGGCTATACACGTAAATGGCTAATACGTGTAGGAGATGTTGACAAGTCTCCCTGAACCACTGCACGTTTCCCCTTATAAGGAAAACCCCAAGTCATCAAATAAAGACACAATCATAACCAAACAGTACAGTACATCAATGATCCTGCTTGAGCTATCTCTGTAAGCATACCACAACAGGTTAACCTTTGTTTCTGGCTGGGCGCTGACCCATAGGTATCAAGATCTTTAGTCAGCACCCCACCATCAAAGACACCAACTTGTTCCCCAAAACATCAGTTTTCCAACAATACCAAACATGATTACATTGTATAAGGGAGAACCTAAAGTTCACATAATGCTGATCCAATCGAATGTTGCAACTGAGCACTGTCTCTTCATCACAATTGCTGACTCCCTGTCAGCAGAGTAAATAGTCTGTTTTACTTTGGGGGTCTGATAAGAGGCAGACTTCTGTGAACTGCCCTACACTTACTGTACATGCACTGCTTGTTTGGGAGTTCCTCACAAATTGTCAATAATATTAATCTGAAGACTGTAAAGGCCATTTCAAAACATTTAGCTTTCAGTCTTTTCAGCAGTACATGGTTGATTTTCATGTATGTTTCAGATGATTGTTTAGTTGAAACATTCAACATCTTTTCAGCTTCAATTTCTTCACTGACTGTGGAATATAGTTTAATCCATGCTTCCGTCCGCCCAATATTTCCTGTGCCACTGGTGGCCCAAAGCATAATAGATCCCCCCTTGCTTAATGGCTGGAATAGTTCTCTTCTGTAAATAGTTCCTGTTTTTTTCCAAGGGAATCTTCGATGCCAACAAATTCAATTTTTGTTTCATCAGTCCACAGCACTTTGTTACAAAATGTCTGTGGCTTATCCAAGTGTTGTGTTGCATACTTCATATGCTGACATCTCTGATGAGATCACAAGATCAGCATTATGCAAAACTTAGGTTCTCTATAATATGGTGTAATCACATTTGGTATTGTTGGAAAGCATATGTCATGCTTACAGAGATAGCACAAGCAGGATCATTGATGTCCTCTTTTGTTATGATTGTGTCCTTATTTGATGACTTGGGGTGTTCCTTTGATCTTTGGGTATATAAGGGGAAAAGTACAATGGTTCGAGAAGACTCGTCAATATGACCTATGCGCCACTCGCGTATAGTCATTTCACTACACACACTTTTACACAATTGTATATTGCCATTATTGAACACACTGTACAATAACCTGAATTCACTTTAATCTGTCATACATTTTTGACTGTCACCATTGCACACCTAGCAGGTTAAGGGTCCTAACATAAACATAGAACTCAGGATATCTGCAACTCGTCATCAGTCGCCTATACTCTAGAGCTGTAGCAAGACATACAATTGTCTTTATGTAGGCTACACACGCTAGAGGCATGTCCGCCTCTACCAAGATAGATAGTGATCCATATAGAGCCACACTAGTGGAGGGTCTGCAGTCTCCTTAAAGGTTACAGGAGTCAGATAACTAAGATCATTAAATGAATCCCACTCCAGTAGTACTGGGTAAAGACTACACATGGCCGTCGCCCCTCAGATACTGTCGCTTTTTCGTTTATCTGTGGGTTTTCTTAACCCTGCCTTAATTTAAGACCTAACAAGTCCTAATTTTGAAACCTTAAAAAATTATTAATGAATCAACTGGAAGGATGCCTAAGCTTTTGCACATGCTACGTTTATTGCTTTATTTTTTCAGATAAAATATATCTCTCAGGGTGTTACAGAGCATCACTGGGGTAAATACTAGAGGTGCATCAATCATGAATTGTTATAGCCGATCCTGGTTTTTTTAAAGCCAAATAAACCGATTCCGATTCAGTTTTTAAAGTTTCTTTTATTTTATTATTATTATTTTTTTTTTTTAAAGCAACAGGTAACATTAAATAATGTATTTGCTCTATATGTTACTAATACATTCAGATACTTTCATTATTATAATTATTATCCTTAACAGCATTATTGTCATACTGTTGTAGCCACATAGTGAAGGAGCTCTGATTCAATGTGGCTGAATCTTTTCTCAACTGGTTACAGAAGAATGCATTTGGTTTGGCTTTACACCATAATCTGGGCCAGTGCTTTATTTTAGGAGACGTTTCAGTGTAACGATGGACAGAATGACATCTGCCGTTGTCGCTGCGGAAGAATCAATTTCTCTAGTAAGCTCCTCAAAATGGGAAAGTGAAGCCAACATGTTTTACCTTTAACATGGATTACCTATAAAATAATGTTGAAAATCCAAATCCTGAACATGTTGCACTAGCTAATTATTCATCAGACTATTACGAGGATGTTGTTGAGCCTCTTCGCTTTTATGGCCAACTATATTTATTTGAACTGGAATACATAGACGAATTAAGCGTACAGAATAGCGTAGTTTACGGTTAATCCTGCAAGTTCAGACTGAATTATTTTTAGACAAATACATTTCAACATTCACATTCATTTTCCCTTCCAAATAATAAGTTTAGATAAACTGGACTTGCTTGAAGGTTCATTTCTAGCATCATAAAACCAGAATATAGATCGCCTGAAATAAAAATAAACCTGCCGGTCACTGATCACGTGTTATGGAGCGAAAACCGGCCTGTTCCGATCCATGGCCGATCGATCCGTGCACCCCTAGTAGACACCCAGCATCTGGTGATGTCTAAGGGTCGCAGCCTTCAGGCAGTCATTGAATGCAAAGGATTTTCAACCAAGTACTAACTATGATGACTTTATTTAAGACTATGTTCATTTGCCAATTACATTTGGTCCCCTAAAATGGGGGAACATATATAGAAAGGGCTGTAATTGCTACGTGGATCATCCAATATCATAATACGGATGTAAACACCCTGACAGTAACTGACAGTCTGCCGTTTAACTTCATATTCATTGTTTCATTTCATATCCTATGTGCTGGGATTACAGAGCTAAGCCAACAAAAATGGACTCTGTCCAAATGCTTACAGACTGCACTGTATATTGTATATTTTCTGCTCTGATGTAATATATTTTACATTACATTTAGGACATTTAATACCCCCATTCAAATGCTTTAGCTAAGTATATTAAAAGGGTGTTCTTCAGAACATTTTTTTCCTTTTGATGATGGCAGTGGCAGTTTTTAATGCTCTGGAGCACACGTCTCCATGGCTATGATAAGCTGTATAAGGGGAGAGGAGAAAGAGAAAAAAGCAGGAATGTCTATGAAGAGTTTAAACCTTTGCTTGAAACCATGTTCAAATAATGAAGTTAGCTGCATGTTGTTTTGATGGACCTGGAATAATTTCTTGTTACAGTGGGGGTTCATGACTCTTTGTGTATGTATAAAACAGAGAGAGAAGTGCAATATGTCCTGAGGCGATTGGTATAAAGTTAAACTGGGTGAAGTAGAAATATTTTACTCATCAGCTTTGCAGTCACAGAGTTTGCCTCAGCTAGAACAAAACTGCTGAAGCATTTAGAGAAAATTAACCCCCCATCCTGGCAGCCAGATGTGCCTGGATTCTGATGAATGCACATGAGTGGGCGGAAAAACCAAGAGACTGTGAAATTCCTGTCAGGTCCGTGCACTGCAGAATGGGCTATTGACTGCTTTCTCTATTTCCCTCTATCATTCTTCTTGAACACTGCCATTAATTTCCTCTCCTGCCCTTCCGACTCCTTTTTTCTCTCCTTCTCTTTTACCCTCAGCTTGCTTTATTGCAGAAGAGGAGACACAAAGCTCTCATGAAATACCTCAAACACTGTGGCCCATACAGCCAAGATGGACTGGCTAAGTTCCAGTCCCTCTCTAATCAGAAAATAACAAAATAAACCTGCAAATTTGCATTTTATTGAGCCTTCAAAGAACATTCTAGTCTTCTTTTTTTCTTATTTTGATGAGTTGTACAATGCCCTGAAATTCCTCAGAAGGACTATTACATTTGAGAATACATATAAAACTGTGATATGCTTTCATGTGCAAACTGCACAGTATTTTCCATGGAAAGCTGCCAGGCTGTTACTCTGCTGTGCATGTTGTATGATTGCATGGGGACTGCTACATGTAGACAGGAGCATTCCCTTGAATGACACCCCTCTCTCCAATAAACTTTTAATTTTTTTCTAAATAACAATGTCCTAACATTGAAGGGTTCTGGTGTTTCTGCAATGGTGTGGGGCATATTTTCTTTGTGTGGTCCGGATGCACTCATATCTTTGGAAGGCAAGGTCGATGTCAATTACTGCTTATTCATACTGAGTGATTATCTTCACCCAGTGTTAAAGCATATCCGTCCTGAAAAGAGGGCTGTCTTTCAAGATAACGCCTGCATATAATTCTCCTGTCTAGTACAGAGCACAAGTAGTCACCCAGCATTTTGAGGAGCATGGCATTAATGTTATTCCTACATCCTGGACTCATCACCGCTTCAGAACCCGTTTGAGTATTTATGGGATATTATGGAACTACACCTGAGATTTTCTATTCTGTCTTTTAAGATTGAGTGGAATGAATATTTCTGTGTACATCAGTACAACAGTAAGTAAGCAAATGGGTCAGCAAATTTCTCCTTCTGTAAATATTGGCTGATGATGAGTTCAACATTTAATCCATGCACCTTGCCGTCTTCATGCTATACTTTTATAGTTAACAGTAGATGTGCCACCTAGGGAGCTTTTCCTTGCCATTGGCACCCTAAACTTGCTTTTGTGGGGGCTCCAGGCCAGGGTATGCTCTGAACCATATTATGACAAATGTTTAAAAAATATATATAAACATTTACTGATTTGATAAAGCCCTGTATGTTATGTTATAATAATGAGTCCACTGCTACTGTGGAGCCAAAGAAGAATGACACTGAATTGTCCCTTTGGGAGTAGTCTCTAAGGATTTGAGATAGGAGCAGCAGCGAGTTGGCTACTGGAGCAACTGACCCAGACAGAGGAGGATCTGTATGGAAGGAGTGATGAGCAGGAGGAGTACAGTGAGGCTGTGGATGGGCAGGGAGGAGCCATGAGGGACTGGCGGAGTGTGAAGGACAAAAGAGCTACAATGCTTTTACAGTGGCTGGGAAGCACAGAAAATAGCCTGAGAAAATGTCTACCTTCAACACAATCGAGTTTGTGGTTTTAGCTCACAGTGAGCATGTGGTGTCAGTTCACACTGTGCACACAGATTCAGTTCACACTTAGCATATGGCTTAAGTTCAAAGTGAGTGTGGAGCACACTATTGAAATAGAGCATACGGTTTCAACTCACTCACTGAATAGGGGGCACTAGCTTCTGATTATTGAAAAGTGCATTTGTTTGCTATGTTTTCTTCCACCCACCCCATAATGATCATTTTAAAGCCGCATGAAAGCACCTGGAAAAACTTACGTGCATTTACAACAAAAAAAAAAACACACACACACAAATCTGCCAAAATTTGGCATAATGTATGACAAGCAATACAAAAAAATGGAAACAGACTTATCTATGTAATCTTAATAGACGCTTGAATTACAAAATAATAATAATAATTTGGACCTTTAACTAGCTAGCAATATTACTGCCCATATTATTTTACTAAAAAACAAATGATCAAGCATTGCCTAGAGGTCATTCATGCCAATTTTTTGCCAACATCAACACCAAAGTGGATACAAAGTTACTTATATTTTTAGCCAGGGAGTTTTTGTTTACAGTTCACATAGTATGACTACACTACTATTTATATTATATAAATAGTTGGGATACACTGATAAAAACATCACAACTATATATTTGTGACAATTAATGACACAAAACAAAACAAAACAAAACAAAAACAGATGCACTGGAATACGTCTTACTCACCACTAGGTTTAAGCAGCTTTATAAATAACTCCTACCGCCAACCAAGCTAGGAATTTTCTTTGCCTCAAAAGGCAGGGGTGGAAAATCCATGTTAAGAATGTAAAACTCCTCTCCAGTATTTTGTTCCAATCACCTGGATTTGCTAATTAGCACAATTCGTCGGTCAGCAGAACTAATTAGTGATATCAGAACAGGAAGAACTAATTACTGAAATCAGCTGGCTGAGTTCATGGGTGGAAGAAACACACCGAGACTTTTACTTTCTGACCCCTGGACTTTCCATCCCTACAAAAAGAGCTTTGAGCAGAATTTATTCTAAGATAATTTATAAATATGGTTTCTGTAGTACGAAAATAACCATTTGCTTTTTTCTATCTTATGATCTGGTGACATGAAATTCTTATCCAAGCCCTCATTCGATTAAACTTTCAAGTTTCAAGCATCACTATTGGGTTCAACTGAAGACTTTGACAGGGCCACTCTACAACTTTAATTTTGTTTCTCTTCAACCATTCAGATGTGGACCTTCATTGTGTTTTAGATCATTGTTTTTCAGCATAACCAAATTATGGTGCAGTGTCAGCTCACAGACGGATGACTGGATATTCTCCTTCAGAATTTAAGTATGCCTGGGATGTTAGTCAGTCTTACTGATGTCCTTCAATGTGCATAGCATCTCCAGTGGTCGCTGTGAAGCCTTTGGGAGGGGAGTCGGAACTGTGGAGGTTTCCAGTGGAGATCTGCGCAAGCTGGAGTTCTTTGTTGTGTGCATGCCGAATTGCCGATGTTTCCTCTGGTCATCTGCAGAAGTCCCTTTTGTTGGTCGTAAAACTTAATTAGCTACTGGGAAAGGTTTGTTTCTACATTGTTACTACTTAGTCACCATAAATCTGCAATGCCTGATTACTCTAAAAAGAGGGTTATCTGTTTGTTCAGATAAGTTACCGTAGCAAAGAGTTTCACAGAGTTGTAAGAACTTCGGGATAGGCCTGGAAGCTTCACTGGGTACGAGAGCTCAAATGGCGTAGCACCATCCTAAGAGGGCAGGAAGACCAAGAGGTAAGAAAGAAAAAGGCCGAGAGAGAGGTAGAAGATTGTCACTCCGTTTTATTACCTCGGTTTTAAGATTTATGGCCTGTTACACAGTTCTGGGTTACATGATTAGTTCACTGTAACCAAGATGTGGGGTGCCGTTGTTCATATCACTTGCATTTCCTGTGGAATTTAAGGAAATATAGTTCCATTGCCCGTACAACAGTATCCTAAAAAGCTTGGGGATCATCTAGGTCCTTTTTTGCAAATGTGAGATGAACATGAATGCTGCTCTTGGTTAACAGTGATTTCTGGTCTCTGCTTTCCCATGAAAGCCATTTTTGCCCAGTGTGAAGTCATGAATACTGACCTTAGCTTAGGCTAGAGAGGCCTGCAATTCTTCGGATGTTCTTCTGAGATCTTTTGTGACTTCCTGGGTGAGTTGTGTCTGTGCCCTTGGATATATTTTGGAAGGCTAGCCACTGTTCCAAGCATTCTCCATTTGGAGATAATGGCTCTCACTGTGGTTTGGTGGAGTCCCAAATTCTTATGAAAGGCTTTGAATTTCCATTGATCATGGCACAGTGTGCTTGTAGAAACTTTGTGGTGATTTCTTCACTCTTATGGCAAGGTTCAATACGAGTGAGGTTTACATTCAACAGGACTGGCAGCAATCAACCCTGGCTGTGTTCAGCTGAATACAATTATCGATTAAATTTGGTTGATTGGTTGACAGAGTAACTAAGGGGGCAATTACTTTTCACATGGGGGAAATGAGTGTTTGGTAACTTTTTTTTTATTAAATCGATGAAATAATTAAATAATAATAAAATAATAATAAAATTATTTTGTGTTTACTCACTTTCCCTCACATTGTTTTATATTACATCTGACATAATTCAGTGTGACAAATAAGCAATAACACAGGAAATCAGGAAGGGCAAATACTTTTTCACAGCATTGGTTAATTTGACTAACTTAATTTGTTAGATTAACTTGCTATCTAGCTAACATTACTGATATAGGTACACACCTGGTTCAGGCTGGCTGACTGCCTAGCTACTTGCTAAAATAAAATTGTGTAGGGTGTATTTGCTTTCACAGTTAGTACCCATGTGTGCGTGTACATTTGTGACAGGTCCACTAGCTGAATGAAAGTTGAAAAAAATTGGATGACCTTCCAACATTGGGGGGACACTGTCCCTCAATATTTAAAAGCATTCACAGGCTGACAATGCCCAGAGAAATTATCCATCCTGGCAGCTTGAACGAAAATACAGTATTTGAGGCAAAATTGAAATATAAATTACTCAGAAGAAATTTCATACTTCTGAAGCATATAAGCAGCAGAGTGGAACATTTTATACAAGAAGAAAAACATGGCCACTAATGAATTAAAAGTGTTGGCATTGACTCATTTTTGGGAAAATTTAGGAGGAAATAAAATTGCATTTAAAGTACAAAATAATTACAAACCAGTTGAAATATAATGCATATGTTTTATTTTTCATCAGAGTGCATTAGTGTGGAACATCAATAATTTAGACCATCATCTACCATCACAGGCTTGGCTCAGTACTTCAATCATGTAACCCAGTAAACTCACTTTCCATTAAAATGAATGTTGCTGACAAAAGATAAGTTAGGGAGATACTTCATTTATTACCTAAAGAGATACTTCATTTATCAGCATAAATAAATGAAGGGTTTTAGGACAGAGTAATGTAGCTGCCCAAGTGATTTGTTAAAATCTTTTTCCCTTTCTCTCATTTGCTCTTTTATGACAACTGCAAGCACAAAAAGTGTTGTAAAACAACATTTGCAGGAGTATATAACAATAGTGTTTTTAAGAACCCCCTCCCCCCCCCCAAATAATTCATCTGTTGATTTGTGACTGTTGATTTGTGACATAAAAATTTCTGATATTTTAAATCAGACAAAAATAAGATAAATAGCAAATTGCTACATTTATTTTGTAAAGATGTGCACAGTGCATCACCACGTGGTTTGACACAACACAAAAATTGTCATGAAATGACTAACATGACTATATGTCTGACATGAAATGCCCTCCTGCTAAGGACTAGAAGAACCAGACTCGATAGAGGGAACCAGACTTGATGAGTGTGCAAAATTTTTCATTCTGTAAGGGTAGACCTTTCCAATGAGTTTCCACATAGGCTCATTAGATGATCTTAGACTGCACTGCTGCTCTGGACTTTGGATGTCTAGGTGATCTATATGGCTGTGCTGCTGCTCTGGGCTGTGGTCTAATGAGACTGACTCTGCTTTACCTTAAATGAGCATAATTTTACATTGAGCTTTGTCACATGGAACTATCCATAAGTGAAATTAGGATTGAAAAAACAGCATTGATTTTAGCCTGCATCATGTTTACATAAAGAAAGTTTTTTAAAAGTTTGTGCCCTGAAATTGTCTATCTAATTGTCAAAATCTATTTGTAAAAGCATTTAAAATATTTTTTTTCAAAGAAATAAGCAATTTTTTAATGTCATTGACACATGACATTATGTGAAATATAATGTCATATTTGTCATGTGTTGCATCACATATGGCAATTTGTTAAATTTCATATTTATTATATTTGGTTATGATTGTGTTAGAATATATATCAGATGTATCACTGCAACCATTTCCCACCCCTTCAAATGTTTATTTCAAGTGGTGGAAGCAGGTTCTGTGATATATTTTATACATTTATACAGCTTTGACAATTTTATAAATGACTCTTATTTAAAATTTTAAAATGTTTTAACAACTTAGTCACTCCCATGTAATATACTGGCTCTAACATGTGGTAATTCAAGTGGAATTAGACACTGCAGGAAGTAATAATCCAGTACCACTGTGCTACGTAGATGTAGCCCACAGGATGTATTCTGTGCATGTGAGAGCTTGATCTCAGTGCATTTGTTGTAGAGTGACAACTAATCAACTAACAGCACTCCTGTTTTCCAATAATACCCTGATGCCACCTAATACACATACACTGGCCTAAATGCCTACATCATTATGGATCGGGTTGAAGAAGTAGTTTGTACTGGGTTAATTTCAGCATTATAGATTATGCTTTTGATGTTGTCTAAAAGTACATTTATGAGTGGTGAGGCCAAACCTCCTGGATAAAAGCTCCAGTTTATATCCAGTGGTTTTTATCATGTGCAGCTCAGGAGTTAACCAGCAGGCAGAGCATGAAAAGGAGACCATGCAAGTTATCATGGGAGACAAAAGGTCAAGTGTGTCATTCACAAGATTATTATACATGGCAATAGTATAGACTCTCCTACCGATGCATTTTCTGGAGGGGCAGAAATCATTTTCTCTGTGAATCTGAGTCATTGGATTTCAAGTTATGAAAACTTATAAGGCACTTGCTGCTGGTCAAGGGTGGGATAAATGCCAAATCAATAGTCACAGCCCAGCGATCACAGAAACCAAGACCCATAATTTGTAAATTAGCATTTGGGGCATTGTTGGTTATTGGCAGGTCTAAAATTTGGCCATGTTTTTGTGTGGAACCATCAACAACTTGCTGCAAGGAAAGAAATTCACATGTGTAGGAAATCTGCAGCAAGGGGACAAGTTTGTGAATCGACATCAATTTTAAAAATAACAACATTATTAGAGGAGGAACATAAAGAAGAGAAAAAGTCAGAAATTTAAAATACACAGTGGTTTAGGGTTTCATTTGGTCCATTTGCCTCTGTGGTACAGGTTTTGCCGGCCAGAGGGAAATGCTTGTGGGGTTCTGACAATAGGGGACAGCAGAGTGTAATTTGTCCTTCAAGGACAGTTTCCATCATTCAGCATTGTACTTTATGTCTCAACGTTTTGCATTTCGGAGTGATTCGCTATCTTTAGATGAATGCTTAGCTCTGTGATTTGGAGATAACATTCATATTTTGGAAAAATAAAGCCTTGGCTAATATTGGGCTGATACCAGCAAATATTTTTATGGATCCGGTAACTCTTGTCATATTGTGACAGTTTGCAATATGTGTAAGACCCTAAGAGGGAGGTCAAACCAGTTTCTGCAATTTTTCAGAAAACATTTTGACAGTTTAATCAATTAATTAATTTTAATGCTAAAGTTTAATCAAATCAACAACATATAAATAGCTAACTTTCATAAAATAATAGCCGTTTTCTTTAATACAATTTTTTAAATTAGCCACTTCCAGTGTAATCTCTCTAGTTGCTGAGGGAGGTGACAGGTTCTGCCCGCAGTGTAATAACGGCGTTCCACACACAAACATAAAACAAAATTGGAATCTGGGCTCACTTTAATAGGTTTGTTTGTGTCAGTGCATGGGTAAATATCACAGCTGCGTCAGCACAACAGTCAGTAGCCTCATGATATAGGTTTTCATGGCCCAGCAGCCGCACACAAGCCCACGATCACCATGTTAGAGCAGCAAAGGGGGGACCAACTCCATATTAATGCCCATGGTTTTGGAATGAGCTGTTTAAAAAGTATGTGATGTTCAAGTGTACACATACTTTTGGCCATGTAGGGAACTTTGTGAGAAGTCTAGGAAAACTTGCCTCGATCTTGCTGTCTGCCTTTCCCCTGTGTAATTAGACTGACAACTCATGTTCATCAACACCAGTGGGCAATGCTTTGGTTACTTAACCATGCCATGGACTGGTGGCCTTCAGTAGCCTATTTAAAACATGTTTAAATGCAAATAGAAACCACCTTAGTAGATTTACAAGAGTTCCCTAAATATTTGTGAAATTATTTGTGAAGGTATTCTTTATCCTGGACCACAATAAGTGAAAATATTGATACTATGGCTGAGCGAAACAGTCGCGTGCATTTACTCTATAGCCAGGTTAAACCAGGTTAACAGCCTCAGTTATCCATGAAATATGCAGTCGTGAGATAGCTATGTTAGCCCCAAAGCTAGCCGTTCAGATTTGGACTTGCTTTTGTGTTTTCGATCATTGTCTTGTTGCATAACCCAATAATGCTTCAGCTCACAGACTGATGATCGGACGTTCTCTTTAAGAGTTTTCTGGTACAGGGCAGAATTCATGGTTCCTTCAAATAATGGCAAGTTGTCCAGGTCCAAGGCAGCAAAGCATCCCCACACCATCACACTACCATCGCCAAGTTTGACTACAGGTATGATGTTATTACTTCATGCTTCATTTGCTTTACTCCTAACAATGATAACTGTGTTTTCCAAAAAAGTTCCTCATCTGTCCATAGAATATTATCCGCCACCGGGTGCTTTTAGAAATGACTTTGCAACCCTTTCCAGACTGATATATTTGAACAATTCTTTTCTCTTTTTGAAATTTCCTCTGATCGTGGCTTAGTGTGCTTGTAGAAACTTTGTGGTGACTACTTCACTCTGACAGTAAGGTTCAAGATGAGTGAGGTAATCAAGCCTGGCCGTGTTCATTCATCTGCATTTAATTACCAATTAAATTTGGTTAATTGGTTGATTGAATAATTAAGGGGACAATTAACTTTTTCACATGGGTGTTTGATAGCTTTTTTCATTAAATATATTAAATAATTGAAAAAATGTGTTTTGTGTTTGCTCAGGTTCCCTTTGTCAAATATTACATTTTGTCTAAAGACCTAAAACCATTCAGCATGACAAATATGCAATAATAGAGGAAATCAGGAAGGGGGGAAGTACTTTTTCATGGCACTGTATGGAAACATTTTTTTGGAGCACTCATTTTTTTAATTTAACTAACGTTTTATAGCTTAGTAAGTCATTGTTTTACGAATTAATGAAAGTCAAGTGGTTTGTATGAATTAATGAGTGGTTTGTACTTCTTATTTATCTAGTTTATACAGGTTAGTGGTTTATATGAGTACTTATCTCATTTAAACAAGTCAGTAAGTGGTTTGTATGAATTCAAGCCTATGAATGTGTAGCAAGTGTCACATTTCTGTAGATTAATCCAGGCATTCTTTTTTTACTGTGAACATTGTTAAATATAATGTTGATGTATATCAACATACTGTTTTAACTCAAAACCAAGACAGTACTGTGAATTAACACATTTGCAAAAATCTAGTTCATAAATAGTCTACAATCAATTGCAAATGTTATAAATGACAACAATACTTATCTTGTAGATCAATATTCTATATCTGCTGTGTGCTATGCTTGAGCTTTTTTTTCCGGCTTGAACAGGAACAGCAAAAAACTATACATTTATTTCACCTTGGGTTTTGGATGAGCAATTCTCTATTCCTAAGTCAGAAGTTCCAAAACAGTTTTTATTGAAGAAACCGAATGTGTTTACATAGACAATGCATTGAATTGCAGTTCCTCAAAGCGGTTAAAGGGACATTGTTTTTTCTTACATTAGATGACAGATCTGCTAATTTCTCTCATGCTATACATGACAGGAGAACCGAAAATGACACATTCTGATGTCGTAGTGGAAGGGGTCATGGGAGGGGAGGGGGGAGTGGGGGGTTGATGGGGAGAAAGAGGAAGAGGGGGATGGGTCTGGCCCAGGGGCCCTGACCTAGAGGGCCCACTGGTGGAAGACTGGAAGGGCAGAGTTGCACTGTATTTTGATTGATTCTGAATGAGTTATTTAAAAAAATATATTTGACATACACAGGACGGACGTGTGTACAGATGAGCAGACTCCCCTCCTGTTTACTCCGGTGCAGTTTGATCATGTCAGAATAAATACTATTATATATTTAGGTATGTGGTGACCATTGGAGCAATGGCACTTTCTATCATTTGTTATTGTCAATTAATCTTGTTCTTTAATCTTCACTGGGGCGAGTGTTACTTTTCTTCAAAGTGACTTCATGGGATGGGATGGTGGAGGGGGGGTATCAGGCTGTCAGTATGAAACAACACTGCCAGACTCTGTCTTGTTCATTTTATGTTTTGCGAGTTTTCACCAGGGATAGCATAATTGACAATGGCTAGCTGAAGAGGGCTGTGTAGTGAGTTGTGAATGGCCAGTCATGACTGGAGCAGACGCCCACTGCCCTGCTCTCAAGGGACAGTAATCCTAGATCTGGTTCCTGATATAATTGTAAGTCAGAGAATTTCTGCATGGCTGAGCTGGTTCAGATTCCCAAGCTGGTTGACAGTGCCAGGCAGTTTAATAGAAAAACTGGTTGCAGAGGTTTTTAAAACAGTTGTGCACTGAACCTGCACACTGTTCACCAGGCTCTTTTTGTTCATTCTCTTCCAAAATAAAAAAGAAGAAATATCCCTGCAGTTTACCATATTGTAAACGAGAGCGAGGACGGATAAAATCATTGTTATTGTTTGGACACCAATGTCATTCATGTTTGACTCAGCAATAATGCTCTGTTACTTAATTAGTCAGAATTCATTGATTCTGTTTGCTCATTTAAACAGGACGAGTTGTCAAAAACCATCGAGCGCATCTCTGCATTCCTTGATAGACAACTCAACTGCCACAGATGAGGCTATAGCTAACAAGAATTTTGCTCTAGATGGTGATTTAAAAAGCATAAAGAAGTCTACAGTTCAGATAAAAGTGTAATTGGACATTCACCTGTGACAGACAACTCACTCACCTCCCAGAAAGCTTTGCCATCCTTTCTACTTACAGCAAATCCATAACAATGAAGCAGGTGACTTTCATGCTGTTGTCAGGAATGATCTAATTTTAGCTCTGGGTGAATGATTGCAATTGGCTTTGCCTCATCTGATAATTAATCTATGTCACCATTAATTGGAAGAGAGAATAATTACTGGAGGTGTTGACAGTAACTGTACGCTTCCACAGATTTCTCTATCCTATTAGCCTACTAAAACCATACCTTTGTAACCCTAACTATGCCTCTGTGATACCATTAGGCACTTTTCCATGTTGAACTTTTATTTATGGATTCATTTATTTATTTATTTTTCTGTTCAAATAACTGTCTCCCTCAATCACTTTTCAATATTCTATCTTAATTTGGTGGAAGTTTAACATTTTCAATGAGCTGGAGATGAATGATTAATGAAGAAATTTAAATGCTTCATTTTGTCCATGGATCATTAGTCAAGTCCTTTGTGGTAAGGACCTGAGAAAGGAGTGAGAATTATTGAGACATTAGCCTGAAGCAAGCCTGAGGTAAATAGTATGCATATAAAGGATGAATGTTGCATTTACAGAAACATAGTACAGGTAAAAAGAATGAATGTTGTATGCAGTGTCTGCAGACACACAACACAGGTAAAAAGTATACATGCTCTGTTGGTGTCTTTAATTATAGGTTAGGGAGACCATTCTTAGAAGTAGCAATGGAACTGTTTATGTCTCGAAATCAGTCAGGGGAACTGGCAACAATCAATTACAATCTGTTGTCCCAACTGAATTTTTGTCTCTACTACAATTGCATGGGACAGTGTAGGTGGTCATGGATCTTCAGGCATAATTGTTAATATTGATGGCACATCTTTAGCCTGATTCCAAAAGCATTTATGTGCTATATAACAGACCAGGTAAAAGGCTGTGTGGATTTCGTAATGTCTTAGAAAGGGGGTAATAGGAATAAAAATAGATATTACTGAATAAGTGTTAATGCAGAGCACAAATGTGCGACTGCTGTTAAATGGAACAGGAAGGTTACTTTTCAAAAATATGAAGCATACACATCCAGTTGCTATAAGTTGTCATATTGTCATGTAATAGACCACATTAAACCATTTAACTGACTGCAGGAGTTTACAAAGCTGAAAAAGTAGCAAATAACCTGTAAGACGGTCATGTCATGACCATGCCCTCCAACATGCACTTGTTTTAAAAATAATAATGCTGTACAACAAGTTTGCAGCTCTAAAATATTTGCCATTGTTTTATTACTTTATTTTAATTATGAAAAAATAGATGCAACTCACATAATTATCATAAATATTAATGGTGTGATATTAATACCCACAGCTCAGCAGCTCAGCTGGTTGACAGCAGACAGAAGAAAGCAGTGATTGGCAGCCTGCATTTTAGATGGAGAAAAAACTGTGGTGGTACAGTAGCTATCTAGCTAGGGATTAATAGTAATGATATTAATAGTAAACCCAAACTGGATAGCTACCACTGCACAGTTTGTTCAATCTAAAATGTGGGCTGCCAGTGGCTTGCTTTTTTTCTCTCTGCTGTCAGCTAGCTGAGCTGTGCAGTCAACGTGTCAGTGGAGCACACGTCACATACAGCCAGCACAGGCAGACTGCACGCGCCCGACTGATCAGAGGAGTCAGTGGTGTGTGATGAGAGCAGAACAATCCACAAAAGATATTTTACTTTATTGTGTGCCACTGAGAGGACTTTGAGCAATGACCCATCAGAGGCCCAGAAGAGCTCTGGCTATTTTCTGCCATTTTCTGCTTATTGTGGGCCCTGGTTGACCTGATTGATTACTTAACTAGTTAATGTGATCTGTTTAATAATACAAACCAGATTTACCAGTGGGAATGGGGTCATGAGTGAGCCACAAGTTGAAATGCAAGCACCACATGCTGTACATGGAAGAATGTTGCCATCCAAATCAGAAAGTCATTAATAGGTAAATTAAATAGAGGTATAAAATTTGCCTCCAAGATGAGGGATGTGTAATGTAACAATTTGCACACACAAAAACACCTTTTTTGAAGGGAACAAGAAGCAAACAAAAGGAGCCAACAAATGAGAAGTGAACTAAAGGAGTGAGAGAAAGAAAGAGCCATGAGCTGGTCTTAAATTGAACATACTGAGCAGTTGCAATAATACATTTGGTATGCTTCTTTTAGGTGGAATTACATTTAGGCAAATTTTGTGCCCAAATCAGGTCTAGTATTCTAACAGCATAGATGCATGTTTCACGTGACACATTTGCAAGGTGGCAATTGAATTTCTAATCAGTTAAAGGTCTGGTGAAGTTGTGACCGTAACACTAATGAATCAGGATGTTCTACACATTCCCTTTAAATAAATGGTTGCATTTGAGTATTTACTTCATTTAGTATGTTTATTTCTCCTGCTCTCACCAGCTATTCGCATTTGCTGCTCCAGCATGGTTGCCCAAAATTAACCTTTAGGCATTTCTGCAAAAGAACTACAAATGAAGGCTGTTCAGGTATACTTTTTTGTATGCATGTAAATGTGTATTCATTTAATGACAATAATATAAATATGTCAGTGAAGAATAATAATAATTATAATACAGTATAATGGTGCACTCAATTTAAACAGAACCCTTTAGGTTTGCATACCTTGAGCTCTGCTCAATGTTTCTGTCAACCATTCACTGAAAGGTGTGGGAAAACAACAATGTGGATTCTACAAATGTCATTAAAACCAAGATTTTATGACTATATGGTGCTGCACTTTTGTACTTCATCAAAAGTTTTGCCGAGCACTGCTTTGTTCAGGCATTTGTAAAAATTTACCTGTAATTTATGAATGGATTTTTTAATCCACTCATTTAAACACACTTTGCTTCTAGTAATATTCTACTTAATGGCAATTATTTAAGATGCTAGTGCAGTTTAACATTATTATATCCATCTTTGATTTATACTAGGTAATTTGGCTATATATATGCTATAGAATTTTTTCTCCAGGCTTTAGATATTAAATAATCCTTCTGATTTATGAACTACTTTCCCTATTAATTAATTAATTAATTAATTAATTTATTTATTTATTTATTCATTTCCATAATTTTGTAAGTTTTGTAAATTCTGCATGCCCTCAAATCACTGGATGTCACTTCTCCAAGCCATTAATGTCTTCCAGCATTGTCCTAAGCTCCTTTAATGCACCACTGCAGGGTGTTATGTCCATCTCTGGCTCCACAAACCTTGAATAAAACCCAGTGTATTCTGCAGCAGAATACCAAGTTCCTCATCTGGTTTTGTATGGTCCAACAGGCAGTCCTATCAGGAGAGAACAACCTTCCCATGTGAATGTATCTCTCAGATGTACTGTATACCTTTGACAGTGTTTTACCACATTTACCACATGGTTATTAAAATCCTCTTAGGCATTTTGACAGCTGTTTCTTCCTTGCAAATAGGAAAAGACTTGTCTTGCTTTCTATAATTTGTTGCTTTCATCATGACCAATGACTAAAATAATTACCATTCACCAGAATGTTTATTGATTTACTTGTGTAACTTGCTAATAGTGAACTGACGCACATACAGAGATTGAGTGCACACAAAGACATAGGTATGACATAAAAATGCAGCCTGCCCAGCAATTGAATACAGCTAATAAATCAGCTGTAACATGTTGAAGTGAGTTCCCTTTCCAAAGCTATGTTTATAAGGAGCTCTCTTACCTGCATCCAGGTTCAGATGTATTGGTACCTCATACGCAGGCCCACAACTGCTAGCACAAGCATGAAAATGTGCAGTCTGAGGCATTCTGAAGCATCTGTTCCTAGTCCCAGATAAGGGAAAACAAAAAGGAGAGATTAGACTGCAAAACTGCCATCTCCCCAGCAGTGTACTGCTAATGGCATCAACTCTATGAAAGTTGTCACCTCTCTGGCAGTGCATCATTAACACAGTCTTCATAGATGCTAGTGTCCCTTGCACTTTAAGAAACTGGATGACCAGGTAATGTGTGCCCCTACTGCCTTGGCACCTATCTACATGAATGCCGGGACCTGGTAGGTGCCTGCATCTGTTTGTTGGACCACTGAAAGTTGCATTCCATAGGTTAGGTTTGCAGATCATAACTGGTTAAATCCGTGCAATTCTACGTGAGCTTGCCTATCTCTTGTCTAAATCTTGGCTGTATTTGACACAACTGCACAGAGGATTTTCACTGAACATCAATTAGGCAATCTCAAACTTTCAAATTATGCAAACCCATATTATTAAAGTTTAAATGACAGATAATTTGAAAGAGCATGTTTTAATATTTTGTCCATTGATCTTGTTGTAGTGCAAAAACAACTGTAAAGACATAAGAATTATTCAATTAATTTTAGATGATCCCCTCTACAGTGCAAAAACACAATATCAGTGCTGCAAAAACTGAGATCAGACACACAGTGAGCAGATGAGACAGAGCATGGCTATAGGAGATTTGAATTCACCTGTGTTCAAAGTAGACACAGAAAGGATTGAAATTACGATTAAATAGTTTATTGAAAAAGAATGTGATGGAATGAATAATGGTAAATAATGCATTATAAATATGAATTAATATGTATTAATAATAATTAATAAATATGAATTATTGAATGAAACTAAATGACAGAAAGCACTAGATTTCTTCATTAATAAAGAAAAATGATAATTCAATGATAGGCTAATTAAAGGTACAAATCATGACTGTTAATGGACTAGGGACAAGTCTTTTATAACAATAAGACTGTTATCTCGGGAGACTAATGTTACCATTGATGGGTATTCAGACTGTGGTTTGAAAAGGGTCAATGTGTGAGATGAGAAACCAACAAAAAAAATCAACAAATAAATCAATACTAGGAAAGACAGTACTTTAGTGAAGAAAAGTATATTCCTGCACCATAGTAAACACCCCCCAGTAATCCCACACAATCTTTACACAACAATGTACAGTTCGCCCTACAGCAGCAAGCAGCAATATTAAAAATAAAAAATACTGACTACAGATAAAGGCTGTTCATTTATGCTTTCATGTATGCATGTAAATGTATGTACATTTAAATGACAATTATATAATATGTCAATTAAGTATTATTATTATTTTTATTATTATTATATAGATACATAGATACTAAAAGCTTTCTTAAAGCTGATCTAAGGAAGCAATTGAACACACCTGACAAATCAGAAACACCTGTGGAACCATTTGTTCCAAACGTCATGACGCCCTGAAATGGGGGGACTATTTATAAAAAGTGCTGTAAATAAAAGCTGAGAATGTACACTTCAGCCCCATATGAACTGTTGCAAATCTAAAATTATGGAGTACAGTGCCAAATCAATAAAAAAATATGTCTTAGTCCCAATCACTATGGGTGTTTGCTACCTTTTTTCATTAAATAAATGAAATAAATTTGTCTAATATTACATTTTGTCTAAAGATTTAAAACAATCCAATGTGACAAATATGTAATAACAGAAGACGTCAAGAAGGATGCAAATAATTTCACAGCACGGTATGCATCTGGTTCCCACCCAGTTCTAGTTCTCTCCTTCTTCTTTGCCAAATTTCTTGGAACTTCAGCGCCTATTTTACTTACACTAAATAAAGGTATTAGGCTTCTTGTGATTTTAAAAAGTCTAAGATAGATAAGATCCAGATTTTCCTTACATATCACACTAATGCGTGAGCATCAGGGTCATCAAACATGCACCTTTGACTATTTCTGACCCTATTTACTGATGTTTTTCCCATAGATATAAATGCAGATACCACATTAGTCACTGTTCATATTGAAGCACTAGCCAGTTGAGCAGTATTTGTGACTGAAGCTCCTGCCATCTGTGTCCCAATAATGAACCCTCTTTCAAAATCACTTAGATCTTTTCCTTTTGCCATCTTGATCCAAAATCACTTTGTTGTACGTCACTCTGGATAAGAGCGTCTGCCAAATGCCTGTAATGTAATGTAATGTAAAATCAAAAACACCTGTATGGAAGCATCTGAATTTGTTATGTTTCTTCACTCATTGATTCAGGTTTCTCCCTTTAATTTATCACTCATCTGGGTGGGTATGTATACACTTACCAAGCCACTTTAGTAGGTACACCATGCTAGTATCGGGTTGGACCCCCTTTTGCCTTCAGAACTGCCTTAATTCTTCATGGCATAGATTCAACAAGGTACTGGAAACATTCCTCAGAGATTTTGGTACATATTGACATGATAGCATCACGCAGTTGCTGCAGATTTGTCGGCTGCACATCAATGATGCGAATCTCCCGTTCCACCACATCCCAAAGGTGCTCTATTGGATTGAGATCTGGTGACTGTGGAGGCCATTGGAGTACAGTGAACTCATTGTCATGTTCAAGAAACCAGTTTGAGATGATTTGAGCTTTGTGACATGGTGCGTCATAGCCATTAGAAGATGGGTACACTGTGGTCATAAAGGGATGGACATGGTCAGCAACAATACTCAGGTAGGCGTTTAAATGATGCTCAGTTGGTACTAAGGGTCTCAAAGTGTGCCAAGAAAATATCCCCCACACAATTACACCACCACCACCAGCCTGAATCATTGATACAAGGCAGGATGGATCCATGCTTTCATGTTGTTTACGCCAAATTCTGACCCTACCATCTGAAAGACGCAGCTGAAATCGAGACTTATCAGACCAAGCAACATTTTTCCAATTTTCTCTTGTCCAATTTTGGTGAGCCCGTGCCAATTGTAGCCTTAGTTTCCTGTTCTTAGCTGGCAGGAGTGGCACCCGGTGTGGTCTTCTGCTGCTGTAGCCCATCTACTTCAAGATTCGACGTGTTGTGCATTCAGAGATGCCCTTCTGCATACCTCGTTTGTAACGAGTGGTTATTTGAGTTACTGTTGCCTTTCTATCAGCTCGAACCGGTCTGGCCATTCTCCTCTGACCTCTGGCATCAACAAGGCATTTTCTGCCGCTCACTGGATATTTTCTCTTTTTCGGACCCTAGAGATGGTTGTGCGTGAAAATCCCAGTAGATCAGCAGTTTCTGAAATACTAGCCCGTTTGGCACCAATAACCGTGCCACGTTCGAAGTCACTTAAATCACCTTTCTTCCCCATTCTGATGCTTGGTTTGAACTTCAGCAGATCGTCTTGGCAATGTCTACATGCCTAAATGCATTGAGTTGCTGCCACGTGATTGGCTGATTAGATATTTGCATTAATGAGCAGTTGAACAGGTGTACCTAATAAAGTGGCCGGTGAGTGTATACACACACACACACACACACACACACATATATAGTCAGACTTCTCAGCCATAATTTGGCCGTTCTCAGCCATAGGAAGCTTCAAAGCACTCTGAAAGCATAGCCAGGAGATAAGAGATAAGGAGCAGGAACCATTTCAGGTGTGAATGCGTGTGCATGTGTCTGTCAGAGGGGGTGTCCGGCCCCCTCCCCCCTTCTCTATTTCACTAGATAAAATTTGAGGCATCTGAGTCCTGCATCTAGCTCTGGCATTCTATATTTCATCCCTGGTCTCTTTTTGGAATATTCTGCTGTCTTTTGGTATTTGAATTTTGGTATTGGCACTTCTTTGGATTACTTTGGGACAAACAAGCTATGGTTTGGTATCTTCTTTCATTCATGTCTTGTGTTACTGTCCATGTCTGTAACCTTTGTTAATTGTTTTAGGGTAGTTGAACCTCTTCTTTAGATTAGATGGGAATATTTGTTGTAATTTAATACATTTCTTAATTTTCATCTGGTTGTGAGTTGTACATTTTGATAAAGGTTGATCCAACAGTTTGCTCGGCCAATCAATTAATTTGGTTATTTAATTGATAACTCATATCTGATAATACCAAATAATTACCAAATTAAATAAATTAAATATATTTTACATGTTGGATAAGTGAGGTGTTTTAACAGTTTATGCACTTGTGTTCGGTATTCAGAGTACCGGACATCAAACCAGGGTGTTAACAGTCAAAACTGCACAGTTCTGGAAATTAAACATATTTCAATTAATTTTCACATTGCCGACAATATTAGGAGAACACCAATCGCTTGGCTGTGGATCGAAACGGCCAGTATTCGCTCCATAACATGCGATCGGTGACTGGCAGAGTCCATGTGCAACCTGTATTGGAATGCTGCTGCTATATCTTTGAGTATCACATCAATTTTAATGAGTTAGCCCTTGCTCGTCTACCATCCTTGCTCTCAGTCTAGTTTCACCGGGTCTCACAGTGCAATCATTTAATTAATGTGACCATGTAAAGCAGGATTGGACTTGGTGTTGGTCTTGAATTAAGGTGCTATGATGGAGGAATGTGGCACTAAGCACCAGTCAGAGTCGGGCTGCACACAGATTAATGATGAGAAATTGGATCATTTCACCTACTTTGCGTGCAATGGTGGTCAGAATTGTGTAGCAGCAGGCCACTGCTGCTACATGAATTTAGTGGAGACACTGCAATGCTAGGCATGTAAAGTAGCTTTTATATATTCACAGTTGATATTCCTCTTAGGTGGTAGTTACTGACCGGATAGCAGGCACCACAGATGTCCAATAAGGGCACAAGATGCACAATGTCCAAACAGGAAGTACTTATTGTGATCTTCACACACCCACATAAATTATATGTGCCACTCAACCAGACCTTATTCTTTAATTTAATTTAGACTTCTCAAGAGCTTAAGGCTAACTTGTGTTCTTGAGTTTGTCAGGTGTGTGTACGTGGATTTTCAAAACAAAAAAACTGAAGAAAATACATTTCCATTAAATATGTAGACAAGATAACAGATAGGCACTAACATGAGGGAGCTAAATTATTAAAGTGCCTGAAATAATTAACATTAAGTCATGCTCCACAAGGTAGCTATTCTTTATCTTAACATGTACAAGTAACTTGTTACCTCTACTAGTGTACCGCAACATGTAAATGACTCTAAATATTGTCAGCAAAAGTGCGTTGAATTGATAAAAAAGAGGTCATGTACCAATGAGCAGTAAATGGGCATCAACAAACTTCGTTTGTAGGTTAGCATGCTAACCTTAATGCTAAATGCAAATACTAAACACAAATAAACATGCTCCTAAAGTAAAAACTGCACACTAATGACAATATATAATGAAATGCAAGAGAACTTACTATTTGCTGCACACTGAACTCAACACAGAATAAAACTCATGGAAACAGCAGGAGACAACTGCACTCACTACCTGACAAAAGCACATGGCAAACTAAGGTACGCCTCGGGGCCTTTACAGAGCTCAGAATTCACTTGGATCCTTTCATAGGTGGCTAAAGATGAGCCTGACCTAAAATCCACAAAGCACTACAGCAAACTAATTGGGAAAGGAGATGGCCTTTTGTACAGTGACATGTACGCTCTGTCCGATTCAACTACAACTGCAAGACACACATGGTTACATAGAAACAATATACATGCTTTCAGCTGACAAGATTATGATGCTTTCAGCAAACCAGATTATAATGTTAGTTGCTAAATCAGGAGAAGGTGGGCAATAGATGCTAATTGCTAAATCACAAAATGGTGTGCGTTACATTCTGAGACCGGCCTTTCCAAGGGTGAGTTTATATTAATGAAATATTTAACAGTAACAGTAAAACAAAACTGCCTGCTTCACATGAACCAGGATATATCAATCATAAATGTGTTTTATTTCACTTCAATCATCAGAAAAAAGGGGAAGGAGATGGGGATAAGCAGAATAATATCGGTTTTATTCAGTTGCAATATTCTCAATTTGATCAGGTTTTCTAATCCGTCAATGTTAGGCACACAGTACACACAGTATAGGAGATCACGAAGAACAACATGAGGATGATATTTTTTATCACTGCAATCCAATACAAACAAGTTCAATTTAAATCCGAGTTAGAGAATACTGCACATTTTATCCAATGACAAGTAGACTGATTATTTGACTGCAGTCAACCAGTGTGTTAAGAGCTTTTTAGTCGCTATACATGGGCAAAAATGCAAAAATATGGTTCCGTCAACCTACCGATATAGACAAACAATGCTGTAATATATTCCCAGGAGCCTAGTCTGTCCACCTCCTGGGACAATATAAATACATAGTGCCAGACTAAAATTTAAAAGTTATCTTCGTTCTTGGACTCCAGGGACCTGCAAAACAAATGAGCACTGATACTCCTCACATAATGTATACGCAATATACAAAAGAAGTGAGAGAAGGAGTGCTGCATGGATAAAAATAATAGCCAAAAAGGTGCTCATTGGAAAGAGGAGGAAATGCAAATAGATTAAAAAAGAGGTTCAGTTTGCCAGTCAAAAATAAGAAAAAGTAAATATGGAAAACAAGTGGGAGTCCAGAATGCCTTGGACTCCCACTTGTTTGCCATGTTTTCCTTTTCATATTTTTGACTGGCAAACTGAACCTGCTTTTTTGATATATATACACAATATACAATAAAACCCCACTATCATGCGATAAGATGAAATCCAAAAAGAGTAAGAATACACATATTCACATACAGTATAAGAAGTTGTTAAAAACATGCAGGAAATTATTATTAGAAAGATTAGAAAGAAACATACATGACAATATAACCATACATTAAATCTCACTATAAATTACATGCCTTTTTTACAAATACAGTACCAAAATAATGTAGCACCAATTACCATACTAATCAAGTGATACTGGGTGCATTATAGAAAGTTTAACTCAGATAGTTAACATCATAAAAAACTTTAGCCCACCCCCTGTTTGAGAATGTAGGGGATTAAAAACCTCAATGTTGTATAAGCCTCAAATGTGGCTTATACAAATCGTTTGCAAAAGATCATGATCATGTGATTTTTTATCATAAGTAAACAAGTGAAACAGAAATGTAGGGCACTTTGTCAACACAAATCTTTGAACATTTACAAAAAAGAGAAAATGGCAGGGGCAGGTAGAGGACAGGAGCCAAGCGATGATTGCGTTCTGAATTCACCTCATCGCAGGAGTGCGTTATTGCGGGGTGTGGCAGGGCTCAGTTTGCAAGAGGAATTCAGGGCAATTGGAGGACCATGCCTGCTGGTTAAGTCGGTGCACCCACCTTGGAGTGTCCAATCAGGAGAATTATTGATAGTGGTACTGGATCATTGTGATGGAGTTTTATTGTGTGGACAAGTGAAGTTGTTTGTGAATTTTGTTTACATGAGGTAATGAGGTACAGAAGTTAATGTTCTTAAGGGCTGAGAGTGGTCATTGTGGTTATTTCTGTAGAAAACCCTGAAAAGAGCCAAACTCTCAGTACTGTATAGGTATGGGGCATGTCACCCCACCAAGCCTTAACTTGGCAGGATGGCATACCTGCCCTCCCAATAAATTTTTGTTGGAATAAAAAGTGTTTCATCTATAATATACAGAAGCTTTCAGAACAAGAGGGTTCCAAAACAAGTCAGAGATGGATGCAGGTGAGAAAAGGCACAGATAAGGCAAAGGGTAAAAAAAATGTTTAAGTCACATCGACAGAATATCCCTTTGAGTATGGTCAAGTCAATGATTAGGAAGTAAGCAGATGTATTTTATAGCACAAAGTGCCGAGTTGCCAGGCAAGAACAAAGCTGGTAAAAGGGTAGCAGATAACAATCTACTCCACGAAACTGCCTGCCAGTATTGGGTTTGCACAGAATCTAATGCTTTGTTTTTTTTAACTAACAAGTTCCAATTTTATGTCATCTGACCAAAAAACCTTATTTTAAAAAATGGGGACTGCAAAAATTTCTTGTAGAAGAATTGTCCAACATTCTTTCATATAAACCTACAGTATGTTCAAGGCCTCTGTTCAAGTGAAACTCCAACAAAATGTATAATCTCTGCAATTCTAGTAACACATACATGCACCTCACACATGCATCTCATACCTCAAGAACACAATCCGACACTGTTATATTGTATTCATCACAATCTGGTACTGTATTGTTTTGGTCCAGTTTTCCACTCAACGGGCACCAGTATCCAAACCAGTCAGTGTAATGATATAGTTTCTTTTTAACTGCAGTAATTTGTGTTTTCCAATCATCTTGCAGATTTCTGCTCATTATAGTCTTGTTTCACACCAGTAAGTAAGCACAGTTTGGATTGATTGACTCTAATTAACTAAAAAATGTTCCAAGCCATGGATTTATTATCATGCAAGCTAGCCACAAACACCAGACACTTTCACAAATGAATATCCTGCTAAACTATATGTCTTTGAAATCACAGGAGTGTGGAAGTACAAGGAGCACATTATTTTTCCAGAAATATTCAGCATTATTTCCTTCTTTATATAATAGTTGCCAGTAAATTGCTTTTTTAAACGTATATTTTAATATACTGACATGTTTTCAACATTCGTATGGTGCTTCAACCACAGATTATTTATGCAGTGCATTCTACAAAGCATTTGTCACAGTACTCTTCAAAGTATATCCTGGCCTGTGCCCTAATAAAGCATTGCAAAGGCAGCAATGACAAGGAAAGATTCCATGGATGGCAAGCAAGAAGAAACCGTGGGAGGAACCAGACTCAATAGGGGACGCCCATCCTCCTCTGGCTGACTCATGGTGTGGGTTCATTGGGACAAACATGGTCAAGTCGGTTTTCTGTCTGCCTTATCGGTTCAGGACTAGTTGTATGAAGAAGTGAAAATGTGAAATGAGGTGGGGTGGGCTGGGGCAATAGACAAGTCAGGGCAGATAGCAGGCTCAGAAGTGGTTTGGGACTCACATTGGTGTAAGAGGAAACAAGGAACAAGAATGGAGGCAGGGAACAGCTATGGGTAGCATGCAAAGACAGAGTAGAGAATGGCATCATGACCCCACCAACAGCTTTTCTGTGGCAGCATAACTACCCAGAGAGAGGGAATCTGCACAGGCATGATAAAAACAAGAAAACCTAACCTGCCCCTGAAGAGCCTGTCTGTAAATTCAGATCACAACTGTTGATAGGTGACAGTAAGGAAGGTGTATTGCCTCATAATACACTAGGCAATGGCATTTTGAGAACAAACCTTGTAGGCTTGTAAGGTGGAAGCATGGCTGACAGATGCAAGTGCTAGTCCATGGCATGCTTTTAAAGTTTAAAGCAGAACCTTAAAATCTGCCATATACCCAATGACTAGTGAACTGATGCTCACATTGGGTTAATATGTTCATATGTTTTTGTTCTAGTCAAAATACAAGTAGCTGTATTCTGGGCTGGCTGGAGGTTCTTTAACAAGGTATTGGAGCAGCCAGATATCAGGGTGTTGCAGTAATATACCATCACCTAACATTAGTATCTCCTTTGATAGTCCTTTTTAAAAATGGAAAATTATTTAGAAATTCCTTATAATGAATAAATATATATTATAAATATATAATATATATTAAATAATACAATTAATAATTGTAATTTTGGCTACAGTATTTCCGCAGAAGTACAAATGATAAATGTCCTGTCATGAAAAAAAAAATCTAAATAAAGCACTCCTCAGTGGCCTAAAATCAAACTGTACAGAAATGAATCCTGACCATGCCAGTGATAAGGTGGCCAGGAACCCTACAGGGTGGCTCATAATTACCGAGAGCATCCCTGATGGAGGAAGAGTTTCAGTTGGCACAGTTCTCCCCACCTCATCACACAATAGTGACTTCTCTTGTTGATCAGGGGCCTGCAATCTGCCTGCACCAGCCATAAAAATAGTGCAGTCAGCTGTGGAGTGAAAAGAATCAGCAGCTGGCAACACAAATCTGCGCTCTGCCGAACTGACAGATAATGTTTCAGTAATGGGAAGAACCTAATGCCATCTCAAATAATAAGTAATCAGTTAACCAAAAATCTTAGTTCTTCAGACATTTGTTTCACTATATAGAACGTTAGCCTTTAGAATGTTTGTGGCAGAAATGTCAACAATATAACACCTGCAGTACTACTAACAGTAATATCAATACAACAAGATTCATCTGCAATAATACATTCATACAACATATACAATAATACACTTGTGAAATATCTGCAAAGTACTATCAAACATAAGTTAATAGCCCAGACTTTTAACTGCGTACAACAAAGTAAGCTGGAGCATTTTCTGGGAACCCAGGTGTTGTTGGAGACTGGCATTAATACTAGTTCTCACTTACGAATACACCTCATTTTAAAAGTAGGCTACTTTAGATGATAACTTCTGCGTTATAGATTTCACTGTCATGCAAGACAACTTTCTAAATTGTATGATCTATACAAATGAAAATGCATTTATTGAATTCATGACCCGTCTATGAGTAGCATTTTAATTTACACATACTGGTAGAATTCACATAGCTTGTCTATTTTAAGCATTTGGGCTGTGGAATATTTGTGAACTTTCCCCCAAGATCTTTCCTCTTTCCTCTCATGTAATCAAATGAAACAAATTATACAAAATTAACTAACTCTATTAAATTAAAATGACTGTTGCTGAATCATCTTCAAATAGCAACACTTTGTTTTCCCATGGTTTGATAGCTTCGTGCACCAACACTAGGCAGAATGTAGTATGCCTGAAAAAGTGTGACCCAAACAGACATTTCAATGTGAAAAGGTGGGTATTTTAAAAGTGGTTTGACCAATTAATCAGAATCAGGAATGTCAATCATTTGAAGAAAGCTCATTTCCATTGGTACAAAGCACTTACATCAATTGGATTAATTCAATAATTCAATTGCTATTTTGTACCCTTGTATTCAAAACAGCAGTTGAAAATCAACCTGTTTATCCTATTGTGGCACAGTTTGGTGGTGGTGTGGGATATCTCCTCCCAAAGACAGTAGATTTGGCAAGTACACAAAGGGGCTAAGCACCACTCTCTTATTCAAATAGAGAAATGAATAGTGATGATAAGTTACTAAAACTGAGACACTGTGAATGATATGACATTGTGTTAATGCTGACTAAACAATAGCACTGAAAACCTTAGATGTTGCTAGCCTGGATCCAGACCCTGAATCCCCATGTCTGCATCATCATGTTCTTATTCCGGTGAGAATACAAAAATGCAGGCATAGTGATTGCAGGGTCTGGATGCAACATCCAGGGTTTTCTGCACTATTGTTCAGTCAGCATTAGCGTAATGTCATTCACAAAATGCAGGGTCTAGTTGATCCAGGCAAGAATGTTGCCCTTCCTTGATATCAACTAACAATGCTCTCAGTTGTTAGTTAGTATCATTTCATGACAATATTAATGATCTCTGTCAGTAACTGGCTAATAAAAATATCAGCTGGTAATTAGTACACATCTACAATGTAGAGAACAGATAATAGGGGTTTTTATTTTGTTAAACAAAGATTTACATGTAGTACAGAATGATACACTTAAGTGAGTTATCCTCCAATAATGGCGGCTTGCCTTAAAATGCATCACACATAACGTTAACTTCCCAAGTTCTATAGCTAGCTAGCATGCATGGTGATTGTGACATCATCATTCAGAAAGTTAAATTATGGGTATTCCATAATTGGTTACAATTTTACACTATTTGAAAAACCTTTAAAATCTCCTCCTAAATGGTGTGACCAAATTGGTACTACTAATGAAAATCTTTAAATGTTAAGTTTCTATGTAAATAAAATGGCCGCAGCAAGCCAATACATATCGATGTGGGTGCGGCTTATCACAAAAAGGCTAATAAATTTTTAACGCATGATCATCATGAAAATGTAAGAATCTTGTTGGTATTTAAATTCAAGGAATGACAGATTCACTGAGTCACAGTTGTCCAAATTTTATATGCATGTACAGTCCCCTCCAAAAGTATTGGAACAGCAAGGCCAATTCCTTTGTTTTTGCACTACACTGAATACATTTGGGGTTGAGATAAAAAGATGAACATGAGACAAGAGTTTCAGCTTTTATTTCCTGGTATTTACACCTAGATGTGTTAAACTACGTAGAACATAGCATCTTTGGCATCAGACCACCCAATTTTTAGGTGAGCAAAAGTATTGGAACAGAGAGTATTTAAGTAAATGAAAGCAAATAACACTTAATATTTGGTAGCATATCTCTTGCTTGCAATAACTGCATCAAGCCTGCGACCCATTGACATCACCAAACTGTTGCATTTTTTTTTTGCGATGCTTTTCCAGGCTTTTACTGCAGCCTCTTTCAGTTGTTGTTTGTTTCAGGGGGTTTTTCCCTTCAATCTCCTCTTCAGGAGGTGAAATGCATGCTCAATTGGGTTAAGGTCTGGTGATTGACTTGGCCAGTCTAAAACCTTCCACTTTTTCTCCCTAATGAAATCCTTTGTTGTGTTGGCAGTGTGTTTTGGGTCATTGTCTTGCTGCATGAAGAAGTTCCTCCCAATTAGTTTGGACGCATTTCTTGGTAAGTTGGCAGACATAATGTTTTTGTAGACTTCTGAATTCATCCTGCTGCTACCATCATGAGTTACATCATCAATAAAGATTAGTGAGCCCACTCCAGAAGCAGCTATGCAAGCCCAAGCCATGACACTTCCTCCACCGTGCTTCACAGATGAGCTTATATGTTTTGGATCATGAGCAGATCCCTTCTTTCTCCACACTTTGGCCTTTCCATCACTTTGGTAGAGGTTAATCTTGGTGTCATCAGCCCATAAATCTTTGTTCCAGAACTTTTGTGGCTCATCTCTGTACTTCTTTGCAGATTGTAATCTCGTCTTCCGATTCTTACTACTGATGAGTGGTTTGCATCTTGTGGTATAGCCTCTATATTGCTGCTCTCTAAGTCTTCTTCGAACAGTTGATTGACATACCTCCACCCCTGTCCTGTGGAGATTGTTTGTGATGTCACTGACTGATATTTTGAGGTTTTTCTTCACAGCTTTCACAATGTTTCTGTCATCAACTACTGTTGTTTTCCTTGGTCTACCTGTTCGGTATCTGTTGCTCAGTACGCCAGCGGTTTCTTTCTTTTTCAGGACATTCAAGTTGTCGTACAAGCTATCCCCAATGCTTGTGCAATGTCTCTGATCGATTTCCCCTCTTTTCTAAGCTTGCTTTTCTCCCAAAGACAGCTCTCTGGTCTTCATGTTAGTTTATCTTTTATAACACAAATGCAGCTTTCACAGGCAAAACCCAAGGCTAAAACCAAGAGTAGACATTCAGAACTATTTATTGTTTAAACAATCAATCTAACAGGACACATCTGGGCAACAAGAAACACCTGTCAGTCACATGTTCCAATACTTTTGCTCACCTAAAAATTGGGTTGTCTGATACAAAAGGTGATATGTTCTAAGTTGTTTAACAAATCTAGATAAAAATACCAGGAAATAAAAGCTGAAATTCGGATCTGTCATGTCATGTACATCTTTTGACCTCAAATTCAATTGACATCAGTGTATAGCAAAAACAAAGGAATTGACCTTGCTGTTCCAATACTTTTGGAGGGGACTGTATGTACTATGTACGTAATAAGAATTTACATACTAGCATGAAAAATATGGTGAGAATCAGGCAATAGGTGAAGCTACAGTAATTCTCCAAACCTTTGTGTTTTTCAACAAGGGTATTTTTCACTGTCTTCAAACTAGTCATGAGCTTTATATGCCCACACGTCCCTGCCTGGTGAACATATTTGCCTCAATATACCATAATGTGTGCCATATTGGATTTCCACCATTTTTAATTTTGTGAAAAACCTTTAAAATCTATCTCCTCCTTGAGCGTTAGATAGAATTGAGTATACACCACCTACAATAGCAGATCTTTAAAACTTATGTAAAGTTTCTGATGTGGCTCATCAGAAAAATGCTAATAACCTTTGAATGTAATGTCTGATTGTCACAAAACCTGATACATATCGAGTCCATGACGGTTGTATTTTAAGATTGCAATACAAAATTTTGGTGCGAGTGATTGAAGATAAGGCAATATTCTCTTCCCCTTTCAGATGCATGCCTTTATTCAAGGGAATGGTAACACCGGTTGTTTTGGGAATGGATATTATCAAAAAAATGTTACCAAAACTGTTTTAACAACACAGCTTTCAAATTGCCTTTATACAGTTTCTGCTGGTGTATACATGTAATCTGTAAGATGCAGCAAGGAGCAGCTACAGCCACCTGTTTTTCGGGTAGTATTAAAGCAACAGCAGTGGTCTAACAGCAGCTGAAACATTCAGAGGGGTTCATACCAGCTGTCTCTTCAGTTTCTCCCTTCTTGCTGACAGTGAAAGGTGGTCTTTTCTATGTCCCTGTGGCTAATGTAGGAACCACTGAAGCAAGCCAATAACCAAAGGAGGCAAGCGGGACATTGCATCAAGTGACGATCCTACCAGGAATGGAGCAGGTGGCTTGGTTCACAGGAGAGAATCAGCAATGCACCAACAGAACAAATCAAATTAATTTAAAAAATATCTCAACATACAACCACCTAGGATAATCAAATGTCTGTGCAATTAAAGCCCAGATCAAGAAATCCCAATTCATCCTGTTATTAACAATACAAAATAAGAAAGTGGAAGGGCTGCGTGCAATGTCCAAGAACAGCAAATGAATAATAGTTGCACTGTTGTTAAGTTTGTTAAAGTTTATTTTAAGGGTATGATTACTCTGGGTCAAGGAGGCTGAAAGTATTTGTCTAATTATTAAGGAAAACGTATTTCCTAAATGTGATAAAATCTATTCTACAGTATTTCACAATTCTGATTAACACTACACAAGCACATTAATTAAAGGGCATTTAAAATTTGCTTGAGAGTGTGACTATGTATAATGACCAGGTTGTATGTCTTTTCCCCTTTGAATTGTACATTTGCACAATACTTTTTTTTTGAATATGTATTGGTGGATGTCTCTAATTCTTAGTCTGGTTCAGAATATCCTCTCCTACATTTTTTGAATGTGTTATTATAACAGTGATTGGTTTGAATAAAGAGAGATTACAAAAATGTACCCACCATAAAAAATAAAAGGAGATAGAGATAGAAAATGTATCTTGGTTTAATAGCAGACTTGACTGATACAAAAATTTTAAAATGAAAATATGTGCAGAAAATAAATATTTTGGCATATGCCTTCATCAGTGTTACATAAGGAATGAAGACAAAGGCCCTCAAAGAGAACATCTGGTACCTCAGTTTGAATGCAACAGGTGACATGTGAGGAAGTACTAATAGATGTTAGCACGACTAACCCCAAATCCCAAATGGTAAGTAGTCACACAGGTTTCATTATTTTTTTATCATGCTGTGCCTGCATAAGTGATGAGGAAGTAAAATTCATGTTCTAAAGAGATCCAGCTTACAGCATATTTAATTATTGGTTATTAACTTTTAAATATCAATGATTTTTGATAAATATCATTATGTCTTGTGGTACAGGTATGGGAATTCCCACCCCTGCCGACACACAGGCAACACCTGTATGTGTCTTACCCATACAGGAGGAACTTTCAGGACCATGCACAGTACTGGCAGGAACAGCCAGCTTTTCAGCACTCATCTTCGTGAGCCTCAAGCATTGAATCAGGCAGCTGATTACCATTGGGCAAGAGGAAGAGCTGTAGCCTGTTCAGTAATCAGCTGCCTCTCCATAAAAAGTCAGAGTGTTCTCATGCTCCAAGGAGGAAGCTCACTGTTGTCTCTTTATTCTATTTTCCCCAGAATCCCAGGAGGACTAAACCAGTGGTCAAGACCCAGACTCCAGTGGTCAAGACCCAGAGGGGCTATATTATCAAACTGGCGCAAGGGGACGGTATAGTCAAACGCAAGCTTGTTGATAGCATCATCGTCTTAAAACTGGCGCTATGGCGTTTCTCAGCAATACCGCTAGGATCAACAAATTCCCAACATAACATCCTTTTGCTTGTGCTGCAGTGGGAGGGGTGGCGCTGTCTGGGGCGTGTTCTAAAATACTTTTGGCGCAGTGATAATTTGAACCAACGAAAACCCATTACGTTACGATCAGCTGGAACCACCTCTTAGCGGCAACGCAATAGACTCTGGCAATTTGGCAACTTATTAGTCACGTAGTTTTATAGGTGATGCCAACACTACACTTCCATTTAATGAACAAATAGCCTATAATTATTAATAATTAATTAATTTTAATTTAAACTACTAGAATAAAACAGGACAGATTACAAGAAACCTGCGATCATGTAGGCCAATAGCATAAAATATATAAATTATATTATACATTATATTAAACCTTTTTTGGCATTGAGAAGCCGTTCGAACAAGGCCTATATTGGCTACATGTAATGCGTTCCCAACCTCCCACCACACCTTCCAAACCTCTTGTGATCCATAAATTGCTACAGTCCTAGCTTGTACTTCTGTCATAAGTAGGCCTATTTCTGATTCCTGTGCGGAAAAACGCACTTGTCGTTAATGGTCCAGTGCGTTTGGGTTGCTCATTATGAAACTGCATGGAGCGATTGCGTTCCAACTGGCTTTTTTTAAGCATGAGAACAACAACTTGACTGGCAACCAGAGACATACCTTGGACATTTAAACCCCGCCTTTTAGCAATACCGCCATCAGGTGTGCCAAGATTGCCGTCATGAAATTATCTAATTTCTCGCCAACACGCCCTCAGAGCGATACCACCAATGCTTTGCGTTTGGTTTATGAAAATAGAGCCCTAGATCTGAGAACTGCCTGTTGTCTATATTTTTTATTAAATAAGTCCTCACTGTTTTTGCTTGAAATATATCCTTGAAAGGGAGATTATGCTGGGAACGTAACTCATCATTGGTTTAATGCGGAAAAACAAGTTGACAGTGCAAAATGATATTACTGTTGGATTATTTTCTACTTTTGCAAAGAATTTAGTCAATTATGTTGATTGCTGGTGGGTTTACTCATTATGTGATACATTGTAAATTGTCATTGCTATTAAATCATTATTAGATATTCTGCATTCTGTCAGCCCACAGTTAGCTTATTTTGGCAGCTGGGTTAGCAGTCTAATGTTAGCTAAATGTATAGCCTGGCTAGTACATTTTTCTGATGCTAAACTGTTCTTACTTCTGAGAGAGTGTAAACGTCTGCATGAACAAATAAATGTTGCCATTTAGGACACAAATATCAGCATTGTAAAGAGTTTATTTGGAAAATAAGTGTGTTTATTCCTAGAAAGATTGAGGTTTACTCCAAATGCTCATTGTTGTGTTATTCATAAATAGATGTTCTAATCTTGTGTTCTAATCACACTGGTGTGACTGTATGCCTCAAGGACCATTGTACCACACTGCTGTAACACCAGTGTGACCACATGCACCAAAGAGTTAATTAGTCCACCACCACCCTCCCAACCCTCCACCTCCCACTTTGCAAAAGACTAATTGTAATTGAAATAATAATTGTAATTAAAGTCAAATGAGGCTATTTTGAGGAAAGTTGTGTATAAAATTACTTTTAAGTAAAGCCATCATTTTGTGTTATTGTATGTAGAAATTGAAAAAAAAATGTTTGTACTTTGGTTTATTAGTCAATAGATGTGCACATATTAACTGAATTCTTCTCTACCAATGTTTTCAAAAAAGAAAAAAGACTACAGGTGGCCTAATACTTTTCACCAGTACTGCATTTTATTACTTACGTGCGAAAGGGTTAAGATTGTCAATAAAGATCCTAACTTTGATGACAATAGTCCTGACTGAAATGGAGCATAGAGTTAGTTTAGTCAGGTCACAAGAGTCAAGCCTCGCTCCAGCTGAATCAGCTGATGCCTCGGGTGAGTAGTGATGTTCACCTATCACAGCCCATTCACATAACAGGGCGATCTATTTAAACAGCCTCCCCCTATTCATATCGCTGCTTCCTCCTGCACACAAGCTTGCTCCACATTGTCAGTCTAAACCTGCTTCCTCCTGCACGCATGCTTGCTCCACATTGCCAGTCTAAACCTTATTCCTCCTGCATGCATGCTTGCTGCATGCTGCCAGTCTTAATCCCCTCTTCCACCCCAGCTCCTCCCTCGTTTATTACACTATCCTTTATGGGGGGCACGGTTTCCTCTGGGTACTCCGGTTTCCTCCCACATCCAAATCCTCATTGTGGCTGGATCTGTTTTATGCTGCTGTTTTAAGACTCCCTGTCTTATCCATGCATGCTTGCATGGATGGGTGGGAGGACTTCCAGAACAAAGCCCTACCACCAAACATAGCTATATTGCGTTTTAAGATTCATAATAAAGATTCTATCTTTGATGACAATGTTCCTGACTGAAATTAAATTAAACATGAAAACCCCAAGAAGACTAAATCTTGAATTCTTGAATGTGACCTTACACCTTTTTTGCAGCTATGTGACCCATGTTGTTAGTCATTTACTGAAAAAATTGGTATTATTGGGCTTATGACAATGTACAACTCTTAAAGGAATTCACAGTGTAAAATTTTGTTATTAATAATATGTAATAATTTCATAATTATAACTTTTAAATGCATTTAAATATAAAAATGGAATTAATCTTTTTTCCACTATTTTTTCATAGTGTTTTGTAACTGATGACATTTCTTGGAATTAATCATACTTCGATGATGCATTTCTTAACTGTTAAAATATTTGGCATCCAATGATGGAAATTTGCCATTTGTTGTGCTAATCTGATACACCTGACACCTATTAGGTAATATGTATATATTCTCAACCTCTACATACACAGACTGATGAAGGCAAATAGTGTCATTCTGCCAAACATATTAAACAGAAAAGAGTGTGCAATCATCTTTTTGACAGGTTTCAAATTGTATAAAGGAGCATCTGTTATCACACAGTCATAAATGATGATCATGCAACATCAACATTAATTATTAACTATGACAGTGAGTATGCATCTTCTTAACCTTGGATGTTTAAGGGCGTGTTGATGTATGTTAGCCTGTAGGATTTCTGAATGAAATATCAACAGCATTGGGGTTGTTCAGTGGCTCATCCTATTAAAGTACCAATCTAGAGTATGCAGTGGGTGTAGCTCAGCTAGTTAGCTAGCAATGCACAGTGAGGTGCAGTAAAGCAAAGGCCTCAAAGCAGATTACTCTGACAACACTCTCTGGCAACACAACCCTCCAGTTCCAATTAACGTTGTTGCCTTTAGCAATTTCACATTTAGCTGACTCGCAACACATTCGTCTTTGGAGCCTTTGGGTGAGTGAGGGGCATGGATTCAAATCGTTCCTCAGGCGAGTGCTGTCCCACCAGTTACATACGCATAGATGAGCTCCATCATCTAATATAGCGCTGGTTCTGATGTCACTGACAGTCCCAGAGATTATCACAAAATTGGTGCACGCATTCCCCAGGAATGGGAAAGACTGCCCAAGTCCTGTTCCCAAAGGTAGAAAGCAAAGAAGCTAGAGGAGTTGAGTTCTCTCATTTCACGAATAAATGTAACTAAAATCTTTCTAACAACAAAAATGAGGTGAGAAATACGCATTAAAGTAGCTGAATTTTTGGTCATTTAAAATGTAGCTACAGTGTACAACTAAAAACGTTTATTGGCTCAGCTTCGCTAACTCGTAGCCAGTACTATCCTCTATTGTAATGGGGCTCATCAACTTCAGGCAAGCGGAGTTGTGTGCTGCAGCAAACGCTAGCTAAATGTGAGCTGGTATATAGTTCCATTTTAAATGACTGGAAAGGCTCAGCTAAAGGTGGGTATACACTGCAATATTGCCATGATTTTGCAGTCGCAGACAAAATTTTCAAATCATATAAGAATTATTTAATCATAAGCCAAATTCAGCCCCCTTAGCTCTCTCAGTGTGATATATACAAATATGAGTGAATTTGTGGTTATTGCTAGTTTGTCTGCATTGAGTTAGGCAAGCCTACCCATGTTGCAGTAAGCGCTAGATAGATTTTTGTGGATATAGAAAGCAATTGTGAATAAAGCGGCCGAAATGCATTAGCTAGGTAGAGAACAGTGTATGAAAGAAACATTTGTTAAGTATTTTAAGTAGGCTACAAATTGTTGACAATTTGAATGAAACTATACCCCAAACCATAGTAAAGTAGCCTTCCAAAGAAATGAGATACACCGAGCAGGGTAGGAAAGGCTGCTTCTTCCAGTTTTGTAGTGGTAGCATAACCACATGTCACAAGCATGCACTGCATCTCAAATACATACTATATAAAAAACAGAATTCTCTGTCCTTGTGTTCTTGGAAGTGTGGTCTCCCAAGGAAACTTGACAAGAACATACTTCGCAAGAACATAAGTCTGAACTTGACACCCAGGGTGTTCTAAACAGCAAAGAGAATACATGGACAACCAGACCTTCACATGGCACTGATGTTCTACTGAGCAACTGCAGCCACAGACACAAGCCCCACCAGTGTATTGCAAGACTGCAAATTGGGACCACCATCTCTATAGTGGTGGAGAGGAAAGACAAAAAAGACCCAAGGATGCTTTCTTCTTTAGCATGACACACTTAGATTGGGATTTGCCAGAACTACTCCCAGAGTGTTCAAATCATGTTACGCAGACAGATGGAAAACATGATGTGCTGTGATGAATCAGCTCAAAGGAACCACGGAACTTCACTCACCTGTGACCCTGTTATTGCTGGTAGAACACTGCAACCTGGACTTCCTTCACCAAAAATATGAGCCCCAAAAGAGTAGAGGCACTAGTTCTACTAGTGAACAAGAAGCAAAGGCACAGCCTTTGACATCCCCAGATAAGTTACTGTTTCGTAATTGCTTTTGCAGCGTCCATTTTAAAAAACTGAAACACAAGTTGTGGACATACTATTATCTGTCATTCTGATATTTGTGACAGAAGTGAAAAACAAAGAAGAAAAACAATAATATAGTATTTTCTTAAGTTGTTCATTGTTAGAATGATGTTACCATTCTTCAAAAGGAGTGAGACGTAATGAGCCAATGCTAAAGTGATAAACACGTAAGCCAATAGCATTGATCATACATTCTGAAGTTGCATGTCAATGATTGAATCGGGAGTAGTTTGGGAGTACAAGAGTGTATCCTAATTCTTCATGCTGTGCTATTGTGCTTTACCAGGGAATAACGCTAGCTGAATAAAAGTTGAAAAACATTCATCTGTCTTCAATTCTCATGACACGTACTAATGAGGCATGCCCTGATGAAGGCTTACCAGCCAAAATGTGTCAGCATCTGGTTGTAACTCATTGTTGCTTTGATGGCAATAAATTGTGTAAAGAGGTAATTCTTTGTTTTTTATCCATTAGGATGAGCTGCCCATTTTTAGAGGTTTGTGATTATTATTCATATATTCATTTTGGGTCCAGCATTCTCACAACTATACAATATAACGACACAAATAACAGAAGTGCCTAAAAAGGTGAAGTGACCACAAATATTTTAAAGAAACACATCAAGCTGGAACATTCACAGAACCATTTCAAGAACTTTTTTAAACACACTAGTTTGAGTGCCATCTCAAAAACAACACTGTTATCTAGATGGGTATTTATGTACACAAAGTGTATCTCTCTAGACTGAAACAGTATGAACTTTATACCAAATGAGGCATGTTGGAAAATGCACTCTGTAAAAAAAATTATGAAACAAAAGTTTTTTTATTTAAATTTTAAAATAATTTTATGTTTTAATTACTGTTTGATACCAATATACGTCTTCTGAGAAAATTATTGTTCTGAGAAAAAAACATTACATTTTTTTCCCAAAACTCCAGCAAAAACATGTCATTAATATGGTACATTTTTACGTTTGTCTCACTCGCTCTCAGAAGAAGAAAGAGAAAGTGTTGCTGCCTTGATGCACAGGTAAGTTGGGAAGAAAAAGAAAGTTTTAAAATAAATAAATAAATAAATAAATGTCTCATCACTGTCTACCACTTCGTCCCTCCATCCAACTCCTTTCCCATTTCTGGTGGAAATGCTTTAAGCGGTTTGCCCATCCCACAGGAACATACCAACCCCACTCAACAACAACAGCATTTAAAAGATACATCTGATTATTGACTGTAACTGATCTCTGCTGTAGGGTACCTTTTCTGGACACCATGCATGATGCATGCACTGTATTGCAGTTAGATTGCTGTAGTAAATGCTGCTAGCTGGCACATGACAGTTTTTAATGAGACACCAAACTGCCCATATCACAGAGAATGCTGTCCATGATCTTGATTTTTCAAGCTCACCCCGAGACCACCCGCTGAATGTGTAAGGTGGCAATGATGAGACAAACGTTTGGTTATGCTTTCTTATAAAATGCTATTCCAAAAGTAGATTTAGACATGTTATACATTGTTAGAAAGCTTATATGGACACCTACTGGATAAAACAATTGTCAATCAAGCCGGACTGTATTAAAAAAGACGACAACGCCGTAAACAACAAGTGTGGTTTTACACACAGCTATTCTGGAAGATACCCAGACATCACAAATGAGTCTATATTTCACAAACAGATTGTCCAAGACAATATATGACCACTCAGTCTTGAGTTTTATCTCTACGCGTTTGGTAAGATTGTATATTTATTCCATATTTTGTCATCAATATTGACAATAGAATGACATGGTATAATTTTAGAAAAAATTGTCTTATTTTGTTATTCACTGAGCAGCGTTTTCACTGCTGTATTGGCGTATATTAGGGCTGTTGTTGGGTTTATCTTGTTGCTATGAAGGAATACAAATTTTTAGTGGTGAAGGAATATTTTTATGAATGCCCAGATAGACACTATTGTTCAGTGTGTCATGGCTGGGGGGTGTAGTTGCAGATGAGACTGCAGAGATGGGGTGCTTGACGACCGACACAACAACTTAGAAATTCCGTCTTCTGCATAGTGGTCCTGAATTGTCTATGAATAAAGCTGGAACACTGAGCTTGTGTTTACAACTCATAGTTTGGTTGCAGGCGCACTGAAATTCTGAGTTTAACAATCTCAGGACGTCTGCGTCATGGCCACTAGGGGATTGCACCAACAAAGTTAACACATTCTTTTTGAGAGTGTGTTGAGGAGCTGCTCAAAGTTAACTTTGCTTAGTATTAACAAATACTATCTATTTCTCACATTACCAATAACTTGTAGAATGACATTTTGGAATTTCTCACTTTACAGATAACCTTACGTTTTGTGGGCATATACATGGCCGTACCTTTGGTGGGATACGATTGTTCCTGAATCCAATTCGGTGCAGTTCATCCAAAATTTTAGTCTCAGTGGAATTTTTTGATTATATCTGTTGAAGAAGAACCACCAATTACTGTTTGACTATCCTGGAAGCGTACATGACGCAAGGGTGCAAGGACAGTATTTGTGGGAAATGTTGGGTGAGGGACAATTGTTAAGCCAAAAAACATCTTGGGCCACCAGGTTGGAGACTACCTGATCGGAGACCAAGCCTACCCCCTGCAAAACTGGCTGATGAAACCATTTTCAGGTATAGGCAGACTGAACCCACAGCAACAAACCTGCAACTCCAGGTTGCAAGATCAGTTGGGGAGACAACTTTTGGGAGGCTAGAAGGAAAATGAAACCTCGTCCAGTATCATCACGGACGTCAGAAGATGAGTCTGAAGGCAACATAAAAAACAATAGTCTGCATTAAACTACCTTTTGTAGTACTGAAAGTAACACAAAAGTAGTAACACAAAAAGTATGTTAGCACACCCTCTTTGAGAGTGCATGCTTGTAGGCTATTTGCATGTTTATATAATCAACTGTACTACGTAAAATTTAATAAGGGACTCTCTTGACGACAATGGCATAAGGTTAGCTGGAACAGCAGGACACAGAACAGTTGTATCCACAGCAAAAATAACTTCTTTTTTTTTTGCTCGACCTCTGTACTTCTTGGTTCAGTGTCACGCTCATCAGTATTTCCAGACACAATGACAGATCGTCATCTGTCAGTGTCAACATTCATTTCCACACCAGCATCTGGTTGTGTCACTCACCTTATGTGACATCAATAACACTTTGTTTGCGGTCAGTTTTTGTTTCATCATTAATCGTTGTTTGACATTATACAACTTTGTATAACTGGGTTGTAGCTAGATAACTGTATTTACTGTATGGCTAGCACAAGTCATACAATAATAGTAATAATGACCAGTTAATGACACCAGCGTTACGTAAGCATGCATCATAAGCGTGTATGATAGCTTGAGTTGTCATTTTGCAACAACATTACATCAAGATGACCAGAATGCAGGTGTGACCGGCTTATGGCTTTTCTGGTTGTTTTCACATAGAACACAATTGCATCGACAAGCTTTCCTTTCCCTCCACTTTATTCTGAAAAGTCCGCCAATTAGGTATGCGTTTATATTAGTGAAACATACTGTACTTGTCGTTTTAACGTTACCTCGTTTCCTGACCTTGTGCCTGCTTCCTCTTCTGTGAGTCTTCCTATCTGAAAGGTATGTGTAGCCATGTAGCCTTGCTCCTCTATTTTAAGGTTAGCCATCCGTGGTATTTCTAAAACTTGTATAACAATAACTCACTTATTTGTATCTTCCTGGCTTACGTGAAATTAACGGATTGTGCTGTGAGCCATCTCATTAGCCGTGCGTAGGTATGTTGCAAGACACATATTTGAGCAATGTTAGGCTTCATCCACTAACAAATGCCCTCCCCCTACCGTTCGTTTGTTTATGCCCGTAAACTGGGGCGAGTGCTCACTGCGTCTGGCTATAGGACCAGAGAGGTCTTCACCAAAGTGTGGGGGGCCTTCCCAGAGCCTAAGGGAATGGTAAGTGGGATTCCATCCATCCATCCATTATCTGGATGGGGGGTGCTGGTGCCTATCCCAGCGTGCATTGGCGAGAGGCAGGAATACACCCCGGACAGGCCAGCAATCTATCGCAGGGCTGGTAAGTAGGATTGTCCTTATGGATCTCAGTATACCGGCACTAGGATGGTTTAACAACGGGTTTGGGTTGCTTTATAAACAAATTTCGCCTGCACGGTTGGCACATAGACTATTATTCTGTTAAGCAATTGGTTGTTGTGAATGCCCCTGTGCAAACCAGATGGTTTGCATTTTATCTGTTTAGGGGTTTGCTCTTTTGTAGGGGGGAGGTGGTTTGCTCCTTCACTGTTTGCATGTGTGTCAAACTGCACCGAACCACAATTTTAACACCAAGTTGCTGTGTTTCAGATGTGGTGGCATGCGTTCTGGTAAGTAAGTTCACTGGTGAGTAGCCATTCTTGGTAGAATACCTCCCACCGAGTCGCTGCTTGGCTCAGTCGTTAGTGCCATCTATTGGTGTTTTTAGTAAATCCTTAAAGGTAGGGCTGCCTTGATGCCTGCACTCCAGCTCATGTCTGCACACTGTGCACCAAAAGTGAAAATGGGTGTTCCCAGCACTAATGAATGCCAGTCCTCTGTCCACTGGGAGTTGAATTTGCAGTTGTATGTGGGCACCCATGCAAAATTCCCCTTATTAACATGCTCGCCTTCTTCTCCTACACTCTATAGTGGGAGAAAATGAGAAAGATTAATTAATAAATTCTCTTTATTTTTTAAAAAGTTTTTTACAAGAACACAAGCCAAAGCATGATGGAATATGAAGTTGCTTTGTGACCTGATACAGTATCCTATCCACTCATCCACTGACCATTCCATAATCTCTGCCTCTTCTTCACCTCCTCCCCCATCTTTCTCCTCTTGTTAATTATCGTCAAGTCTCGCCCCTTTGTTTCTGGTTCTTTCCTGCTCTTCCTCAGGACTCATGCTTTCTCATTGTCCTCTCTCTCCTTCCGTGTCTTCAGCAAATCTCTCCCCCTTTCTCCTCCATTTCTGTTGTCTCTTATTCTCTCTCCTCTTAAAATACTATAACAAATTCATCTGGAATCAGTCACAGAGGAGTGTTGCTGTCGCATAGCCGACCTGTTTCCTGACTGAATCAATCCATTTCATGCAAAAGCTAGCAGGCTTGTGGCTAGCATTGTATAGCCTTTCACAAATTACTCTGTCAGTTTGTGAACATGATTAGCAGCTGTAATTACACTTGCTGGCAAGCCCTCATTGTCATTATATAAGACTGAAATAGTACTGAAATAGTAACATATAGCCATCATACATACATAAAAGTCTTTAGGTTTTGGGTGGAAATCCTTACGTCTGACCATTTCTTTGCCTTCTCTCGCATCTAATTCCAACACCGTGCTGTCAAAATCATGCCACCACCTAGTGTGTGTGGAAAATTGATTACTGGGATTACTAGGTCTGCTCTTAAAGTTAGGTAGCAAATCAACAGTCTCTCTGTAATGTTTAATAACCAAACTTGGTCCGTCATGCTGACAAAACTTGGCATTGTCTTTGACATTATGTTTTTTCATCAGGGAGAAAATTAATTGCGTCTTATTATTTTCCATGAGATTTGCTTGGCCAAAAGCGTGAGAAGCCATAGTACAGTGGATATTAATAGCTAGCTGTAAGAAGTGATAGTTCAATAGATATTCGTTGATCAACACTGAACAATAGCGCATTTAAATTCTTAATACTTTTACCTCATTGTAGCCACCTGACAATAGCGAGAAAGAGAACAGGGGAAGCTGGTAGCACTAGACAAGGGAGATTTCCTACAAACCCACAGAGGCCCAAACAAATAGGAACACTACTTCAACTGGGCAACTAAGCGACTAGAGTGGGCAAAGAAATATTGCCCACAGTTTACCTTCTCATGGGCATCGATTGTCAACGTTTTATACACCACTACAGAGCTGGCTATTGCTAGCGATCTATCTGTCTCTCTCACTAGTTAGATAACGTTAGCTAGATATTGAAAGAGAGAGATTACTAGCTAGCTAATGAGAGAGATTGAGAGATCAATAGCTAGCTAGGTAGCTAACTAGTGAACGAGTTATTCCAAGCTAGCTAGTGAGATAGCAGTAAGAAATAATAGTAATTATCAGTGCCATGACATAACTATAGAAACTATAGAAATAAATGATAGGCTATATGGCAAATATATGTATGTCTTGGATACACTGTAATGCCATTATTTTTCTTCAAAAATGTGTAGCTGCACAAGACCACTAAGAGGACACAACAGGAAGCTCTTGCCACTCCATCAGCCTAGTACACTTGAGCAACGTGTGTCAATTTTCCGACAGTACAGCAGACCATGTGTAAAATTGTCAAAGAAACCCGCACAAGTAATAAATACAGCAAGTTTGTGCTTTTTCCGAGTATTTTTGAATGAAATTACTATTATTATTATTATTTTTTTAAAATTATTATTATTATTATTATTATTATATGGCTGGCCTTCGTTATGCTGCATCAAATTCAAAACATGGTTCTACATACAGGAGTAAGGGGATCACCCAGCAATACCTTAACCAAGATTTTCAAACCTACATGCCACCAGATTCTCCTGATATGTACCTCAGGCTTGACTTCCTCTCTATCTAGCACACTGCACATTTTCTCAAAGGAGAAATACTTCTGTCTGTTCTGGACATCATGGTTGAATGACCTCCTGTGGAAGTTCAGACCAGCTAGACTGTTGCCATTCAAGAAAGAGGACTGGAACACAACCTCTTCAGGCTGACTTCCCATCCTTTAACCCCTGTAAATGACTAAACTTAAGGTTAATAGGCATTGTTTAAAGGTAACTTGTTTGTGCAGCTACGACATACCTAAGTATTTTATTTATTTTTATTTTCACATAGATGCGTTAGTTGCTTCCGTTGTTAGTGTTAATCAGTTTAACCACCAGGGTCCAAGTTGAACTATGCGGTTGTTCCCTGTACTTGGACCGGTACTTCTCTCTAGGGGTTTCGTCATACTTGTTCCTGGTTATGGTTATACACTTTGTTGTACGTCGCTCTGGATAAGAGCGTCTGCCAAATGCCTGTAATGAAATGTAATGTAATATTAATGGTCATTGGTCATTTACTGGTGCCGTATGATTGGATGGGGGATTTAAGCCACCTCTACAACATTCTGTACAGGGGCCAGACTTGTAGTAGGGTATAAAATACAGTACAGGAGTAAAGTGGTAGTGGTATATATAACACATTACAAAACATTAGACAGAATGGACAGAAAACTATGGGAACCAAACATTGCTTATTACAGTACAGTATTTACCTGCCTTGCAGATCTATTAATTTTGTGTTGTCCTTGATAGTTGTACCTGTTCAGGCTTGATTTTTTTTACTATCTAGCACAACATGCAATTCAATGTAATTAGATCTGCAAGGCAGGTAAATACTGTACTGTAATAAGCAATGTTTGTGACATACATTGGTATTGCTTATTTGCTGCCTCTCTTTTGTGAAAGATTTCAGATCTCAGTCACCTCTTTGTCTTGTGTTGCACAATAAGAAGTGAGTGACCTTGGGAACACAACCTGTTATATGATAATTTTATTTCTTCATATCACATTAAATGAAGAAAAAGGAGGAACCTAGGTTAAAATGAAACTAAGAACAGAAATATAAAAGTTAAAATTTGAGCATTGCAAATTCTCACAGGCATAATTCCTGCTTTTGGTTGCAGTACAGAGCATACACTAAGAGAGAAAGTATTATTTTTCTAAATGGAAGGTGTCAGATGGTCACGGACATGTGACTGCCTGTTCAAGATCACTGCTTCCCATCTGCAATTTGTGACGTGTGAAAGATTCTGCCCAAATGTGCTCACAAACTGGAAATCCTCAGCACCTTCTCTTATCATGGAAAGCAAGATAACCAGATGTTTACAGATCAGGGAACCTATCATATTAACACGACACTGAAGCTGTGATACCATCTTGTTTGTAAATACATTTCGTTGACAAAATGTGGGGTATGCGAAAGTTATATATTAATAGCTAAGGGATATGTACATAGAGTAGAAAATTAATTCCTGTTTTTTTGCAGTAGATCATTACCTCATCCATAATTCTATTATGATTATCATTTTGCATATTTATTGTATACAAATGTATTTATACATATCTCATTTTGTACACATACACTATGTGTGAAATCATATACATCCAATTTATCATGAAGTGCTTTTATTGTGGGGTGGCATTGTGATGCAGTAAATGGCACTGTTGCTTCACAGCAAGAATGTACTGAGTTCAAATCCCAACTAAGGGGCTTGTGTATGGAGTTTGCATGTTCTCCTGTGTCTGTGTGGGTTTCCCCTGGGTACTCTGGTTTCCTCCCACAGTGCAAAGACATGCAGTAGCCTAATTGGAGACTCTAAATTGCCTGTCGGTATGAATGTGTGAGTGAATGGCATGTGAGCTGCAATGGATTGGCGACCTGTCCAGGGTATATTCCTGCCTCTGGCCCACTGCATGCTGGGATAGGCTTTGGCCCCCCATGACCCCGACCAGGAATAAGTGGTTTAGAAAATGGAGGGATTGATGTCTTTATTGCCACTCAAAATTGATTATAGGTTGGAAATACACAGGCAGTCTAGATCAACAGTCTCCACTTCAGAGAGATTTTTACTTTTTTTATTTTTTATAATTTAATTATATTGGAAGCACAAACAGAAAAAATGACCTACAGTTTGAGGAAGTGTGATCATTTTCAGTACAAATGTGGAAATGAAGTGCCTTTCTAAACTATTCCTTATAATCCAAGCCTATCTGGAAATTACAGTTAAATGTATACTGCAGTGTTTCACCTGCTAGCTCTAAACATAAATGCTAAAATATTCACTATTAGAGGAAATGTGATTAATCATGTCAGAACAAGTGAATATTTAATGATTCATTAATGTCCTTGGCATAGTCTATAGGTCGTTTCAGAGGTGCTCTCCAGTTTAAATGAATATTTCTTGGTGACAATTTGGATTTAAGTAATTGCATGATCAGGATTTGCTTTTAATTTATTTAGATAATTCAATGAAAATAAATGCATAAATTGACAAAACCGGTACAAGGCTTCATTATTTTTAAATATGCCACCATGAAAGGCAGACAGATTATTTCCCTGTCTAACACACAGGCTGTTCCTGAGCAGACTGAGACCCTAGCAGGGGATGCTAAAATAGTTTTTGTACTTCACATATTAAACCACGATTTAGTTTTCCAGTACACGTTTCATTTGCACTCATGTGTACACATCGCCACTTTGCTTAACTGCAATTTCTGCATATTCAAATGAAATAATTTCAGCCCAGCTCAGAAATTTTCAAAACGGATCAACAATGAGTTTACAGATCAGTACGTTTTATTATTTGGCTGCCATCTTGAACTATAGTTTTTTTTTAACCTTTTGGATGTCCTATTTTTGTGTAAAAATGTCATGTCAAAATTACAGCACTTTTTAAATATAGTCTTCCCCCATTTCAGGGCACCATAATGTTTGGGATATATTAATCCCTTCGTGCAAGTCCCCTAAAGCCCAGGACACTGGTGTCCTGAGATTGCTCAACTCAGACATTCGGTGCTCCTGCCAACAAACTGAGTGGAAACAACAAACTCTCTAGCTGTATTAATAGATGATACACTACAACTGTGCAGATGCAGTGTTTCTAATTGCCATTCGTGTAGGTCGTCCATTTAACAAGCACCTGCTCCCTGCAGTTTCATCTGCAACAATTCCCCCGAAGCACGACACTGGACATTAGCATCTACCTGCGAGTTCATAAAAATACTTGCTAAGGCTGTGGCTGACAAAGCTAAGGCATGAAGCTGTGACGACATGACAAAACCTGCTGTTACCCTCAGCTCTAAATCATTGTTTCAAACATGAAATTACACACGTCCTACAATGTTGGAAAGCTTATACTGTCCTTTACTCGATTAAATAATTGTCAATCGTGTGTGCTTTTACAGATACCTATCTCAGATGGTATACAGATGTTGAAAATGAGTGTATATTTCAAAAACAGATTGTCCAAGAAAATAAATGCATCTTGCAAGGGACATAACTATGAATGAAACTAATGGTAGGATTGCGTATTTATTCCATATTTAGTTATAGATATTGATACTAGAATGATGTGGTATAATTACACAAGAATTCCTCTTGTTTATTTTGCTATTCAGTGATACATGTTTTTCACTATTGTATTGGTATACCTTCAGGCCATTGTTGGCTTTATCTTGTTGCTGTACGATTTTTGGAGGTGAAAAAATATTTTTATGAACTTCCAGGTCGACCCTGTGACATGCTTGGGGGGAATTGCAGATGAAACTGCAATGAGGTTTGAACCAGCATCAAAAAAAGAAGCAATGGTCTGTTGGGAAAGTGGCAATTAAAAAGTGCATAATGGACTACAAACAAAAAGTCATGCTAAACTGTGTATTCATCTTTCATGTCTCTACATGTCGATGTGTGTTTGTGGTGTCACCTTAAATATCAGTGTCATGATAATGTGTGTTATGCAGGCCATTCCTGTACCACTTTCCCCAGGGTTGTGGTTGCAGTCAGCCAAAAACTGCTCAGCCAATCAACAAAATCCTGTCATGATCCTGTTACAGTACGAATCCTGCAGCTAACATATTCTTGCAATTAGCAAAACATCATCATTCACCGTTTTTTTCTCAATTCTCAACTTATTATAATTGTTGCATTTTTGACATTTCACAGATGCAGCAAAATTCATTTTAAAGATAATTTACAGCAGGGATATAGACAAACAATAAGTGTATGTCTTGGTATTGGGTCATGTTTTAGAATCTGGTAGCATCACTTGGTTCAATTAGCTTCCTAAATTGTTAAATACGCTTTACATTGTTTAAATAGTAAATTGCCTAAATTGCTTAATTTCAACAGTGAAAACCCGATGCATGAATTATTAATCCAAGTAAATATATAACTTTTTTGCATATGCTGCCTCTTGTAGCCTATATCCTGCTGCCATTTTTAAATTTGTTGGGATAACACTTTCCTTTGAGATTTTTCTCTCAATGTAGCCTTGATCTAATGATCTTAATGTACAAATACATTTTGTTGTTCAAAGATTCATATTGTTGACTTATTATTATATAGAACAAGAAAGTACTGTGCAAGCTGTGAATGTGAAGAGATTAATAGTAAATAGTAAACATGATATGGATTCATGTTACAACCCATAAAATTTCAATGCATACTATGGATCGAAATGTTATGGACGGTGACATTTCAGCTGGGCTAGTGGAATTTTTTGCCCGCTAGCCTGGCAGGCTAGTGCCAAAAATCCTTAAGAACTGTGGATCTTTGCTTTTCCGCATTCTTTGGGAGCTGGTGCCCATACCACTGGGGGACAGAGGTGAAAGGTTTAGGAGCAAATAAATAAACATTGCAATAAAAAAATATTAATTTCAGGAGTAAAATTTAAGACTTTTGGTTTTGGAACACAAAGGAAAAATATTGCAAAGAGTAGGTCACTTTTACAACCCGAAAAGACAATGGAAACATAAGATTGAAGTCTCAATAAAATTCAATTTTAAAAAAAAGTTCAACAGAAAGGTACATAAAACAGATTTTGGGGTGTGTACCTCAGTAAATCAGTAATTTAGGTGAGTGGGTGCAGTCAAGCATGTAGTGCAGGAGTGTTATAAGGTGCATAACTGAACAAACGTGAAAGAAAACATGGAGTGCCATGCCAGCTGGGAGGAAGAGAGTGAGCCTGGTCGAAACACCTGCTTTAATGCACCATGACACACTGGGGTCAGGTGCATCCACACTAGCACTAACGATTTCCTGGCCTCCACCTGCCAACATACAGAACAGACAAGATGGGGAAAACCACACAAAAAAACACCCAGCAGGTGGAGACATGGAGCGTCACATCACCATGGTGAGAATAGACCCGTTGCTTTTTATTATCATGCAAGCTACATTCAAGGAAGATCGCTAGCTAGCTAGCTACTCATGCTAAAAAAATGTTTTAAAAAATAAACGTTTAACTTTCAACAAATTTGTTTTCAGAAAGTACAGGGTTAAACTGTCTCATTTTGAATGTTTTTTGGCTTTTTTCCAAAATTGAACATCAGCAACATTTGTTGGGTTTCTGTGGACCTCTACAAATATACCCATTATTGTTTATCATATGTTCCAACAATTATGCCATATCTACTGTACAGACATTATATAGCCACATGTAGGCTACCGTCAACATAGTACTCACATTAATAAATACATATGAATCTCACCCAGACTGTAAGCCTACATGCAAGGGAAATTTGCTTCGATAAAGGAGGGCATGGAACCCAACTTCAGAAATGAAATCTCCATTGGTACATAGCCATGCAGCATACAATAAATGTATTTATAGGTTTTGGTGTGATGGCTACTCAAGCATCAGAAACGTGTATTTAAAAATGAACAACACAGAGACTTGAATTACAAACTTAAAATGTATGTTTTCTGTAAAATGAAAGTCTGAATTTATGTAACTGACCCAAGCATTGCGGACAGTGTAACTACACGTGAAGTAACTAAAAACCCTACACTGAAAACATCTAATTTAACTGGCAGTAGAACTGACCAGATCAGATTTATGTGTTCATGCAGTGTATTCATTTGTTTGCATCACTACATTGGTTGCTACATGTTGGTGTGCACACACAAACTAGTGGCAAATTCAAGGAAGGCGGCACATTTCTCCAATACAGAACAACTCTTTTTGCAGCAACCTAGCTGAAGGGAAGTCTTTCCTCTTTCACTTTACGCCACAGCAATATCTAGTCGCAGTGCAGAGCACATCTAATGATATCAGCGATGGAAAAGGTTAATATGTGCCTTCAATTTTGTTTTGTTTATTGTTTTCTGGCACCCTGCATTTGAGGACAGATGTGTTTTTTGCTAATACTTGAAATCCAATCTGAGCAGTCAAACTGAGATGCATCTCCAGGAATGCCATGTGGTATAAATTTGATTTTGGGGGGAAAAAAACATTTAGTATTGTTTTTTGTTGTTCAGACAAAAATTTGATTCCAATTGGATATTCAGAAAAAATATAAGAAATCTATTTGGCCATGCAAATACAAACATAACCTGACAAGTCAAGCAGGTTTTGTGTATTTAGCTGCTGTTGTGTATTATAGAAAAGCTATGAAAAATGGCAATGAATGAACCACATACAAGCATGATATTTATATCAGATAATTTATTGAATTTTACTCAAGTAGATGGAGAACATCCAAATCAACTCTCCTATGAGGGAATGATTACCCATTCCCATCTTGCTAAACCGACAACAATAGGCCAACTCTGTTAGAATATGAACAAGGTAGGGTGATTATTAATTACTTAAGTTAACTGTAGCATTGTGCCTCTCTCACTTTATTTGTACTTTTACATTCAGTGCCTACATTTAGGTTAAATTTAAGCTTAGTGTCAATTAGTGTTGACCATTCCTCTCAATGGGTAGCTGTTACTGCTAGGAAGGACATTGTATCAGCCAGATCATTGCATCGCGGTTGCTAACTTAGCTAACATTCATTAATTACAACCATACTACAAAGTAATTGAAACTGTTATCATTGGCCTGAGTCAGCAAAGAAATGTAATAAAAACTGGATTAGTAGCCCAGAGCTTCTGCTAATGTTGTACCCTGGAAGGTTAGCATTTTTCTGATATGACTTGACTATGTCTCTAACTTGGTATTTCATGAAGCAAGATTGTAAGCTACCAATTGTACCAATTGTACAACCAGTAAACTTTAAAAACTGGCAGTGAAGTGTTGTGCTTATGATTGCTTTCTATGATCTTAGCCAAACAGCTAGCAAATACATGTAGGAAGCAAAACTTGTTATAATGACCTATTTCCCAAACAATTCATCTTGAGTATTTTGAAATGAATGAGGAATAATGATCTGCCTTGGGATCAGCTTGAATGGTCAGAAATAAACGTAAACAAAAATTAAACTTATTTTATTATAGATGCCATAATTCTGTTACATGGTAAGCAAATAGTTTCATCATTTTGTACTGACCAACAGATTTTTTTCTCATAGAATGAAGACAGAGTCCTCTGAGTTGGGCTCTTTTTCTATTGTGTGACATTGGCTACCCTGTAATTAGTACAAGCACCAGTGAACATTTCATTTTGTAAAGCAGAGTAGACAGACAAACAAGTTCTAAAACAACACTCCACTGCAATATGGTGATCAGCATGAGAAGTAACTTGCAATAACAAAAATAAAAAGCCATGCGTCTATTTTCTTTGCAATTATTCTGTTGTAAAAAAACTCTCTTGCTAGAAGAACTAGAACGAAGCCGAACAGAAAGAAGGCGATTGTGCTATCAAAAAAAGAAGATTAGGCAACCTCTAACTGTCTGGAAACCAGGCCATGTCTGAATCAGCGCACTTGCATATCATTGAATATTCAAGTTGTACGCAAGTGCGCTGATTCTGACATGGCCCCGGTCTCTCAAGACATGGCGAACGCGGCAAAATGCAAAATCTCTGAACAGGACATTTCAACAATGGAATATTTAGCGGCCATGCAGTTTAAGTTATTTTTTAGTTGAAGTTTTTGAAAAATAAAATAAAATAAAACATTTTAATAATGTTTTTTTTTAATCATATTTTTTTTAGTTCTTTATTTTCCCCAGAGAAAAAAAATGATCTGCTACTGTAACCTGCTTTCATACTCTGACCTGATTTCAATTCAGTATATTTATTCTGTTAACCATTCTTGTGATTTATATAGCAATAGCAATCTGTGTAACAGCAACACTTTCACATTTTGTGAAAAAAAGCCTACTTATTTTTTCATTTAATCATTTGATATCCATGTGGCTTGAAATAACAATCTTTCTTATATGACCAAAAATTAGTGTTGTGGCCCTTTGACACAGCTAAATCTTGCTCCGTGTCCCCTGAGCTATGCAAAGCTGAGTAGCCCAGAGAGAAATTAAAAACCCAGTAAATGGCAAATCCAATGTAAGATACAAAAAGAAAATTCTATATTGTTTTTACTTCCTATTTTAGACATATAGATTTTTATTATTGTTGCTCATATTATTAGCAACAATAATAATATAATAATAATATACATTTAGTAGCAGTATTTAGTTGAGTGTTAAATACATTTGATGATGCCTTCACCATTCATGTCCCCTACTTTGCATGCCAAGTGTGCAAAGTCTGGAAGCCTTCCATAGATGGCTGTGCTTGGTGGACCCTGGTAGACAGATACACCTGTAAATCACACAACAAATTCATGAAATATGACATTTTCCTTCTCCACCTGCTCGGAATGCTTTATGCAGGGTTGTTATAATACAATGAATTGTTCTTGTCAAGAGAGCTCATTCAGCTATCTAGAAGCAGTATGATATTAAGCCCTGATACTGTGATGAATAGGATGGAAATTGAGAACCACTCTACCTTAAAGCAAATCAATGCGGAAACTGGTTCTGAGCCCCTTTTGGTGGTGACAATGAACCTATTTCAGGGAATCTCCAGAAGGCCCCCCCCAACATGTGATGGAAAAATTATGAAAATAAGACTAATGCTGTATATGACATCTTGGTACTATGGTGAGATTACATCTGAAATTTAGCCACATATTGAAAAGTAGCCGTTTGAAAAGTGTGTGTTGGAAAGCATTGTCATACTATATAGACTTTTAGGACTATCATAATGTAATTTAATTTGCCTACTTTTTTAACCTTATCAGCTGTTGGTCATACTCAGAATGAGTTCACAATGGATATATACTTTGCGTGTATCTCAGAGATGGAAAAATATCTCAGGTACAGTATCTCAGGGATGGGTAACTGTTCTGTGAAATTCCAATGAATAGAGACAGCGCAGTTAAGGTAGCAATAAAATTGAGTGTGAAGTGTGGCAGATAAACAGGCCTATGTACTGTAAATGATGTTCCCAGAGTCCATGGTCCCGTGACTACATGATATACACCAGAAATGTTATTTAGGTTGGCTAAAATGTTGTCAACCATTGGCTCCCATCATTGTGCCTCACTCAAGGTCTCAGAGGCATATTTGACCCAGACCTAGAATAGCAGGTTCCCAGGTGGCATAAAATGTTTACTCCTGCAGAGCACAGGGGGAAGACAGCATGCATAATCTTATAAGTATATTAATAATTAGCATATGATAATAAGCACTGCACATGCATATATGAAAGAATACATCAAAGTATATATGCAAATAGATCAATAGCATGTGATATGTTTCTACAGTTACTAATACATATCAAGAGATCTGCAATACAGTCCTAATAGTTTCAGTGAGTATTCTGTAGTGTGTGTTTGTGTGTGTGTGTGTGTGTGTATGTGTACGCGCGCGCATGCACGCTTAAAAACCCTTGCTCATTGGACGGGCACTGGGTACAGTGACCATGTGGATGATGATGGGTTTTTACCTAGAAGGAAGTACCGAGAAATACATTCATTTGTAATGTAAAAATATATTTTCTCGACATTAATAACCCAGTAACTCTGAATGCTCATTAAACCTACATACCTGCTTGCACCCTGTACTCTAACCTATTACATGTTGGATTAAGCATGTTTTTACATAGAATAAATAACATATACATTTATGCTTAAGGGTGAAAGGGGTTTTAATGTAGGGCAGTATGATGTGCCTTTAGAAAATTAAGGACATTCTGAACTGCATCTAATGGAGTATTTTTTCAATGGCCCCATGTGAAAAGAATGCCAAAGACTGTGTGTTCAGTAACTAGATTATCCATATAGTACCTCAAGGCCGACCATGCAAATCAGTTTAGATACAAAAATTAGTCATTTCTAAGCGTGCTAGAATACTTCACAATTTAATATTTTACTTTACACTCATGTAAATTTCCTTGACTTAGTCTCATGGTGGCTCAGGCCTTGGTACGTGAACTGGAGTGTTGTGTTTTAAAAAGCAGTTGGATGCAGGATGTATGCACTGAAAACACAAGATATGTGTGCAACATACCCTTTCAACTCACGTATATAGAGTACAAGAATTCCCAAGATTCTACATTCAGTAGAATATTGGCTGTTTCCGAATGAGGCGGGATAGATTCATAGAAAAAATTACCTATTAGGTCTAATTACATGCATTTTATTAAATATATTAAAATGGTTATACAGTGTCATAGGTAACAATATTATATAATATGTTTAGCCTTTTCATTCTGCATCTTTAAAATAATATTGGAGTGCGTACATTTAAAAGAGGCATATTTACATTAAGGGCAAAGATAAATCCCAAGAAAAATTGTATTTTTCCAGTTGTATTGCGTCTGATGCAGGTGCGACACTAAAGTTAGCAGATTGCATGGAGCATCTTATTACAAAAAACTAGAGGCAGGGGTAGCAGAAAGAGATGAGGGTTATTTTGGCGATGGAGATTAAGGCAGGGGTTTTTTTGTCATCTGTGCGAGACAAGCCATTCATCCATCCAGTTCACAGCCAAAAAAAGGCTGGTCCTAGAAATTAGCAGTTTCAGCTCAGCAGCAAAGTCGCCGGGCTGTGAAGGCAGAGAGAAATTGACTAATTAGCAATGCGCACTAAAACTTGACGGTTCCCTCTATAAGAGCGAGAGAGACTCGCTTCCCTCCCCCTCTCTCTTTTCTTTCTTCCAAAGATGTTTGAAATCGCAGTCATTTACGCTCGACAGTTTTTACAATAGCCTTGAGCCATAATTTTGCGAGTCTCTCCAGCATCCATCCCCCTGCACGGTCTCTCTCCACTGGCCATGCACGACCGTTTCTCTCCCCAACCGTGGATTTCCTATTACTCTCGTTACGACTCACTGAGCCCCAGGCCCAAGGATAATGATGTGTTGTTTCTTGGTAGCATAATTTGTCACACGTATATTTCTTCTTCTTCTTCTCTTGCAGAAAGCACAGCTCCCTCTCACACACTCACACACTTCTTGCTAATTCAAGAGAACAAATGATCAACGACAACAAATAAAATGCAAAATACTGTCTACATGAGTTCAAATCTATGATAAATTTGAGGGATCGACTATAGCCTTTAAAAAGGAGAGGATTAATTAAAAAGAAAGAACAAAGGGAAGTGAAGTCAGAATCTTGAGGACCCGAAGCTTACTTTTGTCAAGCTCTTAAGTCAGGTAAGTTTGGCTTGTGTTCTAGCTATAGCTAGCTACTCACAATGTTTAGTGGTGACAGGCGCCTTTGGAGAAGATACCGACAGGGAAACCAGATGGTAGCTCGTGTCAGATTTAAACCCAGAAACATATCCTCATGCTCCAGATATATAGGGTCATTGCTTATGGTGAAGATGTATAACCGAATGTGTTTATTTTTTGTTAATTTCTGAATTATATATTTAATAGTGCTCTAGATTCTCCAGGGCTAGATCCGAGTAACCCTAACTCCGGAACAAGGGAGTCGCAATCGCTCAGCATTAATGATTTACGGAGGGATAAACGAATTGCTTTTGTACAGCTGCTTTGTATGTGTGGGGATATGCAAACGCCTTTATTGTGTGGGTGCAGCATGGTTATCTTGAAATATATTAAGCTACTTTAATACCAAATAGCTTCGCTGTACCCGTACGGGATTGGCTTTTTTCTTTTGCCAGCAACTTAAAATGCGTAGCCAAGGAAGGTGCTGCAGTATCTCCTGTACTAGTTTATTTTGCCAGTGTCTTTTCAAGCCGCAGCGTCCATTTAAAATGGTCCTGTTTGAAAGACGACAGGACGGTTCGGTATTTGAGGACGTTAAACTAAAAAAAAGGCCATGAGAGAAGGCATAAATAATCGTTTATTTTATGTTCTTTGACAACTACAAGTGGAGTTAACAGCAGTAAATATAGGTAGAGTGCTGAATTGATGCCAAACCCGGAAGACACTTGAAGCTTATTTGAACAGAATACATGTTAATTAGACCTAATAGCTATGAATGAGGTAAAATGAAAGTATCGACACAAAAGCAATGGCTTGGCAACATTCTGAATTGAATATTATATAGCGGTTTTATAATACATGGCGAATAAACGTTTTAGCAAAACACTCTTTCCTGACCATATAAATGGACGGGAAATTACGGAAATAAAACAGTGTCGTGTTTAATTTATAGGTGGTGTTAACTGCTAAGGAAGTCATGTCCAGATCGGGTGATAGAACATCCACCTTTGACCCAACTCACAGTGATACTCTGCTGCACGGACTTAACCTCCTGTGGAGGAAGCAGCTCTTCTGCGATGTGACGCTGACTGCCCAGGGGCAGCAGTTCCACTGCCACAAAGCAGTGCTGGCCTCCTGCTCTCAGTACTTTAGATCTCTCTTCTCCAGTCATCCACTAAACAATGAGGGGATTTCTAGCAAGGACCAAGGAAGCAGCGGTACCCCTGCCTCATCTCCTGATGAGAAGCTTTTGGCAAGCCCCAGATCCATTAATAACCTGGTGCTTCAGGGCTGCTCCTCCATTGGACTGAGGCTAGTGCTTGAGTACTTATACACCGCCAACGTGACCCTCTCCCTCGACACTGTGGAAGAGGTTCTCTCTGTAAGTAAGATCCTCAACATTCCTCAGATCACCAAGCTCAGCGTTCAGTTCCTTAACGACCAGATCTCCGTGCAGAACTACAAACAAATTTGCAAGATCGCAGCGCTGCACGGATTAGACGAAACCAAGAAGCTAGCTAACAAATATCTGGTGGAGGACGTTCTGCTGCTGAACTTTGAAGAGATGTGCGCCATGTTGGACGCGCTGCCACCCCCGGTGGAATCGGAGTTGGCACTCTTCCAGATGTCGGTACTTTGGCTGGAGCATGACAGGGAAACTCGGATGCATTATGCCCCGGACCTGATGAAGAGGCTGCGTTTTGCGCTTATACCTGCCCCAGAGCTGGTGGAGAGGGTACAGTCAGTTGACTTCATGAGGAGTGACCCTGTGTGCCAGAAGTTGCTTTTGGATGCCATGAACTACCACCTGATGCCCTTCAGACAACACTGCCGGCAGAGCGTGGCCAGCAGGTGAGGATTTTGTGATTATTATTATTAAGCTTTATTGTGTTCTGTGGTTGTGGAATTTATAAATACGCATAAATTGTAATTACAACACAGTATATCGGATATTGTGTTATACTGAACCAATCAGAGATGTGTACATGTACGAAAAGACTTACCAATATTGAGTTGTTTTTTTTTAATTTTTTTTTTTACTGTTTGTCACCTTTATTTGCTTTTTTATTTGGTGATGTAGATGTACTACACTTTCATATCTAGACTGAGATTGATTTAATTATGTTGTACAAAATGTTTGATATATCTAGTCTTCTGCTTAGATGAAAGTTTAAATTCCTTTTAAAGTTTAACTGTATGAAAATGCATGACATTAATAAAAACAGGTCATAATAACAATAATAAATAAATAAATAAGATAGCGGAAATAATACACGATAAGAATAAAGATTAATGCGCTGTGTGTGCATTTAGGAGTTCAATGCATTTTCCATGGGTGTTAATCCTATAGAGGCTACAGCATATATGTTTCAAGATGACAGTGAAGTGAAGTGGAACATTTGGTCTCACCTCATGGCATTTTGGCTTTCACTTTGAGTGAAGCATTAAAATAGTATTACATTTCATTCTTACACATAGACAGGCTGATAGTGGAATGTAAGAATAAAAAGAAAAAAACAATATTGTTTTACTTAATCTTCCACAAATCACTATAAGGGATATAATGGATGCAATCCAGTAATAATTATGGTATATTCTGTGTTCATATTGTCAGAAGTGAATACAGCATAAATATGTGTATTTAACAGTTACAGCATTACCAACACATTTGCAAACCATTTTAGAGATATTGGCATGTTCAGGGGTAGGATTTTGTGTAGCCCTCAGCAAAATTAAAGCACTTTTTAGAAGAAGGCAGGCCAATCAACCTAAGCTTTCTTAATATGATCACAAATATAGGACACAATATTGAAATGTAGAAGTGTCTTCAAAATAGTTCTGTGTAACACTAAGAGAAATGGTCTTGCTAAAAATTTAATTAATGCGTTTCAAGCAGTATGCAGAAGGCAATTAACCATTTTTTCTTAAAAATGGACAATAATTTCTAAAGGTCAGTAAAGATTCAATGCATACACTTACCCATGAAACACTTGGTGACTGATGTCATGCCACGGTATGTACAGGGATGGCATTTTCACTGCATAGGTTAACACCTGGAAAAAAGTGTCCATGATTAGGTAATCAGATAATTCATCCATATTCACTTGGTAACAGGTGAAAAACTTCAAAAGGCACCCAGTGAGAAAGTTGGTAGCCTAAATAGACATTACATTTTTGAATGAATCCTGTGCAACAAAACTTAACAATTGAACAGAATGTATAGGCCATATCAATTGCCAAAGTTTAGAGATTTTCATATGATATTACGCCAGTTTTTACTAGTTTCTAAATTCAGGGATAGAAACTTGCTGTCCTTTGGGCTGTCCGAACACCTTTGGGCTGTCCGAACATTCGTTGTGGTATAGGGTGAGGGAAAAGTTATTATTTCCAAAAAGTATAGTCCATTATATATTTAAAAACAATTACTGTAATTGTAATATTTTTTCCAAAAAAAAATGCCTATGTGACTTTACCAGTATATTGACAGTAGACAGTACCAGTAGATTTACCAGTAGAGTCTGTTAGAGGAGGGTTTCTCATTTATTCACAAGCCGAGAGCCAAATTCACTAGCCTTTTCTTTTAAAATTAAGCAAGTAAATGGAGGATTTCTTTGTGAAAAATGAGGACCATATGAACAAGGCTTTTTGGAACCCTGCTTCCTTTAATCAGGATCTTCAAACTTAAATGACTTATCTGTCATACATATAATCTGTTGTTGACAACTTTTGGTATTGTTAGATGCAAAAATTCTTATTTATTTGTTTTCTGCTAGTGTTAGATGTGAGTATTTGGGATCCATCCATTTACCTTATTGTTGTTTTCCCTTTACACTTGGAGTATAATGAGGTTTTAAATAATGCATTTCTAAGTATTTTATCAGCTCAGAGAGCTGACAGATGGTGGGCAGAAATATAGCGGGGTAGAAATACAATGGTTTCCTAAGGGAGGATGTTTGCGCTGGAAGAATTAAAGGTGAGATAAGAGTGGTGGTATAACAGGGACCAGCATAGTGTGGGAGCACCATACTACTACAATGTTTTATTTTTCTCTCATTTTTGAAATGTATTTGCAAACAATATCTTGCAAGTACAAGCGGATAACCAAACCATCACAAATATCGATGCATAGTTTAAGAGGAATCATAACCTTTTGTTTTGCTGATCTCATGAGAAGCTTGTCCACAAGGTGAAAACATAATAGTAGGTACATAAAAGCCATCATGGTTTTGTTTTGTTTAGCCCTCCAAAATTATTCATAACCCCAATAAAGATGAATACTGCAAATTTTAACAATTACTTGGTTGATTTTGAAGTATTCCTTGGATCTTTATTTTGCTGAAAGATCAGGCCACTGCAGCCAAGTTTGAACTTGGCAAAATGAGGTTTGTGGTAATTTCATTTATTTTAACAAGAACCCCAGGATTAAGAGCTAAAAAAACAACAACTTCATAGCATAGAGCTGAGTGATAAAACGATCTTGATAATCATCATGATAAAAAACACCACAGCAACAATAACCTTTGAATTATTTTTATAGTCATAATTTTGTATACAGTTGTCATACAACAGTGCATTGTGCTCATATATCAATGATAAAAAATGACCACACCTCTTCAGAAAGAAAAACCCCAAGATGAGCTGGTTTGAGAGTGACTACGAGGAGAGTGCAGCCTCCAAAAATGGGAAAAATTTTGGGAGTAACTTTATGAGGTACTGTAGCAGCATAACAAAATGAAAACAATATTACCTTCTTTTGTACAATGAAACATGCATTTTAATTCATTATGTCAGATTCAGGTTAATTTACTCTTTACCAGTGCTAGATGCAGTCCAAGATAATTCGGAGCCGCCTGCATGTCTACAGACTACTGCATCTCTTTCAGTTTAGTTTATGAGACTGTAAGGACCATCTCTATACTTGCTTTGACCTCGCAGTTTGTCCTGTATCCTGCTGTTTTTCTTGATCAAGCTTTCAGTTTCTTTGTAATTGACTCATATTGGCTACATTAATTTACATACATTTATGATGTATCTTAGGCTACAGTTTGTAATAATTTTTATTATTATTTTGCAATGTATTTTTGAGAATGTAAGAATGAAGTTTTTGCAAGCAGTTGATAACTACAGACAAGTTATTATCATGCTGCATCTTATTAGATTGCATCTTTCCAAAATAAAAGATTTGATTTAAAAAATATATATATAAGAAATTGGGGTTATAGCTTTTTTGCTTACTGGTTATTGACTTATAAAGCTATGTGCAGCAACAGCACGAAAGCCTTAAGGCTAGCACAAAGCAAGTAACCATTCCAAAAATTATTCAAAATTAGAATGTGTGTATTTTGACTTCATTTTTCAGTATGAACAGCATGAATCTATGGATCCATCCTGCCTTGTGTCAGTGGTGTAGGCTGTTCGTGGTTGTGTAGTGGTGTGGGGAATGCTTTTTTGGCACACATTAGGTCCCTTAATATCACTTGAATGCCACAGCATACCTACACATTATTGCTGACCATGTGCATCCCTTTATGGCCACAGTCTACCCTTTTTCAAATGGATACTTCCAGCAGGATAAAGTCATGCCACAAAGCACTTGTCTCATGCTGGTTCCACTAACTTGACAGTGACTTCAGTTTACTCCATGGCCTGCACAGTCTCTAGATCTCAATCCATTAGAGCACCTTTGGGATGAGATGCAATGGGAGGTTCGCAGTATGAATATGTGACCAAAAAATCTGCAGGAACTGTGCAATGCAATTGCATCAAGAATGTTTTCAGCACCTAGTTGAATCTATGCCACAAAGAAGGTAGACTGCTCTGGAGGCAAAAGTGGTCCTACCTGGTACTAGATAGGTGTACATAATAAAGTGGCCAATGAGTGTGTGTATGTGCAGTCTGTAATTATTTGGACTGTGATACAAGCTCACTTTTTGTGGTTTTTTATACATAGTTCCCCCATTTAATTTTGTTTATGACTAACATACCTACAGTACTCATGGAGTGCATTTTTCACATACTTTCAGTGTTTGGCTCTAGAGATGAAGTTAATCTTCTCGGCTGGTTTGGTTTCTGCTGTCATTTTGTTTTTTCTATGCCAAATTATGAATAACCCTCCTTCGCTTCTTCAAAAGGTAAACTATTTTTTAATTTTATTACAGCAGAAAGCTCCACCTATTTTGTTTATACAAACCTTTTCAACGTTCACAGCAACCATCCTTATTGTAGGCTATGTGCAGTGTCTTCTTAATTGATTGTTCAGTACTTCACCATTCAACCAACTCACTATGTAGACATTTGTGGTATTGTATGTTGTATAGCACACATTTAGTGTGAAATAATTTACTGCATAAAACAGTTGCTTCAGGTGTGTTATTCAATGGATGTAAGAGGGTTAATGTTTCCATATTTATTTAAATTTATTGAACAACTGAGATTTCATGGTTGCAAAATGTAGGTCTATATACAACGTAAAAGATAGAATAACAAATAAAATATTATTTGACAAAAATTAATTTACTTTTTATTGTTTATAATTCTGTATTGAGACAGATTACCCTGTAATTCTATCTGCTGCTTTAAAAAGTATTTATTTTTTACCATTTTGGGATTTTTAAGCTTTAACATCACATTTTAGCATCTCAATTGTTTCATATATGTTTAGGCTTTCTTAACTCCATGAATTCATTACCTTGCAGTTATTTACTCTACAAAGTCATTTTTGACATTGGACAATTGCTTATGTTTTTTGTTTTTTTTTGTGGGGGGTGCGTTTTCCAAGAGAAACTTTTAACATAATATTCCTAAGCAAAGTTCAGCAATATGGTTCTGAACTTTGCTATTGCTAAATCGAGTAATAGCATAGATAAGTTGCATTAAAATAATTTTTTTTAATTCAAAAAATTATTTTTTACTAGTATTTAAAAAAATCTGGCATCTCCAATCCCACCCAAATTTGGAATTCCCAATTTATGAACTGCATATAGGCTTGCTCATATACGGAGTCAGCTGCTGGCTTGGGAGAGTGAAGACAATCCACGGTTCTCCTCCAAAACACAAACCTGCCAGCCAGCTGCGTCTTTTCACACTGCAGCTGCAAGCACAGAGTTGGGGTGGAGGAGACAAATTCATACGTATGCGCAGGTAGCTAGCCACGGGTACGCGGACAGCCAACAGGAGCACAGACAATGCTATATCCCTACCGACTGTTTCCCTCCGTTGAGTGACATGAAGCCATTTATGTGCTGTGGGGCTGTCGGCCACAGTCAGCAGTGACAAAAGTAGGATTCGACCCGAGACTGTGGTGGTAACTTTTACCTAGCGAGCTACTCAGCAGCCCTGACTCATACAGTGTTTTGATTTCTACAAAATATTTGTTCAGTATATGGATAATCATCGTAATTCTTTTAATTTTATTAGTTTTTGTAATATACCATTAAGTGTCACTGTTCTCTTCTCTATATTTAAATGACTCGCTATATTTATATTATAAAAGTTAAAAATTTAGTGTAAAAAAATGTATGGATAGGTTAAAAGTTAGTTTAGAATTTCTATGTGATAACACAATGTGGGTATTGTACATCCATATAACAGTACAATTAATGGGTCCTTTCTTTTACATTTTACATTTCCATTGTATACCTGACCCTTCTGCAATGCATATGTGTAATTTTTTCAGTAACAAAAAAAAAAAAATTATATAGTGAAGACCCCTACACACTGCAGTGTGCAGTTCCTGAGTCTTGATATTTTGTTTTATTATGTTTTCTGCCAGTACAGTGGCCTTGCAAATTGTTTCATTCTTTATTTGAGGTTAAAAAAACGTCCCTAACCCCTGGATTACATCAAAAGATCAATCTTGATATTTCTATATTCATTAGGCTATGAATTTTCATAAAACACTTATACACACATTTCCCAGCAGCTAACTGTAAGCTGGTTGACTTGGAGACAGTTTCATTTCCATGGAAAGCATGCATCATATGCTACAACTCAAAGGGGTATTTTGCTCAAGAGGGGCAAATGGGCTGGTACTCCAGCACCATAAGCACCATGTGTGTGCATGTGCCAGGCTGGACACAGGACTGGGCCTTGCACACTCTGCATGTTTCCCTCACCTATTGCAGCATGCAGTGCATTCCAGCAATACACCTGTGGTATGAACGCAACTAAATTGTTGCACAGTTAGGGTCACAGTTTCACAGTCAGAAATCTCAGAAAGGTTCAAAGGTTTGTGGCCCACCCTTTGTGGTTGGCCCCGACAAGGCTGTTTGCAGCTACATTTATTATTAATATTATTATTATTATGGGACCATAACACTTGATCACATTTTTCTAATGAAACTTAAATGAAGGAGCCTTAATGAGGTAGCAGTAAGCTGATTTCAATCCTACCTGACTAGCAGAGCATGGATGTGTAATGTCTGCGATGTGGTATCAGAGGCTACAGTGATAAACTATTGAGTGCCTCATGGGTCTATACTGGGTCATCTCTTATTTCTGGTAAAAATGATATGGCAGCTGTACTGAAGTGCAAACTTCTCTATGCTGATGACTCAGTTTTACTTGTGTCGAAGAGAAACCCAGGTGATATTAAAGACAAATAAAAGCTATTTGGTTGATAACCAGCTTTCTTTACATTTGGGAGTTTATATTGTTTGGCACAAAGCATAGATTACAGAATCTGTGTATCCCAGCAGCTTAGAAACAGCATTTTCAGTATTTTCTTGTCCTGACTGCTGTTCTTGTGGTCTATGGCCTGAGCACCTGCTCATGTAAAGGCTGTGGACATTATTATTTGTTGTTTGATGGATTTTGATATCGGGTATAGTATTTTTGAGGGTTTCTTTATTTTCAGTATTTTCTGAGGATGTGCTTCTTACTGGAAATATTTAAAATGATTAAATTTGATTGTTTTATTGTCTGCTGTATGCCATTTGATGTTTTTGTCTTGACACTGAGGACTACATTGGAAATAAGTGTTACTAATACTTTTTTGTGCCATCATCTGGGCATAACTTGCATCCAAAAATGCTGTGTTTCTCCACTGCACCTTTGTATAATTTATCTCTCAATTTTACTATTATAAAAATGTAAACGATTCCACCCTTTTACAAAGTGGACTCATCTGTTTAACTGGAACTAAGGAAACACATTTTATTACAGCACCTTCAATCCTCTTTCTGCACATTGTATTTCCTAATTTTACACAGGGATCAACAAAGTTTTGGTGACTCTGGCACAGATGTTCTACAATGTACATTTAGCCTGCTCCAAGATACCCTGTTGACCAGATCTCCAAGGTCTCCATGACTTGGCCAATGGTCTTTATCTCCTCCTACATCTTTTTTACCGTGATTATAATCATCAAAACGTTGAATAAAAATACTAAACTATTAACATTTCTATCAGTGAGTAACAAACTAAGGTATGCAATATGAGCAGGATGGAATTGTTTTATGAAATCAAGATGCTGCCCTAGTCAAAGGGAAGAAACTTTCTCCAGAATACATTGTGTAAGTTGAGCAGGGGGCATGTCTGATACCTCTGGATGTTGACTCTCTTAAATTTGACTGGTTATATCATTGAGATTAATGATTGAAAATGACAGTAGAAATTTTATAACTGGCTGAGAAAATATGTCCAAAAAATAAAAAAGAATAGCTATTTATTTGTATTAATGGATGCAATATATACTTTGAAATGCCTCATTAGCCGTGGAGCTATTAGCACTGGCATATTGAGTATCAGATGGAGTAACTGCAAAACAAAAAATAAAATTATAACAGCAGATAGCAATACTCAGGATTCACAGTACTTTATCTGGCAACACAACATGCTTTACCAATATACCCGAAATGTTTTTTGGCCAATAACAATAGAGGACCTCTAAGATAGGCATTATTATTATCATAGTTTTTTTTTAAGTTGATGTGCAATACTGTCCAGTGTTATTGTGCAGTTTCAATGAATTACTTTACCCAAATATTTGTCTCCAATTACAATAGTGGTGCCATTTCAATTTAAATATCTTTACGAAAAAGGGCATTATGGGTGTGAAAGAAAACAATATATCATAAAATGGCTGAACTTCTTTCCAAGCACTGTTATGAAAATATTTTTTTTTAAATTCAAACAATGTGAATAGTTGCACATTTGCCAGGAAGTTGATACAAGTGCATTTTGTCCCAACACAATGAGAAAAATGGTGACGAAGGCAAAGAAGAACCCAAGGATTACAGTTCAAGAACTGCAGAGTTTTCTGCATCTTGGGGTCACCAAGTCTCAAAATCAATCATAAAAGCCATCTGCATTCCAACAAGCTCTTTCATAGGTCTTTAGGATAAAAATGGCAGACCCTGCACACACCAGACACCAAGAAGCACAAGGCCCAGATGCAAGGTTCAGATTCCTCAGATGGCAACAGCAGATGCCAACCCAGGAATGTCCAGCACGAAAGATCTTTACTGGCTAATGTTAAAACAACTCAAGGCCCTAAGTAAAGAAAGTGGGTGGCAGTGTAGTGTACTGGGTAGGAATTGGTTTTGTAACCTAAGGTCACAGGTCCGATTTGAGTAGGACACTGCCGTTGTACCCTTGAGCATGGTACTTAACCTGTATTGCTTCAGTATATATCGAACTGTATAAATGGATGCAATATAAATGCCATGTAAAAAAAGCTGAGTAATTCATTCTGGATAAGAATGGTTGAGAGCGAGAAGGCAAAGATGGCTCTGATTGGATGATGTATGGAAGGGTCAGACAGGGACTGTCTTATCTGAAACCTGACAAATTTACATATTAAATTTGGCTTATGTTGTTGGAAGCAGGGCTAATCACTATGATATTATTATCAAAAGATTCACTGTTTTATGGTCCTTCCAAAGAGTCCTTATAAGAACATGTTCGGAGGTAAACTAACTCAGCTTTTGAATATCTCGTATAAAAAACTAGTTTATTTCTGCTTCTTACGACTGGGAGATATTTTATAGACAAATAATTATAAAATCCCACCAGTTGCAATCTCCACCTTCAGGCGAAATATTTTCCATGTAACAAAACCAAAACATACCGAGTTGGTTTCCACTTTAGACTGGAACTGCTTCCATAAAAATGAATATGATTTTAACTAACATGACTTAACCATCATTATCTATATAGACATTAAGATTTTCACTCAGAGATTTCAAATAAAAAAATTTTAAATTAAAAAATGCCATATGCAATGCATTTTTACACTGGCATTTTTGCACTAAATTTGTTGTAATATTGATTCAGTGTGTTTGCATTCTGAAATCTCTCCTCTATATGCTATTTTCCGGTGGTTCTTGGCAAATATTCAAATATAATGGCGCATGCACAGGAACTTGCGTGCCAAATGCGAAAGGGCAAATCCAAAATGCATCAAATGTTTAAATGTTCCTCACTATTACCGTATCTAATGACGTGGTTGGTTGTCTCTAGGCAGTCTTCTTTCTGCAAATATGGTACCGCTGGATTATCTTCTAGATAGAAAAACATGCGCTTCAGTAAGAACTTGAGTAATCGCTTATATTACTAGGAGCTTATAAATAAGCATGTATTAATAGCTCAGTTTTGAATGCAATTCTGGTATTTGGCGTGTGAAAATGAACTTTTGCGCCCACCAATCAGCACAGCTGTCGCTAAATCCACCAAAACTAAAAAAAAATGAAGGATAGCCACTTTAATAAAAGTTAAACTGTTCCAGAAGTAGCCATACATGCCCAAGGCATGACACTACCTTCTGAAGATGAGGTGGTATTCTATGGATCAAACACTTGGTAGAGGTTTATTTTGTTCTCACCTGACCATAAAACATTGTTTCAGAACTCTTCTGGCTCATTTCCGTATTTTTTGTGAATTCTTTAAATATGAAATCTTTAAAGTCTTGCTGTTGATGAAAGGTTTGCAGTGTAGACTCCATAATTCTACTCTCAAAGTACTGTGTACGGTGGCTTGTTTTCACCCCTGCCCTCTGGAGACTTCTGGAGATGTCACTCACTGTTGTTTTAGGGTTATTCTTCACAGCTCTTAGGATTCATTTGTAATCAGATGCACTTGTCACCTGAATAAAAGTTGCTCTTCTGTTTTTTCTTACATATTGCACTAATGCACAAGCATCACAATCATTGAATGTGCACTTTCGACCACAATTTCCAATCCTATTTACTGATGTCTTTCCCATAGATATGAATGCAGATGTCACTAGCCAATTGAGCAGTCTTTGTGACTGAAGCTCCTGCCATCTCTGCCCTAATAATGACACCTCTTTCAAAGTCACGTACTGTAGATATTTTCCTCTTTCCATCTTGATCCCAGATCAAGGTCAACTGGACCTGCTCAGCATTTTTTTACATGCGGCAGGGCATGATAGGATGTTAATTGCTTAATTGTATTATGCAGTGCACCTGTATTGAAGAATCTGCATTCAATATGTTTTTCCACTAAATTATTCAGGTTTATCCTTTATTGTGTCACCTGTCTGTATATTGCTGGTCGCTTCTAGAAATAGTAGCAACCTTGACTATATCTAAAACATTGATCTGTGGCTATAAGTTTTGCGCTTTCACCTTATATTGTCCCATTGAACTTAGAATTATTATAACTCTGTCTGCTTGAAGTTTATTCTTCTTGACTGATTTTAAACTTTTTCACCAATTCAGCATGTCCCACGATAACACAGACACCAAACTTGTCTTTTCTAGTCAGTTCATTTTGTGAATGACTGTATCAATTTGTCAGCACTTTAAAAGAAATCACCCAGGCGGGTAAAGCACTTAGGATAAATACAATTGAACTTTTAAGATATGAAAACATTAGGAATGGAGTTGTTCAGATGTCTGAAATGATTGTAACTTTGAAAGTTGTTAAAAACACAAATTTCCACATTTAAATCATTTGATGGGAATCATATGCATAAATTAAGGTAGATTTATTGTTTTAAATAGGTTACTCTCATGTAGCTATACTGTATGCAATCATTAATTTAATACCAATAATCAGACTAGCTTTCAGGAGCTCATCAGTATAGATATTAACTTTACAACCAATTAATTTCATTTTCAGTGACCTGATATGCAGTTTTGTTTTGTTCTCCCCCTTCTGTATATAAAACTGAATTTTATAATATTTTTAAAACACGCTCCTTTGTATAACGTATTAGCTTTTCAAGTTTTTCCCCAAAAAGAGGACAAGGGACTCATTTTAATGTATATAATGTGTTTTTGCAGTGATAATTTGCAGTTGCTAAATTGTAATTGGGGATGCTACACCTGGTTTCCTAACCTGCTCAACAGCAGCATAGACACCTAAATGTATTTCTGTTCAATTATAGCATAAGAATATATAATAAGGAGACCTGGCTAATCAGTCTATCTAGATTCATAATTTTGTTTTGAGAAAACTCTATGCGTGACAAATTATTGATATAAAATTATGCTAATTTACAACTGAATTTGGGACCAAATTTTATCTGGTAAGAATGCTATCTGTTCAGAGTTGAATTAACACTGGATATTTTGCTGTGTAAATAAGCCATATTTCAAAGTGATGTTTCCATGTTTTCCTACATAAATTCAAGTGTCTTGTTGGTGTTGGAGTTGTAGCAGATATTGGATTAGACTCACAATGTTCTCTGATCAGTCAACCTCACAATATACAACATATTGTACCAAATAAACTTTAACATTCTGTTAAATTGAAGGCAAAAAAGCATGCTTTTTCTTTCCATGATGGACTGAATTAAGTGAGTAAATGCACCAGTATTTCACTCGTAGGCTGTTCGCATAGCAGGCAACTGCCCGTTGATTTTTTTAAACTTCAAGCACTAGTTACTGTTACTACAGTTGTGCATGTTATTTCAATCTTTTTCCACTGCTGCACATAATATCTATTTAGTAATTTAATTTTAAAAAAACTCCGCAATTTCTTCTGCTTTTTCCTGTTTTCCATGATTTTCAACACCAGCTTTGCCGTGACTACTGCGAGACACCCATCTTTTCTGATCAGTAATCTGTAGTATAATCCCTTAGAATTCACCTGAAATTTCACAGCTGTTCTTTCTGGGTTCTGTAAATTGAATTTGCCGAGGCTAGCCAGCGAAGCAAGAATTTTCTGGCAATCTTTGGATATCTTTGTTGGGCTAAATCAGCTAGTTGTGGAGGTTTGAGCAAACAGCTAGTCCACTAAGCTCAACACAGTTCGGTAGTTAGTTGACTGTAGGCTAGACTTCATATCACCATAAATGGAAATGTTCAGCAGAATTTTATATTTTATAGTTTGGGTTTCATATACATTTTGTTGGTTAATTTTCAGGTCCATGTTTGTGGTGATTAGTTATCTAAAGCCTTTGCAGTGTGTGTGTGTGTGTGTAGTCTGCCGTAGGTTTGCTATGTGCTTCAGAGCTCGCATACAATTGGTTCTTGGCCCACCCAATTTTTTTCATGGCCGACCCAAATATTGATTTCTGGCTACGCCCCTGGGTTGCAGTCAGCATTACTGTAAAATGTGAAAAAGTTTTAGGAAATAGGAGTTTTTGATGTTGAGCATTACCCTTGGGAAAAAATAAAGTTTTTAAAGAAGCTCAGTCCAGTTTAATGTGGCCTCTCAACAATAGTTATACCTGAAAAGAAAGAATGGAGAGGTATGTGAGGGGCAATAAATGACAAATATAATGAAATTTCCATATAAACTGGCAAATGTATGTTAAAATATTGCTGCATTTACTTTCGAGGAGTAGCCTTTCTAGTAGGAGAAGTGACATTTACAATCCATGTCAAGCTTGCTGAACACGGTTGTGTGAGAGGGCTGGGCAATGTGCATGCACCGCATGAGATGATCCTCTGTGAAGCAGCTGTGGTGGTTTCTCTTAATCACATTTATTTCAGAAAATCCAGGTTTCTAAATGTAGATCGATCTGAACACAGTCATCACAAAAATGGCAAGCTTATGGCTGTTCTTATACTGTTGAGCATTGTGAGCCCAAAATGCACCAAGTTCCACATCCTTGGATTTTACCATAAGCGCATCAGGGCTCTGATTCTGCACCATCTCCAGCTGAAATGCAGCCTCATCAATCGCTGGGAGCAATGTCTTTGCCACAGCCGAACAAGGTTCGTTAGCTGCAACCAGCAAAGTATTTCAGATGAACAGAAGCACTTTCTTAGAAATTTTGAAGCTGTTGAATCACTTCTGAAGTTTTCAGCCAGATTTCACTGGGTGGCAGTATAGTATAATGGGTAGGGAACTGGTCTTGTAACCTAAAGGTCACAGGTTCCATTCTTGGGTATCCTTGAGCAGGGTACTTAATCAAGTAGATGAGTACTCAACAGCAGATTTTTAATCGCTTCTAGAAGTTAAAAAAAGTAACTGCTAACATCGCATTGGTCATGTATCTGTGTGGCACATAGGTTTTTATGTGTATTTTCCCACTCATGTATGTGATATGTACTGTTACCCCCCCCGTCCCCCTGTCTCTCTCTCTCTCTGCCTTGTAATGACAGCATCCACAGCAGGGTAGGGTAGTGGCATGTAAAGTTCAGGAGCTGCGTTGCTTCAGTATATATTCCAGCTGCATAAATGGACACGATGCAAATTCTATGTAAAAGTTGTGTAAGTCGCTCTGGATAAGTCTGCCAAATGCCTGTGATATAATATAATGTAATATCTCAGAAAATACTCCATTGTAGAGATAGCAGTCATACTTGTAATATAGAAAATTATAGCTTTTGCCCAGTTAAATCTGGCCAAAATATGTTGAGATTCCATTGAAAACCACTTACTTTCTCAACAACGTCAATGACGCTATATCCATCACCCTGTACCTGCAGGTTGAGCATATTCAGATGGTGAGTGATGTCTCATTGAAGGGCAACTCGTGCCATTGAACACTGATCTTCCAAGAATGCAAGAATGGTAGCTGAGTTAGTCGTCTTCTGGCCTGAAAGAAATTTCATTACATCTTTTTGTGGGGCAAAAAAGCTGTAAAGTGAACTATCACTCTACTATCACTCTACTCACGGACTACGATGAATACAATAAAATGGAGCCTACCAAGTTGATGCTTGTTCTTCTTGTCTCCATAGTAATTAAAGCCCTATAGATCTTCTTTACTGTCAATTGCCAATTTATGTGAAGGTATAGAATTTGGATATGCATTTTAGTATATGGATATCTCACAGCACTCGTTAGTAGCAGTTCTAGGTGAAATACAAGTTTTAATCTGTACAGATCATGTTGTGGAGATAAACTAGTGGCCCTACTCATATCATATTTGATGTGGCCACATACCATGTTACACCAGGTAGGGTCACAGACCTAATCAAATATATTTCTGTGCCAGGTGTAAACAGGGTCAAAGTTTAAGAGCAAATTAATGTTCTGTTCAAAAAGATTTAAGGCTTTATTTAAACATATACTGCAGCTACCAATAAAGTGCATTCTGCAACCTTGCAATTCAGAATTTAAGAGAAGTACAAAGTAATTATAAGGTACTAAAATAAAGATAATGGCACATATGGTTCAGTGCATTATAGCCTATTTGACATTTCATACTTTCATTTGGTTAGTCTGTTCTTACCATGAATTGACATTGTGCTGTGAGCACATGATTTGGGTGAAAATGACAAAAAACCTTCTAGTTATGTCTTCCTGTGTACAGTGCACTAGCTGGACATGGCAGCATAGCACTAAAAGGTTGCTTCTTTGATTGTCAGAATGTTCTAATATATTGCATTAATTTAACACAAAATATCATTGATTACACCCAATGGATTATAATTGGTCTTTCTTCATCTAATACAGCTGAAATTTATTTTGTTAGCAGGATAAACCCCTTGAGATGTCACATCTCATTTTCAGGGGGGTCCCAATATCTCATGAATTTCAGAGACCATTACATTGTTCTATATTCAGCAGGATTGGCTGAAGAGACTTATAGTGGATTTTTACTTATTTTTTTCAAAATCTTATGTGTGTACGTGTACTTGGTAAAAATGTTACTCAAATGCTGTCTTAACATTTAACGTCATTTTCATCATTTAAAAATGTAAATGTACACAAAAAGGAAACATTGAAGGAAAAATGGACAGCCACTCAGGCACCATATTTAGTCTAGCATGTCATGTTGGAATGTGTTTGCAGCAGTGTCTCCAAACCACATCATTCTGGTGTGTTCAGGATCATTAGTGAAGCCATGCATATTAATGGAGGTGCAGCAGACTGAGGACTTTGCCTGTGAGCGCTGTGTGGGGTACCACTGGAGTTCTAGCTTTTTAAAAATTTCTCACATTTCAGTTTAGAGGTAGCCTCTCTCTGAATAATTTTGAATGTCATTGTGTCAATATGGGGACCAGTGTTCAACGGTTAACTGAGACCTTGAATCAGTTGCTTAAAAGATACATTCAACTCATTTTGTCATTCATGGTTTGAATTGTCTCTTCAACTGCATTGATTTTTTTGTATTATTTAATAATTGTGGTATTTCAACAAAATTCTATTCTGTTATGACCACTGTATGTACAGAATCATTGTGACTTGTGATCATAAATCAGACTCCATATACAGTGAGCTCTATAACATTTGGGACAAGTACTTTTTTTTCATACACTTTGGTTTCACCATGACAGAATTACAGTGCTTCAGGGCACCATAATGTTTGGGACATATCAGTGTCATGTAAATTAAAGTAGTCATGCTTAGTACTTTGTTGCATATCCTTTACATGCAATGCCTGCTTGAAATCTGTGACCCATAGACATCACCAGATGCTGCGTATATTCTCTGGTGATGCTCTGCCATGCCTGTACTGCAGCCATCTTCAACCTCTGCTTTTTTCAGGGGATAGTTGCCTGTTTTTTTTCTGAATAAGAAATGTAGGTTTAATTGGATTCACATCAGGTTAATGACTTAGGCAGTCAAGAATTTTTCAGTTATTTGGCTTAAATACTCCATGGTTGCTTTAGCACTATGTTTGGCATCACTGTCTTGCTGTAGGATGAAGCAACGTCCAATGAGTTTGGAGGCATTTGCTTAAACTTGAGCAGATAGGATGCTTCTATACACTTCAGAATTAATTCTACTGCTGCTGTCAGCAGTTATATCATCATTGAAGACAAGTGAGCCAGTACCTGTAGCAGCCATACACACCCAGACCATAACACTCCTGCCACCATGTTTCACACATGACATGGGGTGCTTTGGATCTTTGGAAGTTTGTTTTTGACTCCACACTTTGGTCTTGCCATCAGTCTGATCCAAGTGAATCATGGTCTCATTTGTCCACAAGACCCTTTTGCAGAACTCTGCAGTCTCTTTTGGCTACCTTTTAGCAAACTGTAATCTGGGCATCCAGTTTTTGTGGCTAACTAGTGGTTTTCATCTTGCTGTGTAGCTTATGTAGTTCTGTTTGTGTCTTCTGTGTACAGTAGTAACTGACACATTCACACCTGCCTCCTGATGAACTGTTGGACAGTTGAGTTGTTGACGGTGAGAATAATTCAGTCATCAACTGTAGAGGTCATACTTAGCCTACCAGAACCCGTGATTACTGAGCTCTCTTTCTTCTTAACCCCTTTGCGCAAATGCCACATCTGCCCAATCTTTGCCCATTTAGGGGGTATTTTATTTAAAGCTTTCTAACTCCAGATGGTAATCCCAAGCCCTACAGTGCCTTCGTATAAAGTATAAAGTATTCAGACCCCTTCACTTTTTCCACATTTTGTTACGTTACAGCCTTATTATAAAATTGTTTAAATGCATTTTTATTCTCATCAATCTACTCACAATACTCCATAATGCCAAAGCGAAAACAGGTTTTTATAAATTTTTGCAAATTTATAATTACATAAGTATACATGCAGGGGGTCTACGGTGAAATGCAATTTGAAGAGATAGTATTGTGTACAAACCTGTGCACAAGAGGTGCCCTTTTTCAGCTTGATCCTCTGCCCCTCTGAAACTCACAGCCCTGGTCCCGTGACCTGAACCCCATTGAAAACCTGTGGGTTGAGCAAAGCCCAAGGACTGTGAAGGATCTGGAAAGATTTTGCATAGAGGAGTTGGTTGCAAATCTCTTGATATGTTCTACCACCTCATCAAACATTATAGGAGAAGACTCAGTGCTATTACTTATTATTACTAATTATTACTTTTTTTTGTTTAAAAGATTACATAATTTCCTTATATTGATGAGCAGAGAAAACATTTTGGAAACAATAAAGTGAATATTATCCAACATTTATATTCGTATTAATTGATCATTTGTTCATTGGAATTAAATCTGATTAGAGCTCAGTCAGAGGCCCTTGTCTTTGCTTGTCTGCAAACTAGGTGAAGAATTCTACTTGCCTGGATAAGTACTGACACACCCTTTCATTCAATTAGTAAAAGCACCTAGTAAAAATTTTCAAAATTAATAAAAATAATTTTCACCAATTAAGTAACAGGGGGCAGGGAAAGTTTAGTGAAGATCTCCAGATCCTCAGTTTGCTTATTTCACAGCAAACTCTGCAAGGCCTCCTCACACTCAGTCCATCATCCAACGACAAGAGAAAAGACAAAAAACTCCCCAAAATGGCAAATGGCTCTCAACCAACATGCGAAAATAAACTACAAATCAGAAATGCATCACAAGCAAGAGAAGAGGAGAAATCCAATCTCACCCAATAATGTACTCATGTACTCATGTACTCTTTGAATACGAAAAGGTGAAGGCAAATTCTGGCCTACTTGTGTGCTTTCTTTCCCCAAACCATAATGTGCTCATATTGCTGAGCATAGAAAATATTTTAAAAACAAGGGAAGCATAAAATACAACCAACCACTCCAAGCCTACCTCTCAATTTTCCAAAATACACTTTTGTCCCTTTTTGTCCTACTGATGTCAATCTTTGGACAATATTGTCCCCTACCCAGCGATGGGGGAGTCCAATGACAACATTCTTGGAATTTGGGGCAAGAGCCCTGCTGGCAGCATGGGCAAGAAAATTGAAAAGGCTATTAGGGAATGTGCTGTAGAACAACAGGGAGTGTAATAATGTAACAGGCATGAATTGGGGATTACAAAGTGGCCCTGCCAGGAGTGATTTATAGCTGCATAGCTACGAGGACAGGGATTGAGAACCCATGCAGTCGTCCCATGTACCTGCCTATCAAGACACAACCCATGTACATAAAGTGGGGTCACAGCTAATTGACAGGTGACAGTCAGGAAAGGATTCCACCCCACAATACTCTGTGGCTATAGGTTTCTGGCAATAAAGATCGATGTGATCTTTAATGCCATAAGTGTGAAAGGCCAACTAAAAAACAAATGCCTTCCTATCATCAAGTGATACCCGAGCGACAGGGGCTACAGACTGTCTAGAAAAGTGAATTAAACTTATCAGACATCTGATGTCAGATCAGGGAGGATTATTGTATGTACAACTAAATTTAACTTGATAGCCAGTGCCTGTGTAACTGTTGCTGTAATTTTGATTGCTATCAATCAAATGGAGTTTTCTTGGTAACAGAAGGATAAATAAATTATAATAAAAGCATATTAGGGCTAAATTAATACAGTGCTCTACAGTGGACTATGTGAAAGAATATGGCATTCATAAGTGTATGTCATCATGAAGCAATTATTTATAAAGAGGACTTTATTTCTGTCTAGCTCATGAGAAAACTATGTGATGTGTTACTAAACAAATCATCTTTATTTTAAGCTGCGTTTATGTTTTCCTCCGTGTGTCCATACATCTGTATCGGTAGTATGCATTAAGTAGGTTAACTAAAGTAGGCGAAACGCTAACATGTTAGGCTTAGCTAAAGTAACGTTAGGCGATAAAGCTGTGCTTAAAAATCTTGTGCCATTCAAAGTGGTGATTTTGGGAGATGCACCTGCGCATGCATCCTACTAAACGAAGCACCACCTGTACATGCGTCCCACAAAACGTCCCTCTCAGGTCGTCTGTGAGTGAGTGACCACAATTTGCCATGCATAGCCCACGGCGGCGGTTCCTGCATGCCGTGGGAAAAATGATCCGTTACGGGGTCATCTTTGTCAAATGCACTATGATATTAAAATGATGTTCAAATCTTTCGCTTACTGGTGGTGTATCATGGAATATGTGATGGCTGAAGCACAAGATGACAAATAGAAACAGTGGATTACCCATTTAACAATATTAGCTTAGGTACTCCTTTTATAGATCTAAGCTCTTTGTGGGTTATTTACAGTACACTCCAAAATTATTCACACCCTTGATAAAGATGAACAAAAAAGATTTAAAAATAAGTGATACTTTAGTATTAAGTACTGAGCCATATTTTATTTTTAATCATAATGATTAAATGGAAACCAAATTACACTTTTCTTAAATATAAACTATAATTTTAGTTACTCTCCCTTCACAACGGTAACACTACTGGGTCATCTTTATGGTGTTTTGTTTTTAAAATGCTTTAAATTACTTTTCTCCCCAATGTGGAGCACTCAAACATATTTATCAACTGTCATTGTCCCAGCTTATCAAAAATAGTTTACATAGAAAGCTGCCGTGATTTCACTGTATCACCAACAAATATATGTAAAGTATGAGGGGGATAATATTTGTCAAGAACATGAAACAAATAACTTGCTGTGTGGTAAATATTCCTCACTGTGCTGCAAGCTATTTGTCCTTTCTGCCTCAATCTTCTCAAATGGTTTAAATGCAATTTCAAATTCAGTTTCAAACCATAAGCTATGCGGTGTTTGTACTGAGACCGATTCTGTGTTAATTATGTATAAGTAAAAGCCATGTTTAAGTATGAATAGATATTGTTTATCATAGTAATAGCAGACATGTTTTACTTTGATTAGAATTTTAATGTTTATTGAACAATTTACCTGCAAATGAATGCAAATTTCCAGAACTCCTTAAACGTTCTGTTGTCTATTGTCAGCCTGAGGTTCACTCTACCTTTAAGAAGTGTCCGTAACATATGAAAAAGAAACATTATAGCAGAATTTATGGCACTTGGGAACAGATGGCATCAACCAGTAATCATACCCAAATAAGGGACGAAAACAGACTGTGCCTTTGTCCTCCAATCAAAATAAGCTTAAATTGGTGTGTTTTTAAGTTTCTTACATTGTAAAAAAAAAAAGAAAAAAAAACATTTAATAGATGCTGTTGCTTTGACACATCTAACAATACGGACAGATGGCAGTTTGTAGTCAATTCGTGTAAGTGAAGCTAAATGCGGAGTATGTTCTGTCAACAAGCTAGCTTCCTTTTAAGTAGCCATGAAGTCCTTCCTTCAGGCTCTGTGAGGCATAGTGGGAGCTTGTTGAAGGTGCTGTCCAGGGTTTTTAGCCAATGGTTTGTACGGCATACAGTGCAGAAGCTTTCAGCTTTTTGGTATTGTGGCGTGTGTGGTCAAATTCAGTCCAAACATGAATGAACAGGCAGAGATGGAAATGGATTCTGGATGGGAACTTTAATTCTACTACTTTGGGTTGTGTGTGCTGGCAAAAAATAATAAACTCTAGGTCCCAGTTATACATAGACAGCTGAACTAAAATGAAACCCAAGCAGCCTGATAGCTTAGCTCTTACCACCACGCCAAAAACTCATGCTGCTCTCCAATGTTGACCTGGTTTCTTTTTTTGATCCCCACCCAAAAATCCCTGCCCGATCACAAGCAGCAATCCGCCCCTTAAAACACAAAACATAAACCCAGGTGCCCCCCCGCCCCCCCCCAAACTCAAGTGATCAAATGATCAGGTTTCTCCTGTCCCGTTCTTTTGAACTTGTGGAATTGTGGAAACTTTATATAGGAGGTACGGAGTGACAATAGTGAAATTGTAGTTAAATTTCTAAAATCATGAAATTGAAGGGACCCAATGAACCAGATAGCTGTACCTAGTTATACTCTCAGAGTTATATGAGACATGCTTGTGGAACACAGTAGTAGCCTATGCTTCCACAAGCAATTAAAAAGGCTTATGAACTTATAAAGTTAATTTTTGAACATTAATTCCTTAGATTTATATGACACTTTTCTCACCAGTCGGCAAGTCAAAGTGCTTTACAGTGATGAGAGGGAAACTCGCTTCAACCACAATTAACGTGTAGAACCCACCTATTAGACACATATGCCAGTATTTGTAATATAAAGATCATAAAAACCCTGGAGAGATGGGAAGAAGAAAATAAATTGTTAATCAAAAATAAAAATAGTCCATTCTGAACTATTTTGAAAGTCAATGACAAACAGAGTTTTGTCTGTTTTTTTTTTTCTTTCTTTTTTTAGCATTGCTCAGGTGTTGTCCATAAACCTTCCTCGTGCCTGTAGCTACACACATTTGGTCTCAAGGAGGGGGTGACCGTTTGAGGTCTTGCAGCTTCTCTGTGTGATCTGGCTTTTGCTTACGCTGCTCTTTTCGTTCCCCTTTCTGCTGCTTGTACATAGGGATGAGTCATGCCTCATCAATGAGTCATGCCTCAAATGTAGAGACAAAAACAGCTATAGGAATTTCTTTGTCCCTAAAATACTGCATAAATTAAGGGAATTGCTATGAAAATTGGATGTTTATTTATTTATTTATTTATAATATATAAATATTATCTATTTATTTTATTTTTGCTTTTTGAGTATATTTTGTTCATTTTATTAATGAATAAAATTTATTATGACGTTGGAGACAGATAAGTATTGTTTGTACAAAAGTTCACATACCCTTTATAACACAGGCCAACTTCAAGGTTGCATGCCATGATATCCTGTTTACCTTTCTGCTATACTGTGTATTGTAAAAGCCTTCTGCTGCTTTTAAGTGAATCCAAAATCTGTAAGTCTTGTGGTTGCATTACATTTGCTCTTAACGTGGGTAACTGCAGTTGATTGAATATCGATTAGTCAATTGTTTGAGTAGAGCAAAGTCTCTGATTCAAAGAACTGAAATTGCAATGTAGCCATCATGTTTACATCCGGGTTAATTTAGGGGTGAGCTCACGGTGTCATAATGACTTGAGCAAATTCTAGGACCAAAACCTGAAACATACACAAAGGCTATAGTGTGATATTGTCCAAATGGGTCAAGTCAACTGAAACTGTAAACATGCTACAATGATAGACAGACCGAGAAATATGACTCTTATTCCTATGGGAGTGTAATATTTAACCTATTCACACTTTCCAGAATTCGTTCCAATAAAAGAATGTTGTTGCTGGTTGGTGGCCTGCCCCCTGGACCTGATCGCCTTCCAAGTAATTTGGTGCAATACTATGACGATGAAAAGAAGACATGGAAGATCCTTACAAGTAAGTACCGTGCTCTTGATCTGTCTCTTCTTTTGTAAGAATAGCTGAAGAAGCAGAGTTATGTCACACTGATTTCTAAAGATGGAAGATGGATTCTAAATGGGGAAATAGTTCATTAAATTGTTTAGGTAGTGATGTGTTAATATTAGTTTACATTCAGAGTGTGATGTATTTATGGCCTACTTTGTAAAAACAAAATCTGAAATCTTTGGGAAAATAGTTCAATTGCATTTAACCAATTTAATCTACCAGATTCTCAACTTGTGGGTGAGTGCATGTGTGGCGTACACCTAGAGAATGGTACAGGCCTAAATGCTTGACCACAATGAGGGGGTCCAGTGGCTCTGTTGTGCTTTGGGGGGCATTTTCCTGGCATGGTCCACTTGTCCTCTTAGAGGGAAGAGTCACTGCAAATCAATAAAAAGTTATTCTGAGTGATCACCTTTATCCTAGGATGAAACATGCCTATCCTGATGGGAGTGGACTCTTCCATACATAGTAAAATGTCTGGTGTTAATTTTTTGTCCACTGTGGTCATAGTGGACTCATATAAACTCTCTAAGAGTTGATTTAACACTGAGCATTGCACTGTGTATCTTCTTTGGATGTGGGGAAATTGTTGTATCTTCTGGTGCCACATAAGAGTGTATCCAGCACTACGGACAGCACAGAACAAAATTTGTATATTCCAGCTCTGGCAGCAATTGCATATTGAATTAATCCAGATTCGAGATGCAAGTATAATGTTGCAAGGAGCTTGGCTATTGCCGAGATGGGAACATGTGGGAGGTTTTAGATCATTTTTTTTATTTTCTCAGAAGAGTAAATATTTCTATGGCAGGGTGTTTGTCACAGAAGTCACAGGTGTCAGGGAATCCATTATTTTGTCTCAATTTTTGGAGTGTTTTCTCTCATGCAGCTACAAGTAAAGACTCAAACTTGGACATGTACCAAACTAACTAATTGAAACTAAATGACACGGCATTGACTCGTGTGTTTGGATTTTTTGGCTGTCTTGATTTTAGACAAAACTGAATATAAACAAAGGGAAACTAGGTAAAGAAAAAACAAGAGTGCCTCTACAGGGCACGAGGGGTCACTGAATTGTTTTATGAGAATGAAAATGATGTGAATCAGTCACCAGATCTCAACCAAATTGAACGTCTATGGGAGATTTTGGACTGACGTGTTAGACAGCGCTCTCCTCCACCATCATCAAAACACCAAATGGGGGAATATGTTTTGGAAGAATGGTGTTCCATCCCTCCAGTGGACTTCCAGAGACTTGTAGAATATATGCCAAGGCGCATTGAGGCTGTTCTGGTGGCTCGTTGTGGCCCAACACCTTACTAAGACACTTTATGTTTTTCCTTTAATTATTCACCCATCTGTATATGTCTATAACTGTGATATATCTTTTTGGGGAAACGGAATACTGTTTGTTAAAATCGTTTTCTCTGAGCAATGTGTAAGTAAATAACATATATAATTTCACCATGTTTTTAGCATGCAATTACAGCTCATTACATCCATTGTGTATTTTATACAGCCTTCTTTGCTCATCTTTATCAAGGGTATGAATACATTTTGAGGGCAGTCTATACACTGCCGACTATTTTATAATTAAAGTTACCCATGCCTTGTAGCACTGAATAATGGGTTTTAAAAAGGAAAAAAGCAATGGAATGGGAACTCTAGGCAAATTCTTATTTTCCATCAGTGGGCATGCGTTGGGATGATTTAATTATATTCATTGCACCACAGCATGGGCTGCCCATTTCAGCGTTAAGTGGGTGCATATCTGAAATGAGAATACACATATCTCTGGTGCACTTAAGTCCCATGTCGCTGAAAGTGCATTAAAAAAATCATTTAAGTTTCAAAAATGAAGATCAGGTCCTTTGTATTTGGCTGTATGTTACTGTTGTTACTACACATTTCAATCATCATGCAACACTTCAGGTTGTTCGGGAAGGTAGCTAGATGATGTCACTCTATTGTTGATCTATAAATAAACTTCACTGGCTTGTGGTCTGACCAGACTGCCCACTGCCCACCATGTTTTTACTAGTGGAAACTTTTTTACAGTGAGCACAATTACAATTCATACATAAAACTTGTTGTGCAAATTGCACCCTGACGTGGGTATGTTGGGGTGTTCCCAGCCTGAAATTAACGTCTTATTTACGAAGGCTACAACTAATTAAGCAATCAGTGAATGGTACTGCCTACTATTCACATTTTGCATATGAAGCACAGCTTAAAAGGTACAATTCAATAAAAACTACTCTTAGTTGCATTGAATACATAGTAAAATGTCCGGTGTTCATTTTTTGTCCACTGTGGTCATAGTGGACTCATATAAACTCTCTAAGAGTTGATTTAACACTGAGCATTGCACTGTGTATCTTCTTTGGATGTGGGGAAATTGTTGTATCTTCTGGTGCCACATAAGAGTGTATCCAGCACTACGGACAGCACAGAACAAAATTTGTATATTCCAGCTCTGGCAGCAATTGCATATTGAATTAATCCAGATTCGAGATGCAAGTATAATGTTGCAAGGAGCTTGGCTATTGCCGAGATGGGAACATGTGGGAGGTTTTAGATCATTTTTTTTTATTTTCTCAGAAGAGTAAATATTTCTATGGCAGGGTGTTTGTCACAGAAGTCACAGGTGTCAGGGAATCCATTATTTTTGTCTCATTTTTTGGCAGTGTTGTGTCTTCCTGCAGCTACAGTAAAGACTCAAACCTTGCGACATGTACCAAATCTAACTTAATTGAAATAAAAATCGAACACACATTGATCCTGTGTTTGATTTTTTGTTTCAGATTTTTAGACAAAATGTAATATGAGACAAAGGGAAACTAGGTAAAGAAAAAACATTTATTTAATGAAAAAAGTTATCAAACACCCATATCACCCATGTGAAAAAACAATTTCCCCTTAGTTACTCAATTGACTAATTTAATTGATAATTACTTTCAGCTGATTGAACACAGCCAGGCTTGATTACAGCCAGCCCTGTTGAGTGTAAAGCTCATTCATATTGAACCTGACCATCAGAGTGTCACCACAAAGTTTCTACAAGTACACTATGCCAAGACCAAAGAATACTGAAATACATCAGTTTGGAAAGGTTACAAAATGATTTATAAGGCTTTGGGACTCCACCAAACCACAGTGAGAGTCATGTAGAACACTTGGTGAATCTTCCCAGGAATCGAAATAGCAGTAGCAAAGGAAAGGGAGAAGCGAGCAGAATTCGTTATGACTGCAAAATTTACTTTTAAAAAATATATCTTTAACTACTTTTTCCATTTTGTGTTTTGTGCTTTTCTCAATGTGCCTGAAATGTGCATTGGTGCATTTTCCCTTACCTATCTAACAAAGCCAATATAAATTAGAAATAAAAGTTTTGAAATTGATAGTCATGTCCTTTATTTCACAAAAATAGTTTCGCAACATAATGTTGCATAATCTTTATGAAATTAGGTCGCTGTGGGTGCTGAAATCGATGCTGCCATGCTGATGGTGGTTTAAGGTAGTAAAACAATGCTTTCTTGTGTTAAAGCAGTTCTGTAAAGAAGGGTGGGCTAAAATTCCTCCACAGTGTGAAAGACTGACATCATATTATAGGAAGTGTTTGGTTGCTTTGTTGGCTATTATATTTTGTCTAAAGATCTAAAATCATTCCGTGAGACAAATAGGCAATAATAGGGGAAATCTGGAAGGGGGAAAATACTTTTTCACAGCAATGTATGAAGAGACACTAAAATACGGTCTGCATAATTTGTTTTCATATGCTTTTCATAGCACAGTTTATGACAATATCGTTTTAAATCTTTTAATCCTTATGTTGATGAATCTACAAAGGATTCTAATTAGTCCCTACTAAGTTTACTTGGAGGAACTGCATCTTAATGGTGTCATGTCATTCTAGTATTATTTAGAAATTAATGTTAAATTGTGTATCAACACTATAGTAATTGCCGGGCCAAAGACATTGACTTGTCTGGCCTGCTTTAATGTGGTATTAAAACAAAACCAGAAATTTGTATTCAGTAAAAAAAACTTTATTATGCAGTGCCACAAGGCATGACAGAATGCTTGGTCGCTAGTATCCCACAATAAAAATTGACAGAAATAGAAACTTAGTGTGGTACAGTATCCCAGGCAGCAACACATTAAACTAGTGTGGTCTTCAGGAGGATGAGGCTACAGTGGGCACTTGATCACCAAAACTGGATGATTGAAGATTTGAAAAATGTTGCCTGCTCTGAGGAATCTAAATTTCTGTTGTGACATGCAGATAATTGGGTCAGAATTAGGTGTACACATCTTGAATCCATGGATCCATCCATGGATACAAGGTGGTGGTGTCTTGATGTGGGGAATGTTTTGTTGGTACTCATTAGATCCCTTCATAATAACAGCATCATTTGAATATCACAGAATACCTAAGAATTGTTGCTGACCATGTACATCTCTTTATGGCCACAGTCTACACTTTTTCAAGGCATACGTCCAGCGGAGTAATGCACCATGTCACAAAACATGCATCATCTCTAACTGGTGCCATGAACATGACAGTGAGTTCAGTTTACTCCAGTGGCCTGCACAGTCCCCAGTTCTCAATCCAATGGAACACTTTTGGGATGAGGTAGAATGGAAGGCTCACTGCATGAATGTGTGGTTGAAACATATACAGGAACTGTGTGCTGCTATTGAGTCAGCATGATCTAAAATCCCTAAGGAATGCTTCTAGCACCTTGTTTAATCCATGCCGCAAAGAATTCAGGTTTATCTGGAAGCAAAAGTGGGTCCTACCTTGTACTAGTTAGTTGTACCTAATAAAGTGGCCACTGAGTGTAGGATTTGTCAAGTCAAAATATGTTGCTAATTTTGTTGCTTATTTAAGTTGCTTATTGGGTCATATGGCACATCGTTTTTATGTAATATTGAAGAGGAGCAAAACAAACTTATATTTTGCTCCTCTTCATTATCACATAAAAATAATGATATACCATATGTCCCAAATATTAAAGCCAAACATGGGAAACAAGTACCAATTTTTAATTAAAAAGGACGGAGTGTGGCACAGTGGGTAAGGAACTGCGCTTGTAACCGAAAGGTTGCAGGTTCGATTCCCGGGTAAGGACACTGCCGTTGTACCCTTGAGCAAGGTACTTAACCTGCATTGCTTCAGTATCTATCCAGCTGTATAAATGGATACAATGTAAAGTGCTATGTAAAAAAAGTTGTGTAAGTCGCTCTGGATAAGAGCATCTGCTAAATGCCTGTAATGTAATGTAATGTAATTACTGTATTCATAAAATGTTGCATAAATCCAGTATGATGCTATTTTGAGACTTACAAAAGAAAAAATAATTTCTTTGATTATGTCATGTTTTATTTATTGTTTTGACAGGTAGCAGACTTAATGGTGGCATAACACATTTATTCAATGTAGAACTGATTCAAATACTGAAGTACTGAGAATATAAATGTAATATGACTTATAGCCTAACTGCAAACCCACAATCATCAAGCATTCCCATGATTTTAGTCTGACAAATGATTAATACATATATAAAATATAAATGTATGAAACTTCATAGAAAGCATTTTCGGGATTAAGATATTTGTCCACTTATTTCAGGATGGAGTGGCTCCAAATTGAGTAACCTTCCTGGTGTGAAATTTTTGAATGGTGACTGCTGCCACCTAGTGTTTGTAGTATGTTGGTTCAACTGAAAAAATGCGCATGAGGAAAAAACAGCCTGTGGCCTGATTCTATAACCCATGACACATTTGGAAGTACTTTCTGATGTTTTTTTGAAAATGCTTTAAATTACTTTTAGCTTGTGACCTTTAATTAATGGAGCCAAATGTAATTAGCCTCTGTAGTCAGCATTATTAATTTTCTCTAAAAATGTCACTTCAGTCGAAACAATATTTGTATATTTTCCATCTACGTTGTACTATTGAAATATTGCTGATCTGCTCCAAAGTTCACTACCTCAATTTACCTACACCCCACACATAAATTAGGCTAAATTGGACAAACCTACGGACTCTTGCCAAAATCAGAGTATTGTTACAAATTAATCAAATTAAATCCTAATTGATTTTAAACTTAAATATGCTTGTATTTACATTTTTAACCAGTGTCTTGAGGCAATTAAGCAGCTGGCTCTGGGCTGATCCTGACTCATGTTTTTGTGCCAAAGTTGAATTGTTAGTTCATCTTAAAAAGATGACTCTGCGTCTAGTTCTTTTGCATTTGTGAGCACCCCTGCAAAGCACTTGTCTGAACAATAATTTGGTAGATACAGCCTTGTCGCATTTGTCCTTTATTGTGGACTCAAAAATCTACTCCCTGGAATGTCTTGCATATGATATTTGTTCAGAAAAGAATGTCATTCCTGACTTTCAGGGAAAATGTCAATCTAAAATCCTTACATTTAGCTGTAATGTTTTTAAATTCTGCTATAGTTTTGTAAACACCTCACAGCTAGACCAATGAGGGTTTGTAGCTGGAGGGGAAGGCACCGCGTGTTTTCCTTTGGCTGGTGTGAGTCAAAACGGAGATGTTAGTTATTTTTCCTCTGTTCGTAAGAACAGGGCACAATTATACTTCAGAATGCACTGGTTCCGTTGCCACGGGTTAGATATGAAGGCGCTGCTTCATATCCCGCTTAAAGCTGGCCTGAATCGATCAGTAGCACTCTGGTTACTCTCCGTTCGTAAACGGGGCTATGCTGTCATCAGAGATATATCCGATCTGTCGCCGGACTGTCAATATCCTAATGGGAGCATCAGAAAATTCACAAATGCGCGGAACAACACAACAGATATATCCATGACCACAGCAAGAAAGCGTAACAGTTACTATGTTTTACTCTCGTATTAAATCTGACTCCATTTTATATGAAAATTTAAAATTTGGCTTTAACTATACGTGGAACTTGGGAGTGGTTACACTCGACTCTATCTTGTGCCATTATTCCTCAATATATGCTCCCGGGTTTAGCATTATTGTTAAATCTCAGTTCGGTGAAGAATCCAGAGGGTAGGAGGCTAACTACCATAATACATGCCTTCCATGCCTGGCTTACATGGATAGTGCATAGACAGTTATGAGCCCAGGGCGGTGAAGAATCTATCGGGCTCCTTAAGGCGAATTTGGGGAGACACCAGAACCGATCCCACCAATCCCTTAACAGGCAGATCGTGGTCACCTATCTAACTTGAAGACCCCACTACAGACGTTTACTGTACTAGACCCCTGATCAGTAGGTCCTAGTCAGAATTGCCCCCCTGAGTATTTAAACGGAATTTCGGCTGAAAAGAAGATAAAATGGATTAGAGTCATGAAGACCACGCAAGTTAAAATCAGAAGAATTTATTTAACAGGCAGGTAGGTTGTTATCTTTAATTCAAATCAATTATAAAGGTTAAAAACAGAAATACAGAGGAAAAGAGTTCTTACCAGCCTGTTTAGTTACACACAGAACATTGAGTATGCGCAGTGCGGGAAGTCGATTGCGATCTTCCTCGACAGGATTGTCTCCCTTCCTTTTAGGCCAAATCCCGCGTTTGATCTAGGCGGCATTACCATAAATTAACCTGGCCGAATCATAAATCTCAAATTTCGGCCCCCACCATTTGGGGCTGCTGTTAAAACAATCAGTGGGGAAATCGAGAAAAGGAGATGATTACCAGAGAGGACATTCCATTGTGTTAGTTTTTAGAGTTGCTGAAACTATGTTTTTTCAAATTATATTTGGTATGAAACATATTTCATTCAATGGCTTGAATTATTGAGAACATGTACATACCAAACATGCCAAGTGGATGTAATATTATGGTGCAGTTGTCATGAAAATACCCTTTTGTTTAACCATTGTACATGCAATCCATGTTATTATTACATAAGGCATAATACAATAATACAATGAAAACATGTGCATGGTTTGTAAGGTTTTCCGGGATTTGTAAATAAGATATACAGATGGTTTATAGATGGTTTATAGTCCAGATCCAGAAAAGAAATACAAAGTGTAATATTCGAGGGGCCCAAATGAGGGCACTGTGGTACTGTCCCGTGCAGTGGCCCCCACCAGGTGCCGGTCGTTTCACCCTTTACGACCCCAAAACACCCACACCCACAACCACAGACAAAGAGACTAGTTCCCCTTATCTTGGTTGTGTCCAGGTGGTAACATTCCAGAGAGCCAAATGGCCTGCCCATTCAGAGGAAGTCCGAGTGACTTATGGTTTTACCACCAGGCTCTCGGGTCCTTTGCAGTACACGCTGCGTCCCAGCATGCTGGCTCGGTCAAATGTCAGCCTTTTCTGGGTTCCAGTTTGACTTCCCTCTTACAGTTTTGACACCATTGCTTTCAGTGAGGTCATCGTCCCACCTGTGTAACTAAGAGCTTTTTAACCATGTGTTCCTTACATTCATCCCATTGATGAGTGGATAAACAACAGAGTATGTTTATTAACGTATTGTGTCTACATCGCAGTTGGCTGCATTCACTAGTTCTAAACTGCAACAAAGGATGTTGAAAGGTATGAAAAATGCCTAACTTTAAATCCTTTCAAGGACTCTTCTGTGGATTAAAAAAATAATAACATACCCCTACCCTCTCATGCTACCGATGTGTGTGCCCTGCAACTCCAATTTACTATTGAGAACCTCTGTGATGCCAGCTGCATCAGTAAATGACAACAAAAAAAAAAAGTTTATGTAATGCCATTTATGTCAACTGAATCGAACTGCCAATCTTTGTCATCTGTTTAAATGCTCTTTTCAGGCGTGCATTCTAATTGAAAGCACTTAGGTCTCATCGTGGAAATAAGCAGTTATTGAATTTCAGTGGTCAAAAGATAAAGAAAAAAAAAAAAAAATGTGTCTTGCAGACTGAATACATCAACCATGGCCTTCCAACAGACCTTTTGTTAATGTTGTCTCTTAATGTGTCACATTGAATTTTAGGTAATTCTGGCCCCCGTCACAACAAAATGTCCCACAGCATGCTAATTATTGCTAGTTGCAGGACATTCATCCTCGGCTACTATCTATCATGCATGTTCGGTTTTCTGGAACTGGAGGTAGACAGCAGCAGTAGGACCTGTACTACAAACTTAAGTGAAACCTCCTTAAAGGAGAAGCAAACTGAACTGAGGCGGTGCATCTGTCAGAACTCATAATTTCCCACCCTATGTGGTTTCACATAGCTGCTTAATGGCCAGGCCAAACATGAGCATAGTTTTCACTGGCCTATATACTGTGTATTTGATGGCTTCCAACTGCAACATGGCACATTTAATCATTTTAATGCTCTGAATTTTCCTTGTGATGTCAATGATTTATATTAGACTGGAGCAGACACCTACTTTCCTCTATAAAGATGAAAGACATACAGGAATAAAGCATGACAAAACCAAATGCTATGAGTGTTCTACTGCTTGTTCTGTGTCAGGGAATTTGTATTTTATCAAAGGAACAATAAAGAATTTGTGATGTTAAGGTTCTTCTCAGAATTTCACCCAGTAAACTGGAACTAATGCCCTTAGAAATATGAAAAGTGATCTTCCTTTTTGATACCACTTTCTTACCATTATTAAAACATAAAGCAGCTAAACAAACATTTGGTAGATAAGGATTGTATTATCAAATTGTTAAACACTTAACATCAAACAAGGCGGCGGACTTGCCCACTGTTTTTTTCTGGTGATGAGAATGGTTGGGGACTTATTTATGAACCATGTACATGTACAAATTTCATTCTAAACCAGTTTATCTCCTTAGTTAGCTGTGGAAGGGTCATTTCAAAACTGAAAGTAAAACAATGGAAGTGCATGTGAATACATCTAATATTTTAATCAGTGCTCCGTTTCATTAATGTTTTATGCTATTTTAAGCTGTATAGCCTGCTAATTGATTTATTAATGAGTTAGCTTATGGCCCAGCTGTAGTAATCAAGTGGTGGTGGTAGTGTTTCACAATCTTTCAATCCAAGCCTGGATAATAATACAGATCAGAAATGTTATTTGAGGTAAACAAGAAAATTCAGCAAATAAATCCAGTGGGAATCTATTAACATTGATATATTTTGTACTTGTATTGTAGTCTGGTCTAGGTCAGACCATAACGGGAAAAACGATGAGGGTAGTGAGTGGGGAATGGGTAGTGGGAACTGTTAACCAACATACAGTACAACTCTGGTCCCTATCTGCCTATTCAAAACTGACTAACCTAGCTAGTCTTCAAAGGCTAGCCAGGTACGGGGTGGCTTTGAATGCTGGTGATGACAATTTGGACTGGGATATCAGAATCTTAATCTTATCTTAATCGCTTTTTTCAACTTCAAATACCTGAATTTACACACGTGGTGAAATCCAATCAGAAAATGTTTAAAACATATATAAATAACCAAGCACTGTTATCAAGTGTGCATCTGAACAGTAACCAGGGCCACCCAGATGTGAGTGCTTAAAAAGACTTGAAATGTAAGTGTTCATGAAGCCTTATTTATCTATGCAAAGCAGTCTTAAGTCAGCATTATTATTGGTTGTGAAGGATAGAGTTGTATCCACTACTGAGACAAGACAAAACGATTGACTTCAGCATGTCTGTCACTGTGTCAGAGTAAGACGTGAGAGTCTAATCCCAGAGAAATGAGATTCAAGGCTGTCTAATTTTACAGTACCTGTGATCCATCAGCCGGTGGCAAGATGACAGTGAAAATAAATGGTAGGGATGTACTTATTACTGATTATGCTCAGACTCACTGGGGATGTACATGTTAATCTCCACAGTCATCTAACATCACTTCTCTCTGTTTAAACAGGTCATCTGTGCAAGAGAGATTTTTCCGTCAGCATTTCTGGTTCTGTGAAAATCAAAGCATCAATACAATCTTTTTTTTATGTAAATTATTTTAACAAGAAGCCTTTCAAACACTGGCTGGACAAACAAATTATTCCAGTGAACTAATTATTTTGCACTGAAGTTCCATCAAAATTTGTAATTAGACCATATTTGATATGTGCCTAGATAAATGCGGTCTATGAGTTTGTGGTTATTTCCTGCCAAAATTCTGCCTTATAGCTTTGGACCTTTTTGCTTCATATTTCAGTGTTGTTAAACGTTATACCCACATTTTATGTATTAACCCATTTAATAATGCACACATTTAGAGCTGGACTGGACTGAAAAGAATATTATTAGCAAGCTACGGTCAAGCACTTCTTTATAATTTTTAAAAAATCTAAATGCATCAAGCTTAATAGTAACTGCCTTTACAACAATTCCATTCATAACAGCATTGCTTTACGTTGTATCTTCACTGTAGACAGCTGGCTGGCTTGCAAATGCCAACATTAATCAGTATGGCAGTACTAAATCCGTTGCTACGGATTCTGTCACTTACTTTGTTTTATTAAGTATCGTCTATGGCAGATGTATAGTGGCCTCAGAGTGTAAGCAGCACATAGAGGCAGCACAGCATGTCTTTTGTTTTTGCACTGGTTCCATTTGTTTTGTGTTTCTTGAACACTTTGTGAAACAATTGATGTGTAAATTCATTTTGTCATTAATATAGCACATTATATTTATATTTTATCACAAATTACTTAAGAAATGCTCATGGAAATGGCATGCATTTTTGTTTTTGTTTTAAAAAAAATGCTTTTATGGAGTGGTTCTGTGGATGGTGGAGATCCAGGGCACCAGGGATTGACATTCCCCCTGAAGCTCACAAAGCTCTAGTGGTTACCGGAAGTATTGCAGTTTAATAAGGCTCTAGTGCTGAAAGGCAAATTTCCCCATTGAAGTCTATTCCAAAGTATGAATTTGCTTTGGCCAAATTGCACTATTTTGGACAGTACTTTTAAATTCTAAAATTTCTTCCCACCAAACTAATTACTCCAACAATTTATTTCTAACCCTCATGGAAGAAAGTAGTAAAGATTTTATTCATACCTATTTGGCCCACCTGTTTTTACATCACATTAGAAACATGCCACTAAAGAAGCAAGCAAGACGCTAAACAAATGACATCTAGGTCCATGGTGTTCAGTTCAGTTTACGTTGCTAGTTAGGTTCTACTGAACAGAAAATGTCGCTTCGCTGTCATGTGGAAAATTCAAAGAGTTTGACGTAACTATGATTAGAGTAACTACAAATTATGCAGTTGACCCATAGCAAGCTATGTCAGACATGGTCATGACTTGTGCATTATTTGGTTGTCATAAATCTGGAAAGAACAGTCATTTTTATAGAATACCAGTGGTGAGAGAGAATAGGGGAGAGGATAGGAAAGCGTGAAACCAGGCAAGGAGAAATATATGGATGACATTGTTGAGATTCCCATATATGAGAGTTGATATTGATATTCTCCACATCAATGTAAATACATTTCAATAATTATTAAGAATTATTAAGAATTTTTAAGTTTATCTGGAAATGTCAACCTTATTGGCACACATAGTTTGAAAGTAAGTGTTGGTGAATTGAAAGTGGTGCAAAATTAACCATAGTGTTGCCTAGGGAGGGGGGTCTAAATCGGGAAGCTAGCCTATTCCCCACCTCATCATGCACTAGTGACTCTGGTTAATTGGGCGCCTCCATTATGGCTATCCCAGATGGCTGCTTGTCTACAAGTGTTATAATCTTCTAATCTATTGAAATGCAGCACAAAGTCACTGTGTTGTTTAACTGAATTGGTATTTTTTTTGTGTGTTTACAGTAATGCCATATAACAGCGCTCATCACTGTGTTGTTGAAGTGGAAAATTTCCTGTTATTGATTGGTGGAGAGGACCAGTGGAACCCTAATGGTAACGTATTTCCTTAAAATTTTCTTCACATCTAAAAACACCGTTAACTAGCTGTACAATTGCTGACACAGCAAAACAATAAGGGAGTGCTATTGAATGAATGAAAATGAATGTTGATTTTTTTTAAATGTTTTGAAATTTTGTTTGTTCATCAGAATTAACAGAAGGAACAATACCAAATCACAGTTTGGGATTCAGTTTTGAGACTTGGACTTAAGTCAGACTTAACTTGAAAAAAAACACATCTGCAATTCAGATTCAACACTGGGAGCACACCAAATGTCAAGTATACAAATTGTATTTCACATTTGGCATTTCCTGCGAGGTTAGTTGAAAATTAATTAACGTTTAGCTAGCCTCCTTCCAATGTGGCATACCTCTGCTCAACTTTGGGGATATGCTTTGCAAATAAAACAATGGGTAGTTACTTCTCTCTTTTTTTGTAAATTTGTTTCTGATTTTATCAAAGACAACAAAAATGACCATAAAGAGGGGGAAAAAAACACATCTTGCGCACACCCAGTGAGCAATAAACTGCATCTAATTCCTCCTTTTCCCACCCCATAATGTAGGGAACTCCTCCCATGATTTCCCACATGTAGCTTCCAGATAAAGCTTAGATTGCATAGTTGTCAGAACAGGCAGTATGACATTGGCAGAGGAAGTGTCAAATAAATAATGATAATAAAATTATAAAGCACCTCTGTAAGAGGAGTATTTAATGTTATGTGATCATGCATAACATGGACTTTGCCAGTCTATCCAAAAATGTGAGGTAAATTTCTGGGGAAATTCTATCTCCAACTAATTTGCCATTTCATGTTAAGTCCTTCATTAATTCCTCCAGTGAAACAGATTTGTTGAATATCTCCACCTCCTCATGAGAGGTAGATGCTAAAGCTGTAAAAAGTGTCAAACAGAATGAGTGCTGCATTCATTTCAAGGGGTAGCTTAACACATTATGTGAGAGATTTTGATTTGACTTAAATGTTCAAATGAAATTTTCTTCTTTGGGTTCTGATGTGCTAAGGATGCTTCTAATTACCTTATTTTGTGTAGCCTTGCTTTATGGCAGGCTACGACCCAAAAACAGTGATATTCAACACATTCCACAGACAACACGACTCACAGTAGTCGGTATCTATATCATGGCAAGGGTCCAGTGGCAAAATCCACAGTAGTTTTTAGTACCAAAAATACTTTAAGTTCTAACTCAGAGAAACGTCAATATTCTTGTTAATAATCAGTGGGAAATCATGAATACCACATAGAATATCACATTTCGATACAATATTAAATATTAATATTAAAGAATTCAGGGACAAATTGTGGTGGGGCTAGGAATGAGACGACAATCAATAATATATAACTATATAGTATCTTGGTAAAAAACAAACATTAACGGTTATGTAATCGTCTTTGGTTTCAACACTTTGAGAGACTGGTCTGCCTGTGTTCTCTCTGGTGCTCTGCACCAACTGTAAGAAAGGGGAGTGAAACAGGCTCAATCAAGTGATGTACACACAGGAATGGAATATGCCACATGATTGGAATCATCACTCCTTCACTCCACAATTAATGTGAACTTAAGGGAGAAAGGAGCCACACCCAAGTGCTAGGCCGCAGGATTGCAGGACAAATAGGATTGCTTGTCATTATAAGGTCTTGGGCTCCACTCCTCTGTTCTCCACAGGTCTCACCGCGGACAGTCAAGCATGTGGCCACTAAATTGTCTTTCCTCTTGAAAAACGAAGCTTTTTCCTTTTTTTCTCCCAACTTTTGAATACATGCAAGCAACATGCCCTTTCAACCACATTTCCAAACCAGTGTACTCACACAGTCTTGTCCACTTCCCCTCCAAAAACTTCATTAAAAGCAATGTTCATGCTCTGAGTAATTGCACTTCACTAATAAAATTACCGACTGCCTGAACTTGCGAGATGGAAGCCATCTGGTACTGTCCTATGCTCTAGCAGCACTTCTTCATAATTCATAAGCTTTGTTACATATGTTAAAAATGCATTAATTCTGTGGGTTAAGAAGGGAATCACACCTAGAACTGAGTTACTGGCACAATGGTTTTACATTGTACAACATGGGCCAGGTGCTTCAGCACATGAAATCAGATATATTGCCAAATGCAATACCAAAGCAATATATAAGAAAGGTCATTGTTGTCAGTTAAAAATATAGACAATTTTATGCTGATAAAATAAGATTTGGTGATGTTTTGCATTGTGTGCAAATTTGCTGAAATATGAATAACTGAAATATGATTAGCTATTACTCAACCATCTTTGGAAAACATTTTGTCCATTTTTCTTTCAGAATTTTAATAGTTTTATGTAAATATCATGTATGCTATTGGCATTATTTGACTTGGATAAATGCAGCCTATTCAGTCACAGTTTAGCGACCAAGTTTTTCTTTCTATCAAGTTTGGTGCACATCCATTTTATGTGGAGTCATCCAATGAGTGCTAGTTGCACTAATTTGTGAGATAAGGCTACTGTAAATTGCATTATAGTTTGTAACCACCCCCCTCACTAAAAATATTTGATTTGATCCACATGATAACCTCAGCTTTTTTCCTTAGGTAAATTTTCTAGGCAAGGGCATGAACATTTGGGGAAAAAGCTTTCCCAGCATGCATTGAGCGCGAGGCAGGAATACACCCTGGACAGGTTGCTAATCCAAGGGCACACACACCATTCACTCACACACTCATACCTACTGCTACCCACTGCTCCATTGTGCCACCCATATCCAGACATGTTGGCCCTTTTTTATGCTGTTCTCTGACACTTATAGGGATCAATCTTAACACTTGCTTCCTACACATTGACCTTCTGTGTTTTTATCATTTCCAGGCAAGCACAGCACAAACTTTGTGAGCCGTTATGATCCAAGATTCAACAGTTGGATACAACTTCCACCAATGCAAGAAAGGTACTCTATAAAATGTTCATTTAAATTACAGAGTATATTTTTTTGAAGAAGTACAGATGCCTTGTTATATTTTCAAATATGCATTATCCTACAATAAGAATTAAATGTTGTTTAAAGGAACATTTTATGATGAGTAATTAATATTGATTATAAAACTATGTTATTGCTACTGCTGTCATTTAAAAAAAATTTTGTTACCCTTCCCTGCAGGAGAGCCAGTTTCTTTGCCTGTTGCTTGGACAAGCACCTGTATGTGATTGGAGGAAGGAATGAGACTGGATATTTGTCCAGTGTGGAGTCTTACAATCTGGAGACCAATGAATGGAACTATGTGTCATCTTTGCCCCAGCCCCTAGCTGCACATGCAGGAGCTGTGCACAATGGGAAAATATACATTTCAGGTCAGTGTCAATATGCCCATAGTCACTTACTCAACATAATGTCATCATTAATTTCATGCTACTTGTAAAAACTTTCTCCCCTCTATTTTGTTAGGAATATTTTTCTTTGAACTCACCACATTCTCAATTTTTTCTGTAGGCATTCTCTGCTAGACAGGTTTTCCTTTAAAACATTCATATTTAATAAGATTAATTTGGCCAGAGTTCATGTTTTTCCTTTATGAAAACCAAGGCATGGGTGAATAATCTGCAATGACAAGACAGTGATTCCCCATTCAGTGCCCCCATTCATTCTGATACATTATAATAATTTATCAGTATGTTTCCAGCCCCATAAGGGTAGTCATAGGATGTGATGTCTGAAAATGAAGTTCAGGTGCTGACTGTGACTGGTGCTGTTTCAGGGGGAGTACACAATGGAGAATATGTGTCCTGGCTCTACTGCTACGACCCGATGATGGATGTGTGGGCCAGGAAACAGGACATGAACACAAAACGTGCCATCCATGTTCTCGCAGGAATGAATGATCGTCTTTATGCTATTGGTGGAAACCATTTGAAAGGTATGGAGTTTCCTCAATTAACACTTTTAAGAACAGTCTTTGGAAAGACCATCTCGTCTCTACAGCTAATATGAGGACAGAAATCAATGAGGGCTGCTGCCCAAAAATGTTGAGGAGGATGGATCAGTGGTGCAGTGCGTGGCTGGGTGTGGTACTGGCCTGTTTGGCGTATGGGAGGGGATTATAAAAAGGTCTCTATTAAAATGAATTTTTTTAAATAAATATCTTCACTACAAAATGACATGTACTGTGCCTTTTTGAAAATATCATCAATGTTTTCAAAAATTCACAAAGTAGTTTTAAAAATAAAGTACATTAGTCAATACAAAACAGATAATACAAAACTATGAGGGCCAGCTAATAGTTTGGAATCTGCTAAAGTCATCCAAGAAGATTTAAACAAAATCCAGAAGTGGAAACCTGGCAAATGAAATTCAATATAGCCAAATGTAAAGTTCTGCATGTGCGAAATAAAAACAGGCAGGGTTAGTTTATGGGAGGAACAAAATTGGAGTGTGCTCAATTTGAAAAAGACTTGGGAGTAATGGTTGATCAAAGCCATTCAGGTTCTAGGCACTGTGCTGTAGCAGTAAAAAAAAAAAAAAAAGGCCAACAGGATGTTGGGATATATGGCCAAATGATTGAGAATAAATCCAAGGAAGTAATACTTACAATACACAATACATTTGTTAGACCACACTTGGAGAATTGTGTGTGGTTCTGGGGACCTTACTACAAGAAAAGGTTCAATGAAGAAGTCAGTCCATATGTCCCAATGAGAGTTACTGTAAATAGCAAAACAGTGCAGAAATAGTTCATTGGAATTTATGAACCCTGCTTTGCTGTGTGTCATGTGACCCTTATGAGGGACATGGTAAAATGTTTCAGTGTCTGTATCTTCTTGTTCTGGCAGGTTTTTCCCACCTTGATGTAATGCTGGTGGAATGCTATGACCCCAAAGGAGACCACTGGAACATCCTTCATACCCCCATTCTAGAGGGCCGGAGTGGGCCGGGATGCGCTGTGCTTGATGACAATATTTTTCTGGTCGGCGGCTACAGTTGGAGCATGGTAATATATGGATTTTATTAGATAAGCATTTTACTGTTTAACATTGTACCAATCATACTGTCATGGAAATTAGGATTGAGTAAAATGTTTTAAATAGGGATCCCCCTAAATGGGCAAGTATTGCCCAGATGTTGCATCTGCGCAAAGGGGTTCATTTATTAATTATTATGGAAAATAATATTGAAATAGTGGAGAACGTAGGCATAGCATCCCCTGGTGAAGACTTTTGTTTTTTATACATCTTTCTCCTGGAATTTTTGAAAAAAAGGTTGTTTTTTCAGCAACAATTAACTCTGATCTACTGCTTGGAGCCTGTGCATTGTTCATCAGCTGTTGAGAGTCATTGTAACAACACAAGCACAGCATACAGCTTAAAGCTTTGTGATGGCATGCTAATTAATGAATGATTTGTTATCCCCAACTGCACTAACTTGTTCTCCAATCAATAGAATCAATAGAAGAATTACTAAGCTGTTGAGATATAACTAATGAGTCATCTATTGTTTCAAACTATTAAATGACAGTGTTGTTAAATTTAGATAATGCAAGTAGGTTTTAATGAGTGTAACAATACTGCATGTAACCCATGAACAACCTCTGAAATAATAATGGAAACAAAATCATGTTCGTTATTTTGTACGGGACACTGCTCTTTGAGTTTTCTTTGAAAGCATAGAAAATCAGCGCTGAGATCACCTTAATGTGTACTGGCATTGTATGACTTCTGTTGGTGGACAACAGAAGTCACACTTCTTAATCATTTTGCACCATATCACAAATATTGGTTGTTTTTTAAACCTTTGTGCCCTATTGGTCAGTTGCATCCAAAAAGTGTCTATGGTCTGTGTTTCATTTTGCATCTGAGCTTTGGATGATGACATTATATTTATTTGGTTGATATCATGAAGGGAAATTATCCATCACCCATAACTCTAATGCAATAAAATAAGGAAGTGCTGGTGGGTTTTGCAATGTTCTAAAAGTAGGTATATCCTTTGCCTGCAGATTATACATTTAATTCACAAAACATGCCCTTTCCCCAGAAGTATTAGGCATGCATGTTTGAGCAGTATATAAACACTTTGACATGAAAACAGATGGACAGTATGTGGGGTGTAAATGTGGTTACAGTTGAGTAACTGTTTTTGTAAATGCTTGTGTTCCCTTCAGATCAAAATAAGTGTTTGAACAATTCATACGTCTGCTTTGTTGTATCTTAGAAGGCCATAGATAAGTACCTGTCAGTGTGCTACTAGTAAACTGTTACCTCACTGATTTTGGGGTGAGATGGATATCCTGACAGTGATAGCTGTGTTGTTTTGTTTCAGGGAGCGTACAAATCATCCACCATCTGTTACAGCCCGGAGAAGGGAACATGGACTGAATTGGAGGGAGATGTTGCAGAGCCTCTGGCTGGACCCGCCTGTGCTACTGTCATACTGCCAGCCTGTCTGCCATTTAACAAATAATGACGGAGCACCGTGGCAACATTTTATGTTTTCTGCTGAATCACAGATCTTTAGTCGATTATCAAGAAGTAAACAATTATTTTTTTAAGTTTCAAACAAAGAGCTTTGGCTGTTTAAGATTTAAAAATGATTTGCACCATCATGTATTTTGAAAAATGTGAAATGGCCATTTGTTACCGCTGTTCCCTATATGTGAATTACATTCATCAGTTAAATGGCCTTAAACAGTTGTCATGCATTTTTACTGGATTACAGCAGTTTCCCCAATCCATTTGTTATGTCATTTCAAGATGTTTAAAGTATTGTAGATCCCAGGTACTACTTTTTCCAACTTTGCTGTTGACACCTTGTGTAAATCATTTACACTGTCAGCTGGCCTCTGTGAAAATCAGGATTAACATTACATCATTGAAAAAAGCAGTTCACCTTCTGTCTGCATATGAAGTATTATTTCAGACAAGCTGCAGTTACTGCAGAAAAAAAGATTTAAAAAAGATTAATGTTGCTGTTCACAAAGGCAAAACTAAAAAGCACTTAAACAGAAAACAGCATTATCACTGAAATTTACTAAAACTGCTCTTTGTCAGCAATGTATGTAAATTATAAAATGTAAATAGAATGTGATCAGCTGAGTATTCCTGTTGTTTTGATGAAATGTTAGTCTTTCTATGCGCTTATTTTACACATTCTGAACATTGATTTGAGATTTGGAGCCCTGGTCAGGGAGGGCGAGGTACAAAGTTTTCATACATTACTATATTACCGGGAACAATGCTTGGATGGCTGAATTGGAAAGTTGTCATTATGGTAGTAATATTTGTCATAATTCCCACATGCAGCCCAGATGGCTCACTGGTTCACAGCTTCTTTACTGATTCTGTGGCATGGATCATCTTAATGTACATATTAATCTTTATGAAAATTAGGAAGTGATAATATATCATGTTGAACTGGCACTTTGCGTCAGAGGCTGGTTTCTTTCAGTTTAGTAAAAATGTACAGTGTTTCAAGAGCCTGTTTTGGTTTTATTTTCAGTTTGTTTTTTCCCCATTGGACTCTAAAAGGAAATTTTAAACACTTCCTTTTTATAGTGATTTACAAATCAAACGGCTATATTTTCAGAGATCGGTTGTCTGAGAATTATCTGTAAGTGCATAGAGAAATGATATTAATTTGTCTTGCCTACATCTGTATGTTATGATGAGAATGGCATAGTTGTTAAGGTTGAAATTACCTGGAGGTTGCATGTTGCATTCCAGGTAGGATGCAACTGATGTACCTTTCACAACCTGAATCAGAGGTCATTGTTCTCTCTAGGGCAGCCTATAAAAATTCCTTCTTCCAGATAGGACTTCAAAAGTCATAGTTATTTTAAATCCAAAGAACCATAGCAGAGTCCAATCTACAAGTCTGGCTGATCGTACAAACCAATAAAGTAAATATTAGATTCTCTTATTTTCCAATTGAGAGATACAGTGTGTTGGTAAATACCATAGCAGAGCAGTGGGTCAAGTGATACAGATATCACTTGAAAATATAAATCTGAAAAAAGCAGTACTCAGACCTCTTAGCCCAAATATAGATATGCCTTTTGCCAAGCGCTTAATATTTGCAACCAAAAGTATTTATCAAAATTATAAGTTACAAGACAGTATTTGAGCAAAACTAGGTCCTATTCCAAAACAATACAAAACAGCCTTGCCCAAATTGTTTCTTATTTTCTGGGCCTGAATCTGTCCCTGGCCCTGTCTGTGACAAAAATGGTTGCCAGCTGTTCAGTATTGTGACCAAAATTGTGTTTTTGTATTTTTGGGCTTTGCTGCAGTTGTACATAATTCATAATGAACTAAATTGCCTCAAATGTGAAATATTACTCCTCCCCAGGTCAGCAAATTCATCAGCAGCCCCCACGTGTCGCCCAAACAAAGTCGAATCTGGTAACCTTAAAGTATGACATTGGGGTGTTCCCTGTATTTTGGAACATTGGCAACCAAAGTGACATCTGTGGGAGAGGCAACTCCTGTAGACATGTGGGAGCACAGCATATGTTGACATTAATCTTTGACTTTCTGCCACAGTGTGAACCACTGCAATATCTGATCAGAAACAATGATTTATAGATGCTTTATAGAAATCTTTAGTATAATGATAACATATTTTACATACTTAAAGGTCTAGGGGTTCAACAGCATGTGCTGAAGTTGCCACCTTTATACCATTTTAAAAAGAAATATTCAGGGCAGTCAGGAAAAAAAATCAATTATAACAGAAATGTTTTGGAATAGTTCTTATTAATTTGTGATGGTGCCTATTGTGTGGATCACACTTGTACCTGTTTTCTTGTAACATTTGATTTTGACATTAGTACTTTTAAAGCTGTATCCTTTAAGTATTTTTGTTTGAAATGGCTCATTCAAGATGTACATAGTTTGTATTTTGGTACATGGGGCATCGAGTCAAGTTAATAACTTGGAATTTTGTACGCTGAAAAACATTTTTGTTGAGATGTCATGTCCTTTTGTACGTATTGTATCACCCTAATATGCATGTTATTAATGCTAACTAACCCAAACCCTACAACCATACACAAATGGAAGCAGACATTGGGGAAAAATGTGTAATTTGAAATAAAAACAGATCAATTGCAATTAAATAAAACTTACAACAAGTTATTGTGTATTGCTTTCCTTGACAGTTGCATGTAAGTAATGATCTTGACATGGTGCACATTTTATTTATTTTATATAATAAAACATTTTACAGGAACAAAAATAGGCAACATATTAAGAGTCATGTTGGGTATTCACTGATTTAAAAAAACTGGATGATTGCTGCAGCTTTCTCTTCAGTTGTACTACACATTTACAAATACCAATTACAATCACATAAGGTAATGCATGTGTGTACCTGTGTGAGTGTCTGTTGTGTATGTACATGCATGTATGTTGTATGCATGTTTGAAATGGTAGTGTACAGTGTTTGTGAGTGAGAGAGATAAATATGGAGAGCACAAATCATCCACTAAAATACATTTATTATAATGCTCTTCAATTAAATTTTTTTTTAATTGAATTGACGTGACAAAAAAAAACATTTGTGTTACTAAAGCACATTTTAAAGATATAACAACACTTAAAATAATAATGTTATTAGGATGCTCAAATAATTAATACAAGCTCAGAAAAGGCCACTTGCAAAGATGTAATAGGCCATTTACATCTCCATGAGCAGTACAGCTATCAATGTGATTAATAAAACCCAAACTCAAATGGTGTTCATGTCACCCAGTATCTCTCCATTTGCAACAGCCTGCTATGTATTTCACGGCAAGTATGACACTGTTTTTGCTCCAAGGAAAATAGGCAATTACTGTGGGTGAATTTGATTGATTTTTTTATTGAAATACATTCCTTTTATGTCACTGTATTTTAAAAAATGTTATAATGAGGTATAGCTCTCCCTCAGCCTCCAGTTGATAACAGCATGGGCCCAGCCTGTCCTCTCAAGAGAGCCATGCCTGCCTGTGTTAATTAGTCTCAGTGGCCAGGCAGTGCTCACTGAGTCTAAACTATTAATTAGAGTGTACTGTCTCTTTTTAGGGCCAGAGAGCACTCAAGAATACATTGTGTACTTAAAAAGTTGATGTACTTTTTGGTCTGCTATGTTATCGTGTGTGTGTTTGTAAAGCTGCTTGGAGTTTACAAGTGTAAAGCGATTAATGATGGATATTTGCCTAATTCTGTCCTGCATGCATTTCTGGAGGGTGTTCCCCAAACTACAATCCTCTTTTTAGTAGTTCAGAGTTTACTTTCCTTTCTCATGTCTGTTTGTAGTTTATTGACTATTATAACTGTCTATATTTCCGAAACTGCATTCCCTTGAGTGACTCGTCAACACAATTGCTGACAGTGTGAATGCAGAGTAAGGGGCCAATTACTTTTTCACATGAGTGATATGGGTGTTTGATAAACTTTTTCATGAAATAAACGAAATCATGAAAAAATGTGTTTTGTCTCTACACAATTTCGCTTTGTCTAATATTGCATTTTGTCTAAAGATCCGAAACCATTCAGTGTGACAAATATGCAATAATAGAGGAAATCAAGAAGGGGGCAAATGCTGTTTCACGGTACTGTACTTTGAAAGGCATGGTTACTCTGAATGGTTGTTGAATGGCTGAATGATTGTTCTGAAAGATATAGACAACTAAAGGTATGGAAAAGCTACATAGCTAATATGACTAAAAGTGGTTCTCACTTTTTCCAGTCTTGGTTTTTCAAAAGAAAGATACCACAGTTTAATTTTTCAGTTTCAAACCATCTACATTCAAGTTCTATCCAGAATAAAAAAATCTTGGATAGCTCAGTATTGGAATCTAAAATCTCAACCTTCCTGATTCTTGCGGTGATGTTTTCAGTCTTACACTAGATTTTGTTTTTGTCTTGCTGCTGAAATATTGAAATGAGACAAACTAAGTGAAAAATCTCTCCTATGGTAAAAGATTTGTGAGAATGTTTGTTTCTTGTTTCTCTGTGGGTGAGTGTAGTATTTTGACATGCGTTTAACAAGGTAAACATTTGTGAACATAATCCAACTTTCTTTTTACTGCTATTATTAGTAAAAAGTTTGCAAATGTACAAAAAAGGAAACAAAAATGGCTACCAAAGGGAACATGCAGAGTAAATAAGTACAAAAACTTGACAATCATGTTGTTATTAATCATAAGTTGTATTGGTTCCTAAAAACAATTAGCAGGTAATCCAAGGTTAAAATGACAATACTATGAAACCATACAGCAGTAACTGTTACAAGGGAATTTACTTAGCTATGTACTGTACAATCTGGTTCTTGAATGTTGTGAATGTGGTACTCTAGTGTGTGAACTGAAGTGTGCTGCTCTGTGGTTGTAAGTATGCTACTCTGAGATGAGTGTGATGCTCTCTGGTTGTGAGTGTGGTGCTCTTGCAAGTGAGTGGTCTACTCTTGGTGTGTGTATGGTATTCAGGGTGGTACTCTGGTGTGAGTATGTTCGTCTTGTTGCTCCCACTGTCGATGGTGCTTCCCCTTCTCAGCCAAAATCTTGCCATTTTGCTCACCCCTGTATTAGTAAGACACAGACCAGATATTGAGCATCCCACCAGCATCTATGCATTGTGTAAAACAGTAATAACAGAAGTGTTGTTCGAAAACATCAGTCATTACTGACCACAGCTCACTCACTGATATGGAAGCTCTTTCGTGCCACAATTGAAATACAGTATCAAATGACCACATTTAACAGTGAAATCTCAACACATGAATCAACAAAAGACCACATCAAAACTCCCAGTGATGCATTAATTCATTCATTCTTAATGTAATTCAAATCTCTGCTTTTTGTTATTTGACACTCCTCTGTTTTCTGTCTGATGCCATGCTTTCATTTAACTTGACACATGCCTTTTCACTTTGAGGTGGGGGTATTTACTTTGAAGCCTGACTTGTACCTGCCAATCAAAGGTCCACCCCCCACCCACCCCATCACAGCACATTCAGGTATTTGACAGTCCATCCCTTTTTGGGGGAAAATGTCTATTCAACCCAATTGGAGTGTGCTGAGACACAACAAAAGAGCCCCTGTATAAAAAATAAAAACAACAAAATAATAAAAAATATAACTAATTAAAACGTCAACCGATTATGTAACATTGCTACACAGCACCATGCATGCAGGATACAATGCAAAATTATTGAATGGTCTGGTGGTATGCTCCTCTCTCTCATCTAGCTAGTGAAATAAGCATCAAGTTTCCTTGCCTCAAACATGTCAATATGGCATTTTACTTAAACTATACATTTAATTGCTACATATAGCAATTTTGAGGATTGTTGGCCTGTAACAGATAGTTTTCATTTGTGTGTCTATGGGGTTTTGTAGTATGGTTAGCAGTAAGCTTATTGGTATTTGAACAGCAATTCAGCTAACTGTATTTCTGCATTGTTTGATTTCTGAGAGAAATAACTGGTGTTGTGTTGTACTTTAAGTTATATGCCAGTGATCATCAGGAAAGTACAAATTACCGTTAGCCTCTGGATGCTAGTTAGTGATCTGCCCAGCTATTTCTCTAGCTACATTTAATGAGAGCAGATAAAGCACAATAACTTGGCACTGGCCCGATTGGGACAGTGAGCTCTCGTGTCTTGGGCCACCATGATTGTTGAACACTGTAGTTCTAATTATCCATATCATGCATATAAATTATTATGCTGTTAGAAAGTGCTTTCCACAGACATGTGTGTGTGGAGATGCAGGATCCTATAGCTTCCTTTCCTTGTCCTCTCTCTTAACCGCCAGTAGCCATAGGGCTCTTCTTTTGGGATCATTAATTGGGCGTCACAAATGTGAAAAAGTCAAATCAAGGTTTTTCCTAAATGTTGGCTGTGAAGTTCACAACACAACAACTTCTGGGCACTTGGTTTTTTTCATTTTTGTTCTTTGTCATCTTCTTCCTCTCTCAGTGTTGTTTTCAGCGGGAGTAAGTCTGAATGTTTTTCCCCCAAAATGGGGCATTCACAATAATGCTTCAGTGATGTATGACCACAGAGGTCTGTTAGGGTGGAGGTGAAGCCTATGATTGGCAGGTGCAAGTCAGGCTTCAAAGTATATTACCCCCACCTCAAAGGTGAAAAGGAAAGTGTCAAACTGAATTAAAGCATGGCATCAAATGGAAAATGGGGGAGCATCGAATGACAAGACTGAATCAATGGTGTCTACCTAGGGGTGTGTCACACCATGTGACATATTGTAGACTAAATAGCTAGACTTACTAACTAGACTAGCTTTCTGATCATAATTCGTTTTTACTTTGAACATTTAAATGTAGAGGCAGTGTTAACCGTCTTTTTGGAGGCTAGCGACATTTGCTGTTGCTAGCCACAGGTTTCTTGGCAATTACAAGTTGCAAGATGTAAATCTGGGTATTTTAAATCTTTGTGACAATAAGCCACACATTTTTTTAAATATGTTAAAAAGCTATGATTTTAATGTATGATTAGATTTTATCCTAATTTAAAAACTTATAACTGACTGCTTCATTGATTTCCTATGGAAACTGCCAAAATTTTTCTGACAAGCCAAACTCTCCCTCCATAAGCCACTCATGCACAAGCCCACAATGGAAATCCTGTCTACTATGTATGTGTCCAGATGCAGTATCTACTGTATTTTTTAATGTGTCACAAAACACACACATCTTGGAGATTGGTAGGGTTCCAGGATTAGCTGCACTCAGTACCTGTTCGTGCAGGTCAGAGATAGGGGTAGTGCTGTCCCCAACCTGCAATGTGGCTGCAGCTAGATCCATCAGGAGTGGGTTGGGAGGACAGCAGCCATCAGGATGGGTTGACCTCCAGTATGCTTCCAAGTAATGAGCAATATGCTCGCATGCATCATCCAACTGGTTCTCATCTAATATTACGTCAAATGTTTCCTAGAGGAAGAGAGAAGTGAACTTATTTTCAGTTGATAAGTTCATGTCATAAATACATTGTCCATTTGTTATTTACTTGTCATTTGTTATTTACGTGTCACTTCATTACTGATGATTCAGATGTCTTTAATGCTATCTGTTGTTTGCCGGTGGATTGTAATCATCATAACCATTGTAATACTTGTGATATGAAACATTTGGGTGATTGCTGGTAACATCCTTGTCTCACAAAAAGGCCAAACAACGTAGATTATATACAGTGTTGTCTATAAGTATTGGACAGTGACATTTGAAATGAAGCAATGAATATGAGGTTAAAGTGCAGCTTTAATTTGAGGGTAATTATATCCTTATCAGGTAATACGTGTAGGAATCTGTGGCACTCCTGTACAAAACGGTGGAACTCTCCATTCTCTCTCCTCCTCAGTATTGGGTGTGTGTATATATATATATATATATTACTGAACAAAAGCAAGATCAGGTCATCATAACTTGATGAACCATTTTTTCATGGTTTGAATTTTTTTAAATTGAAATTCATCCTCTTTTTAGTATTGGTGCATGAAATTCACCTCTGAATTACTCACAATTTTATGTCATTTATTTGCATTGTTCTTCACGTGTAATGGCCTTTAATGTTTAATTTCTACCCACATAATATGTAATATTTATGTGTATGTGGAAAAAGTGATCTTAGCAGCACTCACAGGGGGACACTGAGCCAGTTTTTCAGCAGCAACCATCTGGACACTCATATGTTTGGACTGTGACTTGCCTCTTGACTTGATCAGCTGCTGTAAAACCTGCATAGTGGAATTAAAGATATGGATGAGCACAAATTTAAATACTTTCTTAACCGTGTCTGTGTCTGTTTGTTCAGAAATAGGAAAGAAGTAACACGTTTCCCAAAATGATTGACTACAGTAAATCAAAAGTAGCTGTGGTAGCAAGCAGTTCAGGTCAAGCATCTATGACCAGTAGGCCACAATCTTCCTGCAAGTGTTACCAGGCAACTGGCTCATACAGAATACTGCTGCTCATCTCATCTACAATCAGCCAAAATGGAAGCATGCTGAATTACAAACAAAATACAAATTTCTAGTCCTGGTTATAGTACAGGAAGAGGAACAGCACCCTCTTACCTGCAATCATTTTTTAAACCTTATACTCTTGCCAGATTCCTGCAGCACCCACTGGTAATCTTATTGTCCCTTACTGACAAGTGGGTGCTTAAGCACCAATAGTGTTTGTTCCCATAATAACACTATGGTTTCAGCACCTGTGGTAATATGACTAAAAAAACCCTAAATGTCTCAACAAAACAGTTTACAAAAAATGCGTTTTTCAAGGGGATAAAGAATAGAGAGTTTGTGGAATGCTCATACTCTCTGGTAGAGCATTCCATAGATTGAGGCCCAGAAAAAGCTTGATCACCTATTATTTTATTTGCTTTTTTGTGCATTTTTCTTTTAATCATCCATTTTTTAAAGTGTATTCCATCAATCCATCTAACCTGCTTGTTCCTGGTCAGGGTTGCAGGGGGGGCTGGAGCCTATCCCAGCATGCATTGGGTGAGAGGCAGGAATACACCCTGGACAGGTTGCCTGGACAGGTCGCCAATCCATTGCTCATGTGACTGTGATAACGAGAGCATTGTGTAAAATGCATTTACTCAGGGTGCTCCTGTATGTCTATCCTGTTTAGGCACTGTACTAGTGCAGGGATGGGTTCCACAGTGGTTATGAATCCACACCATGCCAGTGCCAATGCTAACCATGGCCAGCAGCTGTGCAGTGACACACAATTGGCTCTAGCATTGGCCAGCAATTGGTGGGTTTCAGTTGACCAGCATGACAGCAGCACACCAGCTTACCCTGCTATTTGACCAAGTGGCCACAAGTTAGTGTGCACATTAATGACTTTTTCTAATGTATATCTGTGCAAGCCTGGCTTGTGGACTGCAGTGTGATAAGCAGCAGCTGACATCGCATGCTTGGGAGGAGAACACATGCTTGTCTGCACTCTTCTAAATAGACTCTTCTAGACTCTGAGCATGATTGGGCTTTCCTTTTTTTAAAATGCATTTAATCAACTGCTTTTCAGTTAAATTCTGTCCAGTTGAATTTTATGCAGCCAATCCCCATAGGGTGTGTGATGCCTGGAAGGGAGTTAAAGCACCCTCCACCAGGGGGCAGCTCTGGCCCTGCTCACAGGCATGGCAGAAGCTGTGGCTTGTAAGCACAATTTGTGTACTTCTTTGATGCCATGAGCTTCACCAGTTGGAGGAAACTCCTGGCCGCTTTGCATCACACTGGACAGGTCTAAGGTGAGAGGTCAGAACAGTCAAATCAACTGTTATTAAAGAGAGCACTGCCTGTTCACATACACATGTATTTGTGTGTTTGTGTGTGAGGCTTTTGGTGTTCCCTCACTTCGCATTTAATAAAGAATATTTGTTTTGTGGGGTTCCAGAAGGTATCACCTTCAATGGAATTAGCTTCTGGAAGTGGAATATGGCTGGGAAAAAAGATATACACAATATTCCAATTTGGAGAGATTTGGTGCCATTTGGAGAGGTTTTAGGGATGCTTGGTTTGGGAAAACGCATGTAAAATTTTACTGCATTGTCCAGAGGTCCTACAGGAGACCGCAGCCCTGTCACCCTCTCTAGAAAGTCCTTTGTAGCCGCCTGTCCTTGCAGTGAGCACTCCAGGGGAGCCTTGGACACCAGCCATCACAAATCCTGCAGAGGACACCTTGCTGTCAGCCCTCCAGAGTCCACAGTCCCAGTACCCTGACCTTAGGGGCTGCTGGAGGTCACATCATGACTGTAGCCAGGGGCTCACTCAGAGGAGCTCTCGCCACCTGCTGCAGATACATCTGCCTGGGCCACCAGTGTCAGGAAACCTGGTGGTGTTTGATCCTGGGGATGGCCTTTCGGTCTCAGGTGTCCCTTCCTGGCTCCTAGCTATTGCTTCCTCCCAGGGCTGTCCACCAGAGGGCAGTGCCAGCCCTACTTATAGGTATGGAAACAGCTGGGGCTCGCTGTAGTCACTACAGCTGCTGCCTGTTACCTAATTATTGGGCCTTTTAAAAGGCCTTGTTCTCAGGCCTAAAAAGGGATTGTTTTTTCTTTTTGCACATTACCTCAGGCTATAGTTTCTGTTTTTGTCTTTTCATTTGTTGATTTATGAAGTATTGTTTTCTGTTTTGTGCCTGGGCGTAATAAGGCAACAGGCTATTAACTTTTTTGTCAGTCTTTGTCTGTTCACCATATGGTGCAGAGGCCATCCCCAGCCATGCATCACAGGTATAACATATATAAATTGAGAAAATATAAATTAGTATGTTCTGTGCTTAGGCTAAAACTTTCTGTTGGCTTCCATAAAACACAGTCTTTAACAAGGTGTGTACAGTATGGTGATTAACAATTTTACAACAACAATTTTAAGACAATACTGCTAGCTGGTGAGGAAGCTAAATGGGCTCACACAATGACATTCCAAATAAAATAGCAAATCATTTGATGATATGATATGGCCCATCTTTAGACTTACAGCCCTATTCAGGTTTTGTGGAAATACTGATGGATTGGAATGGTACCTGTTTGCCATTACGTTGCCATCAGAGCACTCAGTAGAAATGCTGGTAAAATGAAATTTCATAAAGTAAGTTACGCTGGTGATTTTCGTACTTACCTTAGGAGAGTTGACCTTAACAAAGACAATAATGGGCGCCAGGGGGGATTTGGCCAGCTGAGATGGGTGGTTTATCGTGTCAGCATCCAATACCACCAGTTGCAGGGGTCGAGCCAGTTCAAATATTCGCTCAACTTCACTCTGAACTTCAGCTACAAAAACAGAAAGCTTCAAAAAGTTAATTAAATAACTGAGCACAAAGAAAAATTGACATATTAAACAATCACACACACACACACACACACACACACACAGTCAAGGTTATATCACAGAGCAAACATGGTCAGTTCCAGTGATTGAGGATACAAAATAGGTACATATAAAAATTCCTTCAATAAACTCACAAAACACAAATTTCACAAAAAATAAGTGCCACTACACACACACAAACAAACGTGCGCACACACACACACACACACACACACACACACTGTCATGCTGTTCAGATCCTAAATAGGGTATACTAAAGATCTGACTGTAAAAGGGGTCATAAAACAGGCAGGCCACAGACAAAAACAATGTACGTGAGCTGTGATAGTCTGTCTTTCTCCATTAATTAGTTTTTCTCAATTGGTTAAACACTGGAACTGCTGTTCGAAACCAAATGAGCAAAACTGAGTTAATGTGCAAGAAGAAAGGCAATCCTCATACTTGTAAGCACAACTATAAGTATTTTCACACATTTTAGTCTCATTTCACATTTTCCGCAATTCTCATTAGGCACAATCTTCATTCAGGCAATGTATTGTGTTCACATGGAAAACATTTCCATTCATCATGCTAAACTAAACTAAACTATTTATCATTATGTATTTAACATGGTCTTTTTTCTTCTAAAATAATCAAAAAGAACCAACAACAGTATCAATAAAGTACCAAACTGATAATCAGCATTGATTAGAGTAGTAGTATTGATAAAATCCTAATGATTCCCATCCCTAGTGTCAACGGTGCAGGCTGGTGGTGGTGGTGTAATGGTGTGGAGAATGTTGTCTTGGAACACTTTAATAACAATTAAGCATCATTTGAATGCCACAGCATACCTAAGCATTGTTGCTGAACATGTGCCTCTCTTAATGACCATTCTACCCTTTTTCAAGTGGATACATCCAGCAAGATAACACACCATGTCACAAAGCACACATCATCTCAAGCTGCTTCCACTGATTACAGTGACTTCAGTTCACTCCAATGGCCTATCAAGTCAGTGTGGACCAAAATGCCTGAGGAAAGTTTTCAGCACCATGAAGTTCAATTCATGCTGTGAAAAATTAAGGCTGTTCTGGATTCCTACCTGGTGCTAGATAGGTATACCTAATAAAGTTGCCAGTGAGTGTAAGTAAACATCCATAGCTATAAAATAAGAAAAAATGTAGAGTCATTCAAGCAGCCATTTCAATAAATAATTAAATTTCAAAGTTGAACACATTTCCAAATGACCAAAGCATTCTTATCTTTGATGTCCACACTTTATATTTAACATGAGGACCTTTGGAAAAAACCCAGCACATCAGACACAAACATGAAAATAAAAGACATTGTAGCACTTACTGAGACTTGAGCGATCTAATAGTGCATGTTTACTGGGATTGTTCATCACAGAGCATTTGGCCAGGGAAAGATCGGCTGTGACCCGTGTGATTGATATTCTAAAAGGAGATACATGAACTCATGAGTGCATCAAGTTTTGTTATTTTTTTATTTAAAAGTATTGAAATTGCTTTTGCACACTCAAAATTACTGAGCATAAAACTTCTTAATTAAAAATATTACATAAATTACCACACACAATACACCATTGGAGCAATATGCCAGTGTTGATAGACATTTAAACACAGAATGTAAAAGTGTATGTAAATGTAGAGTACTGAAAGATTATAAAAAGACTATGATATGTGGGGAAATATGGGGAAGTGTAGTGGATGGTCGATATATGAAAGTAAGATGGCTCCAGCAGGTGGAGTTATGGGTTCTCCCTAATGGCAAACAAGCCAAACACACACCTGAGGAGGATTAAACAATCAAAGCACCCTATTTAAACCCAAGGTTGTGGCTGCAGTGTGTAAAATACTTTAGTGGGGTGAAAGGTGAGCAGTTCTATTGGAATAGAACTGTGAGTGGATCTGTGTATAACATGTGCTTTGTTTGAGGACTCATTTTGGCTGTTGATCCCGGCAAGACTGTGAACCTGGACTGGATTTTGGATTTGGAACAGACTTTGATTATGGCACTACTTTGTTCAAACTGAGTGCAGTTAATCTCCAACACAGAGAGGTTTTTGTTTTCTTAATTTTTAATTTATTAAAATACAAGTGGATTCACTAAATCTTGAACCAGCTCCTGTGATTGTGTATTATATTTGCATGTCTTGCTGAAGTGTGATTGCCTTTCCTGCTACAAGCTGTAGCCCTACAAGCTGGTTTTGGTGAGCATACAGATTGACCTCATGCAAAGGCCTATGTGAATGTGAAATTGCCACTTTTCCAAGTTATTTTTCAGATTCAGTATATACCCCAAGTTACCCCACCCCTCCCTTACCGATGCAAATGTTTTGAGCAGGAAAGTGGAAAAATTGGCAGTAAAGTGAATTAATCAAGTTTGTTCATGCTTTGTGTTGCTAGTCTTAAATAGGGCTTTTGATATTACATACAGGGTGACTGATGTGTATGCACTGATCTAACGGTGTGGCGTGTCCAAATTGTATGGTGATAAAAACCTGAGAGAAAATGTCCCAAACTCACCTCCCTTCAAATCTGTGTTTCAGAAAGTCAAAGAGTGCTTTTTGCATCATGTCAGTCAACTAAAATTAAAAGCAAACACAGTACATGACATTAGTAAATGTTGCATTTTGTACAGTCATCTGTGACACATGAAAAATATACAATTCAAACTTTTGCAAGACTTGTCTTTCCTACAGTAAGTGCCTGAAGGGAATTCATCATTCTTGTTTTTGTGTTTTACTGTAGACACTGGAAATGGGTAGAGGGGCCAGGAGGTCAAGGCCCTGCCACATTTTTCAGATCTGGCAAGTCTTGGCCATTTAGTTGAATCCATTCTTTGGTTTAAAATTTTCTATAGCACATGATATGAGAAGTAGTGGATTCATGTAATTCGTGATGAGTGCATTTTCAGTTGAATGACCTAAACCATTTTTCTTCTGGGTTTTGTACATTTTTATCCCTCCAGTACCCTTAGAGAATTGCAATTCAGGTCCTCTGCATGCCTATTTGACAACTGCCTGGATATCCATGCACTCCTCACAGTGAAGGGTTCCCAGAGGATTGATGGATCAGTCACCAGAACATCTGAGCTAAATATAACTTGTGAATTGTATATTGTCAGTGACAACATGCATTAAGCTGGAATTATTTAAGTATTTTGTCCTCTGTGTATTGGGGAACTAGTGTAGATTTGAATTTAATTTAGGTGGTTTAGAAGGATGCAAAGTTTAGAATAAATTCTATACATATTCCAGGAAATAGTTCAGCTACACTTAAAATTAGTGGCTATAGTTTTATAATGTTTTTAAAATATATTTTAAATAACTTGATGTACTTAAGCAGCCTATACTTAAGAGAACATGTATGGACTGCTTTTTCTATTAGGAACACCTGAAGCGAGAATTGTAGGGTCATACTCCTGTTAGTGATTGGCCTAAGACTTCTGTCAAGAACGTCGCATAAAATATTCAGTTCGATCAGCTCATTATCTCTATTTGTTTTTTTTGTTTTTTTTAAGGATGGGTGCGATCATGGAAGATTCTTTCTGGGGTCTGCTTCCATCTCCACATAATCAAAAGAAGCACCATATTTGCAAAGAAAAAAAAAGGTTTTACAAGAGCCCTGGAGTCATTTGCAAGCATTGCATTTCCATGAAATGTGTTTTGACAAGATGTGTAAAAATCCTCACAAATCACTTTAGTGAAATGAGCACTAGGTGAGAGACTATGACAAGGAGAGATTAGGATGATGGGAGGGTGATCAGCATGTCAGCAGGACGGGACTGGCATTGGCAATGCTGAGGAGAAACAGCAGCTTTGTGGCCGCAGGGAGAACAAGCACTGAGGCACTGGAGAAACCAGAGGTCAAAGGGTCGCCAGGGAAATTATCCTTGTGGTATAGGTTAGGACATCAAGAGTGAAATGAAGCATTTAGTGAGTGCAAAGCTGACACAGGGTTTGGTGGGTGTACTAGAAATAGCTGACGCAAGGGAAAGGAAGTATATGGCTATTTACACCTGTAGGGAAAATGGCTGTAGTGGATGAAACCAATTGCATAAGGACATGTCTAAAATTCTCTCCTTAATCCTTATTTAATAACTCTGCTAATTAATAGTTTAAAGCTATTTCCAAGGTTGGGTAGGAATATACATATTAGCAAGTGCTGCTTTTTATTTGTGGGTTCAATAGATTTTAGCACTAGTGTTCCTACTATACTGCAGGGGGTTACTAAGTGGCTTTGTAAGAATATTCAACATACAGACTCTCACCTCATAGCCTTTGAGTGAAGGCCCAATCATTATCACAGGTCTCATTGAAGGCACGACATCGTATGTTGGGATATGTTCTGTCTACAGATGGAGACATACTGATGCTCAAAATAAAGCAGAAACAAACACTTCAGCAATTATTCAGATCCACAACAAAGTATCTTAACAAAAGAAGCTGAAGAATTTGGTTGGCCAAAATATCTGAATGACTTGTTCTCACTGTCTACTAATATTGGCTCATCATTTTCAAACAGTGAATTTATATTCTCCAATTATCACCACATACAGAGCACAGCAAAATATATATTTTTTTAAAAGCCTCAAATGAAACTTGGACTTACAGATTTCTTTGGCTTGGTTGTGGGGGCCTCTGTGGGTAAGGGAAAGGTGAACTGTTATAATACTTTAAATAAAAATACAGTTTATTCCCTTCAAGTCACTGCTGTGACACCAGGACTAGCAACAGCACCCATACCCTGGGCTGAAGTATGATACTGTGCATCCACTGGCATGGAAGTGCAGAACAAACACGATCCCAGATAAGTGGGGGGAATTTACGCTTTATCTTCTTTTTAATAAATGTAATCATTTCTCCAGGTCAATTTAGTTAAACATATATGAACAAAAGCTCTAGCAATTTTCAGTGAACAATTTATTAAATTAAATACTGTATTAATAGTATACTGGGCCATTGTATGTGACAGTGAGGGACAGAGAGCTTGTAGTAGTAGTGACCATTGTCTATGTGAAATATACACCATCTCACATAGCAAAAAATAAATAAAATAAAATAACAACTTACGTGGTGGAGGAGGAGGAGGAGCAGATTTCTTTGAGTGAGGCACCATCTCCCCTGATGTGGAATGGGAGTTTGTTGCTGCTGCTTTACTGCAAAAAAGCAGAGTGGAAAGGCTCTCTGTGCAGTGTGTCACTTTGGACTAATCGTACAGAGCAGCCTGCAAGAATTTTGACATTGACACAATTTTTGTTTTGACTATGTACTCAAAAACCCTGGATTTGAAATGAAACTATGTTTATGAGGTCAAAGTGCAGACTATCAGCTTGAATTTGCAGGCATTAAAATCCATATCACGTGAACCACGTGGGAATTGCAGTCGTTTTTATACATAGTCCCTCTATTTTGGGGAACCAAAAATAGTTGGACAATTGGCTACTTCGCTATTTCCAGCTGTGTTTTTTGCATCCTTAGTACATGCACAAATAAGCTAACAAAAGGGCTAGAGTTTATTCTAACGTAACTTAGCATAACATAATGACGCGAACAGGCCATTCAGCACAACAATGTTTGCCATTTTCTTGACTAAGTTGTATCGAGTGCCCTGATTATCTACAGACTAGATAGTATCTAACACTGTTGAAAATCCCCAGAAGGCTGAATCTCTGGGTTTGTGAGAATGTTGTGCTGTACCTGCCAGCAACGTGGGTCACGTTTCCTTTCATTATTGATTCATATTGTAATTTATTTTATTTATGTATTATTCATTGTAAGTTTGAATGTCTTGTGTAGAACCCCAGTGTGTAGTGAGGACATTGGTGTCATTTTTCTAGCTTGGTTTTTGTGTGTTATGGTAGTGAGGGTGCTACCTGGCTTGTATCTTTGCTTTCCTAGCTTGCTGCTCATGTTTAATCAGGATGGCCTCCAGCTTCACTGGGCTGGGGATGAAGCCCAGCTCACTTTCTTCCTTCACCAATCGCCCTATCCACCAGTCATTATTGTATTTCTACAGAAAAAACATTGACAAGAATACACTCATTACACAATGTGGAAAACATCATCAGAGCAATAGTGCAATTAATGAGACTGCTGTAAATAACTGAAAAACAAAAAGACTTTGATCCAATGAATGTAAATTTTAACGTTTAACGTTTGACATTGATAAAATCCTCAGATTACTAACTGTTTTTATCACCTATATTCCAAACAAATATGTTTTCATGACCAAAATCTATATTGTATGCTTTGGTTGCGACATGTTTCATACTGAAGTCTAAGAGAAATTCTGGAATATTTTAAATATTCCAGTATATAAATGTTTAGGCAAAATATAACATGCAAGGCATCAATGAGTTTATTCTGGGAAATGGGGGAATCATAAAGATATGTGTGTTGGAGATTTTCCAAAAACAATTTGGTTGTCATGTCCAATTTCTGAACTATAGAAGATAAAGTAAAAAGAACTAGACTAACATTTTATATCTGTGTATGGCAGCATTAGCTCAGGTGGTAGAGCGGTCATCTGGAAACCATAGAGTTGTCGATTTGATCCCTGGCCTTCTGGGTGTGTCGAAGTGTCCATGAGCAAGACACCTAACCCCAAATGTTCCCGAAGAGCTGGTTGGCGCCTTGCATTGCTGCCTTTTGCGGTGTGTGTGTGTGTGTGTGTGTGTGTGAATGGGTGAATGAGAGGCATTCACTGTAAAGTGTTCTGCGCAGTAGTTGCTGGAAAATGCACTATATAAATGCAGTCCATTTACCATTTATATGCTTACATCTGTTATACCTGAATAGCTGTAATATTTGCGAAGTGTTCGTTAGCCTGGAGGTGGCTCAGACATGCACCATCAAAATACAGTAGAAACACAGATTCAAATCATCTACATATTGTTTATCTACTGCTGTCTGTTTATATTATTATAGTGTACATTTCAGTGTTAAGGCAATTTGTGTAATAGTTGTTTTATTTTGCTGGAAAGTTATGAATGCTTTTTTTTTCTTCTGCTCCATGCACCTGCTGCCTAAAGTAGTATTATCATACAGTATGTCCATAAAGCACGTCAATTCCTTTCCTTGTTTATCCTATTCTATTTATTTGTAATTTTCTTTACATGAATAAAAATGCATTGATTGTGTTGTTCGCATTGATTACAATGAGTCGTTTCGTTTTTTAATAATAACTTTAGGCTGGACTGTTATCGCTTTTTGTGCAATAGGGATGACGGACTAATGGCCTATCAGGGACAACAAAAGGGTGCAGACATTGTTTAGTGTGGTCTCTGGCAAATCCTGTCCCTAAAAAAATCCTGTCCACACTTATATTAGCAATCTGACAAGGTGCAAATGCAGGTGGCTTTTAAAGGAAATGGGAGATGACATTCTGATTGATTTATTGCAGGTTACACTTATATACTATGCGCTAAGGTTGTTAAAATAGAGCCCTAGATGGCTGGCTGAACCATTGCACTCTATTTCGAGGGGACACATGGACACAGTGACATTGTCAGCTTTTTCAGATTCTTTAGGGCTAAGCAAAAATGTGTTTGATAACAAGATTAAAACAATATGAAAATTAGATTTATTGGAAAGATCACTGCTATAATTAGCAAAATAAGCATTGACCAATGAATTATTGACTTAGAAACTATGTTTCAATGAGTTAAAGTATTCTGAGTGGCAGTCTCACCTCTTTGATGTGAAGGAAGTCTTTAGCTTCAAAGGGAATAGCTGTGCCAGGCGAAGGTACACCATCATCATCTCCTGGAGTGTAGTTGACATTTGAACGAACAGCAAATGCAACAGGTTTAAACTGTGCATGAAAAGTATAAGGCAGAAAAAAATGTATGCTTGGTTAATGTTCTCATGTACATGTCTTTGAACGTTGTGCTAATAGATGGCCATATTTAAAAAATAAAATCATCCTAGCCAGTTAGATCAATTTAATTTTACCTCCAATTTAGAATCACCAGTTTCCTCACAAATCCACTGCTATGTCACCCACATCCCACCCAAACAGCACATACAGCTGAAGCATGCACAGTCCTCAAATGCACTTGCCTGTAAGTTCATAACTATTTACTACACAACAGGCCACATACTACTGTTGGAGATATAGCAAGGAATTGATGAAATTATTTTCTCACTGATGATAGCTATTATGTAACACAGGGATGTGAAACTGAAATCATGGAGGACCACAGTTTTCTGCTAGTCTTCAGTGTGTTCCAGCTTAAGTACTTAATTTAAATCATATTTTAGTCCACAGACCTTGTTTCCACTGTGTAAATTACCTGCTGATTGAAAGGAAATCACCAAGACCTGCAGACACTGTGACCCTCCAGGACTGTTGTTTCAGACTTAGCACACTGTTGGAGTAATCTAATGCAGCAGTAACCTGAGAGACCCTATCCCTTTTGTACCATTGTGGTCATACTAGGCTAATGACATAGCCCAGACCCAAACCTGAAGTTATAGCCCAGCGTTAATGAATGTTATTATCTTCCTGGTCCTTACAGCACAGAGGCTGAGATGCTTAAGAACAGTTCCCCCTGAGCTGCAGTTGGCTGTGCTTAAATTATTCAAACTGGCTTCTCCTTTCTTTCTTTCCTGACACTTGTGCTTGTAACCCCAATCTACGGAATTTGACAAAATGCACGCTAATTCTAATTACCGAGGTGGCTGTGTAAGTCCTAAAGTCCTAGATACTCAAATGCGGCCCTCAAGGTTGTATTTTCTACCAGGTATTTAGTTGATTGTTTTATGTCCATGATTGGCCAGAGATTCCACTCACCTGATATCCCATTCTATCCCAAGGGGAAGAATGAAAACCAGACGAACTACTGACCTTGGGGACTTGAGTATGGTGTAAGCAGTAATTAGGAAAGTTCATTCTATTGTTTATGATTTAATATTCTAAAGGATTCTTCAAAGTGGTGTAGCGGATAAAGTATATGCTATAGATTAAGATTTATATGAAAACCCGGGAGAGGAGGCGTACCTTTGATTTTTCAATTTGTTCCTTAGCCTGCTTCTCTGCCTCTTTTCGAGCTGCCTCTTCTTCAGGAGTAACCTCTGGAATTTCTGGCTCACGCTGCGGGTTGAGGAAGACAATATGTTTCAAATTTTATTTTCTCCTTGTAAATACACCTCTCCTACCTGCCACACCAGCCCTTTCATACACATAGCATATTCTTTACTTTTGCTTCATATTTATATTGTAAAAATAAAGTTTGTAATGACAAAATCTCAGAACCAAATCAATAAAGAAATCCTCTTAACCCTCCTGTTCTGTTCATTTTTTAGGTACAGCAAAAATGTTCCCGGGTCAATCCCCATACAGGGGGGGTTTGCAAATACATGAAATGAACCATTTTCATTTAAAATGTTGATTACACTAATTAAGGCCAGTAGAAGAAGTTTCATACTGAAAAAATAATTTTAAGTATTTTTCCTAGATTTTCAAACTTTAAAAATGGTCAATTTGACCCGCAACATAACAGGAGGGTTAACAAAATCATACTGTACCTCACAGCTCACTCAGATCATATACTGAGACAGATGCATGCCTTACAGTCCCCTCATACCATGTCATAAATGTGTACCTCATAGGACACTCAGATCATATCCTACAATAGACATATATTGTACTACACAGAATTCATATCCTTTCTTAAATTTGTTCAATATTTGTGTTGGAGAGAGATAAGGTGAATACCCTATCTAGGACCTTGGTTTAAATATGACTAATTATAGGGTAATGCAGTTTAAGATGATTGTTTTAGTGTAGGCCACTTATTAAATCCTGTCCTATAAGGGGGAGGTGATGATAAGTATCTTGGTATTATAGTTTTACTGTAGTTTTTATTTTATTTTTTTATTGTAGTTTATGTGTAGATATTAGGGGTGTGTCAAGTACTCGGCCTACCATTTGAAGATTTGGAAATATCATTTATATTTGGAAAAAATACAGTCCTTATGTTTTTGTTTTCTTTCACTGAACAACTAACCCTGCTCTGACAGGCTGGGAACTGGCATGCTGTGTGCGCTTGGTTTTTTGCCCACAGCAAGGATTAAAACAAGAGATGTGTGCTACATTAAAATAAGGCTGCACCAATGTAAGATTTCAATGTAAGATTTTAGATTTCCAAACCACTTCCAACGCTAATGTATTTAAAAAATTGTTGTGAGTATTAAGATCACATTCCCATACTAGCCGTATCATAAAATGCTGACTATTTCTCCTCCTAACACCAATGACAGCTGTTGTGTCAGTATGCTTGAATGAAGTTAATACCTGCTTTCACCAGGCATTAAATAACATGCACAACCTGTGAAGCCACAATTGTTGCCAAACTTGATAAATCACATCTAATAGCTAATGAGCGTATTTTCATATTTACAAATTATTTTGTGGTCCTACATTTGTCTTTAGACAAAGATGCAAAAATGAGCATTCCTGTATTTTACCTGTTTTGCCATGACAAAAGGTACAATGTTTGTGCCACCTTGATAGACACAGTATGATGTGATATCTACAAATAGCAAGAGCTCTGTTGCACAAAAAAACCTTGAAAAATCTGCACCAAAGTGTAATGATGAATTTATGTTTACAAACTTTGTTAAAACCACGTTCCCCATATCAACCCTGCTGTTATACCACATTAGGCCGGAGGATAGCCGACCTTACTAATTACAGCTTGTAAGAAGCTTCTCCTATTTTTAGTAATACTTACAGGCCCGTCATATATGCATGCCATTTACCTGCATAGTACCATTGCCTCTTTCAAACTTTACTGTATTGTAAAAATAAATAATATTGAAATATTTCTTGTGTCCATGTTTGAATGTCTCTGATATCTCTTCTTAAAGAATATACCATGTACCTGAGGAACCTTAAAAGTTTAACAGCATTTGGTTTAACAGTAGAATAACTCATTATTACACAGTAAAATTTACAGTGTTAAAACAACTCTTACAGTTGTACATACAGTACATCCCAGGTACATATGGTCCCAACTGTACACAACTGTGTACATGATATTAAGAGAGTTAAGAACATTTGCTTCATATGTGAATAATATACACAAACTATTATAATTATTGTACATATAACCCAAAGCTTGATATTCAGCTATTCAAATTTTTTTTTTTTTCAAATCTAAACACAAAACAAGAAATTCATGGCACATGAAGGGACAGCAAACCTCTGAGTCAGGAAAAAGGTTACTGTTTAAAAGTTAATAGCAAATAGAATGCTTTTATCAGTATATTCTGCATGATACAGACGCAAGCAGAAAAGAAAGCCATTACTTTACCTTTCTCCTGTACTGTCTATACATTCCAGCAGTCTGCCACAGATGAGATCCTGCTTTTTGAATTATCCAGATCCGAGGCCCGTTTTTAATGAAAGGTGAAAGTGATATGTGATAATTTCATCTGTACAATGGTTAGGACTGATTCCTGAAAATGGCAGATACAACTGCCTTCATGTCAGTTGCCTATAGAGCTTCCACAGCCCATTTTTATAATTTGTCATGTGCAGCCTTTAACTGAGTCAAAGAATAGTGGATAGAGAATCTGCCACCGCTACACAGAGGTAAGTTGTGTGAATCTGTTCTCTCTGAGCTCTGGTAGCATTACAGGCTTATTTCACAGTGTGACATCTGTTGCGCCCTGCTCCACTCACTGACATAAGCCTGCTTATGCTCATCAGACTGATTGATCCTGAATGCTCCCCTGTGTGTGGACAAACAGCAGTCTGCTGTGTGACTGAGTGAACGTAACTTCAAGACTGCAGTCAAGGGCAGCACACGCAGACCATCCGAACACCATCGCAGAAATGTACTCATTTTACATGTATTTCCAACTGTTCTAGTTTATTATTAGTTTGTATCATACCACTCTTCACGTTGTCTCTGGTGCCTTTTTCAGATTAAGGCCTACTGCCAATTGATGAAGAGTTTTACTGGCATAAAAACTGGCATGTACAGGCATGTCCCAGGACTGAATTTGAAACCCCTGATATAAACAGTGATTAATCTTGACCCAATTGACCTAGAGACAGGAAACAATGAAGCATACCTCAAACCTTCTTCGCACAGAGAAAGAATTTGCCAGAAAAACCTATACAGTCCATCATACTGGATTTAGAACAGAGATTAATTTTCTGACATTGCTGTCCTGGTATGATTTACACTTTTTATATATGTTCAAATAAACAGGCCAACAGTAAAAATATTTCAAGTGACTGTCTAAAAAACCGAGTTAACAAAGTTAATTAAACCATAACAAAACAGAAGTTTTATTTATAATATGATAAGAATATCTCCCGTGGAGCAAACATTATTGTAGCAAATGTTTGTCATTTGTTTGGCTGTCAGAGTCCGTTGTGGACGTTGTTTCTGTCAATTAGAATCAGTTTGCCTGTATAGCTGTTTCTGAAAGATATCTGAAGAATTAAAATCAATTACTGTCAAACGACTGACATTTTCTCATGTTTTGCAAATTGAGGAAACACACTATCCAATTGCACATTTAGTCGCCCACAACCCATGTCCCCTTTGCAAATGAGTTTAGGTGGTCTCTTACAATAGAAAATCTAATTTAGTGTGACAGCTCACTGCCAGTGTAACACTCATGAAGACCACAAGGGTGCAGGCGTGTTCTGTGGGGAGCCAACGGCCTGTGCTTAAGGAATTAAGTCTTTCGGTTGTCAGCAGGCGCCTGATGTCTGGGGGAATTTTCTGCCTGTATTCTTCATTCTGCCTCTAAAACACCAACCCTGCCTTTACATTGACTTTGCATACTACTTAAGTGATGTGCATAGATATATGCACATCATATGGCTGTATAATATTTGGCACAACTATTGATTTGGGAGCAAACAATATGAAATACTATATATGAGAAGTTTATGTCTGCAACTGTCATGTATTTAATTAGCCAAGGCTTAAGCTAAGACTAGAGACACATGCTGAAAGTGATCACATTTAAGAATTATTATTTTATATGAGATAATATCCAACAAAATATGTGTCATAGAACAGTCAGAGAGCTTCGGGTGCTTAATTCTGCAGGGACTGGCCGTTAATTTTTTAGGCATTTGGAAGATATTGAATTTACAATGGTGTACTATTATAATCATTTTCAGACAAGTGATGCAGTTATTTAAAAGTTCAACAAATTATCCTCTCAGGGTTAGTGAAATGACACATTAATGGGCCTCTGTAATATGTGCCAGTGGAACCCTGGTGAGAGTGTGACATTGTTCCCTGGTGCAGATGGCCTATTGTTTTCCTGCAGTGTGGCTTGCGCTTTACCACTCACTCTGACATGTTATGTAGAAAATCCAGTAATCCGCTTCTGCATTCAACCATGTTAAACATGTCTGTGAAGCAAAAAGCTAACTCATATGGTCATTCTGTGGGAGAGATGTTTATTTTATTGGGAAAGTGAGGGTGTTAGGCGGACTGTGGACGAGTCCGGTAAACCCTATTGGATAACACTCACTCTAATAGATTTTGACACCTCTAATATTGACCCTTAATGTGTCTCCATCCTTAACAGCACTCTTCTGCATTCAAATACTAAAAGTAGACCTGATCTAGTGTTGCAACCAAGCTGTTAACAAAATGTCATTGGCAACATCAAGAGAAACTTGAACAACAATAATAACCAGCCCTTGCTCTTTGGAGATTGTTTGATTAATTAAAGTGCCATACTGCCTTGCCCTCAGGGCAGACTCGTACAGTAGAAGCTACGCTTTGTGATGGGGGAGGGGACATACCTAAAGTCTGCTCTTTTAAGACCTTGTGGATGAGGCTTAGAGCAGGGAGCGGGGTGCATTTCAGATTTAGGGATCACACAATTTAAACAGATTTAGGGATTATGCTATTCAAACAGACAAGATTCAATTTTGATAGAATTTTCATTCTGTGAAAAGAAACAGCTAAATCCATTAAAATCATCAAAGCATATAGCAAGTTTAGCCATTATCACAGGCAATAAGCCACTTAAGCTATTTAGCTAAAGTCTACTTTCTACAAATATATGCATTTTGATACTGTTTCAATGGTGTCTTGAACTGGAAAATATTTTGTTTGGATGTCCTGTTCACAATAATACCCTATATTCCAGTGCTTATTTTAATATTTCAGTGAAATCAGTGCAATTTATTTTATTATTTGTCATTTGTAAAAAAAAAATATATATATTACAAAATAGCTAAATAAACAATTGCAAATACATACTAAGTTTGCTTTTTATTTCTCAGTTTTTTAAATTAGAAAAATGTGTACAATCTAGATATTGTTAATAATAATCAAGTGGAAGTTGATATGTGCTAAGATTAATAATATTATTTGAAAATGCTCAAAGGGCTAGATTTACAGAGCTGTTTGTGCAAATGAAGTGCATGGAGGCCACGCATAATGCAAATTATTTACTAAAAGGGTGCACAGGGAAAAGTGTACTTCTCTTATTCATGCGTATGCATCTGAGGGAGGGTCGTGCAAGAAGGTGACAGAGATATTCCAAGTGTGGTTTATTATGTATTACTCTCAATTTACTAAAGTTCACACATCTTGCAGTTGCCAGTTTAGCCCATTGAAGAGTAGGTCCAAAGTTACTTTTAAGGGAATGTCCTGACGGGTGGGAGTTTTTCTATGATGGCCACGGTAATTGAGGCAAGAAGACTTCACCGGGAAGGACGCCACAGAAGTTGTTCTGAGAGAGTATTTTGCAGCAGAATTTCATTATTTAACTGAGTGAGGAAGGAATTATCAGAAGGTACAGACAAGGGATGTCCCGATCCGATCCATTGGAATCGAGTCTCGATACCATCATGTTTTAAGGATCGGGTATCAGCTAGGACATGCCCGATCTGATATTTCTACTATATGCGAGTCCCTCCTCACTCTTACAGGAAAAGTAGACTCCACAAATTTGTCTTGCAGAACCTCAACCCTACCCTTACCTATGTCATTGGGTCCTATCTGAAACATGACCACTGAATCCCTCCCCGCTCTGGCCAGGAGCTTGTCCACACACTCCAGGAGATCTCCTACCTGGGCACCAGGTAGGCAACACACTGTACGGGATTACTTTTCATGTGAAGAGACTATGCTGTCTACCCATCTAATGACTGAGTCATGATTTCGATTGGTCATGATTTTGATTGCTGCAATCATGATTTTCATTGCTGTTAGTTTTGCTATTGCCTGATACCTGTCAAATGTTTGAATGTTATGCTTTCCCAATTTAGTCCAAATTGAGTATCTTTGTGGTGTCTCTGCAGGTGTCTCACAAAATTGGAGGATGTCCCAAACATCTCTGATATACTGTAATTTTATACTCTTAGCGTGCAAGTGCCCTTATTTTTTATTTATTTATTTATTTTTTGTGAACCACAAATAAATTATTTGAGGCTTGTAGAAAATTTAGTGATGCTGATACTTGAATTTGGAGGCATTTCTCTCTGTAGCCTAAATGAAAATGACAGCCTACTTCGCAGGCAGTGACAAAGTTTTAAAAAATACTTGCCATTCCATATGTCAAAGAAAAGTCTACAGGGGAGCACCTGGAAAGGTTTCTTGATACTAGTGCCTGATGTCAATGCATGTTTTGAATGAACAAAGGCACACTCGTTTATGGATGCTGTGGACTTGTCAGAGACAAACACCAGAAATGGTGAGACCAATTGCAGTGACCAAGACAAGTCCATGTCTAAATGCCACAGAGCCCGAGACAGAAGAAAAACATCTTGAGTCCAGACTTAAGACTAAGCCCGGACTTCAGAACTATGGCCCTGTATGAGACTACTGGTAAATAAAACCAATCACGCTAATACAAACACAACATTCATGAATCAGTGGGGCCATATCCACAGTGACAGAGCATGATCCAACTGTGATCCAGTCAAACACCCTGAGCAATAATAACACAGCCAGGTAGACAGATGAAATGGCCTAGGACACAGAGGAGTAGTTGCGAAGTTTATTGAGGAAAAATTCATTTTCAATTCCATCAGACGAGACCACCACAGCTCAATAATGCAATGGCAATGCAAGAAAGAACTTTCGCATGGGCGGCACAGTGGTGCAGTTGGTAGCACTGTCGCCTCACAGCAAGATCAACTGCTTTAATTGGTCAAAACCAGCAGACTCTGTGGCATGCCAGGACCAGAAATAAAGATCACTGGTCTATGATAAAAGGTCTATGTACTACCTATAGATACATACTTCCTAGGAAGTTACTTCCTATGCCTGCCAGCCATATAAGAAGTCTTACTGGAGAATCTAGACTTCTATGACTTTTGGTGTGTTAAAACAGGTAAGCACAGAGAATGGTTGGAAAACATTTTTCAAAAACTATCATTTAAAAGTTTCAGGTTTTGGTCAATGGGACTCATTCAGAAATGTTCCTACGTAAAAACAATATGAGATTCATGACATGTGCAGACGTTTGTTTTTGTGCATATACCAGGTGTATGAGAGGATGAATGCTGACTGTTGGTAAATTTTATGTGCCATCCTGTTCATGTGATTTGCATAAGGAAGCAGCCATGAACAAATACAAATAAGAAAAAAATGACGAATGCCAAATTGTTCTTGGAAACGTTCTTATACGCAGTTTACGATCAAATGTGATCATACACATGTTTTGTGAGTTCAGTTTTAGTGTATAAAGAATGGAGAAAAACGAATTAAAGTTAGTGATATTTAGTTAGTTAGTGATAGTTAGTGACATTGTTATTTTAGTGAAGTTGGTTAATAGGACTTGATAGCATTGTGTATTTTACATTATTATTATTTAACATTTTTGGGAGATAGTAAACATTCTTATCAAGCATACATTCTTTTGATACTAGTCGTCTATATTGTCAGATATTTACTGAAACTGTTAAGGTTAGGAACTTACACAATGACATTCCCACCTGGGAATCGAACCTACCACCACAGAGTTGCAAGCCTAGTTGTTTGGATTGAAGTACTTCATTTTAAGAAATTGTACCATGGTTTTGTACTACAGTATAAACATGCAACAATTTGCATTTGCTAATTTTTGCATGTTTAGAGAGAAGTGTGATTACGGGAGATCTGGAATTGTGGTTAAGCTGTTTGAGGGTGAATTGGTTGTGCATATAACGGGCTTGGAGGGCAGTGTGAATAGAAGTGTAACGGTGTGTTTGAGTGAGAACTGGTTTTGTGTGCAAGGTGTTTTGAGGGTAGTGTTAGAAGTGATTAAGAGGTGTTTGGAGGCCACAGTAATTGGGAAAAAGTTGTGTGTGTAGTAGAAGCAGTGGCTTTTGTTATACATGGTTGTTGGTCTTTTTCTTAACTGCTTAACTGTCTTTGATTAACAAATACTTTCTCAGGTTAGATAAGTTACATTTAAAACTTTTAAACAATTACTCACAGATACAGTTTTCATAGATATTACAAATACTTGTACTCAAAGTGCTTTGTTATCAATGAACTGAAAGGGACTGTAATGTCATGTGACATAAAAAAAATATAAAGTCTGTACAGGGCTTCATGAAGAGGAATCAGTGTCTCATCACAATTTCACTAATGTCTTCATGTCATGTTTTTTTTAATCAACACTCATTAGATATTAGGTGTCAAAAAGATACACCCTCTTTTAATTGGAATTTTAATGGGCCTCCTAGGTCCTAGTAAATGTCCTCTCACCCTCTCAATTTCAGTTTTATCCAACTGAAAGCTGCTTCTGAGGGCAGATGGTGTGGAGGGCTCCCACACAAAACCAGGCACTCAAAGTGTAACAGATGACTGCAGCTCTAGAGAATCATCTCTTTGTTCTGTGTGCTAATGAGAGTGCTCAGTGCCACAGGAGACTGCATAGCTAATCACCTGCACTTCATCTCTTATGCAGATGGTGGCGCCAGAGTTAAACATATGAATGTGGCCAGACAGCATGCCTTTTTTCCAGAGATTATTTGAAATATGAGACAGTCATGCATGAAGCACATATACTGACGCATATATTTTACAGTTGATTTGAATACACACGATGAATGGAAGTGTTGATGTGTTGCTCTGCATGCAGTCAGCTGTTGATGTCTAGATTGCCAAAGCAGAGATGACTACACAGATTAGCTAGGAGAGCATGAGGATTTATGTGGGTTTACATGTGTGCCACTCAAAACAAAATTCTCTGTTGATCTCCCCATTTTATCTGGCAGAGAGTACCGTGACATAAGTACTTTATTATAATCCCAAACTTCACAATTTCACTTCAAAAATATTAGCATCCAAAATCCAAATATTACTTTGCCTTTGTTTATTCAGATTTACCCACAGTATTGGGCTTGATGATATGTTTTTTTTTATTTTTTTTAATATTTTTATTTTGATGTTAAAATGTATTTTAAAAATGTGGACTCAATTTTTTCTATTCAATCACTCAATTTTATTGTTTTAAACAAATCTCTTGTGCATCACATCTAGGCACCACACCACAGATTTATATTCATAATGTTTCAAAAGTGAGATTTCTTTATTTTCTTTTGACCCCTACCAGCAATGTACTGCCTGCTTTCATAATGAAAATAGAGGCATAAAACAAAAGAAAGCGGGGAAAGGAAAGCGCTGAAGCATTTAAAGCCTTTGAAGGCCTGTGGAGGCCCGGCTGTGACAGGCATGCAAAGCTCTGTTAATGGCTGCGGTCTGAATGGTGACTGCTGCACAAAGTGGAGTGCTAACTGCGTGGATATCACAGGACCTGATGGCCTCCATGCGGGTCCCAGTCTGCAAACTTCAGGGCTTTGACATGTGATGTGATCCCCATGACACTGGCCGCGCCGTCACTGAGAGACAACACAAAGGCAACAAGCCCCCCTCTGGAAGCTGTGCACTTCGCAAGCCCCCTGGTGTTCCCCAGGCGTACTCCCCCGCACTGCCTGGCTACGAACAGTGCTTCTGGGTGGACAGGTTCCAGCTGCTTCATCGGACTTCCAGAATAAATTGACCTGAATGACAAGGGCGCACAAACAGTGTGATATGTATTATTCCTGTCAATAAAAATGTCCCCATGAATTATACTCTTTGTGTATAATGTACAGCCTTCTTTCTTCCGGCAAAAGTGTCCTATGGCCCAACTTCTCTTTTTGTCTCTTTCTTTTTATAACTGAGGATAAATCGTAGGAGGCGGAAAGTTGTACGATTGCTTTGTTGCTGAATACCACTCATATTTGCCACGCAGCTTGAATTGAGTGCCTTTTGTTTTGCAAATAAAAACTAAAAAACCGTTGTGTAATTTTTTAGATGAGCTTTGAGGGAGAGAGCCTGAGAAAGAAGAAACTAAAAAGCCAATGGAAAGGCCTGAGGCACTGCACATGGACTTGGAGAACAACTAGGATATGCATGCCAAAGAGCAACAAGTCAAACTTATTGATGCTGTAAAATGAAAAAGGTTCTTTTAAACTCCATTTTCTTTTACATTTTCTTGGGGGGGAAGTTTTATAGGTAGTTTTTAATGTGTATTGTTAAGATAATCTAATATCCTGAGTAGACCCACATTTCTATGTAACATAGAATTAATGATTTTAAAAACAAATGTATTTGATATGTGCTGAAGAACACAATATTTTTTATGTATTTACACAAGAATTGCTTTACTGTTAATAAAAAACTTATTCATTTAATGCACTTTGTTTTTATTTCATGTGAAGAGAAATGTTTGATAACACTTGTTAAATTGACTACCCTTCTGTAGTGCGTGGGAGTCCTTCAGAACAAAGTAAACACAAGACAGGTGTATTTTCAACAAGGGTCAGGGTTTTATTTACCTGAATGCATGATGGTAATTCATTGCATACGTAACTTAGGCAACTATCTATGTATGTTCCCCAGGGTATGTAAATATAAAATGTTTTTTCTTTACAATGTGGCAGTACGTTTGGAGATAAAAAATAGGAGATGAGGCATATACTCCCTTTTATTTTGCTAGGAAGTCATACAGACATTTAAAATTACTTTAGCAATTTTGACAATGTTTGTAAGACAAGCATATCAAAACAGATCATCACACCAAAGTATAAACATTCATACCATACAAATACATCAAATAGTTATACATATGCATATGTATACCATATCAGGAGACATTCGATAAAATCAGTCCTACAGTACAAGTAAACAACGATTTAAAGCATTTATAGAAAGAAGTGAGAATGTATAATAGCTCAATTTTAAAATGACAATGATATAAAATACTCTAGATTTGGTCTGAAATCATTCCAAGAGAAGGCTAATCCTAAGCCAAGCTTTTAATTTTACTAAGAATAACTTTTTACATTAACATGTACCATCCAACTAAACTGTATAAAGTGCCAATGTGTTATGAGTTACATGTTCCAATGGCTCAAACTTTGAGGGTCAAAATGTTTTTATCTGTTACAGGGTTTGAAAGGTGTCATCAGTATTTTAGGGTGTGAATATTGATATAAAGGTCTAAAATGTTAGTTGCTTGTATCCCACTTTAATGCACCATCCCTTCCTTTGATACATGTCTCTTTCATAAAATAAAGAGCCACCTGCTAAAGGGCTTTGTATTGGCTGTGACTAACTTTAAGGGCTGTCCAGAATTGTATCGCTAAAGACAGTTGGGCATGGACCCACACTTGGCCCTTGAACTTACCCCTTAAACATCTTCCCCAACATTTCTGGGTTCATCAGCAAATCAGCGGGAAGGAGCCTAGGAATGTCATGGTCAGAGTGTGAGGGTGAGACCCCAGGCCACGCTGGTTACATTCAACTTTCTCAGGCTGACCCACAGGAGCACAAAGGGATTTCGGCCTGTCATGACATCATGTGATCTCTCTCTCTCTCTCTCTCTCTCTCTCCTGTATTCTTTCAATATGTCCTATACAAATGTAAACATCAGTCAATGTTGTAAATCTGTCTTTTATAAAACACTTTTTTAATAGTTTTTAGGTCAACGTTACTTTCTGAAATTCATTGAAAATTATTTAACATTTATTTTAACACTGGGGATATGTTTTTGCCTTTTGTTTTTGTGTTCTTTCCTTGCTCCAGTATTAGCATTCATTTATTGTCTTTTGGTTTTAACTTTTTTTTAACCATTTGTGATGGTTTTATTTTTTTGTAAAGCACTTTGTGATCAATATATTGTCCACTTATTTGGCGCAATGAAAACAGCAATTTCAATGTTGCAATTTACATTAAAATAACATCACTAATGTTACAGAAAACCAGAAAAACAATTAAAATTATGTGTTGCAATGAAAGTAATAAATTCAAAAATCAACATTTTTCTATAATAATATTCACACTGTACACTTTTTTTTATTTCTAGTCTTTTTTGTATTATCAGTATTTTTATGTTATTAATGCACAAAATTTCTTCCACGTCTACCTCCTCATCCTTAACAATAAATGTCTTAGTCTGCATCCAAAATTGCATACTACGTACTACATATACTATCATTCAGTGCATTTAGTATGTGCGTAAAAAGTGCAATGGCTTTTCAGACATACTACGTCGTCAGAGAAAAGCTCCACTCCCTTTCAGCACTTTGTACATTGATGATGGTGTGAGATAGGTGTGCAATATTTCACACGACAACGTCCTATGCCATTATTGGTTGATGTCTGGTTGCTTGGGTCGTGAATGATTGCAATGCATTGGGGGATACTCATGCCGACATAATGTGCAGTGTTTCCATGCTACAATATTTCATTGAATGTAGTATGACATCCTAGTATTTTTTGCATAATATTTCATTGATGCTATTGTCTCATACATGCTAAAAATAATACGTAGTACATAGATTTTGGACACAGCCTAGAATCCACAACGTCCGCCATCCTGGATTTTCCACCATTTAGAATTTTTGGAAAAACAAACTTTTTTGATTCCACAGTTTTTGATTTGTTTTATTATTTAGGTAACCTTCATAGTTGTGAAGCAGTACCAAACTGAATCTGTTATTTATTGTTTAGTGGATGTTGATAATATTGTATAACTATGGTTTGCTGTGGGATTAGACTGGGGTGGGGAACCTCCGGCCCGCGAGATGTATACAGCCCTCCAGTCAATATCACACGGCCTTCTGGGTGTTTCCTAGATTTGATATAGCCATATGTTTCCTATTTTTGAAAAAAAAAGTTGATTATAATATAACAGCAATAGAGTGTTACAGAGATTACGTATTTTTCCCACGGCGCGCAGGAACTGCCACCCTGGGCTATACATGGCAAATTGTGGTAACTCACTCACTCACGAACGACCTGTGGGACGCATGCAAAGGTGGCGCCTCGTTTAGTAGGACGGTGCTTCGTTTAGTAGGACAAATGCGCAGGTGCATCTCCCAAAATCACCACTTCGAACGGCACGAGATTTTTAAGCACAGCTTTATCGCCTAACGTTACTTTAGCTAACCCTAACATGTTAGCGTTTCGCCTACTTTAGGCTACTTAACCTACTTAGCACGTAGCTTACCACCGATACAGATGTATGGACACACGGAGGACAACAAATAACGTTACAGAGGTCAGGACATGCCATAGCTAGCTAGCTATATAGTTAGCCAAGTTTTACTCATGACACTTTGTACAGGTGCGCAGTGGGTCTGCACGGTTTCGTGGTTGTTGTAGGCCAATTCGGGAGTTAATTACTTCCGCCATGGGTTCCCACGGAACATTTCCCATTCATTTTTCCCATAGACATTTCGTTTTCTGGTTAACGTAGGCCTATGTAGAAGAGTTTCACTTTATTTTCGGCAAAAAAAAAAAAAACGAAATCTCTATTGGATAAATGCATAGGAAATCTGACTCAAAAAATGCCTCAAGAAAGCGACTTAGGCTTCTTCTGGGTTTTAGGACTACAAACTGCAACACTCTGCAAAACAAAATGAAACTTTGCCTTCGAAGATTAATAACCACGAAAGATAGTTAAACGGTAACAGTTGCATCGTCCAGTTAAAGTCTAGCTATGTCACTCATGCAAGCCATCAAATAGTTATTTCTCAAATGTACGGTTTAATTGGGAAAATGGCGAAGCGAAGAAAAATCGATGCTTTTTAAGAGAAATGGACGGAGGATTACTTTTTTGTGGAAGTGAAAGGCAAGCCCGTTTTCTTTATTTGTGGAGAAGCTCTTGTCATTCTCAAAAAGAGCAATCTTGAGAGACATTACACCTGCAGCCATACAAGTTATGCTACTCTTGAAGGAACTGTGCGAGGGGGAAAAATCAAGGCGTTGAATAATCTCGCTGCACAACAAGCATCTTTCCTACGTCATGGTGATTGAGTTGATCGCTGAAAGAATGAGGCCGTATTCCGAAAGCGAATTTGTAAAGAATTGTATGGTTGCTACTGCGCAAATACTTGCTCCTGTAAAACTGAAATAGTTTCAGAACCTTAGCTCGTCTCGCCGGACTGTTTCTGATCGTATCAGTGACATGGTACGAGATATTGAGAAGTCTTTGCAAAATTCTGTTGCCAATTTCGAGTGTTAGTCACTTGCTGTGGATGAGTCAACAGACGTGCCGAACACGAGCCAGTTAGCAATTTTTCTACGTGGGATTACAGCGGATTTTCACATTTCCTTTCATTGTTGGCTAGGCACCACACTACCAGAGGTGCCGGAGTGCATGCAACTAGAGATAATTGAACTGCAGATTCTGGCAGCTAAGGCCTGGCATAGAAACACGGATCTGCTAGATTTAAGCAATTCAACTAGCAAAACATAAGCGTCGACGAATTACCGAGTTTGAGGAAACACGCTTAAAATCGCATCAGTGTTCGGAACCACATACCTCAGTGAACAGTTCTACTCCAAGCTCTCGCTTGCAAAGGACAGACTTTGTTCCAGACTGACAGTCATCAATTTGGGAGGAGAGCCAGCTCCGTGTAGTCAGCCAGCACATTGAAATTAAGGTATGTTCAGTTTAAGATCAAGTTTATATTTAAAGTAATAATCTCGAAGATTTTCATTAAAATAAATGTCTGTTAAGTCACTATCTATCGTCGAATTAGGTAACACAATGGTGATTAAGCCTATTATTATATTAATTATTATTATTATTATTATTATTTATGATTAAAGAACTGGGTGTCTGTGGCGACATTCCCGGGAAAAAATCACAAGCGGCGCATTGTTAGTGACGCGTTTTCCATCACCCATCAGTGGTTGGTCCGCCAGAGAGGGTAGGCGGAGCTAACGCAACAGGCTTGCTCTTCAACTCACTTGTGTGTGAGCGGCGTACTGTTTTTTTCCGGTGTCTGCTACAATAACAGAAAGTAATGGAACCCTAAAAAGTTATTGTGTAACATGAGAGGTCATATTATTTGTTGATGTAGATTTCGTATTACATTTGATGACAATGTAACGTTACTAAATTACATAGCTATTTGCACAGCTAACGCTAGCTACCGGACCATGTCAAGAAAGGCAACATTAGTTTAGACAACGTTGCGCACAGTATCCATCTCTCATATCAGGTAACGTTGCGTTAGCTAGCTAGCTAATGTAATTATCACAATCTAATGTCAGCTAACAATTCGAAAAAACGCTAGCTAACGCTACCGACCTCGCCAACTGTCTCTCGAATGCAATGCTACCTTGTTCCAACGTTGCAATGTAGCTAACTAAAGGGGCAGGCAACGGCTCTGCTACTAACCAGTTCACACCGCTGCAGTTTTCTCTGCTACATTCTAAAACCGTTTCGTCTCGTTGCTAATCATTGATCTGAACTGGCCTTAACGTTGCCGTTATTTACATTGACATCAAGTTCATCAGTAATCATAATGATAGGAATAAAGCCAGGGTATATGTGGATCAGAGCCGGGTTTGATTTCTGTGTAAGGATGTCAAGCCGGAGAAAACTAAATAAAGGAATAGGCTACGGCAGTATGGATTAGCATTGTTATTATTTTATTACGCTTCCTCATATGTTCCTTCAGCCTTGAAGCCTTGCTATTAACACCCAGCTCAGCTTTATTCTCGAACAGTTTAGCTAGCAATACCAGAAACACCAGGGGTAACATTTTGTAAGGCAGTTGTTTCAAAAATATTACACAACAGTCATTCACGAAAAAGACTTTATTGTGCACGAGATACGTAATTCACAAGCCACAGCGAATCCCGCGAATTCTTCTCTGCAGTGTAAAGATGTTCATACCGGGCAAAAGGTGGATAAAGAACGTGTGTGGAAATTGATTATCACTAATTCTACCTCAGATCTGCTACAGCATTTTAACCCGGCTCGGCAGTGTAAAGACAGTTTAAGTTAGCCTAATGATAGACAACGAATGAGTAGGCTATGTACATAACATTACTTTTATAACGACCATTTTTTATTCAGTAAATAATAAGTGTTATAGTTGGCATGGCCCAGGTGCAAACTGACTGACGTCACAGGCGACAATGGTTGGATCGGGTTGGATCTATGGGAAGTGAGGTCCAAAAACGCACCTGCAATTACCGCTTCTCGCCATTGGCACCGCCATAGGGAACAAAACTGAAATCTTCGAGATTGTAACTTTAAGTTTAAGTTTATTGTCATTCAGTCTGCATGACATGGAAAAATGTGTCTGTAGCCTAATTGACTTGAGAGTTCATGGCCCACTGTCGTATATGCAAATATTAATCTGGCCCCAGACAGAAAAAAGATTCCTCACCCCTGGATTAGAGGTATGTCATGATAAATAGATACGGCCCCCATCCCCTTCTCAGTTTTACTACGTTTATATTTTAACTAAGGCATGTGCCCGTTAATTATGAATGTGACACTGGCATGACCAGTCACATAAAACCAGTCTTGTGGTACAGAATGGGGATAAAGCAAAGATCCTCTATTTATTGAAAAATGGGCTACAAACTTGCTGCAAATTCAAGTTCAGCACCTGCAGAGGACTCCTTTCCAGCCAGCAACACAACCCGTGCCATCAGCACTCTGGGAAATAAATGACCATAAAATAAAAGGAGCCTCCCCCATTCCCCAATCACTTATTACACCCAAACCCACATCAAAAAAAAAAAGAACATTTTTCTTTCTTTCTGTGGTTAATTGGTCTCATCTATTTTTGCATGAAAATATACACCCTTTCAGCTTTAAGAACAGCACTTCAGATCACGGAATAAATCATTCAGAAAAAAGTTTCAAATATCCATATGTAATGTACTTATATTACATTCACTTTCGGTATATCCAGTACTTGCATCTTCGTGGCTGCTTTGTCAATGTAAATACTATACTCCAAAATGTGTCCACTTGTATTCAAGCTAAAGATGTTAGCTAAGTTAGGTGTTATTTTCAACTCAAACCAACAAGTGTCCACTTAGAACATGGCTGGCATGTCTGACCACGCAATGCTGTCTTTACTACAGTAGTGTATTGTTAATTTGTAACATTTGTATGACCAGTGTATCTGGAAATAGTTGAAATATATAAATAGCATTTTGAAATACAGATATTTAAATACTCATGTATCAAATAGAAACTGTAAACATCATTAATAAATTCAGTGGAAGTGATCATGTCTTTACCTCCCTTTGGTTAACTGAGAAATGTTAAAAGGAACAATATAGGAAAAAAGTGGATTTCCACTGATTCACTTTTCACTTATGGCTTTTGAATTGTTATTTGTCTATGTTATACTAACCACAAACCCCTTTAACTTAATTATTTTAATTATTTCACCAACTGTTGAGTAGAGAAGCCAGGAATATATTGTTTTTGCCATCTCTTAATTATCTGGCGTCACGCTTGGGAGCTTACTCCAGCTGTATTTTCTGTCAGTCAAACTATGACAATCAGAATACGACAGTAATATAAATTCCAACTGTTAGATTTGTCACAGAATTGAATGATTCCAAGGCTGTCATATTGGGCAACTGGCGAGTGAGGAAAATGTTTGAATGATTTTATGATGTTTTCTCAAATGATAGATGTTTGTTTACAGAAAGATTTCACATGGAACACTGGCACAGCATTTGGTAAATGGGTTCTGAGTGTGGCAGTACTTTGATGTCTACAGTACAGTCAAAATTTATAGCTTTATTAACATTGTAAAGATAAATTATATGTATAATATGACATTTATGATATTGTACTAGAACATAAAACACTGAACACAGCAGATACTGTTACACTGTCTCTTATTTAGAAGGTTTCTGCTTATCATCTTAGAATTATAGGAATCAATAACTTTTTTTTTCAAGTCTAGTTAGCCAGGTGTTGGATCACCCCCTTTGATCCCAAAGACCTTTATTTGCCACAAACCAGTGTTGTAGTCCAGACCATCTCAAACAAGTCAGATTTCAGACCAAAGATGTTTGGGACTGTTGCTAGGCAAAAACCAAAACAATCTGACTTGAAATAGTTTTGAAACTTAAGCTATGTTCACATTTTGCATGCAGCTGTCAATCAGATATCAAAGCCAGTAGATTTAAAAACAGCATACCAACCATTTACAGCAACACCTGAATATAAGATGGAACACTTCTCTAGCTGATATGAAACTATTTAGCTGCTGAAAATGTAGTTTGCAGTATTTTAATATGAATTTTTCAATATACAAACTACATCATAGATTTTATTGCTGTGTTCTTGCCATTTTGCCTATATTCACCCATTTCCATATTTTCAGTTCCCTTTTATACCAGAGCACTGGTAAAATATAGCCTCCCACAAATCTAACCCCTTATGTGTCTTACCTGATATATTCATATAAATGTGATTATGTGTACTCCTTTAATAAACAGCTTTAACCCCTTTGTGCAGATGCCAAAGCTGGACAATCCTCACCCATAATGTTCTATTCAAGGCTTTATAACTCCACATGTAAGCATCACAGAGACTTGGAAAATGAATCAAGACACCATTTGCAATACTTAGATTATATTTATAATATTCATAAATAAAGTGCCACAAATGCAATTATCATGGTGAAAATGCAAAAGTGAAGTTGTTCTCCTTCAGCTAAGTGATTTACTGAGAGATCACTGTTATAAAACAGGTAAAACTATACATGTCCTGTATCATAAACTCATTGACCACAAGTGTCCAAATCTGAGGGTGATATACGGAACTACTAATATCAGACATCTATTCTAAAATATCAAGAATGGATGGTTGCTCCACAATTAAGGTGCTCTTTAGGTGCAGTCATGAGTCCTAGCCTCTCCCATGGAGGTCAGTTGGTCCAATTGTTGTCCTAGAGACTGGTTTAGGGTGGCCTTCTAGGAATGGTGAAAACTGCATGTGGTAAGCTGCGGTGTGGTGGAGTGAGAGATTCTGGGCGACTGAAATCCAGAGCCCAGAAGCCCATGATAGGAGGAGAGGTCATAGGGGACACTAAACCAGACAACCCAGGTGCCGATGGACCTGTGGGCCCCGTCGGTCATAGGCATGCTACACAGGTCCTGACCCAATCATAAATGTCCGTGTTCATTCTACGCCAGATGAACTTCGCTGGGACTAGACACGGTGAGGGCTTCCTGCCCGGGTGTCAAACGCTTTCCGTCTCCAACTGTGGGATACCACCAGGTGCAGCTGTGCTGTAAAGCAAGGTAAGGCAAGTTTATTTATATAGTACATTGCATATCCAGTGAGAATTCAAGGTGCTGTACAAAGAACATAAAGCAGATAAAAAATAAAAGATAAGAAGATACAATGAAAATAAAAATAAGATAAAAATAGGAATAAAAAGAAATTATTCAAATTTAACTAAGTATATACACCATCTTACAGAATAAATATGTAGTATATATAGTATAGTATGTCTTCTATTTTCTAGCAGTTTGTTCCCACAATTTGGTGAATAATATTTCAAGAAGATTCACCAAATTTTGTTTTTATTCTACAAACATTTAGCAGACCAGTTCCGCTCTGCTTAGAAGATCTATTTGGTATGGAGGTTTAATTTCTCAAGAGCATGTCAGAGATATATTTTGGGACTATACAGGGATTTAAACTCAAGTAGCAGAATTTTAAAATCTGTTCTCTAACAGCTGAGAACTGAGGTAATAAGCTCTGGTTTTACTGTCTTAGTTAAAGCTCTGGCAGCTGCATTCTGAATTAGTTATAGTGAGCTCAGTGTTTTTTCAGGGTGTCTTGAAAAAAGACCATTGCAATAGTCTAATCCACTGGAAATAAAAGCATGCGTGAGTTTTTGGCATGAAACTGTAATTTTTTAACTCTGTAGCACTTTGAGATTTATTTCTAATGAAAAGTGCATTACAAATTAAGTGTATTATTATTTCTTATTATTAACACTTTGCTATATTTTTGAGATGATAGAATGCTGATTTTGTAATGGACTAGATGTGACTGTTAGAATTTAGGCCTGAATTTATAACACCCAGGCTCCTGGCTTGTCTTCAGAGAGAGGGAGTCAAGGTGGGCGCTAACTCACTGCCTCACTTCCTTGGCACCAAGAACAGTTACTTCAGTTTTTTATCTTTATTTAATCCCAGGACATTCTGGCACATCCAATCATTAATATGTGTTATGCATTGAATCAGTGATTCTTTGGCATTATTGTCACTTGGCGACTGCATCGTTGTGGTTGGAGATGTTATCATTTCATATGATTTGGCCTAGCGGGAACATGTAAAGATTGAACAAAAGAGGGCCATGGACTGATCCCTGGGCAATGCCACATGTGAAGCTAGTTCATTCGGACACAAAGTTAGCAAGGGAGGTAAAATTAGGTTCTATATTTAAGATATGTGTTGAACCAATTTAGCCCTGGGCCAGATAATCCAATCCAAGTTTTCAAGTCTGTCTAACAGTATTGTATGATCAACTGTGTTGAAAGCTGCACTGAGATCTAATAATGCAAGGATCAAAATTTTTCCAGATTCTGTGTGTTCATACAAAGATCATTTAAAACTATAATAAGAGCCATTTTAGTGCTGTGATGGAGTCAAAGTCCTGATTGAAAATGGTCATAATGACCATTTGAAATGAGATATTTACTAAGTTGGTAGAAGACCATTTTTGGCTAGACCGCAACAGCGGGGCCAGCCCTACAAACGCGAATGTCTGTGACTGACTGATTGAGTGACTGAGTGAGTGATGAAGTTACACCATTGGACGGCCGGAGAGGTCAGCCATATACTAGGTTTTGACCTGGTCCCGTTTAAAGGATCTTGCCAATGAATGGGAAATTTTGGATTACTAATTACAGAAGTATCTCAGTCGTTCTTTTTAGGCTTAATAACAGGAGTTTTTTGTGCATTTGGGAAAATGCCATACAGGAGGGAGCTATTAAGAATTTACAGTAGCTCCATCTCCAGGCCGATAAAAACATTTTTGAAAGGCTCATAGGCAGAGCAACAAGGTAGCAGGTAGACAGCTTGAGCTGTTTCCTCAAGTATTTTCTGATTGATGGCAGTAAAATTAGTTATTTTTACAAAGTGATGGTGATGACATTTTTATTTGACATGGGAGTGTTAATGGCTTGTCTAATGCTATGATTTTCTCATTTATTTTAGCTGTTGGTTAGACAGGGGTCACAGAATCTTGACTAAAGATCCAAAGGCTGGTACATACACCATGGTGTTTGAGCAGTGTACTTGTGTCTCAGAGCTCCCCTGCTATGTTTCTGTACGGCAATGACTATGGTACCAGAAGGACTGTTAAGGAGAATCTCCCCAAATGCTTCTTTTGCTTCCCTTAAATACAATCCTAAGCAAGCATGTAGGCTATATTATTTGTACAGTCTACATACAGCTGGATATTTTACTGAAGCAATTCAGGTTGAGTACCTTGTTCAAGAGTTTCTCAACTAGGAGTTGCACCTGCAGCATTTTAGTTACAAGACCAATGCAAACATTATACTACACTCTTGTCCCACAATATTATTACCAAATCATGTGCCTACGGGGCCTCCTCATATGGGGTGGTCACTTACCCTACAAATAACAAGTTCCTGAGTTTTCAAATTATTTTGATTTCATAGCTTTTTTTCAAAAGGGGGTCGTACAGAGTGAATAATAATAATGGAAGGACACCAAGATTATGCCTTATGGTGTTATTTCTATTTCCAACCATAATGCATTCTGCAAAAATTGACAGTAGAAAGTGACAAAGTATTCTATCTTGTTATGTCTGATCATGAGGACACAGACATTTCTTATCAGTTTTCAATCAAATTAAGCTAATGAACGAATAGTTTAGCTAATTATATCGGTTGTAGGACTTGTAGGAATTTTTTTCAAAACGTATTTTATGTTTGTAAGGCTTTAATGTCCAGTTGTGTTTTCCTAATTTTTTTATGTGAAAACAACATTTCATATCCATTATGCAGTGATATTTTTATAAATATACTTAAAATTTAGCTGCTCTGATTTTGCACATGTTGAGTAATAAACTGCTTATAAATCTAGAATGAATCTCTTAACTCATAAAAAATAAATGGAAATTGAATTAATTAACTTATGGCAGTTCTTATTCTATATTCTGTTCACTTTTCCACAACTACTGTGGAAAGAAACGATACAAATGACATTTCTTTAATGTTACATAAATAATCAGTGAAAAGGACTATACATTTTTGGTTTCAAGTGCGGCAATTGTTTCCTTGATTTATTTTAATGTTCCATTTTAACAAGGTACTTTGTGTTGTGACTGACAAACTCAATGTTAAGTTCTAAAAATATAAAAACTGAACTTTTAGCACACAATTTTGTGACTTTGATCAATGGAGCAGAAAAATGTTTCCATTGACTTAAACCTTTGTGGGAGGCATTGAATGAGAAAGCATATGATTTCCCAGTGTTGGCTTGGAAAGCACAGCAGGATGGAAGATCTCCCTGCTGAGAAGACTTTGTAGCCCTAGCACAGCGCCTCACACCAAATGTCACAGCTACATAGGTCAAACCAGACCAGTTTGGAACTTTTAATATTTTTATTTAGGTGTGTGTGCATATTTATAATTTTACCACAACTGCACTAAAAGCATGACTTTGTTCACATTATAATTATTATTGTAGAACATAGGTTATACATAGATATGCGTTATGACATAGATTCGGATTGATTTTGCATTTTGGAAAACGTTTCTGTGGGAAAACAGGATCAAATGTTGGTTAAAACTGATTGTCAGAAACATGGGGATATCAGACATTTAAAGCCACAGTGGAGCAAATATGGAATAGAACTGGTGTACCCATTCAGAGTGTGAAATGTTTCATAAAAAAGCATCTGTACATAACCTTTTATTAAAGGATAATCTACTTCTTTGAGTTTATACGTCAGACAAGTAGAAATGAATGTTGAACTACAGGTATTTAATAATTTTAGTTGCAGCCCTTGATATAGATGATATAGAACTTAAAGTGGAGGTTTTTTTTTACCTATGGAGGTAGCATGAATGGGGGCATAAGTTATCTGACAAAATTTTGTTTCTTATGCTTTATGCTTGATTGAAATGACATCTTAAATGTAATATAATCACTGAACCATATTCACATTCCAATGTACTAAATTATTTTACTCAGAAATACTTTTTCATGTCAGCTTCATCTATATGATTGAACAGCTTCTCCTACTGAAAACTTAACTGCACCTCTCTCAGCAGGAGAGGCCTGTTGGTAAAGAAAAGCTATCTTTTCTTATGGCAAATGCACGTGTCCACCCACATGCATTTAAACAGGGGCAAAGAACAAACACACTATTCACAGCGTTCTCTAAAGAATGGGGACAATGGAGGCCCTTTTAGATAGCTGCTCCTGTACATCCTACATGAGTCTCTACTTTAAAGTGTAGGCATTTGTGATATTGTGCATGGCTAGATTTTCTGAATAGTGGTTATTTACCGGGTGGAGTGGGTTCTGTCACCAGCTACCACCAAGTGGGGTACCACAATTCTCTGATTGTGCATAGCAGCACTAAAGCCAAATAAAAACAGTAGGGAGGCACATTGAAGTTGAGCAGCCCATACTTCCTACATCACACCGCTTCACTCAAAAATTAGAATTCACCTCATACCTCATAAAAATCTGATTTCACATTGTACCGCTCAAAAATCTCAAAATTCATTTTGGAAAGTGTCGAGTAAAAATGTATTTACAATCCACTTTCAACATTACAGAAAGTAATGACAAAAATAACAAAATAATAAAAAAACAAGAAAAAGAGATTAGGACAGGAAGAAAGGGGGTGGGGAAATCACATAAGGTCTAGGGCAGGTTAGGGTACAGAGGCAAGGTATGAGATATTGAACAAAATATGGTGAGCAAGAGTAACACAACTGAAGAGAAAACATGAAAACCACCCTAGCTTACGGGCATTACAAGTTAATTATCACCAGTGAAAATTGTCCTGCAGCAGTTGCTGGTGTACAACTGGGTGTCATCCTGACTGACTGAAACCCTCCCATCCTTGAATAATGCTACAGCTAATTGTCTATCACCATATGGAGTTTCTGGTCAAAGTTGCCCCTAGGCATGGTCTGGATTCAATGCCACACCATGCAGCCCATCCATGCACTAGAACAGTACCCAGTTAAAAAGGTTTTTAATCTAGATTTGAGTCTGATGTGCAGACATGGACTGGCAAACTAGTCCATAATGAAGAGACCATTAGACTGCAGTTTGGTACTTGAGGTCAGTCCTGACTGAAGTGGCTAGTAGACAGCATTCTGTTCTAAGTCTGTAAGCTACTATAGTGCACTATACAGCACTATAGTATTTAGAAGTATTTTCACAAGGCCCAATATTGAGGTCTTAAAGGTCTTAACTTAACTTTAAGTCACTAACCGCATTTGGTACGGCACCTGAATACAGGGGTGAATTCATGATGTTCAGCATAGGAGCGCATCGCCTTGCCCATCCTGAGCTGCATATTTACACACATTTCTTCGTTAGGACTTTCTATGCTGGCAGGTTTTTTAATACCTTAGGCTATAATCTTCCCAACCACTGTTTATTTGCTTTGATTGATTCCCCCTTACTTGTATATTTCCATTTAGATTATCTTTAACTGGAGACACTGGGCCAGCCAGTGGACGATAGGCTCATGTATATCTGAATTGTTCCTGATGTTTCTTACCTCCACAGTTTTTTTCTCTCACAGTGTTGTTTTTCTTCCCAATGGGAAGTTTTACATCATTTGCTGGTTCTTTGGGGGTTCAGGGTTGGTTGTTGTAATTTTTTCCTATTTCCTGTTTTCTGCAAAGTGTGATTGCAACAGCGTCTCTGTAAAAAGCACAGTACAAATAAAATTGAATTGACTTGGATTTAGAAGTTCCATGAGCTGGAAGTAACTCTTAGTCTACATTGATGGGAATTGTTGTTTGGTCAGAAGACCCAGACTTGCACACGCAAATCACACAGCAATCAACCACAGCTGGGTTGCAGGATACAATAACTATATATATTTTGTTTAAGAATTCACCATGTCATAATCGGCACTGAAACAGAAACTGGGTCAATAGGCATAGCCTCTGGTCCTTGTAAGTAGATAAAAGTTTGAGGCCAACTGATAACTGGCTGGGGTTTGGACAAATTAGCATAGTGGCAACTCCTACTGAGAATGAACTAATCATCCTTGTGATCTCCTTTCACTCTTACTGTGCTTACATCTCTTCTAGAGGTTAAATGAGAAATATAATTGAATTTATACTATGATTTGACAAATAATGTTTATGTAAAAAGTGTGATTTGTGTTTATTTTAATGCGTATGACTTGCAAATATAAATTTGACTGGCAGGCAGTTTGCAGTAAGGCCAGCTTATACAGTATCCTCCAAAGGTATGGGCACAGTTGCGTGAAATGTGTTACTTTTGCTATAAACTTGTCTCATATTCATCAAAAGATGAATATGAGACAAAAGTACAGATCATCAGGTTTTATTGAATGGTATTTCTATGCTAAAATGTTTTACCATTTTGCAAAAACAGCTGTTTTTCCCATGGCGCGCAGGAACTGGCTTGTGGGCTATGCGTGGCAAATTGTGATCACTCACTCACGGACGACCTTTGAGGGAGGTTTGGTGGGACGCATGCGCAGGTGGTGCTTCGTTCAGTAGGACGCATGCGCAGGTGGTATGGCACGACAAGCACAGCTTTATCGCCTAACGTTACTTTAGCTAACCCTAACATGTTCACGTTTCGCCTACTTTAGCTAACCTACTTAGCGCGTACGGTTCACCTACTTTAGTTAACCTAGTTAGCGGGTACGGAAGCTATCCTGCACGCATGAGTAGGAGCTAAGGACACACAGCTACAACCACCGATACAGATGTAAGGACACACAGAGGACAACAAATAATGTTACAGAGGTGAGGATGTGCCATAGCTAGCTAGCTATATAGTCCGGAGGGCAAAATGGAGCTTTAGAATGTCGCCAGCAGTGTATGCGCTGAGCTCAACAACACATTTCTCATAGAAAAGGTAGTTTATAGCCTTTTTTTAGTTAATTACACTGGTGGTAGAAGTGACAAGAAGTAAGTGGTACTGTGCTGTTAGCCTTTATTTATCGCCGTACAAGGTTAATGTAAAGTAGCTAGCACAATCTGACAGCACTAACCCATGAAAATGTACTGTGTATGATACTTGCTCAATCGAACGGTAAATGTGAAAAACATTTGATTACAGTCAGCGGCACCGAAATTTCCTGTCACACCCTCAACAAATGGCAAAACTCCCAGTAGAATATTGAAATAAATCTTTTAAAATTATATGTTTTCTGAAATGTTATCGATTCCGCTTGGCCACAGTGAGTGAAACTAGGCGATCTGAGCGTATGGTTTCTATGTAAATTACGTCAAAAGGAAGCTACCTAAACTTCACAGCAGTCATTGCCGTTATCATGATTGTAGCATGAAGTGTCTAATTTCAAAATCCATTTAAACCATTCACAAATGATCTGGGACTTTAAAGTTATAAGGCGGGATGTATCAAGTCTCCAGTGAAAATATTGACCTGGCTATATCAGTCAGAATTCTGAGAACCAACTGCCATATATGAACGTGTAAAATCAACCAAAAAATATAGTTTGCCAAGTTTCGCCATGGGTCTGGACGGTTTCGTGCTTGTTATCTTGAGTATCATTTTCAGCTGTGCAAAAGTAAGTTAATAGATAAACTTAAAAATAAATCAAAGCAATAAACTCTTATATTTAGATGTGTATCCCTCAAATTAAATAATTGCATCAATTCTATGACCCATTGACATCACCAATCGTTTGGTAGCTTCTTTGGAACTAGCTTTCCTGGCCTTCAATGAAGCAGCTTTCAGTTGATCTTTTTCTGGAGGGTTTCTGTCTTCAGTCTCTTCAGCAAGTGAAATGCATGCCCAATTGAATTTAAATCAGATGACTAACTTTGCCAGTCCAAAATTTTCCGCTTTTTCCCAGTGATGAATGCTTTGGTTGCATATGCAGTGTGTTTAGGTTTCATTGCTTTGCTGCAGGGTGAAGCGTCAGCCAATGAGGTTGGAGGAATTGCTTTGTACATAGCCAGGCAAAATCTGTCTGTACACTTTAAAATTCATCCTACTGATGCCATCCACAGTTACTCTTAAGTTTCCTTTGTTATCATCTGGAGTCGTATTCCTTGGCTGACCTGTACAATTTTTATTTCTGGGTCCACCAGTGGTTTCTTTCTTTTTGACAACTTTCCAAACTGCTGTGCTTGATATACCCCGTTTCTTTTCCGTCCTCTCAGCTTACGGATTAGCCTAGTTGTTTTTCGACGATAGTAGTAACTCTGGTCTTCAAGATGGTGTATACCAGAGCTGCCCAACCCTGTTTCTGGAGATCTACCGTCCTGTAGGTTTTCACTCCTACCCAAACAGAGCACACTGCATTCAACAGCTAGAGATCACAATTAGCTGCTAATTAATACAACCATGTATGCCAAATTAGGGTTGAAATGAAAACCTACAGGATGGTAGATTTCCAGGGACAGGGTTGGCCAGCCCTAGTGTATGCCTCTGACTCCAAATATAGCCTCCACAAATTAAAACAAAGTCTAAAACCAAGACTAGGTACTCACTGCTCTTTTATGTGTGAACAACCCATGCAAAAGGAAACTCCTGAGCAACAGTTAGTTAGGGGGGATTCAACTACTTCCATAAAATGGTAAAACATATGCATATGTAAATACCATGAAATAAAAGCTGATTGTCCTTACTTTTGTTACGTATTCACCTATGATCTCAAATCCAAATGCCTTAAGTATATAGCAAAAATAACTAATTTCACTCTGCTGTTCCCATCATTTTGGAGGGCACTATAGTTAAGAAACTGAGTGAAAGAGAGATAGGGGTACTTGGTAACTTATTAAATTATACAGTGACCATGGTCATTTGTTTAATCAGTTACTTTAGCCCTGTACAAAAGATAGATGGGTGACTGGAAATAGTAAGATATTTAGGATTTATAGTTTATTCTTCTGAAATCAAATAGCTGATGTAGCAACTGTATTTCAAAAATAAGTCTTAGGCCACACTGCAGGGCACCTTTGGACACCCATTTTCTTACCAGTATTGCACTTGGATTACAGTAATGGAGCTTAAAACATAAAGAATATTTCTTCTTCAAACCATTCATTAGTGAAACGTGACTATGTACAGTCTGTCACACGGTGACTTATGCAGCAGCACATTCACTTTATGGAATCACGGGTCAGTGAAGTATTATCTGTGTGAAGTCTTTCACAGGTATGTCTGGAAGGACAACCACACAATCTGCAGACATTAGGCTTTTAAAACAAAGAGAAGGGATAACACACGCAACCTGTCCCTCTTGTATTGATTTTAACCATGAGTTGGTTAAAATACAACCTTCACCATTGTGTCAACACCAAAACACATCGTTCAACTTGTCTATTAGGTAGTGTGCCCTTTCTAAGCACCAACTGTTTTCAAGGGCAGCACAGTAACCACTGTTTTGTTTCTCTTAAGAAATCAATCATTTGAATCAAAAATATGATACAAATATTTCTTGCACAATTTGAATAGCATCCCTTCTGGTTTAGATATTTTATTTGACATGTTTAATAATATATGCCTTCATCCATACCCAATCCTGATTATTTAAGTTAACTTCACTTCCCACTCTCTGATAAGCAAATAAAAGCACTTTTTTCCGGGTGCCGTTAAATAGTGCGCTTCTTTCAAAGCTTATTCAGCCCTTGTCGGGGAGAGATTCTGTAAATATGTTGACCATACAGAGACATAGAACTGCAGCGCAGTGCAAGAGGAATGTGACTGCAGCTGACACAACACACTGAAGTGCCAGAGTATAAGTGGCACTGATTAATCATGCTATACAATAGAAGATTAAAGTCCACTTCATACAGAAGAGCTAACAATGCCCATCCTGTAGTACCCCCTGTTGCGGATATTTACAGATTTGTATTAAAATTAGAATCTTATCTCCCTCACACCAGGCAGTGGTCAATTGACATGCATGCATGTTGACGTTGTCATTTTGGAAGATATAAATGGTTCTTGGATTTTTGGAAAGGAAAATAAGAGCAAATTCAGTGCAAGGATTTGTATGTTATATTGTCAGACATTTATAGTTATGATACTGTCAGAAGGCTAATGCTGGAGTTCAGCTACCTGACTTATCCAGCTGCTATCTGACCGATCCAGCCACTATCTGACTGATCCAAGAGCTTACTCAATGATCCAGCCATAGAGGAGGCAGAACATAAATGTTTCAACTCATTGATCTAAAGCACTTTCGTTGATTTCACTAACCAGAATAATCTCAATAATGGGGTTCTTGCTGTTATTACATCACAAAAGGGGAAATATCTAATGGTTTTCCATCAGGAAATGTTACTACTACTAAGCATAACTACTAAGTGGATTTTAAAAACTTTCAAAAGAAATTATTTCCCATAGAATGCTTGGCCAGTGATATATTTCAAATTTGGCATCAGCTATTAATGGGCATGAAAGTAAATAATTTCTTCAGGAAATATCTGTAAAATTAAGGACTATACAAGTGTTATTTTAATAATTGATTAATTAATCACCTCATGTTAGTCACCCAGCTCCTTGCAAAAAATTGGGCTTGCATTTTTCAGCCTTTAATTAGGCTTGCATTTTTCAGCCATTTTAAATGGCATCAATTGTTGGTGTTGGTACAAAAGAAAAGGAAATTGTTAGACCATTGTCATGAACTATCAAAAAAGCAATCATCATCACTTTTGAAAGTTGTTTCAGTAAAAAGTACAAGGGCCTCGTTCTTTGTAATGGTGAATTATGCTGACCAAAGTAACAGTATGTCTCTTTGACATTGGCTAGATTTTTTTGTTTGTAGGATAAATTCATTGAGAGTTGGGCAGAGACTTTATTGGATTTGGCCTTTTCATAGGATATGTTTATGATGCTGAAAAAAGACAATTACCAGTGTTATCCATTAAACCGGAATTTTCAGCAGGAACGTTCTGCTACTTGTTTGCAGGCTACAATGGTTCTGATTATGAAAAGTAGGTTACGATTGATCCAGGACCATGATCGCCATGTTGATCCAGTGTAGATTTGCTAACGTTGAGCCAGGATAATCATTGCCATGTTGATCCTTAATAAATTTGTTGATCCAGGACCATCATCACCACCATATATATATATATATATATATATATATATATAGAGAGAGAGAGAGAGAGCGAGCTATGGTGCACATAGTAGCATACCTCTTTGGAAACTGGGGTGTTTTGGAGGGAATTTTGAAAAGGCTGAGGAGCCTGAAGTTGTTCAGCACACACTGACATCAGTGGGCAATTATTGGTGAATAGAAATGTTGTTCCAGGAGCAACAAGGGATGTTGAGCCTGGAACATGTCCTACTTAAATAAAGAATACGAAAACACAACTGCATGCTCTTTTTTGTGACAGCAAATTTGATTTAGGTGGATTCCATCCAGTTTCAAAGATACTTCCCCTAAAGGGAAGATATGCCTCTCAGACTTACAAAAAGGGGGTGCTCGAAGCGCAGTAAGTGCAAAAATGAATAGGATTAAATGGGGGGCTTCCAAAATTAAATTTTAAGGTATCCTGGGCCATATTTTCTCTCATTTTCATTAGAGAATCGACCTGCCATTGAGCTGGTGTATTCTTCTGTTTATGGTAGTCTTTAACACATTCTCATCCTGGAGAGTGTTCTTGATTGGTTCGACAGTTATTCGACAGTTGACTGTATTCTTCAGTCATCCACTACAGTGGTATTCTGTGGTCATTTGCTATTTCTGAGCTCACCAGTGTGTTCTTGCTTCTGAACAATGCACCAAACAGTTGATTTTGACACACCCAGTGTTTTGACTATGTGTTTGATCGAATTATTCAGATTTTTCAACCTCATGATGACCTGCTTTACTGCTTTTGACACTAATTTGGCCCTCATGCTGAGAGACAACAGCAACAGACTCCAAATGCAAATTCTGCACCTACAATCAACTATAGACTATGCACTTTGCACTTTAACCTTATATTCATTGTTTTATTTAAAATCCAACATACTCGAATACAGAGCCAAAACAACAAAACTTGTGTCACTGTGCTAATACTTTAGCATTTTACTGTATCTTCACAGGCCTCTGTAGCTCCAGACCTATGGAGCTGAGAGGTAAGTACACGAGCACTGCTATATTTCCTCTGTTGGTGGCTGGAAAGTGTCTTTCCAGTGAGAATTCCAAGGTTGGCCAATTTGCTGTGAATTTGGAGGGGTGGGCTGTGTCCAGTGGTGGCGCCCACAGCATAAGGCATGGGCGGCTCCAATTAAATGGGAGTGAGAACCCCGTCCAAGTTAGTGCATGCAGGCAAAAAGACTGACAGCCCAATAAAAGAAGTTTTACAATGAAAACCAGTGCTGTTGGCCTGCCTCACATGGCGGTAAAGGTGGCTTCACAGCCACCTGGCAGGAGTGGGAGAGTGATCCTGCATGGGCGTGAGGGGGCTGCAACATGGTGCTGTGAACCTTTAGTCCCAGCAGGGTGGATGGGAGTGTACACACTGCACAGCACCTGTAGGAGCTGTCCATCAATTCATTTAGCCAAATAAATGTTTTGGTATAATGATTAAATAAATTTCCTCTTTGATAAATCACTAATTATCATTGTGTCAACAATACGCTAATAAGCCTCCACTTTCACTGCTGTGGCAAAGTCAAGCTGTTTGCCTTTGCAAAATACTTACCAGGCAGTAGTAACAAACTAAAAAACATATGTTAAATGTCAAACTGGACAGTCATTACAAAACAGCTTTTGAGAAAAATGTTTACACAAAAGCCCAAAATTAAATAACTAATTAATAATAGTAAATATTTTGTCTATATAATTGCAACTGCCCTTAACTAATTATCCATATTCTGTTTGGTAAGTGTATCAGGTCTCTATAAAATAAAAAACAATGTTTATGTTTCAGCAAAAAAGTTAAATAATATTAGAAAATGAATAAATGGACTACCTTAATCACAGACAGATTCATTGGGGCTAAGCTCTTTTTAATCTTTCTATTTGCAAGCTATTGACTTTTTCATAATTAGGGATTTCACTAATGAGCTTAACAGACATGACTCAGATAGATAACTGGGAGGCATAATTCCTTCTGTCAATATGGAAGCTCTCTGACACAATATCTAATGCACAGAAGCTAACAAATTAATCTGCTAGATTACATTCTTATCTTATTGAAATATCCAAACAGTCCACAAAGACAATACATCTGTGTCATGAACAGCAGAATCTTTTCTGAATAAAAGCTCTTTTTTTTCTTATTTTATTTGTTTTTCTGATTCAGTAGGCCTAAAATAAGTACAGATTTAAAATAGGAAATATTTGATTTTCTTTTTTTGTGTGAAATTCTTTGGGAAATAATATTGGTTTACTAGTTGTCATTATCTGCAGAGTGCCTTTCTGACTTCTCTGATTTGTTTCAATAAACTATTGTTTGGTTTTATCGGTCTGCCAACTTAGCATACTTTTATTTTAGTTTTCGGTGTCTTATGTGTGCTACCTTTTCACACTGGTTTTTGGGTTTTATCACTGCATCATCTGAGCCACTTGGTCACCAGAGGACAGAGTGGACAGCGGCAATGACCTCTACAATGTCCAGCAAGACCCAGACTAAATGATGAGAATTCCGGTTGCAGATTACCTTTGACACATTTTCATTGAAACAATGCAGATAAGGCTGTTGCCAGTTCTGGGTTTGACTCATGGAAAGAGTTTGCAAACATTGTTGTCACAAAGTGGATGATGTCAAACCTGTTGGTCCACAATGTGAACTTAAACTCAGAGGTCAGAATTTTAGAAAAGAATATCTGAAATTTAGACAGTGACACTACTATCCAATACAGAATATCAACAGGAATCAGTTAACCATTTAAGCAAGGTTTGTTTGTGACAAATGATGTGTTGGAAATTGCTACATTTTATCTTTTTATTTTAAAACTAATATACAAATATTGTGTATTTCAATACATTGTTTTATTTTTGTTAGTGCTTATAATTTCATTGTCACTGTTCAAATAGACTGAAAGTTTGAAAAGTATGAACCAAAATGAGAAATAACATATTTTCTTTTTTAAAATATAAGTATTGCCATGTAAAACTAATTTGAAAGAAATTTTAAAATTTATTTTTACATGGAAAGCAGTTAAAACTACAAAGTCTGTGTGCAAACAAAAGAATCATTTTTAAAAGTGCTGGAACGTACAAGCATAATAAATTGTGGTTTGTGTCGGTGAATACGTCTGGCCCATATGCTGCAGTACAAAGCTACATGAATGAGGCATTTACAAACTCAGGCCCACTGCACTAAACAGAAAAAAATCTTTATTCATGGTAACTTATCAGTCTCAATTAATCAAGCTGAACAATGGAAATTGTGATGTGTTCAAGTGACCTGAAAGCTCTGGGTCATCACCAGGGCAGCACTATGCTCACAATTCCTCTCTTCTTAAAGCACATTATTTTATTCATTTTTATGATTTGTTATTACATTAATTTGCTTCTGCTTTTAAACAAATCACAAAATGCACAAGAAATACATGGAACTTTGCAATGGTGCTTCTCAAAATGTCCTGACAATGAACACAGACTGGCCTCTGATCCGCATGTTTTCTGCACTGCTATGTGAATACTATTATTGGCACTGAAAAGGGGCAGCCGCTGGTTTGATTCAGTTACACGGTTTAGTTAAGTTCCCCCTCCCACTGCCTTGAGGTCTATGGAGGATCTGTGACCTGTTTAGAATCGGTCGGGAAAATGTCATGTTGCCCCTCCCACAGGGAGGATCTGTATTCATGTGATTGGTAAAAAAAATGATTGGGGATGGTTAAGTCAGTGCTTTTGAATTGCATTTTATAGTACTTAACCTAAATGCACATTGTTGTCCAGAAAACATGGAAATGTTGTCTTAAAATGACATTACCTGTGAAATGTTGCCATTATTTAAGATCAACTCTTCTTTTGCTATGATTTAAAGATGTATCTATCAATATAGAAAAGCCTACTATATATATATATATATATATATATATATAGTAGGCTTTTCTATACTGAAGACAATATTGAAAATATATATTATTTATTCTTAAGTGCAAAAATATTGTAACAGTGACACAATTTTTGTTGTTTTGGCTCTGTCCTCCTCACACTGGATTTGAAATAAAATAATGAAAACAATGAATAAAGTGCAGACTGTCACTTTTAAGGTATTGACATCTATATTGGGTGATCCACACAGGAATTACTGCCCTTTTTATACATAGTCCCCCACCCTCCCTCCCCATGTTACGGAAGCAAAAAGTAACCGAGCAAATTAAGATAATCTGAAATATAGTCATTATATTTAGTACTTGGTTGCAAAGAATTTGCATTCTATGACTGCGACACATCTATATCACCAGATGCTAGGTATTATCCCTGGTGATGCTCTGACAGGCAGGTACTGCAGCCATCTTCAGTTCCTGTTTTTGCTTTCAGCCTTGTCAGTAAGTGAAATCCATGTTCTGTTGGATTCAGGCCTGGTGATCGACTTGGCCAGTCAAGAGCATTCCACATTTTCCATGAAAAACTTCTTGGTTGCTTTGCCAGTATGTTTGGGCATTTTGAGACATTTGGTTAGATCTGAGCAGAAAAAATGCTTGTCTTCACTTCAGAATTCATCCTGCTGCCATCCACTGCCATGTATGAAGACAAGTGAGCCAGTTCCAGTGGGGGGGGAGGGGGGTTCCTTGAATCATGAGCAGTTTCTTTCTTCACACTTTTGTCTTTCCATCACTTTGTACAGGTTAATACTAATCTTATATGTCCATAAGACCTTTCAGAACAGATTTCAGATTTTTTTAATTAACTTTTTTTCTGGCCATTCTGTTCTTCAGGCTTACCAGTGGTTTCCATCTTCCGGTGAACCCTTTGAGGTTATACTGATGGTAGCCTTCTCTTCATGGTTGTCTTTGACACATCTATGCCTACATCCTGGAGTGTGTTCTTGATCTGTTCAACAGCTGAAAAGGGGTATTTCTTTGCAATTGAAAGTGTTCTTTGGTCATCCACTACAGTGGTCTACCAGCTTGTTTGCTATTGCTGAACTCAAAAGTGCATTCTTGCCTCCTAACAGTTTATCAACGTTTGGAATTTGACACATCCAAAGTTCTGGCTATGTCTCTGATTTATTTAAAATTTTCAGACTCATGATGGCCTGCTTGGCATTGGCTACATTGGCAACAGCAAAAGACTCCAAATGCAAATTCCACACCTAGAATCAACTCTAGACTTGTTGTTAGCTTTCTTGCGTATGAATTTATGATGCAAAAAATCCACAGCTGGCCAAGAAACAGCTGCGCAGCCAATTGTCTAATTACTTTTGCTACCCAAAAATGGGCACACTGTGTATAAAATGGGCTGTAATGCCTACACATATCACCCGATATGGATGGAATCACCCTCAAATTAAATCTGCCTGTCTGCACTTTAACCACATATTCATTGTTTTATTTCAAATCCAGTATTCAAATTTCAAATATCATGTATTTCTCTATTCATAAACCTGTTGTTCTCAGTAACATTATTAAATAACAATGGTATTTTTGAAAATATTGTCACTGTAATAACCTTTTGTCAGACACTTGTATTATGTAAAAAAAAAAAAAAGAAATACTTCCAACTTTTTTCTGCCAGGTCTCAGGAGGATATATCATTTTACCTTTTATGCCTTACGGTTTGAGTTTCCTGGCATAAAATATATAAGGAGTGACGATTTAGAGTGGTAGTGTCTAGTTGAGGACCTGTGTAGTGTAGTAGAACAGTTTTAATTGGGTGGGCAATAAGGAAGAGGAGGGGATGTTGTGAAGAACAGCTGGGTGTGTGTTGAAACAAATGTTAATTTTATTTAGTAATAATAATAATAATAATAATGTTTCGTTCTGTTTATGTTAAATGCATTTCACTTTTCATATTAGCTGAACTACCTTAACAGCTTTCTGAAAAGTTAAATACTTCAGTTACTTATTTCTCTTTTAACTGTAGCCTACATTATCACCACGCCAGTGATCACTGTAATGTAGTTTTCTCAAGGTAAAAAAATAAAAAATAACGGCGTTTGGAACATTGTGATAAAAAAACAATTGCAATATAATTTTACGTTTATGTGAATGAGCTTGAGTGTGATATGGTGGATTGAGGCCCTAAATGTAGAATGCTGCGAAGCGCCGTGTGGACATGACGAACAGTGTGCATTCTTCTGCTACAAAGTAGTGTTCCGAGAATGTTATTTAGCTTTCCGCATGCCTCGTACTTCACAAAACAGAGGAATTCAAGGCTTTGGATGTGCTTTCAATGGCTATGTGGCTTTACTTTCAATGACTGTTTAGATCACTAATTCATGTGGGCTTTTGCATTTTCTTCCAGTGAAACAGAACGGTTCAAAACATGCATAAGAACTACAAAGGCAAAGCCATCTGGTTCTCCCTTCTCAAGACAGTGTGATCTATCTGCCTAGTGCACTCCGCATGTGTTTACCTTTCGCTCTTGCTGTTGGAATGTCATCTATTTACTTTCAGTTGCATTCATAATTTTAATCCTTGCTTCATTCCCCTTGATCGTTCACCTCCCGCTTAATTAATGTTATAATTGTTGTAATTGCTGGTCTTACAGTTTCTTTTAGACACGCAACTCATAATACAACATTGATGCACAGCAGCAAATGTTCATTTTTATATAATTTAGTTCACATTATTTCTGAGGCTGAGGTCACACTGGTTTAGCTTGACACAGACCTTATGATCTAGACCAACCGACAAGCTTATAATCAATTACCAATTTCAACCCGGAATTCATGTCCTACGACATACGTGATTTTTATTCAGATACTTTTTAGCATGTCATTGGCCTTTCTATTGGGATCATGTGCATGAATCCGTACTTATTTTTTTGTTGTTATGATTGTACGCTTCTTATAAATTTTGCTTGTGTTGAGAAAGTCACTGTGGTCGGTAGGCTAGCCCGTTGTCATAGAAACTTCCTTCAGGTGTATGATAGGTTGTATGTTACTGTCTCTCCAATCTTTGGAGGATTTTGACCGGGACTGCGTGCTTCTTCTTTCACTGTTTTCTCCTCCCCAGTTTGTAAAACAAGAAAGAAGGAAATTTTAAACTCCGAAATTAATTAGTTTCATTTGTAGTTAGATAAATGGCCATTGCTGGTATTCTGGATTCCAGCAGAGTTTCGCCATAGTGGGTTAATCAGACTAAGTGCTGGATACCATCCCAGCACTGGCTTCGAGCCATTTCACCAGGCTTGCAGCTCTACCAGAAAGCATTTCCCTTACTCTTTCTTGCATAATTTTGTATGCAAAAGGGCTAAATTATTGACCAACTTTTTGGAAACTATTGAGCAAAATTGGTAATGCACATTGTTTATTATACTGCTATATTAACTAAATCAAAATGTAGTTGTATAACTTAATTATAAGTTTCTATAAGATTTTGTGTGGTTTTTTATGTTATATATTGTATTTAAGTGTCATCTCGACTTTAAAATAATTGTCCTATCACGCTGTATTCATTTAGTATGTTTTCTCATGACACAATTTGGATTTTTGTTAAATGATGTTCTTAGTGATTTGAACAATTGTCGGTGTAAGAGTGTTTTACAATGAATCATTGGCCACAGTGGCATATTACGATAATAGGTTTTCAATGCACGGCTCTTTCCAGATAAGAAAGTTATTTACCCAAAGTGGAGTTTATCTCCTATAACGAAAATTCTTTACTACATTGTCGGCAGCATTTGTCTTGCAAATACATCCCTGCTGAGAAATGATTATAATAGAAACAGAGATGTATAAGGCAGCAGTGAAGTTCATGCCGGTTTCATAGATTTTCTATTCAGGATATTAAAGCGACCCCTGATGAAAAATGATGCATGCTTTTACACTTCAGAAACCTGGCAACTGAAAAAAACCTTTTTAAACTCTGCCTCCAGAACAATGGGTGTAGACACATCTAGCGAGTTTGCAACGAGTTCTGTGTCCCAAGCACATTACGGGCATCATGGAAACATATTGTATCGAAATAGTTTGGAGGAGAATAGAGAGTGAAAGAGAATAGGTCGCTTTGATCAGCGCCCTGGGGTCTCGACTCCCGAGTGCGCACAGACTGACTGCGAGGCGTTATTCACTTCCAGCTAGACACACTTACAACACCATTCAAAGAAATTAGCATATTTGTAATTTATCACATTTTTTGTTTAACTTTTTTCTGCAAGGTGAAAAAGTAGACTGAATTAAACAAATCAATCATCAAAGTGGATCGCAATTCACAGTGTTCTGAGACTAAATGGGAAACGCTCGTTTATAAAACCCGTAAATGTTTCATTTAAAACATTCTACAAACGTGGAACAAACTTGATTCCACCACTTTACCAGGTTTTTAAGTTGAGGAGTTCGTTTTGCCCATGGGAATTGTTTAACGAATTATTTCCTTGGAATAAAAATTCATTTTCTCAGAATTTTACATTCATGTGAATTATTTAAAGTTGACTCATTTGTCATCTTGTGATTACGTCTTGAAGGAAAATATATTTGTTTGATTCGATTAAGAAATTGCTCAGTCAATAAAGGATTGTAATATTTCATGTGGGGCACGCAAAAGCTGGGCACAATGCTTCTCACATTAAACGTAATATTCTTTCTTTTTTCAGTGCAACAAAGATCATAGCAAGACGTCTTTATGGCTAATTCAGTCAAAGGAACCTCTCTGATTCCCCCGCAGAAAGGTCAGTGTCGTTGTGTTTGGTCCACCGAGGGGGTGTTTTCACAGAGAAGGCTAAGCCAGCTGTCTCTGTCATACCCGAACGATTGGGAAAACGCACACTGTGCATGGCTATTAGGCCGATTCTATACCTGAAAATATACTGATTCATAAATAGACTACTGTAAAGACGAAATGGATATCAACTCAGGCGCGGTCGAAAAAGGCATGGACATAATTTGATTGTAGAAATGTATTTGGCCAAACTGCGTCAAATGAAAAACTTTTACATTATTCAGCTGAAAGTCATACATTGCGTCTGATACTGAATCGTTTTAACACCGAAAAATGCAGTCAACCATATAATTAGTATTGGGCTACTAGATCTTCTTAGGAAGAAAAACGTTAGGCTACCTGTTGAATTCACGTGCCATTTGGAATTTGATGTATTTCTGGTGTTTATATCCTGTTTGGATATGTTTATTTAGGTTATATTTAAATTTTCAAATAGGCCTAGATTTAACATGGGCAATTATATGGCATATGTCAAGTGATTTAAACATTCTAAGCACTTTCACGTTAAAGCTTTGAGATAATTACATATATTTAATTCAGTTTTCTCCCGAAACTTCACGGCTGTGAGCCTACCACTTCTCACTGTAATTTGATGGTTTAATGTGGGAAATGTTTCCCGTTAAAAACAGAAAATTGAAATACTGTAAAAATGCTAATTAATCCGCCGAAAGCTTTGTATTTTATTGCAGCCTGTTGGAAAACGATTAAAAGCATATAACAGAGTAAAATGATTTATTAATAATTTCTCAATGGATAAGACTAGAGAAGGTCTAAAATTTGGATACATTGCAGCTCTTGGCGTCTCGGTGTCTGGGATTTTTTAACTCCCAGTTATATCAAACATCTGACCGCGACGTGCGCGCAAACCCTGGTAATTCTGTTTGATTCTCCGTTTATGCCTGGGTAGTTCCATGCGCAAAAATAGACACAGATTGGAGAACTCTCATTTAACTCTCTTATTTCTCAGTAAGCTTGGAAGTGCAGTTAATGGAATTACTACGAAGCTGTTCCATCGATAGAAAGGGTCTGATTTTCAGTAACATTTTATGCCCTTCTAATCAAGGATAACTCTAAAAAGTTTAATCTTGCACGCATGCGCGTATTTATGCACTGGTTACCCTAGATCAAGTTTGGCAAACTTTCGAGAAGTTAAATAACTTGTGATGTGAACTGTTGCCGTCTCAGGGGCTTTTTCAATACAGAGAGCTGGCGCTTTGGCACCATATGCTCAATGAATACAGCCGTAGAAGCTTAATAAAGGTAAAACGTTGTCTTTTACGTGGTCTTTTAAAAGTTGGAAAGGGTCCTTTATTTGATTTAGATGGAGTACTTGCGCACAAACCAAAGCGCGCTTTGGCTTTGACTCTCCCTTTTCTTTAGGAAGCGTAGCGGCCACCACGTCGCGTGTTTCATTACAGCATAAGCTTTTCATCACTCGGCTTTGTTCTGAATGAAAGTAATGCTGTGAATTAAAGAAATGACAATATTTTCTATCAGTTTGAAGGTCCGAGAGAAGGGCTCTTGAGCTTGGCAAAAATCAGGCAAATCATTCATCATGTCACCCCGCACCTGTGGTCTTGGCATTCAAAGTATACAAACCTATTCTTATTAACCTTAATTATTCAAAAACTACACAATGGTTGAAATAGAGCAGGTTGAAGTCTGTTTATTGCTCGTAAATGTTTTTCTGAAGATCTCCCAAAGCTCTTTGTTAGGTCGCGCTGAGTCTGCCCTCTTTCTTTCAGACGAGAGTCGCCTTGGACTCTTCCATTTTCAATCGTAACATCTGCTTAATCGTGCGGATCAAAATATGGAGACACAGAACATATGATGTAATGGATGATTTGTTAAATCCTGGTAATGAGTTATTAAGAAGCGAAAACAATAGGCGGAGCGGTAAGAGCCTTATGGTAGCAGAGTCACTGCATCAAACGCCTGACGTCTCCTTTCTGGCTAAATGGAACTAAGGTCTGAACGCCAGGTGATAGGAAGGAAATCAATGTCCTTAGAAGCCAAGGCTAAGACTTTTTTTCTGTGTGAAAAATTAGAGGACATAAATTTAATTGGATGATCGGGGTACAGCAATAGGCTCGGGTCTAATTGCCTGTAGATTTAGCCAGGGGGACAAAACATTTTGGACTGTTTGCGAGCTCGTATTGGCGCTTTCAGCTCCAGTCTATCATTGAAAACGTGTTTTATTATAACAAATGCCATGCTTTACAGTTCCCATATTGTATAAAGACAATGGTTAATGGTACATTAAAGACAAGAAAACCATGCCAACACGTCTTGGAGACATTGTAAAGGCCTCTCTCTTTGCTTGTTTTAAGCAGCTGCAGTCCAGGACCCAGAAGCACAAAAAGAACAAGTTTGAAATACCAGGTGCATCCTAGAGAACCATGTTACAGCCTAAAACATGACCATCGCAATAAAGATATCACCGTGATTATCTGGCACCTCCCTGCCATGGAAAAACAGAAGCGCCCGAGCAGCCTGTTATCTGGCAACCAGACAGTTCCATGTGTCTCGCTGCAAACCACACTACCCTTCAACCAAATTCGAACACCTGTTGACCAGACCTCACATCCGTTCCTGGGAATCGCTTTGTTTGTTTTTTTCCAAATATGTAATATTGTTGTAGATATTAGAGCATTTGTCGCCCGGTCTCGCGCTGCACAATGCTTGGTTTGAGGCATTTACCCACGAGGTTTACCGGAGAGAATCAACTGGTGTTTTGTCATCCTCACAGCTGGTCCTTGATTCCCGGATAGAGATACATTAATGAAACTGTGATGAGTTGGTGGATTTACAGACTCACTCTCCATATTTTTGAGCGCGATAATCCCAATATCATCAGATTTAAGGCTTATGAGATTCTTGTTCGGCGTCGTTCCCAGTACTCAACATACGCTCAGTGCGCATTACAAAATAATGCTCACACACTGTTCCATTGAAGTATTATTGTATTATCCAAATGTTAATATAATGTATGCTTTACTGACCATATTTATCTAATAGTCATTTTATGTAATAGCATATGGGTTATTTTAGGCGTCCTTGTACATTACGTTAAGTCATGTATGTATGTATGTATGTTTGTATGTACTTATAGTATGAGCAGCCGTAGTAGGCTAATAGTGTGTTATATTTAGTATTTATTATATAGGTCGCCCAAATCATTACTAAAAATATGAAATTGCGAAATTTGGAAATAAATACGCGCAATCTATTTCCAAATGCGGCATAAGGTGCATAAAGTATTTTAGAATATGAGGACATTTTAATCAAGGCATCTGTGCAAAAGATCCGTTAGATGTTATTTGAACTATTATTTTGATTTAAATGATTTGGTTTTCTTTGTGTTTGTACAGAATTTGTATTATCCTCACAATAAGGTCTGCGGGGCGTGCTAATCATATATTTGTAGGTTGCAATAGCCATCTAAATTCCCAGTGTTAACAACAGAGTTATAGCCTATATGAATTCGTATCGGGAGTACGATATCAGAGATAATTTTGACACTTTTACACTATACATATGGCCTTATATACAGCAAATGTATTTACCTATACTTGTTTTACAAATATTAAATAAAATATAAATTCTATTAGGATTAGGAGCACATTGCTGAAGAAGCTAAGGTTAATTCATTATTTTCAATTTTCTCTCACACCTGTACTAACCAGAATCTGGTCGCAGAAGTCAAATTCCTTAGCGTATAGTGCAACAGGTAGTCCAAGGTATTATTATTTTTTAACTAAACTAATCCAAGCTAGAGCAGCATAATGAACCCGCAGTGTTTCCGTAATACTGTGTACTGGCACTGGTTTAAATGCTGAACAGTGAGAGAGTGAGAATAAAACCTGTCAGCCTCTAAATGTTTGGCTTTAAAGACTTGCCAAGTCAATGCAGCAGAGTGACAAGATAGAGCCGCTGGCATTTCTCTTCACAGGCCTTTCTTTCCGCTTGAGCGGCAGCGGACCAAAGGATGTTTTGGAGTATTGTGCCATACAAGCACACAAAAACATCGCCTCTCAATAGCAATAGGTGCCAATAAACAGTGATTGGAGTGTTGTTTTTGCCCTTCACCACTTCACCAAATCAAATTGAAATGTTGCCCCCAACAAAACAGATGAAGCCAGTACAAGACTATTCGGCCTTTTATTAAGTTAAAGTCTGACTTGCAAACAGTTGACTTTCTAATGAATGTAATGAGATTACATGGTTCCCGTTTCGTGCCTACAATGCGGATTGCTGTACGTTCAATGGAGTGCTTAGCGTAACTGTACGACTGTTCTACGGAATTTTTTTTTTCTTCTTTTTTTTAAAGTTGTATTGGGAATATGAAAAATATAGAATGCACAATGAAGAATAAATAAATTTTCAGCTGGAAAATAAAATGTTAAATGTTTACATGGTTGTATGCATTATAAGAACATAGCAAAAACTACAGTCGTAAGAGCAACAACAACAACAACAATAATAATAATATTAATAATAATAGTAATAATAATGAATTGACAAAAATATATATCCATATTATTTGTACTAGTACCCTGCCCAATAGTTATTCTATAGCTAAATTAAGCATTTTTAAAAAAATGTTAAACAATTTAATACGTTTGATTAAAATGTAATTATACCTTCATCTTTGACTTCTGTTGATAATCCGCTCCTGAGATTACCCTCCACAAATATGCTTCCTGGGTTCCACTGTGCACGTGCACATACGGACATGGGCATCTGTTCAGCTTGGGCTAGCTCTTAATAAGCACCAAAGCTGACGTATCAGCAGCGCCAGTATCTGCACTATAAGCGGCTACCACGGGAAAAACATGTCAGGAGGCACCTGCAGAATGTGCAGACTGTTCTTGATGCAAATGGAAACTTAAACTTAGTCATGCTTCTATTAAGAATTTTAATGGTCCTTTCTAATGACAGAGATGATTGGAGCACAGCTCAGATGTGTCAAAATTCGCGCCTCAGATTTCCTCCAGATATTGCAGTGCACTATTATTAAAACAATCCTTTATACTGAATACATTTCCACATTTAGTTTTTGTATTTCCTGAACCATTTTGGAAACAATGGTTTACATAATAGAATGCGCTTCAACGGAATTATATTAATATGAACCAAGTTTCATGAAAACAGGTTAATAACTTCTCCCTGGTATTACCATAGTTGTTCGTTAGAATCAGTATTATAATTAGTGGTACAAAAGCGCAGCTCTGAATGAAGCTGTGTCCTCTAAGATTTGGTACATACTACTTTTCACACATATGTAATTGTTATTCATAAGCAGATAAAACGAGCCACTCCCACTTTATTCAGATCAAGCCATTATTGAGCTCATATTCTAAATATGCATGATGAACCGGCTACGCTTTTCTCTTGTTTATTATTCTCTTTCAAGCATGGAGATATCTCGAGATCCAGAATTTATGTTTAAAGAATATAACGGGGTACTCGTTTTCAGAAAGAACTTGTAACTCTTGTGCATGGTTTCATGAGGGTTATAGATATTTTAAAATGGGATATATTTTAATATGTGATGAATTGTGAATAGAGCACTCGATGAAATTTTTCATCAAAAAGATCATTTATTTATGAAATACAGAAAAATAAATTATTTATAATTTTTATATAAATATATTTTCTTCTTTAAACACGAAATTTTTAGTTAAATAAATGTATATATTATACAAAATCAGACATTTAAATACATATATACTCATTATCTTTGATTCTACAACAAAGGATGATTGCCATTCTCTCTTTCACTCATACAGTCAATACACTCATTCTGTTACCAGCATATATAAACATTTCTACACCCATACAATTAAGTTATTCAGTTATAAACATTTGTTTTTTAAATACATAGTTTTTACATAAAATCAAAGGGTGGTTCGTTCTCAATGTTGTTTAAGGATTTCAAATGTAATTTTCTCGGGTCTTCTGGAGTCCACACTTTGGCGTTCCGGATGATATTCTGCTCTTTGAGCTGTTTCTCATCAGTCCAGGACAGAGAGTGACCGGCAAGTGGAGGCAGCCCATAGTCCGGGTCACTTGGAGATGGAGACCCTAAAATAGAGGTAGAATTTACACATACATTAGATTTTCATTTGAAGTCAAACCTCATATAATACAACACCCACATCAATTATAATAATAACAATAATAAATTGCTGCTAGTAGTACACTATAACAGCTTCAAATCAACTTACTTGTTCCCCTGTGACAGATAATAACTTTCTTAGGCTGGTTTGACGCGTCACCGTTGGGATGTCTGATCGGTATATCAGAATGCACAAGCTCTGCGAGGAAGTTTATGTATCCTATTGCTAAGCGTAGAGTATCCACTTTCGAAAGCCTCTTTTCGTACGGCAGAGTGGGAATGTGAGATCGTAGTCCTTCAAAGGCATCATTGATTGACTGCATCCGTCGGCGCTCTCGCACATTAGCTGCCTGCCGCAACTGTTGCATCTCTACTTCGGATCTCATGCGTCTTCGCCTCTTCATTAGGAGTCCCTCGCCCCTTATTTGGGGGGACATCTCGGAAGTGCTGTCAGCGCAGCCATAGGAGAAGGTGGATGAAGAAGAAGAGAAAGAAAAGTTGCCAACATCACAGTACTCCCCGTCGTGCAGTATCCTGTTGTCAGTGTAGTAATCTTGTATTTGGCTGGTGAGAAAGTCTACATCGTCTTCCAGAAAATCGTCCGTGTCCAAATTGTCGCGTGAGGACTGATCTGTAAAAAAATCGTCTTCGTCGAAGTAAGGGGAGGAGAAGGAGTCCAATCCCGTGAACTGATCTAACGTAGTGTCCATTTTTGTAGTTGTCTTCCTGTTGCCCAGTAACAACAATTGCTTGCTCCTTGCTCTGTCTCTGGATGTTTAAGTCTTGCTTCGGCTGAAGGCTGGCACGCGAGGACTCTTATAACTACATCCATAGTCGCGTGCCATTAACCAAAAGAGCCAGCCAATCAGAGCCAAGTTTCCACTTCGTTCTAAGTGGCTATTGTACACCTAGAGATAACGCAGCTCAGTACGGAGCCCGATCTCCGGAATGAGATGTGAATAGAGACTGAAGGTTAAATGGGCAATAAAACAATCAGGTTGCACGTGGCTTCTTAGTTTTATGCGTAAATTATTCAGTAAAAGCAATGAACTCTGTACGGCAGACTCTGCTTCAGTTAACGTCCTTCATGAGGCTGACATGTAAATTAAAATTAGAAAAATACATAAAAAGCTTTTTATGTTTCTGCGCAGCCTAGATTTAAAAACTGGATCATTAATACATATGATTGTGGATCGTAATTTAGACTACAGAAGCAGGTTATTGTTGATGTGCACTGGGGTCTTTACCGTAAAGATGTTGATCTACATGTCGGTGATTCAATGCAATGATAAAGTGTATATCGTGTTTTTATTTTTGCACACGTCAGTCGTTTTTGTGCCATGGACCTTTTGTCATGTTTTGTTTTCGAAGTTATTGTTTAGGTATGAGTTTTGTTGTGTATCCTCATCCACTTGTGGTGTTATCTGTATCCAATTTCTTTGCACTGTTCTTTGTTGCGTTGTCCTTCCGGCACAATTCATTTCTGGCTCTCCTAACATTATGTGACCTTGGTTTTCATATTCTAAACCATTTCCATAGACCGACACCTTGTTCAATTAAGGCATTGGGGAACTATTGCTGCATTACAGTATTATATTGTGCATATGATCGTAGTCTAATGCTTATTGTAACAATCACAGTATGTTCATGTGTAAATCAAATGCAGCAGATGAAGTAAAAGCAGAAATGTGATGCAGAAGGGTACTAGTAGGCCTAATTGATTTGCTCTTCATTATACTTAAGTAGCCTATATTGCTATACTGAATGATTTAAATACAGTAATAAACACTACATTCAATCATTAAGTTCTTCATCATCGCCACCATCATCATATTCAAAGGAATGCTTCTTAATAAAAAGGTGACCTTAACTTGAATTTGCATGTGCGATGTATGAGAGCTACAAGATTACTTTTTTTATCATGATGATGACATTGGCTGTTTTCAGTTTTAGACACAAGAATTCAACAGGTGTAAAGACTAGCGACTGGATTTAAAGAACATAGATCAGAACAAAAGCACATGCGATACTCGAAGCCTCCTTACGCTTGGTCAACACATATTCTACTTTTCCATGCCGTCTTAACTGAAACCGAATTACAACTGTTTTGTTTAAATCTTAATATAACAATATAGAAATAAGTAACAGTGCTCCGTATTTAATGCGCACATTTTTTTCTTCTTACCACACCACAATGAGTAAAACAAAAAAACAACATAATTCGTTGTTTTTAACGCGTGGAAAGGTCAAAGGACCAGCTTCCGCTGACCCCGTAACCCTGTGAAGGCACATCTTAAAACAGGTACGTACGTCCCCACCTTTCAACAGCCCACCACTCGTGCCTGTACCATGTAGCAGCACTTAATTAATTATCAAGGCATCCAACTACATTTAAACTCTTCACGGTGTTGCTTATAGACCTACACAATGCAGCACAAACGTTTGTGTAAGGGTAACATTGCTGAAAGGAGCCGTTATTTGAGGACAAGACACAGAAATGAAAAGGGAGCTCATCAATCATAGGTTTTAGGACGCTGGTCGGCATGATTGCTTCTATGCAGTGGACACTCGCCTGCTCAAGAAACAATCAGCAGCGAATAAGACCACTTTAGTTACAAAGCAGGGGCGGTCCATTCCTTTCAATAGCACCTACTTTCAGCTACCGTGAACGACTAATTTATGACAATAAGATGTCTCTGTGTTTTAAGACATTGAAAAGAGCATATTATGAAATTGCAACAAAACATAGCGGGATACATACTTGCCATTGATCGAAGGCCCACCCTATATGAAAAAGATCTGCTTCTAACGGTGTATTTCGAGGTCGAAAGGGTTGAGGAAAACCTGCGTGGAAACAGGAAATTTAGGATTGAATGGGAAATAGTAATTGATTGAAAGAAGGAAAGAGCAAAATTTGAAAGATTGTTTCAAAATGGAAATATAATGTGCGCGGTAATGAGTGCACGAAGGAGAATTGTCTTTGTCTGGTCACTGGGTAATTGGACAGTGAACACAAATTTATGTAGGCCTACTCTTGTATAGCGCCCATTAACACACTGGAATATTTAGCGTTATTAAAAACCGCCGTGGAAAACATATTGTTAATGTTTTATTGTTATTATATGCGTAATTACACACACGTTTCCTCTACATTAATGAATACGATTGGTTATGAGTAATTTAATTAATTTTAGATATAATTCAAACACTGCTTCTTCGTTTCTCTTTAAATGTGAAGGATCTCACTTCGAAGATCCGCAGCCTAAAAGATCCAGCAGGTGCAGTTTCTGAAACATGATTATAATCTACGTTTGACGTTGAATTGGCATAATAATTCAGCTATTGAGGAGGCCGACTTCAGTCAATTTCTGTGTGATTCTTACACATGAATGACAGTTGACTTTGCAGGTTAACTTCCACGTAACAGATTATGTAAACTATATTTCCTTACAAGTAGACCAACTCGAAAAATAAGGAAACCAATTGCATTGAAATGGAACAAACAAAAGTAGGGGAGAGTCGGTCTAGATGTAACGGATCATATTAATATAACACGGTCAATATTTGTTTTACACTGCTAAGCCATTTCTGTTGTGTACGCGTGCAATTCAGTCCTCTACCGCGTCCCAAAGAACGGAGCAATTCGACAACATTTCTAAAAAAAACTTTTTGAGCAAGGTAAGTAAAAATCTATTCCGGAAGTAATTTTCGCATATAAGGCATTATTTTCATTTATCAATTCATACATCATGTTAAACAGATAGCTGTCCTTAAAAGTATGGTTTTCTGAGTCAATTTTTGCGGGAATTGTTCGCTGGAAGACCAAAAAAACATGATCTCTCTGTTTGTATAAAAGTAACAGTTGTTACATGCCGCCTCTGAGATGCTATAACAATGTGCTTTTTTGTTAACACAATAACATCTAAATTGAAAACGTGAGGGTCGGTACCTAGGGAGGTCATGGACAGGGCTTCAGATTTGGAGATTAGGGACACTAGATGGTTGTGAAAACCGTCTACACCGTCTGGGGAGACCGTAGGCACTTTAAATTGTGTTTAATATTTGTTAAAGATAATTGTACTCATCAACGTGTTTGACTTTTTAAATTAATTCAGTGTTTAATGTTAAATGTGTTCAGCTAATTTGCTTGCTGTGTTGACATAGCATCATCTTCTGGATACTCCAAGTTATTAATGAAAAGGAAATAGCCACCTGGTCACAGATATTTATAATAAGCACACACCATATTAGTCTGTATAGTAGGCCATTTGCTTTTTAAAAGGTTACCTGGGTGTTAAAAAACAAACAAAAGCAAACTTTGCTCATCGATTTGGACCTTACTACAAATCACGAGTTACGAAGTTGCTTGTGCGTCAATGTTTGAACAGTCTTTTTTCCTCCATAAGCACACCATACAGCGGTTTCATTTATTGTTACAATTATTCCGCCCATCTGTTACAATTATACCGACTAGGTAGTATGAATGTAACATCAGTCTACTGGTACTTTGGTTTAAATTGTACCCGACTTGAATAAGTAAGGAACGTAACTGAAACGGATAATGACTGACATGTTAAAGCTATGTTGTTTGAAGTAAAATTTCATGGTGCTTGGGCTAAATATTTTTTGAGTAATTCAGCAAAATCCAAAAACTCTTACATTTATTTCACCTCTCCCCTACATTCTCTTCCAAGTAACAGGGATTCAGTAATTATATTTTCTGACAAGCTGACCAACTCAGAAAATAAGGAGACCGATTGCAATCAAATGGAATAAGCAAAAATATTTGGTTCAAGTACTGTTACAAAATTGGTAGACCTATTGAGTCAAGTTATCAGTTCTTAGTGCAAAAAACTATTTTATTTTATTTAAAAAAGATTATTATTATTTGGTTGTGGTGTTGTAGTGAACTAGTGACTCAGAAACACATGTTTGTTTTGTATTAATTTGTAGATTTTATTTTAACCCTTAAAAAACAGATGTATGTTTCAGTAAATTCCTAGTTATTCCTCAAATAAAATCAAGTTTAACCTAAATAGACATCCCCTTTCCACAGATTTCGAATGCAAGCCTAACATTATTATCAAAATAAATAAATTTAAATCGGGCGATTGTTGCTGTCCTGTTGGCTTCCGGACATGAAAATGTTTATCGTTAAAGTCCGAGTTCTGTCACTCTCACCATGCAATTGAGGTTATGATCCACGTCCCCCAAAACAAGCTAGAATAAATGTACCAGTAGACAGATATCCGCGCCGATTATCTTCGGCGTTTTTTGTTTCTTTATGAATGAACTGGTATTGGCATTAAAGCACTATGGCCTCTCAGTGGTCGCCAAGGAGGGGATATGTCAGATACCTCAAAACAAATTACGTTGGTACCTGAAATGCTTACTGGTATGGGTTTTTTTTAAAAAACCTCTTATTCACTTGCATTGAAATGGAGACAGAGGGGGGTTACTGTTTGGGAAAGAAAAAAGCCTGAAAAGTGCATGGATGCTGTGCCCTACCGCAAGCTGCAATGCGAAGGACAATCCGTGGGAATCACAACACTTGTGCTTTTTGCGAGTCAATGAGACCTACTGCACGTAATAAATGAGCAGTGCTGCTTCGCAGCTTGTGCGAAACAATGCGTCGACAGCAGTGCCATTTCGCGAAGAATGTTTTTGGTAGGCTATGGGCGACCTGCTTGTATCACAATAAAATAAAAATTAATACAGTAGGTTATACGCACAATAATGTGCCAATTTAAATGTGTACAGATTTAGAACGGCATACGTTATTCAAAAGACCTCACTTTTCCCAGTTGGAAATTATTCTTGCTGCATCCGACTGAAACATTATCATATTACTGTGGTACCATCTTGATCATAATCAGCATCAGTAGGCTACATATAAACACAATTAAGGTATTGACCTTGCCATTGGTTTGCGTCCTTCTGGTGTCACATTGTAATTAGTTGACAGTAGGTCTACTATAATCCAAATAGGAGGGATATTTTTTTAAACCCATGGTGACATCCTTCTCAACCCCGTGACCTGCCCAGAGAACACACACACACCGACTGATATAGGCTATGCCTAGATACAGCATAGTGGATACGTGGGCAGAAATTATCTCACATAGCTAACTACAACAGCAGCATGCTCATAATGGGGCGGATACATTTATGCCGCGTTCAAGACAACTCGAAACTCTGAAATTTAAAGTGGGGAATTTCCGACATCTGACGTCACTGCGTTCACGCTATTTCACTCGGAAACAAGACCAGGTTAAAACCTAGTATATGGCTGGACCTAACACACGTGATCCGGCTGACCAATGGTGTAACTTCATAACTCGGCCGACCAATGGTGTAACTTCATCACTCAGTCAGCCAGTCAGTCACTCACAGACATTCGCCTTTGTAGGGCTGGCCCTGATGTTGCAGTCCAGCCAAAAATATGAATTCCCACAGGAATCCCAGCTTTATTTTTTTTGTTAAGGAGGATATTAAATGAGTTAATACAGTGAAACCGCGAAGCAACGTTAGGCTGTAGCAGTACTGAAATGTAAATATATCAGGTGTCACTTATTTTATCTGCAGTATTTATTTCTGAGCAAAATAACGTTTTCTAGCTAAGCTGGCTAGCGAAAGAAAGTGACTGATAGATATCTTGACTTTTAAATTTGACATATTGCTATAATGAATGGGAAACATATATGATACTAACACATAATCATACACTCAAATATGCATTAAAATTATAAATATACACTTTTCCTTTCTTACCACAAACCCAGAAATAAGCTATTAGTTGCCAGAAGCGCTGTGTGAACAATGGTGTAACCAATTTAGCAAACAACCTGCTGTAGGTTAAGTTACTCCCAAAATTAAATAGCCTAGCTATATCATAGAGTACTTTTCATCATGCTATAGTCTAGCAACACTAAATATGAACCCGTAATATTATTATATGCTAGATATAATTAATTGCCTTTATAACCGTTAGCTAACATTAACTAGCTATAGAGCTAGTTAGACTCATAGGTTAGACTAGGCTATTCACAAACTACTGTGTAGCCAACAGGTTATAGATGCTGTTCTCCCTTACGGTAAATGGTCTGACAACACAACTTGAGATGTTCTGTTTTTGAAAATATTACTCACTTCACTTAATAACTTTTATTATTAAGCACAATGTAAAAACACCAAATCAACAGTTCCTACCTAGATAAGCTAGCAAAATTCTTTGTTAGCTAAAAAGTAGTTAGCGAGCTATTTAGCTGTACCCACAGTTTTGCAAATCTGAGAAGAAAATGAAGTCACTGTGCAGATAGGCCCCATCGCGTGATGAAGCTGTGAAGCTACTATGGATGCCTCAAGACCCTGTCACAAATCTCATCGGTTTTGTTCTTAACCAAACAGAGATCAGTTCACCTAGTCAACGCAATCGGAACAGTGATATTTGGTCATGTTTTTTTTATTCTTTTTAGCCTAGAAAAGTTTTTGATCCAGGAAAAATTGAAAAAGTTATTGCCTGCTTGCATTGATTAACATAATATGAACTTTTGGCTCATAATTCGCGCTGGAGCGAGTTTAGTGAATTTCTATTGAATTTCTACTCACAGGAAATACATGGCAGACTCATAAATAATTCTATTTTACGGTGGCACTGTCAGGACAAATTTAATCCCCCTATTCCCTTCCGGGGTTATGTTTCCGGTTACGTTTCTTGATGAGTAAGTTAGTGTCAACTTGATAACCTTGCCTGGTTGCTAAAGACAGTGAGAGATCGCTAGCCAGCTGGCTAGCTAGGAAGAGAAGTTATAAGACTAAGAGAAGCTCTTCCAGCTAGCTAGCTAGTGATCTGTATATCTGGCTGTCTAGCTGGCTATCTATGTATTTCTCTTGCTAGCTAGATCCATGAATCTCATGAGTCTTTCCTTAATTATTGTATTCACTGTTTCACCTAATTTACACGACATTACACAAGCTAACATACACCAATATGACACACACACACACACACACACACAACGTTGTATTCTGCTCATATGTTTATTGCTTGTTGTACTCATTGTTTTGCAGTATGTATATATAAATACGTCATGCCAATAAAGCTTATTTGAATTTGAATCTTCTGACAGAGAGATCTGACCAATCAGCGTAATGTAACGGTACAACGTAACCCCGGAAGGGAATGGGGGGATGAAATTCGTGAGGGGGATGAAATTTGTTGTGATAGTGCAACATGAGGAAGTATCGAATTGAATAGAATTGAATGGGACCACGTGTCCCTTCTAGTTCTTACAGTTCATTGGTCTTTACCCTTACCCCCACTCTATCCCTGTGATGTCCCGGTGACATTGGGCCACCTAGGAAAGGCTTTAAATACTAAGCATTCAAATAGCCTAGACTTAGCAGGAATGAAGGGCCAGTGAGCAAATGCTCTAAATACTATGTTGTATGGAATCATTTGATAATGTTGTGCAGATGTCGCAACGACCGTGTATGTTTACTGGGGGTAGTTATGAAAAAATCTGTAAATGAAAACCTTAAAGTTATATTCCGTAGGCTACTGTTTTTGCACTCAAGTCTCTGCATCCAGGTTAACTAGAGTTTTGTTTATAGTTTTGTAAGTCTTTTGGCTGGTGGAGCTCCCAATGTAACACTGCTAGGATTTCAGGAAAACGGTAGGTGCAGTCCAGTGGTAGTGGCCCGTCCCGAACTCTAAATTGTATTAATATTTAATGGTTCTGTACCTTTACCCTGTTTTACAATACAGTTATTTTGTTTTGTCCAGATCTAATGGCAAATTATACCTCACTAGCTAGCACGACTGTTAGCCAGGTAATCCCCTCCAAGGCAGTTAGCTATCAGGAAATAATTACCTTCGCGGAGGCAATCCCCCTCTGGCCTCCACGGCTCATGGACATAACCGGACACCTCAGCCTTTTAACAGTTGTAGAATCACTGTACTACCAAATCCAACATTGTAACGCAGTTAAACATCATGAATTTAAAAAAAAAAGAAATATTAGGTATACATCCTGTCCCCTTTTCAATGTCAAATTTCACAATTAACAGCAACGTTGAATCACAGTTCTAGTTACTGTAGCTTATAACTCTATTTAGGGTTGCCAACCTTCCAGCAAAATATGGAATTGTTTGGACAGTAGAAGAGGTGTTTCATATTTAACTTATAGCTACGGGATGCATTTTCTTCCATATCTTTGTGAACAATTGCTTTTATAGTTTAACCTCTGTTTTGATTATGATTGGTATTGGCTGTGCCGGCTGGTGGAGAGAGCACAAGCACCTGGGTTGCCCTAACTAATCAGCCCAGGTGCTTAAAGGTGTGTTCCTCTCCACACTTTGGGGCCAAGACCGGGAGCACACACCGAGAGAGTATTTATTTTGGAGTTTCTGCTTGTTTGATCTCAAAAGACAAAGAGAAAGTAAACTGCCACTGAAAAGTTGGAGGAGCTGGTCAGCTGAGAAGCTGGCCAACTAGGAACAACAAGCTGAAAAGCTGTCGCTCCATTTTACTTTCTTATTATAGTTATTTTAGTTTGTTGTTTCGGTTTATTGTTTTTGCTCAGAACTTGGAGGGAGAAGGGTGAAAGTGTTCATTTATCTGATTTCATGTTGGTGTGTGTGCGCTTTCTTCCTCTCCATGCGGCAACCAACGGTGTTTCCCCGGAACTGCCGCATCTCGCACGGTGTGACAGCTCCTTACATAAGTCTGAATCTCATGTACTAACTCATATTGGCCATCCTACGTGTATCAGTAGGCACTCGTTTTTTGACTTGCTGTCATATTTGCTGTGTTTGGTGCTGGGAAAACAGCGGGAGAAAGAGATTACACAAGATGGTGACAGGGCAGAAGGAGCAGGTGTCGTGGAGGTGAGTGAGAAAGGAGCAATTATTGAAAGTTAAGACAGAATATAATGACAATAGTCCTAGCATCGTTTTGGCTAACTTTTATGTATTAACAGTAAGCACTAGATTTCTGGCTTACTGTCGTGTTTGCTCTGGTGAGTTCAGGGCAAAGAGAGGGACAGAGAGAGTACTGAGTGGTGGATGTTGACAGGGAAGGAGGTGAGTGATAAAGGTGAGGGAGAAAGAGGTGAATGATAAAGGTGAGGGAGAAGGAGGTGAGTGATAAACTTTTGAAAGTTAAAGGGATAATCACACAAAATGACATGATCACCTCTCACCATGAAAGTAACTACAATCAGAAAAACCAGAATGTATGCTTTAGATCTTCAATAATGGCAGACTTGAACCACAAACAAAAATTATTACTCCTGCTTCTTTGAGCCAGTTGTCTTTGGTGTCTGAAATTTGTGTTGTTTATATATCATATTTACACAGCAATGGTAGCATTACAGTATTCAAAGAGAAAGCGCCTAATTTGAATGAAAAGCACTTTTTCCACTGGCCTGGCCAAAAATGTATTGGTGCCTACACCACTGTAGCTTGTGCAACATGGATAAATAAAACATGAATCGCTCCTAGGGTTTTAATATTAGCCTGTGTGGCAAAATTTTGTTTTGATTTACCCCCCTTCTGTTAGTGTCATAATGAAATTATGAACGGCATACATTTATTATGTCATTATTGTGAGTTGGAGTATCATAAATAGTTGTTTTTGTCAGAACTCAAGCACATTAGTTGAAAAATACAGATTTTGAAATATCCTGTGTTCCAACATTCCATGGGCTGTTTTTCAATAAAAAAAATGTTGGTTTTTTTGGCAATTATTTATTTCAGGTTCTGAAATGAGTTTTCTTATTCTATTACTGTGGACATGTGCTCATAATCACTCAGATTCACCTAAAATTTCTAAAAATGTATTTCATTTTTTTATTTAAATGCCGCCTCACTCCCTAGTCATATTTGGTCCCAATGTTGTATACATGGTTACTGCCTTGGTTTTGAATCTCTTAGGGAGTGACATAGGGCCAAATGAAACAAAAACAACAATAGCATCGTGTGATCTCATGTAGCGACAATAAAACATGCACTGTAACACATGCTTATCGGTGCTAGAAGCTGTTGAGCTGGGTACTCAGAAGCCACCTGCTTATATGCAGACCATTGCTCCCCTTTCAGCATTCCTTCACTTATGCTGTGTGTTTTATGATATGGCAAGAACCTTTCCTAGCTAGAACTAAGTTTGTAGTTCACCAATTATATCCATTTTGTGCTTTTATTGGACAACAGAGAGAAATTTTAAGGTAATGACTAATGAAAGCCTCACAAATAGGTTGCATTATTTCAGACATTTCTGATAGTGTGTAAATGTTTTTGTTTTTGAGAATGCAAGACTATTATCATTTTATTTTATTTTTTGCTAGCAGCTGTGAACTTTAGACAGTTATAACTAGATTCTAACAGTTTAAACTAGGTTAATTTGGCTGTGAACAATAAGACTAGACAAACGTACATGTACATATTTAAATAACCAGATACATATGACACCATTAAGTATATGAGGGGCTCCTCAGAGCAATGTAGGCTACACACCTGAGTGATCAACTCTCGAACGCCATTGGTAGGCTACCTGCGTATCGCCTGTCTTCAGATGAACGAGATCATGGAGGGTTTATTCATCAAAGCCAGAACCGTGACCGTCACCTTCTCACAATGAAGCCTTAAGTGTCACAAGTGTCATTGCCAGCAGTCGCTGCAGAGCGACCGAGGACCATGGAAATACCAGAACTTGTTCCTTCTGAACAAGAAGATACGGCGGTGAACATCATAAACGAGAGAGTCCGCTCACAGCACATATAGAGTAACCGTGACAGATCAAAATTCATGGTACAGATCATTGGGAATTTATTTAAAATTTTCGACATTTTATATAAGCGATAGTGCATATCTCTTTTGCGTTTTAAATGCGTTGGCGTTAGGTTGTTAAATGTCACGCAACCTAATGTCAACTGATTCTGATGTAGAAAAACGGTTTCATAGAGAGAAGACTGCTGGTGGCGTTAAGTGAATCGCCTTAAAATAGCTATTCGATGCAGTACCCTAATCGACAACGTAAAGAATATAGGGTAACCTACGTTTCATAGCCTGATCAATTTTGTGATGTAGCCTACGCTGCGCTTAAATCTCCCATTTACAGCCATCTAAAATATCCGGGGCGAATAACGTTACATTAACAACTCGAATACATTTTCAACTTAAAAAAATGCGAACAGTCGTGAAAACTATTGTGGTGGTAAATTATTTGAAAATGCAAGATTTCACTATTCTGTGTAGTCTAATATGTGATTAAGAAAAGCCTAATGTGACATAAAACGCACAGAGTAACTTATGTGGGAGAATGCAAGTTTTGTAAGGCATCAAGAGGTCAATGGTCGCTTAAATTAACTGTTAAGATGTAGCCTAGGCTATGCTATCAAGAAGTCAACACAGACGGTACATGCTAAGAATCTTGATTTGTGGTTCAGTAGCCTGTGCTTCAAGTCTTTCTTCTATTCGCACGCCTTTTCTTTTACTGCCAGTTTTAGCGACCTGGTACCTGAATTGCTTGCTGGTAAAGTGCTATTGACAACCCCAGTCCAATGTTTTCATGCCCTGTTTAAGAGGTCATGGTGTCAAAGCTGGCTGCCGGCGCGAGTTCGGAATCCCTGGGAATTCTGCCACATGCGTCCAAGACACAGTATCTGCCCAACTGAGAGCAGAAATACGGTGCGCCCGCTGTCCAGATTGCCAGACAAATTAGAATCCGTGGTGGGGAGGGAAAGATTCGTATTCAGAAGGAATTATAAATAGCATGGTTTCTAAAACGTCACATTATTAGTCTTTCACGCTGAGAGGCCGTTAATTTTCCAGAAAACTGTTGAATAGGCTACCAAGTTCACGTGCATGTAGGCTATACTACAGGCAGAAAAATAGCATGCCACGAGCTGTTTTATGAGAACTATTACAGTTGGTAGTGGTAAGTTTTTAAAATAAAAACAAAAAGTTTGTTAAAAATCGATTTAATATCGTTTCAATTTCATAATGGCCCCGAACCAACAATTTTTGTAATTAGCAGCGCTGTTAATTCCCAATGCATGCATTGCAAAATAACTGGTAGGCTAGTTAATCTTATGATCTCCCGAACTAAAATGACCTTCATTGTTTCTTTCGCCGACGTCCTACCACGGTGCTTAATACAAGACGTCTAAAATATAATAAACTGTTTTATCGACATAGCCCTACGTGAAACACGAAATAGTATTATTATATGATAGAGAAGTCATATGTAGCCAGGATTTGTCATCTATACATCAATAGAAAGTAATAAATTAAATAAAATTCAACGGCCTTTTGGCAACTGTAATCGTCTATTTAGTCAAACGAATACAAACAACGTATTCTATCTGCTCAATGTAGACACGTTTTTCATTGGACAAAGTGCAATAAAGCTCAGTGCGTTGCATTTTGAGTAGGGTCCCAAATGATTGAAAACGACATGCGAGGAAAATAATTTTAAATAATTAATAATAATAAAAAGTTGAGTAGGCCTATTATCGAATGACGAACGGGTCTAAATAACTAAACAACTCAAAATAAACAATACAAACAAAACAAGCCATACAATCTGCATCCATGGCCACCGTCATAGGCTAGCCTATGTACTTGAACGTAAACATTTCTAATGCTGGCAAACAAAAGGTACACAACAGAAATTATAGATTCAAGCTTTAAGAGATTTGGAACACTATTGATTCACTATTCCTCGGACTAATTGATTTTAGTTTTAATCTGGGACTCTTTGGGTGGCCTCCGGCGGTTTCACACAGAGAGATTAGCGCGGTGTATTCGCTCCGTAGCGTCCTGCTTAAACTGTGGTGCCACCCTGCCAATTTTACATTCTCCATTAATAAGCGTGAGAGTACACTTACCAACATTATTTATATATTTCCACCCATGTGGCTAGACGTGCATAGCATGTGCCTCTATCTCGGGAATCTGTGAGTTATAAATAGCACTATTTGAATATTATGAAGGCACTTCTTATTCACAATTAAAATGCAGTCATAGCCGTTCCCAGTCTCCTCCTCTGAAACACAAACACAGTTATTCCAGTAAAAACACGCACGCACGCACGCACACACACACACGAAGTTGTGATTGGCTGTTTCTTAAATTATCATTAATAGCAAAAAAAATAGCATTAATAGTAGTCCTCCATAACGAGATCCCTAAACTGATGAATGTTGAATTCATCTGACATTTTCAGCGCTAACCATGATCAGAGAAATGTGTCTCTAGCATACATTATGTAGATATCAATGTTGTTTTAGTGGACTTATCCATGCACTGCACAGCCAAATATCATGCTCTTGTAATCTGTGGATAGGGTTTAAATCCTAAATCCAACTAGAGGATAAACAGGTGCACCATGGTGTCCAATGGTCGATTCCTCCCTATGTTTTAGACAAGATATCAGTAGTCATGACTTGAATAAATTGCAGTAAAAATACGTTCTTAGCAGTACAATAAAATAATATTACATTATAATATAGTGACCCCTGGTGGAAGAGTAAAACTCGTGTAATAATATGTTTTTGCATTTGTTGCGTATTTATAATCTGTGCATTTATCATGCACAATGTTCTTAACCAGAACATTGAACATACGCAGCGTTCTTTACCTGGGAATTCGACACTCACAATGTGTTTTACCTGGGTATTTAGATCACGTTATTATTAGGTTATTATCATGGGTGTTCAATGTTCTTGACATTTTCCATATACCATGTTCTTAACCTGAACAGTCAGCATACACATTGCAATTTCAGTTTTTATTAAAATAACTTAAGTAATTCTTAAGGCTTTATCCTCCAAATATAAACCTGAATAAACCTGGGGTGAAGAGAACATGCTGCACTTACTTTTGACTTTTAACTTTTTTTAAATTGCTTTATTCTTTATGTTCTAATGATGTTATAATAATAATAATAATTACAACAATAATAATCCTAATAATAATAATAGCTATTATGATTGTTATTGTTGTTGTTATTAGTATTATTATTAGTTGGTCCACCCTTTGCTGCTATGACAACCTCCACTTTTCCGAAGGCTTTATGCTAGATGTTAGGGTATTGCTGCGGGGATTCGCTTCCATTCAGCCAGAAGAGCATTAGTGAGGGCGATCACTGATTAGGCCTGGGTGATTAGGCCTGGCTCGCAGTTGGCTTTCCAGTTAATCCCAAAGGTGTTGAAAGGAGTTGAGCAGGGCTCAGGCCAGTCAAGTTCCTCCACACCATTCTTGACAGAGAAATTTTTATATGGACCTTGCTGTGTGCCCAGGGGCATTATCATGCTGAAATAGGAATGGGCCTTCTCCAAACTGTTGGGGAAGCACAGAATCATCTAGAATGTGACTGCATGCTGTAGGATTACGATTTGTCTTCACTGGAACTCAGGGGCCTATCCAAATCCATGAAAAACAGCCCCAGACCAAGGGATGTCCAGGTACTTTTGGTCATACAGTGTATGTCATGTTATTGATATGAACATATATTCTGAATACAGTCAACATGATAAATAAATAAATACTCTCCAAAGAGCAACTTTTCAGGAAATGAAAAACAGCTTATTAAGTCAGACACATTTTAGTTGCTTGTTGTTTTTGAATATCCGTACCAGGAAAATTAAATATTGACTGTAAACAAGACATGATATGCACTTTCTGTTTAAATATCAAATTGAAACATGGAAATTTCATTTTTGTTTTATGCCGTTCCCCTTTTTTATTCATTTTGAAGACTCAGTCTTACTCACTCAGTTCTCTTTGTTGCAACCTCTGCTGTCATTTAGAGGGAGACAAACATGTCCTCTTCTCCAATGCATGTAATGTCAGCTGGAATTTTTTATCACACCGTAGTGTACCAGATTGGCTTGCACAAACATGGGTCATTAGAAGACAGGCCATGTGCAGTTCAACAGGCAACAAGCTACAAAAGTATATGAAACACAATAACTAAGTTTGGTTTGCTTTTTTGCCATTCTGGAAATTAACAGGCATTCAGAACCACTTTGGAATTCGTTTTTAATGCACTTGACCCCCTCTAGTGGCCAAATCCTGGAAGCACAAACGCTATTAGTAAACGGGGTTATTGAGATAAGTGGTTTTTACGCAGTCAGGAACAACCTGAACCCGTGCAATATATCTAAAAAAAAAAAGTTTTCAACATGCGAAAATAATTATCTATCTATAAACGGTATCTATTTTAGAAGCTGTACTTATTTTAAGTTGCAAATATACGAAAATGTGTACATTTTGTAAAATTGACAACCAAGCATAAACATATCCTTTCTGGAGTGTAATTTGTATCAGCTGTTTAAAAGATTCATTTAAATGATGTATTCTTCCATGAGGTATTTTTTGTTATTTGACACATGTAATACAAAGTTTGAATGACCCCATTCTATTCAGAATGGAAAATTTCAGGGCTAAGTTTCATGAAATAATTTAGGTTGCATTGCTTTGGAATAGGGCTTGTTTAATGTGTGTGAGCTAAGATAGCCAATATTGTTTGTTGTAACTTGGTCTCATTTTGATGTCAAACCTTTAACGGCAGGCCTAGATTTATCAAGTTTTAATTAATGACTTGTAGACGGTGCTTTGTGTGCATGAGTAACTTGGCATTTTTGTTGAGATATCATTTCTTTTTGCGCTGTGTTTGCTCTTAGCTGATAATAATGCATAAAATGTATGAACCATGACATAGTTAAATCTAGAGAGAGACATACATACACATACATACATGTAAACATATACATTCTAGCTCAAAGAAACAGATAGATATGAATTAAGTCATTTTTACTTTACCATGAATTACAAATAATGAAAGTTTGTCATACTTTTTATGATATGTGTTTTTAAAATGTTATTGTACACACAATATACTTACTAATTGTTTGTATGGCAGTAGTAATCTATAGGCCTAGCTAACATTAATTTAGAAATGTGGTGTTTTCAAGGTAGCTACAGTAGCCTAGTTAAAAGGTATTTAACACTAGAAACGGCACAGTGGTGAATTTGACCATTGTCACTGTAAGAAAATTGATAAACCAGCTGTCATGAAATCCTTAAGGCTCCCCTCTTCGAGAGTTTTCCTGAACTTATGTATCGAACATTTTGATATCATTTGAATATCAATATTGTATAAGGAAATACATTTATAAACATATAAATGGCCATGAACGGCCAAATGTACTGTCATTTATCTTGCCTGTCTGCTTGATCATTTTCATCGCTGCGTGTAACGTTGTTGCCAAATGACTCCACAAATACCCAGCTCCAGCCGCACAGAACAAGATTCTGGCTGGGTGAAGCCTCCAATAGAGGTCTGAGGTTTTAGGATCTACCTTTTAGTCATGTAGTTGTGTCTGAGTCATTAATAGTGTTGGGTGCCAAATCTCGGTATGACGATTTCCATATGACCAGGTACCTACAAGACCGAATCTCAACGCAGATTTGAGTACTTAATTTTGGGGCTGTTTTCACTGACATTACACTCGTTCTGTCAACTCATTCAGTGACAGCAGGTACCGTTAACAAGTTAGCTAACGCTAAACTTTGTCAAATTGCCAAAAGCAAAAACTTCTAAAGTGTGGCTGTGTTTTACCAAAAGGATTCAAACAATGGGATGTGCCTTTGCAATTAAAAAAATGTTCTTTAATGTTGTCATTTGCTCGTTTTTTTAAAAGAAGGTAGACTACTGGTTCAGGCACCTTTTAAGCACCATACCATTTCAAAAGTGTCATTTTAGCACGGGTATCATCAAAGTCTAAACGATACCCATCCCTCACCATGAAACAATATTAGGTGGGGTTTGCATGTGATACAATAGAGAATGCATTTCAGAAATATAAATGGGATTATATTATACAGCTGTTAAATCAATAGCTTTAATTTTTTGGTCATTATTAGTTAGCAAGCAAGCGACCTTCCACACAAAACAAAGATGGCAACCACAAAATGTATAAAAACGTGTTCTACTGGCTGAACTAGCATCACATGCACTTGCATATATGTCCATTTTGCCAATCAGACTACTTTGACCAATTGTTGTTATTGGCAGAAGATATAGCTAAATGTCCAATGGGGATAATTATTGATTGTTGGACTGGAGCATCTGTGATGATGAAATCGGCAGGAAAAAGGAGAAAGATCCGGCAAATCCTCATGCAGACTGGATATTTTGCTTGGTATCTTTCATATATTATATTGATTAAAAATAAATGGCAGATGCATTTATTTTCTCTGGGTACTTGCCGATGTTGGTATAGAGGGAAATGATGAAACAGATATACTGGCCAAACAGACTATAATGCTCCAAAACATAAACCTACAAGTTCTACTTAGTAAAGCTACGGCTAAGGTTTATATTAAATTTCATTACATTACATTACATTACAGGCATTTGGCAGACGCTCTTATCCAGAGCGACGTACAACAAAGTGTATAACCATAACCAGGAACAAGTATGACGAAACCCCTAGAGAGAAGTACCGGTCCAAGTACAGGGAACAACCGCATAGTTCAACTTGGACCCTGATGGTTAAACTGATTAACAACGAGAACGGCAACAACGCACTCTATGGAAAAATAAAAATAAATAAAAATATAAGTAGTCGTTAAGACAGGCGCATCAACTAAGTCACCTATGAAACAGCTGCCTAGTTACAACCCTAAGTTTAGTCATTTACGGGGGGGAGAGGTGCAGCCTGAAGAGGTGGGTCTTCAGTCGTCGTTTGAAATGGGTCACAGTCTCAGCTGTTCTGACCTCCACAGGGAGGTCATTCCACCATCGTGGGGCCAGAACAGACAGGAGACGTGTTCTGGAAGTGCAGGTGCGAAGAGGGGGAGGTGCTAGGCGTCCTGAGGTAGCAGAACGGAGGGATCTGGCTGGCATGTAGGGTTTGAATATTTTGTGGAGGTATGCTGAGGCTGATCCCTTGACTGCCTGGTATGCTAGGACCAATGTTTTAAATTTGATGCGAAATCAAATTTATATGCACAAAATGCACAAAATAAGAAAATGCATACACTGTAATGAGCCGGGATCAGTAGAACACATATTATTTCAATGTAAAGCATACAGTAAAGAATGAAACCGTTTATTTGAATAATTGAGGAATTGAAAACACAGTATATCATTAGCAGGTCTTCTAGGAAGGTCATCAAACAAAATATTCGGTAACATCATCAGCTTTATAAAAGGAAACTGATTTAGTTGAAAGAATTTTGTAGTTTTTCCCTGCCAAATATACCGCCTCACACTCCAGTCCAATTGGTGGCGGTAATGCACCAAAAATATTTTTACACAATTAACCACAGAAAAAGAAGAAGAAGGCGGAGGAGGAGGAGTAGAAGAAGAAGAAGAATGTGAAGTGATCCCGTGCCCCTTTTTCTTGCTACGTAGTATTTTGCTTCTTCCTTTTTCTTGTGCGCTGCAATCTACCATGATGAAAGTTTGTACACAAACATTCCGAGATGGTTGACAGTATCCAGTTGCAACCGCTGCAGATAAACTCTAAGAAACGTGTTTATTACAACGCAGGGAGTCACAGCAGGTACGGGAAACTGGTTATATCTGTAACTATGGATGAAACGTGTCATTTGCAAGTTGTGAAAAAGTATTCTCGTAAGAACATGGATGTCTCGAGTCGAAGAATAAAAAAATATATAGAAATGAGTGCTACCGGGGTGTATACGTAAAGATATTAAGGATAATGGTAGTTGTTCGTTCTTAACGGGGTATTAATGCATGAACAAGAAAAACCAAGGCCCTCTTCTATAGAAAACACTTAATAAAAGGTATCTCTTCCATGGCACGTTCCAGTTAACGATTACAAAAAGTCCTACGATTTTTGAAAAAGTCTGCGTTAGGGAGTAAAATGCGTGTTTCCACTATTGACGCTAGCTAACTTGGGAACTTTGACGGCACAATGAGTTTTAAACGCTGTCCGCCTATGTAGCCTACTTTGCGAACTGTGTAGCCGAGTACGTTTAGCTCGCCGAGTCAAAATGAGCCTATATGTAAATTAGTAAAGTTTCTCTGACGAGAGAGAACAGAAGAACAGAGTAATTCATTTTAGAATTCTTAAGATTCTTGGGCCTGTATCACGAAACACGATTACTGAGTTGAGATAGTGTGTAGATAGTGGCCATAACCATGGGCTGGACAGACCATAATCATTTACAAGATTGCTTGGATAAGATTACCGTTTTTGAATTGATCTTCCTCTGACATCTGCAACATCCACCTATTGGCTTAGAGGAACAAGGCCCTCAAAAACGACAATGTCTAGTTGCGTTGACACTCTACCGTGGTGCGATTTCCACATTTAGGATTACTCACCCTTGTGATGCAGACCACTGCGTCATTTCATTGAAAGGAAGCAAACCAAGCTCACGTATGCAGCTGCCCATCCAACACAGGAACTAATATTGTTATTTAGGATTTCCTGCTTAACACAAATAATGTCAGTGTGAATGATCATCACTTTTTTATTTTAAAATTTTCTGGATTCAGATATTTTCATGTATTTTGTGGTAGTACAACTATATTAAAATGTGTGTAAATATACACCAATCAGCCACAACATTAAAACCACCAACCTAATATTGTGAAGGTCCCCCTTGTGCCGCCAGCTCTGACCCGTCGAGGCATGGACTCCACCTCTGAAGGTGTCCTCTGGTATATTAGGATTTCTGTATATATTTGTATCTACTGTATATTTGCATCTGATATTTTGTATCTACTGTAAATTTGTATTTGATTGTGTTACTTTGTTGTCTTTGATGCTGCAACAGTGCAAATTACCCCCAGGGATAAATAAAGTACACTACTACTATTGCTACTACTACTACTACTTATTACATTATTGGTTTTATTACATAAAAAATTTGAAATGGATTACATAATTGTGAGTTATTACACTATTCATAGTTTATTACATTATTAGTTGCTACAGGGCTATAAAAAGCTAAGATATTGTTAGAGGGTGAATTATTTCCACATGATTTTAAAATCTCTCGGGTCAGAGCTGTTTTGACGGCACGAGGGGGACCTACACAATATTAGGCAGGTGGTTTAAGCACAATTACAGTGTTTTTGTGCCTCTATGCTGCCTGACCAGGCACTACAAAGATGTCATTAATGACTCCAGTTCGGCGATGCATTCTTATCGGTTTACGTGTTTATGCATGTTGAATGACAGTGTTCAATATCAGATTGATAACAGAATGTTGGTGACAATGTAGCGATATCCATCAGCCGATCATTCATCGCCTTGTGTAAGGCACCGGCCATACAATTTTAAATATAGTAATTAAGTCAATGAGCACTCAAAGTTCTCCTCACAGAACATTTTTTTATTTTTAAATGCGGTGAAATCTACCACCGTGTTATTTTAACAAACGGATTCTTAATTGACCTTCAATGTGTAGTGGAGCTTTATATAAAAAAACTTGACTGACTTGTTTCAGTTGTATTTTTCTGAAGTCCTTGTTCCCAGGTTATGCTCTGTTATTGATGTTTGCCAGTTTACCTATGTCTACAGGGTCATTTTACAGTCATTAGTCTCTGGTTTTTTAGCATCTTATTGCATGATGCTTTTGCACAGTTTGTACCATGCAAAATTAATCCTGAGTTTTACACCAGTGAAAAACCCCTAAATCTAAGTTTTTCAGCACAAAATGTGTTCACATTTTGTGGAGTGACCCTACCATTAGATAAAGTTAAAATTCATAGCAGTAGCTGTAGCCTACCTAAAAATAAAGTAGGCTATACCACGCAGCCCTAATTTGGAGTGGTGGGTAAGCATTATCAAGCTTTAAGATTCCAATAAAACATAAAAGTAACTGGAAAAGTCGGCATACTTTGAGTGGTGTTTCTTCAGATGCTTTATTAAATTTGTTGTTAGAAGCTGTGCTAATGCCACCTTTTGAAACATGGGTATTGAAAATGTTGCAAGTGGCCATAGGGCTGCTTTAGGATGCCATTTTGTGTACATTCCACACAGCAGACATCGTAGCAGATTATACCAACTCGCTTCATAAACAACCACCTTGTAGAGTTTAGCGTAAAGAGTATAGACAGTCAGAAAGTACAGAGGCAAAGCTTTGCTACTGGCAAGAATTAATATGCATATTAAGCATCGCAGTGTCAGACAGGATAGGATTCAGATCGGGTGTGTCCTATTTATGATCACTCCAAGGGAAATTTTACGTTCATCCAGCACATATCAGCACGCAGCAAATTTGAATGAGAATTAACAACGAATCTCATTTTCTGCTGTGATGTGGTAGGGTCAGAATTTGGCATAAAGGGCAACATCAGTTTACTTCAATCACTTGTACAGTCCCCAGATCCCAGTCCAATGTAACACCTTTAGGATTGTGTGGAACGGGAGGTTCGCTGCATCGATGTGTGGAAAAACGAGCAGGAACTGCATGATGCTATCGAGAGTCAGCATTGACCAGAGTCCCAAAGGAATGTTTTAACACCTTATTGAATCCATGCTGTGAAGAATTTAGCTTGGTCTAAGGGCAAAAGGGGGTCCTAGATAGTTGTGCCTAATTAAGTTAAAGTGGCCTCTGAGTGTCTATTTCTGTTTTAAAGTAATTGTTTTTAAGTTATGTTCTCTGTTTGCTTGGTCTTGAGCTGCTGGTGGTGGGTTGTCTTCACTCGTGTGATTAAATCTGGCTCAACAGGTACCAGGTGGAAGATGAGGCCTCCCACATGGATGAGATGCCCCTAATGATGTCAGAGGAGGGTTTTGGGAGTGATGAGAGCGACTATCACACCCTTCCTCGGGTTCGAGTTAACCAGAGACAGCGGGGGCTGGGTTGGTTCCTGCTGGGGGGCTGGACGCAGTGGTGTAGCAGGTAGAATGGGTGCTTTTATTTGGTGTCTTGTCTTATGCTTTAATTGTGCATGTTATCACTGTTGGGGGTGTGTCTTTCTGTTTCTGTCTTCTTAACCTATTTTTATGTTGGATGATCAGTCTCCATTAAATGGCCTTTCACATGTAGACAGCATTTGACCCCTTTTTCATTGACAGTTGGTATTGTTTGTCCAGTAGAGGCAATTACATTAGTTACATAGGCACAAATTGTGCATTTTATACTAGAGTAGAACCTAAGAAATATGCCCACCTCAGGGATGTGGGGTGTTCGGAAGTCTGAGATGTTTGTCTCGTTCAAGGTGAAGTCAAAATATAACCGGTCTAATTTGAATCATTTATTTAAATGGTTTATTCACTACTCTAGCCCTGTGTATTTTTTAAAGAAATGAATCAGGGTGTCCTTTTGTATCAAAGTTTTAGAGATTAGTAATATAAAAAAAAAGCTTTAAAGTGGATCTAATTAACCGCTTCGAGAAGATACAAGACAAAACGTTTAACCAATCAGTTGCATTCTCTGACAGTTAGCAAAGTTCAATGTACTGAGAATCACACCACATTTTCTGCGGACATCACGATGTTTCTCTGTGAGAAATTAGTCCATGGATGAAAGTCGTTTTTACGAATGAAATTGAAACATCAATCTCTTCTTAATCCCAACATAATTGCATAAAATTTGTTGTAAATGAGCTTTAACATCCAAAATACAGATCTGGTCCTTTAAGAGGGTAAATATTCCCTCAAAATATGTAAAGCATAATTAAGAAAAAAATACAGCTTATTGAAATTCTGCGATTGCGGTTGGAGCAAAAACCTGTGTACACAAGGTTCCCCCAGGACCGAACTTGAGAACCACTGATCTAAATGAGTCGCATCAGCCTTTGATTTTATTTTGTGGATTTTTGGCTCTGTCCCTTATATGCAGATGCTGTGATTGCTTGTTATATGCATGCTGCCGTAAGAGAGAGATGAAGGCCCGAACTGTGTGGTTAGGCTGTCCAGAGAAATGTGAGGAGAAGCACCCGAAGAATGCCATAAAAAATCAGAAGTACAATATCATCACCTTTATACCTGGGGTAAGTTGTAATGAGAAATATTTGAAGCTCTCTTTTTAAAAATGTTGTTCTTTGTTTATGCTTGGTGGATTAGAGCTGTCACTGTTTCATTATAATGAGGAATTTGGCTTACCCTTTGAAGCCCTGTTTCCCTGTGTGAAGCCAAGGCCAATTATGGTGACCTTCCTCTGAAAAAGTAACTCTGCTCTTTCACTGAAGGGTTGCTTTGCACCTCAGTGAACCTTTTGTTCTTTCCATCACAGAGAAGTTCTGTGTACGTATGGCATAATTATGTTCAGAGACTCTATTTTTAAGATGTCTCTTGGTGCGTCCCAAGTAAAAACAACCACAAGTACAGAGGAGACGACAACCACATAGGTGGTGTTGCAATTAATGAATTATTTTTGTTTATATATTTGTTTTGTTTTGAAATTGGCAAATTCCTTCCCTTGGGTGATGTTAGAACAATGGTTGCATGTAGTGCATCAGAAAGTACCAGTGGGCTTCCTAATCCATGTCTCCTTGGGTTCAGCTGGAAGACAACTGCACATTAATTTGTCTGTTAAAGTAAGTGCACGTCTGTATTTCACCAAAGGAGGCTGAGGGAAGACTGACCCTAAAGTAGGATGTGATTCAATAATGTCCCGATTGGATCTAATGATGCGTGTGATATGTTTAACTTATGTGCTGAATTTTGTGATGGGAAGATTTTAGTTGCCTGTGGGTCTTGCGCAATAGGTCATGATGATAGGTAGTTGCAGCTTTTTCATAAGCCTGTTTGATGATCTCTCGCTAGTAACGTCGTTCGCAGAAACGCTCAGACATATTCTGTGCTTGTGTGGCAAAATGTACTCCTTTGTCACAAATGTGAACTGGTTATTGGGGATCTTCTGTCAACAAGGTGAGGATTATGTTTAGTTTAGTTTAGTTTAAAACCCAGCAGTTTTAACCAATAACAACCTCGTTTGATGTCCAGCACTTTGAATACCAAACTCAAGTGCATCAGTTGTTAAAACACCTCACTTATCCAACATGTAAAATATATTTATTTGATTTAATTTGGTAATTATTATCAAAGATAATCAAAGATTATCAAAGATAGCCAAATTCATTGATTGGCAGAGCAATCTGTTGGATCAGCCTTTATCAAAATGAACAACTCGCCACCAGATGAAAATTACATTACAGGCATTTGGCAGACGCTCTTATCCAGAGCAACGTACAACAAAGTGTATGACCATAACCAGGAACAAGTGTATCGAAAACCCTAGAGAGAAGTACTGTTCCAAGTGCAGGGAACAACCGCATAGTTTAACTTGGACCCTGTAGGTTAGACTGATTAACACTAACACAAACAAGAACAGCAACAACGCAGTCTATGCAAAAATACAAGCAGTAGTTAAGACACAAAATTAAGACATTTATTAAGTTACAACAAATATTCATGTCTAATCTAAAGACGAGGTTCAACTACCTTAAAATAACAGAGGAATAGAAGATGGCTGCAATACCAGCCTGACAGAGCACCACCAAGGAAGATACCCAGCATCTGGTGAGTTCTATGGGTCGCAGACTTGTTGCAGTCATTGACTGCAAAGGATACCAAATACGACAACTTTATTTAAGATTTCTTTTGGTCTCCTAAAATAGGGACCCCAAGTCAGGCTCACAGGCATCCAGGGGATCATCATCATATGTTGAAAAAAAAAAAAAAAGTATTATATTTTGAAATATTTCCCAACCTATATATATGGTCATTACATTTCAAGTCTGGCCAGGTACCCCCCTACAGTACGTTCAAGTACCCCCAGGCCCTAAAATGGGGGAACTACGTATAAAAAGGATGGTAACTTCTTCACGGATTATGCAATATGGATGTAAATATCCTCAAATAAAAGCTGACATTCTGCACTTTAATCGCATATTCATGGTTTAATTCATGGTCTAATTCATGCGAATTTCCAATATGCTGGAGTACAGAGGGAAAAACAACAAAAGTTGTGTCACTGTCCAAATACTTACGTGATGCACTCACATACATATGATGTCTGTGTCATATATATGCATTTTCTAAGTTGCTAACTCTCTTTATTTTTTGTGCTTTGTTTTAGGTTCTGTACCACCAGTTCAAGTTCTTCTTGAATCTTTATTTTCTGGTGGTGGCCTGTTCTCAGTTTGTACCTTCGCTGCAAGTTGGATATCTATATACCTATTGGGGCCCTTTGGTAAATATATGTCAGACTTTTTCAATGTTTCTATTATTTTAACATATTTGTTTTTTCTCGTTTACTTTTCCTTTACTAACCTATTCATTACAGCCTGAGGTTTGTGGTGGTCAGGTTGGTGACAAGAACCTTTTTTTTGAAAGGGCATGTGACATTCTGCCAGAAGAATTTTTTTTTTTTTTTCATGTGTGTTGGCTACTTCCCACAGATTAAAAAAAAACGTAATATAGCATGTCACTACAAATATGCTACTGCCACTTGTCTGTGGCTCTAATAACTACACATGATAGTGTGGGACCATTGCTGTCACCATTAAGTGGCAATTGAGTTATCAATGTGGATGACTCAGGAAGGATAATGTGCTTTTTTTTCAATATATGCATTGAACAAAATGGGGGGTGAGGGGTTCTAATCATTATGACCTTAACTGTATGTGCATGCCTATAGTGGGAACAGCAGTCAGCTTCCAGCCTGTGGATGTACATGTGGTGTGCATGTGTTTCTGTCCCACAGTGCCTTGTGCTGGCTGTGACAATCATACGGGAAGCAGTGGATGAGGTGCGGCGCTGCCGGCGGGACAAGGAGATGAACTCGCTGCTCTACAGCAAGCTGACAGTCCGAGGTGCTGCTCATTTTACCTTACTTCATTATTCATTAACCTTTAATCACCGGTCCTTATCACAATGGTTTTGTGACTTATGAGAGCAATCCCCAGTCTCCTCATGTGGCATAATGTGCATTTTGAAATGGTAATGCATTTAGCCAATACTGTTGTTTCCTCAGGGAAAATTCAAGTGAGGAGCTGTGACATACAGGTTGGAGACCTCATCATTGTTGAAAAGGTTAGTCTCTATTGATCATTACTAAGGCTGGGCTTTTGTCACGGAAGTTGCGGGTATTATGGATTTTGTGATTTTTTAATTTAATTTTTTGGCATTTCCATGATTTCCTCCATCTTTTTGTGTATTTAGTTTTGGATGATAACTGCGAACCTTAACGTAGCCTACAGTGATACCTTATTTGTATAGGCTAACGCTTTTTAGCAATATTGCCAAATGCTGGGAGAAACGGATTCTGGAGTCAACTGGGATCAAGATTCCTGTCATTGTCAGGTGATGCAATCAGGTGTTTGACGGCCCCTGTTAACAATGTCCAGCACTCCTTCCCACGTTAAGGTAACATTTATTGACCAGAGGCGTGCCGTCAAAGACCAAATCTACAATATGCAATATACAATATGTTTTACCAAAACAAACTTTAAAGAAATAAAAACGGACCCACAGTAATTGTTTTATTTTAGTAGTGCAATTTCAGCATGCTCTGTTTCTAACAGCATTATGTTGAAGACAAAATCGCATACTCTTTCTGCAATGGACTCGAATTAAGTGATTAAATGCACCATCAATGTGCCTGTCAATGTATTTTACTTGTTGGCTATTTGTTCCTAGAGCAGCTGGTTACTGTCTGTTGATTTTCAAGCACTTCAAGCTCTTTTTACTGTTGCTTCAGTTGCACATATTATTTCAATCGTTTCCCACTGCTGCGCCTCTAGTATCTATTAATTTAATAAAAAGTCTTTTTAAACTTCATGAATTCTTACATTTTTTTCAAGTTTTCTGTGATTTTCAACTTTTCCATGGCTGCTCCGCACCTTCAGCCAAAGTTTTCCGTGACAAATACCCAGCCTTAATCATCACCCGTGTTAGTCTATCTGTAGAACTTGGACTTGAGGGTTGCTTTTTTAAAATTTATTTTTTTATAAATCTAGTGCATGGATGAGCTCCAAGGTCAAAGGCAAAGAATGTGGGTACTTGTGCTTGAAAGTACAGGTCCTCATGGGTTGATCTTAACACAGATATCTAATATACAAATACCTGAGTTTGGGTCCAGAATTTGAACTAAGCGTTTGGGCCCAATTTTGATGTAGACAGAATGCCTTAGGTCTCATTATGTAATCCACAAGAGACCCACAATTATCAGCTGCCTTCTGTGAAACTTCACACTGCACTCTATTTTGTAGCTTCTGTGATTGAACTTGTGTTATGCAGAAATCAAGTATTATTTAAACGTAGAATAAGAAATAAGGCATTGTGTGGAGTTTTACCTTTTTTTGTATGTAATGCCCCAGAACCAAAGGATTCCTGCAGATATGGTTTTCCTGAGGACGACAGAGAAAACTGGTAAGTATCACTGAATTATCTGTTGATCTGTGTATGTACAGAGAGCTCCATAATGTTTGTAAGCATATTGAATATATAGTAAGAATTCTTAATGTAATGAAGAAAAACTCCCAAACGCCTGTCCAGCAGATCGGAAACACTGTTCAGGAGGTAGGTGTGGATGTGTCAGTGACTACTTTCCGCAGAAGACTTCACTTAAAGAACCAGTAGTTAGCCACAAAAACAGGATGACCAGGTTACAGTTTGCTAAGAAGTACCTAAAAGAGTCTGCAGTTCTGGAAAAGGGTCTTATGGACAGATGAGATCAAGATTCACTTGCATTGAGTGATGACAAGAGCAAAATGTGGAGGATAAAATGAACTGCCCAAGATCCAAAGCAATCTGTGAAACGTGTTGGGGGTGCTTTGGTTTGGCCAAGTATGGCTGCCACAGGTACTGGCTCACTTGTCACTGATAGCAGCAGCAGAATGAATTCTGAAGTTTACAGAAGTATCTTATCTGCTCAAATTTAAGCAACTGGTCAAAACTCACTGGGTCATCCTAGAGCAAGAAAATGTTCCCGAACGTACTGCTCAAGCAACAAAGGAGTCTTTCAAAGCTGAAAACTGGAAAATTTACAGAAAAGCACCACATGCTCAACAAGTCAGCACTAGGTGAACTCCCAGTGCTACAAGGAATAAGACTGCAGCAGCCTGAACATGAGAAGTATATCCTTTGCATGCAAAGTGAATTAACAATATGCCATAAAAAAACACCTCCTCCCTAGTCACACCCTGAGGAAGCCCTGGTGTTTTTGAATCCAGTCTGACTTTTTGATGAAAATGTCTTCGTCCCAAACATTATGGAGCTCACTTTATATGTACCTGTGAGTGCGTGTGTCTGTGTACTTCTGTCTACTTGACTTAAGAGAAAGATTTGCCCGATTTGTATGCTCCATGCTGTTGGAGCTGTTACAAATAACTTTCACACATCATATAACTGGCTTGTGAAGTTTCAGATTATTCAGAAGCCCAACAAAATACTTTTTCTGTATGCACAGGCCCAGTGACAGAATTAATGTGATGGATGGGCTTTTGATTTTCTGCACCTAATGAAGGCACCAGTGAGCCTAATGTGTCTAAATGTATGAAGATATACTTAAATCTTTTCCTAGGGTCTTGTTTTATCCGAACTGACCAACTGGACGGTGAGACGGACTGGAAACTGAAGGTGGCAGTAGCGTGTACACAGAGACTGCCCGCATTGGGGGTATGTGTTTATGTGTTTTGGATCATTCATTCTCAGATTCATTTTCACATTCCTTTCATTTGTGACCATTACCAATGTGAAAGTTTCAAATAACAGAACACGTGTGCTTATATACCTGGGTAGAGGAGGCTTTGAGATATAAAACTGGGCAGTATGCCCAGGGTCAATAAGCACTTTCTGCAAGTGCAAAGTCTCTGTTTTGTATTTTTCAGAAAAAAGGAGTGCTAATCAAGCTATAGTTAGCGAATACAGTGCCATCCATAACGTTTGGGAGAAAATTATATATATTTTTTTCCCCTTTGTTTATCATTTTGGATCCCCAGAGGATTTCTCCAATATTAACATACTGTATCCTTTATTTCACATCACTGCAGGATTTGTTCTCCATTAATGCCTATGTGTATGCTGAGAAGCCACAGCTGGATATCCACAGTTTTGAAGGGAATTTCACAAGGGTAAGCGAGGGGCCACAGTGGGATTATGTATTTAAAAATAAGGCTGTAATTCATACAAGGCTCACTCAATGTGGATGTAAATACCATACGATGATTACTACCCGTCAACTGGACCCTTCTGAGTTTGTACTGAACAATGCACCTGGAAATCAACAACTTCTTGTTGCAAATGACCTTGCCACAATAAGTTTACTTGGCTTCACACATCTAAGACTAACCTCTCCTCCTTTGCCACATTTCTTGCAACTTGAGTACTTATTTTACCTACACTACAGGCCAATGGTATTACGCTACCTGTGGTACCCGTTCCATTTAACTGGCAGTTGACTTAGACTTTTTTAAATGCCTATTGCATTTCACTCATTTGTCAAAAACGACAGGATTTGAAACTTTCTTCACGAATTCCCAGTTCTTGGAACTTTGGAACTGGTTCCAATTCAGAACGAGTTCTCGATACCGAGCCATTATTATGATTCATTACAACACGTGCAGTATGGACAAGTTCGTATGTATTCTTAACCTCATTTATATTGTAAAGTATGTTGTATTTTCTCTGGTGACTGGTGTGTTATTTTTCCTACAGGAAGACAGTGATCCCTCCATCCATGAGAGTCTATCCATCGAGAACACTCTGTGGGCTAGTACTGTTGTGGCGTCCGGTAAGTCTTTCGCTTATCATAATGGTAACCAACCCTGTCTCTGGATATCTACCATGCTGTGAGTTTAATTTCAACCCTTATTTGACACACCTGACTCTGCTAATTAACAACTCAATGATATATTTTGCTGTTGAATGAGGTGTGCTTTGTTAAAGTTAGACTGAAAACCTACAGGATGGTAGATCTCCAGGAACAGGGTTGGTTACCACTTGCTTTTCAGATTTGTTACATTGCTTACACATATTAAGATATGTTTACCTCTTATATTTTAAAGCTATTTTGCTTGGATATCTTAACACTGCAATTCCTTTCCTGTGTGACAGGAACAGCAATAGGGGTTGTGATCTACACTGGCAAAGAGACCAGAAGTGTGCTGAACACATCCCATGCTAAGAATAAGGTAAAGGCATTCTATCTCTTGTGGACTCAGATGAGCACTATCCCCCCCCCCCCCCCCCCCACCATTGCACATAATATCCACTTCTGAGAACGATATTTTAATTCATGATTATGTAAGAGGTTCAAAAGAGTTAATATATTATCATATTATGGATGGAACTTTAAATGATTTATTGAGGACTTGCAGATGTTGTTTTTGACCACATAACGTTTTCTAGTGGATGGCAAAAAACAACATTGTTGGGGCATTTGTTGTGGACAGCATGCAGTGGACAAATCGAGCAAGGAATGACGAGTCGAGCATGTGAAAGATAATCATGAAAATAATACAATTTGATAGAACTTCTCTACATTACTCAATTTAACATAATAACATTACATTTGGATGTAATGTTATTATGTTAAATTTGGTTTCTCAGTGGGGTTCTTCAGGGATAGCATTAATCATGTTGGAAAACAAACACACAGCAGTTGTATGCCTCATTCTGTCTGTCATTAGGAAAAGCTGGAAGGGTAAGTGTATGCATAGATCCTGCTCCCTGAATCATATACGTATACCCTTTTCCAAGTTCAGTAATTATATCAGGGCTTGACATTAAGAACATTTTTCTCCTTTGACCAATCGCTGATACAAAATGTTGGAAATTGGCTTAGTTTGCCTGGGGATTTTGAGTTTCGAGGCAAGTGGTTGTAGTTTAATCGAGGATAAAAGTTAGTTTGTTAGCTTGCTAGCAATACATAGATATTGATGAGTTGTCGTTTTAATGTTACTTCTATAAATAGCTGTTTTATCTTACAAGTTAATGTCAAACCAAATAGAAATGTGAGTTGATACAAATAAAATGAATGATCAAGCTTTAAGGCTTAGGTTAGTTGTTGGTACACAAGTGTTGGTACAAAAAAGTTATTGAATCATTTTGTATCAGATAATGTATTTCAATATAATAAATGCTTACTCATAAATAAATGAATTTTTGTCATATGTCTCATCAACCGGTCTTTCTGCGAAGAATGGGTGCAGTCAGCACTCTTTTTATATGATTTATAAAAATATGATCTAAATCCTTAACCTGTTGACTCAGCCCTATTCTGTTTTAATATTACTTGAAATAGCCATTGACTGTTTGTACTATTATCTTGTTCTAAGCCTCAAACACGGAATAATTTGGAATAAAGCAGAGGTTTTTCTCCCCCCTCCCCTCACTTCCCTCAGGTGGGCCTACTGGACCTGGAGTTGAACCGGCTGACCAAGGCCCTCTTTGTGGCCCAGGTGGTGCTGTCCGTTGTCATGGTGGCGCTGCAAGGCTTTCTGGGCCCCTGGTTCCGAAATCTTTTCCGCTTCGTTGTGCTCTTTTCCAACATCATCCCAATCAGGTAATCATGTCCCGGCACCTGTTTTATTCTGCGTACATTTTCAATAACATCAAGATAATACCTGCAAATACAGGCATGAAATGTAATTCATTACTTAATAATAATAAATGTATTTTATTTAGCGCTTTTCATAGTCTCAAAGACGCTTTACAATACATGAATACATACAATGAATCATACAATGCAGAAAATAAACAATGCAGAAAAGGCAGTGGGACTAGTGGTGCAGTGGTGGTGGGAGGGGGAATACAAACATCAAGGGAAGGCTAGGGAAAAGAGGTGGGTTTTAAGACATGATTTGAAGGAGGTGAGTGAGTACTTCAGTTTTCTTTAAATCAAACTGCAAACAAATTTCGATTGGAGACCTTTCTGCATTCACTAAAAGATAAGAGGCTACAGTCCCTCATCTGCATGCTTTGACACTCTGCATAAATGTTACAGGGGTAAGTCGAGAACGGTTCATGTTAACTGAAATCAGATAAAGAAATTGGAGTTAGATACACAAATTGAGGATAGATTATATTTATTTAACCCCGTTCCTGAAACACTACATGCCATCCTTCTCTGCTTAGAACAGTGGTGTCATTTTGTGTGTTTAAGCAGAGTCCTACAATAATTAGAAAACATAAGTTTAGACAAAGGGAAACTGAGCCATATTTTTGTTTGATTCTGATTCCTATCTAGCCCTTCTGGTTTGTTAGCTGATGGTATTTTGTGTTTGACCATTGCCTCGTGTTTGTATGTGCAGCTTGCGGGTCAATCTGGACATGGGAAAGTCAGCCTATGGGTGGTTGATCATGAAAGATGAAAATATTCCTGGCACAGCTGTACGAACCAGTACCATCCCAGAAGAGCTTGGGCGACTTGTGTACCTGCTGACAGACAAAACCGGTAGGAGCTGGCTTACATATACTTACAAATTCCACATAGATTCGCTTGCTTTCTATTTTCTCTGTGGCTGAATCACTAAACACAAAATATTCACACTTGAAGGGATCCATTTCATGACATTTTGGGGTGAATTAGACATGATTTCAAAGAAACCTTTAATTGTTGTTATACAGTTTATGATTTCATCATTTCTTTGAATTGCAGGAACTCTGACACAGAATGAGATGGTATTCAAACGCCTTCATCTGGGAACTGTGTCATACGGGACAGACACAATGGATGAGATTCAGAGTCATATTGCACAATCATATGCACAGGTAACACTGTTCTCACTGTTTATATAAAACTCTTGATGAAAGATCTCATCAATGATATCTATAATATTATGTATTTTTCCAAAGAAAAAATACTTTTTCTTGCAATGTTTCTTGAAATAATTTGCTCTGTTGGCCTTAGAATTAATTCTGAATATTTGAATTGCCAATCTTTAGTATCATACTGGAGAGACAAAGGGTTGGCGAGATAAAGAGGAAAGATAGGGAGAGGTAGAGGAGGAAGGCGAGGGGAGAATAGAACTGGCGGGTGTAAAACATGAGTAACTTGGTGTTTAAGTGTTAATGGCTTGTGTTTTGGGCTGGGTGATATACCGCAATAAGGAATATAGAATGCAGTCATCGCCACCGTGTTGTACATTGCCTTTCTTGTCACGCGGCCTTTTAAGTTTGGTTGGTTACTACTTCATCAGGTATAATTGGAGAGAAAAAGACAAAAAGGAATGGCATAAAGTAAGCCTGTGAGATGCTGGTGTAAAGTAAAACTGAGATTCTGGTGTAAAATATTAGATACTTGTTATACGTGTCAGAGGCTGGAGTAAAGTGAGATTTTGACCGGCTTGTTTGAAGTGAGTGTGAGATGCTAGTCTAGAGTGTGCGACTTGGAAAGAGACTGGCACAAATTACAAGAGATTGCTGTAAAATACAGTAGTGAGATTTGTTGTACAGTGTGAGAGGACTGTGTAAAGTATAATTGTAGTAAAAACTAAAAACTATTTTTTTTCTTTAATCATACCTGATGTGGTAGTGAACAACCAAATGTCTGAGGCCATGTGAAATGTTTCCGGGAAAAAATATTTCATCACTGATACCTATTGGGTATAAGACAGCCAATCAGCAGCAAGGTCATACAGCTTCTATGTGATCATGTGAATTGTTTTTTCAGTTGCATGCAGGGCTTAACGTTTTGGCTCACCAGCCACTGCGGCTAGTGGTTTCCCAAAGTCACTAGCCACTAAGAATTTCCACCAAAAAATGGAATACTTTATAACTAGTTAAAATGGAATTCTTGATATCAAAAAGAAGTTGAATAAAAGCTTAAACAGCTAATAGAGTTCACCTTTTTTTAAAGCATAGGTTACTATTGGCTTGACTTAGGGGGCAAGACCTGAGAGGGGCAATGGGATTACCATAGTGTGCACCCAGACTTTATGGGAGCTGTTGTATCATGTAATATCAGCTCAAATGGGATTGATTGTTTCAGATACCTTTTGTAAACTACAGTGTTTTTGTCATAGAAAATACAAAGGTCACTATCAAAGTGGTTAGTAAGAGTGACGGAGTTGCACACCACTGCTGAATTCTACTCGCATTTGGTGGATGGCGGGTGTTAATGTCAAGCCCTGATCTCATGGAAGCTGCAAGGCCTTGCTGCCATCAAGATGCTTGCTGCTGATATCAGTGATATTTTTTTTTTTTGGTAGCATTTGACATAGACTCTTGTGTTTGGTTTTTACGACCGCATCAGGTATGATTTTTTTTTAAAAGACAAAAGATGGCCTGTATGCCTTTGGCGGCGATTATTCTTATTTCGCTTTCAAAATTCAATATATCGGGGCTTCTAGTGGTGCAGCCCGTAGAGCGCTAACCACAAGCTCAATGCGAGCCGCGATGTTGGCGGTTCGAATCCGACCGCCGACCTTTGTCGCACATCTCTGCCTCTCTCTCCTCCTAATTCTTCCTGTCTCTCTACACTGTTCTATCAAATAAAGGAAAACCCCCCCCAAAAAAATTCAATATATTGTGCAACCCTAGGAAAAAACAGTTTGAAAACAGTGTTTTTTCTGTCTTCTCAGGTCAGTGGCTCCAGCTCCAATCCTTCCTCTAATCAGCAGCCAGCTGCACCCAAACTTCGCCGGAGTGTTGGTTCACGCATCCACGAGGCGGTGAAAGCCATTTCACTGTGCCACAATGTCACTCCTGTATATGAACCCCAGGTGGCAGTCAGTGGTGAGACTGAGTACACAGAGGTGGATCAGGATTTAATTGACGAGAACCGCAACTACCAAGCTTCCAGCCCAGATGAGGTCAGCATCTCATTCTATGATCATGTGTGTCTGCACGATATTATTTTCCAAGTGAAACATCTGAGTACCGTTCTTACTAAATGTTTTTCTTATTGCTCTCTTTCTTCCCAAATTGTTAACACTATCAGCTCAGAGTTTATATACTGCTCATACAAGATGAGCATGTTATGATTATGTTATATGTGAAGATATATGCTATTCAGAGGCCTCGTTATTTTACGAGGTTTATTTTAATTCCATCTCGGAGGATTTTATTCTTGCAAATGTAAATTATTACAAGTAGGATGCATTAAAATGAATTGGAGAAAATTGATGTAAAGAAAATATTATAGAAATTACACATACAACATTATATCTCTGAAGTAAGCCATGCTCATTTTAAACACTTAACACGTATTTAATATGAAATAAATATTCGACCTTACCATTGGTTTTACGCATAAAGATGTCAAGATTAATTGGTAATTTATTGTCTTGAACAATCAGTTTGAGAAATAAACATGCAAATAGAGACCTGGGGTAGGTATTTACAATGTGCAAAACCGCACTTGCATTTTAAACTCCTTTCAGTTTGTTCTGATTTGACCAATAACTGTTTTATCATGTTGAGGACAGTAGAAGCTTTCCTACAGCATATTTTAACTATTAGCTGTTAGCATCCCTAATTTCTTGTTATTATTCAAAAGTTTTTAAAATCAGTGTTTCATCGTGAGATGTCTCCCTCCCCCATTTGATGCAAGTCCATTGTGACAGTTGTATGCTGGTGTATATTTGACCTCTGACCTCTTACCTGTCCTCAGGTGGCATTGGTGTGCTGGACTGAGAGTGTGGGCCTTACACTGGTTAACAGGGACCTGACCTCCATGCAGCTGAAGACCCCTCAGGGACAAATCCTCTCCTTCTACATCCTACAGATTTTCCCCTTTACATCAGAGAGCAAGAGGATGGGCATCATTGTCAGGGTGAATCATATTACACCCCCCACCCGTGTGCCTCCTCGAAGTGAATGAGCATGATGCCACTGGCAGCATGCGTTGGAATATAGATATTAGCTGGCTTCCTCAAGTGAATCCATAAACCTAATCACAATTGCAAGGGGGGGGATACTGTTGCCGACAAAATCAGAAGCCTAAGTGCAGTATGTTTTCAACAAGGTTTTTTTTTTTGAGCTGGTAATAAACTTGTATTATTGATGTACCAGCGTTGGATTTACTCTCTTACTTGGTTGATGCATAAAATTGTGAATAAATGTAATAGATTGAAATTGGAACTAATTATTTAACAGGCCCATTCTTAGACAGAACATAATTGCTTCTCTTATATTTGACTGTTAAGTCTGTGTGCCACATGAAATATTCTTAAACGCAGACTATAATTTGTTGGCACAGTTTGACTGATTGTTTAATATTCAATCTGTATAATGTTTAATATTTAATAACTTTGTCTTGTTTGTGTTATTGATTTAATGTGATTATTTAACTTTATTGTGAGAATATTTTGTGTTAAATGTTTGATCTGTTCATTCTAATCGATGTAATTCTTTTTTATGTTTAACCCAGGAAGAGTCTACGGGTGAAATTACCTTTTATATGAAAGGAGCAGATGTTGCAATGGCGACCATTGTGCAGTATAATGACTGGTTGGAGGAGGAGGTAAGGAGTCAAACGCAACCACTCACACGTTTAAAGACACCCACTCTTACAGTAATGCACACACACACACTCACACATATTCAAATGCACACACACTGACAGGCACACTTGCATACTTGCACAGAAACATACCCTGACACATGAACATGCAAATCCACACCACCTCATATGTAATGAGTGTGACGTGTGCTACCAGCCTACATTTGCCATTGATTGTTGTTTGGTCCACAAGAATAATCAAATATTTAAGCTGGGTAGTTTCCAGCATGTAAAGAACGATGAATAATTGCTCTCTCCATTTGTCTCTTGTTCTAGTGTGGTAACATGGCCAGGGAAGGTCTGCGCACATTGGTCGTTGCCAGAAAATCCTTATCTGAGGAGCAGTACCAAGACTTTGAGGTAAAAATGTTGCTGACATGTCAAGCTATACACTAAAAGCATAAGCACTAACCCATGCCCATCAAACTACACACAAAAAGCATGACACCTGAGCAATGCATGCCATGCTAAACACTATAACCTTACATGCACAGAGCAAACTGAGCACTGAGATGTGTGTTGCAAATGACATGCTAAAAGAACAAACGCTGTATCATCAGGCTAATGCGGTTTCTCATTCTGCAGAGCCGTTACAACCAGGCCAAGCTCAGCCTGCATGACCGGGCTCTCAAGGTGGCGGCTGTGGTTGAGAGCTTGGAGAGGGAGATGGAGCTACTCTGTCTCACAGGAGTGGAGGATCAGCTGCAGGCCGAAGTGCGACCCACCCTGGAGCTGCTGCGCAACGCTGGCATCAAGGTGTGATTACCCAGCTGTGCCCTCAGCCACACAAACCACACCAATCACACACACCCACGTTCTGCATCAGTCTCACACACCCACGTTCTGCATCAGTCTCACACACCACACCCATACTCAACCACCAGTTGTGCTCACCAGTTGCAGTACTATAGTTCTGGGTTTAAGTAATTATTTAGAGGATTTGTCAGTACTCGTGTCTTAAGCAGTTTAGACCCCCTATTGGAGTGCCTGGGTCCTTTCTCTTTTTTTCAAAATGGCCACACTTCTCTTAACTGAGCATGTCACTGCCTAATCAAGCACCATGCTAATCTACTTCAAGTTCTTCATCAGAATTCAGAACAGAAATCTTCTTTCGTTGTGTGATGATGTTATTATCACCTCTGTTTCAGATATGGATGTTGACAGGAGACAAACTTGAAACAGCCACCTGCATTGCAAAAAGTTCACATTTGGTTTCAAGGAGCCAGGACATTCACATCTTCAGACCAGTATGATTTTTCTCCTTTATATGTGTACTGTTAAATAGTGTGCCATGTGACAGTAAACTATTTAAATAAGTTTAGACAATACAGTGAATTGTCTACGTAGGTATGTTTTGATGTAAGCTGGCATTTAGGATACATGCCATAAAACAAAAAAATAAAGCTTTACCAGATTATCCTGGTGCCTTATATCATTAGCTTATCTTAGCTTTTCTCTGCCATAGTGAGATGAGATCTACCATAGAACCTCAGATATACCATCACTACAGGAATGTATATCTTTCCCTCATTTCTGTGTTGTGTTTTCCATTTTAATCAGAGTACATGGTTACTGCTTCACTGGCAGAATGAGTAGGCATGCCATGTGCATTCTTTACACATTTCCTACAGCATGACTACTGTCTTGCTCTTTCTTTGCATAGGACCTAAAATTCTGCTTTTATAGGTCTCTAACAGAGGGGAAGCGCATTTGGAGCTCAATGCATTCAGAAGAAAGCATGAATGTGCCCTGGTCATTTCAGGAGATGCACTGGAGGTATGTTTAACACAATGTTATGACTGTTCTGAGGAAAAAGACAAATGATCAGTGTCTGTCATAGCAATTTTGAAATGCTGCAAATTGTAAAACTATATAATTGTTTTGTTTGCTCAAGGCAGATGTTGTCTCTAAGCGCTGACACAGGACCAGCTAACTCGACCCAAATCCTAACTTTACCCATTAGGAGGAAAATGCAAAACTGACTTCACACACTTACACCTGAACAGTTCTGGTTAGATGTTTAATAAATGCAAATATTCATTTTTTGATCTTGTAAATTAAGTTCTTAATTAAATTAAGTTGGATAAAAAGAACCAAAAAGATTTTAAAAAGATGTATGTGCTGCATACAGGACATATACTAAGATATAAATCCTAAATAAATTGAGTGCCTATTTGCTCTGGTACTATTTAGTTTTGACATTTTTTGCTCCATTATACTGTTCATTTTTAAGTTTATTTTATTTTTTGTCAAACTTGAATGTTCAAACTTAAATATTTAAATTAAATTGTATCAGTGAGAAGTGTGTGTTCCTAGGCTTATTGGGCTCTTTGTGATTTCTAAGCTGACCAGTGCTCTCTTTCTCCTAAATGATGTTCCAAACAGTTGATTTTGGTTAGCTTAAGGTTTGGCCTATGCCAAACCTGACTGTTTTTAATGCCTCCGCGACAGCACAGCCGTGGCCAGAGGCATTGTTTCCGTCCGTCCGTCCGTCCCATTCTCTCATGAACGCGATATCTCAGGAACGCCTTGAGGGAATTTCTTCAAATTTGGCACAAACGTCCACTTGGACTCAAGGATGAACTGATTAGATTTTGGTGATCAAGGTCACTGTGACCTCACAAAACACGTTTTTGGCCATAAGTTTCACACAAATGTCTAATAGGATAAAATGATGAAGTGATGACATTTTATATCCAAATGGTCAAACAGAGCACTGGCTACTGGTTGGCGAAGGCATACAACCGCGAGGCGGTATTTCTAGTTTGTTTTTTCTTTTATTTCTTCCTTGATTTTTGTGTGCATAGCTCTGGTCCTCATGGTGACACATGCCAATTAGAGACTCCAAAGGCAATCAAATTAGAAACTAGATACTGAAAGCTCTCTTATTCCAGCACTAAGGAAGCAATTTAAGACACCTGACTAAGCAGAAACACCTGTGACACCATTTGTCCCAAACATTGACACCCAGAAATGGGGAGACTATTTATAAAAAGTGCCGTAATTTCTACACGGTGAAACCAAAATGTATAAAAATTCCCAAACATCGTGGCGCTCAATGTATGCTTGGTGCCCTAACTGAACAGTTGTGAAAGGCAGTGCATATATTATTTTTATCAACCATTAAAGCTGGTGATGAATATGTATCCGTTCCTGATCCTTTTCTGCAGCCAGGCCGATAACCTATCACATTCATGTTTGGTTTTTCAGTATGCGAGCTAGTATGAAATCAAACTGAGCCAACAGTGAATTCAGTGCATTTGCTTTGTTTATAAGAGGTCATGTTGTTGTGTGTGTGTGTGTGTTTTTCCAGGTGTGTTTGCGGTATTATGAGCATGAGTTTGTGGAGCTGGCGTGTCAGTGCCCAGCTGTGGTGTGCTGCCGCTGCTCACCTACGCAGAAGGCCCAGATCGTCGAGCTTCTGAAGCGACACACAGGCAATCCCACTTGTGCAATAGGTGAGCGTCATATCTTAATATGAGCATAAATTGCAACTAGGTACAGTTTGTGGGTAATCGTCCTGATGATTTCTTGATAAATGAGGGGTATTCTATATATCGAGTATACAGCGGGGGATGGGGGTACTCTTTCACCACATCTGTAAATAGCTATGGATATACATGTTGCTGACATATACCTATTCACAGGCATACACAGTTGAGGTATTATTGTCATAGTTATTATTAGTAGTGGTAGTAGTAGTAGTAGTGGTGGTGGTAGTAGTAGTGGTGGTAGCAGTAATAATAATTGTGGTATGATGGCAATAATTGTAATCATTTTAATAATGAATATATTCTATACTTTACATCTTAACAGCGAAGTGCACATACCACGTTTTGCCCAATTGTGCTCATGCTGCAAAGCTCATCATAACATCCACTGTCTACTTGGGGGAGTGCAAACAAGCGTTTGTTCTCCTTTTAAGCATGTGGTGTCTGCTGCGGCTTCTTACAGAGTTCCAAGTCAGACTCTCACAGACATGAGTCTGTCAGTTTCAGTCATTGTGGAAATATGATATTTTAGGGATGTGAATTTATGCTAATCTCTGTGAATGCGCTTTATGATTTACATTAATTGACATTTGTTTGGCGTTTATGAACATACGCATGTGGATATGGAAAAAAAACTGTGTCTGTGTGTATTTGATAAATCCGGCAGAATTTGTTAGGTCATTTACGACTACACGTAAATTCACACACAGTTTTATGAAAATATTGATAAATACGGCCTATTGATTTTCTTCATCAAAAAGATGAAGCTGTTAAGATCACTAAGAGAGCCCAGCGGGAAGGTATTGGCCCACCCTCAGCAGTGAACTTGAGTGACCCATTAACCAAGGTGCTTACTGTGTGATTACGGGATAAGAAGGCATTGTGTGGATTTGGTTTAGATTGACATTGGCACTTCTCTGGTCAGAGAGTGGACAAGCAGCAGTCTGAGGCCTAGATTGAATCAACATTGCTTGAAACAGAGACAGATTGGCGATTTAATTCTGGTCGTCACCAAACTGTACTTAAGATGAAACGTGCAAAGTATTTTTTATTGTGAATCACAGTTAAGGACAAATGTTGATTGAATTTTGGCCTTGTGGCATTAGGCTTGAACCCGCCAGTTTTTTCTCAACCTGGCTGGACTGAGGAAATGTAGCTAGCTCTATGTCCGATACTGGAAATTTAACCCAGACTGTCCCTGTGTCTCTCAGGTGATGGAGGCAATGATGTTAGCATGATCCAGGCAGCAGACTGTGGTATTGGCATAGAGGGAAAGGTAAGGAAATGCATCTGTCCAATCAGCTCTCAGAAGCCCCTTTCAGTCTTTTACTCTTTCTGCTGCTGTTGATGCCATCATTCTCTACAGAATGTATTTTCACTCCTTCCATTGTTATTGTGACTGCACCTGGACATGACACTGTTATCTTTAATTAATATTGAAACTCTGAAAAACTTTTTTTGTTTTTGCAAGCCTTTGGTTGGCATGGTTGTGGGCAAACATAGTGGTTCACTCTGATTTGTTTGAATCATTCTTAATACTTACCTAGCTATGTAATTCTACCTGCTTTTCAAGCAAAACATGTTTTGTAGTAGTTATTGACCAGAGAAGTGTGGCTAGTGTGTAAATTATTTGCCAAAGTGCCACCAAAGAATGTTGTGACTGAGTAATCACTTGTAACTGGGATTCCAGTTATAGTCCTTTCGTGATTTATAAGATGTGGTAATTTAATTTATCTTTAATTTAGCCGGGATCCCATTGAGATACAATATCTCTTCTTCTAGGGAGCCCTGGTCAAGATTGTAGCAGTCTAAAGTCTAAAAGTTTCACATTTAAAGAGATTGGATGATCAGCACATCCCCAAATTAGCTGGGGGTTATACCACATTGAAGAGTGAACACCACAAGGTCACTACATCGTACGCCTTCCTTTATTTAATGCCATTTGGAACTCCATTAGAACTCTCCGTAGAACTTCGCAATGATAACTGAACTTAATCTTGCACGGACTAAATGTGGTGATGGCACCAGCTCTTAGAAGGGAACGCAGGCAGGCTTTTGCACACTTACTCTTGACTGTTACGGCCTTGAAATTGGTGGAGGCTTGCTGCTCGGCACTGGAGCTCACAGCTTGATGGTCCTTTGACTGCAGGAGGGGAAACAGGCATCCTTGGCGGCAGACTTCTCCATCACGCAGTTTAAACACATCGGCCGGCTACTGATGGTCCATGGACGCAACAGCTACAAACGCTCTGCTGCACTTGGGCAGTTCGTCATGCACAGGGGCCTGATCATCTCCACCATGCAGGTATCCAAGTTAGTTGTCATCATATTTACTGTGAAACTTTTTTTTAAATGAGCTATTTCATCATTACTTGTGTAGCAGTAATTGCAGAATGAACTTAATTTCAAACTGTTAGTGAATTTCAAATTTTAGTTAAAGAAATTTAAACGGTACAGTGTAGATTCAATGAAAATCATTTGTGTTGTTGCTTATGACAGTAATCATTTTTTTTTGTAATGCCAAATAGAAGTGCTGGTTTGTGCTAATTGGAAGTTGTTTATTGTTTAAAGCTAACTTTCTCTTTACAGGCTGTCTTTTCTTCCATATTCTACTTTGCCCCTGTTCCCCTATACCAGGGTTTCCTGATGGTGGGGTAAGGTTATGTTTTACCAGACTTCCCTGATGGTAGAGTGTTTGTCATACCAGGGTCTCCTGTTGTATCGTATAAGGCTTATTTGTATGCACAAGCCATTTCATACGATTCCTTCAACATTTCTCCTGCCTCAGGTATGCCACCATATACACCATGTTCCCAGTCTTCTCTCTGGTTCTGGACCAGGATGTGAAGCCAGAGACTGCACTCCTCTATCCTGAGTTATATAAGGACCTTACCAAGGTCTGACACAGATCAAGAGCTAATAGTGATGATTAACTAATTATGTTATGAAAAGGTGTATTTGTATTGCATTTCATTTATGAAGTATATTTTTGTCATTTAATTGTTTTGTTTAAATACTGTAATTGCAACATAATTTTGACTGTACACACTGTAATTGTGTTTAATTTTGTTTCTTCACTTTTGTAGGGACGTTCCTTGTCTTTTAAGACTTTCCTTATTTGGGTATTAATAAGCATATACCAAGGTAAATGCTATATGCCGTATCCCCTTTTATTAAGCTGTTACTGAATTTTAAGCTTTTAATTTTTAAATTCTAAAGTTGCTTTTCACATTATGTAAGAAAAACTATGCACACCATGATTAAACGTATTCTGCTTATTGTGCTATATTGCAAGCAATTACATAAAAAGAGGTAACACAATAATTTAACTGATCAAATTAAAGCCTGACATGAATCAGTAGGCTCCTAATTTTGTCACGTGGCCACTAATACTACTGTAACCTACTGTTTACTGTGGTAAATAATGTAGAATTCAAAGACACAGAAAATGATAATGAGCCCAACCTCCATTCTGTTAATGATATTAAGGGGAAAAAAATTAAGAACGATTTTAAATGTGTTCAACAACTTCATTAGGAGCCTCATGATTTGATCATTAATTTGATCAGTTAAAACTTTTTACCTCTTTTTATCTGCAATACCACCGTAAGCATAATGTGAACATTAGATCTTTATTCTTCATGGCATGCATAGCTATTTCTGACAATGTGGTTTACAGAGATAAATAATCCCCCTAAACATGAAAAGTGACTAATTAAGAAAAATTGACAGCACCATTGCCAGCTATAGCCAGAGGTACACACTGGTGATGCAACAATTCTGGGCCGTATGTCTACCATCTCCTCCTGACGTTGGCAGGAAAGGTTGCTGGCGGCAGATTAACTAGCTTGGTTGAGTTTGGGGTTGGGAAAAATGGGATAAAATCGGGGATAAAATGTAAAATAAAATAAAAAAATTTCCACCCAAATTCCATTAATTCCATTCAGTAGTTTAATGAATTCAGTAGTTTATGTATAATCTTTATGAAATGATGCTTCAATTCTGTCATACTCTTTTTATTTATTTAGAGAACTTTGTTTGGGGAGCTATAGTTGATTTTAGTTGCTTTAGGTGTTTTCCTGAGAACGCATATGTTGGAGTATTATTCGGATGTATTTTTTGTTCATTTTCTTTGATGTTTTGTGTTTGGACTCCGGTCTCTGACAGGTGCCATCCTGATGTATGGGGCATTTCTGCTGTTTGAGTCAGAGTTTGTGCATGTGGTGGCCATCTCCTTCACCGCGCTCATCCTCACAGAGCTCCTGATGGTTGCCCTGACTGTGCGCACCTGGCACTGGCTCATGGTCTTGGGAGAATTCCTCAGTCTGGGGTGCTATCTGGCCTCCCTCGCTTTCCTCACTGAATATTTTGGTGAGTGATAACCTCAGCCCTCATGGGACTGTCAAAGTGTCCTGTATTAAAGGCAGTAGCCACTAGCCTGTGGATGCCTGGTGCATCTTTTGGAGTTAATTTAAAAAAAGTTGAGGTATGCTAGCTGACTTTGCATGATCCAACCCCTGGGATGTGCAGACAATTGTGCCCTCCCACCACAAATTCCCAGTCATATCCATTTCAAAGCTTATTCAGTAAAAATAGGACATTGTAACTATGGATCTGTATATGATACACAGTCATGGTGTTTCATGTGTTTTCTGCAACATGTCATAACTCTCTAAAATGTAGACTCTTCTGGAATCAACAGCAACACTGCTTTTTACTTGCAGTGGGGGATAAGAATTATCAAATTTATAAAAACAATGGAACTTCCAGACAAAATACAGTATTTACATTTATGTCTGGAATCACAATGTAGATTGGATACAGATATGATAGTTGTATGTTGTGAGGGGTTCAACTCATCAGCCATTTCCTCTCTTCTCAGATCCAGCATTTATCACGACCCCGGCATTCCTTTGGAAAGTGTCCCTGATAACCGTTATCAGCTGTCTTCCTCTCTATATAATCAAATACTTGAAGCGCAAACTATCCCCACCAAGCTATTCAAAGCTTACTTCATGAGTGAAGACTTTGAGCAGCAATTCAGTTTACCTCATGAGGAATGTGATGAGTTACTCCAGGCATGCCTTGTGAGCAAGGATTTGGAGAATATCCCTTTCTTTCCAAGTTGGGTATTCCTTGTTGCTGAACTGTGCTGAATGGGCCAAGCCGAAGACACTGGAATGTTGAAGGAGCAAGAGAGAGGAAAAACTTGAGATTCACCTTAAAATTTGTATTGCACTATTTACAGCCCTGCCACACTTCGTATTAACTTGCATTCTGTTTCATATGTGGCATTCTTAAATTGTTCATTTTTAAAAGGTGATTATTGATTTTGTTTAAGGGTTTTTGTAAACAAAAAACTATATAAATAATAATATACTGGTATATGTACAGGTTTGTACTGTTTTAGCCGCAGGTTTTACAACTTTTGCTACACACGTATGTGACTTGAACCTATGTACTGTTAACATTCTGTTTGTGAAATTTTCTGAACAAATGATGCAGTCATAGGAGAGTGTTATTTGGCAAATGTATTTGTTCTAAGAACAATTAGCCTTTTGCTTCTGCTTTTTTCCCTCAGTAACAAATTGCAGAATTACTTAATTATGAATCATGATTTTGAAGTCATATAGTACCATTCATTCACTCCAACATAAAGATGGTCATATTTAACACTCTGCTCCTGAACATACAATTTTTTGTGTGTGTTGAAACTTGAGATGCTTTTCCATTTTTCTTGGTGCACATTTCTACCATTCTGATTTTAAGTATTTTATGTTGATTTAACTAATTTTGATTAAAGAACTATACATTTCTGTTTTATCTAAAAAGGTCTTGTGTAACAAGTTTTCAGAATTTTTGCCCAATGTTGAAACAGAGTGCAATGATGACTGTCTGCTGCAGTATGATTTCATGTTGCTAGGTAGTTGCTGATTTATTTTGCCTGCTTAAAGTGAGGCATGCAGTATTTTTGCTTTCTTAATGATAGCAGGTCTCCTCCATCCATGCTTTTTTTTTCTGTTTACTTTTTTGTTTAGCACTTTTATCCTTTTTTTTTTTTACATTACCAACATTGTACATTACCATTTAATGGAGTCGTGTTTTTTTTTTTTTAACAATTGAAAACAACCCCACCCACACCACACAGCCTTGAATTTGGGGGTATTATTATTCCAAAAACAAATAAATGTAATTGATCCATAAATAAATGCAGCTGATCCACGAATAAATGTAGCTGATGCACAGATAAATGCAGCAGATTCACAAATAAATTCAGCCAATCTGCAAATAAATGCAGCTGGTTCACATTTGTGCATTGCCTGCCCTTATTTGTAGATTGATACGATCCTTGTAGCAGAATTTGCACAAAAAAAAAGAAATTCCTAGTCCAGCCAATCTGATTTTAAGACATCCTTTTGCCACTTCCAACATCACTCTGACCAATCACAGCATGTACTTCAGAATTGCATTATGTAGCTCCAAGACATCCGCTCACATGAGAAGATTACTGTCTTTTCGATCAGCGAACGAAGCCTTCAAACCTTGAACCAAAGTGAAACCACATCATATATTTGTACTACCCCATTAGATTTGGAGAGGGGCTGATGAAAAAGCTGTAAGGTAAGGTCAACATGGCCTGTAAGGACTTGCCACACAGCTTCTTAAATTTAACTAGTTAGCTTGCTTACTGTTGGCCCTACGCAAACACTCATTCTAAAACAAAGCTATAGACGGGGCTACTGTCATTACAATGCAGGTATCCGCCTAACTCAGTAATCCTGCTTTATGAAATACCCCCCCGGGAGTCATGTTCATCGTATTAGAGCACCACTAATACCTCCATCACTACCCACAACAATTGAGAGGAGGCATTCATGTTAGAATTCTTTTTATTTTAAGGAGGGTTTTTGAAAACTTGTTAGCACTACTTTACAATCCACCTGTGAGTCAAATGGTGTTTGAATTGTCACTGTGCGCCTCAGCAGGTAAATAGCCTACAGCCTTTTGCCCATCCTTGATCGAAATAGCAGTGTCACCACCCCGCCCTTCCCCCCACCCCATGCAAACACACATACACACACACACACACACACATTTTCCCCACAGTGCATTGCTACAAATGTGTGCATAGTTAAATGTTTATGTAATCAGACTGTGAACCAGAGTACGATATAGTGCCCAAATGCTTGGCTATAACTAAAACTGCTGAAATGTTTCCCCTATGTTGAAATATTCCTGGATATCTGTAGTTCTGTGGGTTCTCACTCCAACCCTAACAAACATCTCATTCAACAGCTAGAGATGTCATTAAGCTGGAATTATTAGAATCAGGTGTGCCAAATTAGGGTTGAAATGAAAACCTAGCATGCTTCCCATTACTTTTCACTCCTGACCTCCTTTCCCCCGCTACTACTACTACCAAAAATTGCTCTGTTTTCTTTATTCTGTAGTGATAGCATGTACTTCTGGACAAAACCAGATTTTGTTTTACAATGTTACTCCAGGATGTTTTCGACACCAGGAAAAACGTTTGGAGTCGATTTAACAAAGCAGCAAAATTTGATGTGTTTTACCAAAGGTGGGCCCAAGTGTCCACAAAACCTCTCCAAATGGCACCAAGCCTCTCCAAATTGGAACCATGTGAATTCGTTTTTTTCCCCAGCCATCTTCCACTACCAGAAGCTAATTCTGTAAAGGGTGGTACCCTTTGGAACCACACAAACCACATGTGAGGGGGCGGCGTGGTTGTGGTGCTGGCTGCAGGTGGAGAGATGGGGGAGTGGCTTAGCCGGCTGGCAGTCGCAGCTGTGGGCAGTTACAAGATTAGTTCTAACCTTTATCTCTGCTGCCGGGGAGACCGAGGAGTTCACAACGAATGCACATGGACAGCGACAGAAGCCAGAACAGCAACAACGACGACGTTACAGCACACTTCCTCTTTTTGGCTAAGGCTGGTATTTATGTCAGAAGGTGTCCTTTTGGAAAGCTTCTGTGCATAAAACCTATTCATAATTGTTGTCACACACCAACAATCAAACCACTTGGTTTTCCCTTTCCTACTTGTTCCCAACTGTCAGGAAGGGGAGTGAGTGGGAACGAGCTGTAAGTAGCCCTGTAATTTGCATATGCAAATAGCGGCTGTGTGAAATGAGGCAGAGTCTCAGGCACTACCAAAGCCAGTGACAGGAATTTTTATATACAGGTGTCCATTCTTGAAGCACAATATTTAATAAATATACTGCTACTGCAACTGATAATAATAACAATAATTAGTCAACCAGAGGGGTGTACTACAAAGCAAAATTATGGGGTTAGTGACCTAACTTAAGTTTAACCCTGGGTTTTCCACAATGCTGACTTACGTCAAATCGGGGTATAACGCCATGGTAACTTATGCTGCACAACTACTTATGCTAACTTATGCTGCCTGGTCCGGAGCAGGTTATGTTCAGCCTATCAAATTTAAACGTGAAAAAGCACTAACTTTTGACCAATCAACCCGTCTCCATTACTGCAGTATCCTGTAGAGATTGGTGTTTTTGCAGAGCAGAATTTATTTAGAGACCAAATTAATCCCCTTGGTTTCTTCAAGGATTCACTATACAAAATATATAAACTCTCAGCAGAGAAAGTACAGTACATATGCAAGCTTCTTGAAACGTATGAAGTCATATCTACTTCCTTTAATTATGGGACAATGGCCTGAGACCCATAATTCTGAGTTAATGAATAAACTAAACTGGTGTGATTGCTTCAGGCAGTACTTTAAAATATTCTGTATCAATTTTAAGGTTTATGAGCACTAGAATGAGCAGTTGTCACATTAGAAATAAACTGTACGACAATTAGTGAGAGTGTAGGTTTGTCTGTGAGTAGTGGTTTTGGATGTAAGGTATTAACTAATGAATTTACACTATTAACAATACTTCTCCAAGCCATTGTCCCTGGCTTCGTTGGTGTCTGTTATATGTGCTTATGCATTTAATAGCAGTTCAGAGTATTTGGCCTTCTTGGAGAAGATTGGAGGGATGCTGGAAAAGACCCCACCTACTGTTTCTATTGTCCTGCAGGGAGACTTCAGTGCTCACGTTGGCAATGACTATGAAACTTGGAGGGGTGTGATTGGGAGGAACGGCCTCTTTGATCTGAACCCGAGCGGTGCTATGTTATTGGACTTCTGTGCTGGTTATGGTTTGTCCATAACAAACACCATGTTTGAACACAGAACACCTTCGGCCAAAGTTTGATAATCGACTTTGTAGTTACTTCATCAGCCCTGCAGCCATTTGTTTTGGACAACAGAGGAGCGGTGCTGTCAACTGATCATGATCTGGTGGTGAGTTGGATCAATTGGTGGGGGAAGCTGCCCGACAGATCAAGTAGGCCCAAGCGTGTAGCAAGGGTCTGCTGGGAACACCTAACAGAAGGGTCTGTTCATAATGATTTTACCTCCCTCCTCTCAGAGAGTTTCTCCCATATCCTGGAAAAGGTTGGGGACATTTGAGACTGAATGGACCTTGTGCAAAACTTCTGTTGTGGAAGCAGCTGCTCAGGGTTGTGGTTAAAATCTGGTTGGTACAAGTCCCAGCAGCAACCCAATAACAAATTGGTCAAGCTTTAGTGAGGCCTTTCTGGTCCTGGTTGGCACAGAGAACCTCTGAATCAGCAGGCAAGTACAAGCAAAAGAAGGTCACAACTGGTGCAGTTGCAGAAGCAAAAGCCAGTGCATGTCATTATAAATGTCATTATCAATGTATTCATTTAATTTTGACCGATTTAGTCTGCCATAGTCACCAGTTTTTGTATATTAGGAAGTGTACAAATGTAGCTTCTATTTTGATATTTTCAGCTCTCGCGCTCACCGGAAGTCACTTTCTTATTCTGGCATCGTCACACTTCTCTCGGAAGCGTGCTCAAATTCTGTATAGAAGGGAAGGTTAGCCGTGCATATGCCGGGAAAACTTGATACCTGCCATTTTATCAAAGTAATAATGGCTGCTTCAAATAGTTCCTTGAAGATTAACAAAAAATTGCTGGATCCAAACTTTGAAAGTTATCGGCTGTCTTTGGATCCTTTGCCAACGTATAACGTAGAGTTAGATGCTGGTGAGTAAAGCAGCAATTCGGATGTTTTCTAGATTCCTTGTCATACTCCTGCATCGCTGCATCACCCAGCAATCTGGTGAAAATGTGTTGCCGTTTTGATGATGGTTTTAATTGTACCAGTAGCTAACATGCACAGGCTTTGATGCAGTCAGGAATAGGAACCTAGCTCGTCCAAAAATGTGAACAATGTTTCCCTAAAAGCCATGGGCTGTCATAATACAGGCAGCCTAGTCGTACGAATTGTTTAAGTAGGTGTTCAGAAACAAAAAGTTGGTGCTCGTGTGTGACCACTGCCATGTGGAGTCAGTTGTATGCCAAAGCAGTGTTTCCCATACATTGACTTTACTTGAGCGGCCCGCCCAAGTAGATATGTCCCCACCCAAAAAAGATTTTTTAAATTTAGTTGTTTATCTCTGTAAGCAACGCCCACCAATCGCTGACAGTTTCTAGTTTATCGCAATGCAAATGCAGGTCAAAGTGAAAACGCTGATGTGCAACGTTGCCTAAATGTATAATTATTTTGGCTTTTAATTATCCGGTTTTAATTTCCCATTAAACTTGTAGTTAAATTGCTTCAACTAAATGACAACTGTGCAACATCCATCCCTGCATGCTTATCGTTTTTTTTTCTCCTGTAGGAGTCTCACACAGTTAACATACAGGACATATTTATTGTGAAAAACATCAGAGAAATCTAAAAATCATTTTGTATTTTCTGAATTCTGCAGTGATTACATGTACTTATGATACAGGACGAAACCAGATTTGTTTTTCCAATCATAGCCCATGATGTATACAGCATCAGGAAAAGAGTTTGGAGTCAACTGAACAAAGCAGCAAAAATGTTCCTTTGTTTTACCAAGGGGGGCCCAAGTGCCCCCAAAACCTCTCCAAATGGCACCAAACCTCTTCAAATTGAAACATTGTGAACGTCCATTTTCCACTTCCAGACGCTAAGTCTATTCAAGGTGGTACCCTCTGGAATCACACCAACCATATTCCCTCTTATGAACAAAATCACTTCCTTCTATCAAAATCATAGTGTCAGGCAAAAGCCGTGGTGGGGTTAGTACTTGATCATCTATTGTATGCTTTATCATATATTAAACGCAGGAGCAAGGAAGAACAAGAGAACAAAAATGTTAGCCCAGGAACCAACTATGAGTTGCCAAAGTTTTCATAGATTGTTTCAAAAATCTTAGATTTCACAAGCTGTAGAACCAGAAAAAATAGTCATTTGGTCAGTGACATCTTCATTTTCCCGTCTTTTCTTCAGCTGTGGCAGAAGTGAAACTGAAGGACAATCAGTACACATTGGATCATATGCGTGCATTTGGAATGTACAATTACCTGCAAATTGATCCCTGGTATGACGATAGCGTGTACTTCATGGACTGCATGGGCAGGGTGCTCAATCTCAGTGTAACATTGGTAAGTAGGCCAGTCAAGGTGTTTCTCACATGAACATTAGGGATGTGTATTGTTTTTTTCGTCGATACTGATGCAAAAAATAATACTTCAAAAGCTATGCTGGAGCCTGAACGGTGCCTGAACAGATACCTTCTTTAAAATAAAGAGGGGAAACAATGACATTAAAGAATGTCCTTTTTTACTGCAAAGGCAAAAAAATGCAATTTAATTTGAACAATTTAATTGTTTAAATTATGATTTATACTTTATACCATTTCGCTTTTGGCATTTTGACCAAGTTTAACATTCGCTAGCTCGCTAATGGTACCTGCTGTCAATTACGGAGTCAACAGAGCAAGTGTAACTTTAGCTAGTGAAGGCTTGTGGCACCAAAATGAGGCACCGAAAATTTGCATTGTGATTTGGTCCAGTCGGTACCGGTAGTATGCGAACCGGCACCATAGTGGTTCCTGGTTTCAGTACCCAACCATCCAAAGCATCCATCCACACACTATGTGTCTCTAAAACACAATTCCTAGCTCCTTTTTGATATACCATCACAGTTTTCAAAAGCAAAAATGACTGCATTGTAATAAGTTTCAATGGCAATAATCTTTTCTCTCTGCCACTAGAGGGGGATGCTTTCCTTGTCCCGAATGTGCTGCTTGAAAGACCTCCTGTCCTTCAGTAGCACTTACTCTAAAAGTACTGGGAGACACTTCCCAGCTAGAAATTCACATCAATGGGCAAAGAGGATTGAAACATATGGAATTAAATTTCTGTGGAAGTCATAGTGCACATCCACCTCAATCCCGTAGATATGTGAACATTGTATCTTTACCATGCTGGGCTTCAAACAAGATTGCATATTAAATCTGTCTTTTGTGGAATTCATTATAATAGAATTAAAATTTTCTTTTTTGAATTTATTGGTCTTTCATTATGCAGTATATTTGTGCAAATTAATATTGAACTTGTTTTAATAATGGGATGTATTTGCTCAAATTTTGCTGTGCAGTATACAGTAAATGTCATACACAAAGTCATCAGCCAATCCAAGTCAAGTATTCATCCAAGCCATAGAGTGCATGTGTGTTTGAACACTTTATTTTACACTAAAAATACACTACTTTTTGCAGGAAAGTTTGTTTTAAAAATTACATATTTCCTTTCTTTTTTCTCCAAAACAATATCAAAGTCATGTAGAATAATGGCAATAACTCATTATATAGTAATGGCCATCTCAGAAAATAACAGGATTTATGTTGTTTTTTCATTTCATTAAATGTTTATTCATTTTCACTGGTAGTATTTCTGCCAGTCTTTTTTACAGTGTCGGTCTTATGGGTTATCCTTGTTAAATTTATTTTTTGTTGAATTATATGAATTGATCCTGAAAACAATTTAACTGATGGAACTGAAAGAGAGCAATTTGAATTCAATTTTGAAATCATCCCAATCCTGATATGTACCCTACAAGCAGTAGTTAATTATCTAAATGGCAAACCAGCAGTTAGCTCGCTAGAAAACAAATAATTTTTACCAAATCCAATACTGCATCTGCATTATTCAAATTTCTCCATGTTTAAAGTACTATACAATTATTTTGTATTTATGTATTTTTTATTTTAGGTGCATACAGTGCTTTGGTAATCTTATATTACCAAAGGACTGAATAAAAGGAACAAGAACAGGCTTTCACACTTGATGTCTTTTGTCCAGGACACAGCACTGGGGAAGCCTAGGGAGGTGTACTGTATGCTCTCAGACCAAAACCGGTCTGAGAATCGCCTGTGTGCTTCTCTCAGCCTCACCTCAGCTACCTGGGCTGCTCTCTCTGACGGAATGGGCAGGCTGTACCTGTTGCACACTGGAAAGAGGGGCGAGGGTGCCGTCAGCAGGTGGGAGGTAGGTAATACACACACATTCTCACACAGATACACATGTGCTTGTAGTCACTCAAAATTCTCCAAAATAAAAATGCAGACTCGCGTATACCTTCTGCCCACACTTACTCGCACACAATCCTGTGCCCACAAAAAACACAAAAATGCATGTATAGGCAAGTTTGTGTGCTTGTGTGGGAGGATGAGACTGTATTATTGCACGCACATGTGCGTGCATGCCAGGAACACAAGACTGTCACACCGGCACTGTGGTGAAGCCGGGTAGGGATGTTCCACTGAATAGTCGATGGCAGAAGAAATGGTAGCACGTCAGTACTCCGGTGCCAATCAAAGTGAAGTTTTATTTACAGTGCTACCACATAAATGACTAAATGCAACAACAAGAAAAACATTTAAAAAATACCACCAGCCAAACAAACAGGAACATTAACCAAAACACCATCCTCAGAGCAGGGGGGCATTTCATGATGCTGGCTAAGAAAATCCGGGTTTGAATTAGCCGTGTTAGATCCATAGCCTGGATCAATTCCGATTCAGAGCTACATGAAGCTAATTCAGGCCTGATGAAAGCCAGGTTTTGGAAATGAAGTTACGTGCATGTTCATGGACTATTTAAACAGCCTGTTTAAAGTGTATGTGGACTGAAACATTCGATCAGAGAAAAATTAAAAACAGTCAAAAAATTCTATTGTAAATATTTTAATGAAATGACAACATAAAAAGGAATTACTTGGAGGCGGGGGCGAGAATGTCTGTAACGTGTTGCATCTAAGCCAGTGGTCCATCCGAGTTGGTGATGATGTCACTAACACCTGCTGCAATTAAGTCAAGCTTGAACCACGTTTGCCTGCTCCTGACCAGGCTAGCCCCAACGCATATGTTGGCTAAGTGACAACTGGCATCTAGTCGAGCTTGCTTCATGAAAGAGTTGTCTGAGAACCTAACCAGACTTATAGAAATAATTCAGATTTGCTGCTTAATCACAGTTTGTGAAATGGCCTCAGGGCCCAAATGTCCCAAACGACCGACCTACACCCAGAACCTTATGTACCGTTGGCCTCGCCCTTTACCTGGACTGATACATGCCTACAGGCAGGGCAGTGAATCAGAACTGGTTTTAAATAAGATTATTAATACAGAAATAAAGTACTCAAAATAGCAAACTGAAGAAAAAATTAAACCAAAAATGTTGCACACCATTGCTGTCGCACAGCTTGCCTTGTGGGACACCAGTTCTCACTCACATGAGAAGACTGGGACTATTGAAAAGGCCTGTTTGCTCTTTTTCACAGGCGCATGCACTCACTGACACACAACACGCACTTAATAGAATAGGGAACACACACACCTAAATGTACACAATTGCTTGCACACACATATCTGCTCATAAACTCACAAAGGGACTTCATGGTAGACCATTGTGATGCCTGAAATCATTGGGGCCATCCTGAGTTTGAAAGCCTGTTGATTTGTGATGGTTCCCTTTCCCCAGCTTATGTTCTGTGAGGATATGGGAGAGCCCTTCATCATCGTCCACAGCCTCTCCCACCTCCACGATGCAGCCCATTCAGTGGAACTGGCCCTGCTGCGTATCCAGAGGGAACAATCAGCTGACAGCGGAAGTGGCTTCTTTGTTTCTCTGGAATGGCTCACAATCAGTAACTCAAAAGATCATGGTAAGTGCCTCTGTAGTCTACTTTAGTGAACAATGCATAGAGTGGAGCAGTCGCCTCCATCCTTGTGTGATGCTATGTGCAATTATGTACTGCCCTGTTGGGCTACCTGTACTCACGACAGATCACTGTGTGAATGATACTGTTTTTGAATGTTTAATTCAAACTTAACACTGAAAATGAAATGTTTGTGAATAAAATAATTTGTTAGTGGACAAATACTGTAGTTAGTGGACAAATAATCCAGAAATAACTTTTAATAATACATATCTTTGAAATAATTTTTAGTGTGTAGAATGTGTAGTTGGACAGGTGAGCCATAACAATTGTTTGTTTAGCAATAATAGCAGCAAATTTGGTCCCTGGGGGGAATGGCTGCTATTTAGCATTCTCACTTTTGTTCCTGGATACCAGGATGGGCCACCGGGGTTTTTTTTTTTTTATTAAAAAAAAAAAATTATTTAAGGGTGCTTTAACTGGTTGAACACAGGGGAGCTGATTTTCCTCTGGTCTCTACCCAGTGATAAAGCTGACATGGTTGAAATTTTAAGGAAATTTCCCTTTGGAACAGCCAATGGGGTCAGTGAGAAAGACAAGCTAATTCACCATGGCATAGTGGACATGGTCCAGAGCATGGAACCGTGGAGCAAGGTCTGTGAAGTCTCCCAAAGTTCTGAAAACTGCCTTCTAAATGTGAAGACCACCACCACATATCTTTGTAGGCCAGACAACCTGTTCATTGTGAAATTGAGGACTTTCACTGTTTCCCATCTGCACTGAGAGGTTAAGTACACAGAGTCATAGGAGATGCAAACACCCAAAGGGTGCCTACCATTTCCCTCTTGTTTGCATGGGCATGCAACATCATTCCCATGTGAATGGGAGCTGGTGTCTCCTGGGCACTGATATGCCAGTTTTTTGGTTTATGTATATATGGCCATGTGTCAAATATGTATGTCTATATGTGTATATACTATATATGTTTGGACAGAAAAAAAGTATTTTTTCATCCCATAATATTAGTCAGATCTAGGCTGTTTTAAATGTCGAATGCTGTATATATTAGTAATGATCCTTTCTCTTCCTCCGAAGCTACTTTTTTGAATGGATAGTTGACTTCTCTGCATCCAAGGCTGTGGTTTTAACCGTCACTCATTTGATGTGAAATCAAGTCTGTCAGTTAAATGGAAATACGTTAATGCAAATCAATGACCATGAAAACCACACCTGGATACCAAAAACTGTCAGTTTAATCATTTGAATACTGCTTGGCTCCCTTCGTAATGCGTCCAAACTGTTTTCTGTGGACATTGGCATTTATCCCATTTGCTATTCAGCTGGCTAGTCAGTGTAGCCTATCAGATACCATAATGGCGCAAGTGTAATAGGTCTGTGTCTTGTCACTCATCTGTATTATTTTTATATGACCATGACCTATTTTGGTTTTTATAAATGTTTTTTTTTATATATATATATATCAAAACTCATAGTATGGCAGTAGCAAGATATGGCAGACGCCAGTATGGGTTAATTTATGTTATATATTAATGAATGACCAGAAATTGGCTTTTAAATGGTAACCTTTCGCCTGAGGGAGCATGAACCCAGACCCCCCTAACTTTAACAAGTACTTGGATTTGTCACCTTTTTTGACACTGATCTGTTTGCATCCCTGATTAACAAATGCCCACAAACATCGATTAGCAGTTATTTTAAGGAAGAGTGGGCCAGAATTCCTCTGAGTTTTGCAAGAGACAGAAATATAGAAAATTGCTTTTGCTGATGAATGGGGTTCTACAAATCATGGCATGCACTTTTTCTGCATGTGGGCTTATTTTTGGTTGAATAAATAGTGACAAATTCATGTATTTTGTGTCATTTGTCAAATGAGGTTCGATTAAATCTATTGTCAGTGCTTGGTAAGGACTAGATGAGCATTAGTTCTGAGTTTACACATTAATATGTCAAACCGAGGCATTGAAGGAGGGTGTATTTCCTTTTTCAAATCACTGTAAATCACAGTGCCTGCAGCACTGTTTGTCATTCAATTAGTAAATGTGTTGCTGACTACACTGTGAACATGTACTGTTTTGAGGCTTCCCTATATCATGTTTTAGGTGAGGGGAAAAAATATGAAGTGAGCAGGAGGAGGTTGTTGCAGGGGAAGTGTGTTCCTCATTATGCTGCTGTGGAGCCTCAGGGGCTTGGGCTGATGGTGCTGTCAGAAAAGCCCTTCAGATTGACACAGGTTGATGGGGAACCGGTGGGGCAGTCTGCACCAGAGGCCATGGAGCTGGAGCAAAAAACAGGTAAAACTACATTTGCTCTCTGTCATTCAAAGTGATGAGATGATTTATCACTGGATCAAATGTCACGACCCAGTAAATGCCTGATATGGACCAGGGCTCTCGGTTATGCAAAATGACAAAGAAGCTTAATCACTGCATTAACTGCCAAAAAGTCAGTGACACAGATTTACGCAATACACATGAAAACATTCAAGCCAGATTTTTGTAGGTCAAGTGTTAAGAAAACAGGACATGGAACATGGTGCTACTTGGAAATTTTTTTTTTAGAAAATTCTTAACTCCTTAAGTTTTGTATGTTAATTTTCAATCAGTCTAGTCACACGATGCACCATATGAAAGTGTTAAAACTCACGGTTCTATATCTAGAAACTATTTTATAATGCCAATGTTTTAGCGACAACGGTTCCTTATTTTGTAACGTGGGGTGGCAAAACAAGCTTGGGGGGGTCCTCACATTCTTTGCATTTTGGAAATCCACAGACGACACGCATCATAATAAAATCGGTATGATTGACTCAGCAAGAATCCAGTAAACGAAATCTATAGTCATTTTAGTCCCAAAAACGTGCTAACTTCCATTGTAACCTCCATTGTTTACTTAGGAATTCTCTGGAGGAAATATCATTGTTGTCCATTTCACCATGCTGAACATATGGTGTATAAAAGAATGCTGTTATCTCCAGTATGTATAGATTCTGAATGGTCATTTTGGTGGCATTGTCATCAAATTTGAACCAGGATTTGTTCTGCATTGTGGTTGTGTCTGTATTGTGTTAGCCCACCAGGCAGAGCCTCAAGCATCTGTATCCACACAAAAAAAAAATCTTTTAGTTGAGAAAAAAAAAAACTTCCACTTGCACTGTGTTTGAACTTCTGTTACTTTGTTTCAGTAATATTTAGAGTAATTATATCAGAAAACAAACTCCCGAGGGTCTCCTTTCAGTAGAGACCAGGATTATGCCTGTATTCAAAACAGTTCAAGAATAGTAACCATTTTTATTTTGGGTATGCCATTTTCAGGCTTGTGTTAAATGGGGCGATACAGAAGGGGTTAAATGATGTTATGCTTCAACTGAAAACGGTGATATATGCCATTAAGACCTCTTAATGTAATTTCAGATCCCATCTATGTTTGGCAACAAACGGCTGAAGACATAACAGTGACAGTTCATCTGCCAAATGAGGCCACTAAGGAAGACATCCAGTTCAAGTTATCCATGGATAGCCTGTCTGTGGGGGTTCAGGGTTACACCCCTCTAATAGACGGCCACCTGCATGCTCCAGTGGATCCCACAGCCAGCACATGGAATATGAAAGATGACAAAATGTAAGTACTACTACACAGCCACTGCTGCACTACTGAAAAAGCATAGTAAACAGTTCACCTGTTTAAATATTTACCTCCGTTCCTTTTTAAAGCTATGCAAATTTGAGGTTGGAGAAGCTTTGGAGAACAGGAAGGCATTCTTGTTCAGGGATCATGCCCAGGTTGTTTCCAAAGTAACAATTAGGGATGTGCATGTCTGGATCAGTGTCATATCTGGATCAGTGCTCTTGCCTGTTTGCTTGTGTCTTACACACACTTCCTGCTTGTGGTGGAGAGAGAGAGAGAGAGAGATGCAGGGGGGCGGAGCCACAGCATTATCACACATTCTGTCACATTGCACTGCTCGGCTTCCTCTTTCTTACATTTCTGAGTGTGTGTGTGTGTGTGGAAGGCGCCTGGTGGAGTTTGGAGCATTTCTCTTGCAGGATTGTATTGTACATTCAAGTGTGTATTTTATATTAGTTCAGGGTTTATAAAGCCCATATCATAAGTAAGGTAAGACTGTTTCGGACATGCAGTTTACTGATATTTGGACTATTTGTTTTCAAAATTCTGAACATACTTTTCAGCAGTTTGCTATTCAGCATGGCATGCTCATAGATGAACTAACCTACTAGTGATTGTTTAAACTTGTAATGTTGAAAGGTAAACGCTCCAGCTTAATTTGATTAAGCAGCCATTTTTTTGTCAAAGGAACTTCTTCACAATTTCGTTAGAAGCTAGTACAAAGATTCAACCTTTCTTAATAATGCAGCATTGCTTTGAGCAATAATTAAATATTGACAATAATAATTTTATTATTACTGGTAGTAGTAGTATTATTGAACAAAATGTTATTTTTATTTCACTTATTTCTTATTAAAATGTAGTATTAAAAGCAAGATACACCAAATAATGGCAAAACTTATTTTATCATGTCTTTTGAACATTCACTGCAGCCATTTGCAAACCTTACGCAGGTTTTTTGTATCTATAGTTCTGATCATATTTGTAAACTAACATGAGGATATACTCTTCTGTGTGTTAAACATTAAACATCTTTTTCTCAGCCTGGAAGTCTTTCTGCAGAAGAAGAACATAGGGCCCATGTGGCCAGAGCTGGTGATCAGGGATAGGACAGAGGAAAGTGTGGTGAACCCAAGCCTGGATGATGTCAATGCAGAAGACTTGGTGAGCTCCTGGAACTTTCTCTTTCATGTGTTCAGCTGATTGAGACAATTCAAAAATTCAATTTCAAGTCAGCTGCTGCCCATTTCCATGCCATGAACTGTCAAATGAAAGGACAAGTTGGTGGTTATCATAGCCCTAATGTTATTTCTGGGGTGTTATATGTAGAGTGTTGCTACTACATTGATTGTTGCTACTGTCTTGTTCAAAGCATTGTTCTGCAGTCTAAAGCACTGCAGTCTAAAACCAATTAATACATCTTCTTTTATCCAAATGGGCCTGTTCACCTGGTGAATAGATGAAATTGTGTTCGTATCCCAAGAGATTTTTTTCTTTACTCTTTAAGGAAAAATGTAAATAGTTTTAAAATCCGAAAATACAAGATGCACTTACTGATTTTATTTTAGATTTGTTAAATTCAGCATATGTAAAGTAATTGGTGTGGTTGCTTCAGCTTTTGTTGCACATTAATTACTACATTACGGACCCAGTTCAGTTTTGCCTTAACCAGCCCACACTGCCCAGGGTAGACAGGATCTTTTTGCCCTTCTTTCCCATTCTTTGGAGGGACTTTGATTGTTCAAAACTGGTTCAACAATGAATATAAAGAGTGTAGCCTCCACAGCATTGACTGTAGCATGAGAGGTCATAGAAATTATATTTTTTGCCAAAACAAAACCTGAGATGCCCGAAATACTTCACTCACCTGGCCCTGGTGCATTGTGTAGTGTACACCCACATGCAGTACCATACTATATAGTAAAAGAATATCAGCTGTTTTTTTATTTATTTACGAAAATTCATTTTTGGCTGGACCGCAACAGTAGGGCCAGCCCTATAAATGCGAATGTCTGTGACTGAGTGATGAAGTTACACCATTGGTCGGCCAAGTTATGAAGTTACACCATTGGTCGGCCAGATGAAGTGTGTTAGGTCCAGCCATATACTAGGTTTAGACCTGGTCTTGTTTCCTTTGGTGATCATAATTATGAGACTGGGTTGCAAGTCTGCTGTCTGTCGTGATGCTGTGCATTTCACATATAATCCAAATTACTGGAGGTTGTGCATTTGGAGCTATATATGGCTGTTTTACAAAACAAAAACATAAGTTAACGTAAAAAAACAGATAACATAACATAATTTTGATTCTGCTGATATAAATGCATTTTGCCAGCTTTGTTTGGATCTAAAATGCTGTTAAGGGTAATGTGTCTTCAACAAAATTAAAATAATATTCATTTATTTTATTTCCAGATTGACGACCCAGAGAAAGATAAACCTCCATGCAATGTGCAAGAATTGGAAGACTGTGATATCTTCCCTGAGGACAGCTCAAGTCTGATGCGGTTTGATGGAGAGACAATGAAACCTACCCATGTGGTGAGATCTTTTCTGTCCTTTATTATCAGGCCTTTTCATCTGAACCTCTGTAATATTGATGAATTACTTAAAGGCAATTAAGTGTGCCAAGCATTCTAATGTACTGATGACAGCACACCTTCTTTCAATTCTGTTGTCTTGCATATTAGGATATAACTAGCCCTCAACTAGTCATCAACAAGTCCTAACAGTAGATAATTCCAACCTTGCGTGGAAGGGGGGGGGGGGGGCAGGGGTCAGGGATTCGGGATGTGGGGAGTGTTCCCTTTTCTACTATAGTTCCAACTGAAGAGTGCCAGCTGGCCATTGTTAACTTAAAATAACCCAAACACACAATGTTCTGTAGAAGTCAAACCAGCTTTTGAGACAACCAGCCGTATTGCATTTTTTTTTTTTGGAAAGCTAAAATACTGAGCAATCGGTGCACTTCGTATTTGCGAGGTACCAAGCCTTTATGTCTTGTCACCTTACTTCCTGTCACCACCTCGCTTCGGACCTCATCTCTGGATTTCTGATCTAAAGTTTCCAATTTGTTAGCCAACTTTAGCTCACTAGCTAGTGGTGTTAGGCAGCTATCGAGTGCGAGTAGATCCCCCACAGAGTATGGCAAACTAGCAAGCAAATTAGCTAGGTTCTACAGTTTGCAGCATGCATACATAACAGGAGGCAAAAAGTTGTCACAATCATCCAAAAACTATAATTTCAGCAAACCTAGTTGCTAGGTAACTTACTGTAATAATCTCAGGACACAGAATACAGCAGAGTGCCAGGAAACCCAACAAATAATAAGCCTTCTGAGTGCTCGCAGAGAGAGAGGCTTGCATTCCCACTGGCTGCTTATCTACAACAAACGCAACGTCAGCATTTGAAATTAATAGAACTTCAGAGCCTGCTTCAAAAGTTGCCCAACTGAGCCAATTTGAAACGGAACTGCATCCGCACTTAATATTTACTACCTGGACATCATCACACCCCATTTCCAGCCCTGCCTGTAGGTGACTCAAAGACTGCGCAGACTAGCGAGTGCAGTGTTTGCACGTGTCGCTCACCAAAATACAAACTAACCTGCTTAAGGTAGCATGAAGATAGATTATTATACCTACAATCTACCTTTGAATTGTCAAATGTTTGTCCTTCACATACTGCATGTATTTTTTATTCAGTGATGGCCTACTCGGAGCGTAATCAATAGTTATTCCGCGTTAACAGACGAGCAACACTTTCCTGCATTACACAGTATGTTGCTTTCTGGCTGAGTGACTATACTAAATGATCTGGCAGATTCCGGCCCTCTGTTTGGTACAATGAAGAGGGGTTGGCACTTGGACCAATAGGAGAGCAGAATCATTTTTTCAAAGGCAGATTGGCATCCGCCGAGCCTAAGCATCGGAGATTTAAAAATGTATTTTTAAGAAGCTTTTAAACTACAGTTACAGTGGGGCGGCTCGGTTGGAAAGCTCACCAGCGACATCTGTTGGTTAAAACGTGAAACAGCAGGTCTGTTCTTTACCCTCATTGTGCACAGAGTGACGTTCAACACTTGATGCTTCCAACTATCACAAGCTAACGGTACCTAACAAGGGACCATTTCTTTAGTAGGCTAACTAACCTCGTTACAAACTGTGTTATCACTTCATCTCGTCGGTGAGTACATTCTTTTTATATTAACTTAAGCAGTGTGTAGGTAACATTAAACTTGTAGCATGAATGTAACGTTCGATACATTGTAACATTACATGATTTATTAAGCGCCATCGAAATAACGACTTCACTTATTAAAAACGTTAGCTTGATGACATTGATGTGCACGACAATGTGGTCATTTAGCTAACTTAGCTAGCTAGCCAAACAGTCAGTAACACAGATACATAGGTATTTTGTTGTTGTTGAAATGTGCCCAGCATTCCAAGGCTGTACATTGTTGTAAGATTCAGTAGCCAATCAGTAGGCAGTGTTGTGCATATCCTGCTCTTACAGCTCGTTTCCAGCCCAAACCACTGCAAAGAGAGCAAACCTTTTTTTATCAGTGACATTTCCTTCTGACATCTACGACGGCAATCGCAAACACGACATTTATTTTGCCTTTTTGTATAGTTATTTCCATGGATAAAATTGCATTTATTATTATTATTTATTGGTAAAAACATTTACTATATGTTTAAATATTTACTATTTACTATTACATATCCAGGGAGATAGCCAACTACTTGCACGTTACATGACATGTGTAGCCATTTAGTAATACGATCGCATTTCAGGCTAGAAAATAACCTGTTAATCCAGAGAAATTGCTGAGTTGTCTTAGAATCTTTATCGCAACAGAATGTTTTAAGGCTGGCAGCCCGGATCAAATTTGTTGTAACAGCTGCCGTCAAAAAGAGAGAGGCTGCCTGCGTGCGTGCCTCCCCCAAGGCGTTACGTCATTGTTTTGCAATGCGCAGCTGTCGTAAAAACATGCTGGCTTTGATAGGCGGAATCGATAAGCTCTGAGCCATACGATTCCAATGAATAGGACAACTTGGACCCGGTTCGCGATTGATATTATTTATTTTAATTTCTTTTGTTGTTGTTTAAGCAGTCCAAGGCTGTAAGAATCAGCAGCCAATCAGGACTTTTTTGTAGAGTGCAAAAACTTTGATATTATTTATTTTAATTTAATTTAATTTCTTTTGTTGTTGTTGAAAACACAGCATTCCAAGTCTGTACATTGTTGTCAGATTCTTTGTAAGACTATGCTATGCTGTAAATAGTTGTTGATTTTTTAAAATGTGTGTTGAATAAATTACTTATTTATAACAACATTCACATTACGTAGTTATATTTTCAAATCTCCGGTCAGCATTTAGCACTGACTTAATGTAGGGCCCTATGGAATCTGCGTTATAGCTTTTTTATATTCTCAATTCTGCGATTTTGTCCGTAATTCTGTTATCACAGAAACTATAGGGCCCTACCTTAATGGTGCCATCAGTCTGTCGCTGGCCCGCGCCGGGCCCCCATCAAAAAAGACACTTGGCCGCCGGTCCCGTCAAAAGATACTTGCCACTGGGCCTAACAACTTTTCTGGGGGAAACCCTGAATAGGTTAGTAAGGAATTTAATGTCTTAGTGGGTGATGGATTTCAGTGATAGTGGATAGAAAGCTAAAAATGTGTTCCTCATGACTTTTGTGTAACTTCCGGTTTAAACCACCCCAACTTCCAGTGTCTATCTGAATGCAGATACAAATACTTTTATCAGTTGAAAAATATATTAAAAATAGTGGCATCTCTGCACACCCCAATGTACAGGTAGGCTACAAATAAACCCTAGCTCATTACATATTCAATTCAAGCAAAGAATGAACATGTGAGAATGTAAGTGTAGAAGCATGGTCTCTTAATAGGAGCTCTTAACATCGATATGAGTCTCAGGAATACTGAAGTGCGATACTGTATGTGCAAGATGGCCCATTTATAATCATTAGGTGTAAAGTTAACTGAACAAACCAACAGGAAGTATTGTAAGCAGAATACCGCTATGCAGATAACCCATCTTTAAAAAGCTTTACCTATAACATTATACAAAAAATATTAAGAGAATCACTTAAGAGGGTCAGATGAGCCATGGGGCATTCTGAAGAGATGAGTCTTCACAGATTGAGCTGGTACACCATTTTTTGTCCAAGATGTGGAGAGATTAAAAAAAGGTTCCTTGTTCTTGATTATACAAGTATACTGTAAGGTGATGAATATCTTCTTAACCCTTACAGACCTAAGGAGAATATTTGAAAGACTGTGTGGTAAGACTGCTAGCTTAGTTTTCCCTGAAAACAAGACCATTCTTGCGTGGATTAGCTTCTCACAAACAAAACAATTCCCAATTGAACAGCAAAATCAAGGATTTCTCTTTTTTTCTATTGCACATCCTCTACACAGCACAACTACTTTGCCAGAGGAATAAATGAGAACGTTGAAATAACAGAGCAGTTTCTTGTTACGGAATCAATGATGGGAAACTGCTGGATTGGACCTGTTTAACTGCATGTCTGCATGCTTCAGAAGATTCAATCTGACATTGAACAAATGCAACCACAGATTGATCTTCAAATCTTTCTGGGAAAAATGTGGGTCTTCTGAAAAGAATAAAAGACAAAGTAAAAGAGGATTCAGCGAACACGGATTTCTGCACTGCATCATACACCAAGAGGCCCTGTGTAAATCTATATTACAACTGGAATACGGAAAGTAGTTGTGAAAGTATTAGTAAATCAACTTTGTAAAAGCAAGGGGGCTAAATCTTTGTAAATTTGTTTAGTAACTGGACAGCAGTGCAGGCTGATGATTTGCTTTACCACTTAAATGTCCGCTGGTTAAGTTTGGGTAAAGTTTTCCAGCGGTTGTGAAGGTTGAGTGGGGAAAATAGTGGCTTTTTGGAGAGTGTAGGCAAGACCGATGATTTCACAGAGCTGAAAAACCAAAGCTGGCTGCATGACTTTGCGTTTGAGGTACATATTCTGGGACCCACAATGATGTCAAACTACAGGGGAAGGGTATGTTTGCAATTAAATATTGCTGTGTGAATGCATTGTTTGGCTCCTGTTGTAGCCTACGCAACATGAATCTCATTTTGATTAGCTTGATTTATAAGCGGTCGGGTTATGGTGGGCCACAGTTTCTGAGTTTTTTTTATCCAGAAGAAACATTACCACTTATTTATTAAAGTTATATTTTTTTAAGGTAAGCAAGATAGGAGGTACAAAAATGTTAACAACTATTCTTGCTTTTAACGTCTAGCTGTAACGTGTGTACCTATTCCAAATGAAAACTGGAGAAAAAAAAAATATTTATTTGAAATTGCTTCCCTTTCAATGAAAAGGGGTGGTGTGTAATTCAGTCCACAAGTTAGGTATAGCTGTTTATTTCTCTTATAACTAGGTGAATTTGGGAAGTCACCAGTTTCTCTTTGCTGTTGACGTCAGTCCGTCTGAGATGCCCTGTTTCTGTGTACGCCATGATGTGGATGCCCTAGTGTGGCAGCCCCGCCCCACCCAGCCAGACAACATGTGGGAGCATATTGCCACCTTCAATGCCCTCGGTGAGTCAGTCCTGAATCCCACTGCGGAAAGATGCATTTTTCATTCTCTGTTTAACTTGAGCAGTGGCATAAAGTTAGAGAAATTGCATTCATGAACTAAATGTTTACAGAAGTGTTTTGCTAGTGTCGTTAATATTTCTTGTTGTATTGCAGCAGCACAGGTAATTATCATCTGTGAAACATGGTAGTGATGGTGGTATAGTTTGGGCATGAATGGCTGCCACAGGTACTGGCTCAGTTGTCGTCATTGATGATGTAACTGCAGCAGAAATAATTCTGGAGTATACAGAACCATCTTAATTGTTTAAGTTCTACCAAATGCCCCCAAACCCATTGGATGGTGCTTCATCCTACAGCAAGACAATGATCCCAAACCCAGTCTGAATCCAATTGTACATTGATTTCATAAGCTGAAGAGAACTTAAAGCAGTCCACCCTGAAACAACAGGGAGCTTAAAATGGCTGCAGTACAGGCCTAGCAGAGCATCACAACATGATACTCAGCACCAGGTGATGTATATGGGTCACAGACTTCAAGCAGTCATTGCATGTAAAGGTTATGCAACAAAGTACTAAACTTGACTACTTTCATTTACGTAGCATTGATATGTCCCAAACATCATTATTACGACTCACCTCTTGCAAATCGGAGCATGAAAATGTCACAAAATAGCTCAATTATAAGGAAACTGTATTAAATATAATAAAAAATTAACAAAGAAAAAATGAGTTTGTCCCAAACATTATGGAGCTCATTGTGTATTGTTGCTTCTCATAGCTTCTGGGTTCACTAGAGTATGGGTATAGTTAGTCAGTTTATCTGCACATGCAACCACATTTGAATTTTTATTTGTCAAAATTAGTCAAATCAGAAAAATGTTTAAATGAGGACTAAAAATACTAAATTTACATTTCTTTGAGAGTAAAATTTTTTTTATTTTTTTATTTAATATTTTCTACTTTTGGGGCTGGAACAAAAAAATAGAACTGATGAGCATCAGATAAGTTGGTCCTGATACGGTAGACTTACAGGCTTTTCATTCCTAAAATTAACTTATGAAGACTAATTAAAGCTTTTTTTATGTAACATTTCAGGATATGTCCAGGCATCAAAACGTGATAAGAAGTTTGCCACCTGTGCTCCTAACTTTTCCTACGCTGCACTGGGAGAGTGTCTGCGGAGGGTATTTATTTATCGGCAGCCATCTCCTGTGGACACTGTGCTGTTCAACAGGAAGCAAGGCAAGAAAGTGGGACAGGTTGCCAAGCAACAGGTTGCAAGTCTGGACTCCAACGATACAGTCCTGGGCTTCAGAGCCACCAATGAACGACTCTTTGTCTTGACCTCAAGAAACCTTTTTGTTTTGAGAGTAAATAATTAGTTTTCATCTCCCATTCCACAGAGAAATGTGTTTCACTTATGTCTAATGTTCTTTATTTCATGTTTTTATCCAAAGTATGATTCCCATATAATATGGCCTTCTGGGCGTCCTGTGATTGTAAAAACTGCATACATTTCTGCTTTATTATTCAAATTGTAAAGAGGAATGTAATAAAAAATTCTCAGATTTCAGTTCCAGTTTCTGCATGCATTTTTGCCATTGCTTCGGAAAACCATTTATTATGGTTTTTGTCGACCCATCTCATAGCTACAAGGTCTTTCAGTTTAGAAACGCACAGTGTGCATTCTGCCAGCTGCTGTTTCTTCTCACTCTGTAGTCTACTAAATATGCAGTCATTGCATCATAGGAGTATATGTCATATAAAGTTGGCACAGCAAGACACCAATTGACCCAAGCAGGCACAACTCCCTAGGCCTCTAAAGGAAACAGTTTTGTAAATGAGAATTTTGCTCATTCCATATGTTTGTGGAAATAATAGTTGTGTTAAAAAACCAAATGTTTTGATGATTGGAGTTTGGAAGAGGTAGAGAAAGCATAGAGCATATTCATTTCAACTAGGTTAACGCACCCAACCAGAGGTAATTTTACCCTCTGAATGTAAATGCTCAAAATTCAGATACGACTTCACACAGCTGCAAAATAAAGCTCCAAACTTCTTTTGTTCTTTTTCTCTGCCTGCAGTCCCACAATTAATTCATCCCGTTGGTCAATGTCCAGTTGAACCAAAATGTCTTTTTCAGAAGTACTTCAGCCAATTACGACATCTGTAAATAGTACCAATAATAGGACACAAGATATAATTTCAACCAATTACACATCTCGAACAAAAACTTTAAGCTACTATTTTTCTCACTTTGTTTCTTGCTTGCTTGCCAATAATGACACAAAAATGAATAGGCTTATCATTGCATATAAACATGTCGGGCTAAAAAAATGCATTTATAAAATTCTTTATCATTTTTTTTGTGTGGCTAGCTGGAAAACCACCTCTGATCCGGCTAGCTGCTCTGGTACATAGCAGGGTAGATAGCTTGTTGGATTCACTTGGAATTGGATTAGTTCACTTGGACAAATCCAAGATGGCTGCCACTGCCTTTCCCCTGTTCAGAGTCTCTCTGCAATCCTTCAGAAATCACCAAAATATGGTGCCATCCTTTCAAAATTAAATCATTGCTGATGGCAATTGTGTCAATTTGGTGTTTTTTTTTATCAAGGGCGTTGTTAAGGGCCTGGGAGCACATGGTGATTGGCAACAGAGCAGTATTTCCTTAAGCTTACCCAGAATTTATTCTTTTTTTCTTCTTTTTTGTGACCTTCTTGAAAAAAGATGGCGATTACAACCAAAAAGCTGGCAGAGGAATTAGAAGAGATTAAAAAATCCCTCAATTTTATGTCTGAGGAGATCAGCAAAGTGGTAAAACAGCAAGTTAACCTCATGGGTCTAATTGAGGAGGTCCATGAGCTGAGGGTTACAATCAACCAAAGACCAGAGGATCGAACTGCTGGAACAAAGGATTGACGACTTGGAGCAGTACTCCCATGCGGATGACCTTATCATCACTGGGCTGGATACCAAACATCGCAGCTATGCCAGGGCTGCAGCCGGTGTCTGACAAGGTGAGGAGGCACCACTTGAGGAGCTGCACACTTTAGAGCAACAAGTGGTTCAATTCCTGAGCAGTAAGAACATTCAGCTAGAGAGACAGCAAATTTCAGCCTGTAACATTATCCCACGCAAGGATAAAAAAAACAAGCCAACAATTGTTGTCCGGTTTGCAAATCGAAAGTATAAGGTTGAAGTGTTGAGACAGTCCAAAAAACTTAAGGATACTGGGGTGTATGTAAATGAGCACCTGACGAAGAAAAATGCTGAAATTGCTATGAATGGCCGTATTCTCAGAAAGCAAAACAAAATACAAGCAACATGGACAAGGAATGGAAAAGTGTTTATAAGGTTAAATGGACCACCAGAGCAAGCCAAGGTGGTTGTGGTATGGAATCTGAGAGATCTGGATCAATATAAGTGACAATGTTTATAGATGGGGTCGGGTTGCAACGGAAATTTTTGCAAATCTTATTTCTAAGCCACTTTTTTTCTTCATAAAATGACAGATGAAGATTTTCATTTTCTTATTGAAGAAACTGAGAGTAGTGATCTCTCTGAGAATGAAAATTCCTTAGTTGAGAATATATGTAACAAGAAAAAATGTGAGGAGGAGTTAAATCTAAGTTTTCTAAATTTGACTGAACATAAATCATTTAGTTTTGAAAATAACATTGATCCTGAGGCAAATTTTTATAATGATTACAAATCAAATTCTGAATATTATTCTGAGAATCTGTTTAATAGTCTTCATTTGGAGGGTTTTTCAATCATACATTTTAATAGCAGAAGCCTCTATACAAATTTTGTTCAAATCAAAGATTATTTAAAATCATTAAAACATACATTTCAGGTCATTGCCATAAGTGAGACTTGGTTAACAAATAAAAAGGGTGCTGATTTTGTGTTAGAAGGGTATGACAATTTTAATGCAAACCGGATAAATAAAAGGGGTGGTGGCGTTGCCTTTTATGTACAGAAAGATTTTCAGTGTAAGGTAATTGACAGTACAATTGTTAATGATATCATGGAGAGTTTGACAATTGAAATTCATCCTACTAAATTTAAGAGTATAATTTTGAGTTGCATATATAGAACGCCTGGTTCTTGCATTGATTAATTTATGAATACCATAGTTGATATTTTTGGGAAAGTATGTCATAAGAAATCACTTTTTGTTTGTGGTGACTTTAATATAGACTTGTTAAAATATAATGAACATAAACTAACAACAGACTTTTGTAATGTAATGTTTAGTTTTGGTCTCTGGCCCCTTATTGATAAACCTAGTAGGATAACTAAAGAAAGTGCCACACTTATTGATAACATTTTTACTAATGTTCATGGCCAAGCAACAAGTGGTTTGTTTTTAAGTGATATCAGTGATCATCTTCCTATTTTTGTGATTTCACATACTTTAAAGGTTAAATGTTCAGTTGGTGTGAGTGAGCCTTCTTGTAAATTAGTAAGAATAAGGACACCAGAAAGAATTGAGGCCTTAAAGATGGACCTTATAAATTACAACTGGCCTATGATGCATTTTTGTTCACATTCATAGAGTTATATAACAAACATTGTCCTATTAGAAAGTGCTGGTTGAAGGATAAATATAAAGGAAAGCCATGGATGACAAAAAGTCTGCAAAGGGCATGCAAAAAGAAAAAATTACTTTATAAGAAATATTTACAATTGAGAACCAGTGAAAGTGAAGAAAAATATAAGTTGTATAAGAATAAATTGATTTCCATTATGAGATTACAGAAGAAGGAATACTACAATAAAATATTAGAGGAGAGTAAAAACAACATTCAAAGGACTTGGAAAGTAATTAATCATATTATTCGGAATAGATCTTATAAATCTGAATTTCCAAGTTATTTTTTAAATAGCTCTGATGCTACAGTGGACAATATAAAAAGCATTGTTGATGATTTCAATGACTATTTTGTGGGTGTTGGCACTACTTTGGCCAGCAAAATTGTTGTGCCTGATGATAAAAAAGATTTGTTTGATAATCTGATTAATGGTAATATCAGTTCTATGTTCCTTTATGGGGTAAATGAAACTGATATAATTGAAATTGTAAGAAAATTCAAAAACAAAACATCAACTGATATAAATTCCATTGACATGGTAATTATTAAAGAAGTAATTGATTTTATTGTAAGACCTCTGACCTATATATGTAATCTGTCTTTTCAAAGAGGTGTTTTTCCTAATAATATGAAATCAGCAAAGGTAATACCAATATTTAAAAATGGAGATAAGCACTACATGGATAATTATAGACCGGTGTTCCTTCTTCCTCATTTTTCAAAAATATTAGAGAAATTATTTGTGAAACAATTGGATCTCTTCATTGGTAAATATGAATTATTGAGTGAACACCTGTATAGATTTAGGGAAAATAGAACTACTACATATGCAGTAATGGAGATGGTAGAAGAAATAACAAAGGCAGTTGAAAATGATGAGTGTTCTATTGGTATTTATATTGACCTACAGAAGGCTTTTGATACTATAGATCACAGCCAATTATTGAGAAAATTGGAGAAGTATGGAATAAGAGGTATAGCTTACTCTTGGCTGGAAAGCTACTTGGAAAATAAACAAATTAATGAAACTGTGTAAGGATTTAGGAAGGTCACCTGTGGGGTACCCCAGGGATCGGTGATTGGTCCAAAACATTTTTTTTACTTTATATTAATGATGTTTGCAATGTTACTGAAATGTTAAAATTTGTCATTTTTTCAGACGATACAAATTTATTTTGCTCTGGAAATTTTGTATGCTATTGAAAGGGAGCTGGAAATTCTCAAAACTTGGTTTGATGTTAATAAATTGTCTCTCAATATTAAGAAAACTAAATTTATGGTTTTTGGTAATCAAAAAGAAATTGATGGGGATATTGAATTAAAAATCTTTGATGTTGAAATTGAAGTTTTGAGTTTTTGAGACAAAATTCTTAGAGGTTGTGATTGATCATAAATTAACATGGAAACAACATATTGACTATATTAAAGGAAAAATTTCAAAGTCAATAGCAATCCTTTATAAATCTAGGGATATATTCAATTATAAGGCCTTGTATATAATTTATTGCTCACTTATACTTCCTTATATGTCTTACTGTGTGGAATTGTGGGGGTCGGCCTTTAAAACAACTATAAATTCAATAGTCTTACTACAGAAACAAGCCATACGTATTATTAATAAGGCTGGTTACTATGATCACACTAATCCAATGTTTATAAAATCCCATGTTATGAAATTTAATGATTTGGTGTATTATAAAAAAATGCAAATCATGTTTAGAGCTAAAACAAAGTCACTCCCAGACTGTGTACAAAGGTTTTTTTCAATACAGGAGTGCAAATATGATTTGAGAGATGTTTGTAAGTTTACTGTACAAAAAGCTAAAAAAGGGATTAAAAGGAGATGTATTTCTATTGTTGGGGTTAAATTATGGAATAATGCTAATATAAATGTAAGAATGTGTAATTCGCTTTTGGTTTTCAAAAGAATGGTTTATAAAGCTATTTTTGAGGGTTACAATTGTGAATGATTTTTATTTTATTATTATGTTTATTTTTGGAGGGTAGCTTAAATTGATAAGAATGTAGGATAGACATATATAAGCATTATGCTTCTGCCTATATAGGCATATATAAGCATTATGCTTCTGACTGTTTATATTTATTGTATTGTGTGTGATGACTGAATAAAAATACTACTACTACTACTACTACTACTACTTACAAATTACTGAAGTGTAGTTAATTAGCCAGTCATATGCATTTGGCTTTTAATTAGTTGGCAAAATATTTGCTTCAGGTGTTTCAATAGTATCACATCAGCTATCCTTCCAGTGACTCAAATTGGGATGGCAGGTAGGCCATCCTGCCAAGTTATGCCTTGACAGGTTGGCACTTTTCAGGGTATTGTAAAAAGTGGCTTATGCAGACAACCATGACTAAGTACATACTTATAAAATCAGACTTTGACATGCATTTCCAAAAGCATAATATATCTGTCCAGCGAAAAATCTCAGTGTCAAGGAAGGAAAAATAAAAATACAAAGCATTTAGTAAACTGAAGCAAGATTGAGAAAAGGAAAGTTTATTTCAGGGGCAAATTATACCAAAACCTAAGCAATGAAAAAGTTGTGATGTGATTGCATGCTGGGTTAACCAATGTGCTGTGCTGGGGAAGTATGCAGCAATGACCTGCTCAGAACCAAAGGTTCTAATACTCCTTGCTCTGCAATCCACATGGTCAACACATCAACACAGGGTACCCTTCCTCAAAATGTCCATTCCACTTTCCAACACCCTACCTTGACTTTTAAGCACTGAACTTTCAAAGTTAACTTACTGGTGAATATGTCAACATAAAACAAGTTATGGGCCTTTACAGAAGCCTTTCTGTTTCACCTTGTTTTCAGAATATTCCCTTTGCTAAGCTTGATTTTCCCAGCTTCATGGAGCATCTCTAAGATGTGATATTCTGTGTTCCCGCTGTGTTTATACAGGTGCGTGGAGCCTTCCACTTTCTCCCAGTAGTGTTTCCACAGTCCTTTTCTGTCTGCACCATATCCATAAACACTGACCTAAACAAAGAGAATAAAAACTTTTTTTGTTAAGTCGAAGAGAGCTTGCTAGCTCCATTTCAGTCACTCACGAAAACTGCTAAAGTTTCTCCATGTAAAATTAATTGAGTGCCTCACAGATGGTTGCATCAAAAATATTTATATTTTTAAAGGTCAACTTGCTATACACTTTGCCCAACCAGTGTGTATGTGGTAGTGTTTTCATATCTTTAAAATTAACTCTCAGCTTTCAGATAATTTCTTCAGCTAGGTTTTCAGCTGAGTTGTGAGCTGATTATTCATGCATATTTTAAAATAAAACTTGATTATTTTAACTATTTTTAGATTTGAGTTAACTCACAGATTATGCTTTGGAACCTATGGGTGATTTAGGTAAATTTAAATCTTGCACCCTGTTTGAATGGCAAGCGCTGTTCTGATGAAGATCGATGTGGTCGAAACGTTAACTGTCCACACAGTAAAATAAAAAATATTATTTGTTTTTTGGAGCATCAATCAAGTGTGCAAGTTTTTTTGATCTAATACGCACAGCAAATTTTACCAGTGGTGTGAACTTTAGACCTAGTCCTGCAGATCCGGCATCCTGTACATCCTGCACAACCTTAGTAGTGTGAAGGTTTTTTTTTTTTTTTGTCCCAAACTTCAGTGAGAATACATTTTTTGACTGTAATCAAAGCTGAGGATGAATTTGCCTGTTATATTCCTACATTAAGTACCCATGTGAAAAAAACAGTATACTAAGCATATTTAATATAAACTTTAATTATGCTTCAAGTATTCTTAAGTATAAAATAGTATACTTAAGATATATTTCAGCATACTATTTTTTCCCATGGGTAGTCACCCTTTTCAGAACAAAAACAATCTGTTCAGCCAGGGCATTTGACACAGGAATTTTAAGAACCAGGCATGTAAGAGCATAAAGCTGTGGTTTTCACCCTCATGAGTCAGCAACTGCAGAATAGTGGATGTTCTGGGCCACTTGGACTCAAGGATGAACTGATTAAATTTTGGTGGTCAAAGGTCAAGGTCGCTGTGACCTCATGTCCATCTCATTCTCTCGTGAACATGATATCTCAGGAACGTCTTGAGGGAATTTCTTCAAATTTGGCACAAACGTCCACTTGGACTCAAGGATGAACTGATTAGATTTTGGTGGTCAAAGGCAGAGGCATACAACCACGAGGCGGTATTTTTAGTTTTGTTTTTTTTGCTCTGTTCAAAAAACGTCTGAACTGTATTACATATCAGCAGACAAATCTGAATTGGGCTGCAGTCTGAACTGAACATAGTTCATGATAATTCAAAGTATTTATTTCTAATACAATATTCAGAAAATAAAAAGTGGAGAAAGTATGTGCAGCAGAATTTAAGACTTGTTTGTCATCATTTTCTTTGCAGTCAGTTGCTGTCCAGTTTTCCTTAATTTTGCTGTATTTTTATGATTTTTAGAAAATTAAAAACAAAATTTTTAAAAAATAAAATACTCAGAAAAGCATAGCATAGAGTAATATTATGAAGCAAGTTTCTTAATAAATGGTATACATATGTATATACCAGTGTACTTTCTGTACACAGATCATTTACATTACATTGGAAATACACGTGGCTCACACATCCCCCATACTCCTCCATACACAACTTACTCACTTCATCACAGATGTGGACAGCAAACAGGAGCACAAGCATGCCTGTTGAGGGGCACCGTGAAGTTTTGGTCCACTGATCCTGAACGTACTTCAGAAAAGCTGGATTGTAAAACAAGACCTGAAAGAAATTGTGTTTGTGATTAAAACAACATTTTTTAGTAATGATGAAACACTAGACAGACCCAAATGGAAGTTTGATAACTAATTTAAAAATCAAGGAGCACAGATTATGCCTGTCTAATGTTTGTGGAAATAAACTTCAAGCTTATTTTAATGCTTTGATGGATTTCTGGTATTCTCTTCTGTAGTATCATGAAAATACTACCGTGTCAATGTGCAGTGAAAGGAACCAACCTTTTTCTTGTTCAACTTAATCCTCGCAGGTACACGACGATAGGTGCTTTGGGGGGGGAGACAACATTCAATGAATGTTTTTGAAAATTCTTTTTCAAATAGCATTTCTGTTCAAGCGTAGACAATTCATGAATCTATGCAATAGTCCTTTTATCTATAGCTAGATAGCTAGGTCTCTAAAGTTCACAGAGAATGGTGCAATAAACATTAAACATCCAGTGAGTGGCAGTTCTGTGGGCAAAAACACCTTCTTTACGCTTTTGCGTTAACGCTCTGGCTTTATTTTTAGACATCACATGATAACTATGCCAAATAGAGAATTTCTAAGTGCCACCATTGTCATGTAGGTCATCCATTTAACAAGAACCCCCTTCCTGCAGTCTCATCTGCAACTCCACCCCCCAAGCATGACACACTGGACAATAGTGTCTGTCTGGGAGTTGATAAAAATATTCTTTCACCTCCAAGAATTCGTATTTCATCAAAGCAACAAGATAAGCCTAACAATAGCCCGAAGCTATGCCAGTACAGCAGTAAAAACTGCTGTACACTACAGCAATGAAAACCAAAACAAACTAGAGGATTTTTACTGGAATTTTTTGTGATAATCATTCTACTATCAATATCTGCAACTAAATATGGAATAAATATACAATATTTCCATTGGTTTTACACATAAAGATGTCCCTTTCAAGATTCAGTGGTTATTTATTGTACCGAACAATCTATTTGAGAAATAAACACTCAAATAGAATGCGGGGGTAGGTATTTACAAAGGTCACATGAAAAATCCCACTTGCTATTTCCTACCTAGTAGTAGATAGGCATACCAAATAAAGTGGCCACTAAGTGTATGTTTACAACAGTGAATACATTATTTTTAAAATTAGTCCATTCCTCTAAAAACATAATATTGCTGTACAAGCTGCTCTCTGGAGTTACTAGAAACTTATTTTCTTGCGATTAACAATGCTCAACTTGCCCTATGCCTTCCATGGTAGAGCTAGCTGGTTGTCAGAAACTTCTCAAGGTCAGGGCCTATCACAACAAAATCTGAAATAACATGAAAAACCAACAAGTTAGCTGTAGCTGTGAGTTAACACTCCATCTCTTGGACAAAGATGCAACTATTCTTCAAACACAGAGCAGAGGTTATATCCATAAAAGCAGGCTCACAAGGATAGGTTGAAATTGATCATTGATATGTGTATATTTTTAGAGACTTACGACTTGATAGATCCATCAGTTACCACACTGATAAGCCACTCAAAGTCTCTCATTTTGAACGGTACGAGCACCAAACTGGTGTTGTTCTCCAGGTCGATGGCGCTCTCAGGGTACATGAAGTGATGCGTTGTCCTGTTTCCAACATCTTTTTCATAACCAACTGTTCTTGCTTCATTCATCCTAACAAAGACAGATATATAACATGATAGGTTAAGGCAGACAATGTTTTATTTCATTATATTCTATTCCTGATGAGATTTATTTGGGTGTTGAACAGATTAAATATGGCTGGTGGCACATGCCGTTCAGTACTGTAAGCTGCAGGCCAGCTTGCTAAGATCACTAAGAAAAAAATGTATCTTGCCAGCTAATAGATAGCAAGATCAGTGCACTATTACAATTTGTACAAATTCTAATAAAACTTTTTTCTGTTGCATGTCACTGTTTTATCCTTAGCCTACCTTATAAGTAAGCATTCGCCTATTAAAATTGCATTGCTTTCCAACATGAAGAACAACCAGAATAAAAACTAAAAACAGAAATCAACCAAAAAAAGAAAGAAAAAGGAAATAGCAGGTCACTGAAAAAACAAGTGTGTTTGGAAAGGCGATGCTGAAAAAATAATTCTGATGAAACCTCTATTATAGCTGGTTTGATAATTGGTTCATTTAAACCAAGGTCTATGGCTGCAAAATGAGAATAGCCTACTCAGGTAAGTTAATGATTATGATAATAATCATGGAAATAAAACCCATTTTTTGGCTTGTATACAGCCAAAAGATTTATATTTACTGATGGTCCCATACTGTCATTACCACTCGTGGTCAAGAAGAAACAGTTTAGAATACATTGTTACAGATGGAAATGGCTCTGAGAAACAACAACAGAAGAAAGGGCATAAATAAAGGTTTTATTAAGAGCACTAAACTTCTTCTTTAAGTGCAATGCATTTGTGCCAGTATGTATCCATGTCCTCTCAGGCCTTCCACACCTCAGAGTAAGATTAGCTGATATTGTTTTTGTGAAATCCATTTACTCTCTAGTTTTGTTTAAAGTTACTGACTTCTTGCACACACTGTTCCTTAACTTCATTGCATTTATGATTTAGTTTGAGTTACTTTTTAGTACAAAACCAACATTTCATGAGCCCTGAGTTCTCTGTCTAGTCATTTTTAGCATGAGCACCAACAGCTCCTTCGTGGCTTTTGCCTTGTTCCCTTGCAACTGAAGTTCCCTTTTTAACTTTTAAACTGGCCGCAACAAGAATGTTTTCTTTCTGTATTGTCTCATCACCGGCAACAATCCCAATAGCCTATTGACAGGAACAATTCTATTTCCCCTAGCACAAATTTTACCAATGTGTCTTTTTTAAAAATACAAACCTCAGCAAACCTAGGCCTGTTGCCAGTCTTACCTCATCACAAAGTCATGGTCATCTATCTGAGGCCCATAAGAAGAGCCCAAGAGGTTGTTGGAGTTCCCAACGACAGCACAGGTTCGGCAGCGAGAGGGGCCACGGTCCATGTACTGTTCTCTTCCAGGGAAGAACTGAAACACCTTCTTCATTACCACTTGGAATGGAGGAGGGACATAGTATGGTTGTAGACTCTGGAGAAAGAATTATATTATGCTAAAATTGGCGATAGGTTAAAAAACAGATTTTATTAAATTTTATTTGTACGTCAAAATATCAAATTGTGAAGCATGCAGATGACTCACGTTCCAAAACTTCAGAGTGTCAGCAGGAAGGTTGACATTTTTCTTGGATAACAAGGGATGGACCATTTTATTAAAACGACTATCAAACCACTCTGAGATGTTTGGTTGTGACAAGCAGTGGTTGCAAGCACAGTGTTCATTACGTTGTTTTTCTTTCTGAACAGGGCATTCTTTGGCAGTGAAAAACAAACATGTGACTATCCAATAGCCACAAGCCAAAATAACAACAGCCAATTGCAAACAATTGACAATATTCTTTCTAAAAAGGAAATGCATTATTATGAATGATGAACAGAAATTTAACTCATGTCATTGAACTAGAAGTGAGGGGTCTGATGTTTGGAATCCAAGAAAAGAACTCAAAAAAAAAATTCAAAACCCAAGGTATCCAGATAAAAGTGGGATTGCATTCAAATTCCAAAATCAGCTCATAAAGATGACATTGTCAGAGCCATTTGTGAAATGCTCCCTGTGAAAGTAAAAAAAAAGAGTCATGTACTATGATACATATAAACTATCACAAAGTGTCAATTCTGTTTCTTCAAGTGAACTGACGCTTCCACAAGTGAAATCACATAGTAAATCTATTTCAATAATACTGTCTTTCAGTTACATTGTAAATATGAGAATATCTCATTCTGTTTTTAAGTACACAATATTCAAACTTGGAAATATCTTAAACACTATATTTGTCAATTAATTATTATTTAAAGATTATAGTTATAAAGCACATATGCAATACAATACAAAACAGCATGCACTTTTCATAACTTGACAGATAATTTTACATAAGACAGAACCTTAGAGGAGGATCGACTTCACCATATTCACCTGCAGTGCTATCATACCATCTAATCATGTTAAATGAAGATCAGATAAATATATTTCACAGGAGAAAATGGAGAGAAATAGCCAAGTACTACATTGTCCTGTTGCTTTCATCTGCACACAAATAGATAGTTTTCTCAAATATATTCCGCCTCAAAAAAGTAACTTCTACAGCATGCCATTTCTACATGAAAACAGTACACACAGTTGTCAAGGCCAGAAACTTGAATAAGAGCTTACCTCAACAGAAGTTAACTGAAAATTAAGAATATCCCCAGAAACCCATCGAAGAACCTAAATGCTGTGTTTGTTGAAATGTTGCAGTACTGGTCTATCATGGTTTATCATGAATTGCCAAACAGTTGGCTGCACTTAGTCACGTACTGAATCTTCAAACATGCAGTGGGTGTGTAAAACCAGTTTTTCCAGTTCAGTCGCAAAGCAAAAAATGAATCTATATCTTTGAATGTAAACGCAGAACAGAACATACAAATGCATATAGCCCCTTCTTATAGGGGTTATATAAAATGAAGTTGGATCAATATAATGGAAGTGTGGACTCATAACCTGGAACTTTTAGTGCATTTTTTTAAAAGGTGGTAAGCAGAGTAGTGTAGTTGTAACATGAACAAAGGTTGTATGCTTTTAACCTTTGTGTTGTCCTCAGGTCAAAAGTTACCCTTTTCCAAGCTTAACAGCAGTGAAACCCGCTAAATAGATTTTTTTTTCAGCATGAAATTAGATTACTTTTTCTGGATTGACCATACCATTAGAAAATGTTAAACAGTCCCCTTTTATATATATTTTTTAAAAGTAGTAGGAGTAGCATTCGGTCCGCCACAGAAGCGGATTGGTCTAGGCTGCGCCGGCTGGTGGAGGGAGCACACGCACCTGGGTTGCATTAGCTAATCAGTCCAGGTGCTTAAAGGTGTGCTGCGCTCCCCAGTTCAGGACCGAGAGTGCAAACTCACACAGAGAGTGCGTTTATGATTTTCGTTTAGTTTTATTTTGGACTTTTATTCCAGGAAAGAAAAAGAAAGTAATCCGCCACGGGGAAGTGGGAGGAGCTGGCGCCAGTTGGATAGCCGGCCAGCTATGTGCGGCGCACGGGAAAGTGGCAGCGAAGTTTTACTTTCTTTTGTCTTTGTTGTTTTTGCCCGAAACCCATGAGGGAGAAGGGTAAAGGTGTCCGTTTATTTGATTTCACATTTGTGTGGGCGCGCTCTCTCTCTCCATGCTGCAACCAACGGTGTTCCTCGGCACTGCAACATCTTCCTCCCAGGCGTCACGCTGACATGTGAAAGTTTTTTTTTTTTTTTTTTAACCCTGCTGTTAAGTCTGAAATCATAATCAAAGTAGTACACATCTATGTGTGTTTTGTAACAAAAGCGAGTGGGGCAGACTGAAAAAAAATATTTTCTCTAGAATATGAATTAGTTAAAGTGATGTATTGGTGAGTGACAGTTTCTAGATGAAAAATATTGATTTAGGGTTTAAAATGTAACAAAAAAGCTTTACATTTTAGGGCTGGTGATTTTTGACCCTGTGGGCACAGGGTGCATACATAACATGAAGATGACACAAGGGATAAATCCCATTTGCACTCTACAAAACATATGTACACCCCTAGATTCAATCAGCCAAGCACTTAGCCAATTTATACCAGGCATATGCAATTCAGTCTAGACTTTTTTTGGATTCTGGATCAAATTAATCTTGTGCTCATAAGGTTCCACCTTTTTCCTAAATACTGAAAATCCAGGACATACAAATTGCTGCACACACTGAAAAGTGTAGTGTCCACACTGGAGGTGGGAGGGAAAATGATCTGACCTTTCCAAAGAATGAGTTTGATAGTGGGTAGTCTTCATACTACATTATAATATCTACATACAATTAGTAAAATATGCACAAAAATGTTTTTAAAAGAAATTTTTGAATTCAGAAACATAAATAGTTGAAAAATTATATAAATAAAGCAACAACCTAATGTAGTTGTTGCCAACCTCTGAAACCCATTATAAAATACCCATTTTTAATTTAAAAATTCAAATCACATTTGGGTTTGTGTTTTAATTTAAAAGTTAATTGTAATAAATTGTAGTAAAAGAATTTTTTAAAAACCGGGCTGAGACAGGGGGTGTTGCACACCCCAACCTCTGTCTTGTCCAACAAATCGTAAAATTACAAAAAAGGAAGTTTAAGCTTTTTTTAGATGTCCGTATAATTTGAATATTAAACTGGCTGAGTAGGACCAACTGTGCTCCTTTTCACTTACTCCACATGTATGGAGACCAAAGTCACAGAACAGAGCATCAGCTTTTTTTCCTCAGTTTCCACAAGAAGTGATACTTTTTGTCAAGAAATTAAATAACCATAGTTCATGGGTGTATTTTGGTATGGCACACTATGGCAGTTGTCATACCCACGGCCAAATATATTTTCTTCAAAATAAAAAAAAAACTGTGGAATTAGATTAATAGAATGTTAAACAAACATTTGCACTCTGGATCGAAATTCATATCTATTGTGCTCATTTTCTTTCAAAATTCTTTTTGAATTATACAAGGTGTAAGATCGCAGATGGCAGAAAATGTGCCACCCAGTACATCAGAGGCATACATATTAACACTGAACCCATATGGGCCCCAAGAGAATTAATAAATCATAGTCAAACCAAAACTTAACTAATCACATAAATATAGACATGAAACAAGACAGAAATAGAAGAGGCAAAATTGAAGAAAAGAAATTAAAAAACAGAAGAGAGAAAAGAAGAAAGGAGAGACATGAAAGTAAAATAAAAAAGAGAAAAGAGAAGAGAGGAGAGAAAAAATAGAGAAAAATAAGAGGAAAGTAGAGTTCTCAAGCCTGACCTGAGCTCGGTGGAACCTGATCAGTACCACTGGGTTCAGGCTGGGCCAGGCTTGAGACATGGATATGAGCCTAGGGCCAGGTTGCAGCATCCCCCCCAAAATATCAGGCAATGCTAGCTGTGTGTTGTGTCTTCTCTTGTTGCAGCTAGCAGTTCTGATCAGGTCCCGGTCACTGCAATGTAGGAGCTGTCCATTCCTTTGTGCTGCATGATGACTAGCCCATAAATGTCAGGGCCACTTACAGGAGAGTGGCTGTCAGGTCAGTTCTTGCAACACCCAACACCGCCTCCTGTCACTGTCTCAGTATGGCAGAAGAGCAATTGCAAACACTTGTCATCAGTTTAAAAGAGGTGCTGCAAGAGGGAGACACAGTCAGAATGACAACCGACATGTGGACTAATGATTATTGAAAAGTCAACTGTATTACAGTTATTTGCCACTTTATTACCAACAAGGATTTTAGGTTGATTGAGAAGAACCTCTGCATGGCAGTTGAGGTCTCCAAGACATTAGAGAACATCAGGCACAGAATACTAAAATTTCTGGTTACCAATTTTGGACATGACCCCTTTCACTTGAGCAAAATTATTTGGGGGACTGATCAGGGTGCCAACATCTTGTTGGCCTTTAGGCCCTCTCAGAGGCTGGACTGCCAGGATCATGTCATAGATATTGTTCCATAACGCGGCTTTGAGACATGCACCGGCCCTTGTAGAAACCGACATAAAAGACACGATCGCTGCCGCTAAGACCCTGGTATAGCAGCCTTAATTGTTTAAAAAGAAGATAAATCATTGGTGCATGATATTCGGCTAAATTTGTTGGCCGATTCCACAGGGGGCATGTAGGAGCTCTACCCCCTTAGATACAGCGTTTGCTCCTCAGTTTGAATCCAGCCCCACCCCCCTACAAACACACATACATACACATAGGGTTGTTACAGTATACCAGTTTCACAATAGATCATGGTGTGAGATTTTATGGTTACGTTGACATTAAAAATAAAAAAGGATTAGCCTAAAATACACCTCAATATATGAAGTGGCCATATATATATATGATAAATTTTTTTCCTGTTTCCCTAATTCGTGGTGATCTGGCATGTAAAATGCGCTGCTGTTCTGACTGCTGAGAATGTGTTTACTTGGGATACTTGCCGTGGTGGAAATATTTCCCACAAAGGTGATCTCATTGCTCCGTTCCTGTGGGAGGTGGTAGAGCACTGAATTGCACGTGTACGGACCTGAAACGGCTACGATAGCCACATTACATTCAGTTATTGACTGCATTACGTTTATCAAGCATTTCGTTTATGGAGACTCCCCCCTACTTTTGCGAAAGGAGAGAATCTAATAAATCTTTTTAAAACACTTAACTTCTTCAGTTGCCTGATAGAGAAGTTAAGAGAAGGTGACTCTGGAGATGGTTGCCTACTGGGTACGGAATTAAACAACCTGGAATATTAAAACTGTGTTTTGAATTTTTTACTAATCAAACGTGTTAACATTTAAAAATGACAGTGCCTATCCATTGCATTCACTTATCCTCACGCCTGTCCAAAACTGGCTTCACCAAAAATGGAGCAATACAACAATATTACTTGCTGCAGCTGTGCTCATTTACATAGCCAGTCTTAGTAAATACCCTGCTAAATTGAAAACATGGCGACGCAGAATTTTGTGGCAGTGGCAGTCATTTGCAGCATGCTTAGCAAATATGTCCCTAAGTGTTTATATCAGATTGACCGCTGTGGCATTTCTAGTGTTAACCAGCTGACAATGCTGCCCCCTCAAGATAAAAAAAAAATGTACAATCATGTGCTGTCCCTTCGACAACTAATGCAGTGACAGGCAGATGAGGAGAAGGAAGCGGCATCCCAACTGCAGGCCGCTCAGCAAAGAGGGCAAGCTGTGACTTCTCAGAGTAGAAGAATGTGATTGGGAACATGAAGATGAACACGATGAGGTAATGATATAAACCAATATGATATACACCGATCATGGTGTTGTATGGCCGATTCAGGTTTCCGATTTTTTAAAGCCAAATCAGCTGATTTAAGTTTTTTATTTTTTTATTTTTTATTTTTAAAGCAACAGGTAACAAAGAAAACATAAGATTGTTTATTTGCTCTATAGGTTACCGATACATCCAGATACTTATTATATTACTTATTATTAACAGCATTATTTTTATATTGTTGCCGTAGGAGCTCTAATTCAATGTGGCTGAATCTTTTCTCAACTGCTTGCAACAGAGTGCTTCACATCATGATCTGCGCCAGCACTTTACCTTAGGAGACGTTTCAGTGCAACGATGGACGGAATGACATCTTTCGAAGTCGCAGAAGAGTCGATTTCTGAAGTAAGCTCCTCAAAGGTGCAAGTAGAGTCAACGTGTTTTACCTTTTAATGTGCATTAACTTTATAAGATAATGTTGAAAATCCAAATCATGAATATGTTCAATTCACTAATTATTCAACATTCGACTATTATGAGATTGTCCTCGAGCCTCTTCACTTTGATGGCCGACCATATTTATTTGAACCAGGATACACAGGCGAAGAGCAAAATTAAATTTGTGTGCGCGCAGAATTGTCTAAAGGTCACAAGACACTGCTGTTGTACTCTTGAGCTAGGTACTGAACCTGCATTGCTTCAGTATATATGCAGTTGTATAAATGGATGCAATGTAAATACTGTGTAAAAGGTTCTGAAAGTCACTCTGGATAAGTGCGTCAGCGAAATGCCTGTAATGTAATGTAAAGAGAGTCTTCAGTGTGGCGGGCCATACAATCAGTAAAAGAAGCAGCATGCTGAGGCCTGACACAGTGGATGCAGCCCTGTTTGTAAATAATTTGATTTTTGGATCCCTCTTAGAGTGAGCCGCGGCTGCCGCCTCCTTCTTCTTCTTCATGTTTATTTCTGAAACTACAACAGGTAGCCTACATAATTTGAACAATTTCATCAATTTCATCAATTGCATTCTTTGAGTAAGCTACCAATGTTTGGACTCTAACAAGGGTTATTATATTATATATTTCCAAAAAGAATTTGATAAGGTACCACATGAGAGACTTATTAGCAAAATGAAGACAGTAGGAATTGCAGGATGTGTTTTGGAGTGTGTTTGGAGCTGGCTACAGGGTAGAACACAAAAGAGTACTAGTAGGAGGGATCTTATTGGAGCACGGTACTGTGGGAAATGGAGTCCTGCAAGGATAGACACTGGGACCACTGTTATTCCTCATTTATATCAATGACCTTGACAGAGAAAGTAGATAAGCAGAAAGACTCAACACTTGGAGGTTTTGTAAGAAATCACTCATCTGAGTGAATATTTATGAGGAAGACTGTGACTGCTTTTACTCCACAGCACAGGGCATGTTCAGTGAAGTTAATGACTTGATCTCATTTCATATTAGTGAGCATCTAAATACTTTGTTTTTTGTTTTGTTTTTTTAAGTGTTGAGGTCCTGGTTAGTTCTCTCCATGTGCCTGTTAGACTGGGGATGTAAGCCCAAAGTGAGGCTTGCTGTGGCACTTATGAGGGTACAAAATGCCTTCCAGAAGAGTGAATCTAATTGGGGCCCACTATCCGAGGATATGTCCACAGGGAGCCCATGTAAACAAAACACATTGGATTATTAATTGAATCATTTCTTAAGCAGAAGGGCACAAGTTTAGCTAGGGACACAAAATGATCAGCCTTACTGTCTCAGTGAACTATCACAAGGATAGTGTTGAAACAGTTAGATACTGGGAGTCCTGTGATGAAGTTGAGTGGTATATGTGACCAGCGATGGTGAAGAGTGGGGAGGGGGTGCAGCAAACCCGGAAGAGGTTGTCTTGAGGTTTTCCTGAACTGGCAAGGAGACTAGGGGGCCACAAAGGATCACATATCAGCCTCCTTCGACAGCCACCAGAATCTTTGTCTCAGGAAATTCAGTGTGCTGTATTCCTGGGTGACCCTCAAACTTGGAGGCATAGGACCACTGGAGGACCTAGGAATAAACAGCTGTGAAGACAAACAGAAGGTTAAGGGGCCCATTATCCAGATCACGTTTGGCTTTTTGCGCCTTCTTCACCTTGGATTCGATTCCCCATGAAACTGGACCCACAATACAGGAACTGGGAAGGATGGGTCCAGAAATGTCAAACTGCCTGGAAAGGGCATCATGCTTGATGTTCTTAGTTCCTGGATGGTACAAGATAGTGAAAGTGAACCAGTTAAAAAACCAAGACCACCTAGCTTGGCAAGCATGTAGGCACTTCTGAATGTAAATTCGATATTTGTGGTTGGTGAATACCACACCATGATGGCTAACCCCCTCAAGCCAGTATCATCACTCCTAACTGTATTGTTAAGTGTCTGTTTGTCCCTGTCAATGATTTTTGACTGTTGTTCCTCTTTGTTTGTCCATGAACCAAATGGATGCTTACTTACTGCCCCGGATCATGGAATCACTGACAGGAATGAAGAAGGTGGAGTAGTACCAGTGGGTATTGGCAGGTGGTGGTGCACCCACAGGACCACAAGAAGACCATATTTACCATCCTTGTGGGCCAGTATTCGTTCCATAATGTTCAGAATGTGCAATACACCAGCGACCTTCCAGCATCTCATGCAGAGGTTTTGCTGAATGATTCATTGCTTATCTACCTGGACAATATTGTATTCTTTCCCTAGATTTCTAGATGTACCTACGGCATCTGGAGGTAATGTTTCAATGGTTGGGGTGGCACAGGTTGAAGCTGGAGCCCCAGAAGAGCAGGTTGCTGCAGAAGGAGGTGCGGGCCATATTGTTAGCAGTGTGGGGGTGGCTACTGGCCTGTAGAAGACCGCTGCCAATCTGGGACTAGCTGGTGCCCAAGATGGTGCGGCAGATGTGGCCATTCCTCTGCAAGGTTTTCTTCTTTATACAGAGTTATTAATGTGAAGAACAGCTTGCCATGTTTTGGTGTAGAGGGTCACAGTCCTGGCTTGATGCAGTGCTGGATACATTCTGATGTGAGTCAATGGCAAGCCTAGATGGGGTTAATTTTGTCTTCTTATGTTCTAAGAACATATACACTATTATCATATTCAGTTGTTCTTTTAGTTGGTTACTACATTCAATAATGATCAACACTCAATGTTTTTAATTAATAAGAGGCGAAAATATTCCAATGTTTCAGCGTATTGTTTTTGTTAGTGAAATTCTGATGTTTTTAATTTTATTATTTTTGCAAACAGAATAAGCACCAGGTCAAACTTTTCTCCACACAGCACAATCAATTGCTCAAGAGCACTCAAGTGCTGCCTTGAACCAAAATGTCCCTTTTGTCTGGAAACAATTTAATTTTCTATTAGAAATTCCTGTCAAAATCTATTTGTAATTGCCTTTCATAACGTTTAAGTCTGACGTTCGCTCATTATTGGCTGAAAATCTGCATCTACTCCTTTGTATATTTTTATTTTTTTACTCAGTGCCAGGAGTTTATTTTCACCATGCACAACACTCTCAATGCAAAATGGAGTGAATTGTTAGCATTTTGTAAAATCAGGATGTATTATGGCAAAAATATGTGAAGAGATTAAATTGACAGGTTGTGACTGGTGGAAAAGCAGGTATGGAGTGAAGTAGGTTTAAGTTGTAGTTCTGAGGTATGCACTAATGGTGACTCTTGTACCACCAAACAGGGACCATTGTGTTGTTGGGTGGGGTTTAAATTCTATGTACCTTTGTCATTGAAATTGATTTGTAACTTCCTGAAACTCCTGAACTGGTTCTACAGCTCAGCAGAAGTGAGTATTCCAGGTGTTATTTTGGTCATTAGTGGTAACAGCACTGATTTTCAACTGCTTAATCCTAAAATATTAGTCTACATTCACACAGACATGGGGATAGTTAAAATTTGAGAAAAATACTCTGCCAAGCAATGTAAATATATCAACATGCAGAACCATTAAACAAAATTAATTAAGGCTAATAATTAATTAGGCTGAATAATCTTTTGGAATGCATGCTTATATAGTTATTATGATTTTTGGGAAATAATAAGCTTAATTTCTGAATGTTATGTAAGTCAGCCCAGTTCAAAATTGTGAAAGCAGACAGGACCAGGAAATAAAAATAAAATAACATAAAAACCTTACAATGTTACACAGAGAATGTGCACAGACCACATAATTGGTGGTTATTGTTCTTTCTAAAACTTGATGTTTCAGATTAAACCATCTTTCTGGCTGATACTATAATCTAAACTTTACTGTAATCTAAACTGACCTGAACCATGCAGGCTATTCTTAGGGGTGGAGCCTGTACAACAGACTATATGTATCAGGAGTCTAGTCTGTGCTGTCCAGACCTCTCTGCTGACAAATACAATAAGGAACTACGTTTCAGGAACAGGTAAGTTCAGTTTTGTCATGCTGGTAGAAGAGTACTAGAAATCAAAGAGTAACTTACTGCTTAGAGGAATAACGACAGTCATGCATAGCTTCACTGAAAAAAAAGCTAAGGAATTATTTTTTGCTTCATGCCAAGTAATAGTAATTATTACACAGTACAAACATTGCATTTGTGCTTTAACTTATAGTAGAATAGTTTAAAAAAGTACTCCTAATGTATAGAAAGTCCTCAAAACAAATATTTAGGTCAGACATCAAGGTCTATGCAAATACTGCAATCTGCTTAGAATGAAAATATAACAGAACAGCTTCACACCAGACTACATGCTGCTCCAGTTTTCACATTGCTACTTTTCATCCCAACATTATTGGAGTACATTAGGTATCTGCCAATCTTATGGATGACATGTTTTGTGCCTCAAAAGGTCTATTAAAAAAAAAAAACATTATTTTTTAAACCAATAAAATGTTGGTAGTGGGGTACACTAAAATCTTACTTAAATATTTATTTATTTTTGAGCTATATATTTAATCCATTCCTCTCAATCCTGCTGAATTTATCCTTTCCTTAATCTTACAATGCATGTCTTTGTACTGCATATATTGTTTTATTCTTTATCTTGAACCATTCTTTAACTGAGGGAAACTCAGTCACCAGCCTTTTAACAGGCATTTACCTGTTGAGAGGTCTCGATAGGTCTTTATGCCTACCTCTCATGTCTTGTGGAATAATTACAACGATTCTATCACAGGGTAAGTTCAAAACATATGGCAATGGCCACATTGTCTCCAGCAGGAGCACTAGGAGTCATTCTGAGCAGGAGAAGTGTGTGGTTTACTCTTTAATGTCATTGCCACATGCTTTTCTTTGACTAATTTTCCCTTTGCTGTGTTATGCAGTGTATAATATTGTAGGAGATTAAAATGTAGAAACACAGTATCTTGATCACTTGCCTCCCTTTTCATTTCACCCTTAGGGTCCATGTTTCACCATGCCATGCCAAAGCATCCCTTTTGTATGCAATATACCACATTTTAACATCAGATTTATAACATTACTGCAGGATAGGCAGGATCTGACAATCTATATTGCAATGATGGTTTTCTTATATCAAGAAAATAAATTTCAGAAGCAACTTTCACATGATGAGAACTGACAATGGTGTCAGTTGTGGTCATATTGTAATGTGTGTGCAACACTAAATCAACCTAAAACCTAAAACTTTTGGTGAATTATGTCACCACAAAGGTATAGTAACCAAAATAAACTAATGTGTCAATTTGGGGTTCACTCATTTGTCAATGTATTGTCAATGATATTTGCATACTGGACTTTTTACCTGGTAGTTGATGTGCACTGAGGTTACTTATGTAGAGTGACAAAGTCAACAGTAAAATAAAAGTCAGTTGCCAGCTCATATTCAGCTTAGGAAAATTATCTCTTTAATTTTTGTCATCTGTTGTTTGGGGTATACATTTGCTTAGTTTCACTTTTCAGACCCAAGTTTTGAGATCAAACAATCAATAAAGACCAGTAAACAATTGACTCTCCTGATTCCATCGGATCATTGACTTTAAATCTCTTTAAACAAGGACATAAGAAATAAAGAGAAAATGTAATGAATTTCCCATTTCAAATGTTAATATGCTGTCACATTGTTCAGGAAACACAATAAATAAAAGTATATTTCCCAAAGAGCACTCCTGGTTGTGCTCCTGTGTATATGTGTGCCTCTAGTTGATTTTTGCCCAGCAATAGATGGCGGCATGTCCAGAGTGTAGTCCTGCCTCTCGCCCAATGTATGTTGGGATAGGCACCTTTAAATCCATCTAATTTGAATGATTTTATTACAATAATATGGAAAACAACAGAGCTGCAATTTAAGCAAATGAATAATCCCCAAGCAATAAAAATATGTAGTCCTCACTTTAAGAACAAAGTCTAAGGGCCATGGTTGTTATCAAAAAGTCATCCTGGTAGGTGAAAACATCCTGGTAGTTCATCCTGGTAGGTGAAAACTTAATTGTTTCTCATGTCTAAATTTTACTTCTAAAATGTATATTGACTTTAAAACTTGATGTTGTATTTCACAAGAATACAGTCCTTTATACAAGCTTAGATATTGGATTTGGATTATACAATTCCTTGCACTACAAAAACCATGTATATACCTTATATTTGTGGATAAAAAGTTTAAGTTTCATTTGCTGTAAACACATTTTCCATTGTGTATCTACATGTTATTTAATAAATTTATAGAAATATTCTTTGTAAAATCCAATTACATACATATGCTCTTGGATAACTTTGTACATATTGTATATGTTAATAGTTAAACTGAAGTGACAATTGGTTTTGGCTTAAATGCATCAGCTTGATTCTTTTTAAACCAGATTAATATTTAAATGAGCTGTATTTATTACTGTATTTGAGGACAGCTTTTTACTTTCCTCAGAACAGTTTTTCTTGCCGAGAGCATTGCAAAAGATAAAAATGCATTGAAATGCAATGGACTCTGCAGTGCACAAACCACACCTGTTTGTTCAAACAAGCTCAAACCAACTCCAACTATCTGATTTCCTGTAGTCAGACCTGTCAGTACTAGCCCTGAAATGGAAGCTGGCATACTGATAATGTAACTTCACTTGTTGGGAATGTGTAATTTCCTAAGTATTCAGGTGTGGATCCTTTCATTCAGGTTTCACAGACTTATTTGATCCAAGTGAATGATAAGGACAAGTCTGTGGGCTAGAGTGCAATATCTCACAAGAGAAAGTATGTGCTGAATGGGTGTGCTGTAGTCATAAGCACAGTGCAAATCAGTCAGGACAACAGTTGTGTAATACATTATACAAGCTTTGTTCTTTTTGACAAAGGGAAACATTACATGTAACTTTCATAAATTATATACCCATAAAGAATTAAGGAAAATCATTTGGTTTAGGCCTGTGCCTACTTTGTTTTATTTAGGGGCCAATGTCTATTTTGTTTGTTATGGAGATACTCATTTTGTTTATGATTGGCCATGCTCTGTCTGCTTTATTTCTAAAGTCTAAAGTCTATTTCTAAAGTCTATTTTGTAGTTATTATAGGCCATGCCATGCACAGCCCTATCTCAAATATGTTATAGGCTATAGCCTATTTATTTCTTTATAATGCGAAAGCACATAGGCCATAATCTTAAAATTTGATTTATGAAGTAACATCATATTGTTCTATTGTTCTACCCACTGCATTGTCTAATGGTTAGCACCTGTTTTAGGCTACTACTCAAAAGTAAAATAAAGAAATGTTCTGTGACTTGAACTTTGAGTGATCTTTGACTTTATTCCTATATTTAAAATTGAATGGCTTAGCCTTGCATCACCATGCAACTCTGAACACTAATAGAACATGGCTTCCATTTAGACTTAGCATAAGGATTTGGAAAATGTCACTTGGTTTATCAATTTTACTTTGTTTGTACAATAAAAAATTGTTAAACATCAATTCCACAAGGCTGTTATTGCTGCAGACAGATCACAGGCAATGAACCTCAAGTGAAGTTCAAGCTGCATCCAAAATTCATATTATATGCATTCTAATATTGATTAATAACAAATGGGGTTACATTGCCTTAATTATGACACCAAATACACTAAAACTGACAGGTTGTGAACCCATAGGTATGGGGCATATTTTTCATGTTTTGCTTCATCTTGCTTATTGAAAGGCTATGACCAACATGTTTTATTGGCAGCTTACAGTATGCCTTAGAAACAACCCCAGTCTATTTACGGGAGAGAAAATGTTTTATTTTTGGTAAAATATGAATCTCTATTGTGCACAATTTATCTTGTGGGGAGAATTCAGTGTAGCGAACTACCATACTACAGAACTTAAAAACTGAGTTGGACACACTATGTGCTTATATATGCTTATATGCTCCCCTAAACTGGGGTGACTATGTATAACGAGCTGGAAGGGCTCTTCCGCACAATAACAACAAAATGGCACAATAACTTATACAAAGAGCATAACAATTACCTGACAATTAAAAACAACAGTAAAACCTGAGATCAATTCTGAGGGAAAATCAATTGTCAGCAGGGAAAATACAGCCTTGATAGGTGACTGGATGTAATGCAACATACAAAAGATGTTGTCTTAAGTGCAAACATCCCATTGGAAAAGATACCCAGCATTAGCAAACATAAGTGCATCAGCAGTTAAACACCTAATTTATCTGTGTAAAATATATTTCATTAAATTTGGTAATTATTATCAAATATATCAATTATCAATTAAATTGCCAAATTTGTTGATAGGCATGCCAAACTGCTGGATCAACTTTTATCTGTTTCAGGACACAAAACTAAAAAATACTACCTCATATCACACTGACCAATGAACAAAATCATCAACCACAGAATAATAAAAAACACATTTTGGATAGTAGAAGAAAAAAATACAGTTTCTATCATTAAACTAAAATACTTTGTATCACTACAGCACCAGTATTATGTTATGTTGGAACTTGTCATCACTGAGACCAATAAAAAATTATCTCCATCTGTAAGACCATACCAATAACGTTTGAATGTGCAAAAGTTTATTTTGGGACTCCAACATTACGGTACATTTAAGATATTTTTATACCCATTGGGCACCTGATTCTGGTATTAATTATATTTTGACTGGATAGTGATTTTGTAGTGTTTTAGCATTCCCTGTGAAATGGGTGAGTGCAAGACATCTCTAGCCTGCCATGGGTCACATATATTGGACTTTGCAATGCAGAAGATTAGAGATGCACAAAATTAGAATAATCAGTGAGGGTGAAAACGTTATGAAAATCTTGTAGCGACTTGCACTTGGGGCAATTTGCAGCAATATATTTTGACTAATCTGGTTTTATCTTCATCACCTGACGAAAGACCAGAAGTATTAAAATGTGCAGGCAAACGTATTGATCTATAGCCCCTGAATATGTATTGAAAAAATATAGGTAAAATAATCTCCTAAAACCCTTGTTTCTAATAAACCTTGACAATTGTATAATGTTATTTCATTTTCTTGTTCAATATATTATGGCAATCATTTACATTCCTACAATCATATCAGTGTCCATGAGGGAGCTTTTCTTCCACTAAATTTGAAATCAGATGTTGAGGCAGTGTGCAGAGCATTAACTGCACTGAAAAAAAGATGTGGATGCTAGTTGTGCTCAGATGAATGTCAATAATGTCAAGAATCAAATTGTAGTGAAAAATAGGAAAAGTTTTCACCTGAAATAAAATAACTTAAACCCAATCACTAGTTCAAACTGTGGCAATTTACTCGTTCACTGTGAGGAGAAAACTACAAAAAATGAGCCTAGTTCAGCATGTACATGACAAAAGGGCACAACACTTAGATAAGAAACAAAAAGCATTGTCTGAGTAGAAAAAAACATAAGCAAGCAATTGAATAAATACTTTGTTCTCTACAGCACAGTATATATTATGTTGGAACTGCACACTGAGACAATAAAAATACCTCTGTAAATACAATAACGTCTATGAATGCAAAATATTTGACTAAATAGACATTTAGACTTTTTTACAATACGATTGGTAAATTATGATGGATAATTAGTTAGATCCTGAGAAAGGTAGAAGACATTCACTGCATCCATGGGAAAATTGACTGCTGATGAAGCTTGAATCAAAATAACATTGATAGAAAACGTTATGAGAATCTAGCTGCATGGAAAAGCAATGCAGAAATATGACATGAAATATCGTTCATAATGCCTACAGAGACAAACAGCATTGCAGGTGTATTCTCTGCAAGTCCACAAAGCAGTCCATGAGCTATTGTAGAAAATCAAAAGGGATACTGACTCCTGGAACTCTCTGTTGTATGCTGAGCACAGGCTGCCACTGGTTTCATATCGACCCAAAAGAACAGAAGCTGCTGTGGAAGACGCAGTGCCACAGGAGTTGTGTGCGACTGAAGCAAACTGCTATCAGCAGAAAGGGCAGTCACAGGTACACTGACCACACAGGAAATCATATCCTTGTTCCAAGCCTTAAAAGACTAATTGTAAAGGATCAGGAATTCGCTTCTAGAAGCACAGATGCCACAGGAGGCATCATTGATCCAGTACAAACATCGAGTGCCTGTGGAAGTAGCTACCATAGATACTTGATGAGAAATGAACAAGATTCTTCAATCTGAGATGAGCACAGGGCTTTTTTGACTCCAAACTAAGGAGAACCTAAATTACTGCAATTGTGAAGGTTATGACAGACCTAAAACTGGCCTTAGTGCTGGTTATTGCCAAAAGAGGGGACACTTTTGTAGATGAAAACAAAAGTCTTAAAGTCCACTATCACAACTAAGCAGGAGGAAAATTTAAGGCAGAGGACATCTCTTGGGAATCCTCTATTCCCAGTACATCACTGAAAAAACGAAAGAGCTAATAGGCAGTATACCTCTGGGAAATCACAATTGAGGCCTTATGACATCATACTTACAATAAAGAGCAGAAGACTTCATCTACAACTCGGAAATACAAAAGAAAAGACAGGAAAACTTCCATTGGCATCAGAAAATGTGACTGCTGATGAATTGCTGAATCTAAAATCATTGATAAGAAACGTCATGTGATCTCAGGCAGGAAAAGTTACAATCAAAAGGTAAGTGAAATGGACTCTGTTCATAATACTACAGGGAACAAACACCATTGCCGGTGTATTTCTGCAATCCACAAAGGAGTCCATGAGCATATGCGAAGCAAAATCAAAAGGGCTCCTGACTCCTGGAACTTCTCTGTTGTTGCTGGAGGCACAGGCTGCCACTGGGTTTATGATCGACCCAGGAAAGAACAAGAAGCTGACTGTGGAAGACGCAGTGGCTACAGGTGTAGTTGATGTGGACCTGAAGCGCAAACTGCTATCAGCAGAAAGGGCAGTCACAGGGTACACTGACCCCTACACAGGAAACATCATATCCTTGTTCCAAGCCTTAAAAAAGGACCTAATTGTAAAGGATCATGGAATTCGCCTTCTAGAAGCACAGATTGCCACAGGAGGCATCATTGATCCAGTACAAAACATTCGAGTGCCTGTGGAAGTAGCCTACCAGAAAGGATACTTTGATGAAGAAATGAACAAGATTCTTTCAAATCCTGCAGATAGCACCAGGGGCTTTTTTGACCCCAACACTCAGGAGAACGTAAATTACCTCCAACTTGTGAAGAGATGTATGACAGACCCTAAAACTGGCCTTAGCTTGCTGGTTATTGCCCAAAAAGGAGGGGACAACTTCTTTGTAGATGAAGAAACAAAAAGTCTTCTAAAGTCCACTATCACAACTAAAGCAGGAGGAAAATTTAAAGGTAAGAGGACATCTCTTTGGGAACTCCTCCATTCCCAGTACATCACTGAAGAAAAACGGAAAGAGCTAATACGGCAGTATACCTCTGGGGAAATCACAATTGAGCGCCTTATGGACATCATACTTACAATAATAGAGCAGAAGACTTCATCTACAACTACGGAAATTACACAAAGAAAAGACAAGGAAAACTTCCTTGGCATCAGGAAAGATGTGACTGCTGATGAATTGCTTGAATCTAAAATCATTGATAAGAAACTGTATGATGATCTCAGTGCAGGAAAAGTTACAATCAAAAGCGTAAGTGAAATGGACTCTGTTCATAAGTACCTACAGGGAACAAACAGCATTGCAGGTGTATTCTTGCAGTCCACAAAGCAGGTCATGAGCATCAGTGAAGCAAAATCTAAAGGGATACTGACTCCTGGAACTTCTCTGGTATTGCTGGAAGCGCAGGCTGCCACTGGTTTCATCATTGACCCATTAAAAAACAGGAAGCTGTCTGTGGAAGAGGCAGTGGCCACCCGGGTTGTCGATGCGGAGCTGAAGAAAAAACTGCTGTCAGCAGAAAGGGCAGTCACAGGGTACACTGACCCCTATACAGGTAACATCATCTCCTTGTTCCAAGCCTTAAAAAAGGAACTGATTGTTAAGGATCATGGAATTCGCCTTCTAGAAGCACAGATTGCCACAGGGGGCATCATTGACCCGGTACACAGCCATCGAGTGCCTGTGGAAGTAGCCTACCAGCGAGGATACTTTGATGAGGAAATGAACAAGATTCTCTCAGATCCTGATGATGACACCAAGGGCTTTTTTGACCCCAACACTAAGGAGAACCTAACTTACCTGCAACTTGTGGAGAGAAGTGTGACTGACCCTAAAACTGGCCTTAGCTTGCTGGTTATTGCCCAAAAAGGAGGGGACTACTTCTTTGTAGATGAGAAAACAAAAAGTGTCCTAAAATCCACTACCACAACTAAAGCAGGAGGAAAATTTGAAGGCCAGAGGACATCTCTTTGGGAACTCCTCTATTCCCAGTACATCACTGAAGAAAAACGGAAAGAGCTAATACGGCAGTATACCTCTGGGGAAATCACAATTGAGCGCCTTATGGAGATCATACTTACAATAATAGAGCAGAAGACTTCATCTACAACTACGGAAATTACACAAAGAAAAGACAAGGAAAACTTCCATGGCATCAGGAAAGATGTGACTGCTGATGAATTGCTTGAATCTAAAATCATTGATAAGAAACTGTATGATGATCTCAGTGCAGGAAAAGTTACAATCAAAAGCGTAAGTGAAATGGACTCTGTTCATAAGTACCTACAGGGAACAAACAGCATTGCAGGTGTATTCTTGCAGTCCACAAAGCAGGTCATGAGCATCTGTGAAGCAAAATCTAAAGGGATACTGACTCCTGGAACTTCTCTGGTATTGCTGGAAGCGCAGGCTGCCACTGGTTTCATCATTGACCCATTAAAAAACAGGAAGCTGTCTGTGGAAGAGGCAGTGGCCACCGGGTTGTCGATGCGGAGCTGAAGAAAAAACTGCTATCAGCAGAAAGGGCAGTCACAGGGTACACTGACCCCTACACAGGAAACATCATCTCCTTGTTCCAAGCCTTAAAAAAGGAACTGATTGTAAGGATCATGGAATTCGCCTTCTAGAAGCACAGATTGCCACAGGGGCATCATTGACCCGGTACACAGCCATCGAGTGCCTGTGGAAGTAGCCTACCAGCGAGGATACTTTGATGAGGAAATGAACAAGATTCTCTCAGATCCTGATGATGACACCAAGGGCTTTTTTGACCCCAACACTAAGGAGAACCTAACTTACCTGCAACTTGTGGGAGAAGTGTGACTGACCCTAAAACTGGCCTTACTTGCTGGTTATTGCCAAAAGGAGGGACTACTCTTTGTAATGAGAAAACAAAAGTGTCCTAAAATCCACTACCACAATAAAGCAGGAGGAAATTGAAGGCCAGAGACATCTCTTGGGAACTCCCTATTCCCAGTACTCACTGAAGAAAAACGAAGAGCTAATACGGCATATACCTCTGGAAATCACAATTGAGCGCCTTATGGAGATCATACTTACAATAATAGAGCAGAAGACTTCATCTACAACTACGGAAATTACACAAAGAAAAGACAAGGAAAACTTCCATGGCATCAGGAAAGATGTGACTGCTGATGAATTGCTTGAATCTAAAATCATTGATAAGAAACTGTATGATGATCTCAGTGCAGGAAAAGTTACAATCAAAAGCGTAAGTGAAATGGACTCTGTTCATAAGTACCTACAGGGAACAAACAGCATTGCAGGTGTATTCTTGCAGTCCACAAAGCAGGTCATGAGCATCTGTGAAGCAAAATCTAAAGGGATACTGACTCCTGGAACTTCTCTGGTATTGCTGGAAGCGCAGGCTGCCACTGGTTTCATCATTGACCCATTAAAAAACAGGAAGCTGTCTGTGGAAGAGGCAGTGGCCACCCGGGTTGTCGATGCGGAGCTGAAGAAAAAACTGCTGTCAGCAGAAAGGGCAGTCACAGGGTACACTGACCCCTATACAGGTAACATCATCTCCTTGTTCCAAGCCTTAAAAAAGGAACTGATTGTAAAGGATCATGGAATTCGCCTTCTAGAAGCACAGATTGCCACAGGGGGCATCATTGACCCGGTACACAGCCATCGAGTGCCTGTGGAAGTAGCCTACCAGCGAGGATACTTTGATGAGGAAATGAACAAGATTCTCTCAGATCCTGATGATGACACCAAGGGCTTTTTTGACCCCAACACTAAGGAGAACCTAACTTACCTGCAACTTGTGGAGAGAAGTGTGACTGACCCTAAAACTGGCCTTAGCTTGCTGGTTATTGCCCAAAAAGGAGGGGACTACTTCTTTGTAGATGAGAAAACAAAAAGTGTCCTAAAATCCACTACCACAACTAAAGCAGGAGGAAAATTTGAAGGCCAGAGGACATCTCTTTGGGAACTCCTCTATTCCCAGTACATCACTGAAGAAAAACGGAAAGAGCTAATACGGCAGTATACCTCTGGGGAAATCACAATTGAGCGCCTTATGGAGATCATACTTACAATAATAGAGCAGAAGACTTCATCTACAACTACGGAAATTACACAAAGAAAAGACAAGGAAAACTTCCATGGCATCAGGAAAGATGTGACTGCTGATGAATTGCTTGAATCTAAAATCATGATAAGAAACTGTATGATGATCTCAGTGCAGGAAAGTTACAATCAAAAGCGTAAGTGAAATGGACTCTGTTCATAAGTACCTACAGGGAACAAACAGCATTGCAGGTGTATTCTTGCAGTCCACAAAGCAGGTCATGAGCATCTGTGAAGCAAAATCTAAAGGGATACTGACTCCTGGAACTTCTCTGGTATTGCTGGAAGCGCAGGCTGCCACTGGTTTCATCATTGACCCATTAAAAAACAGGAAGCTGTCTGTGGAAGAGGCAGTGGCCACCCGGGTTGTCGATGCGGAGCTGAAGAAAAAACTGCTGTCAGCAGAAAGGGCAGTCACAGGGTACACTGACCCCTATACAGGTAACATCATCTCCTTGTTCCAAGCCTTAAAAAAGGAACTGATTGTAAAGGATCATGGAATTCGCCTTCTAGAAGCACAGATTGCCACAGGGGGCATCATTGACCCGGTACACAGCCATCGAGTGCCTGTGGAAGTAGCCTACCAGCGAGGATACTTTGATGAGGAAATGAACAAGATTCTCTCAGATCCTGATGATGACACCAAGGGCTTTTTTGACCCCAACACTAAGGAGAACCTAACTTACCTGCAACTTGTGGGGAGATGTGTGACTGACCCTAAAACTGGTCTGTCTCTGCTATCTATCAAACAATAACTTAAAAAAACTGCATATCAGTGAAAAATCAATTTATTATAGAATTGAAAAGCTATACCCTCTGCAGCTTTTTCTACTGTCAATTTACAACAAAATGAGTGAACTGTTTGGTTAGAATTCTTTGAGTTCAATCCTATTTGTATGCTTGAGGAAATTTAGAAAACTTTTCCAAAATCCGTAAAAGAACTTTTATATTTTCGGATGTTATTAACGTGACCATGCCCTCTGCAAAATATTTTTGCAAGTGTATATTTCTTTTATTTTTTAAATTTTTTCATTTTTTATTTTTGGATACCGCAATTGCTGTTCTCAGACTTTTCCTGAATCCTATGTAATTTTCCAACACCCTTACTTGCATCCAAGTGAAATTTTTACATGCAGTCATAGACAAAACGGAATTGCTGCTTGGAGGGCCATGGCCTCTTATTGAAAGAGACTGAGCCGTACAATTTTAGTATCTGTATGATAAATATATAATACCCTCTGCCTTTAACATTCATATTTTTTGCACAGTAGGTACTTACATTCAACAGTGTGTTCTTCATCCTGATTATTCATTTGCTACGTGTTCTTGAGTTTATAGTTGTGGGGGGAAAAAGGCTTGTTGATTTTCCACATAGAGAATCAGTGGAGTTTGTGGTACTTCTCCAGTACACTGGCCTGACTATTAATAGGTGTGTATAGGGGTATAAGATGAAGCTCATACGTTGTATTGGCAATGATAAATGCACTTCACAAGTGGCATGGCTTCTTTGTAAATTGAAAGTTAACCATGGTAGCAGAACTACAATCAGGCAGTCAGCGAGGCTATTTCAAGAGAATGATTGAAGCGATTCAGTAAGAGCTTCATTCCACTGAAGATCCAATTCCTAAACATAATAATGCAAGTCTTGTAATTATATATTCTCACCAATTGCTGTACATTTAATATTTTCCCTGCTGTTAGTGTCAATTTATTTGCCTGTGCTTCTGTGTAATTGTCTTACTTAGCTGTTTTATACTTCAAAAGACAATAGTGAAATATGAACATGGGTAAATATACTGAGTAATTGCAAGGCTGAGTAATTAAAGTAACTTCTGAAACAGTGAAACTGACCTGTGTGTGTGGTTACAAATATATGCAGTCACAAAAAGTAAATTTAGTAAGAAGGTATATTGGATCAGACCGCAGAGGAAAAGAGAGTATTTGCTGCCAAGAACCCCAGACTCAAATAAAGGGAAGGGTTGATTAAATATATTAAGAATGAAATAATGCAACATCCTCTGTACAAAAAACAATCATTTGTAGGGCAAACAATCACCTGCCTCAGTGCTTGCTACACTTCGCAAAGTCTAAAGAGGAAACCTATCATTTAGACATTTCATTACCAATTAACATCCATTATTATTAAGTTCATATGATACATATGGATATGCACTTATCACAATACACTGTAACAAGCCTATAAAATGATACAATAAAAAAGATGCAGTAACATACATTTTCAAAAAGAACATGAAACCCAACTGTGTCCTTATAAACTCAGCCTAATCTTACACTGAAACTTAATATAGTAGTGGCCAGTGGACTGAGAGCAATGTTTATTTGGGAGATCAGAAATGTGATATGTTCCACAGAAAGATCTGTTCAATATTTCAATATATACTGTACATGCTGAAGGTGGCAATATCCAAAATGCATTTGGACATTCTATCTTTTTGCATTCTTTGGTTTGTTTTTTACTTTTGCATATTTCTGGAGAACCACATTATAAATAAATTACATTGGTAGTAGTAATTATGAACACTCCAGATTTATCATAAATGAAACAGCTTATAATTGCTCATGTAGTGGTCAGCTAACAAAATTACACATGCTCATAATATATTCTGAGGATATGTCAAGATACATTACTTTTCTTAATAGATTTGATATTGTATATATCTGTGGAGATTTTTAGAAATTTTGTGTTAAATATGTTTGCTGCATTATTTTACATTGAAAAATAACTTAATGCACCTTACCAGCTTACTATACAAGGTCACTAGCTTGCTCACGTTAACTAACTACTGTTAAAACACCCAACACTTCACACAGTTCAGCTAGCTAGTTAGAAGCCTACCTGAAATTTTGTCTGTTCTTCCTTGACAAACGTCGTAGATTATATAGTGCGGATGTCGCTGACAAAACTATTTAGTGCACCTCCAGGCCCTGTGGTTGCGGTCTAGTGGTGAAGCTTTTGTAGTGTTATTAACCTACGTTTAATGTTACCTGGTCTAGCACCTGTGTTTTCAATACAGTAGTTCAGCGTTTCATTTGACGCATTTGCCTCTACAGTAGAGGTTCTGCTGGCCAGACAGAAATACTTGTGGGATCCCGGCAGTAGGGGGGCAGCAGTGTAATTTTCTTCCTCATAAAGACAGGTAATTTGCTGGTGGGTAATTTCCCCATATATATCACAGATCAATAAATATTTCCAGTTTGGCTTTTCATAATATATATATATATAGGATGAATGTGTGAAAGGGGTATTTGCACATACTGCTGAATATGAAGTGAGGTCTTTTAACTAGGTTGCTTAAATATGCGGTTTGGTCCCTTGGTTTACTCATACTGTCAATGTGTGGATGTACTGGATGTGCAATTGGGCTTGCAGGCGCACGCAGTTATGGTGTGGCTATGGGTGGGTGCTATCTTAGTGTGCTCGTTCGTGCGTGCACTGGACCACACCCTAAAATTACTCTTAATTTCCTTCTGGTATTTTCTAATGAAAGCACTTTGTTCCCTGTATTACTGTTACTATTTACAATTTGTGGCAGTGCCTCTTTGATCTGCTTTTCTGAAAATAATTATGTCTTATTAGCCCTTATTATGTCTTATTATCTTATTATGTCTATTGTGCATTTTTATGATGCTTGACATCGAATGAAAAATGAAAATATATCAAACATATATATATATATATATATATATATATACACACACACGTATACAGTACATGCACATACTAGTACAGTACTTATGGGACCATAATTAGCACACTGGGACTACTACCTGTCTCTGCAAGCGGAAGAGAAATAACCAAGAGAAATATACAGGTTGGCTGAACATTTTACTCTCTGTGCATTACAAATAAAAACTAATATATTTAAGATGCAGCACAGAATTTCCAAACTGTGAAATGGAACAGATGAGTGCAGCATACTCACAGCTTGGTTCAGTACAAAAGTTTAATCACATTTAAACACTACAGACAATGTTGACCCACATCCATATAAGTATGAATAGTACAAAATGTATGGTACAATACTGTACTTGTGTTATATACAGCAAAAATAGGCAGTCAGTGTTAATCTCCCATTTGTATTTGCATATTTTGATGTATCCAATCAAAACAAAGAAAAACAAAAAATTTAAAAAGATTAATGGTGATGTTCCCGACTCATCGAGTTAATGGCAATTTGTCCAGTAGTTGCTGGATGTCCTCTTGACTACGATAAACCCTCTTCAGGCCTCTGGGCAGATACCGGCAAGACGACAGATTTAAGTAGTTGAGTTCTGAGCAGTGGCTTATAATTGACCTGCAAAATATGATGTAAACATTAAATATAGTTTTTTCTTTTATTAATTCGACCTTCAAGAGAAAATCACATTACATTAAGTTCCAGACAATATATGTACACATCTCGGCTATTTTAGAATTATTATTCCTTTGTAAAAGCCAAAATATAATACGCAATAACCTCATTAACTTTAAATAGTATTGCTGTCAGTTATAATCTACTTCCCAATGAAGTGAGGTACTCATGTTGTATGACACACCTGAGGACATTTGAGGTAATCTTAGTTCCACTGAGATTTAGCGAACGCAATCCATCAGCCCCAGTGCTGTGAGCTAGATTTCCCATGGCAACCTCCAAGTCCTGTTCAGAGAAGGGCTGGCTGCTGAGGTCCAGCTCTTGTAGGGTGTGGCTCCACTTCTCTGTCAGCAGGTGGATGCCCTTCTTAGATGATGTCATGCTATTGCTACTGGAGTACAGGCCCCAAAACAGACACTCCAGTTCTGTGGAGATCAGAGAACACAGCCTGATTAATCTCAGGGATGCGTGAGTGAATTCACCAAATACCTTCCATATTGCCATTATCTTCCAGCTCATTTATACAATAAAAAAGGCTGGCCTACGCAACAATGCTCTTTGATAAAATAAAAGCTTGGTTTGAACTCTTAATAGAGTTCAATGAAGATTTCAATGTTTCGAGATTTTTCAAAACATTTAAGAATCTGATGGTGAGTACTCATTTACTTAAGTAAATGGTTGCACCCCTACTTCTAAATAATAATTTGTATGAAACTGATATTTACTTGGAGTAAGTATAACATCCCTTCCCACAACTCAGTCATAGTCATAGCTGCTCATTTCTCCACATTGAGTCTCAAGTACACTAACCTTGACAGGGCAGTGTGGAGAGAGCCATGGCGGTGATGCGTGCACAGCCACGCAGGTCCAGGACTCGTAGGCGGGGGGAGCCATGGAGAAGAGTGATCAGGTCTTGGTCCATAATGAAGGACATAGAGGATGATGCTATGCACAGCTCCTCTAGAAGTGGAAAGCCAGAGGCAGAGCACGGACCTCTTCTGGCTGTTTTTGGCATTGCTGTGACATTCAGCATTCTAAAAACCTAAATACAGAAAAAATGCTCCTGTATATCACAGATACATGCTCATACATACTACAAATACAGGCTTATACATATACTCTCAATATTTTAAAACATATACTCCAAATACAGACCAAATAATAGCCAAAATAAACACAATACATATCGTAGAAGCTCACATATGAATCTCAGAGTCATGGACTGACAGAGTATATCCAGAAGTAGCAAAAGCAATTATGAGAAATTATACCTTTTTAAACTCCTTGTTATAGAATATCTACATTTATAGTGTCTATAGTACCAGCAAAATAATTTCAGAATCATAGCATCGAGGAAAGAAGACAGTCAATGTGAGACAATCCCATGTGAAGAATGACACAGGCATTTTCAGATATTTAAAAAAATTCAATTTGAGGTTTGCGAATCAGTGTGCCATGCGTACATAACATTTATTTTTAAGCAGGTTTGTGTTTACCTGTAGTTTGGGGCAGCCACTTTGCAAAGCCTGTATGCAGATAGGAAGCTGGCAATATCCACTGTTCAGTTTAGTGTTAATTTCCAACAGTTTTAGCTCAGGGCAGCATCCCCCCTGAAGAAAATACAACACAGACTCAGTTACATTTTTAGTGGCTTTGGACCAAGAACAAATAATAAACTGTATGAGAAAGAAAGAGTACAACTTACTGCAAGAGCAGTGAGAAGTCTGTCACTTTTAGCTCCATAGCTAAAGAGAATTTTCCTTATTTGACTCCCATGCATTTCCAGAAAACTGACTAGGCCTTCAACCTGTACCTGCACACAAAAAAATAATGCATATTTCTCCAAAAATAATTTTGAGATGCAATTTATAATATTAATATGCAATTAAAAGTATGCAGTAAGAAAGAAAAAGAAAGCAATAAATGAAGACAGAAAATCTAAAGAGGGTCAGGGGAGCCATTCAACCTCTTTTTTTTCCACAAAAACTGAAGACCTCGAAAAGTGTTATATTTATTTGACAACCATGCAACTGAACACAGATGCTTTAAAAAATCAATATAGTTGGGCACTCTTAACATGTTTAATGTAATCTCAAGAAAGGTAAATACACTGGGCCCAATTTAGGTTAATACACAGGCAACAATATTTATCAGTGAAGTCATGTTCCGGTTTTTATTCTAAAATATAATTCTTAAGACATTTACTTTAATTCATTTGGGCATTGAAGTCAGTTATGTGTACAGTGCTCAAGACTTTTTCCCCACTGGTGGCACTGCTGCTACCTGCTGAAAAATTTAGTAGCACCAGACACTATTTAGTGGCATCATTTAAATTAAAATGTAGATCAATAATATCTGACCCCTGAATTTTAGAGTGGCAACTCTTCCTTCACAATGTGGTAAACCAACTGGCAGATTCCCGGTGGCTAAAAGCTGTTAGAAGTGGAGCTGTACGATCAAGACATCCGTTGTGCCCATTCCATTGGATTTAAATCAGGTGACTGACTTGGCCAGTCCAAAAATTTCCACTTTTCCCACTGATGAATGCTTTACTTGCGTAGGCTGTAAGTTTGGAGTATTGTCTTGCTGCAGAATGAAGCCTGGCCAATGAGGGTGGAGTAATTTCTTTGTAGGTAGCCAGTCAAAATCTGTGTGTACACTTCCAAATTCAACCTACTACTGCTACCCTCCATTAATAAAGACAAGTGAATCTGTTCCTTAAGCAGCCATACATGCCCAAGCCATTACCTCTTCCATATTTCACAGATGAGGTGGTATGAAGGGTTTAACACCGGGACATGGATTCCCGGGAATTCATGTTTTCCAAGAAATATAATAAGACCTTTAGAACACAGGAGTGCTTCAGAACTGTCTGAACTCCAAGCAGCAGGCATAGAACAGGGAGCCACTGCAGCAGTGAACGCAGTGCAACAAAAACAACATGGCAAACACCTAGCCACACACAAATGCATGGGAAGGGTTAAACCAAACAATCAGTGAAGGAACTGTGGAGGCAAATACCCACACGCCCACATGATGTTGATTGTCCAGCAAAAGGCAGATTATGCAGGTGTTGCAGGAACTCAAACCTCTACATAAAGCAATGTCGATCCAAACCAAAGCAGTCTAACAAGGACAAGGAAACAAGATAATCTGGAGACCATAGGAAGCAGCATAGCATGCATCATAAAGTATGCCGGGTAACTAGGGACACACACAGTAAAAGTACCAGAGTAAATTCATCCAGCAGTGACGATGCCTATGTGTTTGTATGCAACGGTGACAAGAGCGCTAAGCTTCCACACGTACACATACAACTGAATGGTGTTCGAGTCTTGATCGACTCAGGAGCCGCGGTGAACACTGTCAGTGGAGCCATTCACAGAACAATGAAACCACTTCCACAGCTCAGACCAGCTAAGATCAAGATATTTTCATATGGCTCCACTGACCCACTTCCCATTACAGGTGTGTTCACATGCACTGCAGAAGCAGGAAACACTCAATGCACTGTTTATGTCATGAAGGGAGATGGCTGCTCTCTGCTGAGCTACCTAACAGCTAATCAGCTAAGTTTGATCAAGATGATCAACTCTGTATCCACCAACCAGTCTGACAGTGGCAGATGAACTGATAGACAGAAACCCTGAGCTGTTAAATGGTGGAGCAGAATGCAAGCTATAAACACATTGTTAACTCACTGCTACGAGCTTCAAGTAAAGAGAGTATAAGGCTGATGTCTGCATTGCGTTTCTTGTACACACAAAAGTAAGAAATTTCACTCAACCATTACCATACTTTTAGAAGGCACTGTATATTGTAATATGTATTGTTCATGAAATCTGCAGCTAGCATCACTGAACTTTCACCAGAATCTTGCACTTTTTTTAACCACGGTTTATACATTAAAATAGCATACACTTACATATTTTAATTTGTCAAATTAACAAAGATGAAAAAAAAACACCTGCCACCATCCTTTTTCCTGCCGATGTTTTGTATCAAGTTGACAACACATTGTTGTAGGACGTTTTCTCTGTCGTCTGTAGATTAAATGGTGTTCAAAAAAAGAAATAGTGTCTTTTCCCCAAAAAATAGTACTCACCACTAATTACTTGGTTGAATCAAGCTTGTCTAGTTGAGTGAAATGTAACTTGGTAAGGTTAATAACTCAATAGCCAATTCACTACGTAATTTGTCTAACTGATCAATTTTTTAAGAACTCTAAATGGACAGCCTGTCAAAAGGGACAGCTGAATGAAAACAGCCAATGGAGACGTTTTCCTCCTCAGCACCTAAAAATTTCAGCTAAAGTAGAAATATTCTTTGCACTTTATTTTTTATTGCTTCAAAATAAATGGAATGTTTGAATATAATTAACCCCCCACACATTAGCCCTCCAACAACACATTGGAGATTCATCCCCCCCCCCCCCCCCCACTCATCCACAAACCCTGGTGATACTGGTAATTATCTCCATGTCAACATATCCATACCTCCAGACAACATGCACAATTCAGCTACAGAAAAATTTCCATGATAACAAGAGGGTGAACTGCCCAAATATTCACGGTTGGACTATGATGTAACAGAACCATTGACTGATACCCAGTGATTAAAATCAATTCTATGATACAGAAGACACAGCACAGACTGGACCCAAAAATGTACACACCTTTGGCCCAGGAACTGCAAATTAATAATTTCCCTTAATATTAGAGGACACAAACACAATCTGCATGCTTACAACTATAGACATGACTTGCAACATTAGATTTAGATTAGACTTCTGCACTCAACATTAAATTGAGGCTTTTGTTTCATTAATACTTTCACTTTTAGAAGTTATTAGAGCTTGGGTTTACTATACCATAGTTTTGGATATTAATTAGCTAGGTTAATCTGGCATACAACCAACAATTTGTCAGGGAATTAGGTGTACAGTTAATGTGAAGTGTTCTGAAGCCTACCTCCGAGTGCTGCATATTGATGCTTTCAAGAGATGGGCAGTTTTTTCCAAGATTCTGAAAGGCCTTCTCAGTCAAAACTGAACAGTGTGACAGCATCAGTTCAGAGAGCTGGGGGCAGTGCTGAGAAACAACCTGTAAAACATAAAGGTTGTTGGTCATCTTCCACATAAAAATATGATTAAATCATCTAAATCATAAATCACACCATCTAAAGAGAAGTTAGGAAAGGTTAGGGTAAGTTTGAGAACCACTTATCTGCTCCACCTATCATCACAAGCAGCAAGGGAATTAATTCCTGAAATTACCTCCAAATTAAGATTTTATTTTACACAAAAGGCTACACTCCCACATCTGTCACTGGTATGAGTTTATACTTGACTACATTATACTGACACCATCCCTTGTATTAAGCCATGTCCCAGTAATCCCAGCTGTGTCTCTAACCCCAATTTATCACAACAGTTTTATGCTCCAAAAAGGCATATAGCACTAAAACAATGGAATCAAAAAAAATCCATGTACATTTCCTATCCTCCTCTCCCTCTTCAGCTGATCCAAGGCAACCCTTATAAAAGTTTGCTCTAGAAGGTCTTTATTTGGAGATATCCTCACTGGTCATATGTAGCCTTCCCTCCAAGCAAAAATAAAAAAACCTTACAAGAAAATTACATTCGAAAAAGAAAATTACAACTTACCTGGACAACATAGTCCACATGTTTTTTCCAATGACATAGATGAAACTCCCTTAGCTGAGAGAATCTAAAAGACAAAAAAGTATTTATCCTTTCTCCTAAGAGGAACAAACGTCCCAAGGTAGAACTTACTGTAAAGTGAACCTCTAGAGCTTACCTGTTTTCAGCCAACCATCTTATGGTGTCCTGAACTTTCAATTGCATTTTTGGTGACTGTGTCTTCCCAGGCTCAATCCAGCAGTACCCAATTGCCACACTGCTCCACAAAACTGGATGAGTAGCAGCACCACTCCACAGATGGCAAACTCTGGCTGCCCTTAGGCATCAATAAGAACAATGTGTACATTAAAATTAAACAGTCTATGAGCCAGGGAATTTATTACAATACCTTTCAAAAAACAAAGCCTTTCTAGTGTAATATGCCATCGAGTGCCCATGTTACTGATCACAGCACAGCAGACTCATAAGATAGATAGCACATCTTTTCTGTGAGATTCGCTAATCCTGAAAATTTTTACAGCCAATTACATCATCACAAATGATTATTTCTGAGTATATGCCATATACCAAGCAAATCGGTCAAATGATCGAGGAGGAAATCTCATCATTTCAAAAAATATAATAACGATATGAAAATCATTATCCTGGAAAATTTATCATAAGTGAAATGTCACAGAATAAGGTAAACCAAGTAGAGGACAGATGACAATGACATCAAAAAAGGCTATGCCCAAGGTTGCTTACAGACATCAGCCATGGTCCTCCATTCATAATAGGCTACTTTCACCATAATTTGCAATACATTTGCTTCTGGTCTCCTCTCACATGTTTTTTTTAGGTTCCATACATAGTAAATGATAACGAAGCATCTAATTCCATAATTTGTTTCTTTTTTAAAAATTGCATGTGGATGTACAGGCTACTCTGCCTCTCAAGTAATATACTTATACAACACAGAGGCCATTCTAGCTAACTACAGATGGCTGGCTTTTGGGTCCGTTCAATTTCATGATTAAATATACATATGCAGTGTTTAGATTCGCTTACACATAGTAACTACAAATTGTCTAGGAAGCTAAATACTGCATACGTTTTAACTAGCCAGTTAGACTGAAAGTAATGTCCAGATATTTTGCAGACGGTTGGCACATTTTTTGCAGACGGTTGGCACAGCCCACAATGCAGCAGCTTTGCAGCATCAATACTATGTTTTACAAAGGGTAAATTATAATTAAATAGTATGAAAGTAGCCCGTACTCCCATAAGCAATTGCAAATAGAAACAAATTATGGAGTAAGGCACACATGTTTTTACAGGCAAGGAACCAAAAAAAAAAAAACACAGAAATTTAGGAGACAACAAGAAGGGAAAGTATTACAAATTGAAGTTTAAAAAACCAATTCTAAATGGAGGTCAATGGTGGATGCCACCTGTTCCCCATCACCCCTACCTCTTCACAGTGGATGTAGCCCTATTATGATGTTGATGATGTCTGTCTCCACTGGATATTTACATATATGTCAAAGCTTTCCAAGGATATACAAGCAGGTAAGTCTACTGTAACTTTGGAACTGAAAAAAGATTAAAAAGCAAATTCGCCAGAAGCTATTGGAATTTGGTTTAAAAGTGTACAACTACTAAATGAACAACATGATTCACCTTACAGGACTGTATGCTGAAGGAATTTCATGTAAATGTTTGTTACAAATGCAAATGTATTGGAAACTGGTAAACAAATCAATGGACAGTATGTAGAAATCAAGATATGTACAGATGTACAGAGGTAAAAAAAAAATTAATTATTTTTAAATATTGAAATATTGAAAGAAAATGAAATTACCTGCAAAGGAATGGTATTGGTCCTTCTTTCTTTACCACCATTTTGAATATGTTCACCAAAACTTCCACTGGCAAGTTCTGACCCCATCTGTCATAGGCCTCATGTTCATGTGAAAGTACAGCTGCTTCAAATTTCACATTCTGAGTATTCACTTTGCCTTTTACCCCAACTTTTGATGTCTCCCTTTTCACCCTAGCAGTTCGAAGTTTACTTCTGCCTTCTTTGGTTTTCTTTCTCTTCCAAACTTTCCATGTCGGGTCATTGGAGATTATGAGAAGCATGTCCTCCCCTTGCTGGATAGTATAACCAAGGCTGGGGGTGCGATTAACCTTCTTTCTCTTGTTTCTTTTACCTATTTTTATGCTGGACTTCATTTTCACAGACCTTTTCTTACTCCCAGCTCTGTCTCCTCTCCCAGATGTCCCAGGTGGGCAGGAGTCTGAGTCTCCAGGCCCTGCAGATTCAACAAAGCTCGGAGGAATATAGTCCTCATTTGGCAAGATCTCTTCTCCCCTCTCCAACCGGTCCAGTTTTGATACATTATGGCTAGCTTCTTCCATAGCTGCAAATATATCAATTGCACATAGATTAATAGATTGTTTAGCTATAACATTCAACACTTGTCTTTTAAAAATGTCATGTAACAACATATTAAGCCCTACAACAGGCGGGGTTCCCCTTAAAAATATTCAATGTAACCAGCAGGTAACAACCAGTATTAGCATTAACTTCCCCGCTTTCTTGTCGAGTGCCTGGACGTAGCCCATCAATAGCTGGTTTGCATGTAACTAACGGAACGGTAACTACATACTCCAATTGTCACACAGTACACCACCGAAATTCAGTGATTCTTACACATCAAAACAGTGCTCCTACGTCTCTCAAGCAAACCATGAAACTCACCAGTTTAAGCAGAAGTATGCAGGTAGCACACAGAACTGTAGGCTACAGTGAGCTAGCCACAGTGGGTGAAGCGGAAGTTGTTGTTATTGTTGTCTTCTTCTTCATCGGAGTTTATTGTCGTTTTAAAACCAACGTTGGTATATCACCGCCATCTACTGGGCTGGAGTGTGACATGAAGACAACTATTCCCCAAAGAAAATAGACAATGCCCAAGGAGCACGGAATAAAATAAAAATAAATAAATAAAATCAGCCAAACCAAAAAGCAGTTATATAAACAGAACAGCAAAGAAATATTAATTTAGAGAAGGAAATAAAAAATATTAATGATAACAATAAAGTTTTCCAAAAACATGCAGGTTGCTAATTGGAGCCCAGGCAGGTATGAGTGTTTGAGTGAATGGTTTGTGTGCCCTACAATACATTGGCGACCTGGTCAGGGTGTATTCTGCATAGACATATATACATGTATTTATACATTATACTAACCACTTAACAGTTCATTGGTTCCCTCGTCAGATTTCCAGTGCTTTTTCCATTAGCGATTTCGTTTTCTTGGTTAGCTCAATGGGCGTCGCTGTCACTACATATTATATACTCTTTATACTCCAAAGCAGTAGTTGGCGGTAATGCACCTCCTTTCGCATAGGATAAGAGCGCAATTAAACCCCACCGAAGAAGAAGGACTCTTCAGTTGTCGCGCGTCGCATGAGTTGATTTAGCCGAGACGTTGTACTCATGTTATGCAAGTTGTGAAGACAGATACGGTAAGGAAGTTTATTTAATTTTGAGTACACTTTAACATGAGTTTCTCGAAGAGGGGTCACATAGAATTCCATCAACTATCAAGAACTATCTGACAGGTATCGCATTTGACGTTCTATCGATAAGTTGATACTTGGCTAACATTCAGAAACTAACTTTAAAAATCCGCAAGGGTACCTAACGTACATATCACAGGAGCTGGTGGACTTCTCTTATATGTTACTTCTTTTGAAAAAGTGTTCAAGTAACATGTTTTTCAAATAAGCAGTCAAGCTAGCTAACGTTAACTAGTTCTGACTCCCGACTTGGTGCCTATGCTGGAGGTGTAGACTGACGATACATTCGTATTGAAGAAATGTTAGCTGATTTGATTAGCTACGTGTAAAATAATATCTAAAAAACTATCGATAAGACAATTAACCGAGTTGCCTATTCACACTCACTCCATTAGCTTGTTCGGTACCTTTGCTTGTTTAATATGGAATGGCACATATCAGCTAGTTCACTGGAATGGCACATTATTGCACATCTTTCAAGTTTTTTTATTGTTCTTGCGTTACGTTGGTGCAGCAAGTCTAGCCGAAAAAACACAGCGTAAGTCAGCTAGCTACAATTTTCACCGCAGTTTTTTATAAATTGATTTTATCCAGTTGCAATAGACACGCTAGATTAACTTTAGCTAGCTAACTTAAGAGCTCCGAATACTCTAGGAACGTCAACATGTTGTTTTTGGCAAGAAGTTAGTCAGGAAAATGGCGAGCATTGTTGGGCTGAATGGCCTGTTCTCGTCATTAGGTTATGTCAAAGAACAGTAGACTCACTGAAACTCAGGCGAGGAAAGATTTCATTGTTTTAAGTCCTCAACAAATCCCATTCAATTAATTTATGCAAATGCATGCATAACATTCCGTGGAAATGAATCCAAATTATATTGAGGCCACCATTAACATTGTAAACGAACAATAGCCTTGCTTGATTAATAAGAAGAAAATGTAAACTGAATTTTTTAAAGCTCAGATCAAATACAGGATGAATCTATTCCTAACTGTGTGCACAGTTTGGCATCCGCCATTTTGTAGACTTTTGAATTTGAAAGAAAGATAAGAGAAAATACACTGAAACATAAAACTCAGTATACACTGCAAGATGGTGCTAGTTTGAATGCTCAGTACATTATCAGAATGTTGCATCAGTTGCCCCAATGCATGGAAACTCATATTTGTTCGAAATCATTGCTGCATCATCTGAAATTATTATTGAGAATTCCCAATTGAGAGAAAAGGAAAAATGGGAATGAAATGCTGTCAGCCTAAATAAAAACAAGGTAAGCTTTTCAAAGTTGTAGTTGTGGGTAACCATGCACCACTGCAGTAAGTACACCAAAGTTTATTTGGGTTTACTTACTGCAGTGGTGCATGATGAGATTTTTTTTATTAACAGCAGAAGTGACATCACTGTTCTTCAAAAACTTATGATGCTTTGAGTATTTTTTTTACTAGTGAGCTACTTAGTTGATACCAGATATCTTGCATAGAATTTTCAGGGGCAGTGTTATCTATAAAAATGTCAAAATTAGGGATGGCACTGATTGATCGGCCATCGGTCATAATACTGCAATTGGCCATCGGCCGATAGTTTGAAAACAACCGATGGTCAGCTCAGATTATGTTCTGTCAATCAAAATGAAACAATAGTAAATTGTTTATTATTCAAGAGGTGGTTTTCATTTGCCTGTCAGATACAAAATAATTGCGCTTCGTTTTCCATGTTCAGTGTTTCCCACGTGATCACTAACGTGATTGGTGTATTGTTTTGGGTGCACCAACATTTGATTGGCTTGGGGCATTTGAGCAGTCAATAAAACATAGATAGATAAACCATTGATGTCTGCTTTTAACATGACACCTATTGACCAATTATAACCAAAATGTACACTCCTTGGAGACTCTTCCGGATATTTGCAGTGCTGTGAATACGTTTTTGCCCCCTTCCTGATTTCCTCTTACATATTTGTCACACTGAATGGTTTCAGATCTCTAGACATGTAATGTAATATTAGACAGAGGGAATTTGAGTAAATACAAAACACATTTTTAAATTATTTATTTAATGAAAAAATTCATCAAACACCAATGTAAAAAAGTAATTGCCCCCTTAAACTTAACTGTTTGCACCACCTTTAGTATCTCTTCTGGAATTTCCTTTGATCGTGGGTTAGTGTGCTTGTAGAAACATTGTGTTAATGTCTGCATTCTGATGATAAGGTTATGAGTGAGGTTTAGATAGGGCTAAACCTCAGATTTAATAGGGCTGGCTGCAATTAAGCCTGTTTGTGTTCAGTCTGCTAAATCAAATGATCAATTAAATTTGGTTAACCCCTTCATGCAAGCTCCCTAGTGGCCAGGATGCCTGTGTCCTGAGATTGCTCAACTCAGTTATTCTGCGCTCCTGCAACAAAACAATGAGTGAAAACAACAAAGTCTGTGTTATAGCTTTATTAGGAGACTACACACGACAAAAGTTGCCAAATACGCAGTTTCTAAGTGTCTCCATTGTTACATAGGTTGTCCGTTTATCAAGCACCCCCTCCCTGCAGTCTCATCTGCAGCTATATCCCCCATGAATGACATGCTGGACAATAGCATCTATCTGGAAGTTCATAAAAATATTCTTTTCACTACCAAAAATGTATGTTCCATCATAGCAACAAGATGAAGGCAACAATAGCCCAAAGGTATGCCAATAAATTTGGTGAAAAATGCTGCTCACTGAATAGGGAAATAAGTGAAGTAATTAGGCCTATAAGTAATTGTATACCACCTCATTCTATCAATGACAACTACTAAATATGGTAGAAATACACAATTCTACCTTTGGTTTTAAACATCCTTTTTAAGATTCAGTGGTTTCAAGATTAATTTATTGTCTTGGCCAATCCACTTATAATCTCTCATTTGCAATGCCTGTATACCTTCTCAGATAGCTATGCGGAAAACCACACATGCTGTTTACGCTGTTGTGGCCCTTTCCAGTTCATTCCGGTTTGATCGACAATTCTTTTATCCAGTAGAGGACAGTAAGCTTTCCAACAATGTATGACGTGTGTCCAAGGATGTATGATGTGTCTAACTTGATGTCTAGAACTGCGCAACAGTCTGGTCGCATCTTCACCACTTTACACATTCAGCCACACTGTTAGCAGAAATACGTAAAGACATGCACCAGGTGAGGCGTAATTAATGTTTTTATTTTTCTAAATTTTTGGGAAATATTATTAATCTTGAGACGTTCTCAGCATGGCTTAGGCATATCCTCGTCTAGTTGATATGGATATGGGCAATGAGTTGGAAGAGAAGAGCAAGGGAGGCTACTCTGAGCCCGACAGCATTGATTATCTTGAGGAGGATACGTACGAACATGGCGAAGATGTCCTTCTTGATATGTAAGTATTACTATTTGAAGTATTTCAATTATATATGTTATTTTTTCCACTCCACCTCTGCAATTGCCATGTTTTTGATATTGTTATATTGACATTGGTCAGTCAACAGCTGCTAGCCTTTGCTAATAATGCTGAGAGCTAATCATTGTTCACTAATCATAATCATTGTTATCAGAGTGGCTCATTGTGGCCTGCTTTGTCAGAATTCCTGTCACTCGCAATCAAATTGAATGTCTTCCAAGAGGTTAGTGCTATTCTCTAATGAGGACATGTCACATGCTGGAGCATAAGCGATCGTAGGAGGCTCAGTCATGGGTTATGTTTGCACTGATTTGCCGTGTAGCAAGAACATTGCCAGCATTTTCCTGAAGGTGGAATATTATCTTTTTTTTGTACATAATGTAGACTGTGGGGTATTAGTGTCTTCATAGGTATGGAAAGTACTTATTCAGATTTATTGTTTGCTGATAAATGCCAGATAAATGTTAAATTACCCTTTGATCATAAATAGCAACATTGGTGAAACCCTACAGGAAAATATCATCCCTAGTAATGCAACAAAATATTACAGACAGTAGTGTACAGAAAAGTGGTGTTTTATTGAAGTACAGGAGTGTACAATTACATATTTCGGTGTGTGTTATAATGCTTTTGCATTATGTTGCTTGTTCCTATTATACCATTTATAATGGGGCTCTGTTAAAAAAAAAAGTACATTTAAATGCTTTACAATGGAGAAAATGCATTTTATTTGTTTTTGGAGTGGTTCGGATAGGATTTGGATCCCTAGATATCATAGACACCCCTTAACTGACAAATAGATATTAATGCCCTCTTGAAAATGATGTGAAAGTGAGTGTTGTGACTGAGTCAACAGTTGATATGTTGTGAAATGTATGATTAATTTATGATTTACTGCAATGTACAATTTAGCCATTTTGGATAGATTTGGAGACTCTAGGGGACACCAGGGTACACTGCTTACGTTTTGCTTTATAGATTTAGTAGTTCTGCATCTCACCCACAGATTTTGCACACTTGTGGTCAAGGAGTTTATGATCCAGGAAATGTAGTTTTGCCTGTTTACATTTGTAACTATTTCATTGCAAACTAAAGGAGAAAATGAAAACAACTTCATTTTTGCCTAGATTTATTTGTATTTGTGGCACTTCATTATGAAAATAAACTTAAGTTAGTATTGTAAATGGTACATGGAATGGTAAATGAAACTGTATTGCTTCAGTTAAGCCATTTCCAAGTCTCTGTGATGCTCACATCTGGAGTCATAAAGCCTTAAATAGAACACTCCCACAAGGGTTGAGGATTGGCCATATTTGGCATCTGCGCAAAGGCGTTGATTGATTGAGTGATGAAGGGGGCAGTTACTTTTTATCATTGGTGATATGGATGTTTGATAGCTTTTTTCATTAAATGGGATAATAATTTAAAGATGTGTTCTGTGTTTAGTCTGTTTTCCTTTGTCTGATAATACATTTGTAAAATTACAGATCTGAAACCATTCAGTGTGACAGACATGCAACAATAGAGGAAACAAACAACATGCAGCAATTATGAATTCTTAAGCTGAAAGGACACAAATTGGATGAATGGTCAAAAAAAATTTCTGTCTCTGTCCCAAAATTTGACATGGTATTCCCTGGCTTAGAGTTCAACAAACAAGTTTCATGATGATCAGCTATTGCTAAGCCTGAAACATTCCCACTGACCACCAGACTGGTGGGTGGCGGCAATATTTTTTCAGATATGGCTTTATCATTGCACATCCAATGGCAGATTGACAAAAAGTCATAGCATACAAAGATTCATAATAGTGAAAGAACAAATGCAACTATTATGTTCCCGCTCCAACATTTTCAGTTAGCAGAAATGTGAAAAATAAAGAAACGACAAATAACAAAAAACTAAATAAAAAGTGTGTATTGTGTGAATATTTATGGGACATACCCTCTGAATATCTGAAGTAAAATACACCTTCCTGGTAACCTATGAAATAAATGGTAAATGGACTGCATTTATATAGCGCTTTTATCCAAAGCGCTTTACAATTGATGCCTCTCATTCGCCAGAGCAGTTAGGGGTTAGGTGTCTTGCTCAAGGACACTTCGACATGCCCAGGGCGGGGTTTTTGAACCGGCAACCCTCTGACTGCCAGACAATCGGTCTTACCTCCTGAGCTATGTCGCCCCTCTATATACTATATACTATATACCTCTAAATACTTAGGCTTTGTCAGTCATACACTCTGCTTAAGCTGTGCTCTGTCGTACATTACAGTACATGTGATCGATTTATTCTGACCATAGGAATGGAAGAATAATAACGAGTGCCTGCCAATCATCGTCACTGAGCCAATTATATCCACTCTCTTGGGTAAATTGTCCTAGTGTTTTTTTGTTTTGCCTTTTTAATAGTATTTACGTGTGGGAGCTTTTGCTGAAATTGGTTGCGTAGGGATTCAAGGATTATACTTCACCTGTTTATTCATGATACTCCCAGATGACAGTTAGCATTTGGGTGTGGTATCATGAATTCTTTGAACTATCAAAAGCCTGGTTGTTGGCTAGCATGCAAGTGCTAGTTAGTTGGTTAGTTAGCTAGCTAGCTGGCTATCTTTGTGCAAAAAATGTTCCCGACGTGTGCCAATGAAACCCGGATTGTATTAGGATGGGACTGGGAATGATACTCTATCCTTTATGTTATTCATTTACAATAGTTTTTAATTGAAGGATTGTTGTGAAACTGTTTATGTTGTATTCAATATTTCAATATAAGTGAAATTGTCGTTGTCAATAAATATTGATATCAGCTTCATATTGCAGAAATGTACTAGTCTACTGCAAGCATTCTACAAACATATATTTCAGTAACTCAACAAAACTACACAGTCGCTCCAGCAGCCTGTGTGTTTTGGACTGTGTAACACTGGGTTTGTCACTGTGTCCTTGAAGCACAAGAAAACTGATAGTAGTGACTTCAGATAAGTGAAATATGGGTATTGGTTTGCATATCGAATGGTTTTAAGAACTGTGCATTATTTTAGACAGAAGTATTTTGCATTGCCAACCTTGTCAAATCGTATATAGACTGCGACTAGCATAATACGCCTAGCATCATTAGACAAGTTTAGCATCTAAAAATTGTCCTTTTGGACAGACAGCTGACTGATTATTGTTCTTACGGTACAATACATTTTATATGAACTGGATTGTTCGAGAAGACCACATGATATGCAATTAGACCTTTAGTAAGAATGATTATGGATCAAAATAGCAGGCTTCTGTGATAACTAAAACTGATTTAACCTTTATTTGGAAGCTGCTGTTCCACCAGAAGTTTTGAATATCTACGTTCCATGTGAATCCATCTTGGTCCTCAGTAATGGATGAAGAGCAAGACTACTCATTCACAGGAAACACAGAGCACAGTGTGCTTGATATTGGCGAAGATCTGAGTGAGTATAAATAATTTTTTTTCGTTGAACTAATTTAAAGGAAAATGCATCTGTATTCCTGGCTTATGTTACACATTTTTTGCAGTGTTTTACATGCTGAAAGAACTATTGGTCTTAATTTGGTGCATTAGAGGGGATTTGTAAAAATAGAAAAAAATTTTCTCATGTTAGGACAAGCAAACATTTTTGTGCAAACAAAATACTCCTAAGAATACATATGTGTAGAGGGGATAAAATTAAACTGAAAATTAAAAATTGTGATTATTCAGTAAAAAATGCACACAGTGAAATAAGCTTTTAAGAAGATGTCCATCAAATTTTATGATGAGAACTTTACTGTGAATAGAGTAATTCACAACACACAAAAGTATGTGAAATTAACTGTTTTCAAACTGCATTATCAAAAATGTCTTTGTACTGCCCAGCGGCTACTATGCCTCAAAACAATTCCTTTTATTAATTCCAGGCAAAGCGGCTCCTTACTTTGTTTACATTTGCATGGTCCAATGTTTAAAAAAACCTGTTGGTTTTGCTCAGTTTCACTTGCCTGTTACTTGGTCTTTTTTGCCTTTTCCCTTCCCTGGGTAGTCTGCTGGCTTGATTTTATTAGAAAATGGCTGATAATTCCTTGCTTCCCTGCCTGGAATGACTTCACACGTGGCAGAGCTTCTCCCCATTCACAGCTTGTACTTTTCAGAGACTTGGGGCTCCCAAACACAGCACCTGTGGATCTGTGGCCTTTTACTTCATTTTGGACATTCTTTAAAACGAGTAATAACCAAGTGTTTGACAAAGGACATAGGCATGCCGACATGTGTCGCTGTGCCACTCTTGTTCCTGTCAGGTCACGTTGTGTGCATTTTGCTTTTAATTCACTCTGAATGATAATATTTATCCGTCTTTACACTGCTATACCAGTTAAGAATGCTGGATTAGAGCCGGAAAAACTGAAACAACAGCCAATTTCCACTGATGTTCTTATAATCTTTTACCCAGTATGTTCTTATTACACTGCTCAGAAGAACCAGCATGGATTCCATGATTATCCACTACTATACAGTCCTCTTCATCACTTGCTGTTTTGTTTGCATTATTCCCCTAGATTTCAATCTTTCCAGGATTGTTCATGAAACATTTGAATCGTGGACTGTGCCATCAGTTTAATAATTTCCCTTTCCTGCTTTATATTTAATAATTCTCTGATTTCCTCTTCTGTCCAGTTATTTCCTCTATCCCCTCCTGTGGCCATCATTTTATTTTTTCCTTTTTTAATCTTTCCCTTATAGCACAGGTTAGATCCGTCATGTAGTAACTTGTGCGGAATAAAACCTATGGTTGTGTGCATGATTGTGCTTTGCAGGGCAGTTTGATACTTCGGATTAAACGTTATGCTTGCTCAGTTAAGCAAGCAGCACTTGCCTAATATGGGGGGCAGCAGGGAAGTATGCAAAGGGCCTAGATTCAATAGTCACGGTTTGAGTGATTGTTCTATGAGTTCTTTATGCAGTAGATTAAACAAATGACGAATTTATGCATAACATGCTGGAGATTGTTGTTGTTTATTGTTTTTGTTGGATAAGGGTGAGGGATGGTTAAGGGGTATATCAGCAAGGTGGACAGTTCAGTAGCATGTTTGCTTCCTTGGTCGGGGCTGGTGGTGTCTGTAATGGTGCTGTTGCCTTTCTTGAGGGCACGTGGTGTAAATAGCTTCTGTATAAATGGTTAAATAATCTCTTTTTTTCTTAGCAATCTTGTGCTTGTTAGCTCTCTTTTGCAGTCTCGGTTACTCTCTCCTCTGCTATCAGTGAGCCAGGGACTTCCTGCACACCCGCCCTGTCTCTGCAGGTCTTTCTCTGAAGAAGCATCCGCAGGCAGGATGCTGACCAGCGGACTGTCCCTCAGTGCCCTCATGCCTGGGGGCAGCATGGCTGTTTTCTGTGTGTCCCCAGCACCCTCTGTCTGCTGCACCAGTCATTGGTCCTCCTGGTGTTGCCTTATGTGCTTTTGGACCTGCTACTGCTCTTGGTGGTGCTTTGGGTTTCAGCTGGTGGATTTGGTTTCCTCCCAGTCCCCATCTGTGACGCTAACATAGTGGATCACTCTCAGAAGGCAACAGCAAACAGGTGACAGTGTGTTCATTGCACCACTAATGGGCGAGCATAATCTAACACCCTTTAAATGCTCCCAGTGCTATGAATGTCTCTGCTTGATCCTGGGCTGGAACTGCTTTCAAGCATGGCACATAAACAGGGCACTGAGGTTGTAGCAACCCCACCCCTATTCTCTGATCCCTTGCCTGTTTAATGTTTTTTAGGTCATTTCTCTAGCCTTTTAGGACCTTGTTATTAGGCGTCCAGGTGATGAAGCTGCTGGAACTCTATTATAACTTAATTTTTATTTTTTCTTCAGGGAAAACAATTCTCTCCCAGACTATATAGTGAAAACTCTTCTCTTGCAATTTGTTAGAACATGGCAGCAGTTGATCTGGTGTTGGCGCTTTAGGGCATGTGCAACTTTGAATATTCATACATTTCAAACTGTTTGACATGGAGACATGCAACCAAGACTGCTAGATGCCCCTGCTCACAAGAAATCCGATTAATGGTAGATTTGGTGTGAACCGTCATCGTACTTGTCTCTAACTAAGTTGTGAAGCAATAGTTGATATATGAAAATATGGCTGAATGGTGAATCAATCAAATTGACCCGCATGGACATGTCCATTAAAATCACTCATTTATTCAGGACATGGTTTTTGGCCTGAGGAGTGTTTGACTGAATTGAAGGTTTCTTCGGTCTGAACAAGACAAAACTTGAAGTGTCAATAGCTTTAAAAACATGGCCACTATTTTTTAAAATTTATATTTGGCATTGTTGGCCATTGTTCTGTATGGAAAAAATAATACTTGAGTAATAATTAGTTTCATTTTCATGAAGCATAAGTCGGATAAATTTGGAATAAGAACTCTTCAGCTGCCTAACTCAGTTGTGAAGTGGCAGACACTATAGGGGACATTATGAAATAATTTATTCAACATGACATGGTAGATATGTGGAAGAAATTTGGTGCATGTACATGCCCATAATTTTTTCAATTGTGCGGGTTTGCAGGTGGCGCTGTGTCAGTTGCATTGATGTCATGCATAATACATTTGCAGCCATACTGAACATGCCTGCCAAATTTTTTTTTTAAGTTTTTGAGCACCAAAACCCTTGGTGCTTGGCCCCCTAATGAAGTAAAATGTCTCAAACTAAGTTGTATTCAGAGCATTATTGTCTCTAACTAAGTCTATTTTGACAGTATATGCAAATCAAAGTAAGTGTCAATTATTTAGTGTCAATCATTTATAAAATCAATGTCTAAAGAAGTAAAGAGTGCCCTGATAGTGCAAAAGATAAAAAGACTCAATTTTAACAAATCAAACAGCATTTGCATTGGCTGCTGCTTTCTTTGAAGAATTTTCTGCATTTTTCTTTTACTTTATTGTCAGCATCCTTCTCAAAGCCAAAGTATTTCCAAACTTCAGATCTAACCCTCTTCCATGGGGAAGAGCCCTGTTGTTTCTGGTCACATTATCTCCTACTGCAGTGATGTATGACTGCCACCATCTGCCATGGTACCATGAAAACTTCCTTTATGTTACTGGGCACACTAAATGTTGGAGAATAAGAAGTGCTCCCCTTATGTCTGTTGCCACCAGTTATTACACTTCTTAAGTTTTATAGGCGGTTGGATAATGTGCCATGCCACAAAGCGTGCATCATCTCAAGCTGGTTCCATGAACATGACTTTAACCTTAGTTTACTCCAGTGGCCTGCACATTTGCCAGATCTCAATCCAATAAAGAATCTTTGGGTTGAGGTGGAATGAGAGGTTTGCAGCATGAAGGGTTGGCCAAAAAATGCAGGAACTGCATGATGCTTTGGTGTCAGCATGGACCAAAATTCCTAAAGAATGCTTCCAGGACCTTGTTGAATTCAGGCTTTTCTACAAAGTACTACACAAGTGTAGCTAATAGTGGCCACTGTGGTTTTTGTTGTTACGAAATGTTTAAATCAAAGTAAAAAAAAAAATGTAACTAAATTGTAAAAACTTTAGATTTAAAGTTTTAAGTGTGTTGATTATTTGCTATCTTCTGGATTTTTATTTGTATTTTTAACTGACCGCAGCTCTATTGCTCTGTCTGTCAGTCGGTCGGTCGGTTGGTTGGTCTACAAGTGTCCCACCCCATAGCGGCCACAGTTTTCGCCCCAGGAGGCTGAAATTTGGCATGGAGGTTGGTCATGACCGAAGGTAGACCTTTCAGGCCGATTGACCAAGAGGGGGCGTGGTGATGGGCATGGCCTATCACAAAAAGGCGCATAACTCCCGAATGGATTCACAGATTTGCACAAGATTTCGTGGAAAGGTTGGTCATGAGCCAAAGAAGAGGTCACGTGTTTGTGTGAGGGTGTGTGCGTGGATGCATGCACACATGGATGCATGTGTGTGTGCAGTCACAGATATTGCGGATTTGCGCTTGTTTGGTGGGAGGTCCCATGATATGGGAGGTTGTCTGTTATCCTAATTACTGCAAAGTATCCGTTGGTCCTTAAAGTTGGAGAGTATTAAATTTATTTAGCAAAAAATAAGACCTTAAATGGTTTTCTTTTCATTAAAAGAATTGCCTGTATAGTTACATTAATTCAGAAAAAAATTCTGATTTAGTTTGTCCTGTATCATTACAGAACCTTAAGGCAAGTTTATGCTTCATCGCAGGACACGTTTGGGTGTCGCTCAACAAAGCAAAGCGCAAGGAGCACCTCCAGACACCATCATAATTTGTTGTGCTGGGTGACTGGACAAAGCGAGTGCTCCACTTCATATTTTGATTTTGGCTGATGTTGATGTGGACAGGATAGAGGAACTGTTGGAAAAAATAGCCATCTTTTGCAAAGGTTTAATTCCTCGTAATCAAACGACGTCAAGTTCAAATTGTCAAATGTTAGCTTTCTGCTAACATTCCTGCTGCAATATGCCTTTGCCAATGTACACCCAGTGTATAACTTGCCAGTTTCATTCTCGTATCCTGTTTCTTCTGTAGTTTATGTATTAGGTGAAAATAGTGGTGGATGCTGCTTATAATGGATAGAGTATGAGTAAGAATATCGTTCCTGTATAGTTATAGATTTGTTATACATCTGAATTTTATTTTGTTTTTGTGTGTACTCCCATTTAAGGTTTGGTAGTTTGTGACTGTTATAAGCAACTGTAAATGTTGCAGCTCTCACATGAGAACATCTTAGATTGAAGTGTTTAATATCAATTCATACAATTAAATCTTGTGCGCAATATCACTGGGCATGTGGCCTTAAATGGATAATCATTTGTCAGCTTCATATTTTAGTTGAGCTAAAAGTCAGCTGTGAAGGATTTTCTCCTAGATTGTATCCTGTAAAATGTATTTGTTAGGTAATGTAGTCATCTTTACAAAGCTGTGGAAACGTTCCTGTAAAACTCACAATTACATTTTGTACTTTTATTTTTTTTATTTTTACAGGAGATGACAACTTCTTTAAACTTGTTCAAGACTTCTTGGGATCACAGTCTGGAGAAAGATTTTGCTTTGATACACCACCCTGCAAGAACCGATTGCTGATTCAAGTGGGACTTATTAGAGAGGATAACAAAGTGTCTTGGGGAAAAATTGTGAAATGGCTTCAGAGTATTTTCCCTATGCATCATTCAACTGATTTTTGTAGTTTGATTCAAAGGAGTATTGCAACAGCTTTGAGTTTGAGTGGAGATGCAAGAGAAAATTTCCTTGATTCATACGTGAACTTTGAATATGTTGGTCCAATTTGTGATACCTTTGGAATTGGAAGAACAGATCTGTTAGAAATGTCAGACTTCTCTGATCAGGCAAAATGCTGTGAAGTCACGAATGGCCTGATATTGGAACTTAGCAATTTTATCTCTAGGGAAGAAATGGACGTAACAGCATTGGTGTCATGGTTGAGGAATTTCAACCCTCAGTTTTGTAGCGATGGAAAAATTCAGAAGGCTAGCAAAGTCCTTCAAACAAAACTCAAGAAATTAAAATTTGACTATCGAATGTATCAGAGGAGCAGGTCTCGGAAAAATGGTATGATGGAAAAGTTTCTTCAAGCTAAATTTGAATTGGTTCCCAAAGTGCTACATGTTAAAACCAGGAAGCCACATCGTTTAAATCGAATGAAGAAACGTTTTCTCTCAAAATGCCATCACGGTGAGAAACTGACAAAACAATTTCACAAAGATAATGATGTCTTGGTGGCTACATCAAAACAAATTCCGGATTCCCTTCCTCAAGGTAATGGTGGGGGAAAACTGAAGGCCAAGTCAGAAGTGAATGAAAAAAAAAATGTTTATAGGTTCGCTGCAAAATCTGAACGTGTCTCTGCTGTTCAGTCCAAAGAAACAAACAACTTACTTAAGATAAAGAAAGAATGTGACTCTTCAACAAAAGAACATTCATTAGAAACAAGAGAATTGACTATATGCTCAGTAGGAAGTCCAGATGCAGCTAAAGCTGAGGCTTTAACATTACTTGATGTTTCCATGCTTTCACTTCAAAAGCTGTCCAGTGTCTATGGTGAAAAAACAGAAGAATCCAAACAAGTTTCCAAAGATCTCCTCCAAAAAACTTTTCTTTTAATGTTGAATGAAGATCCTGTCATGAAAGAGTTCAGTGAGAAGGTCAAGAAGTTTCAAAAAGTGACATCGCCATTACATTTTCTTGACTGCAATGCACATTTTCTTCATGAGATAAGTGATGCAGTAGAACAGCAGATACTTGCTTTTGAAAGGGAGATCATTTTGTCAACTGGAGAAAAACTAGGACGTGACAAGAATCCTAAATTCTCCAGCTTTGTTAACTTCACAGAGAGTGCAGCTTCACGTTATATCCGAATGGCCAGTGATGTTTTGAGCCCTCGAGGTGAAACCAAGCACAGCTGTAGAAAACAGTGGCTTCATTTTTGTCGAGCAACAGAAAAGCCTTCTAGATTAGCTGTTAGTCAATCCAATCGCTTCAACAATTATTTTGAAGGGGCTGCAGGTCTTGTTCATCATCATACTGACATCGTTAATTTTTTTTCAGATTCCGTGTTATCCAACACCTCTGACCAACTGAATGTCATTCAGGAAAGTGTCAGAGATGATGCCAGTGATCAGGTTATCCAGGCCCTTGTTTGTGTTCTTGCCATTATCTACTGTAAAATTCTGGGACCCTATTGGCAGCTTTTAAAGAGCAGTGCAGAGTATGTGTACTTTCACAGATATGTACACTGCCTTTATCAAAGCCTTGTGCAGTGGTCTGAGGATTCTTCACTACTCCTTTTGCCAGAATACTCTGAGAACAATATGTTCCATCAGTTTTCCCTCCAAGAGAAGTATTTTGATGGGGTGTTTTCATACTGTCGACCAAATTCTAAAAATCAATATGCTGCCCTAATCAGGAAGTGCCTAGAGAAAATCATGAAAACAATCACAACAGTGACTGAAGCAAATCTGAAGGATTTCTTACCGGGTGGTGTTTACTGCCAAGATCCTGCACCAGAGATATCAGCTAAACTGAGAAACTGCCAGTTGTCTCATTTGATGGGGGAGTATGCTTATGGTCATGCGTACAAGTACAAGTCCAAAAAGCTGGACAGTTCAGCTGCTGCTCCAATGACCAATTCTCTTGATGCTTCTAAAGATGGTCCTACAATTCTGCAGAGTAACAGCTTTGCCACTGTGTTGGACCATAGTGCTACCAACACTGTGCAGATTTCAAATGAGGTGACTACCACTCCTTCAGAAATGGTGCCTCATTGTCAAGGCAAAATTCCAGAAAGCAGGGTGGTTAAGTATTTACATATGCCAAGAGAGGACGTGGATCCAAAGGGGGAAAAAAAACTTCCCCAGGACATTACAACAAAGAATTCAGTCCTTGTTGCAGTTGCTAAAAATGGAGGACCATGTACAAACAAGCAAGATGTTGACCACTTATTGGCCAGACTGGATGGTGCTAGTCATGCTCAGAAGCGGGAAGCAATTCGATGTGAAATCAGTTACCAGAAAGTCATTCTCGGTTCGAGAGACAAGAACCTGAATCAAATTGGCTTCTCTCTAGCAGACATGGTTACCAAACTGAAAATGGTATTACCAGATAATGGTGATGCAGGTATACGCACAATGACTGAGAGATCAGTGTGTAATAAGGAGGATGAAATGAGTCATAGCCCGCACCAGTACGCACATGAAACTACATGCAGTCCAGAAGCTAAATCTTTTATCAACAGAGGCATTAATTTGGGAAAGAGCAGAATGCACACCTACAAAAATTACAGGGAGAACTTTGACTTTCAGTATTCTCCTGTTCACGATTGAAATGGCAGAACTATTTGTGTCTATTTCAGTCTGTATTTCTTTTATATAGCACAGGGTCTTGAATATTTTTGGTATTAAACTTGAGTGACATGGTAGGATGTGCAAATTAATTTACATGTCTGATTGAAATGCAACTACTTGAAAGTCCAACTATTTGGCTTTACTTGGTGCATTCTAAATTAGAAAATTGAAATTGGAGAAATTTGAAAGGAATCTGAATATGTATTGAGACACTTACTATACAGCTGTGTGGGAATCTTTATGTTCATAGTATATATTTTATTATTTGTAATGCCAGAAATTCATATGTGGTCTGTGAATGAACAATATATAAAGGTGGTTACTGTTTTTGCTGGAATGCTATAAAAAGCTTCAATTCTGTTGTTACTACTTGGAAAAACACCCAGGTTGGGGCTACAATTAAAATGTGGATCTTGAGGAAGATTTTTTGTTGAACACACTAAGCATTTATATGTAATCCGTGTTACATTATGCCCTACTAAAAGCTAAAATCTGCAACTTGTATATTTCATTTTCAGACTTATTGACTATCTGCACGTAGCTTTCGCGAACAGTATTAGTTGCCTGTAATTCCTTCGTTTTACAGATTTGATTTGCATTTAAACAAGATTTACTTAGTAATTTGTACATCTTTCACAGAAGCATTGATCTGTTCACTGATATGGGGGAAGAAAAGCACCTTTGAGATGTCCATCTCCCAATGGGGTAATTCTGTCTTTTTCATCACGAGACACTTGCGCCCACTTAGTGTCATGCTTTGTATGCAAGCTGTGGCAAGTAAGATACACTACATGACTGAAAGTATGGACACCCCCCCCCCCAGTCTGGGGCTGATTTCATGGTTTGGGCTAGTTCTCTTAGTTCTAGTGAAAGTAAATCTTAATGCAATGACATTCTGGAGAATGTTACTAACCATCCTACAATAAATGGCATAACATTGAATAAGCATTCAGTTTCCCTTTAAATGGTATGAAAGAGGAATTATATTGTAATTTCTTCGTTCAGGCGTTCTTTTGCAAATTATGGCAAAGTTCCCATTTGAACTTTTCATTGTGGACTTGATGTCTGCTGTTTTAAAGTGAACTCAAAAGTGGGGATTGCGGTGGTGCACCACATTGTTCTGTATGTCATGCTACATTTATGCTTCCCTGTAAATCTGTAAAGATGGAATGAATTTTAAGATGTTCATATTGCAATAACAACATTTACGATCAACATTAAAAATCATTACCAAGTACCTTTTTTTTTCTTTGTAAATAAGTGAATATTAGGAATCAGTGTTCCATTTGTTTGCAGCATTTTAAGTATTGTAAGATATTTTCTTATGTTTGCCCAGAAAATATCTTGTGTAGTCATTTTTTCAAAGTGTAACATGATTGAGATTAAAATATTTTCTATGTAGACATGAATAAAAACATTCAATTTTTTACTTTGTCCAACATATGTTTTTGTGAAATGTTACCTCTACGCTCTTTGTGCTACGTCTTTCATATGCTTATTTTGGTAACTCCGCTAACATTTCCTCTGTGCCATTGCTTGTCCAACCTCAGCACTGCTCCCCTTATGTGGAATCTTTCATAATGCCACATTATGAAGGATTCCAACGTAGTGTTGCTTGAAGGATGAATCTAATGTATGGTATCCAATCTTATTCAGGATTGCATTGTAATGGAAAAGGTTTCTTCTATATAAATAATCTAAACAACCTTGTGCACTCACTTATTTTTTGCTTATTCTTTTTCATTGAACTTGAAGATGAGGTATACATTCCCCAAAGTTTATAAATTTGATGATAATTACAAATACATTTGATGTAAAATCTAATATTTCTCAAATGAGACCTGTATATAACATGATTATAATATGCACTTGTATAATTAGTTACACTAAATATGTTATGCTTAATTTGAAGAAATATGTCAACGGTGAATGGGAAATTAGCTGAATTAAGTGAATTGTACAATCATGATGAGATAAATATAAAGCATATGTTTTAATAGGCATATCAATTCTAGCATTAAATGAATTCAATTTTACCTTCAACTTAATATGGAACTTTTTGCCTTCATATGGGATGTCACCCTTGAACAACCTAAAGAATTTGGGGATTTTTATAGTGCAAAGCAATACTTAATTTTAAATATTGAATATTACATTTTTAATATGAGAGCTCATGTTAATCAGGAGGGAAGCTTTTCTCCTACACATAATAGTTGATAGTTGATTTTACAGTGGAATTTCCCTTTAAGGGTTTCTGTACCCTATATCAGCATGTTAATTTTCGTGTGAATCAACCAGGTGAAAAGTGACGTGAAAAAACTAAACCAAAATGACCACCAATTCTATATGGCAGCAACTGAAACACACATATTCCTATTGAGGTGAGTAGTTACTGTAGCAAGTTGTAAATGTCTGTTGTGACTCCAGAAAGGGTGATGGGGGCGACATAGCTCAGGAGGTAAGACTGTCGGCGGGTTGCCGGTTCAAACCCCGCCCTGGGCGTGTCGAAGTGTCCTTGAGCAAGACACCTAACCCCTAACTGCTCTGGCGAATGAGAGGCATCAGTTGTAAAGCGCTTTGGATAAAAGCGCTATATAAATGCAGTCCATTTACCATTTACCATTTGATGGTGTGCTGTCCTCTGGTGGACAGCACAGGTGCTACACACAGGTAGGGCAGCTTAGGCTTTATTGCATTTGGCCCTGCTGCTGCACATAGCCTAATCAATGCACCTGATATAAAGGGCCCTAGGCCTAAAGAGGGCTGCTTTTCTGGATGTTTCTGCATGTTGGTGCCTGGTTTGTGAAGTGGGTCGTCTTTTGTGATTGTGATTATTTTTTTAACCTTACGTTTTCCTTAGAGGTTTTGGTTGCCAGCTTGGCCTTTTTCTTGTTTTAAAAGGATTTCTGTCATTTTTGGTTTATAGCAGTTAACGGGCAACAACTATTCTTGTTGTCTGTCTATGTCTGATTGCAGATTTGGGTAGGATTAAAAATACATCTGTGTAAAGTATGAGAGTGTGTTTGTGTGTACGTGTGTTTGCTTGTGCGTACACGTGACCACATGGGTGTGTGCGTGTGAGAGAAAGAAAGAAATAATTAAAACAATTAAATCTTGTCAATCTTCGTTTGTTTATGCAGTGTTCTATTTAGGCTTTATAACTCCAGATATGAGCATCACAAAGATGTGGAAAATGGCTTAAATGAAGCAAGACACTTGTATCATTTACAACACCAACTTTAGTTTATTTTTGATGTGGCATATTGGGCCTCACACTCTTACTGTTCGGATGGTTTGTATGCATGGTTTAGTTTTGGTATGTATTCTTTTTTTTTTTTTGCATGCCCAGGGATAACATTTTTCTGTAGTGAAGTGCTTCACAAATGTTGCTATTTGTAATCAGTCAAAGGTAAATTTTACATTCATCTAGCACATATCAGCACACCGTAAATTTGAATTAGAGTATTTTCCTTGCCCATGGAGACACTAATACCCCGTAGTCTACATTATGTACAATATTCTACCGTCAGGAAAATGCTGCAAATGTCCATTAGATAAGTGCTGACCTCTTGAGAAACACTAAATTTCATTATGAAAGCTGGCCACAACAAGCCACTGTGCTAACTATAACTCAAAGGTGGAGTGGAAAAGATTACACATATAATTGAAATATTTCAATCGGTAATTTGAGATCTTTTCACTTCGCTGTCCTCTTCCAACTCACTCCTCAAATCCTTATCAACTATATGAGGATATGCCATGCTGAGAAGTTCTTAAGATTAATAATATTTCAAAAAACAATTACATCTTTTCACCATTAGGAAAAGACTTATAGGACACTATCCGCTGAACAGACAAGCCCTCAAGGGAATATTTTGTCGATTTTTTTCCCCCTCCCAGTGTTCAAATGGCAGATTATCAGTTGAACTCTGGAGCTGTGACGCACATACTTGTGGCCCTCTTTGGAATGGGCTCTTGGGTCTCTGTCAACTCGCTGTGGGTTGAGGTGCCAGTGGTGGTCAATGTTCTGCCTGAAGGTCAGTGTGACCATGTTTCTCTGTTTTAATTTACAAAGAAATTTCTTTGGACATTCATTGTAAAATATATCTAGCCATATCACCAAATATTTTGTAAATCTAAATTGAACATGGATCACCACTCAATAGATTTCTGTTGAGGGGTCATACAAAAATGTAACAGAAATTGATAAATCAATTAGCTGCATGGAAATTGCAATGTAAAATAAGTTGCTCTGGATAAGAGCATCTGCTAAATGCCTGTAATGTAATCTAATGTAAAATCAATTTTGATATATTAATCCAAAAGATATTTTTAGTTGAGAGTGTATTGTCCAAATGCAATAATATGTCTTTTAAACTTTCTTATAGGTTGGAACCTGCCTGCCTATCTCTCTGTGTTAATTGCCTTTGGAAACATTGGCCCAGTGATTGTGACTGTAACACACTACTTTGCACCAAAAAGGCTGAATGAACAATTCACTATCCACATCATTCAGGCACTGGCTGTGGTGGCATCTGCTTTTCTGGCCATTTTTTGGTCCCATGTGGTCAGCGTGGCTGGGGAGCTTCACTCTCTGCCTTATCTCCTGTTGGTATTTGTGCTGTCAGTTTTTTGCTGTACATCCAATGTTACCTTCCTGCCCTTCATGTTTAGGTTTCCTCCTGAGTACATCCGAACCTTTTTTGTTGGACAGGGCCTCAGTGCCCTCTTTCCCTGTGTGGTGGCACTGGGACAGGGTGTGGGAAAGCTGGAATGCCTGAACAGCACCATGGGAAATGGCACCCTGGAGCCATACTACTTCAAGGAAAATTTTCCTGCCCAGAACTTCTTCTGGTTCCTGTTTGCCATGCTTGTATTCTCAGGCCTCTCTTTCCTGGCATTGACATTCCAAGTACCTGCTCAGACAGCTGCAGAAGATGCTAAAGGTGCAGGCTCCTCTATTTCTAGAGAGGAAGTTGAGGAGAGTCACCCTCTACAGAATGGAGGCGCAGTAGGGTTGAATGACCAGGTGGAGGTGGTGAAGCCCCTTGCTGCTGAAACCTTCTGGACATCACACAACATCTACTTACTTGTGCTGTTGGGCATCTCAAATGCACTAACAAATGGAATACTGCCCTCAGTACAAAGCTTTTCCTGTCTACCCTATGGCACCATGACTTTTCACCTCTCAGTCATCCTTGGAAATATTGCTAACCCCCTTGCCTGTTTCATAGCCATGTTTGTCCTCTGCAGGTAGGTGTAGTATCTGTATGTGTTTGTGTACATATGCATATATGCATATAACAGTTAATTGGAAATGCATTGGGAGAGTGACACACTTTTTGTTTTACAGTAGCTCTGGACTCCAGTACATTGGATTTGAAATTGAACAGTGAATATGAGGTTAAAGTGAAGACTTCAGCTTTGGCAATCTGTGTAGGAATTGCATAGCTTTTTATAGATCACCCCCCCCCCCCCATTTTAGAAGACCAAAAATAATTGGACAATTGGTGGTTCAGCTGTTTCTTGGCCTGCTGTGTGTCTTTGCATTATTAGTTCATTCACAAGAAAGCTGATAAAATGAGTTAATTCTCGGTGTGGAATTTGCATTTGGAGTCTGTTGTCATTGTCTTTCAACATGAGGACCAAATAAGTGTCAATGCCATTAAAGCAGTCTATCATGAGGCTGAAAATCAGAGTAAATCCATTAGAGAAACAGCCAAAACTTTGGGTGTGTCAAAATCAAACGTTTGATATATTGTTAGGATGCAAGAATGCCCTGGTGAGCTCAGCAATAGTAAATGACCTTGTAGACCACAAAAGGCCACTTGTGAAGAAACCCCTTGTCAACTGTCAAACAGATCAAGAAAGGGTGGACCAGCTCCATACTAATGCCCATAATTTTGGTTGAGATGTCGGATGTCAGGTGTCCACATACTTTCAGCCATGTAGTATAACTTGCCCAGATCATCAAACTACACTCAATGTTTCCTTACCTCTAAGCAAAAGTCAAGCATGGTGTACTTTTAAAGAATATGTAACCTTTTCTGTTCATTTCAGCAACTGTCATGCCTAGAGTACCTTCAGAATCCCACAAGCAAAAACAAAGCATATAGTGGTTAGATTTGCTTGATACTTACTCTTCTCTGTCCCACTATTACAGGTCTGGCATGGTGCTTGGGGCGGTGTCTGCAGTTGGTGGGTTATTTGCAGTCTACCTCTTGGTTCTTGCCGCCCTTAGTCCCTGTCCTCCTTTCCTAGGTAACAATATTGGAATTGCTTTGGTGGTGAGTATTACTGAAACATAAACATAATGTAGATGGAACAACATATTTAATGTACAAAAACAGCTGTATTTTTTTTTGTTACGTACAAGAGCAAAATACAACTGTATTTTAATAGTACAGTCTTAAGTAATCAGCAATGTATACAAAACAGCCACAACTTCTCAAGATGCTTCAGAGAAAGGTGGGTTGACATGTCTGATAATCTTTGTTCAGGTGACCTCATGGATTATCTTCACGGGCGTCTTCTCCTACGTGAAGGTTGTGATTGGGTCCCTACTACATGAAGCGGGACACTCTGCTTTATTATGGTGTGGGGTCTTCATCCAGGCTGGCTCACTGATTGGTGCACTGTCCATGTTCCCTTTGGTCAGCATATACAATGTTTTCAAGCGGGCACAGGACTGCATAGACAGCTGTAGTGACTAGAACACAATGCTGGAAGCCGGCTTTGAGGATTACTTTCACTTTGAGAGGTGAAACCGAGTACAATATCCTTTTTGTTATTAGATAAAACTGACATTAATAACCATTAGACTTAGGTTTTAACACAGTGTTGTTAGTTATTTTCAACTATGAATCTACCATATTTTGTCCTCACTCAAAAGATGCAATCATGTTTATGAGTATTTGAATATGACTCATGGTTTTAAAAAGTATTTTGAAACTGTTTTGTACAACTGTCCATGATATATATGATCTTTGATAATATACTCTTTGTAATATCTACAATATAAAACAAAATCTAAAGTGATATATACCATGGTTTTAAAAGTTCTTATTGACTCAGGATTAAGGTAACTCTCTTGAATCCACAGAGGATGTGAAGGATTGCCACAGTGAAGAATGTTTTGAAGAATTTTTACTGCTGCTGAGTTCCACTTGGTGCAGCAGTCAGAAATGCATGTATCCACATAACACAAAAGTCTGATGTAAATTAAACACTACACCTGCTAGTTCAAGAGATACTGTATCGATCTAGTCTAATAATAATAATAATAATAAATGTCACAGCGAGTGAAATTCATTCATTTTTCATACAAATTCAATCCTGGTTGCCCCTACAATTAAATAATGGACTATTACGGTGTTGATATTACTAATAAATTGGTCTGTGCACTTGCTTGTACTTTAATTCCGCTAACAAAAGTAATCACTCGCTGGATCTAAAATATTTTGAAAGTAGTCTTCCTGAAAATGTATGTCCAACTGATAAAAATACCCTATAGCCTAGAATAACTTCATTGTACACTTGGGCACACTGGTCGCTAAATTGAGAGGTTGTGACAATGAATATGTGACAATATGTCTGGACATTCCAAAGTGGGGAGAAAAGTGCTAGAAAATGGGATTTACCTTAATTTTATAATGATATTATTAGCCACACATATTGTTAGGCATACTCATTTTCAGATTTTAATTTTGAAGCCCCCTAGCTACATACAAAGGCGTACGGATACTAACGTCTGCTCTGGGCTGTTAAAAGGTTAGTTTCTATTTGGTAAATTCTGTAAGTTTCTTTCATTCCCATCAGCAGTGCCATAAGTCACCTGATCCTCAGTCTACAACCACTATCATACTGCTGCTGCACTGACAGAAATGTTACAGTAGCTGAAGACTGAATCTTGCAAGTCTCAAGTTGTAACATAACGAAGTCAAATTATATTGTATAAAATTCAGTTTAAAAGTGTATATTTACTTGTGTAAGTGGCAGTGAGTCTTTAATAAGTGTTGCAGTCAATTTGCTAAGACTGATTTTGAGAGGTATGATATGTCAGTGGTCCATTTGCCAAATGAGCAGAAATTTTGAAGAAAAAAAAAAAGATCGCCATCTTATTTTTTTGTTGAAACTTGAATATGAATGAAGAAAGGACCATGTAATGCAAATGATGCTGTATATCTAATGGGTTTTATTGTTTGTGATATGAATAAAGAATGTTCAAGCAGTTCAAAGACATCTTTAATGTAACATAATTTAATTTATTAACCATACTCATAATCTCAAAATTTTAACAAGCTGTTCATTTGTCTTAATTAGGTGCTTTCTTAGGTGCTTTTAGAGGGATTATTTATTTGGGTAGGCACATTTCCCTAAGTTTCCACTACCTTTCAGAACAGTCTGCCATATAAAACTCAACAGAAGAGCAATGTTTTTCTTCTGAAGTTACTGAATTATGAGCCAAACAGATTCAGGAGAAACTAACTAAACTGAGCTTTAGATAGTAAATATAAGCTTTAGTTAGCCATGTGAATGAGGATTATAGCAAATTACAAGTCTGTGTAAAACGACATTTAAAGAGAAAGGTCCAACTTTCTTGATTCACTATATCTGTTTCATTATTCTCTTGTCAAACAGCTAACTCTTTGGGTGACTTAATAAATAAATATGGCTACAGGACAGTAGCACGTTAGTAAGAAAAATTACAGTAGCAGTACAATGTAGGTAGCTACACTGTAGCTAAGTATTTAGTATTAATTGAATCTTTTTTTTTTTTTTTTTTTTGCAAACAAATCAAATGGATATCATTTACCATGTTATAATTATCTGGCTACATTAATGGGATGTAACATGTGTGTAGCTAAATTACATTATTGGACCTCCTCAGGTAAAACTTATCCCATGCTAACTGGCCTTTTGTATTTTAATTATCAATTAAACAAATTTACAGTTCAAGCTATGGACACAAATAAAAAATGGGATTCATAACATGTAAACAAAAAGCACAGACCACATAAAAATAAGCATTTGATTCTAATTAAGGTTATCATCACATTACAGAACCAGCATTTAAAACAAAAGGTGTTGGGATATAGGCCTAGTCTTATAAATCATCATAGTTATTTTGCTCTTGTTTTCCTACATTTGATAGCTTTAAAATTATTTACAAAATCAGTCATTAAAAGTCCATTAAAAGTTTGGCAGGGCTCGATTTGTGGGAGAGGTTCGGGGCAATCTGAGGACCACGCCTACTACTCTCCCACAAACCGAGCCCTGCCACAGACGTAAGGTATAATGCCTTTCCACTTGCACTAATGTATACAGTATTTCCCTATAATTATAACCAGATTAATTAAGTCAGAGACATTTGATGGAAGGCTGTCCATGAAGAATCTTATGTGAGAGTATCCAAATATTGGAACAGCAGTCATTTTTAAAAATACCCATGTCTGTATATCCCTCCAAAATTGGTTGGAAAAGGAACAAGAGGGGCAAAAAAAGGGAAAAAAATGACTGCTTCCAAAGAGCAGGTGCATGTATCAGAATCAATTCTCAACCTGTTTTGCAGATAAATACCAACAGGATTTGGATGTGATTACTTTGAAATGAAGTTCTTGGCCTTGGGGCCAACTGGTTATGAAATATAGCACAATAATACCTTCCTTAAAGACTTAATATTACTGTCAAAGTTGTATATACAAATTATATTGTTGAAATTACCAAAGATCTTACTATTAGGTCTATTTGTTCCTGCAATCAGCATATTATTAGCCTTCCTAAGAAAGTGGTCTAACCCATCCACTTGGAGGGCCGGTAATGACCGTGAACTGTCATAGCACATGAGAGTCTTCCTTATTAATTATATAATACGGGTAGGAATGGCTCTGCAAACCTTTTTATGAAGTAACAAAAAATACCATTTACATCCAAAAGTTCTGTTACAAAGAAATACATATTTTTAGAAAACTAAGCAACCTTAAAAAGTATTTTCCTGCTCAAAGTAATGAGCCTATTGTTCCATAAAATCGAGTTGTGAGGAGAAATTATAGGTGAATAAAACTGAAGAATTCTCCCAAAGATAGTACATCCCTCGAAAGTCAGTGATTCTGACGACTTTATAGCATCAATTAGGTTCAAAACACTTAAACTTTCCTCTTATTTTCATCATTACTCATAACAGTTCCGAGATACTTAATTTCATATTTCACTGGAATATTAGCGGTCAAATCTGACTCACATGAATGGACAGGCAACTTCGCATTTCTTCAGATTTAAACACTTTGGCTTTAGTCTTACGAATCTTACCAATTTTGCCAACCACATGTGTTTCCAGGACCTCTCCTCTAATGCAATGTAAGATGAAACGCTTTTCTGTGACGCCAGAGTTTGTCTCCTGGGATTTTTATGCGACAGAAATGTCATTTTCAAAATCATTTTTAAAAAAACTTAAGCTCTCCCATGACTGTCTCTCGTGATTTGAGGAGGTCAAGTCGCCTCAGTTTTCCATATAATTTCGTGTTGTCCAACCTGGCAACAAGTAAATACTGACCAGACGTCACCCCACAACGTCAAAACCAAGTGGACGAAGAGATTGCTCCTCCCAACTAAGGTGAAAGCTTTTCTAGGGGGTGGCGCGCTCAAGATAATTTTGTAAAATAGATCACAGTTGACAAAAACGTTATTTTTGTACAATTGTAAAATTATGTGTACATGGAAAATTCAGACTAATGTGACCCATGTATGAAAAGACTACATCAAGAAACAAATTAAACAAAATATATTTAGTAGTTCCCAAAAGTGTAATGGTTTCGGCCCAAAGCCCGCCGAATACTGTTTGGCGCTAGTCTACAGAAGGAAGATACTGCTAGCTACTACAGGCACAGCAAGATAGCATATGTAGTCATTTTAATTTTACAAGCCATATATAGGTTTATTTTCACTCTCTACAAAATAATGTCGGATGAGGAGTTGAAGGTTCCAGACGAGCTTTTCAAGGATGTTAAATTCTACGTGGTTGGAGATATTGACCAAAAGGTAAAAGGATAGATCATTCCCTGTTAGCTATAACTTAGTACTGTTGTAGCTGGTGTTATTCTCCGCCTGCTATAGCTAGATTGAAGACATGCAGAGGGTTCTGTCTAAGGTTCGCTCATGAATATTATGCATATGGAATAAGTTAGCCAACTCCCTCGTCCCAGCACATTTGTAGAGGCAATGAGTGGTGGATCTTCCGCTGAGATAGCCAGCTATAACGTAGATTGTTCGTTAGCCACCGCTTGCCAACGATGTTCGACAGCTAGCTACTTGTGTATTCGGTTCGCTAAGCTAGCTAACGTTATCAGACTTAAGTGAGTGAACTGCATGGCCTGTCAGGGTGCCAATAAAGCTATAATTGCTTTTAGCTTCCGCACTACCCTTTATTCTTTTGTTGCACTTTGCACACACGATTCTTTAAACATGGATTGAATTCAACCGCTTGCAAAATTGTGTGCCCAACACCTCCCTATTATGTTGTATGTTGTCATGAAAGGATGTGGCTGGGTTTACTTCCTGCCAGATACTGCCATTCCATGTTACCAACTTAGTCCTTTTGAATGAAGAATGTCTGTCATGTAAATTGGCTAGTGATTGAGCATCTACGATCAGACGTTAACCCAAATTAATTTATGTTGTTGTTACTAACTACCTAGTTAGCTAATATCTGAATGAAGCTTTTGACTATAATACTGGCTACGGCTAACAGTAGCTAACTACAACGTTAACTGTGTTATTGCCCGTGGCTTGAAAAGTAGATTGGTTAGCTAACCTTGTTGACATAAAATAACGTTAGCTGGCTCGCTGCCTTGAGTAGTCTAGGCGTAACAGTTTGGAGCTATGTCCAGCTAGCCAATTGTCAACGATAGCTAAGTTAGCTACGTAGCTTTCTGTTTAGACATTTCACGTTCACATAAATTGCATTTATTTTTTAGGTTGTGCAACTTTTAAAAGCTGGAAAGGCCAAGGAAGTCTCCTACAATGCTCTTGCGACTCACATCATTGCTGAAGATGCTGATAATCCTGAGGTCGGAGAGTCCCGAGAGGTCTTTGATTTACCCGTTGTTAAGGTAAGGCATATCTTTGTATTATTTATTTTTTATTTTTGTTCTGCAGGTTTGTTGAAATGTGTTTTCTACTACTACTATTAGGGTGCGCAATTGTTGTTATTGAAGCTAATGACATAAATATAATTTGTAATTTGAGGGTTGTCTTCAAGATTGTGTGACTTGGTGGAGCAGTGGGGCTGGCACAGACACACAACACTCACATTTTCCGAAACACTTCTTCACATGTGGCACATGCACACACTGACAGTTACAACATGCTTACTTGTACACATTTGTTCATTTGCTCACACGTAACGCTTGCTTACATGCACATGCCTACATGCTTGTACACAATGGGAGAGAACACATCCATATTCTCTCCTGACTTTCTCCATAATAGATCAACTTGATCAAAAAATGTCTCAATTAGAAACTCAGTTGTACGATTTGTCACTTGACTGTGCAGTTTGAGTGCCTATGGGGACCACTGGAGGATAACCATTGGAATACAAGTTTATATCCCTGCCGGTCACATGGTGGAGACAAACCGGTGACCCTAGTCATAATCCATGCCTTTTTAAAAGTAAAATATTCATGGTGATCATGTGAGTTACTGGCAGTATACAGGAAACTGGGCTTGTAACCTACAATGAGCATGTTCAGTTCCCAGGTTGCATCCTACCCTTGAACAAAGTGCTTAACCTGAATTGTTTTTGTATATATCCAGCTATATCAATAGCAATGGGTGCCATGTAAAGATGTAAAAATTAGGGCTGCGTGTCATCGCATAATTGCAATATGAATTTCCTTGAGAAACACATTGCAAAGCATTGAGTATACGATAAGCCAGCAATGTTCTAAATAAAAATGCAGGTGTGGACACAACACTGTCCGCTTCATTCGTTTGTTTTGATAAATACCTGTTTTATAAATTTTTTTTTAATTATTTTTTTTTATTGGCAGACCCATGTTACAATAGCTTGTAGCTTATTATGCCTGAACCTGATATTCTTCTAGTCTGTCATAGCATAGTCATGCAGCAAAGTCTATGATTGGAAGAGAGAGAAAGAGGGAGAGAGACACGGCCGTTTTTCTCAAAATCGCGGTTTGGTGACTGTTATGATCAGAATGAGGAGTAGAAAGATATTAATAGCGCTAGAAAGCTGAGATTCTCCTCTTTACAGCCATATATAAAATTCAAAATGTGTTTCTGCTTCAAAACGACTAGAAGCGATGGAGCAGGTCACACCATTCTTTATCCAAATGGTTTGCTGGATGGTGTTTTTAATCATGGGGTGGCAGCAGACTAGTACTGGGTTATGTGACCTAAAATTGATATTGCAATTTGTCATTTTATTTTGTATATTTTTTACAGAATGATGATATTTAATATTATATTTCATATGCCTATATTAACCCTGGCCAAATGATGGTACACATGGAGACCGAAACCAATGCAGTTTCTGTACATATGTGTACATATTAGGTTTTGTGTGTGCAAGGCCACTGTACCTGCCTTTATTGCATGTCGAGATGTATTTATGTATTTCCAATGAATGTAGGAACAGGTGCAAATAACCTGATTAGTAAAATGGCATGCATGTTTTTGGCTGGACCGCAACAGTGGGGCCAGCCCTACAAACGTGAATGTCTGTGAGTGACTGACTGACTTAGTGATGAAGTTACACCATTGGTCAGCCAGATCACGTGTGTTACGTCCAGCCATATTATTATGGTTTAACCTGGTCTTGTTTTTCTTCTTGTTTTTCAGCCATCGTGGGTGGTTTTATCAGTAAGATGTGGCGACATTCTTCCGTATCCTTTTATTATTGAAATGAATGCCAGTGTCTTCCATACCAGATGAAAAGGTTGGAGGAATGTTTTTCTTTTATTTTGATGATATTGCCACAAATTCAAACAATTATGGTTGACAATAATAAATTATCACATAAAAATACATTGGCATGATGGATAGCTATATGATAAAATAATTATTTTTTCCATGAACTGAACGATTAGTGTACAAGCACAGCTCTAGCGCAATTTGTGTTGACAGACGGCAATAAGAGACTCCAAAGGCAATCAAAAGCCAAGAATCAAGTCTAGACACTGAAAGCTATTTTATACCTGCACTAAGGAAGCAGTTGAACAAACCTGTCTAATCAAAAACATCTGAGGCCATTTGTCCCAAACATTAAAAGCTGAGAATGTGCACTTGAACCACATGTGGATTGTTTGATTACAAATGTAAAATTGTGGAGTACAGAGTGAAAACGTACGTACACACGCACACACATGCATGCATACATTCGTACACATACAGTGAGGTCTGATGTTGAATGTGATGTGACCATGAGCGCAGTGCTATGACACTAAAGGACAAAATCCTGAATTTCCTTAAATACTGTCCTCCAGAGTAACCGGGTTCTCTCCAGAATCCGGACAGGTGTTCTTTGGTGTAACTGCATGTCTTCCCAAGGTATGTGCTCTTAAAATGTGTGACTACTGCTTGAATAGAATTAGACTGATTACTCAAAAAATACCTACTCAGTTTGTTACTTAATTATTTGTGAGGGGACAAATTATATTGTTTATATGTCTTATTGCTCATTGACATCATGTGTAATTTCTTTTCTGACAGCTACCTGAGGACCTGAATGCTCTGTGGGCCTTAATAACCTTCTATGGTGGAGACTGTCAGCTGACTCTCAATAAGAAGTGTACACACCTGATTGTGCCAGAACCGAGAGGGGTAATTATGGCATTCTTTCTCATGCTCACACCCAGTGTGATGGATGTGTAATTACTTTAGCAACTTTCACATGCACATTTTTGTCCAGTGGTTCAATATTGAGCATTAAGTTCCCATTTGTTTTTGGGTGTTAGAATCTCTACTCTCCAGAATTTGACTTTTGCTAGAGTTCTTCATCTTCTTTCTTTTTTTTCTTGCTACATTTTAACCTGTTTCCCATGCTCTAAAACTGAAATTTGGCAGACATATCCAATATGACAACTTAATTAAAGATTAGTTGTCCAATGACTTTTGGCCCACTAAAATCAGGGAGCTATATATAAAAATGGCTGTAATTCCTACAAGGATCACCCAAAATGGATGTACCACCAGTCTGCATTTAAAGCTGCTAGCCTGAGTTTATTGCCGTGTGGCTAGCTCTGGTGATCCATTGAATGTGGTGATGTTTTAATATCATGCAGGTATATACCTGTAGCCTAGGGTATTGGTGAAGGTCCCAACCTGTCTCAGGCTTTCTGTGAGCAAGCCTTGTGTGGCTAATAGGCCTAAAAATGATGAGAAACTTATTTTTTCCCACGGTGAATGTAGGCTATTCAAGGCGAACCCCTTGAACCTTTCTTTTTGTGTTGTTTTTTCAGGACAAGTATGAATGTGCTCTGAATCATAGCAGTATACAGATTGTTACTCCAGAGTGGATTTTGGATTCTGTGGCTGTTAAGAGTAGGAAGGATGAGGTTGCTTACCATCCACGCCTAACCTACCAGGAGGCCGATGAGAGTGCAGATGAGTATGATCGGGGTTCTCAATCAGATGGCAGCTACATTGACCGCCATTCAAGGGGGTCGAGCCCTACCTCCTTCCGGGATGGTTCTCCCATGAGCACACCAGGACTCTCTCCAAAACACCACAGGGAAGGCGAAATCATGTTTGACGATTCTTCAGACTCCTCTCCCGAGAAGGAAGACAGAAACTTGAATTGGACGCCAGCAAAGATGAGCCATCCTGCTGCTGCAAAGCGCCGCCTGCAGCAGGGCAAGGAAACTGGCCTCATCAATCTGTGTGCCAATGTGCCACCTGTGCCGGGCACGGTGGCATCTGCACAGGCACGCAGTAACCTGTCCGCCCACGTTCCACCCACCCAAGATACTCGTAGCAACATGGAATCATCAGGGCTCTGCACCCCAGGAGTGGAGAAGCAAGAAGTCATGACATCTTGGAACCCAGCTGCACGAACGCTGAGAAATATCACGAATAGTACTGATATTCAACAGGTTACCCGGCCCTCAAATGTTGCACAAGTAAGTACAAGCTACTTTGTGTGAGAAATGTGGAAAAAATTTTAAAAAATTTACCAAGCAATTCTCTGGTGTATGTTTTGCCGTTGTGTACATGCCGTGCGTACTGTGTACATAGGAAATCCCTAGTTTATATAGACAGTCTGGAACAAGATGAGCCCACCTACGAAATTCTGTGACCAGCATTGGTCGAGCAGTCCCTCAGTCAATGAGAACCGCTGTGTGCAACCAAGGACTCAACATTTAATACTCCCGAAAATGACCCCCATATTTCTAAACGCCTTCCTGCACCTTGTAAAGGAATCAAATGGCCTTTTGATTAAGCAAAGCAAATACGTAGGAAGTATCTTGTTGAAGTATTATCTACAAAATACTATTATAGTGACTAACTTTTATATTGTTTTCACTTCATTTTGTTGTTCCCTCAAAACTCACTGATATGTGATAGACCCCATCAGATACAATCTATCGAGAGAGAGAGAGAGGTGTTTATCAAACATTATTTATAGTGTGGATGCTGTACTTGATTGGGGTAATATTTACCTTATGCATTATTTTAGGTTAGCTCGGACAAGATTTTTTTACCTCAGAGATTATGACATGAACATATTGACCACAAAGATGCCTGCATATTGCCACCAGAAATTCCAGGACCTAAATTGGACTGTAATATCTTGGAAGCTTCTAGGAATTCTGTGGCCAGAATAGATTATTATTCATGCAAATGCTCAAGGAATATGTGAAAAATGTATCATAATAATGACACTTAAGTCCAAAAGCCTTCTGATGCACTTAATTTGTCTTGTTTGGACTATAATGCATTATTCCTTAGTTCTGTTTTTATCTTTAATCTGTTCTTGTGATAATTTTGCTGGAAGTTAAAATTTTTCAGATTTGAAATGCTGAAAGGATGTATGTCATATGTCATGAGCCTTTCACTGTATGCTTTTGCAGTTATCTTTTATATTTATGGTTTACTGTAGTATGGCGGTGTTATGGCGGTCAAATTGGTGCCTTATCATGTTAAAACAGCTTCTTTCTTTTGTACCAGATTCTGCAAACCCTGTCGACTCCAACAAAATCATTGGAACAACAAGGAAATCAGAGTCAGCCAGTAGCCCCAGCAAACCCACAGCTGTTTGGCCAAGCAAAGCCTCAGGGGCAGCAGCTTCCTGGTGAAGTCCAACAGCCCCATCTACAGCAGCAGTTACCAGTGCAGCATCTTCTGCATTTGCAGTCTCAGCCACTGATTATTCCCCAATCTTCCTTCCCACAAACTGCAGTTCCACAGCACCACTTTCTCCAGCAGTCACACCCACAGCAGATCCACCAGCAAATATTCTCTTCGCCACAGCAGCAGCAGCAACAGCAACAGCAGCAGCAGCAGCAGCAGCAGCAGCAGCAGCAACCACCACCACATGCGTTCACACAGCAGCAAGTACATCCTCAACAGTTAATCAGGCCACCGCTGCAGCAACAGCAACAGCAGCAGCAGCAACAGCAACATGCCTTTCAACTACACAGGTTACAGCTGCACCAGCAGCATCTGCAACAGCAGCATCTCCTACAGCAGCAAATGCAACAGCAGCACATGCAACAGCTGCAGCAGCTGCAGAATCAGAGCTCAAAGCAGCCCATGCAAAACCAAATGCAGCAGACACAACTGCAGCCTCCTCCACAGCAGCAGCAGCTGTTTGGGCATGAGCCTGGCCTGGACAGTAAGTTCTTCTCATTTGGTTGAATATGGTCTGTGTAGCTACATTGTGGACAGGCTAAATAAGTCAGTTTTGTGTTCACTTGTAATTAATTAGAGTATAATTAGTTAAGACACTGGAATTGGTTTGTTTTGAATTCTCACTTACTTTACTTAGCCCTGAACTGTACAATAGTGATGATTATTTGGTGCACCACATCTTTTGGCATTCGTTCAGGTCATTTGTTTGGCTCACTTGTTCCTTTGGTCTTTCATTCACTATTTTTCTTTTGGAAATGATTCAAAGTAAATTTCTGACATTACAATAAAATAGCAATTACAGCTAACTTGATGTACAGTTGGCTCCTATTTAGCACAGTGACAGACACAGGATTTTTTTTTTTTTTTTTTTTTGACGGGCACAGGATTGTTTTCCCCCTAGCTGGCTCCGCCTACACACCTGTGACACATTACCGACTACTTCTGTCACCCCTCCCTCCTTCCCCCATCCCTTTGTGCTCACACTCTACCCCAGTTTGCATCTTTAAAAAAATGTGAAGTAGGTGGAGACTGTTGCTTGTTTCAAGCAAGAAAATGCACATCATGTAATTCGGAAGCAGCTTCTACACTGGCATTGCACCTCCAGAGGTGTTATGTCTGTTTACCTGACTAGTAAAAAAAACTATTTATTTCCCTGATGTACCCACCCTTTTATATCAAAGTGCATTATGTTATCAGCTAGACTTAAAGGGCCTATCATTGTGAGCTGTTACTTGAAAGGGGAATCAATAACATGCAGAAAGTACAATTGAATTTCTGCTGTAAAGCTTAACTGGCTGGATTTACATGCAAGATTTTTGTGAAATAAAATGTTTTTCCCTTTTAGTTCCTGAGGATAGTTTCTTGATTGGCTGTGTCTTTGCCATTGCTGACTATCCAGAACAGATGTCAGACAAGCAGCTGCTGGCCACTTGGAAAAGAGTAAGTTTTCTACTCATTCTTCATAAATTCTGGGTTTTTCATCAGTTGTTGGTGAATCAATATATACTTACCTTGGGTTTATTTGGATTGTTTTGTTGACCTCAAAAGCACGAATATAGCTTATTGGTGTGCAGTTCTCATTTTGCGATACATTGATGAATATCACTGTGTGATTCCATGGCTCAATAGATATGTACTGCGGGCTATAGCTTTTATACTGCTGCTCTAGACATGGCAGGCCAAGATGGGCTAAATGGCCTGTTTGTCATTGTGAATCATTCCTATGTTCTTACATAAGTGCCTCTTGATAGCTTATCCTGATTGATATATGAGTGCAAATGTCTCCTGTTTAGACTTTAGTGATCCTGTTCTCTGTGTTAGTCTGAACCTTTCACTGACCTGATTTTACCTTTGTTTGCATTGCTTGATTATGTATTCAGTCATAACCTAATATTCTGAATATGATGTCTGAAATGCAGATTATACAATCCTATGGTGGAACAGTGGATTCTTCTCTCAATAATCGCTGTACTCACCTGTTGTGTGAAAGCCAAGTCAGTAGTATGTATGTCCAGGTGAGTTTATGTCACTGTTAAGTGCCTATCATATTTTGTCCCTTCTTCCAATTTGGAATGACCAATTCTGACCTGCACTGTCATGATTCAGTTTTCGACTCTGTCGTATTACTGCCCCAAAGAGTTGCATTGCTTAAGTGATTAACCTTTCCATGCAAATAAGAAGAGTGCATTTGGCTTGAATAGTGTTTTATGACCTTGTGTTCATGGAGAATTTGTGTTTTGTTTGAGTGAAGAGGACACATTACACTTGGACAGCAGATAATAGTCTTATGACCCCGTGTTAAGACAAACTGGTTTTTGTACATTTGATAAGCCTGAGTGCTTTTGCGTCTCTAGGCCTTGAGAGATGGGAAGCGTTGTGTCACTGCCCACTGGCTGAACACTGTTCTGAGGAAGAAGAGGATGAGCCCTCCAGAGAGAACACTGCACTTTCCCTTCGCCTTCCCCCCCGGAGCAAAGCCCTGCTCACAGCACGTATGCACTTTCCTGTTGTCTTCCCTTTCAAAGCCTTGCTCATTACATGTGCACAAAGCAAGGGCACAATAGTGAGCCACACATTGGGAGGGGGTGATTGTGATTGTTCCAATGCCTGTCGTCATTTTATCTTGTGATAACATAAATATACTTATTGTTAAAAGACGACTACTTATGAGTGTAAAAAATAATAACCTTGGGAACTGTCCTAACTGTGAGTAACAGTAATTTATTTTGTATATTTCATTTTTTTTTAAATCTTATTTTCTAATCTGTTCCAAAACCTACAGAAGCTTGGTCAGCTTGATACTGATTCAAAAACATTCTTTCAAATGTCACTTAGCTACCATTCTTTGGCAGATGTTTTCTATTCTATCAGTATTGTCCAGCCTGTCTCTGTGGACACCAGTACAGTGGAAGTCCTCTTAAAAGTGATATTTCACTTTGCTAATTTTGTGGAGCCTACCTCATTGTAATTGCGTTTCTCCAGCTGTCCCTACTGACCGTTTACAGCATCGCCATTCCTCCCGATTGTTAGGCTGTCCATTCACTTCCATTCATTTTCGGGACCTCGTTGAAGTTAATAGTTTTAAAGCACAAACTAAATTTTTATAATGCATTATTATTCACAGTGAGATTGTAACAGTAACTTCACTGACCATTTCTAATGGAACACAGCTTATGTTAATGTATTGGTTTGCTGTTCTTGTCTTTACCTCTGGAACCCAATTCCCCCAATCTTGTGTGGTCAAACCTTTGCCATACCTTCAATTTATTTCAAACTGAAACACAACCGTAATGTGCCATGCGCCCATGTGCACTGCACACATTACTGCGGCTTATATACCAAATACCAAAAGAATATTCTTAAAAAATTGGTTTGGATATGCTATTTTCTATTTTAATATTATTTATATTTTAAAAATAACATTTAAGCATTGCTCCTTCTCTCCAAATTGGAAGGCCTATTCATATTTATCTGTGCAAGAAAGTTTTGAGTGTTTGATGGTATGCTGTCATTCTGGAATCTCCACATCGGCAATGGGACAGTCCTACCCAGAAGGCATTCTTTTTGATCTTCTAGCATTTTCTGACTATTTTCATCCTCAGAATGGAGATGCTATTGAATGAGAAATATGCTGATGGATATATCACATCCGTTAAACTAAACTGTGTCATATTGCAATCAGATGGTTTTTGCAAAACTCAGTGTTTGAACATTTCATTCTCTAGATCAAGTGTATTTTATTATAACTGTAATTTTGTATTTGTTAACCTGTCTATATTTATGTTGCACAGATCATCTCTGTTACTGGATTTTTGGATACTGATCGTGATGATCTTAAGTTGATGGCCTACTTGACAGGAGCAAGATACACAGGCTATCTCTGTCGTAGCAATACAGCCCTCATCTGTAAAGAGTAAGCATTTATTTTTCTATCATTAAAATGATTTGTCTGTGAGGGTCTGACTTGCAAACTGCTGTGTCATAAGTAGCGTGTATCTATTGCACGCTAGTTTCCAAGTCAGACTTGTACAGACATGAGTCAGAGGAAGACTCCTAATGTGCGGCTTAACAAGCGGACCTGTTGCTTGACAATACAGCTGTCACAATACGGATGTTGTGATGTGTACTGTTCTCCTAAAATTGTTTCCTTTTTCATGAAATGTGCTTAGAGTGTAAAGATCAGTTATGGATATTGATAGCAGTTGAGGTTTTGTGTTCCAGACCAACTGGATTGAAGTATGAGAGAGCCAAAGAATGGAGGATACCCTGTGTGAATGCTCAGTGGCTGTGTGACATTCTCCTGGGGAACTTTGAAGCGTTGCGTCAGATCCAGCACAGTCGCTACTCCACCTTTAATCTGGAGGATCCTCTTGCTCCCAATCAACATTTGGTGCATAACCTACTGGGTGAGGATCTCAGGAGATTTATTCCTGCATCCTGTCTTTCATATATTTCTTTTTCATTTCCTCAATTGGATGTCAGCAGCTTACATAGAATACTCCAGCATTCCTGTAACAGTAAAATTATTTCCTGTGGAGTTATGAGTAGTTGAAATGCAAGCAAGTAAATGTTTAGTGTGACTTATTTTTAACTATCATTACACTTTAGCTTAAATTATTTTGTTTTTGTTGCCTGCAGCTGCGTGGCGAAGCCCATTGAAGATATCGCCAGATGCACTGATGGTGAGTTTGTTCATAGGAATGACCTCTGATCTCATTATACATAAATACGTCTCAGGGTTGATTGCAGCCAGCCCTGTTGAATCTAAAACTCACTCATTGAAGCTTGCCATAAGAATTAAGTAGTCATCACAAAGTTTCTACAACCACACTATGCCACGATTAAAGGAATAACAGAAGAGATGAGGGGAAAAAAGTTGTTGAAATATATCTGGAAAGTTTCAAAGCCATTTCTAAGGCCCTGGGACTCCACCAAACCACAGTGAGAGTCATTCACTTCAATTGGAGAACACTTGGAACAGTGGTAAATCTTCCCAGGAGTGGCTGGCCTAAAGCAAATACAGAATTTCACATTAAGAACATCATACTAGCAGTCAAGGTGTTGTGTGATCACGTGCATCAATGCTTTGTTGACCCGGGACCTGGACGACATGCCATTATTGAAGAAACCATGAATTCTACTTTGTGCCAGAATATTCTTAAAGATCTGGTGATCTGTCCATGAGCAGAAGCGGACGCGTAATTGGGTTATGCAGCAAGACAATGATCCAAAACACAACAGAAGGTCCACAGCTGAATGGCTAAAAATAAATAAAACTAGAATGTAAACTTTATGAATAAACTTTAGTGTGGCTGCTTTCAGAGTTCTTTAGCTAATACCAGACGAACAAATTAGAGTACTGTAGCTTCTTTAAAGTTTAACAGTGTTACCTTTTTACCATTACAATCAGTTTTGTCGAATTTCAAATAGTGGCACGATGTCACCAAATTTAGCCTTTTTTTTTTTTTAGCATTTCCGAACATCCAGAAAATTGTGTCGTTTTTTTTTTGTTTTGTTTTTTTGTTAGAAACAACACCAGAGTAAAAGCGCAAGTTTGTATGTTGCTCCTGTCTTGATCACATTTTCGAAGCAGCCACAGTACGCAGTGGCGAGTAGGGAGCAGAATGGAGCGTTGCCTGTTGCCTGTGTGGGCTATCCACATCTGGTCGGACTGTATGGGAGTAGATTTCCTTGAAAAGAAATCATAAGGGAACTTAACGTTGTAAAGGGCTTTACACAGTGGCTGCAATTTGCACAAATGAATCGCATGTTGATATATAAATTCAAACTCATGTCTTGTTATTATAATCTTGCACATCCAATGCAAGACATAATTTTTTATTTATTTTATTTGAAATAAGGTGGGTTTTTTATTTTGTTTTTTTTTTTATTTATTTATTTATTTATTTATTGTAATAATGTCATACTTGGAGTTGGTTACTTACTGGAGAGTCCACAAACTCCACAAATGTATTGAATTGTTCATTTTCAAAGACATCACAAAATGGAGCACTTATGCAAACAAATTTTCTATTGACTTTTAAATCATTAGTTTTCAGATGATGACATAGCAATGTTCTATTTTTTAGGCAGTCTTTTTTGTGCATCTTTATCAATGGTGCCAGTATTCTGTAAACTAACAATATGTATATGTGCGTGTCTGTGTGTTGACTTTACCTTGTTTGTGCGCAGTTCAAGGTGTTTTTTATGGGGAGAACTAATTTATGTAATGTGACCTTTTCTCCGGATGACCCCAGGGCGTTCACGTCCAGCAGAAACAGAAACAGAACATGTCCAGTCCTCAACCGCCTGCCAAAAAACCTAGGTGAGTGACGAGACATATCTTTCAAAAAACGGAGATCTATATAAGTTTGATTTTGAAATAGCTATGATATAATTTTTTTCAAGACAATACCCAATCACACCGAGCCAGAGATCCTGAGAAACATGATTCTTGATTGAGTTATTGTTATTGGCCAGGTCACCTGTGTGGTTACAAATTTGGAGAATCATTATTTTAATGCTTTGAAAGTTCAAGTAGGCACATGGCAAAATTGGCTATAATGGGTAATTTAATTCTGTAGTGCATTGCTATTGCAATTCAGATAAATTTGGTGTCGTGGGATAACTCCTGCCTTGATATATTGTACAGGGTTCGTACGGTCATGAAAAACCTGGAAAAGTCATTGAAATTTAAAATGCAATTTCCAGGCCCTGGAAAAGTTATGGAAAATAATATTTTTTGAAAAGTTTTGGAAAAGTAATGGAAACACAGCTAAAGTTGCATCAAATAGAATTACTAATTAATCCAATCATAAAAATAGTATGTTTAGTAATAAAACGTAAATTGGCACGTAACCTTCGCGGTATTTTGGTGGTGTGAGAAGTTAATTCGGTCTGGCTCAGTCTGTTTACAGGCACGCCCAACAGGCACGCTTCTGCTAATGTAACAGTTAGCAAACGTAGGCCCTACTGTCCCGACAATATGCCAGGGAAGTGCAGCTTCAATAATATATCAGGGCTCGAAATGAACTTTTTTTACTTCGTAGCACTGGTGCTCCCAACTTCAAAAAGTTAGGAGCACCCAGCAAAATGTAAAGAGCACCAACAACATATGCAATAGATTTTGTATTGATAAAAAACGACAATATAACAGTACGGTTTACAAGTAACAGTTAAACTGTCACGCCTAAAATGTGTCGACTCTTCAAGGAATTGCGTGTTATGCTTTCAAACGACAAAGCGCTTCTCGTCACATTAATACCGCTAATTAAATCAACCGCCAGTACTGCATCGGAGAAATTAGCCGTTTCTACCGGGTCGCTACACAAAACACTACGTTAACCTTTAAAAAAAATGCCGTAATCGTTCGCTTCAACTTTTCAGCTTTCGATAACGCTAATAAATTGAACATAAACTTTTGTCTTCAGGTAACATTAGTTAACGCTTTAGCTCTCTGTGTCGCGTGACAGTGGAGTGCAGCGAAAGGGAGTGATTGAAGGCTAATATTAACCAACTTAAAATCAGCATTAAAGGTAAGAATGTCAAGCTTACGATTGGTTAGAAGGGTCACCGTCGGCTCACAAGGGACATACTGAGTGTACTAACTAGCGAATGTACAGAGAAAGACGTTCGACTGGAAAAAGAAAGAAAAAGGTCGCACCAGAACAATTATTTGCACTCGCACAAATGCTCCCAATTATATTTCGAGGTCGCACAGATTAAATTTCGGGAGCATATGCGACCAAAATGGTCGCTATTTCGTGCCCTGTTTGGACATGGACAAAAATGTTAAACTATTCGAATTAAAATATGAGAGAATGTATCTAAGTGTCTTCTGTCTGGTGTTTTTGTTTTAGAGAGGCACCATATGTTTCAGATGCAGACCTAATTTTACATAGTGTTGCAATAAATAATTTTTAATCGTCCAGCTGAGAAAGTCATTTGTTTTGGTCATGGAAAGTCAGTTAAAGGTTGTGGAGAAGTCATGGAAAAGTCATTGAAAATCATTGGTGAAAAAGTGTATGAACCCTGATTGTAATAAAATGTCATCCTCATTCCAGGATTGAAGACTTGCCAGCTCCAACTAAAAAGCTACCACCAGAAACCACCCCATTTGTGTTCTTCACTGGATTTGACCCAGCACAAGTTCAGCAGCATATAAAGGTAACTTATTCTTCCACCCTGCATAGATGTAAGTTATATCACAGTGCACAAAGTGTCTTCTTTATACACTGTGGAAGTATCAAATGTCATATGGACAAAGTGGGTCTGGGAAGCAGAGCACAATAAAGCAGGATTTTTAGTCCCCCACCCTGCCAAACCACCTTTGAGCGCAGCAAGCGTAGCTAGCTGGATAGCTAAAGGTAACGTTACTTCCAGGTCCAGCCGAAAACATGGCAAGTCCACTTCGCTTTTCTTCCCCTTGCAGAACTTCAGCTGTCACCATTGAGGAAAAACAATCCCATGGTTGTCTGGTTTTTATTACAGTAGCTAGCTTGCTACAAACACTCAGCTGAAACCCGATCCCACACTACAGGCTCTGTAGCCACCTCCGCCCCTACCCAGAAAAGTATACCTTTACTTTTTTTTGCCAGTAGCACTGGTGCTAGTAAGGTCAGAAACGTTTTAGTACAGAGAAAAAGTCATGTCATAAAAGTTTGCCGTTTTCTGTGAAACCAACTCATGAATGTAAAGGGGTTACCTTTACATTAAAAAAGATCTGTGTGTCCTGTCTGACTTTAAATGATTTGAATTGACAAACGTGTAAGGGATTTTTTTTTCTTGTTGCATTTTGTTCTTCTTTGTTTAGAGATTGTATGATCTTGGAGGAGAAATAGCCGAAAATGCACAGAAGTGTACACATCTTATTGCAAACAAAGTGACACGAACTGTGAAGTTCCTGACTGCTATGTCCATTGTCAAGCACATTGTCACCCCAGACTGGTTGGAGGAAAGTTGGAAAAGCCAGAAATTTGTGGGTATGTTACTTTGTTTTATCTGACCAAATACAGAACTAGTTATCAGTATTTTATAAAATGTATGAACATATTTTGCATGCTGCCATTATTATTGCTTGGGTGTTCTTTACTTGGTGTGACAAGGCCACTTTTTTTTTTTTTTTTTTTTTAAAGAGGGTTATTTGTTTGGGTAATAAGGCAAAAAGCCAGAGCACCAAAACTAAAGAGCAAATAGCTCTTTAGGGTAGAAGGGCAGAGCAGAAATAGAGGAAAAAGTAAGCAATTAATTTGGACTTGTTTTAAACACAAACTAGCCTAATTCTGCTAGATAAACATGTTATTAATCTTATTTCTAATAAATGTGATAAACCGGCTTCTGTTTTGCACAATGACATGCCCTCTGAATATAATGTAAATTGAACAGTGATTATATTTCAATTGAACCACCACTACTCTCAGACAGCACCCTTGAATGTTCTTCCTGTTACTAGATTTGTTAGCTGAAGTAGTGACTAAACTAAGTTCCTCTACCTGTGCCCTCAAACCACTCCCCACCAGTTTTTAAAAAAATGTCTACAGTTGTTTTGTTCATGATTTACTAAGTGTTGTGAAATACTCACTGCAGATTGGTATTTATCCATCTACTTTTAAAACTGCAGTTGTACATCCCCTTCTTAAAAAAGGTTGCTAGACTGTGCTCTTCTAAACAACTGTAGACCCATCTCTGTCTTTTAGTTTCTGAGCCAGTCACTCTTTTTGCAATTGACAGACCATTTAAACAGTAATTGTTTACTATGTAAATGTCAATCTGTATTTTGTGCCATGCACAGCACCGAGACAGTGCTAGTCATGGTAGTAATTGACGTCAGAATGACTCTTGATTCTAGAAAATTATCTATTTTTGTAGTCCTTGATCCCAGTGCTGCATTTGACATATTTGACCATGACATCCACAGATGGTGGTAATGGCAGGGTGTGTAAAGAGGGTCTTGGCATAAAAACAATAGCGTTAGCCAATATTTATTTTTTCGAAAGTAGCTTTAGTTGTTAACTTCTTTACCTCGGTAGGCTTGAGGTTAGACCATGACGTTAAGTTGAGACAAGCTTGTGGAAATACTTGTTGGCAAAATTGTTTTACAAAATTACCCTGTGGAACTTCTTTTTTTATAATAAATATTTATTGGTCTGAAGCAAGCCTATTATTCCTGTATTTTTTTATTTTTCTGCTGTGCATAGGCTATTGTAGGCTTATAGCCCACTGAGAAATAATGGTTTTATATTGGTATGGATTTCTGAATTGGATAAAATAGTTAGGTCAGGTGGTTGGCGGGCAGATGAGTGAGTGCAATGAGACATCACAGCTGACTTGCGCATCACTAGTACTCCGCGATGGTTGTCTGCTTGAGAACTTGCAGTCCTGTTTGTTTTCATAGATGAGCAGCATTTCATGCTACGGGATGCAGAGGCAGAGGTCCTTTTCTGTTTCAGTCTGGAGGAGTCTCTGAGGAGAGCCCACACTGCCCCCCTCTTCAAGGTAGCTGAGTAATCGCCCTACCCTGACCCTGAGTGCTCTTGAGTGTCTACCTTAAACAGCTGCCTTCATTATGACTCAAATCACAATTCTGAATGGACACTGAAAAGTGATTATTCCACATATAAAGCATGCTGAGTATCTTACAGCATTGAGTAGGTTTAGTGGTTATATTAATCTGTATAATGATATGGTAATATTTATTGCTATATTTTCTTGCACCAGACATTAAACAGCAAAAATATCTCCTTCAGCTTTGGTGGTGTATTACCACAATTGGTTGGGTTATCTTTCCAACTTCAACTGATTCATACTGATTTGTTTCAAAGAGTTGGTCAGTTTATTGGTTGCTTGACTAGGTGGCTGAAAAAAATAAAAGTGGAATAAAGTACAGTGGTTCACTTGTCTATTCAAATTTAGTATAATATTTTGTATTCTGGGTTTGCCTATTATTTCACCTCTCTGGTTCACAAAAAAATTTTCCAGCTGACTTTTTGTGACTAATACGAAAATGACCATTCTAGCGTCCAGGCCATATATGTTTGTTTCCCTGTTTTTTTCAGGGGAAGTATTTTTACATAACTCCAGGAATATGCCCAAGCCTCACTACTATGAAAGCCATTGTGGAGTGCGCTGGAGGGAAGGTTCTGGGAAAGCAGCCCTCCTTTCGCAAAATAATGGAGCACAAACAGAACAAGGCAAGTTCTCTCTCCTCGCACCCCCAACATGTTAATATGGCATTCCTTCAATATAGTCTTTTAGTTGATTAAAATATGACACTGCAACAAGCTATTTGCAAATAACAGTTCCTCATACCATTTACCATAACAGAAGTCTTGTAATGATTCATCAACAGAAATTATTTTTTACCACAAAATCTCTCAACAGTATTTTTTTTTTTTCTATTTTATAGAGTCTCCCTGAGGTCATTCTGATATCCTGTGAAAATGACCTCCACTTGTGCAGAGAGTACTTTTTGAAGAACATTGGTAAGGATGCTTTTGGATTTTAGTTTAATTGCTAGTACAATGTGAACATGTATAACATAGATCTGTTTTCTGCAATGTAAGCAGTTGTATTTGATATACAGTACAATGGTTCATTAACTCTCTGGGACATTTTGTCTGTTTAGAACCACGCCCCCCTATCTGATCTGAAGGTGCCATGCACACACCCCTAAAAATCAGCCCTAAATTTTGGCTAGTATTTATTGATGTTTGAATTATTATGAATCAAACAAGCCAAACTCTGTTGGTTGGGAAATTTAATTTTCAGCCTAATTTTTTTTTTTTAATTTGTTGACTATGAGACTTGTGTGGTGTTTTTTGTGGAGAATCAAGCAAATGGGTTAATTTGTACTGAAAATTGTATTGCCCACAATCGCTGCAGCCTAATAAGATGTTGCTGATCTGAATGTTATTTTCAGTGGGGTGGCCAGACGGGGCCAGTAAAACGTCTTGTGGTGGCGCACCAAAAAGGCTGTGCTGGGGCAAAGCTGATAATTAGTGATCTTTCAAGGAAGTGGAATATACTTTTAAGTTGTTAATGCAAAGGAGTGAATACAACTATTGTATAGTCATTTTCAGGATTACATTTTGTATGCAATTCTAAATAAATCAACATATTTTTTTATGTTATGGAGTTTCTTGTATACGAGTGCAAAAAGTACTATTTAAATATATTTTCATTAGACTTTGCAACACATGAAAGGAAAAATGATCAAAGGGGTCAAAACTTTCAAGGCATTTATCATGTTAGCCGTTTACAAGGGAGATACGTTCTATTTGTCATTTAAAACTTTTTCCCCCCAGATGTGCACAATGCTGAATTCATATTGACGGGAGTCTTGACACAGACCTTGGATTATGAATCATATCCTTTTGTCTCAGTTGACCACAGAAAAGTACAGTGAATCATTTTTATGCATATTAATTCCGAGCATTTCACAAAAATGGTCTTGGGTTGGTTGGGTTTTTTTTTTTTGTTACTTTTTTGGAGTTTTTTTTTCTATTCTGAATGCAATTTTTTAAAAACTTGTGCTCATTACTGCAACCTCAGTAAAAGTTTTTTGCATTAATTAGAGCAGGTGTTTTGAATAGTTTTGAGCCCTGAATAATTCTAAATCATGACTGCTAACCTATCACCATTACCTATACATATTTCCTTAACAATCTTACATATAAATTCACATGATGGATCTCCTTACTGATGAAAAATTATGCTTCTCCACCTACGGATGCTTCACACTTGAGAATGTGGTGGCAGTAATAGTTTTAGATAACAATGTACAGATGAAATGGTGAACTTTGCAATATTTTGTACACTGTTAAAAAGTATAAATACCCTTGTTGAGTATTTGTTGTTAATAACAGAAGAAATCAGCCTAAGAAAAATTAAGGACTTGTTTGTTTAAATAGTTATTATTTTGTATAGATATTAATTGAATTGATTCTTATACTTTTAAGCATTTTTAATAAAAATGTTTTGATACTTGGTCTAATATATTTGTGCCTCAACACAACATTCATTACATACTGTATAATCTTGAACACACTTTAATGTTTCGGGTGAGTGTAGCCCTGTTGGAAAACATATTGCCAGAATATAAGGTAAGAATCGCAGTGTCCTGATGACTGAGGTCAATGCATATCAATGTGTGACTGAAATGTAGAGCAGGATGCAATAGAAATGTATTTTTTCAGTTGCATTTTTACATTGTGTTGAAATTGACAGTGCTTGTTGACTTTAGCATGCCCATACCCAGTTGCTTGAGTCAAAAAAATGCTTATCAGAGGAGAGACCTACAGTGTTTTGGATTGTTTTTTGGACTAGGAACGTTGCAGATTTAGTGTCACATATTTAAGGGCTACTAAAAAAACAAAATCATGAGCTGGAAAAACAGTACAATATGAAAAAAATCAGGATCAGCTCCCACTGAAAGTCTTATTTATGGGGCTTTCACTTCATCCCCTGAGCAATAAAACAAATTGGCATTCATGTAGCTAAGGATTTGAGCATTTTCATTTTTTGTGAAAATCAAGATTTTAGAAAGCTTGGGCATATGTCACTGTTGCTTGTTAGCCTAATTATGAGACCAGCAGTATAAAAATTCATTGGTGCCGTACCGAATGTGACATTATGATTTTCATTTTCTATTGATGCACCTACCTTAAATGTGTTCCTCAAGTGGTAACTGCCAAATTATGCCAAATTGGCATCCAGTATGTTGGGATTTGCAAATGTTCTGAGATTTTGGTCCCGTTCACATGAAATTGTGTCTTTGACTAAATCCTTTATTTATTTTGAAAGGTTGATGAAATGACAAGCTGATTGAAGTAATAAGTAAGTATACTGTACTAATAATAATCATCAGTATCTTTAAAGCTTAAAACCATACTCATTTGTTTAAAATGTGTTTTAGTTCTGATGGCACTCATTGGATTATGTACGATGTTTACAAGTTGTTCTATTTCAATAAGATTGACTACCATATACATACAACTTTGTATGTACACTCACTGGCCATTTTATTAGGTACAGCTGCTCATGAAACCAAATAGCCTGCTCCTACAAACAGCAAACCATGTGGCTGCAACTCAGTGTATAAAACATGCAGACATGGTGAAGAGGTTTCATTTTTGTTTTGTTTGGGCAAGACGCGTGATCTAAGTGACTTTGACCGTGGTATGATTGTTGGTGCCAGACATGGAGGTTTCCAGCATCTCAGAAACGGCTGCCCTCCGGGGATTTTCATGCTCTACAGTCTCTATAGAGTTTACTCAGAATGATGCGATAAAAACACACAGTTCTGTTCTGTGGCTGAAAACAGCTTGTTCAGTGAAGTAGGTCAGAGGAGAATGGGCAGATTTGTTCAAGCTAACAGACGCTCAAATAACAGAAGTTTACGGTGGTGTGCCAAAGGACATCTCTGATTGCACAACTGATCTAAACCTTGAAGAGGAGCAGCAGAGCACCACCCCAGGTTCCACTCCTGTTACCTAAGAACAGGAAGATGAGACTACAGCGGGCATATGGTCACCAAAACTTGATTGATTAGAAAATATTGCCAGGTCTGATGAATCTCAATTTCTGCCATGACATGCAGATGGTATAGACAGAATTTGTTGTGAACAGCACAAATCAATGGATCCATTCTGCCTTGTGTCTACAGGGAAGGCTGGTGGTTGTGTAATGGTGTGGGAATGTTTTCTTGGCACACATTAGGCCCATTAATACCAATTTAGCATGATTTCAATGCCATGGAAGCATTGTTGCTGATCATGTGCATCCATTTATGAGGACAGTCTATTCTTTTTCAAATGGACACTTCCAGCAGGATCATATGGCATGTCACAAAGCACACATCTTCTCAAGCTGGTTCCATGGACAAGACAGTGAATTCAGTTTACTCCAATGGACTGCAGTGCCCAGATCTCAATCAATAGAGCACATTTGGGATGAGGTTTAACAGGAGGTTCGCAGCATGAATGTGTGGCCAAAAAATCTGTGTGAAGCTACTGAACCAACATTGACAAAAATTCCTAATGAATATTTCCAGGACCTTGCTGAATCCATGCCACAAAGAATTCAGGCTGCTCTGGGTAGTACACCTACACAGTACTAGACATATGTACCTACTAGAGTTTTACCCCTCTGCTTCCTCATCACCCCTTGGATTTGATGTGGGAGCACTGTTTAAATGTCTGCATTTGTACCATTTGTCAATAAAATTACCTACTACATCTCTTAGTCTATGATCTGTTTAATACAATGCTCAGAAAATATCACAAACTTAGTTCCAATGTTCTGCTTCTAAAACTTCCTCCACTTTTTATCATTTGAACATTGCATTTAAAACAAATATTTCATCCACTTAAATCTCCCAATAATGGAGCATCGCGTAGTTCTGGCAGGTCACGAGAGTCAAGCACTCCGGCCGAATCAGCTGATGGCTCAGCTGAGTGATGTTCGCCTATCACAGTACATTCACTAACAGGGCGGTCAACTTAAACAGCCTCCCTCTACTCATTCGGCTGCTCCTCCTGCATGCAAGCGCTGCACATTGCTTCGTAAATCCCCTCCACCACCCCAGCTCCATCCCCATGCGTCAAGAATTTGCATTGCTCCATCCATATGTGCTAAAAACTGCTTTGCTGCTGGATCTGTTCTGTGTGTACCCCTCTAGGGGGGTTTGGCTGCTGGCCTCCCGGCCTTATCCACGCGGGCTGCGTGGTTGGCGGGAGAGCTCTAGAACAGAGCCATACTGCCAAACATAACTGTATTGCCTTTATTGTCAATAAAGTTCTACTTGATGATAGTGGTCCTGACAGAAGTGGCTTTAACATGGAACGGATCACTCTCTCACAGCACTGGTTGCAATTAAGCATATTTTTTGCCAAAATTCTATTTACATACATGGAAATAATGATTTTGAAAATGCTTTGAGCTCAATGGAAGTAATGCATAGACTTTTCCTAGCTTATGCACAAAGCGTGGATTGATACCTTTGGCTCAGTGGGGATTTGGTGATGCCAAAACATTACATTAGTATTATAAATAGTTTATCTGCGTAGTGCGTAGCACTCGCCTCGCAGCAAGAAGGTTGTAGGTTCGCGGCCTGGGCCTTTGTGTGTGGAGTTTGCATGTTCTCGTGTTTGCGTGGGTTTCCTCCAGTTACTCCGGTTTCCTCTCACAGTCCAAAGTCATGCAGGTTATTTTGAGATTCTAAATTGCCCGTAGGTATGAGTGTGTGACTGAATAGTGAATGGCCTTTTTAACATTAACTGATTCCAACGGTTATATCCACTTATAAGTGTGACACATAAGTGCCCTTTCCCATGCCTTCAAAGTACTCCAGAATCCTTCTCATTGTATTCAGGCAGCACTCTTGCAACTTCACCAAGTCCTCAATGTAGGCAAAACAAAATGGCTGGGGTTTTTGAAGTCTCCCCCTCAATTGATGATGACTTTAAAATGACAAGTTTTGATACAAATTGCTTTAAAATGGTGTCCTCTTATAAATATCTATGGACCTGGCTTGAGGATAAGCTTAATTTATTTAAAAATAAATATTTTAATATAACAAATGTTATTGTGGAATACAATTTCTAATTATTTTTTTTGTTCAGTCCAGCCCTACACCCTGGCACAAAATGCTTGGCAGACCTAACAACATTACACTCAATGGATACTTTGAATGGAAGGCATAAAGGGGAGAACTAATTTCTAGAAATTTATCAGAAAATTAAACGCACACAAATATGCAAAGTGTGCCTTAAAACTGGGACTTTATTATAGAAGACAATTTAGCATTTTCATTTACAGCTGATGAGCCATATTTATAGCCCAAATAGATATGCTTGTGTCAGGCGTACTGATGTCTTCTTTATTTTCAGAAGAAACTACAGCTTACAGCTCCTGATGTTGGTATGTACTGCCCTTACAGTGATCTGAGTATTGGAGGGGAAAAAACACTTAACAAAATAGTGCATTTTGAACTGATTCATTACTGTAAAAATCTAATTTACCATTCTCCAAATTATGCTTGTGACTCATCAAAAATGAATTATTCTTAAAATTGATAGAGGGTTTCATTACAATGGTGAAGATGTATACAACTGAAGCCTGCAATGGGGCCTCATTTACAAAGCATGTGTACGATCACATTTGATTGTAAACTGCGTGTAAGAACATTTCGTCATTCATCATTTTTTTCTTATATGTATTTGTTCATGGCTGTTTCCTTATGCAAATCACATGAACAGGATTGTGCAGCCAGCATTCATCATCTCATACATATGATGGGATATGCACAAAAACAAAGGTCTGCACGTGTCATGAATTTCATTGTTTTTTTGTAGGAACATTTTTAAGTAAGAATAATTTAAGAAAGGTTTTGTGAATGAGGCCCAATGTTTTTTACATTACTTTTTCCACTAGTGGTATGGGTGTTTTGATAACTTATTTCATTAAATAAATGAAATAATAATTTAAATATGTTTTGTGTTTACTCGGTTCCTAAAGATCTGAAACCGTTCAGTGTGACAAATACGATAATAAAGGAAATCAGGAAGGGGGCAAATGCTTTTTCACGGCACTATATACTAAGATATTTTGAGGGACCAAAAGTAACTGGGCAGTTGGCCACTCCGCTGAACTTTTTGATTACTTTGGATCCCTCAAAATGGGGGGACTAAAGTGACTGTGCTGTCAGTTATGGACTGCTTGATGAGAATGAACCTTACCTGATATTACATTGCACAACTTATCAGCCACATCATCTGTTTCTTGGGCAAACAGTGAAATAATATCATCTTCATACTCTTCAACAATGCTTTCACACTATGAGAGGAAAAGAAAAAAAAGCTTTAAACACTGAATGATCAGATGGGAATGATTTTGACAGGCAGAACAAAACATTTTCATACTATGCACAAGCTATCATGGAGAAATCATTCTTCAATTTCCTGCCCATACCACTGTATTTTCATGCCCTCATAACTATGGCTGCATTTACACTGCAGGTTTTGATGCCCAGTTCCACAACAAACATCCCCTGTATTTTGGTCTAAACCAACACTTCTCCCCACATACTTAAAAGGCACGTAACATCAGTATTCACCACTGGACTGAGCCTTCGTCCTCCATTTAACATTCATCATTACCAGCGGAGAGTGATTGTGCATGTAATATACTTTACGCGTAATTCAAATGCGAAAAATGTATGAGAATATTGCATATTGAATGACGTGTGAATTGCAATGACCAGGAAATTCCGATCTGTGCATTTAGGTATTGGCAGATATCTGATTCCTATCGGATTTATTTCCACATTATGAATGCGGCCCAAAACAGATCTGAAAATATCCAATTTCATGTGCTTTTTTTCCCTGTTTACACACTCATAGTAGAGATCCGATCTGTGCCTCATGTGAGTAAAAAATCGCAATAGGGTCACTTTTACCAGGTGGTGTAAACATAGCCTAAGAGACAGGAGGGATGACATTCCAATGAGATTATACAAAGTAGGAAGACTTCTTCAAGGATACAAGAACAGAACGGCACATTAAATCACATACAGGATATGCCAATCATTGTTGATCAATTACACGCAACATGGAATTTACAAAATATTAAAATATATATAAATAACTTTCATTATTAACATTTTTTTGTAAAATTGTTAACACTATGTAATTAACACTATTGTAAAACCGTTGACACCAAAAATCTAAACAGAATTCAAACTTTTTACTCAAGAGTTCATAAAATAATTTGAAATTGAAATTAAATGACAATGCTTACAGCAAATTTCAAAGAATTTGAACCTTCTGGACCATCAAACTGAAAATCTTTGAAATCTGGAAAATCACTTTTGTCATTTCTTGGAGCAAATCTTTTGTAACTCTTTCCTTTGGTATCTGGGTCCACATGAAGGGCATAATCGTTCATGCTATTGCAAATATCTTCTAGCAGCTCCGTTATATAAGTTTCAGATCTTGCAAGGGGAACCTATCAAATTGAGAAAAAGGAAAAAATAACAAATATAGTTAACTGTTCAATATCACATGAATGCACCCTCATTTTATCACCCAAAACTTCCCCTATGCCCTGCACCTAGCACCCCTGTACCTCTCCCACCAACCTGAGCACTCCCACCATCCACCTCCATGCTCCTGCACTTTCCCACAAACTACCAACACCCTCTTGCACACTCCCACAAACCACATGCACCCTCATGCACCTCCAGCCAACTACCCTGCCCCAACTAGCTATACTCTTCCTCCACCCCTCCTGCACTTGTCAAAGTGGATATGAAACAGTTATACATTATGCTCAAAAGTGATCATTCTAAGCTATTTGAATTATCCGAGGGACCGCCTCCTCTTCTGCTTCTTTCCTTGCTGACCCATTAGTAAACAAGAGGGAAGTTGGCATGTTTGCAATCAGTTACAAGTGAAGATTTACCCTGTAGTTTACAGTCAATGGGTGGTTATTGAAAAAAAATTAAGAAGCTAGTACCACATGTTCCAAAGAATATAACACAGAAAACCACTTCAGTCAGATCTCCAAGGGGTGACTGATAAGCTAACTAGCACTGCTAGTACCACATCTATGAGATTGCAAACAAATAAAAAATGGAAGCTTTGCTGAAGGCATGACAGCAGTTGTTTTACATATGAGTTCATGTTTATTATGACTGAGAGTGTTTTATATTTGTAAACTGATGCCAAATCAAAAATAAATTTCAGCCTATATAATGAAAAAATACAAAAATCCCGGAATCTGCTAAATAAATGAGCACAATTAACACTTTTCACATTACAGAATTGGAACATTCCACAGGTATTTGTTTTGTTGGGTGTTGCATTGTCTGACACAGTACATAAGCTAAGCCATAAGATACTGTATACTTTATTGAACCCAGTGTGGTAATTTGTCCTCTGAATTTAACCCATCCCAGCTACTTAGTAGCAGTGGCTAGAGTACCCACATTGGCCACTCTATCTGATTTCAGTATGATATTGAATACAAGTCATCCCTGAGTCATGGAAAAGCAGATGCATAATCTCACTAATATAACCTAGAGTAAATCTCACATCAACAGACTTTCTCCCTTTCTCCACCTGTATTGTAGGGCAACCAACTTAAACCGGAACAGTCACCCTACTAACCAAACCATTGCATTGCTGTCTCGATCATTAGGTTTCTTACCATAGACCAAAAAAGGACAGTATTCTGAGCAAACAGGCAATTGAGACAGTACTGGTTAACGAACAGTTAATACCTTTCGGTCAGTTAGAGTCCCATCAGGATTAAGTCTAAAGCTCCCCACATGAATGGTCTTCTTTGGGTCCACTTGACTGATTGAGTAATTCAGTTCATCTGCAATTGCCCTGCAAGCTAATGGAAATGAAACTTCTATTTCCGAAAGCAAACAGAAACTCATCCAAATAACAATAAAAACACAAACACAGCAGCAAAACAAAATTCCTGTGGTACAAACACCAGACAACACAGTCACGGCACTGACAACATGACCCACATGCAGTCTGAAGATGAAATGAACATATTTTCAAAATTCTGCCAAAATAGACAGGGTGTCCATTGGCAAAGTAAAAAATGGCTGCTCAGAGGTGATGCATGCTCAGAGGTTCCTTGCATTGTGCTATAGCTGGAATCTAATGCACAACCATTTGCAATGTACTGTATGGCAGTTTCAACTTAAATGGGCCCTGAGCAGCAGAGGGGCCCCCAAACGCCCAGGAGAATTTCTGAAAAGTGTTTAGTAAAATTTACATTTTTAATGTTGCCCTAAAAACAGCCATGCATTTTCCATTCGAGGCACATCCGGGGAACTTTCCTGAACGCTTTACTTTAGTGCTGAGCGATTAACCAACATGTGTTTAAATAATTAATCTATTGACGTTCAGTTTGATTATTTGACCTGTCTTAATAGAACAAACCAGAATGTTTGTAAACAAAGGATTTGCCAATATTTCCAGCTGGATAACATTCTGACCATAACCACTATTGACACAGATATGCATATCATACATGATAACATAAATATAACAGAAGTTTGCCTACCTTCTGTTGCCAGCAGGCTCTGGTGGCTGCACTCTCAGTGCCAACCTAGAAGTACATGTTTATGCTATTGCTGTTCACCTTAGTTTACCTGATATGGTGAGGTACAGACACCTAACCATATGTGGGAGGGAAATGTAAAGCTAGTGCACTAGATTGCCAGATCACCAGTTATCCAACTATACAAATTGTAAATTTGGGTAGAAGGTAAATATTTAGGTAACCTAGCTAGCCAGTGTGACGTTTACTTTGGCTAGCGACGTTAGCTAGAGCAGTGGTGCACAAACTATGGGTCGTGACCAAATTTGGGTCACAGGAGAAATAATATCCACCCAGAAGTAAGTTAGTTATTGTTGTGACCTTGTCCTAAACACAAATCTGACCATATAGTAGAGCAGCGGTAAGCAATGTAGCCATGACATCTTCCCAATGGGCAAACTACTACCAAGCGACTACCTTCCACAGACAGAGAGCAACAGAGCGCCTACGTCGGGCCTACTGTATGTCACTTTTCACAGTGTGCTGTCTGGGGTTTGTATACATAGCCAACAAATATGAAGCACGTTTTATATTTATTCAAATGAAAACATAAAGTTAGCACTGCTTAAATATTTTGTTTTGAAGCATTGCACAGGCAAATGGACTGCATTTATATAGCGCTTTTATCCAAAGCGCTTTACAATTGATGCCTCTCATTCGCCAGAGCAGTTAGGGGTTAGGTGTCTTGCTCAAGGACACTTCGACATGCCCAGGGCGGGGTCTGAACCGGCAACCCTCCGACTGCCAGACAATCGGTCTTACCTCCTGAGCTACAGGCCAGGCTTTCAGTACAAAAACAACACACAGCTAGCAATTCAGTTGGCCAGTTGCGGGAAGTCCATTCATTCTATATGAAGCTGAGCAACTGGGCACAAGATGACAAAGATTGTCCAAAAAATGTTTCCCAGCATTTATCTTTTTGCAGGCATCACCCGTCAACAGCCAAGCAGAGTTTTGGGCTTCCTGTTTCTTCAACCGATGTGATACCATTTTGTGAATAATTGTTCCGCCGAGTCTACTCAGTGCAGAAAAATTGAGAAACAGCTTATAATTATGGCACAATCAAAACTGGTATTGTACAACATTTTTTAAGAGTACAGGGACAAGTGCCAAAAAACCTAATTAGGAGCCTATTGATTCCCCTCAGTCCTGAATTTGATCCATTTCAAATGTTTGTTACCTGTTTTTAAGCAGTTGTTGCAATACAGCACAATGTGAACATGGGACTGTTATCTAAATAGCATACATAGCTATTTCTGAAATAATGTGGCTTAAGAGGGTAAACAATCCCTCTAAACATGAAAAGCATGTCTATAAATGAGGTAAGCAGCTGCATTCTGTATGAGTCTCGTGGTGGAGGATTTTATGCATTTTATTTTATCATTTGTGATGGCTCATTTCTTTGAGTGTAACATGTGAATAACGCAGTAAGTTAACCATTTCGTTATACTGTACATTCATTGTACAGCACTCTCTTTTGACTTCTGATTATGGATAAGTGCCCTTATGCCCCCACTTACTGCCTTCTGATTTTGCCAATGAAATTTTGGTGTTGCACTATAACTCTGAAATCTGGGGCCTGCTTACATGTCAAAGAGGTCAACCTACCTGAACAGTAAAGCACGTCATCCTTTTTCCCCTCTGTTGACTTGAAAAAGACAGATGTCACCAGAAAGACAAGGCTAACATATGCTGCCATTTTTCCTGTGGGTGAAAAATAGCACAGTGCATTTTATACTTAATTTCACAATTGAATGTTTATCATTGGTTTTATATTTATCAATAATCTATGTTGTTTTAATTGGATTTAGGCTAACATTAGATTCACACTTTTTGCATTATTATGCCCTTAATTAAGCAACTTGTTCCCCCCAAGCCCAATATTGATCTACATCCTCAGCAACAGCAGTTATAGGCTACTGCTGGGTGAAGCAGAAAGGATATTTTAAACAAAAGACACATCCAACAGGTTTATACTGCCCTCATTTGAGAACAAATAAATCACTGGTGAACAGCACAAATTAGATTTTCCATTAAAACAAATTAAGCAAAGCTACCAAAAATAGTGCTTTATGTGCCCTTCTCACTCAATACAATATTAAAATATAATTACAACCCAACTTTGCAACAATCCACTACTACTACGGTTTGAGTTAAAACTATTTTACAGGGTTAAAGAAACGGAAAATGTTCACGAGGAGAGATTACACAGTACAGCGGCCCAGTCTGAAATTCAAAGCTTTTCTTTAGTTTTAGGGCACGCCTAATGTAACTTACAATAAACTACAATTAACATTAAGAAGAACTTTTTTCGGATTCTGCAACTCGGCATTGTAAGCTCGTTTTCGCCCTTTCACCCAAGTATTATATGGACCACTAAAAAATGTTATGATTTATCATGGCTGGCGTCGAAGCTTCCGGTCCACACATTGATACTTTTCATATCCCCGGTATTTAAGACTATTTTCAAGCGACAATAATGTTTAAGGCTTATTTGATACTGTATATAAAAAAAACTATCGCGCCTGGAGAGTAGACCTCATGATATTTACCATTAATTAGTTAAGCAGGCTCGCCGCGCGGAATTTTGACAATGACTCTTCTTCCGTCTTTGCTTTTGTAAATTGATACAAAAAATACAAGAATTTAACACTCACCTGCCGTAGTTCTGTGTGCTTTTGACCACTTACGTGCCTGTCTGTGGTGCCGCCACGATATCTAAGGAAGCCACTAACATGATAGATTGACAACAAATTAGCCAATACCATTGCACCTACGAAGTAGGGTGGCCAGACGTTCCTCATTCAGCCGATCCGGCTGTCCTGAGTGTCCTCCAACCGGCAGAGCCTAATGCCGGACGCACATTGGTCCGGCATGTTGAAGTATTTAAATACAAGAGACGTGTTATATTCCCAAATATTAATTGCTAAGATTGACATCAAATACATTTAGCCGCTTGGTTGGTAAAAGGATATAGTGGAGGTAAACCAAATTATATACTCTAAGGTATAAATGCTGTTTACCCACCTTTTTATTGTGCCTCTATCGTTTACGCACCTCTTTCGTTACGTCTATGTAGGGGAAACGCATAGTAATAAAACATATATGGTCTGGGTTTATCTCTATGGGAAAAGACACAACGCCCTACTCTCCTGTTTACTTCTAAGTCAAGGGGCTCGTTTTTTGTACCTGTGCTCGCCGAATGACAATTCTCTTAACCGCGGTCAAGTGAACAGCCAGTTTAGAGCCGCTCTAATGAAAAATTCGGTTATAACGCACATCACGTTCTAGTCAAGTTTTTTTCAGGCATTTAACAAACGCTGTGACTTTACTGAGACTTTCATTAGGCGGGCGGGCGCCGAAGCTGCTGGAATCCGATTGTATGATTAGAGATATAATTATACCAGACGTTTCGTTTCTGGCAGGAGTGTCTGATAACTTTTTCAGGAACTTTGCACAGTAGTCGAATTTTGTGTGCATTCTCGAAGGAGCTATTGGACACTTGATGGCGCTACAGCGTTTAATTGAGAATACGAATTTTTTAAGCGCAGAACTCCTGTCCTGTTTGGCCTAAGGACATTAATCAGTCAGTCAGTGTCTCTCCTCACAATAAACAACTTTGCTGGTCTGACCGAATAGGTGTGATTGGTAGATTTTCTGTCATTTTTAATAAAAAGTCATTCTTTAAAAATTACCCAAAATTTTGTTTGTATCTCAAAAAATATTGCCACAGTAAGCCAATGAAACCTAGTGCAGTGGAATCGGGTACCTCACTTTAGTGAATGCGTGATTTGGGCACTAATTGGCCACTCAAGTGGCGTATAAATGGCTGTGTGCTTGGACCACATGTATTGCTGCTTGCAGCTATAATTATTATAGCTATAATAAATACCCTATGGTCCCTAAAAGAGGATGTCAGCCTGAGTTTACTTGCACTCTCTGTGTGAAATACTTCTTCACACTAAAAGAAACCCCTCAGATTCCCCAAAAAATGGAAGTATCTGAGTGGCGAAGGAACACATGGAACGGGATTAATTTAATGTTATCTCGGTTATCTGACTTCAAAATATTGTTTTAACCCGTTATCTGTCACTCATTGAAATAGGTGATTAAAAAATGATTTAACCATAAATACCTATTACTAGAGCACCAAATAACAATGTCTAACAGTTTTTTTCATAACTTGACCCCTTTTTTAAAAGAAATTATAGACCTCTACCGTACGGTTGAGATGTCAGTATATGGTAAAAGATGCTATTCACAAATTGCTATATTTCTGAACATTCCTGAAACACAATCATTTTAATCTCTCTTTAAAACCTTAAAACAGTTTATTGCTTTTTTTACAGTCCATCAACATGTTTTTGGCCTGTAAATGTCCCATCAATTACAATGGCTAGGTCCACAAATATGTATATATTGACATATACTGCGTCATATGGCATTTCTGCTTTAAAATCAGACACTGTTTGATTGTCATTTTATAAGTTTAAACTATTTTGTTTCTATGAACAAAACTGTAAAAAAAAAAACATTCATCCCAGGTATCATTGAATTCATTTTGATTACATATTGCATATCGAACATATTATTAACTACGATTTGGAACAAACATCTGTATACATGTATAGATAGGCACCATTTGATACATCGCCATTTTATTTTAAGTATAAACTCATGAACAAAACTTAAAAAAACTTTAAACTTTAAAAAACACCCATTTCAGGTATCTGAGTTCATCCTCAGTCCTGAACATATTTTTTCAACTGATCAGCTTTGGAATCTCCTATTCACCTCATTTTCAGCTTTCATTTGAGATGATACGTGACAAAGCACCGCTGTGTGCTGTTTAGACACAGCAGTGCTTAGACACTCTGCACACTTCCATCGTGACACCCCCTTTGGGTAGAGTTTGCATCGCCCTCGCTGTGGGCCACAGGCTGAGTGTGTATCAGGCTCACTAAGCTCAGGGATTGGTAACTCTTCAACTGTGTCACATGTGTGCCTTGGCACATAGTCAGGATCATCCAAGTCCTCATCACTGTCCTCTATGTCTGACTCCTCTGGATCAAGGGGGACCACAGCTTTGCTACCCTTTCCTGTGCCATAGAAAAATTTGGTGTCCATCACTAAGAATGAAACAATACACTGCATTACATGTTTTCCCATAACATATATGTGCATACTAACATATGCTGACATACACTGCCTGGCCAAAAAAAAGTCGTACTCTCTAATATTTAGTTGGACCGCCTTTAGCTTTGATTACGGTGTGCATTCGTCATGGCATTGTTTCGACAACCTTATGCAACGTCACAACATTTATTTCCGTCCAGAATTGCATTATCTTGTATTGACAATGGGAGAGTCGAACCACTCCGTGAAGTCTTCTCCAGCACATCCCAAAGACTTTCAATGGCGTTAAGGTCAGGACTCTGTGGTGGCCAATTCATGAGTGAAAATGATTCCTCATGCTCCCAGAACAACTCTTTCACAATTTGAGCCCAATGAATCATTGTCGTCCTGGAATATGCCCGTGCCGTCAGGGAAGAAAAAATCCATTGATGGGATAACCTGGTCATTCAGTACAATCAGGTACTCAGCTGACTTAATTTTATTGCCGCATAACGTTGCTGAGCCTAGACCTGACCAACTGAAGCAACCCCAGATCATAACACTGCCTCCAGAGGCCAGTACAGTGGGCAATGTCCAAAAAAATCCAAACGGAGACTTTTTCTTTTTTGGTCAGGCAGTGTATAATGTAATAGGATAATATTGTGTTTTAGTAATATACTATAATTACATTGTATTTGTTCACTTTTTCCAGTCAAACATCTTCCTACCACACTAACTACTATGCTAACATCTGCCTTGCCTCATGGTCATTTCTACCCTTTACCGACGATATCAACCGCACAGTTGAGCATGTTTTTGTAAAATTCTGGCACAATGGATTTTTAACATTTTTGGTAATTAATATCATATTCATATTCTATAAGGTCTCTTCTATCTGAAAAACATCATGGTTTATCCCTTACCTGCCAAATTCCTGCTTTATGCCCTAATCTTTGGGGAGTGATTTGTGGTGCTGCCTCTGTTGTCAGAGTGGGGAAAGTGCAGGAACTGCTGCTCCACATACTTGTGTTGAAATGAAATAAGATACTCTTTATGCAAAGTGATTAAAGGGGGTTGGAGCCCCACACCAATCAGGATGCTGGGCAGATTTTTTTTCTTCTCATAGGTTTTTTTCACTGTCAAAGTCAGCTATACCGCATGGTTGAGAAGTCAGTTAAACTTTGTGCTAACAGTTATGCATAAATGGAGAAGAATGCTATCCGCATGTATTGTGGCAATATATGGATCACGATCTATCTTGGCAGACGCAGATATGCCTCGGACTTGTGCGGCCTGCAAAAATACAATTCTGTATCTTGCTACAACACTAGTGTTTAGGCGAGTGATTACGTGGTGCTGATATCCTGAGCTCTACGTGCATTTTAGGACCTTAAAACTACCAGGCGTGAAGTGTGAAGAGTCAAAGAGGAATGCCAGGTTAAAGTTAATGCAATCTATTGTACAGTACGTTAACAATAGCAGTATACAATGGTGCAAAGTGTGTGTGGAGTTGAATGGCTATACATATACGATGTATTGGAGACCATGTTGACAAGTCTCCCTGAACCATTGCACGTAACTAAATAAACACACAATCAAAACAAAAAAGTAAATCAATGATCCTGCTTGCACTATCTCTATAAGCATAGGCTACCACACTGGGTTAACCTTTGTATCTGACTGGGCGCTGACCCATAGGTATCAATATCTTTAGTTAGCACCCGCCACCAAAGACACCAACTTGTTCCCCATGTGATCCGTTTTCCAAAAATACAAAACACGATTACACTGTAGGCCTATTATGGAGAACCTAAGGTTTACATAATGGTGATCCAGTTGGATGTTTTGCAAATGAGCACTGTCTCTTTATCACACTGCTGACTCCCTGTCGGCACAGTAAACAGTCTGGTTTCCTTTGGGGGTCTGATAAGGGGCACACTTCGGTAATCCACCCTAAAACAAGATCTGTGATTTATTTTTTCCTTGAGCATGTCTCATAGACGTCGACATTTTGTTTTTAGCAACTAGCCTAACTTTATACTGTTGGCTCAATTTAGGGCTTTCTCAGCAACATTAACGACATTCAACACACAGTTGCTTTACTAACAATATTCAAAGTCAAATACATAAAAGTATCCAATCTTTCAATCCCCCGTGCAGTAAATTCTCTGACAGATTAGCTACCGTTCTCCACTGACTCGCAGTTTCTGTATACGCCTACAGCCTTTGGTCCAGTTAGTAATCAACTCCAACGGATTGAACTCACAGCCGTTCATCATTTGACAAGAAAAAAACAAACCAAGGACAGTGCCCTCGTGTCGCCCTATTCGGACATTCCAAAAAGACGTTTTAGCTTTAAGTTTTCGCGTTACATTCGTTTTGTTTCGGTTTTGTGTTGTAGTTGTAATCTAGCTAATCTCTCTAAATTAAAATCATGGATAATTTCGCAATGGATTTTAACCAGTTTTGCACTTTTGATACTTTCAGAAGGCTATGGGAACATTATGGATACGGTCGTAGGTCTAATCTTCAAGATTTAAGAAAAAAAGAGTTCGCCAGGATTAAAGGTAATCAATGGAATCCCCGAACTGCATGAGAATGTAGCATACATAGATATGCAGTCATTGCGTAATATGACTCTTAAAAAATCATGTGTTCATAACACTTTTTGTGTTACTACTTTTGTATTACTTTCAACACATTTTGTATTACTACTTTTGTATTACAAATAGACTATACAGTTACAATTTATGTGTCACCTAATGGGAGACTTGTGACAGACTGTGTTGCAAGTAATACAAAATGTGTTGCCCTTAACTAGACATGGAGGTGTGTTTAAAATGAAAAGATGTGTCGTTTTAACACTGTTTGAGAGTGGTAGGCTATATATCATATAGGCTGTGTGTGTGTTTCCAGATTTTCCAACATTAACAGGAAAACGAAGGAATGCGAAGATAAATTAACTGCCTGAAACTAGAATACGCAGCCAAGTTGCGACAATGGGTCTTCTATTTGTTCCGTTCCGTCTGACGTGTTTGACGTTCGTTGAGATTATCCATTAACTCCACAGTTGTAGCGAGTGACTTGCAATTTGAAGGAGGATTGGGACGCGTGCCAGGCGGAGACATGCAATCTATATAAAATGCAAAGAAAAATACGTTTTCAACTTACAAAAATTCTAATTTACCACGCATACAAAGCACTGTATATAAGTAATTAATTCACACGTGCAAAAAAAAACAGACCTGCCATTAAAAGTACTGGCCAAGTTACTAGAAACAATATTGGCCATTTTAGCTCACACAAATTAAACAAGCTGTATTCAAATGCAGTGTTACCCAATGTTTCCTAAATACTTTAAAGTAACTGTGTTTTTTCATTTTACTGTAGGTGTATGTAAACTTTTGGCCTCAACTGTAGATAAGGTTGGTCAACATATCGCTCAACATAGGACTCTGATTAGTGGAAGGCCTACAATTGATGAATAGACTACAAGGAGCAGGACCATAAAATATTTTGGACTTTCATGGATAATGAAGTGTGCCTGTGTCCCATAGACTGTATAAAAAATGTGGACAAACTGACTGTCACCCACTGACTTTCCATGGGATTGTGAAAACTGTTTTTAACCTGAGGAAGTGGGGCTGGAGCAGTCATCCAGAGGATGGCCGAACACCAGATTGGGTGGCGTGTGGAGTTTCCGACCAAACATAAATACAGGAGGGGTGCAGCCTGTCAACTCCTGCACCTCAGACCGTGGGTGCAGGTGGCACACATATGGGCACTCCGATGGGCAGCAGGCTGTGCAGGGTGGCTCTGCACACCTGCTCTCATACCCAGCTCACCTCCCTGCCATGCTGGCTGCCTTCTTGCTGATCTTCGCCGGATCTGTGGCACCAGCGGAAGCCCCCATGGAAGCTGTCTGATGGGGGCTGCTGTGCCTGTGGCAATGTCATGCTGGCTAATAATGGTTTGGGTGCAGTCGTTGTCTTTAGCCATAAACAGGTATTGGAATCAGCCAGGAGAGCATGTAACTGGCTGCACTCTCCCAGACTAGGCCCCTCACAGCTGTGCTGTACAAGCTGTTCCTCAGCAAGCTGGGTCTCACTGGAGCAGCCTTTCCCTCCAGTGCTGGCTGCTCATTGGACAGTGCCACATTGCCTGCTGGTGGTGGGCTAGGGCAGGCACCAGGCGCCTGCCACCCAGCCATGTCAGTGGTCACCCCCTTGCTGGCTTGGACATCTAAAACCAGGATGCAGGGATCGGTGATATTGGCCTGGAATAACTTTTTCTGGATAGTGACTGGGCCCAGATGAATGGGTAGCTGAGAGCACCTATGCATGTTCAGTGCTTGTCCAGTCACTGCCTCTAGCTGAATGTCCATAGCTACCCAGGGCGTTTTACTCAGGAGCAACCCAGTCTGGATCAGGCTGATGGTGGGGCCTATGTGGTGTCACTGGGACCCCAACCACCTTGCACAAGACCTGCTGGCTCCAAGGTGACCCACCCTCTTTGCAATGGGGCACATCTGCCCACAGGCTGCCGTTGCCCCGTCTAGGCCAGCCTGTACAATAGTACAAGAACAGACAAGACTCATGGCATCACCTCCTGAGGTCATTCACTGCCCTTGCAAGAGTAGAGTCTGTACTGTGTGTGTACTATATTAAATTAAATGCATTTTACCAGGCCATTTGCATTTTGAGGCTGTCAAAAAATCTGTAACCATTAACTGAAAAAGAATAAAGCTAAAATTAACTTAAAATAACTAAGTTAGACTTAAAATAGATGTTCGCCAAATTTTCTTATTTGTGTTGTCTTTTTTTCTGTCAAGTATTCATTTGTTTCTGTGGAGGCTTGATGCTTTTCTGCACTGCTGACCGGCTCTGGACTTGGAATGGCCACTTGGAATTTTTAGAAACTGTCTGAGAGCACGTTTTGTAGCGAGTGAACTACATGTGCAGGGCTGTTTAATGTTTGACGCTGGAGCCTGGAGTGCGCCAGTGAGCTAAGCAAAAGCTTAGGAAATGTGTCATTGTAGCTTGGTTTAAAAAGGGGGGGGATCAGATATTCACATTGGCTAATATACTGTAAGTGCATCTATGTGGAGTGCACTCATTCGCCTTGCTCCATTGATTCTGGAAAATAGAGCCCTAAGACTTTCAACTGATGATTTCAATTGAACGTCGCAGATTGGCATTCAAACTTAAAATCAAAAAGGAAGATCCTTATGGTATTCTGTGGCCATGCTGGGCCCTGGCATCTCATATATGGCTTTGTGTTCTGGTGTCACTTCAGAGGTAATTAAACTCTGTGGGAGAGGAGACACCTTGACACCCTTGGTTTGTATGAAGACATAAGGGTCTCAGCATGGCTTTTAATTGCATTAAAAAGAGACATTCTCTTTGATGTCTGTGGAGGGGAGAGGAAGAGGAAAACCTCCAGCGTTCTCATGGTCAGGTCAACCAGAGCAGGCTACAACATAATATTGTGTCGACCATGATATTACGTTCTCTCTGGAAGGCCGTAATATAAAAACTAGATTCACGACATGCCCAGAGTTTTATTTTAGATTCTTTAAAAGAGGGCTCTTGCAATTTCAACTTGTTTCTTCTGCAATACATTTCTGCCCAAGAAATAAATGGTTGTATTATGGTCTTCAATTAAAATTATAGACAAAATCATTATTACACCTTTAATATTTATCTTGTCCCAAAGCAACTGAAACCTCTCTCTCCCCCCTCCCCCCTCCCACCTCTCTCTCTCTCACACAGGAATGACTTACTTGGATCATGCTGGAACAACATTGTATCCAGAGTGTCTTATTAAAGGATTCTTCCAAGATATGGCTAGTAATGTCTATGGTGAGCTAAGTGTTGGGGTGGCTCTGAGTGTGTAACAGTGTACATTTGGGTTGGCACAGTACAGTACAATACAGTAGTTCCACCAGGATACAAGAAAGTTCTATAGATACTTCTCTTGCAAGCTTTGAAGGATTCACAATTAGTGAAGAGGATACAGCTTGGAGAGATCAATCAGTGATGCAATGCTATTGTGTATTTGTGGTTAGAGGAGAGAAACTACTGACAATGTGGGTCAGACAAACCGGCTTGGCTTAAAAAAGGTGGTTCTGAGCACTATGTCAGACATTCATACACCTGACTTTGTGATATATTACACTGGTTGCAACACTTGAAAATAGTCAAAATAACCTTGTGCTGTGTTTAAAATGTTACACTGATGATGACAGGTGGCATAGTGGTGCAGTGGATAGCACCTCACTGTCACCTCACAACAAGAAGGTTCTGAATTCGAATCCCAGCTGGGGCCTTTCTGTGTGTTGTGTCTTCCATGTTCTTCCCTGTGTTAGCATGGGGTTCCTCTTTGTACTCCGGTTTCCTCCCACAGTCCAACGACTCTAAATTGGAGACCGATCCTAAATTGCCCATAGGTATGAGAGTGAATTCCTGCATCTTGCCCAATGCATGCTGGGATAGGCAGCAGGCTCCTCACCGCACCCCTGACCAAAAATAAACATAAATAAGGGTGGATGGAGTGGTGGATGGTGACTTCTTACTAAAAGTTTTTATTATTTATTATTTCAACCTTATAATTTTAATAAATGATGCTTTCATCTGACAGGCAACCCACACAGCCATAACTCCAGCAGCAGGCTAACCCATGACACAGTTGAACGTGTCCGCTACAGGTAACTTTACCTCAGAAAGCATGAAAACCTGAGTAATAAGCAGCAGATAGCTTAACACAATAGCTAAAACTGTTGTATTCTACAGCAGATAATGCCTGAAAGATTTCTCAGCCAAAATGTAGTTTCTTTCTTTCACACTTTCACAGCAGTCTATTGGTAGCTCTGTGAAGTTGTAGTTAACAGTAAAAAAATCAGTAAGATCGATCTTGCATCAGTTAGGGTATCCTAGTTTCTGTCATAGTAACAGTCATTTTTGCCATTTCAGTTTTGGGATATTAAAATTGACACATCTATTACATTAATTAAACAACGTTTAATGCAACAACCTCAAATGGTGACAAAGTCATCATTATCAAATACTAACAGAAATAGTATCTCAAAAAACAAAGTAGCATAAACATTTATGGCACAAAACACGTAATTGTAATGTGCAGTACACTCAGATGTTTTCAATAATAAACTTGCTTATGCTTCTATACATAGGCCTATAAATGACTAAAAAGGAAAAATTATATTTTTGTTTGTGCATTCCCATATTTTTTGTTTTCATTTATCTTATTTTATTTACATCCATGCTGGTATACTTGTTTGAAATGCTGTAGAAAACCATAAAGGTCTTTGTTGTTTGGTAAAATGTATTTAACAAGATATATTAACCCTCTTAAAACCTCCAGTTCATTGAGAGATGAAAGAGGTGAAGATCTATCTTCTACTCTGTGCAAATATTACAGTGATAGTAGAAGCTATTTACATTAGGAAAACTGCTTTTAATCATCAGGTTCATGCATTGTTTTGGCTGTTGTTTTCACCTTGATTCTTTTCTTTGTAGAATATTACAGCACTTCAACACCAGCCCAGAAGAATATACAGTGGTTTTCACTTCTGGCTGCACTGCTGCACTCAAACTTGTGGCTGAGAGCTTTCCCTGGAAGGCAGCCTCCACTGAGGAGCCGGGAAGTCAGTTCTGTTACCTGACTGATAACCACACTTCAGTAGTGGGAATCAGGGCAGTAGCATCCTCATTTGGAGCTGAAGTTATTTCCATTTTACCAGAAGAGGTGGAAACCAGAGTAAAAGTAATGTCCCAGACAGGTGGCAAAGGATACCAAGTGCCACACCTATTCAGCTACCCTGCTCAAAGCAATTTCTCTGGAAATAAATACCCTCTATGGTATGTGAAGGGTATCCAGGCCAGGAAGCTGTACCCCTCTTGCGACAGAGAAGGAACATGGTTTGTTTTACTGGATGCTGCCTCTTTTGTAAGCTGCTCATTTTTGGACCTCCAAGAACACCCAGCTGATTTCGTACCCATCTCTTTCTACAAGATGTTTGGCTTCCCCACAGGACTGGGAGCTCTTCTTGTCAGAAATGATGCAGCATCCATCCTTAAGAAATCATATTTTGGAGGAGGGACTGCAGCAGCTTATTTGCCAGAAGAGGACTATTTTGTAGCAAGGCCAACCACCTCCAGCAGGTAATCTACAGCTTATATTTTTATATTATCCCCCTCTATTAAAATATAATTGTTGATGGAGCACTATGTTACTGTATCAGTTATTTGTGTATACCTTTTGAATAGAAATGCACCAATACTTTTTTCCTTGGCCACTTCTGATACTTCTGATACTGAGTGTTCTCAGAGGTTCCCAACTGATGTGCTGTGGTGTGTACTGTGGCCTGGTGTACATACAATAAAAATCCTTGAAATCTTTCTGCAAATATTTACCCTCATTAAATACTGAATATACTAGTAGTGATGGCCAGTGGTTTTGACTCAGTATTTGCTTAACTTCTGAAGAATGATACCGCATCCGTCCTGTGGTATTCCAGATGCTTGTGCACTCTATGCCATAGCAGGTACAAGGTGTTCTGGTGGCATTTGGTGGGCCAACAGTATATTAAGTGACTTAACTTTGGGGTTTTCATCTTCTTGGTCAGTACCTGAATTAGAGCGTACAAGTTGTGGCACTGTGCTGGGGGTGGTTTCTGAGTAAGGGGTGTATGGACAAGACATACTCTGGAAAAGTCCAGCCTTAAAAGTTTTTATTCACCCCTTGTACTTAAAAACGGCCACAAAATAATTTTAATAAAGACAACAAAAACAAAAGCACCACTGTTAAAGTCAAGAACAAAAACGGTCCCAAGGTTTAGCAATGCAAGCCCAAGCAGTGGAAATGTGTCAAATAGCAGCCCTCTCTCTTCTGCCCCACTCTTCCTGGCATCACAAGGTACAGACAGTATGCAACACTCCTTTCTAATGTGTCATTTCACATTTCTCAGTATTCAGTATTGTGAAGTGGGATGTGTAGTAATTTCTAACTGTAATGCTGGTGGAAATGCAGATCTCTCCTGGTGCAACTGACTTCAGTTGCTTGGGAAGTAGGCTAACATGTATTGTTTTCTTGTATTACTCCAGATTTGAAGATGGCACTGTATCTTTTTTGGATATAATTTCCCTACATCATGGTTTTGAGACACTGCAGAGGCTCACTGGTAAGTAAACAGGGCCATATAGAAAAATTACAAAGCTGTAATAATGAATAAACTACAGGCAGAGTTTCCTGGTGTCCAAATATCTGTTCTGCCATTCATTGGTTCCTAATGATAGGATGCATCCCAACTTTGAGATGTATGTGATCAAGCAGCAATTAAGTTTTAGGCCTTTTTTTGTTTTTGCCACTGTATAGTTCCATCTTTCCAATTTGACAGGTTTCTATAAATGACTGTTGGTTTGTCAGGGAAGTTTTCACTGATTTTTGTGTTTTTTTTTTTGGCAGTTCTGTGAATTTGCCTGTTTTTAGTGCGTTCCAATGTTTTTTTGTCAGTTTTTGATGATAACCATCAACCGTAACATACAGTTAGTCGTTGCAATCAAATGTTTGACGACCCCAATTAACAGTGTTAATGCTGAGTATTTCTTCTCCTATTAGCTATGGTGATGTTTGTGGTTCATCTGAAAGGCTGAAAGAATGCTCTTTCCAATTTCTCAGCCCTGGAAGTAGTTAAGCTGGACTGAAGCGATAAAATGCACCAGCCTATCAAGCCGCAACAGCCCAATGATTTTAAAAAAACTTTAAACACTTCAGTTGTTGCTGCAGTTGAACATGTTTCAGTCATTTCCCATTGCTGCACATGAGATCTATTGGTTAATTTAATAGATTAATGGGGTTTTTTCCCCAGTTTTCCATGATATTTAACAACTTTGCTGTTCTGTGACTTCAGCCAGTATTTTCCAAGACAAACACCCAGCCTTAATTATTGCATACAGTAACTGCTTAATCTGAATTATTTATTTCTTACTTGGTGAGTTGAAATAGAGTGACTTGTTGCAAAGATTATCTCAGTTTGTCTTCAGGTACCCGTGTCTGTCTTGCTTGCATCTTGATTTGTGCCTCGTCTTTATAGGTGGAGGTAAATAGATGCTTGGATCATAAGTAAATGTCAAAATAAATATAGAAATAAAATGAAATAGAAAGATTAGAAATAGAAAATGTGCAAATATATGTATGCAGATAAATAATGAATACACAGACAAATACAGAAATGTGGATATTTGCAGATAAATAATGAATACACAGACAAATACAGAAATGTTGAGAATATCCACAAATAAGAATGTATATGTCTTATTCTGACTGTATTTTTTTCAGTATTCTGTTTTTTTCTCAATATTTTATATTTTATTTTATGTTTCATTTGGCAAGTTTCATCCTCAATTTGCTGTATGTTAAACTAAAAGCCATGTTGCATCCTTTGAAATAGTAGCCATACTATTTTATTATGGTATAGCTACAGCCACGGTGAATACTTATTTCCTTCTCAGGTAGCATGGACAGAATCCAGCAGCATACCTTTGGTCTTGCACGCTACACATACATCTTATTAACCAGCCTTCACCATAGCAACGGAAAACCACTGGCTCGGATCTACTGTGACACAGATTTTGAAGACCCCAGCATGCAGGGTGCCATCCTTAACTTCAACCTACTGGACAGCCAAGGAAACTTTGTGGGGTACTCTCAGGTATGCACACAGATGAAAGTAAAGGCATCACTATTCCATTGCTATTTTTTTTTTTTTACTTTTTTTTTTTTTTACGATCATATGACCCAAAAAAAAGTCTCTGCTCAAGTGCCAGCCTCTTAGTTCAGTTGAAATGTTTGATTAAACATCAGAGTATTTGTGGAGAGTGGAGAAATTATCAATAGTGTCTCTGTCAGACAGTAATTAGGTAACTGTATAAGGCTGATACTATTAAAATTGAATTTGTATTTTTTTAATTGGTTTTTTGAATTTTCTCATTAAAGGAAAATTCACACAAAAGCAAAAAAGGGTGGTATGTTCACTATCTGCTGACAAAAATTCCCAGAGGAAGGTGTAGGTACTGCCCTGCTTTGTATCACAAAGCATTTCTTCAGTCCCGATTACTTGGAAAGAACACCTATGTAGTAAAAAAAAGTATATGTATTTTGGCATTCCTACATTTTTGTGATGTCAAAATCAATCATAGCTTATTGTTACGGTTACTTTGTGAATCGAGTAAGTGGACTTGTCAATAATGTGTTGCTAACTAAGCTGTTATTTGTCCCACAACAGTCAAAACCTATAATAATTATTGTCCTGCAATAAAGCACTCAGATAATTAAGCAATGTTTAACTATTGTGGTGACAGGATAACCACCCTCACTTTTATTTATTTAAAAAAAACAAACAGGAAATATACAGTGAAATGCGATTGGGATCGTGACACATTTTTACTGTTGTGTCTAAGTCAACTGTGTGACACATTGTTAGGAAGCAAGAATTCACTGGTGAGCTCAGCAATAGCAAACAACCTGGTAAACCACTGTAGTGGATGACCGAAGAATACTTCAATATATCGAAGACTACTTTCCACTCAAACAACTGTAATTCAATTGTGAAGAAAACCCCCTTTTTAACTGTCAAACAGACAAAGAACAATCTCCAGGTGAAGAGATTGATGTGTCAAAGACTACCATAAAGAGAAGACTATACCAGCATAATCTCTGACGATTCACTGCAAGGAAAGCTTGAAGAACAGAACAGACAGGTTAGGGTGCTACAAAGTACATTAGAAAAATTGCACTTATTGAACAATGTCTGATGGACAGATGAGACAAGTACACTACATTTCCAAAAGTATGTGGACAACTGAACATCACACCCATATGTACTTGTTGAACATGTTACATATTACGGTACATATCTTTCTAAAACTGTAGGCATTAATAGGAAGTTGGATCCCCCTTTGCTGCTAGAACAGCCTCCACTCTTCTGGGCGTAAGGCCTGGCTCACAGTCGACGTGCCAAATCATTCCAAAGGTGTTTGATGGGGGAGAGGTCAGGGCTCTGTGCAGGCCAGTGAAGTTCCTCCCCACCAAACTCAGCAAATTCATTTCTTTATGGATCTTGCTTTGTACTGTACTGTACCACTGCTGATTGTGAGTTATTGCTTAAATATATGCCAACATTGTTTTCATCATGTTGCTATATTAAACATATACTGTATAATGTATAAAACTCATTCAAGATGGCTGATGATCAATATAGAATTTTTTTATTTAGGTGGAGAAACTGGCAAGTCTTTTCAATATCCATCTGCGCACTGGTTGTTTCTGCAACATAGGTGCCTGCCAGTTTTACCTGGGCATCACCAATGAAGCAGTGAAGAGTAATCTACAGGTAAGGGATTTTTTTTATACATGGTCCCTCCATTTCAGGGCACCATAATATTTGGGACAAATGGTGTTTCTGATTAGTCAGGTGTGTTCCATTGCTTCCTTTAGTGCAGGTATAAGAGAGCATTTGGTATCTACAGTAGTATTGATTTTTGGGTTTTGATTGCCTTTGTATTCTGTTATTGGTGCTTGTTAGCATGAAGACCAGAGTTGGAAGCCATTATGAGGCTGAGAAAAAAAAATGGAGACATGGGCCAAACCTTAGACTTATCAAAATCAACTGTTTGGAACATCATTAAGTAGAAAGAGAGCACTGGTGAGCTCAGTAAAGGGCCTGGTAGGCCAATGAAGACCTCTACAGTTGATAACTGGATAATTCTCACCATAATGAAGAATAATCCCAAACAGACCAGAGGCCTCTTCAGGAGGTAGGTGTGTGTGTGTCAGTGACTACTGTCCTCACAAGACTTCACAAACAGAACTACAGAGGCTACACTGCAAGATGTGAACCACTAGTTAGCCACAAAAACAGGACAGTCATATTTCAGTTTGCTAAGAAGTACCAAAAAGAGCCTACAGAGTTCTGGGAAAAGATCTTGCGGACAGATGAGACCACGATTCACTTCCATCAGAATGATGGAAAGAGGAAAATGCTGAGGCCAAAAGGAACTGCACAAGATCCAAAGAACAGTTACAATCCAAAGGACTTGTACACTAGGGACATTGCATGTGCTGTTGTTTGAGCAGAAAGTGAGTACGGATCATGATGGAATCCCAATGCGGACAGTGGAGACTCATATCAATGTAAATGTAATCCGGCTAAATCATATGTAGATAGATAAGGAATTAGCCATAATATTTTACTGTGTACAGGGCCTTTACTGGTAGCAGATTCATTAATGTGTCTGAAGAGTCCCAATATGCTCTGTCTGAAGCTTCTTTCACCTATGCAACTTAACTCATAAATGTAATGGCAGTTTTCCATGCTGGCGTCATGCGTGAACAGAAGCTGAAGTCGATTTTCCATGCAAGATATTCCTCCCATTTGCTGGTTCAGGACCAATAATATCTTTCCACAACTCTAGTGTGAACAAAAGCAGAAACATTCCCAGATAAAGCATGTAAAAGGTTATAGTGTTCTTAAGTAAGACCTTTAGTTTCTAGCACAATTTCTTTAGTAAAGATTTTACATAATCTGCTTTCTCAACAACTTTGATTGACCAATTCTAAGAGAATGTTGCATGCTAGTACATGCAATACCAATTGGGATGGTAAAAAAACACTGAAAATACATACATTATAAATGGACACTTTTTGATGTTAGTACTCTATTTTATTGATATATTATCCTCCTTAGTTTATGGTATAAAACTATTCATTTCAGCAAGGTCCTGAAAATGAACGGGAGTGAATTGGGAGCCTGATAACTGGGAGGAAGGTGATGCTGTTGGTTGGCAGGGCAGTTAATGGCTATGACTAGTATTCATGCTATGCAAATACAGTGGGGTTTGCTCCACAAACCTTACTTGTGTTATACCACTCATTAAGCAAAAAAGTATGCATTATTTATTTATTTATTTATTTTGCTTCCTCCAGGCAGGTCACTCATGTGGCGACAACATGGACCTTATTGATGGGCATCCAACAGGATCAGTGCGCATATCCTTTGGTTATATGTCCAGCTTCGATGACTGTCAGAACTTTCTCAAGTTTATAGTGAAGTGCTTTGTCCAGGGGCCGGTAAAATTCACAGAGGAAAACCTAGAGAGACTGAGACCTGCAGCAGCTCCACACATCCAGGACCCCCTGCTGCTATTACCAGGTGTCCAGTCTGAAAATGGAAGGAAGAAGGAGGAGTATGATTTGACGGCTGCAAGGATAACCTCATCTGGAGAACTTGGTACCCCAGCAGCTAGAGGCATGGGAACCCCTGGAACACTAACCAACATCTTCCTGTATCCAATTAAATCTTGTGCTGCCCTGGAGGTATGCTTCCAACCTTCTATATCATGGGGTGACATTGGAGGGTTTCAGTCAAAGGAATGATCTTATATATAAACCAGAAAGGAATCAATTCAACGATACATTTAAAAAATGTAAACTTTATTACAAATAAAAACAGCACATTACCACAAGTAGTTTGGCAGGATGTTCTGGGCAGTAGACAGGACAGAGCTAAGCTACCCCTCATCTGAGAACACAGGGCTCTTTCCAATCGCATATCGAATCAGTTACCTCCTTGAATTCTTTTTTGCGTCCTTTCCTCGCTTGCTTGGCTCCACCCATCAGAGGACGCAAGGAAAGCATGCGAGGAAAGGATGCACAGACAGAAAAATGGAGGAAACGTATTAGGAAAATGGAATGTCCTTGTTCAGTCAAGCATAAGTTTGATGCCACATCAATTACACATGTGGCCGATGTTGAGAGGTGGATCCACAGATCGATCATTTATACATCACATGTATTGTCAAACTGAATTTTCATATCTGAAAAGGGATTTGTATGGAGTTTTTCATTGTATTTGCTATCAAGTTGGCTTCTAGTCTCTTTGATATATTGTTCTTTTTTATAACACAACAACAATGTATGGAGTTTTTCATAGTATTTGCTATCAAGTTGGCTTCTAGTCTCTTTGATATATTGTTTATAACACAACAACTACGCCACCTTTATCTGCTGGGCTGATAATAACCTTTTGGTTCTTTAAAAGTTAATCTAGAGCAGTATGTTCCTTCACAGATAAATTGAACTCAAAGATAAAATGGTTGGCGTCAAACAATTAATTATTTAAATGAGAAAATTTCTAACTGGGAAGTCTCAACAATGATTAATCATGTGGAACTTAGATGTTCATGGCACTTTTATTTAAAAATACTCAGGCATTTAATCTTTAAATACAAAAGGGAATAGTGGCCCTGGGGTGTGGTGCGGGGTTAGCTTCCTGGAAGACCTTCCTTGAAGAGGTAATATCAGAACTCCCTATATTTGTTTGACATGAAGGCCTGAGGGTCTCTCTTTATTTACCCAAGGAATTTCTTGTGTTGTTTGGGGAAGGGATAGAGAAAAAACAGCAATAGACTTATGATCAGGCTTCTCTCTAACAATCTAACTCTGTATAGATCTTGACCAACAAACCAGTATCTTTCATATGTCCCTTTCTTTCACATGCTAAATCTTCAAACTAGGTATCCAACATGTACATAAAGCTAATAAAAACAGCTGTATTTAGTATATACAAATATAGACATTTACCAAAACTGGGTGAATGTATTCTTTAGTATGTTTCCAATAGTTAATGTTTTGGTTTTTGACAGCATACTTTTTCTTTTTCAGGTGAACGAATGGCCCTTGGGACCACAGGGTCTGTTGTATGATAGGGTATGGATGGTAGTGAACATGAACGGAGTTTGTCTAAGCCAGAAACAAGAGCCACGCTTGTGCCTGATTTGTCCACAGGTCCATTTGGACACAAAAAACCTGAGTGTGAATGCATCAGGTGAGATACAGTGCCATGAACTGTTGCAAAGGACCATGCTTAATGTTTATACGATTAACAGTGAATTGAGACAGAACATAAAGTGGCAGGGATACAGTCTGCAACTACATTCACTATATATACAGTAATGTTTATTGATTGCAATATAGTACTGTACTACAACGCTGTAGTACATTCCACTTTCATTGACCAAATAGTGGTTAGCTAGGTTGGCACGTTCAGTGCTCCACAGATGAAACACAGAACCAAGTTGCATGAATGACTATTGGAAACATGAGGGGAAATGGTTTTGAAATAGTTTATTATGACAATGATTTAGTTCCTGATAAATATATGTGAGTGTGTTTGTTGTAACTTGCTCAAATTAAACTGTGATAAATCTGAAATCATCTTATTCAAACCTAAATCTGTAACCAAATCCACTCATCACTTGCTTCTCAGCAGTGACAGCTCTGCTGTTTCCGCATCTCCAATCATCCACAGCCTTGGTGTTATTTTTGATCAGACTCTCTGCTTTGAATGTCACATTAACTAAATGGCTAGCGTAAGGTATACACGTAAGGGAAGCAAGATGAATACGGTTACTTACATATGTGTGAAGCGCTGGAATAAGCTGTCTATATACCGATCTGCTTTTCTTGTTAGATCAGGGTGTGGTTGTGTTCAGTAAAGGACAGAGAATCTGCAATATTGGAGAATCGGTGAGAGGTACAACTGCATCTTCTCCATTGCAAGTGGAGAAGTGTAAATCCACTCCCTCTTTCTGCTTCTCCTATAATAAAAAATTCAGCCATGTCCTTTATGTTTTTAGGAATTAATCCTATATTTGTTCCTCTGGAGGGCAGCAGTGAGCAATATCAGGCAGAGCCTGTGCATCAGAGCAAGGTGTGTGGGGACAGGTGAGTCAACTGCACTCCTACATAACAAGCATATAATTTTGCTCTGTGTACCTACACGTTAAGTATATTAGTACATAAATACATAGACTTTGACTTGTAATGACACAAATTGCACATCACAAAATGCCTTTTTGGGGGGGTGGTGATGAAAAGAAGTTATGAAATGTATCATTTTAGAAAATTGTATTTCTGCGTAACTCTATGTATCATAAATTCCATTTATGCTCATCATAAATCATTCTAAATGGCCAGTATCATAAATTCAGCTGTTACAAAAATATAGTATGTACAATAATTGAACATATGCCTTTATAAGTTGTCATTTTGAAATACATTTACATAGTGCAATCCTCTAATTGACTGATTGATGTAAAAAGTGTGCCATTATAGCACTGCGTTTTGTGATCTTTTTAAGGGTTCAAACAGTGGACTGTGGTGACAGAGTAGCTGCTTGGCTGTCAGAGTTCCTGGGGAAACCATGCCGCCTCATCAGACAAAGTCCTAATTTCACCAGAGACAGGAGGCGAGACCACAAGACAGGTGAGCAGTTTTACCTCCCATTTCAAAAAACTTGAAGAGGGTAATTTATTTTCTTCGCAATGTATCTGAATGATGAACTCTCCTTTGTATTAATGGTAAGTAAATAGAACATTTTAGAATTATTGTCATAAAACAAAAATATTTATAAATAAAATCAACAACAACATCAAAGTCAACAAAAATTTTATATTGAGCTTTCAAAACAAGTTTGAAAGGAGGAAAGGTGAGCAGTGGTGCTTGAAGTGCATGCGTGTAAAGTGGCCTGTATTTGGTTGCCTGCTGGGAAGGGAGAGGGCATCTTTTGTTCTCTGATTTCCAAGGCAGACTGAAAAGGGGGATGCAATGGGTGCCTAGGGGAGGACATCTGTGCTGAAGTCGGCAAGGGTGGTGGTATAAAGAGGGATGCTACAGCACTATTATCTGTGATGCACCTGGATGTTAATGAGATTGGAAATTTTATCATGCATAAACGGAATATCGTTTCCCTCCACTCGTTCCAAATAATTTTGTGAGATGCAATAAAGAAATTTTCATCAGCATGGGTTGGATAACACAGTGGCGAGGGTGAGGTGCACTTTGGCATTGTGCTGTGATAATTTAGTGTTGAATGACAATCACAAAAACTCTTTCATAGATGTTGAGAGAGACTCTTAATGATTTAAGACAATTTAAATAAATGTGTAAGATATAGAATAATAGGGAATGAAGGTTGTTAATAGAAACTGAAAAGTTTATACTGTAACTTATGTTAGTTTGAAGGATTCTGATCCTTTCGTTGGAATAGATATTTACATTACTGTTATTTTTAATTAGGCTATTCTCATTTTATAAGCATACACCATAGTTTAAATTAACCTTCTAATAAAACCAGGCTTAATAGAGATCTCATTAGAACGATGGTCCTGTGTTTACAATCAAAGAAGTCTCCTCCTCTGTCCATAACCCTTCTCACTCCATTTTTATATTTTATATCAGTTTTTATTTTTATGTCTCCTTTTTTGATAGGTGTCACCATCAAGTAAAAGCAATTCCAAGGTTGACTCTGGTTTTGTAATTAGCCCTGTCAGCTTGTCGTTTCGCTTTGCTGTACTCGTGCTTTTTCACCTCCACCATTGCATTACCTAGCTAGTTACAAATTACTCGCCGAAGCCTGATCCCACCCCACAGGCTCTGTAGCCACATCCACCCCTCCCCACACAGAAAATAGTGTGACACACAGAAATATCCCAAACACATCTTTGAAGAAGAAATACAGGCAGAGGAGCACTGATTCAGCATGTGCGTGTAGACGGAGAATGCCAGTGCATCATACCACTGAGCATGGTTGTTTTATAACATTTTCAAGGTAAAAATTTGGCATAGTATGCCTTTAATGAAATACTCTTTTCATTGCAGCTCGTCCAAACACACTTTCATTGCAACTCATCAGCTGAAAATGGCGTTTGCCAAAATCCTTCAGGAGGGAGGTCAACTATGCAGAATTAAGAAACCACTCACTTATCACAAATTCCAGCCTGTCTCTCATTCACAGTGTGAATCCAATGTTACTCCATCTGGTTGCTGCTGTATGCTAGCTCGGTATTGCAAATGAAAGGGATTTTAAGACCTTGATCAGAGATTCCACACCGGAGGCCTTAATATTATATATATTATATAGGCCTCTTAATATTCTTAGTTGGTCTCACTTTTATGTTCACATAGTTAGCCAGAATAGCAAAGAAGAATAGTGTCACATGTAGTGTCACATGTATGGTCTTGGCTTGCATGCTTATTGCCATGGGACATGTGATGTGTACTTATAAGGATAATATAAATAATATAGAATGTATCTATCCTGCTGCGCTGGAAATATTTTCACAAAAGAGTCTTCCTGAACACCTCTTGTAAAATGGCTTAGTTTAGTTGAAGGAGTATTCCATCTCACCTCCTGAATCTCATGTCATCATAAAAATAGATGTCTTTCTTCATTTTCAGGAGGGTCAGCAGTTTCCTTGTCTCTGGTGAATGAAGCCCAATACTTGATGATCAACAGGGCTAGTATAGATCTCCTACAGGAGCTTATCATCGGCAGGTAAGATACTCAGTCCGTCTACAATTACAAGTACTAAAGCATGAGGTCTTATGCTTTAGTAATTATACTTACAGCCTGGGGTATAAGATTTTAATTTGTTGAAGTATTTTTTAAATTAATTTTATGAATTATTCCCTCACCCCCACCCACATGTCAGTACAGTTAGGCCTGAGGGTGCTGGGCCCACCCACTGAGAATGCTGTGCCCCCCAAATATGTATCTGATCATTTAAAACCATGATCGCAATCCACCCCCATCCCCCCCTTTCACTGTTTAGTTGGTATGCTACCACCATGTCAGTGCAGCACAAACAGCAAATATACAAATAACTGAATTATGCCTTGTTATGGCAGTTCATCTGGCCCCCCAAAGACTGAGCCCTGGCAATGGGTCTGCCCCTGCCTGTGAGTCTGTGGGAGAGGTTTGCTGTGAGCTGATTACATAGGTCACTATGGGAAGGGGGGAAAGGGGGAAATGCACACACCCAGAAAAGAAGAAAAACCCTCAGTCCAAATTCTAGGAAATATTACTGTACATTCCAGAAAATAGAATGGTGGATAGTAAAGGTTCTACTGTGTATTGCTATGTACATATGAAATACAATGCATTGAAACAGCACAGAAGATAAAAATATTAGTTATTGGATTAAACTGATTAAATGTCATACTATGTGAATGTTCATTCATAATGTTGCCTAACGAGGGTTAATTGTTCAATAGACATTAAAAGTGCTTTATTTAAAACAATTAAAACATTTTCAGTGGTACAAGAGTTCAAGGGTTCAAACAAAAACCAGCATGCACAAGGTTTCCTGGGAACAATTATAAGAATCCATGCCTTACACAGAGTTAAAAGTTAGGTTGTTGGATATTTAGAAGTTTAGATATCTTTGTTAATATTTAGAGTATTTTATCCTATTCTGGATGTTACATTTTAAGAACAGAATAACCTTTGGAATGCAGTTACCCTTACAGTTTAAGTATATTCCGTGTCTTCAGGTTTATCACAGGATTTATTTTAATCTTTTACACTTTCAGTATGACTTCATTTAGAGCACTGCCTAAATGGATTGTCTTGATGACATTGATACTAATGGAATAGAATGAACATCCATTCCTTTTTTGGTGGTTTAAATATTTGTTGGAAATAGAAACGGTTCTGGCAGCTACCAGCACTTTGATGTCCAGCAGCTGATTCACCGTTTCCGTGCAAACCTGGTCATCTGGGGAGAGGAGCCCTTTGAAGAGGATGAATGGACCAGCTTGAAGATTGGCAGTACCCTTTTCAAGGTGATACGGTCTGTCAGTTTTGCAAGTGACAAGTAGAGCTGTAAATTCCAATATCAAATAAAATATTATCTATTGGCTAGATCTTTGGGGATATTGATTAACCTTTTTCTTGGAAAGAATACTGTGAGCTTATTTGCTAAAAAAAAAAAAAAAAAAGTATTTTGGTATTACAAGAGGTGGTACTGCATATGCCTGTATGAGCAGGCATTTTTTGCTGAATAAACTGCAGTTGAATTTTTCTGTATCTTAGATGTTGTAATGTTATCTGCGTGACTACATGGCCATCTTATCTTAAAATAGTTTGTAACCATCAATAAAGCTATTCTAGAATAGCATAGTATCTAGTCCTTATGATTTATCTTCTTATTTTAGAACAAAACGCAAATATTAACCCTATACAACAAAAATATCAAACATTATGTTTTTATTTTTAAAATGATCCCTTCTATCATCACTAATCACTATTTTCAGTTTTCATATTTTAAAACTGAAATTTTCTATGAAGTACCAATGGCAACTCTTTTGAGCACTGTAAAATGTCATGCTGAAAATTGGTCTCTTTTTAAACATTGTTTAAAAGAATCTTTAAAAGCAATGTTACTTATTTTGCATGTTGCTGCATTGTTGCATTAAATGTCATTTCTATTCTCATTGTTTAAGCAGTTTTTAAAAATACATTTATTTACCCTTGTTGTGGAAACCCAAGTTGATCTGTTTTTATGTTGTGAATCTGTTTGGAATTATGAGCTCTTCTTATAAGTCCCATGGTGTTTCTTTTACCTCATCTGCTCATAGGGTTTCCCTATTTTGAATTAGTCAAAAACATTACATTGTCTATTCGGGACGTCAAACTGTAAAAAAGACCTATAAAAAATTTGAAAACCGAACATTGTGGTCAAAAAATGGACATCTGGCAACCATTATTTATTTTAATTTTTTTAAAACTTTTTTTATGTTGAAATAAATATAAAAATCTATTCAGATAGTAATATATTTTCAGGTGGCTGGACAATGTGGCCGGTGTCAGATGATTGGAATTGATCAGTCCACAGCAGCCAGGAGTCAAGAGCCTCTGCAATCACTTGCCACCTGCCGCAATGGAAAGGTCAGTGGAAAGAATTGGTTTCATAATTAATATGTTCAGTTATTATTTTTAATGCATTACTTCAAATGTTGCAGAAAAATCCTACAGTCCCATGGTTCGACAAACTTCACCACCAGGTAGTTTGTGTAAGCATGAAAGAGAATAACACTTTTCACCACTAGCTGGTGTGCGTGAGAATGAGTGAGAACAGTAGGAATAGCTTGTAGAGCTTGTTAATAGCTTGTTGCTTTTCTTGCATGATGGTGCACAGCGCTTTAACCACTTAACTGGTTTTATTTGTGTTCGTTGTGTTTTTTTACAGTGAAATTTTCAATCAATCTTGTCACACAATATACTGTTTGAGTTTTAAAAAAGTGCTATCTCTGAGAAACATCAACAGAACATCCGTTGTTTATTTAGTACAGTAATTCTCTGGAGGAGTTATTATTGTCCGTTTGCATTTGGAGGCCTTGGAAGAAATCCCTTCTATGAGTGAACATTTCTGAAGGCAGTGAAAATAGCTTTGACTGTACAACAGAGGGCATGTTCAATGAAGTAATTGATCCCATTTTAGATTGGTGAGCATCTAAATACATTCTCAAAATACTTGTGTTATTATTCAGTACGCTTATAAATAATGAGTAGGTCTGATTTTGAATAATAAATATGGCATGTGAAACTGTGGACCCACTGTTGATTTTAGCGAATCAGGTTCCTGACTTGGAGAAGCCTGACCTAGGAATGAACTGTGGGGGATTTATGACATTCTGTTGACCCCACGACACCTGGCTTCTGGCTTTTCCCAACGGTTAGCATTTGGCAAAGGTTAATCCTAAATAAAAAGCCCTGCCAGTTTCGTTGATTGGTCTTCTAACTGTACTTCATAGTGCCTGGTGTTTGTGGCTCCAACAGTTTGTAAAGTTTCACCTTTCAAATATTTAAAGCAACAAGCTAGCAATCAGAAAACCTGTCCCCAAGAGGCTTTTCTACACTTCTATAAAATCTTTAAAAATCCCCACTTACAGAAAAATAATGGAGACAGAAAGAGAAAGTAAAGATCAAAGGAAAAAAATAATAAAATAAACAATGGGTACATTTTTATCTCAGTAGGTAGTAAGTTCCACAATAGTGCTTCTTTTACAGAGAAACAATGGTGTACAAAGGAGGTTTTACCATAGACTGTAGAGAATGTATGGAAAAGTGACTTTTCATGGGCTTGTAAATTATTTTAAGTGCAGTTTTTGTGCTGCCATGTTGTACAAATTAAAGCCAGAGACTGCGCAGTAGGGAATCTTATATGGTCAGAAAGTCTAGGCCGGCTCCAGGCACAGTGTGAGTGACAGTTCAGAGCCATTAATGAGGATGTGAGGATGTGAGTGCTTGATAATCTTTTTCATTAAATAAATGAAATAATCATTTTTTTTAAATGTGTTCTGTATTTACTCAGATTCCCTAGAGGTAATCAGAAAGGGGTCAAATACTTTTCCACAGCACTGTAAGTCAGATATCAGACATTTAAAGTTTATGAGGCTGTGTAGTTTGATTCTAGATGTATCTCATTTTAAAATTATATCACATATGAGAAGAAATTAACTTATTCCGTAAGTTTGTCATATTACACCTTTTCCTGTGATCAAATGCTGAGTAGATAAAATTAGATTAAAAGCAAGTCCCAAGCTAGGATTCACGGAACGCCTTTTTAGTGAGACTACACCTCAAACTTGCGTGTATCACATAGTACATAGGGAAAAAAGCTTAACGTGCACTGAAATTAGAGTTTAGCATGCATATCTCATGCCAGGATCAGGCCTATGGGGAATTTCCTGCCTCTGAGGACAAAAGAACTCAGGAAGTGTATTCAGAGCTATCCAGTATTTACATGGTTGTTCAGTTACCCCGGTTTACAGGGGAATTCCATGTTCATGAAAAAAACTTTGTAAAATAATCTTTTTACTTGTAGAAGAGAGAGTAGCTGTCCTCCTGGTTAACATGAGCTCTCTACCTGTAGGGAGTGTCGAGATATAGCCCCTAACTCAGTGGTCTCCAACCCTGGTCCTGGAGAGTTACAGGATCTGCTGGTTTTTGTTTTTACCTTAAAATCAGCACCCAGTTGAGAACCAAGACACCAGGTGAGTTGAGTTAACTGTGTAATCAACTGCTCTAATTGATTCATGAAGTGCAGAGTCACTATGAAAACCAGCAGACCCTGTAGCTCTCCAGGACCAGGGTTGGAGACCACTGCCCTAACTAGTGTGTATGCTCCATGTATTTGCTTTACTAAGGACTACAACAGGCGGGTACTTACGGTCCATGGGCAAGTGTCAGACAACAACAGTCAAAAGGTTGATACTCCTACTGAGTACAAAAAAAATGGCTGGGTGCTACTACTTGGCCTGCAGAGAGGGTAACCTTACTCGCTAGCAAGCTAACTCACTAAAGAAAGAAAATTTAAGTGTTCAGTTCAGTTTTCTTTACTACTTAATTTCTACTAAACATTAAATGCTGCTTCATAGGATCAAATTATATTGGTTTAACGTAACTATGATTTGAATAATTGTGATTTGTGCATTTGACTCATAGCAAGCTATTTCAGAAATGGTCATGACTTGAGCAAAATTTGGTTGTCAAAATAAATCCGGAAAGAACATATGCTTTTATAGATCACCGGTTCTGAGAGAGAATGGGGGAGAGGAGACAAAGGCTTCAAGCCAGGGAAGGAGAGATTTATGGTTGACATTTGTTAACATTCCCTAATACGAGAGCTGATACAGATATTCTCCACATCTACACATTTCAGTAAATTATCTGACAAGAATATCATGCTTGTCTCATATTCCTTCATTGTTGTCTTTTGTTCCTTTTATAAATGAAGCATCAACAGCAAAATTACCTGCTTGAGTTGTCATTTTAGTGGAATAAAGACAGAAGTAGCCTATATGGGTCTAAGAAATCCATTTGTAGTATTACCAGTTCTACTGCTAGTTTAAAATGAAATGTTTTCAATGCTGGGTTTTTAGTCACTTCACATGTAGTTGCACTGTTTACAAGGTATGGGTCAGCTTCCTCCATTTGCATTGTCATTCTGCAGTAAACAGTTTGTTACGTCTCTGTGTTCTTTTTAAACACATGCTTCTGATGCCTGACTAGCCATCATGCCAAAGCCTACAGCTAAATAGCCCAATGTTTATTGTAGGCATGGGTGCTTATGTACAAACTGAACTTTCATTTGCTTGACTTGCCAAACCGAGCTGGTCTGTAAAGGGTACATACCTAAGCTAGGAGATCCATGATGCTACAAAGGCCGACCAATTTCAAATATTAATTTAGATCTTAATCCATGTCTTTATTTTCTCAATGCCATGCCTAATATTATAATAGACCCTAACACATGTTGGCTGCTAATTACCATAATATACTTTGCAAAGACTTGTATTCTTTTATATTGGATAAAAGAATCCCCCCCCAGCTTTTGAGTTATTTTTAGACCAAATTGCTCAATCCCTACCATTAGAAAGACTAACTCTCAAGCAACATCAAAGAAGTTCAGTTTTTCCACATTTTTGGTCTCCCTTGTCCTTTTACTTTGAAATAGAGACTCATACCTTGACTGGTGTATGATAGACTGTATATGTGTGTGGGTGTGCAAGGCTTAAGTGTGTGTTTGTTTGTGTAGGTTTATACATACTGCATAATGTTGGTGTGCACATGATTGGATGTGAGCATGTCCTTGCAAATGTTCCTACATGCATACCTACCTGGCTGACACAGAACGTTCTTGTGGTGTCATTGCAGTGTAGTGGCAATGTTATAATATTGGCAGGGCATTCCAGTGACATTGTGGGAGCATTTTGTGTTAGCTAGATAAATAAACACGTTATGTTGATGTATGTGCATGTATATGTATTTGTATAAGGGTATATGTATAGGTATAAATGTGTGTGTACTGTATATGTGTTTGCACGTACATATGAAAATAGTTAACACAACAGAACTCTTATGCTTATGTATTTTCTATGACATGATTTCCTAATAGAATCCCCTGAAGACCAATTTCCTTTGCTTATTTTATATTTTATTTATGTCTATGCTCCTATATAGCATAAATCACATTAAAAATAGCATTGAAAATGGGATGCTCTTACATTCTCTTGCATTGTACGTCACTCTGGAAAAGAGCATCTGCTAAATGACTGTAATGTAATGTAACATAGGATGGTTGATCTTAAATCAGAAGCTATTGATTTACCACTTCTTTCTGGACCACAGTTTTATTGTTTAACATTGCACTATTATCTAGTGTCAAATTGTAATGACTTAAAAACTTTAATTACTGGATTGCGGCTTCTGCTTACAATAACTATGACAGTTGTTTATGGTCTTTGTAATTCGTAGGAGTTGTATTTGACTTTTTCCACAGGCCACCTTTGGGATGTATCTGATCCACCAGGAGTCCTCGAGTTCTGTTTTAACGGTGGGATCCCCTGTCATTCCTGAAACATTACCTGCCCATCAGAAAACAAACTGTACACCTTAATAGCACTAAAAGGAGACACACTTATTCATTTTTAGAGTTGTGGGCAAGCATTTGAAAATGAAATGCAAATTAATAAAAGGATGAATGGTTATGTCTATTCATTGCTGTTGTTAATTCTGGACTTAGTCAGATGACAAGCTGTATCATTTTCTTAATAGCTGGTCACATATTCCTGAACAAAACAATATGAATGCTGTCAATACATTAAATAGGTTTGTGGTATTATATAATGTGGATATTTCACACTGTAATGTAAGCGTTAGTTAGGACTGTAGTGTTTGTGAAGCATGCAACAGTGATGAGGTAAGAGTTGGAACGTTGCCAAAACATGGTGGACGGTTGAAAATGTTCATGTCCCATCCCCATACAAGAAAGCATACGAGAGCACAGAGTATAGAAATACATACTAGAGTTAATAATTGCACATTTAGGTACTGTACTGCATTGTGTGACAATATTTTTGCATTATTTTTTAATCTGATAGCAATGTTCCATCTTAAAACTTCATAAGGGGCTCATTTATATGCTTTATAATGAACAAAAAGCATTTTATTCAATTTTGGAGAGATTTTGGATATGTTTCTGGACCCCTAGATATTTTAGACCACTGTACTGACTGAAAGCTTGTAATTCCCACTTGAAAATTATGCAACAGTGATTTTCTTGAGTCAAAACAGTTGATTTGTAGTGAAATACATGAATATGTTGCGATTTACAGCAATGCATAATTTAGACATTTTGGATAGATTTGGAGACGCTGGGTACACTGCTTAGTTTTTGCTTCATACATCTATAGTAGTTCTACATATCCACCCTTAGATTTTATGAACTTGTGGTCAAGAAGTTTTTGATCTAGCACATGTATAGTTTAACCTGCTGTATATATGCAATCTCTCAGTATTTCATTGCAAACTTAAAAAGTGCAGATTCATTTTTTATTTTTTGTCAAAACAATTGCATTTGTGGCACTTTTCTATTTCTTCCAAAATTATGAATATAAACTAATCTGCATTAGTATTGTACATTGTACAAATGTCTTGCTTCATTTAAGCCATTTTTCAAGTCTCTGTGGTGTTCACATCTGGAGTTATAAAGCTTTAAATAGGGTACCCCCTAAATGGGCAAGGATTGGCAAGATTTGGCTTGTGCGCTAAGGGATTAAAATGTAGAAACAAGAGCTAATTGAATGTTGATCCTCTTGCTGCTGTAATGCTTAAAAATTGTCTCTACTGATTGATTACTGATTACTGATGTCAGTAATAAAGGTTTTGTGTTGCAAGTAAGCATTGTTGTACCAAATCTTTTTTTCACTAAATTAAACAAATAAACAAATAATTTGTTTACAACTAAATTATTGAAATTCTATTCAATCATTTTGCAAAGTGGGAGGTGGAGGGGTGAGCGGGAGATCTTGTCGAGTTTTTTCTTTTTAAACCACAGGTAGCCTAATAAATTTAAACAGTGGTGCAAGTAAAATAAACTCTGAAGTCAGAAGAAATATAGCAAAGCTGAAGGGGTTAGACTTAGATATGTGGGGCCAAGTAAACATATTGTGGCAAGAAATTTATTTATTTTTTATTTATTTTCTCCCGGACAGCTGCGATGCCCTACGCACAGTACGTGTGCTGTGTATAGGGAGGGACGGCCCTACGTCCTTGTGCGTCCCTAGCTTTTTAACTGACTGCTCATCCTCATCCCTTTCTGGGGCAGAATTCAAACTGAAAATGATCCGCCTCCTCCTCTTTGTGATTGGCTGTCTTTTAGCAACGGGACAGATTCCTCCCAAAACCAAGGGCTTAAAACGTTTGCTTTGGTCAGCAATTATAAGGGGCCCACAGAGACTGCATTTGGACAGGGCCCAGAATTTCATGCTACACCCTTGCCCCTGGCCATATCAAAGCATAGAAAATAACTGAGTACCACACTGGAATGGATGAACAGATGATTCAGCAATGTTGAATCTGAGCCACTGTACTTCGTGGCAACTACTGAACCTCAGATACAAATACAAAAATGCAGGCATGGTCTTAGCCATTCCTATTGAAATAATTTCTTGAGAGAGAGAGGGATTCTTTAAAGAGAGAGCGAGAAAGTGTGTGTGTGTGTGTTAGGCCTGGTTCGATTTCTGGTTTTACCAGTGCCATGTGATGAACGTGCTTACACCGGTTTTATTTTATGCAAACCGACCGTACCAGCATTTATAATATAATATATTATAAAATATATGTTTATCAACGGAGCTAAACTAGTCTATGACTGCAAAAAAAGATTAGCAGGCTGTCCACTATTTGAAATCCTTTGAAATGAGAGTTGGAGAAGATGGAGGAATCATTGAGGAACCACACATGACCCAGATGTCTCACAGCCAGCAGGAAAGGATGCTGGAAGCACAATCGAGAGTAGCCTTGGTAGGCTCTTTGATGAAATCCTGGAGGAGTGCAGTGCAGAGCCTGGCCCAACCAGCATGAGTGCTGTGGTCCAAGTGCAGAGCTGTCTCAGTGAGCAAATAATTCCATGGTCAGACTAGTCATTAGAACACTGGAAAATACAGCCTGTGCCAGTTGCCCTCACTGGCTGCTCTTGCTGCCAAGTTTCTTTGTGCTCCCTGCACCAGTGTGGAGAGCAAGAGTCTATTTAGTGTAGCCTTCAACATTATGACTGGCCAGAGGACTATAAGCTGACAACAGAGAGAGCTGAGAACTCCTTTTTCTCAAGAAGAACGTACCACTCATTTAAGTGAGCACCACTAGGCTCTAGCACATTGGAGGAAGTACGTGGTCAGGAACAACCTGTGGTATGAGAGTATTTTTGTGGCATGACTCATGGTAAAATTTAGCTCTGTCTGAAAAGAAATGGAGCCCCTTTTTCCTTCTGTCAGTTATTATGGGCAATGAAAGAATGTTGGATGGCATAAATTAGTCAAGCAGTATGTATTTCGGCTTTTTGTGCAAAGTAATGAAGGGGGAGTCCTTTGTTTCCCAGCTTGAAAATATTTGTTTTCATTGATTTATTATTTTTATAAGGACAAGGATGATCCCTAGCAAAATGTTGCTGTTGCAGTATAATTATAGAGGGGGTAAGTGTCGGATTGGTGTTCGGAATCGGCCAAAGTGATATCAGTGCCTCCCTAACAAGGAGCCTGTTTACAGGGTGAAAATACAGCTGGAAAGAAGTCTTTGACTCAACTGTTAAAATGTAGTCAAGATATTGTTGTATACAATTGAGTTTTAACATCAAAATCCCTCAATATTGTTTGCAAAATAAATACTTTGCTTATAAATGTTACATTTTCATTGTTAGCATATGTAAGTTCTGTCAGATTCCCTTTTCCCCATACAAAAAGTCTGTCCTTCCTGAAACCAAAAAGAGATCCCAGCTGTGGGAAAAACCATGTCATGCTGGCTTCTATGAGTCCACATGGAGTCAGTGCTAAGGCAAATAGCAAGCAAGACAAATGCAATGACGAATGTGATCAGTGACTGAAATAACAACGTGCTTTCCTACTTGTGGGTCATCACCCAACTGTCCTTTGTGATTGTTTTCTAGATCTACAGTATTTCACCTCAATGATTGTTCCTATCGGGGGCCCAATTTAATTGTTGTCTGACAAACAAATGTGCAGTTTGTGGGGTGGCAGTGTAGAATCACTGTCAGGGACCTGTGCTTGTAAGTCCAAGGTTGCAGGTTGGGTCCCCAGGTGTTTTGCCCTTGAGTAAGGTACTTAACCTGAGGTACCTCAGTAAATATCCAGTTTTTTTATTAAATAAATATACTGTATGTACAAAATGTAAGCTTTGTTAGTCTGTCTGGATAACAATATCTTCCAAATAGCCTAAAATGTAACTTAATGTCAGAAAAAATCTGTGAAGCAATACATTCTGGACTTTTTCTTGTCTTGCAAAATGTGGCAATAGCCTTTTCCCCACAATGTAGTATACCCCATAGAATTGCTTCATTTTGTTTCATAGAGGTACACAAACATTGTTTTACAGTAATATTTGTAATGATAAAAAAGTCAATGAACAGCCAAAAGTAAACTTGCCAATTTTGGAACAACTTAATAACTCTATCCTTATACATTGATAAAGACTTTTTAATGGTAATAATGTCATCTGTGACTACTGTGACCTCCAAAATGTGAAGGTTTATAGTAGAGCCAGCATTTTTTCACTGCCTACGTGTGCATTTATGCCTGTCACCAGTCGGTGGCAGTGTGTCAAAATATTTAAAGAGTTTGTGCATCATTTAGGCACATCGATGGAAAGTATTTTGGCTGAGCTATTAAGTTTATAAGTTCCACCTCAAGCACACCTGATAGAACTAATGAAGCCCTTGAAAAAGAAGACGTCTGGTCAGCCTAGTTTTATAGTACAGGGTTAGTGCCAGTGTAATTGGTCAATAGTAGCAGCCCTGCTTGCACAAGATCATGATTTATCGATGGATGTGCCAACCTGGTCAGGTTCATAGTATTGCAATGTTATAAGCCTGTGATGCTAAAAACTTTATAACCTAAATGTTGTGTATTACAGCTGTATCCATGGGCACAGTACTTAACAGGAATTGCTTTCATGTAAGATATTCAACTATGTCAACAGATAAAATACAAAAGAATCCTCTGGACGTCACAAAGCTGCCAAGAAGATAAATAATGTAATGTTGTATGTGGGAGATGTAGATCTATATCTACATAACCTCACACACAGTAGGCCTGAAATGTGCACACCTTCACACCTAAAGATCCAGTGACATTCCTGTTCACTGTGAGACAGATTGAAAATATGCACCCCTGCTAATTTTCCTATCAGCTGACTTGAGTTGATACTGAGTTGATGAGTCAGAATGGTGCTTTTTCATAGTTGCAGATCATCTTTTCACATTAGCCAGCATCCCAAAAGACACTGGTTGATCTTAGGGTTTTTTGTTCCTGCAAATGAATGTATTGGCTTTTAAAATGTATATGAATTAATTGTGTACGAATAATGAGTGAAAGTTAAAAGGGCATTTTAAACAAACACACTGCTCACTTTTTTTTTTAATGGAGATGAGTTGATTTCTCCCACTTCGGTTTGAAGTTTGACAAATTGTTCAGAAGGAAACAAGAGCCACAGGGAAAGCAAGTGAGGTATATGGGGAATGAGGGGTTTAATTTATAGAAATCAGCCCCCACAGGTGTGCCTGTAGACAGTTTATTTCCATCTTCAGGAAGACAAGAGGTTACAAAATGGTTGTATTAACATGTAACGTTTTGCTTTGTTGGCTTTGTCCAAGAATTACAGCCATTCTGATTCTAAAGCACAAGCAGCATGTCCTTCCCATGTCACCAGAGGGCTTGGATATTATTAGGCCAAAACCCCCAATCTTCAACTGGCTCTGGTAAACACTCATGGTATTGTAAAGTAAACTGGGTATTGTAATGAAACAGTACAAACACGACCAGGAAAGGAATCAGCTGCTGTTGGAAGATCCTACTTTAAAATGATACTTTTAGTGATCACCAAAAACAGGTTCCGGGCAATTACCAGTACATACCCAAATCTGCAAACACGCTGGAACTTTTGAACAGATCCAAACATAGACATGTACACACACACATGGGTGGACACTCACTAATCATCATGTCCTTATTCCACAGATTTACCTTCACACAACATTGTACCTCTTCACATTGACACTGCAGCACTTAATTTTGAATTTCCAGCCAGATATAGTCTTGAGCAGAGACATGACGGAACTCTAAAACTTGTTCCACAAAGAAGCAAAGATCGGCACACTTTGATTCCACAGTCGGGGTGCCCGAGGTTGGGGGTGGACTTTAACCTAGGGAGGCTATTCACGTGTGATCCGTCTGATAAGATTCATGATTTATTGCTCCCAATAGCGACGAGCCCTTCTGAACACAAGCTCACAGAATGTCACACCCAAAAGAGGCAACAGCTGTGGCTTTGTTGTTTTCCTTTTCAAAATCATTTCATTGGCTGGAGACTGAAGGGGGTGGGAAGTGGGGGGGATCAACAGTTGGAACGGTTCCATTGTTCGGTGTCTTTTGTCATCGTTCCACCATCATGGCTGTCATTGCTGAAGTTTCATTTTTAAAAAAAGGTGATATGAAGGGAATCTCTTGGCCATAGGATGAGGGAAGGCAGGGTGTCCCACTTAGACACCATACCCCCCACTCCCCCTCAGGTTTAGTTGTCGCTGTGGGAAAGAGGAACAGAGACCATGCAGGTTCAACTGGTTTTTAGGGTCGATGGGATACGCAGACACATGCAAATTGACTGAGTGGAGGGCCCTGAATGTTTACTTTATACCCACCCTCTCAAAAGGGTTTTACCCCTACTTTGCAAGTTGTATTTTAATATCCCCAGTAAGAGCAAGCTTGAATTCTAGGCACAGGCCTAGAATGGTTGCATATATCAAAATATAGATTTTATTAGCAAATAAATAACTTACAGTATACATGTGTAAAGTACAATGGGCTTTTCAGTTAGACAAAGGAAGATTATAATTGGTCATCTTAATATCTATGGCCCAAATACAAGTTTTATTGACTTAAGGTTCTGCACCAAAATGTTCACACTGTTGCATATAGTTTAAAGTGACATAGATAAATACATTTTTCAGCCCTAATCCTTATGCAAGACATGGCAGAGTGACCCAGGGTTAGTGTTTGAGGCAAAGAAATCATTCTGGTGTGACAGTGGAATAGTTTACATCTGTAATTTCAGGTTATACTCAAACTCATCACAAAAATACAATTAGATTTCCAAAGCCTTTTTTATTTTATTCACAACATTCATTTTTATTTTTCATCTGTTACAACATGTTGTTTAAAAATATTATTTGTCCATCTTTTCAACAACACATAAAGTCTACTAAAAGATCATCTACTAACCTTAACCTGTAGAATTTGCAGGTTTGTTACTATAGAAACGTAACTGGTGTTTAAACATGATCTAATACCTTTTCAGCTAAATGTTACCTTACACAGAGGAGTGAAATTACAGAGTGTGGGATGACTTATGGTAAAGCTTGTCGACTGGCACATACAGCATATACAATCCACAGAGTGGACTAAACGTGAAATATATTTGAGGAAGGACAACTACACCCCCTCCATCCACTCACATCCAAATTCCCACACCCCATTGTCCAAGTAGGTCCAGTCTACTGACAGCACAGTTCTTTCCTCGACTTCCACGAAATCATTTTGGTTCCCTCTCTCAGATGTGGTACTCCATGCCAGGTTTTTGAGTTTACTCTGGGTTGGGACGTGTTTGCTTGTGCTCATTTCCCTGGTTTGAATGTGTTTGCACTGCCGACAGGGCTGTGAGTCACGGATGGGGGGAGGCGGGTAACAGGGGGAGGTTGGGAGGGGGTTGTGGGGGGAGGGTGTGGAGTTGAGTGGAGCAATGTAGCCCTAAGCTGTACTGGCACATTCCTGGGGCAACCGCACCCTGCTGAACCTGGCCCCGCCCTTCCTCTCTCTACACCTGAGTAGTTGCTGTGTGTCTGATAGCAACGTTCACCCCCCCCCCCCCCCCCAAACCACCTGCCTCACATGCACACGCACACACATTCGTGAAACAATGAATGCCTGAATACATCAACTCACAACGCTGTGAGACTTACACCTGGATAATTACATAACTCAAGACTGAGAAGTTGTGCCTACCATTTTATAGTCATAATGGAGAACTGATAAATTAGTTGATTAAATAAAATTTTGATAAAGAAAATATAATTAGTAGATCTTCAGAAATAATGGGCATGTATGCAAATAGCCTGTTATTGGAGATGACTTTTGGCTGCTTATATACAGCCACTGACTTGTTTGTGTGTTTATTTGCTTGACTGTTTTTTTAGGGTTAAATACTTTATAATGGCACATATAAAGCCCCTAAAAATACTACCATGAAGTCCTTGAAGTCAGGGGGAGGCGTCTGCACATACGCACACAAAGATATTGATTGAGTAATAAAGTGGCTGAAAGTTTTTCACTTCCCTGCAAGCCTGAATATGCCCATGCTCCTGGAATTTGGCACCATTTGGTTAACAAGAAAACACAGTCTGTGTGTGTGTGTGTGCAGTGCTGCAGAGGGCCGGTGAGCAGTAGGGTATTCAGACACTCCCTTATGAAGGACAGCTCAACCCGCCATCCAATCAGTCACGTCAGCAAGTTATCAGCGCCAATTGAACAGGGTAGGGCATGCCAGGAGGTATGCTACTGCTCAAAGCCTGCCCCAGTTTCACAAAGATAGAAGCAGAAAGGAGGGGGGGGAGAGAGAGAGAGAGAGAGAGAGAGTGAGAGAGAGAGAGAATGGAAGCCTTACACTCTTCTTTATAGTTTGTTTTAGTGTAACTAGGGTTGGCTTTCTGCATTGCATACCGAAATGCTTTTTGCTTTTGAAATACTGGATAATGCAAGTCATGTTAGCAGAGCCCATTTAAGCCTGTGAGAGTGAGTGAAAGAGCAAGATAGCTGGGGGGCGGGGGGCGGGGGCGGGTGAGGAAATACAGGGCCAAAGACAAAGAGAGATGTTTATAACTTCACAACTTCAAGGCCTACTTCTTTTCCTTTTGTCTCATTAAGGGTTTAAGAGGTTAAAACCATAAGGCAACTGCTCTCCCAGGCTTCTTTGTTTTTTTTTTCTCTTCACTACTGAGAAGTAGTTTGTTGCATGCATGGAATGGGGTGTCCAACATGACCCCGTGACTGTGTCTGTTAACCCCCCCACCCCCGCACGCACACACACACTACAGGTGTCAGCATACTACCCCATATGTTTTGAACTGAACGTGTGATGCTCATACTCATCACATCTGATGCTCCTAAAATTACTTCCATGACAAAGGACTCCTGGTCATGCTAGCATGTGACCACAGGTAAAAAATAATCTTTATATTTTTATTATTAATGAGAAGAGTGTTGGCTGCGTCTAAACATTTGAAATACAAAGCTGGAGTTTTGTATTGTTACATATTTTAATATTTGCATTTATATTTGTTAGTAGTTTTTTGTTTCAAAGTTCATCAGCCGTGTATTTTTTTAAACTTGTAAACCATTTTCACTGAAATTAAGTTTCATGCTGAAGACAAAGAAAAATAGCCAACTGCAACGGCTGAAGTTATACAGCGCAGTTCATTCTGTAGGTTCTCCACTGCACCGCAGCTGGTCTTACTGAATATGCCGGGCCGGTGATGTCGGTGAATTGGGAGGAGTCTATTGTGTAGGAAAGGAGCCGGGGAGGGCAGGGCTTTGAGCTTGTCTCACCCCATTCGATCTTTTCAAAGTCGAGTAGATTTGAGAAAAAGAAACAGGTTCCGCCAGAATTCATCTTCGACTAGCAACTGCACCCTTGGGTGGAGTCTTGCTCCGGATCTGGAATGTGGCATACCGCGGTCAGGGACAGTACTGACAGGCAAAAAAGACGGGATTATAAGGGTGAAAATTAACGAAAAGACAGTGAAAGTACTGGATAGTAGAAGCCATCTGAAAGCGTACACCTGACGGTAATCAAAAATTTACGAAACTTATTTGGACATAATGTGCTTTACGTACGGTTGAACATAATAAATAAGTTATCAGAGCCACACTTTACTTACTTTTTATTGGCATTTCTTATTTAACTGTAGGCTATTTATTATCAAGTTTGGTCTGTCACGGAGACCCTGTCATTTGTTGTCTGGCGGATGGTAAATTGTCAAAAATGGGGAATGTTTTGTATCTTTTGTTCAAACCAAAGATTGCTGGCGGCATTTTAAGTATAACTGCCCATTTTCATAACTGTTTTCTAGAAGTTATGTAACAGTTCTCATGACAAACTTGGAAAAAATAAATTTAAAGAAAGGAATAGTAGGCTAGTCATCACTGTCCTTCAACGTCATGGATGTAGCATGTATGGCGATGTGTCTTGTGTCCTGCTGTATATTGCTAAAGGCTAACTTGGCTGCCCGGTCATGTTGTTTGATCATGATGGAAATAATATTAGCATTAACCTGAAAAGTTGCAGTATGCACAGCATTGAAGACGTGCCCCAAATAATGTGGTCAATCTTTTGCTATTTCCAAATTTGTATATTTTAAGTGTTTTCTTAACGAGCTGAAACGTACAGTAGCCTACAATAAAACAAGCGAAATAGTAGCCTACCCCAATGTCGATACTGAGCACAGTACATTACTTCATTTATTTCATCTGGCGAAGAATCTTTATTTCCAGGGATTTTTTTGAATTTTTTTCCAGGGTCCACGGGATGTTGGTACGTTACAGTGTGTCCTAGCTGGCAATTCATAACCTTACCGAATGATCCCTTCTGCAGTGTAAAGAATGTTATAACAAGTTGATAAACTAACATCCAAGCCACGTTATTCTTTCAAACTGCGTGCCTGTGCACAACTTCCTGACGTTTTTTCAACTGTAGTCCCACAATATTTAACTGACCTGAGCCTAGTAGCCTGCTGTTGTTTCTGTCAACAATCTAGGCTCAGGTGTCGTGGCAGCAATCATCAAAATGGGCGCTGTGTTAACGTGGTTTATTTGTTGTTGATATCAAAATCACCGAGTCGCACCGATCATGGTCCGATACTTTCCTGGGATCTGATGTTCCCCTTGGTAGCTAAATCTTCTGATCATTCATTTGCGTGCAAGGCCACGTCCTACACAATGTAGTTCTTTCTCTTTGCTCAATCGTGTTCACTGTGTGCAATTTCCTAATTGCATACAGTAAGTTTGTTAGAGTTCTTTCACGAACGTAAGTCACGGTTTAATTAAAAGACCCTGTTAATTAATATAATTGTGCTGGTCCGGGATGGAGAAAATGAGAGTACATTTGTACAAAATACGTCATCATAATGTCATTTTTGTGCCGCAATGGTTTAATGAATGAAGTCATTAAATAAGTGGCAGCTTCGATGTTGAAATGTACATTGCACCTCAGATAAAAACTTTTACAATTAGAAATGGCGCTAGGCTTTTTCTGCCTGAATACTATGGCGTAGTGTTGTAACTTTGCATTCACAGTATGATATTCGTCTTTATATAGGCCTGCATATTTACTACAAGTATAAATCCAAACGTCCGGTGGTATCAGCGCGGTTATGACCAAAATAATCGTCAATACTGCTATTCAGATATTTTCAGTTGATAATGACAGAGTAATGTGATAGATTTTGTAGCCCATTTAGTTTTTACACATCATCCCAGAGTTTTACCTTGTTCTTGTTGCGACCCTTTAAGGATGTTTTCTTAGCTGGGACATGCTCTTCCTCTCTCAGATTTAAAAGTAAGGAGATTTTTAAGATGTGGTTTATTAAAGTATTAAGTATTTTAGAGAGATTTTATGCATATAAAACGCTTGGTTTCTGAAGCATTTTCTGGCAGTAACAAGGTTTGTGAAAAAGGTTAAGGAACATTGGATGTAGGCTTTGTCCATGTTTAGAGTTTGTGTGTACTGGCTTCTGTACATTTGATTGTTAAGGCGTGCAATGAGTGTAGGCTTTGTCTCGCTGCATGCCATGGTACATCTGCATGGTTGAGGCCTGTATGAGAGAGACAGCTTTGGATTGCATTTGTGTGTGTATGTGCGTGTGCATGTGTGCGTGTGTGTGTGAGTGGAGGTGAGTGAGAGGTAGACCTGGCTATCTATACACACAGGGAACATTCAGACTTTGTTTCATCAATCTTGGTGCCACTTCTCTCTCAATTTAATGAAAGTTTTGAACGGTTCTTTAAATAGAAACAGAAACCAAAGAAAATTGCTTGATTGGGCTGCAACAATTTTTATACACTCTTGTACGGCCAAGTATACTTTGTGTTAATTTTAGTTACGTGCAGTAATATTCCTGTGTTTACACTGTGCATTTACATAGTGCTTAAATACTACTGAGCTCCTATTAGATGTATGTAACAAAAATGAAATAAGATCATACATTTGTCAGGCTTCATACAGTTTTGTCAGAGGAGAAGCCTGGGAGAACCATTAAAGCACCACTACTATCAGAACTAAGAATGCAAATCTCTATTTCAGACCGGATGAGCAGTAGTTCTGAATGAGGTGGCATGCATCAGGTTTTCGGTAAAATAACATTATAGCAGGTGACATGTCTCTGACAAGACAGAAGAGCATATACAACACAAATCACCAAATTCAGATTGTTGTCATGGATGATCAAATCATTAGCAGGGGATGGATTATTATTATTTGAAGGGGGTTCACACTGACTTGTACACATGCGCAGTCATGCACCAACCATCTCCAACGCATTAGTAATGGAAATTTACAAAGCAAAATATGAGCAGCAGCAGCAGTGAACAAACGTATAGATAAAACAAAACTAAGCAAAAATATCTCCTTTAGGGTTATTATCATTATTGTGGTCTCACGTTTAATATACCAATAAACACAAACACATAAATTAAAGCAGGCTTAAATGCAAAAATATGCATTGTTCTACTTGTGAGTTTGTGGTGATGGTTAGCAATGGGGGAAGGGATGAAGCTCGCAAGTTCCAAACTGCAGAATCTCATAATTTATTTCGAGCCAAGCCAATCTGAAAACTAAACCTGCCTGGTTGCCATGGTGTGCAAACCAGTTCAGGAGCATTTTGAATATGACTGGAGACGTCAGTATAGATCTGTACCTTCAGATGCCAACAGCATTGTTCCGTCAGACCAGTTCAGGCCCCAGGTGGTGACAGAGACTGCTAAAGGCAGAGCGGTATTTTGTAAATTGAAAATGAGAGCACTGTACATCTGTCACAGAATGAGGATACCCATGGTCTAATTTCCCCACCAAAATCAGAAAACAAATGAGGAAAGGCAGGGTATGAACGCATATCTGATAGGTATGTGCTACAGTATTTAGTATGCCTAATGCACTGTATATGGAATCTTTTTGAATGCTTTATACTGTCCCTGTGCTATAGTTTCCTGTAGAAGACAATGCTGACAATGCAACCTTTGCTCCTTAGCATAATAGACTAGTGTTTCAAAAACAAACAGTGGTTGTCACAGCAACCTACTCATTTTTTTTTATAATAGTCCCATCCTGTTTGTAGGCTTTTGGCAATGGAGAAAACTTTATTTAATAATTATCCTGAAACGACTTGCTTTGCAGGATGGACAATGCATTTGAATAATGTTCATACATTGGCACCTGATTTCTTTTCTGCTTGTTAACAATCGCTGCCTTTGTTGGCATCTATGTACAGCTGTTCCCTCTTTGATATCATACAAACTGTTTAACCTCCTCTCTTTTTTTTAATTAACATTATGTAAAGGGAACAGCTGTACATAGACGCCAACAAAGGCAGTGTAACTCAGCTGTTGAGGGGTAATCCGTTTTAAATGGGTAAGCATTAAACTCTTGAAAAACAAAAAAGTTCAGTCCTGAGTGACTGCTGACTTGTCCCTGTAGCTCAGGCATCCAGGGTTCCAGCTTCTCCTATCCCGCAATCCGATTATGACCATGTGCAGTGGCAGAACACCACTGGATTTGTCCCATGAGGAGCAGCGTGGGTCTAATCTGGTTCCTCAGGTTACTACTGTTTTAGGCTGTGTTCGAATCAAAACCCAATATTCCGCCCTGTGTACTACTATACTGTGTACTGTTTACTGCATAGTGTTTAGTGCGTGACATGTATTATGCCAAAAAAAATAACAACCACACTGTCGAAGTGCCATAAGACATCCCTCCCTTGCTCACGTGTCGTTGTTGAAGGATATACGTCAATAAAGCTGCACCTCCTTTTTAAATCGAAGCTGTGCGTCATAATTATGGGACCAAAATGTTTGTTTAGTTCCTGAAAAGTATGCTCCCAAATGTACTTGGTGAAAACCTGGAAATAAGTATATCATCTGGGGGTTTTAATATACAACATTTATAGAACATTTCAGCTACTTAACAACTTCCCCATCCAGTGCACTCAACAAGCATACCCAATAGTTTGGAAGGGTGCTGGGTTCATTAAAATTGCTTAGTTTCACTCCCTGTGTTTCTTTCTTGCATCCTTTCCTTGCTCCTTCGCTCCATCCACTGGAGGATGTAGGTGAGATATGAGGATGGTGGAATAAAGGCAACACATATGAGGAAAATGAAAACATCCGTGCTCAGTCAAGTGTTAGTTTGAAGCAATGTCAATTACAGACATGGTAGATGTGGAGAGGTGGATCCACAGATGGATCATTTGTATGTCACAAATTCTGAAAAAAAGACTTCTGCTAAGGTTGCTGTATTCTCACTGAAGCATCCTCTGGGAGCCTCCTTGCTCCTTGCTTCTTGAAGGAGCATGTAATGAATTGGACCATTTTTAAAAGATGGTGGAACGTAATCAATTTCCGGGCCATGTGAGGACCGAGGAGATGAGGAAGGGTGACAACACACCAGGCGCCTGCAGATAGGCTACTTGTCGTCAGCTATGCCTCTGAATGGTGCTAGCCCTCCTGTTGTGCTATGTGGACTCTGGTGTAGTCACTGGCATGCAAGCAGATGCATCAAATAGGCTACATGTATTTGCTTCACCCACAACTCACTTTGAACAGGGTGTGGGGGTAATGGTGATAATTTGTGAGCACAATAAAAAATATTTTAAAATTCTTTCAATTTAAGCGAATGGTTACATTAAAGGTAGATTCTGTCTGCGATTTCTTCCCCATGGGCTGACTATGTTCTGTACCTTGTACAGACAGAACTGAAATCAGTGTTTCTCAGGTAGGAGAGTAGGGTAATGCAAAACAGTGGTTGTCAACAGTGGGCAGGAACCTTGACCTGTTTGTTAAAGTTTGGAGGTTTGAATCTAGGGTGGGGTGCTACTGTTGTACCCTTGAGCAGAGTACTTAATCGGAATTGTTTCAGCAAATATCCAGCCGTGGAAATGACTAATATGTAAACTGTGCCCTTAGGTGTGTACCAGACTAATACATATTTTAACATAATGTGGAAATGCTTGCAGATTGAAAAGTTCAGAGGAGCACGCAAGCCATTTGTGGACTGCCCTCCCCATACAAATATGAACATCTGACTAATCACACCATTGGAAATAGCTGTTGAATTGTGAAGTCAGCCATCATATGCATCTAGTCAGTAGATTTCAGAGGTGACTGAAAATGATCATCTGTAAATAAGAACGAAGCATTAATTTTTTTCATGCTGGATTCTTAAGGTGTCCTTATAATTAATTTTATTATGAAGGAACAGCAACCCATTTACTGTTAAAATTTAGTTAACAGGAGTTCAAGCTCTGGTCCAAGTGATCAAGAGTTCACAATCCAGCCTCATCCCAAATTTTCGATCTTGCATCATGTGGGCATTGCATTCACTGAAATCCCGAGCTATTCTTCCACCATTGTCCATGCCGCTGCTCTTTGTCACTTTTGGTGGGAATTAGAACTAGGCCCAGTTTAGTCTTGAGGGTCCGGTCGTTAGGTCATAGGATTGCAGAAGGAGAGGTTCCACGAATTACGTCTGTACACCCTGTCACAGACTGTGCTGGTTACCGTTGCCTCTATGTCACCAAGCCGAACAAGTGAGGACTTTACGTCCTGCACAGAAACAAAAGGCAGCATGTAGCAACAATGTGGCACGCATGTTCCTTTCCTCAAACTGCTACCACGGCGATGTATATAAACAGACACACATTTCTTTTATTTAATTGCATGATTTATGTGCTTAGCATGTGCGTAGCAAGTTCTCAACCAGAGCCATTGAGGGTACCCCAAAGTTACATTTCCATGCCCCTAATGGGGGATTTGAATCCTGGATGACTGGTTTCTGTGCTCACATGTCAAGCCCTGTGGGATAAAGAAGCTGTGATGGAATCTACCTTGAAGTCAAAGTACAGTGTCAGGCATCAATGGGCAGTATGCCACTGCTTTTGTAAAGCAGAGAGTGAAGGTGATGGAACAATGGTGGTTATCACTAGAGATTAGGAGATTCAATATTGTTATGCATTCAATATCCCAGGAGATATGGTGTTGATCAGTTCTAACCTAAACTGCTTGGCTGGGCTTCTATGAACATCTGTGGAGTTAATCTTAACTCAAGAAACCTTTTGCTCCGACAATAGCCTGATAATTCAGTGAATATTATCTAACTATTGTTATCATGGTCCTGGAAAAAGGAAGGAAGCAGACACCTTTACATTTTGAAAGAGTGATTTATCTATGGGGGATTGATCCATGAGGACATGACACTGAAGATTGATCTGTGAAGGGGTGATACAAAGAGAATAAAACTGACTGTGATATAATGACAAAATGTATTGTTACATTGTGGTCCAATGTGCTTGTTCATTTATAACGCTTTAGGAAACGAAGTGTAATAAGTCATGTTATTGTGTATCGCCTATATTTTTGAGGCAGTTACTCTTGCAGTGAAACTCTCTTTATCTGTGTGGAATTTAGGAATTTAAGTCCCAGGGTAAAGGTGGCCGACTTCTTCAAATACCTAATGTTTCTTATCCAGTGAGCAGTGTCTGTGCTGGCACGCTGATGTCAGGGGCCATAACAGACTCCATTAAAGCAGTGTATAATAACCAGATAGACATTTGCAGAGCTTCTTCTCTCTCCCTAGAAGTTTAAATATTGTGGTACACCAAGAATACAATGAAGCTAGTCAATGTAGACAAAACCAGGTCTGCATTTCCACATAACATTTCCTGCATATCCATTTCCACAGATTGGGAGTACAGGGATGTGCAGTATTCTGCTGCTAGTGACTAAGAAGTCTACCAGGGCCTTCCAGTCTTTCCCTGAACCCAGCAGTGTGGTCAACGCCTGGACTGATCCAATCAAATTTGGGAAGAGTTTAGAATTTTTCTGGAAAATACTGTAAATGTCCACGTACTTGTCCCCGATTGCCCTGGGTTTTGTTTACGAGGCGTGTCAGAGTCAAAACCCGGGCTTAAGGTGTCCTTTGGCTCTCAGTAGGAAGGACGAGGTGGATCATGCAAGTGAGAGGTGCAGCAGGCTGTCTCTGTGTTGTGTGCTTTCTGAGGTATGAGGGAAATATCATTGTTGGCAGTTGGGTGTTGTAGCTTCCAGGGCCAAGTCCCAACTCTGCCCATAAACGCAACAAGTCTGTGCGTGCGTGCAACTGCAGTTGAGTTTCAGCTCAGTCAACCCGCCAGATCTCTTAGTAACGCTGCACTGTGTGTGTGTGTGTGTGTGTCTGTGCTGGTGTGTGTGATCACTGATAGCACAGACTCTCAGATAAGGACAGGTTTATCCACAGTGGTTTCAGGTTGGGAAAGTGGGTCTGTCAGCACACTGATAGAGACCAATGGGACCAGCTATGCTTTCCCCTGAAGAAGTCACAACTGGACCTTACCCATTTCACATCAATCACATATGTACACTCACAATCAAAAGTCACAGGTACAATGTGGGGAAAAAAACATACGACATATGAACTGACTATTTTGAATGGGAGTAGATATAGCCTAGTTGCTATATTTAAAGGAGTTGGGCAAGGAATGTGTCAGCCTTAAAAGGATAGTTCATTTTCTGGGAATTTCTGACATTTTTAGTGTGACAGTTTTTGCATGTGAGGAAGGATATTTTTGGTAAAAACAAAACTTCTTATGACTTGCAGGCCTTTAATACCTGCTATGCAGGCATTAGAAAGTTCACAGTCTAAAACAAAAAGTAAAAATATACTAAGGCAAAAGTAACTCCAAAACAGTGTGTACAGTGATGTTATGCTTCCTGATGTTGTATGTACATTACCTGATTATCATTCTGATATGTTTGATCTTATTTTCAGTTGGACCAATTTGCTATGGCACATTCAACGTCAGACTGCTGTGCTCAAAGACAGAAGTAACACGTGATATAAAAATGGATATTGATATTTATAATTGTGAATAAAAGCTATATACGCTGGATCAGCGTAAAGTTGCGTGGACCAAGCCCTCGTAAAAAGTGTGATACAAATAAATTTGCACTCAATTAAATATAATAATCTGTTCATCGGTACATCCTCTGGTAACATAATGTTGCTGTACGAGCTGCTTTGGAGTTATTTTAAGTGTATTTTCTTGCTTTAGACTAATGTAATGCCATTGTAATGTATCCTTCAAACACACACAAAAACTGTCTGGGTCAACTAGGTTAGTTCAGTTGTCTCCCTTTTCATTTTTTTTATTAGCTGACAGTTATGCATGCAATGTCAGGGATAAATCATGCAGTGTTGGTGTTTATTATTTTGTAAATAATTTAGCATGTATGTTTCTGTGCCAATTATTCAAACACTAATATATGACCCTTTGTACTAAATTACATATCTGCTATTTATACATAACCATTTATAACAAACATAATTATCAGCAGAATGTAGAATCACATACTTCTTGTTCTGTAGTTTAAATAATATAAATACTGTATATATGAACTAACAAGCTCCTTGTTTCTGTGTACAACAGAAGTATCCCCACATGGGAGGTGGAGTTGCTTCTGGTTGTACAAGTAGATTTCCTTAATAACAGCACAAGTCCATTGCCCCATCATGTCAAATATATACTGGGCACATATGGAACAAATTCTTATCAAGTTAGATTAGTGAAAGTTAAGGAGCTCATCTCTAGTGAAACACAAAGGAGATTCCAGAGTTGATGTGAAATGTCCAAATATAGACAATATGCTGCACAGATCTTTCCATGTGGAGTCCATTTACAGCACACCCCTCTACACACATTTTTAGAGAAGGACTCAAAATAACTAAGTTAGGGTTACGTATCATTTAGCCTAGATTTTATTGATTCCGGTTACCATTCCGAATCTGCTTATTGAGTCCAGTTCTTATTGAATCCTGGTTCCGATTCTTGTCATATTGTGTGAGTAGGAAAAGAAACCAAAAGGTCTTGTATTCAAAACCACCTTTATTTTCAGCAGATTTAGGCTGTCATAAAAAGTAAACGGTCATTCAGGTAATAAAGTAAAATAGTGCATAACGTATCACACAATGAAGGCCACGCTCACACGGGGGAAAACAACCTGTAAAGCTCCATAGAATTATTATTAGCAGTCAGTTCATTATCAAGATCATAAAATGCCGAAATGTCATTTTTTGTAGGGCTGTAGAAAGACAAGAACCCAGATCTAAAGGTTTCCATGCTCCTGTGCAAAAAGCTGCGTTTTATTTACTACAAATATAGTTGTGGCTTGATTCGGGATCCCAGAGTTTTCCAGCTTTCCCCTCAGGTCTAATGACCTGAATCCCCTTTTTTCTCCCCATTGGCTCAGTCTTTTTGCACAGAAAGGTATAAAACTTAGAATCAGAGTTCTTGGCTTGTTATTTGAACCTGCCACCATACAACATTTCAGAATTTTTATAATCTTGATCATCCACTGACTAGTAACTATATGAAGCGCCACGGATTGTTTTCCCCCTGTTGTGTGGGTGTGGCCTATTACAGGCGTGTTGATGCATAAGTATTGTTTCCAGGGACATAGACGTAAGCGCAACAGGTCCTGGCAGTTGATTAAAATTCTTTGCATTTCACTCATCGCGCATTCCATTGAAAATAGCTACATTGTAGGGATTCGAAGTGTGTTTGAAATCCACATTTCTTAACAAATTCCTGGTTCTTTTTTGGAACTAGCTCTCGATACCCACCCTAAAAACTGTGTTCTAAAACAGGGGTTTTTAAACTTTTCTTATCCAAGGGACCTCCCCCCCCACCCACCCACCCCAGCTCAAAGGCATCCAGGGGACCATAAGTTTAAAAGGGTTATATACATATATGTATATATATATATATATATATGCATATATAATGTGTGTGTGTGTGTGTGTGTATATGTATATATATATATATTAGGTTCTATATTTTCTGATGTTTTCCCAAATCTATGTATTGTCATTACATATCAGGTTTGGCCAGGGATACCCTACAGTACAACCAAGGACCCCCAGGGGTCCCCCTGTTGAAAATCCGGGTTCTAAGATCTTCTAATCATAAGCTCATAAGCCGCCAACCACTTTTCAGATCACAATGGCTATAATAGGGATTTCCCACCCTTTTGTAGCTTATGCTTCTTTTTCTGTTTTCCAGATTGAGACCACCCCCCCTCCCCCTTCTCCAATTTCCCCCCTCCCCCCCACCCAGGTCCAGTGATGGCCCATCGTTCTCAGAGCTCCTCACTGGGGGACAACCCCCTCGACCCCAACTATTTGCCCCCCCACTATCGAGAGGAGTACCGAATGGCCATCGATGCACTAGTGGAAGATGGCATGGACGGTTATTGTGGGCTTCTTCAGAAAGTGGGTGTGGTTGATTTCCTGTCCCACTCAGAGATTGAACATATCAAGTCTACAGTGCAGGCTCCAACCTGCAGTTCTCAGCCAGACCTACCCTACCAGGAGACAGATGCCGATGGGTCATCTGACACTTATTGGCCAGTACATTCTGACCTAGAAGCACCAGGCCTGGACCTTGGTTGGCCTAACCTCGCTCACGGCTTCATTGGCCCCACAGAGGTCACAACACTGGTCAACCCCTCAGACCCAGAAACACCAAGTATCAAAGAGCATGTCCGTCGGCTCATCAAGAATGCTCAGCAGGTAAGGAATGACTGTCCAGTCTGCACACAGAATTCTCCTCCTGTAGGGCTAGGGTGTTTGGAAATAGAATCAACTTGCTGTCACGCCCCTGTGGTTAAACCCTGTTGGGACTAGGTGTGAAACTGAATAGTGATCTAATTGAACCACCCTCACTTTGAAAGTATGTCTGAATCTAATTTAGGACTTGAGAGATGGGCATTAATCTGTCACAAAACGGTTCTCTTAAACCTGGCAAAGCTATTGCTATTTGGTAAAGTTATTAATGGCTATAATAATGTTATGATTATGTATTAAGGCAGGTGTAATCATTCTTTATGAAAAGTAAACAACATGTGATTAATGTTGAATTTGAATGCTGTACATTATCAAATTGTAGTACTACTGTATATTCAATGCGAGGGCCTTTGCATGGGTTTGTTGAAACTCAAACTTATACCTATTTATTAGCATGAATGCAGTTTTGCAGACTAAATGGTCATTTTGAAATAGTGACCATTGCCCAATTTAGCTAGCAGGATAGCCAAGTTTTTGAAAACTGTAGAAAGAGTAGCATGCTTGTCAGCTAGTTACCTCAGTCTTTTGCACATTGCTCTTTGAAATAAGAAGATTAGTTATTGACAGCTGCTAATATATTAGTTTGAAACCTGACTGGCTGAATTGGTGTTTCAGGTCATTGCCTTGGTGATGGATATGTTCACAGACGTTGACATCTTCTCAGATCTCCTGAATGCAACTGCACGGCACGTTCCTGTCTACATCCTGCTGGATGAACAGAATGCCCACCATTTTGTTGCCATGGTCAATAACTGCAAAGTGAACCTAGATATGTTCAATGTAAGTTTTTGCACTTCCAAAAAAACAGTCCTCACTAGTGGGTGAGAGGAATGACAAAATGAATAGAAGCTCAATTTTGTTTATTAAATAAATCTCAATTTTCAAAAACATTTTCACAGGGCTCTACACTAACATTTTTTTCCAAGGAGCACAAGTGCTCCTAAGTTAATTCTCCTAAAATGTGAGCACTGTAGAGCCCAGTTTCAGCGGTTGCTTGGTGATGCATCCTGTTAAGGCTCTGGTGTTGCCTTGGGATGGGATTATGGGAGGGTTTCAGTTTTCAGCAATGTAATGGAATGCAGCATCTCATTGTGCACCAGTGACCCCTGCTGGTGATTTGGGTTGTCTGTTGAGCAGCACATTGTGTGTCTTATGTCTGTGCAAGCTCATCGTGTGAACTGCATTGTATTAAGAACCAGTGACTGACATTACATGCTTGTCTGCGCCCTCCTAAAGCTGAACTTGCAATGAGAATTGCAGCACAAATACAGTCTGATAAGGCATTCCAAACTGGGAAGAAAATTGGAATATTTTTTAAAATTTCAGAAAAAGGTGCAATGCATTCAATTATGTGATCTTTCTGACTGTAACACCAGGTCTTGACCACAGTGTAAAAAACAGAGATTCATGGACAGGATGTTGGGATCCTTAGGTGACTTACATGCATCATATTAAATGACTCTGGTTATTCAACAGTCAGTTCTCAATAGTTATTTAAAGGTGTACTACGCAGGATTTTTACCTTGAAAATATTCTAAAATAATCATGCTATGGCATATCTATGATGCACTGGAAATTTTTGTCTTTACGCACTTTCACCAAATTTGTGCACTTCTACCTGTATTTGTTATTCTAAAACGTGTTTGGGACGTCTCTGGGCATGGAATTCTTTTCTGAGTGGGGAGGGGTGGGTGTGGCTACAAAACATGTGGCTTGGGATCATATTTCAGCAGAGCATTTGTTACTACAGTGAAGCAAAAAGGCAAGCTGACAGGACTCATTTAAGAACTAGAGTTAACCTTCGAATTGCATTGACTCTGTGACGTAAATTGAAGTTCACCAATTGGACCTGCAAGTAACTTTCCCTGCTGTGTGAACCTAGCAACAACATTCGCTAGGGTCTGAAATTTTCAATATAAAAGTCCCAACAATAAAACCACTTTTATGTTCAACATAATGGAATTAATTAAGCTATACTTTCAACATAATGGAATTAATTTAGCTATAATCAAATCTGCCTTCTTACTATTGCTCGCAGTCACTGATTTCACGGTACTTACGTTACCTCTAGCTCTCCAGCTAGCTACCTTACGTGGAGTACTTGGGATGAGTTGGCGCGGTTGATGTTGGAGGAGGAGACTTCTTTGGTCGTAAACACAAGACCAAGGCTTAAAATCATTCATAGTTTACTTTTAATCATAGATTACTCCTCAAGGATAACTGTGGGATGGGTAATAGATTTCAAAGAAATCTGTCTATAAAGTATAATCTAATCATATATGATGTTTGTGATTGCAGTTGATGCGTGTCCGGACTGTCGCAGGCACCACCTATTTTTGCCGCACAGGGAAGTCGTTCAAGGGTCAGGTGATGGACCGCTTTCTGTTGACAGACTGCAGAGCTGTGCTCAGTGGTAACTACAGGTAAGGGGCTTCCCCATACACCTCAACCTTTGTGACATCATAGATCTTGTTCCACAAATTAAGTTTGTACCACAAATTTGGGAAAGTTAGTCAAAGAAGCCCTGCATTTGCATTCTATTTTAAAAAATTGTTTTGTATTGTGGCATGTGCACATAGTTGTCCGAGAGCTATTTAGCATCTTACATCATGATGACAGCATCAGTATTTTATTAAATTATGCACTGCATTGCAAGTGATACAACTATTTTCTTTTCCTCATTACCACATTTTCCCAGACTTTAGTTCTTGCAATAAGAAAGAAATGCATAAGAAAGAAATTCATGATGGGGGTCTTTTTCAAAATTGATATTGAAACCAGGCATTTTCAAATATCCAACAACTAACAATTTTGTTATCATTTCTGTCTCCAAATCCTTATTTCAAGCTATTTCTGTTTGATCATCATCATTCATATTTTCCTCACAGTTTGAAACTTATTGTTTGTCACTGTTTGTAAATTAGTGCTATTTTTCATTCTTGGCCCTTTCTGCATGTGTAATTTAACTCCTTACACTTTCTCTATCAGTATTACATTTTCTCATTCCATTTTCCTATCTTCAGTTCCCTCTTTCTTATTCTGTATGTACTTCAGTTTTATGTATTTCTGTAAATTTATTCGTGTGTTTCTTTGCCTGCAGTTTTATGTGGTCTTTTGAGAAGATCCACCGCTGTATTGCACACTTGTTCCATGGGGAGCTAGTCACCACATTTGATGAGGAGTTCCGGATCCTGTTCGCCCAATCTGAACCACTGGTTATGGAGAATGCCTTGGTTCCGTTGGGCTCCAGGGATGGTAACAACTTCATCAGTGGCCAATTTGCCACGAAGAGGAGCCAGTCCTTCAGGCACCCTCAAGGGTCCCTCCGTGATTTGTCAGGGTACTCCTTTGGAGACTGGATAGACACAGATCGAAACATGCACCCATTCAGAAGAGATGACTCCTTTCGCCATAGCGTAGAGCCCAGTCATATGCAGTTTGCTAATAACAAATTCTTAGCCCAGCAATTTAGAATGGAGAGACCTTACATTGACCAGTCCAGGCCCATGACAGCTTCGAGGCAGATTCAGGACAATGCCTACAAAAGACATAGCTATGCAGAGGGGACACTTGAGAGCTACTCTTCTGCACGACAGTTCATGAAGAACCGTGTCATGAACAACTTGGATGAGATGGACAGTCACGGCAGCTATCTCCAGAAGGAGCAACATCTTTACCAGGGAGGAGGGTCTGCATCAGGGCAAGGCCTCTACAACAAAATGAAGAGTCAGAGTTACCACCAGCCAGATGAGTACTCTGACTCAGGGTACTTACTTGAGGGGGACCCACCAGGCACCTACACACGTGCAGTGGATTACTTATCTTCAGGTTCCTCCAAAGAAATCAAACAGAACCTAGGAGAAGCAGGGCGGTACAGTCAGACAAATACAAAACGGTCAAGTGTTGGCCAGCCGTATGCCTGCCAGAGCTCCCCCACGCAATTGCATCCACCAGAAAACAAACGGCTTTGCAGTGCAGATGATTCTGAACGGCAGCAGCAGGACCCCAGTGTTAAGGAGGGCCTGCGAAGCTGGAGGATCAACTCTTTCCTTAGCAACATTGAGGATTCAGGAGAGGAGGGCTTACCACAGCCTATGGGGCCGGATGCCTTTGATGAACCACCCCAGCCCCCAGAAGGGAAGTTATATGGTCCAGAAGCCTCAGTGCCCAGGTTCAGCACCAGAGATCATCCAAAGGTTCCCACTAAGCCGGAGCTGCTTCCACGCTTTGGCAAGCCTGTCCTACCCAGGGCACCAAAAGAACCACCACCTCGGGATCTAGGCACTTCTGGGTCATCATCTACAACAGAAGGAGACAAAGTGGAGGATGCAGAGATCAGTGATCCCAGAGAAATCACCCTCACCAAGCACGAGTCTTTCCGCAGCAGGGTGAATCCCATGTTGCTAAGAAGCTCAAGGCTGAGGTCCTCCTTGATCTTCAGTTCCTCCAAGCTGGAAGAGCACAGCTCTGTACTAATGAAATCAGGCAATAATGAAGAGGACAGTGATCGCACAAAAACATCCTCCATTGTTGCTCAGATTTTGGAGAAGAGAAGATCTCTGTCAAGAGAGCCATATGATTGGCGCAAACAAAAGATGACGGACATACAAGACACTTCCCATGCTGAGGTGCCTGAGTCAGAGGAACCCAATAAAGTTATAGAAAGTAGTAAAGCGAATCCAAATGAGCATGCACTAGAGGGAAAACCCAAGGTCACAGAACCAGTGGACACTCCCACACCTACAACAAGCATTGCAACCCCCTCTAGGAAGATGAGTGACCCAGAAAGCAGGCTCTCATATTTTAAAGACCAGATAGCTAAACAAAAGGCTTCAAGAATGGCAATTGAGTCTTCTGTAAGGAGTCCAGAGCCCCATACTAAAAAGCCTGACCCTTTCGATACTCCACCCGACAAAACCCTTGAAAAGCCAGCCATTTCCATCACACCAGCAGAACCCATTTTAGAGCCAGAGGTACCAACTAAAACACCAGTGCCAGTGGCTAAAACATCATTAGTCACAGTAAAACCATATGAACCAGAACCAGCAGAAAAGATTTCATCAGAAAATGCTATCAAACCTGTTACTGATGTAATGAAAAAAGAGGTTACGAAGTCACTGAAGCCATTTCCCTCGCCAAAGGCATTCAAAAAGGAAATGTTGAAACCTTTCAAGAGTACTCATTCCCGTCATGTCTCCTGCGGAGAAGAGGTTTTCACAGATGCCACTGATGCTGAGAAGAGTGAGTTGAAGAAGTCTCGCAGTCACAGCTCATCTGGCTTGGGCCGCATTGAGATTGGGGAAAAGCATCTTAAGAAACATGGTTCCAGTACCTCTCTCAACTTAGTGGATGGGGAAGGCAAGGCTTTGGAGTTTCTCAAAAAGCAAACTCAAAGACTCAAGGGATTCCTTGGAACAAAGGGAGACAAAAAAGCAGCAGGGGCAGCATCTACTGATGAAAAGACTAATGCACAGATGAGCACAGTCCCCGAGGTGTCAGAGGAGCCTGCTCCCAAGGCTCATGGGGGACCCCAAAGTCCCACTCGATATCAGTCGTCCACCTCTAATGTGCTTTACAGCAGCAACCTCCGGGATGACACCAAGGTCATTTTGGAACAGATCTCTGCTAATAGCCAGAAAAACAGAATAGAAATGGCCAAGCAGGCAGAGGAGTCTAAACAGGGGGGCGACACGGACAGGAAAGTGATTGGCAAGGAGACTGAGCCTTCCACTGTGTACCACGGCAGGAAGTTGTTCCAGCGTGCTCCCAGTAGCAATACACAGGAGCGGGACAGTTTGCTGAAGAGGATTGAAAGTTTGCGCAAAGAGAAGAAAGTCTACAGCCGCTTTGAGGTATTCTACAGGGGAAAGGAGGACCACTCCAAAAACACTTTGGGGAAAAAGTTAGATGAGAAAGCAAGCCCTAAACTATGTGTCTTCAAAGTCATAAGATAGAGCATTAGATGATTGGCAGAAGTATTTGCCAAAATTAAGAAAATAATTTGGTTAAGACAGCATTTTAAGCTTATAATGCTGGTAAATGTGAAATTGTATTTACAGGAAAGTTATTATACAGTATTATTCAGGTTTTAGTCCCTACTTCGCAAACTGTTTTGAAATTTAATGTAAGGAATGCATTATCCACATTGCAATATTCGGTACATGTAATGCTAGGTAATGAATATAGACATCATACATATACTCATATGCATTTGTCAAAAATATAGCACAAAAATATAGCATCATAGCACATGTCAAAAATAATCTTTTTATTCATGTAAATCACTGAATGTATTTTTCAATAATGAATTAACAGGTCTTTGCTTAAACATTGTTTTACCACTTACCTCCATGTGAAGTAAAGAGTAGTAATCTGCATGATCTCCAAAGTGTAGACCTGCTTAATCCTCTGTCTGTTGCTCTATTGTGTTTACAGATGGGGAATAACCTTGGATAACAAAGAATGAGGAAGGCTCTCCGCGCTTCTGAAAAGACAGCCCTTCTATGGCTCCACCTGCACTGATGTGTTAATGGCAAGAATGTCATTTTCATCCTTCGAAATAGCCTGTGCTCTTAATCACATCACCATCTTAAAGACATCACTGGGAAGTTAGAATTTATGGATTTGTGTGAGGACTGCCAAGGTGAATCCGTTCCACACACCTGTGGTGTTAGGAAATGCTGTTTTGTGAAAAGAATATGAACAAGGCCTCATCTACACAGTGTACGTATATTTGAAAGCTGCTGCACAGGCACAACCGGGGAATTTTCCCCTCCCAAAGCTTTCACTTTTCCTGAATTTTATGGATTACAATTTAACCTTTCTCTACCATAGTTCATTTTCAACCTGCCAGCACACCTACTGCCTCCTTCTAAAGTCTGTTGTTGATATCAACAGAGACACCAACAATGTAATGAACCATGAAGAGTGTGGGTGCATGTGCATGCACAACAGATGGATGACACTAACAGTTACCATGACCTAATATTGAGCTGTGCTTACCAAAAGCAACTGAACAAGCACCAGTCAGCAGACAGGCCTGCTAAAGTGGAAAGACATGGCAATTCCCACACCTTCGCATTTTAAAATAGTGCCACTGAGCTGCTACAGCCCAGGAACATGAACCCAAGGACCAATATTCCTGCCAAGAGCCTGCCAGCAGGGGTGTAGCACTAAATTCTGGGCCCTGTGAATATGCCGTCTTGGTGGGCCCCCTTAAAATTGTAGACCTTAGCAAACTTTTTAGTCCAGGCCTTTTGAGGTAGTCAGTTCCACCAGTTCCACTATTCCCACCACTGTGACCCCCCTGACGGTCAGTTCCCTCTATGGAGTTAATCTGATCTTGGAGCACAGAAGGACCTTGAGAGAAGATTGTTGGAGGCAAATAAAAATATGAAGACTGAATAATAAAGATGGACAAGAAAAACAGATTGAATGAGAAATGAGAAAAAGAAAGGAAGGGGTAACAAAATATAAAGAGGGGACATGAAAGTGAATTGCAAATGGAACTTTGTTGCATAAAACTGAGTATAATTTGAAAGGTCTTTATTAGGCTTAGTTAAACTGAAAACATTCACACAAGCTCAGGCTCAAACAATTAATACCCATACAGCATGTGATGAGGAGTACATACTTAATTTGAGATGACTCAGGGAACATGAGCAAGAATGCTGCCAGACAATCTATGAACCTGTTTTTGGCTATTTGGCATGCAATAGTAAGCAAGTCACTTACATTTGAACCATTTATCATTCAATTTTTACGTATGCTTAAAAAGTGAATATAAAAAGTTTTCCATGTCTACGCACAAAAAATTTACATTTAAGATTACTCATTAAAGAAACTAACTTTTTTTTGGGATTTGTAAATGAGTAAAATGTAAGAATTTAAATATCCCCTTCTAGTAAATTGGTGGAGACTCACAGAGACTACAATGCTATTACAACAAAGTGCCTTTAATATGTGTTATAATTTGTGTGCATACCTTACGCTCTTGTGGAAATAACTGGATTATGGGAATTCTGCACTTTGGGAAGGGGCTTTCTTTCACAGCAGGCTTTTTTTTTGAGAGTTTATTGTATTTTTACTGTAATCTATTTCTACACATTTTTGAAATGTTAAATCATCATGTGCCTCTGCCTACATGAAGCAGTTATTGGAACATGCCCATTAAGAAACCTAAGTGATTTAAATACATCCCCTTAACAAATGGGCTGGTACAGAAGAATGTTTGACATTTGTTGTGTAGCAGAGAGAACCTTAATTTTGCTCTTCCAACTGATTGTATTTCAGATGTGACATCTCTCTACCTTGAGGCAGTCACACTAGTGTCCTTTTCCATGGTATGTGTGCATATGGCACCTCAAAAAAATACACAGTGTACCCATACCATACATGACCCCTCAGTGACCAAAAGCCCATTATTAAAACATCAAAGCAATACTTAAATTGGTGGTGTCTGATGTTCTGTTAGTAATACTGGCTTAGGATAATAAACTATTTCTAAACAGTAAATACTGCCATATATATTTTGCAATATACTACACTTTTGCATAAGTAGTATATCAGAGATCATCTCCAATAAATGCATTCATATCTGTTTCGTAATCACTTAATCTCAGTTCTCCATTAGCATACAACACTGTCTTAAAAAGAGAAACATGAGTTATTTTGACATTCTACATGCAGTGGTCAGGAAATGCAGCATTTATTTCTGGAACATCTGTCAGTCCCTTTTGTCCGTTAGGCCAATTTATCATATGTGGGTGGCTCTGCAGTTGATGGGAGTATCAAAAATAATATCTTTAATTTACAAATGTTTTTGTGAAATGGCCAAATGAATAGTTATATTAAAAGTGTCAAATCTAACATCTGTAGCCACTGAGGCCACCTGTCACTGCATGATCAGCGTGGACACAATGAACAACTCAACTTTTCTGTCTCAACATGTAATAAATTGTATTTGCAAGATCAAAGCGTACCTTATGAATTATTTCAGCAACATTTTGGTAAATCTCATTTTTATAACTGGTTTACATTGCTACAATTGATTAATACCAATTATTTTCTCCATATGAAATTTCTAAGGGTAATTAACAACAACTCAAATGCAAGCATTTTATTTTACCAAGAACCTCTGTTGGCAAATTCATTTCTATCAATTAAGTTCTAATTTATATCAATTGAGAATCTAATGCAGAAAGTGAATGGTGGCAACCAATGATACAGCAGTTTCCAGGAAAGTCAGGAACAGCATGAGAAAGCCTGCAATTGGGAACGTGTCAGAGACAGTGCTGCATAAACGAGTCATCCATGTGTGGAAATACAATTTGTTTTTCAGAAAATTCAAACATATTTTTGATACAATAACTGAGTATTAAGAAGAATACAACCTATAAGTCTTGAAGCGTATTCTGCAAAACTCAGGCTTTGGTGTCTGAGAGTGTCTGATTAATCCCCTCAGCAAGGCGATTCAGCTGTGCCAGCTTCACCTGTTCTGGATCCATAAAAAGAGAAAAGGCCTCACAATTTGTGAAATATATGTTTCTCATTCATTGAAAACTGCAGCTGCTGAACAAGTGGAAAAGCAGACTTTTCACTGACTCATAGGGCTTGAACACAGACCTGCACAATTAAGATATGCTAAATATATACTGAGTTCAGGTATGAAAACGTACCTGCTTTCAAAAGCTGCGATCTGGCATTTTCAAGACTCTCAATTTCTGAAGGAAGTCTGTCAGGGGACTGTAAATGAAGAAAATGCATAAAGGTATAATTGTTGAATTGAAAAATATAAATATAGTATGTAATATGAAGCAGGCCAATGTACTTCTGCTTCTAGCTTGAAATTAATCCTTGCTCACATAAACTGAATACAAATTCTTGTGTTGCTCTATCAGTTGTTGAAGCTGATTCTCAAACTTCATCCTGTGAAAACAGAAGAACCTCAGTCAACAAATAAAACTGGTATCACATTTGCTGAATTTCACATTGTACAATTTTCATTTGATCCACTTAATTGCTGTACATGCCATGTGTATTATTATCAGTACCAGTAGTAATTGTTGCAGATGCAGCAGTAATAATCGTAGATGTGTATAATTAATACAGTAGTTGCTCTTGTCCAGAAATTTATATCTAAACAGTGGAGACATTTTGTGACCCAGAATAAAGATGGAATCAGAATTAAATGTAGCTTTTTAAAACAAGGTCCGTATTTATACAGACTCAATCAGGGGAATAAAAAAACTGCATGCCAAATTGAATAATGTGGTATATACAGCAAAAGCATAAGCATACCCTCACACACACTTTACATATACAGGGATGACAGACAGGTATAATTGTGAACTGATTTTACAGACCATCTTTTCCATTTCCACTGGAATGTAGTTACGCAATTGAAAGACTAAAATAACCAGAACAGAAACATGTCCAGACTGCAGATGCAATTAATATATTTGCATGGACTGAATGTATGACTGAAGATATCAAGGAATACCGTTGTTTTCTGTGTTTTAATCTGGCCTCCTGGATTTGAAAGGTGTACTGCTCAATGAGCGCCTCGCTCTTGCTGTTCAGCTGAAGCAGTCTAAATAAAAAGTTACCAAATGACATTAATTCTAGCAAGTTGCCTATCTTTGTTTAACATACCCCCCCCCCCCTTTCCTTTTCACTGCAATGGCTAAATGTGTCAAATCACTACTGAGCTACTTGCCACGTCTTATAGCAGCACTGTAATTGAAGCATGTGGATTTGCCAGCACTCTGTACTCTTAAAAAAATGGTTATTTGGCTTGTCTTCAGAGGGGAACCCTTTTTAGTTCTTTATGGAACCCTCTATGGTAGTTGTGAAAAGTGAACACTCCCAGATTATTACTACTTTGCTACTACTTTGGCAGACCAAAGAAAGCTTACACTACATAGGGTTCCGCAGACACAGAGAAGCCTTTCGGAACCCTTTCTACTGAGAGTGATGTGACTATTTGTGAGCAAGCACAGACTGGAGGAGCGGCACATCTTCTACAGAAATTTAATATACTGCAATATATTGTAAATGTGTATTTTTTTAAATGCAATGATACATATTTACAAAATGTATTTAAAAAAGGATATATAAATATCTAAATGTTGCAATAATTTGTATATTTTTCCTATATATTCGGAAATGTGGCAAAATCTTGATATATTTTATTTCAATATATTTTCAGTATATTCTATTTCTGTAAGGGGGATGACACCAGGTAACTTCTGGGCATCCCATTCTAGGAACCCTGGCCATTTTAAACCCATCACACCCATGGCGCTGAGGAAATTGTATTTTCTGTTAACATACAGAAAGAAACAAAACCATGCCAGCTTTTGATCATGACGAGATAAAATTTCACAAGAAAGGATATGGGAAAACTAGTATCAAGTCCATCACATCACAGGACACTGGACTGGCCATAGTGCCATACAGTACTGACCTCTTTGCTTCACATTCCAGCTCATCACACTTGAACTGCAGGACCCTGTAAGACTCTATATAAAAACATTTCAAGTATGTCACATTAATAACCAAGGCTGTTTACGTCATTTACGAAAAAGGCCTTCTCAAACCTGCTCCAGGAGGGCTGTTTTGACTGTGTATATTGGATATTTAAGCACCACTTTTCAGCATATCACTGTTTTGATTAAAACTCAGTCCTCTCTGGCCAGATCCTTTGTTTAACTCAAGCTCGGATTACCCGCTTCAATGAAGAGTCAAGTAGCTCTGACCTACACGAAACTAAAGATTTATATTTACGATGGAAACAATGCTGCAGTTGGATAGCGATGTGGATTTCTCTTTTTTGGTTTATGATTCATATACTAGTCTTGCTAATGTCTTTTACACCTCTGAGATATTTTTGGCTGTGAATTTCAGATTCATATTCATACTATACCTTCTCTTTCCTTTTGAATCTCCTCCATTTGGTACTGCTCGGCATGCACTGTCCAAAAGGAAGAGTTATTCACGCAATAGAGTAAATCAAATATTACTTTTTAATCTCTGTGCATGACTTAGTTCTCTTACAGGTATCGAGTTCCTTCTGAAGACTTTTTCTGAGCAACTGAGCCTCTTTCAAATCTTCTTCCAGGACTTTCTTTCCTTGTGTGAAAAAAAGGGAGGCCTGGTTCATTTGTGGGGGAATCAAATCATTGCTCTTATTTAAAGGTGCAGTATGTAGGTCTGTTTTAGAACAGTTTTGTTCATATTTGTTTAAATTTCCTTCACATCCTAACAGATATCAATAAATGAAAAGCTCTAAGAAAAAGAACCCTGTCTCTCACTGCCCCAGGCCCTGAAATCAGGCAATACAAATTTTTCCCCACCTGAATCTTAACAACCAATCAGGACATTTCCCTGAAAGGAGGATTCCCTGTCTGCCTGTAAATTCATGGCATTTCCAGAGCAGAAGACACAGATAAGAGAAGAGCAGAGATACTGGAGAGATAGTGCAGAAGCTAGCTAGCCAGCAGGAAATGATTCAGATATTCTACACAGCTAATGCTACTACAACACGAATCCATCCATCCATTATCTATACCCACTTATCCTGAGCAGGATTGCGGGGGGTGCTGGAGCCTAATCCCAGTGAACATTGGGCGAGAGGTGGGAATACACCCTGGACAGGCTGCCAGGGCACACACACACACAGATTCAGTCACCATTCATTCGCATACCATTCACTCACACACTCATACTGTACCTATGGGCAATTTACAGCCATCAATTAGCCTACCTGCATGTCTCTGGACTGTGGGAGAAAACTGGAGTACCCTGAGGAAACCCATGCAGACACAGGGAGAACATGCAAACCGGCAAGTAGCTAGGTAGCTACTAGCTAGATAACTTAGTTAATTGCAACTGCTTTGTCGACAAATGTTACAGGTGAAACGTACAGTAGCAAAAATAATATTTAATTTGTATAAAGTGTTGTCCTCTCTCCAGTATTCAGATGTCAGGCAGTGAACATGCATGTATTTGGAGGGAGGGGCTCTGGAGGGAGAGCTGAGGAAAGGGTGTGGGAGGTGGTGGAACGTTTTTTTCTTTTCCAAAATCTAGCTCTCTTGCTTAATTCTCCAAACTTACATGCTGCACCTTTAATGACTTTTTAGGCTTGCAGGCATCTACTGTAACAGGCCCCACTGTATTCTGGGATTAAGTACCTAGCTGCATCTCTTTGATCTTTTCCAGCAACTCCTCCATTTTTGGCTCTGAATTTCCTCCTGAGAAAAAACTCAATATCATTAAACATGCTCACTATATGAGACACTCCAGGGTCTGAACTTAGCCAAATGTGGGTAGATTATGTCAGTGATGGGTGAACAAGACAAATCTAGCTGCTGATGTTCACACAATCACAAGCATAGCTTCACAGCAGATATTTACAGCTGCTACAGCCCTGTATATGTCAGCTGTACTTCAAACATGTACTCAACACTGGGCAGAATGCTTAAGATTCAATCCTACTCTCAAATATCCTAATTTATACTGAAGATAACATTAAAATTATGAACATGATACCATTTAAAATAATATTCAGTGATGTGAATAACAACAAGTTCAGTCATTTGGTTGTTGCATTTTTTTTTTTTTTTTGTTTGCTGTAGCTATCCAATTTGTTAGCTTTAGTTTGTAGACCATGACAAAAATGACATATGACAAATTGTATCAGGGATACAATCTGTATTGAAAAAACTCAAAATTGTATGGGCCTGGTCTGGAGCACCCCTCCACCCCACCTCCCCACTTAACTCCTCTGAGATGGTCCCACCCACAAGTAAAGAAACACATAAAACAGAATAAACAGACACACATCAGACATTAGCAAACGGTATCCCCAATGCTCAACAGCACCAAACTGAAAGATTTACACAATGATCTCACAATTCTGTTGCATTCATTTTTATGTGCTGCCTTTCAACCCAGATTCAATGATTCTACAAACCACAATTTCTACAAAATGGGAAATATAAGCCTCTACATAGAGTCTACAGTAGCCTGTCTGATAAAGGAAAACAACTAGCAATAGTCCACACCCAATGTCATAATATAAGAGAATATTTTCCAGCGCATGCATTGGCACAAATAAATGCTTGGCACAAATAAGCCTTCAAGGTGAATGTTCTGCACTATTCATAGGTAGCTTGCTCCCTCTTGGGTTAACATTAGTATATAGTCAATTTTAGTATGTAGCCTAAGGTTATTAAAGACACTTGATAAGAATATTATGAAGTATCATTGTTGCTAAGTTTATTAAAAGATGCTTTGTGGAGAGACCATTAAATAGTTTCCTTTTTAAGATGAGACAATTGATGCTAATGTCACAGCTATACTTTCTTCATTAGCCTTGAGAGAAATATGGCTGTGAGTAGTATGATTATCAGTTTTTTACGTAGAGAAATTAGAAGATGAGAAATTAAAGTGAGATTTTCTCAGAAACTGTGGCACATATCAAATTAATTTAACAAACAAATAGACACTTTTCTTATGACCATAAGAAAATATAGAACAGGATTCCTTAAAATTGAAGTGATATGTGATCGTGGAGAATCCTCCCAATGACTCACATTCATTTTTTTGCGCTTCGAGCGCCCCCTTTGGGCCATCTGAGAGGCATATCAACCCTTTAGGGGAAGCATCTTCTTTTGTAATCTCAAGGCTACGCTAAAATCAACAAATTACACTACTGTTTTCTAACCTGGAAATCAACGAGGTCATTATTCATTTAAATTATTAAAAGATCTGTTTAGTTTGTGAATGTGAATTTAAATGATTAAATGAAATAGTTAATTAACTCAGCCACTTGGGATGCGCAAGCCAGTGCATTCCTAGAGCCGGTCCCAAGCCCGGATAAATGGGGGAGGGTTGCGTCAGGAAGGGCATCCGGCGTAAGAACATATGCCAAATCAAATATGCGGATCTGATCCGCTGTGGCGACCCCTAAAGGGGGGAGGAGGAGGAGTAGGAGTAGGAAGAGGAAGAGGAAGAAGAAGAAGAAGAAATAATGAAATAGTTAATTGTTTTGGAGTTCTTTTTTAAACGACTAGAATGTTTAATAACCTTTTTCATCAATACATGTCAGTGCCCCTGAAATATTTTTTTTAAAGCCATGTGAAAAAAGTTACATTTGAATCCTAGTCGAGTGTGCAGTTATGCCCGTATAAGACTTTTCATTCTTAAAAGATTTTGTTGATCTAACTTTCATACGCGGTTCATAGGGTAGTCGGACAAACCGACGCCTCCGGTTACTAGAGCTGTCAAAAAACCAATGTTACGAATCGACGTTGCTACCATCTTTGTTCAAAGTAAACGTTGCTATGGTACACGTGATCTCCGCAGTAGGCGTGAAGAGTGATTTGTTACTTGTACATACCTGAATGAATTCACTCGTTCTGCTGTTAGATGTATGCAGTTCACAGGGAGTGGCTATCGTGATCACTCACGTCAGTTAATACGGTAGTGCCCGAAAACATTACATTGATTACATTACATTCATTTAGCAGACGCTTTTATCCAAAGCGACGTACAAAAGGGCATATCATGAGGTCATTGGACAACTACAAAACACAGGTTCAATAAGATACGGGACTGGCAGTGTGTACGTGACCTCTGTGTTGTTTGCATTCTGCATGTTATAGCCTAGTTACTATAAATAAACGCAGATTTTTTAAAATTTCATTTACATCCTTACATACAATCAAATAAATTTTTACCTACAAACTGCCAGCCATTTTGGAACATCTTCAGACCACTGTATCTGTTAGCTCTGGTGACATGATACGATGTCAAAAATTCTGCTGTATCCGTTTTTAATACACAAAGACTGCTTGGAGGAAGTCTGAGGAAAATGGGAAACATGAGCCCGTAAAACGACTAAATCCTGGTCGAATTCTGACGGAGAGACCCTTAATCAGATGACGTTACAATGCCTTTCTACTGGTGAAACGTGTCCAATTTGGAATTTGAGTCTTCAGGCCCAGGGGCTAGCTACCTGTAATCTAGAACTAGCGTCAATATACATCGAACTCAGATTAGTTAACCAAATGAAATTCAGTCTACAGTGGCAAAATTTTGCGGAAAATTTACTACTACTAGCCAGCAACATCGTATCGCACGGGTTAGCCAAGTTCACTAGACTTGCAGCAATTAGGGACGATAGCGTTACCTAATTACTAAATTAGCTGGCTAATGTTGACTTACCAGAAGCGAAGTTCATTTTTCCTTTTTTAATGCGAAGATACCAAGCGTGTCTATATGTCCTGAAACTACACGGAAAAGTAGACAGTGCTTTTCAAACAACTAAAATACTTTTGAATGACAATTCAATATGGTGGGTTGGCTGTCCGTTTCTGGTGAACTAATTGCTCAAACTTACGAATTTGGCTAGGCTATCTGGAAATGTAGCTAGTTGCCGTTTAGGCCGTTTCACAGCCGTGCGCGTGATTGGTGACGACTGGAGACAAACTTTTAGGTTAGTCTATTTTCGCGCTCCTGTTTCAAATACCTTCTCAGGACATGAAAGGATAAAGTCAATCTTGGTGTAAACTTGCCATCTTGATGTAAACTGTGATCATACTGTAATAACACTACAAAGTGTGGGTACAATGACAATATCTGAAAATATTTTCAAGGATCCACGGTTGTGTAGGCCTACTGAGATTTTATATCAGAACTATGGGAAGAAATATTCAGGAATATGTTTTGCCCCTCAAAACTTTAATCTTTAACTAGAAAGGTTACAATTCCTGAAGGAATTGTGTGGGCTTGCTTCAAATTCCAACTGGCGCTCAAGCCTCAATGCATTTCAGTGAGGGCCGGCGCATAGCTCAGAAGCACGAAACCGTCCAGACCAGTAGTCTCCAACCCTGGTCCTGAAGAGCTACAGGGTCTGCTGGTTTTTGTTTTCACCTTAAAATCAGCACCCAACTGAGACCCAAGACACCAGGTGAGTGGAGTTAACTGCGTAATCAACTGCTCGAATTGATTCATGAAGTGCAGAGTCACTATGAAAAACAGCAGACCCTGTAGCTCTCCAGGACCAGGGTTGGAGACCACTGGTCCAGACCCACGGCGCACCGTAGCGTTACATATAGGCCTACAGACTACAGCCGGGGATCAGCAAGTAGCGATTATGTTCCAGGGATTAGTCATATCGTAAAAGTGTCATGAGTAAAACTTGGCTAACTATATAGCTAGCTAGCTATGGCATGTCCTCACCTCTATAACGTTATTAGTTGTCCTCTGTGTGTCCATACATCTGTATCGGTGGTTGTCGCGTCCGTGTGTCCATACATTTGTATCGGTGAACAAATCACAATCAAGTTGAAGCTTTTCCAAATTTCTTTATCAAAACATTCAACATACTGATATAAGTGGTTCAACTTTATATCTGCTAAGTATGCAAAAACAACAACCAAATCTATACTTTTCAAAGATTAAAAAAAGACTAGAAACACATCATTGCGTGATGCAGTTCAGAAAAAAATTATTTGTGATAAATGGTATCAGTAAAAAATATAAAAATTGAAAACCACAAAAATACACTTGACAAATATCTCCATTGTTGAAATAAAATATAGAAAATCAGTTCTTTTTCTGACACTTCCTAGAACATGCAACACGCTTCTACATTCTCAGTTTGTGTTTTGCGAGTTCCCGTCATTTCCTTAGGCTTTTAGGTAGAATTTGGGGTAGTTTGTTCTTTTCCCCCTCTTTTTCAGGCTCAGAATTGTTATGGACCCTGATTTTTGGGGGGTACAGGGCTGAGATTCCTCTAACTCTTGACCCCAAGAATCGCAGACTCCCTGGATTCATAAACACGCAGCTGGATTACTCGGTCTTCCTCTGTAAAACAATGAATAAACAATAAAACTTCCACAAGCAAGGGCTTGGCATATGATTTGCTTTATCACTGCATTAATGTACACATTCTGTAGTTCTCCTATTTATGCATTACCGGTTTGGTCTGATCCACTTGGGAAGATCCACCAAAGACATCAAGTGCAGCTTACTAGCTGCTCGGGATATCTTTTTATGCTTTACACTCGCTTCACTTAAAGGACACACACAGCAGTGCAGGTGTGCACTTGCAGTGGTGGTTCACACATGTCCAAAAGCTGTACGTATGTTTGGAGAAATGGTGGACAGTGCACTTACATTTCCAGAAGCAGGGCTCACCTCTCCTCCCATTGCTGTTTTCCAGCAGGTGAGTAATCTCTCAGCAGGGCTCTGGTAAGTGAAAAAAAACAGGAAGTCAAATGGCTCTAACTTTCCAGTTAACACAAACCCAGCACTCAGTATTTCAAGTCCATGTAATGATTACTAACAATACCAGACATTGGAACATGGTTAGAACCTACAGCAATGGAGTCTACCTGTCAGAATCCTTTTCATAACCTACTTGCAATACCAGAGCAGGCTTGCAGAGTACCGTCCAATGAGCATACGTCAAGTCTACCAGTCAGAATGTGCTCCAAAACCTAAGCAAGTCTACCAATCAGAACAAGCTATACCATTTACTTCCACTAAATTTACCAATCAAAGTGTGCTCCAGAACCTACCTCCTGTATGTCAGTGTAGTCCAGCCCTGGGATCTTTACTGGAGGAGGATCAAAGCTGTGAGGTCAAGAAAGAAAAGAACGCAGCTCAAATGTCAGGAGACCTGCTCTTATAACTCAGGCATTACTCACATTACAACAGACAGTGCTCAGAACCAACAGACCTTTTTTGTAAATGAAGGAAGACTTCTAGAACAGACAAGACTTACACAGAAGAGTGCTGAATGTTCTGCTGTTGGAGCTGGCAAGCTATGACTTCATGATGGTGGACACCAACTTTACATTTATTATGTTCCAACTGAGATTGTGGACTATGCTGTCAACTTAGATACCTCTCTGATACAGTAGTGCATCATTAATATTTGTTCATATTTGGATCTATATAGCAACCTTGTGGTTGAACTGGCCTAGGGCTAGAGTCGTGGTCTTAACAGTCAATGCACAGTCAAGTTTCATAGCTTTATGTCAAACAGTTTTGGAATTATTAGCCTTTTTGCCTACTTGCAAATTCATTGCATTTTCATTCGGCCATATTTTTACATAACTGCAAGAAAAGTAATACCTGTATACATTTCTGTGAAATAAGGCAAAATCCCAAATTCCATCCAAATCAGTCAATTTTTGTTGAAGCATTTTAAGTATTCTCCAAAAAAATTCAAAATTGCAGAAAATCCAATATGTTGGTCTTATGGTTCTTTGACTTAAATGTGTTTGTGAGGTGAGACATCTACTGACATTTATTTAAAGTTTCTAGGCCAAAAGGTGCAGCAGTTATGGTTTAATAACTGCAATTACAAATGACTATTAGTATATAGTGCCATCAAGTAGCCAACTGGCACCAAATTTGGTACTCCATTGTTGGGTGCCACCCTCTAGTAAAAAAGAAGTTTCAGAAGAATCAGCCAAGTGGTTAAAGAATGGAGGAAGGTAACAGACCAGTAAATGTAATATGAGATGGTGGCCAATTAAAGATGGTGCCCACCCATAAAGCACATATCTATATTTTAAATGAGGACTTCTGTCATTGTAGCAAGTGTGACATCTGCAAGGTAACTGTGATTTTTAGTGAATTTATGAATATTTTTAAATATTTTAATATCTGTAGCACCATCATGTGGTTGAATAGGGCTAAAACTTAAGGGCTGCACTGTTGATATAACTGCACATACCAAGGTATGTGAGAGGAGGTAAAAAAAAAAAAAAAAATTCCAAATTGGTAAATTTTTGAAGAAGAAGCATTTTAAGTGTTTTTCAAAACATTCAAAATAGCGGAAAATCCAATATGGCAGACTTTATGGGTCCTTGAGGCAAATATATTCTCATGAGGGGAGGGACCTGTGCACCACATTTTGTGACTCTAGGGCAAACAGGGTGCCGTAAGTTAAAGGATTCAAGCATTCAGCCATCTAAAACCTAGGCTCCCAGTGTCGACCCCTAATTCAAGTCATAATCTTTGTGAACAGCATCTTTGAACATTTGAAAACACCAGATCATTCTGATTCAAAAACTTCCCCCCAGGCTGGGGGTTGGCAATAACAGAAAATCTCATCTTTGCTGATATCAGTAGCTTACTCTGAGGGCCTGCTGTTGGTGATGTTGTTTGTTGTGTTACACTGTGTGCTTGAGCTCTGTTTGAATCTCTTCCCCAAAACAGACACTGACTGAGGCACCCTGCCTGCTGATGTGTTCCTGGGACAGGCAGTGGTGGTGCGGCGCATAGTTTGGGGTGCCCCAGCGGAGGATGATCGGATGACAATCCTGCTGGTGCCTTCTTTGGAATGCCAGTCATTTTTCAGGCACTCGCTCCAGCTATTCATGTCCATATCTTGCACCCCCTTTGGCATGGCCGGACTATGGGTCAACTCTCTCGTGTCCCGACAGGATGACAGGAACTCCTGTTCATACAATGTCTTTGATGGGCTGATGAATATGTTGCTGCCGCAGTGGCCGCCTTTGGCCCCGTGTATCTGAGTGCCCGAGGGTCTGGGGGCCCCGTCTGAGAGGTGGCGGTCTGGGGCACCCTCTCCAGGGTCGTGAGCCCCGCGGCTCCGCTTTGCCTGCAAGAGGCCGGAGGTGAACTGGCGGTTTTCATAATTCCACGGGGCCTCATCCCTGACCTCGTGCCTTCTATCCCCTGCTGACACTGCAGTAAGCCCCCTGACAGCCACTGGGGAGTGCAGGTGTGTTACTGTGGATATCTGCTGTCCTTGGTCCCCACCCTCATTGGCAAAAGACCTCCTGTCATTGGTACCAGAGGAAGCTGCTGCCTGAGAGGGGTGGTGTAGGCTGGCTCTTTTTGCTGGGGGAAGCTTGGTGAAGCTTGGGAAAACTGGTTGGGATGTGGTGTCACAAGGGTTGTGGGCAGGCCCAGGGGTGCTTGCCCGGGGTTCACTGGCCCTTTGCGAGACACGTTCCAGATGACTTAGGGTGAGGGGCTGGCTTGGGCCACGTTCAAGAGAGGGACAGCCCGTGGAAGCTGAGGGGTGGTGGGTGGACAAAACTCTGGGAGACTCCAAGTGGTTTGTCCGCTGGCTCCCACTGGTTCTTTCCTGGGTTCTCAGCTCAGCCAGACGGTGACCGTCAGACACCACAGGAGGACGACAGGTGGACGGACCATTTCTTTCTGAGCGAGGGCCTGAATTCTGCGGAGTCTGATCTGGAAGCCTCGGGGCTGTGACAAAGAAGAAACTATTTTAAACATAAAACTATTTTCCAGAGAAAAATATGCAACACAACCGCTTCAAACTGAACAGAAATTCAAAGAAAAAGGGCATTATGGCGTTTTGGAAGATGTGCCAAGCCTACTACAGTGCACCACCAAAATCCAGTTGATACACTACTACTGCTGTATGTAACACTTTCCATTCCATTTATTTAGAGAACCTATCAGCCCCATTTAAGACATTCAGTCTCTGCAGATGTTCCAGTAGGCTGGAGTGTGTAACAGCACTTAAAACTAAACCCACCCTTGATTACCTTTTCAATCATGTCAATTCACTGGCCTCATTGTCTACAGGACATGTTCCTTCAACAAACATTCAACACCTACAACAAGTCCTGGGAAAGAAACGTGCTAACAAATTCTGACAACCTCACTGAATCATATTAATGGACACAAATTCACCTGGTATCAAAGAGTGCTTTGAGAATGTTTTTTAAAATTAATGTATCTCACACACACACACACACACACACACCTGTGTGCTGGGCAGGATTCCCCTTTCCTGGTTTACTGCAGGACTGCCCCTTCTCCACACCATTACTGCCTTGCAGCATCTTTATGCCTACAAGACAAACAGAAAGAAGTAACAGAACACACTGACCCTGTCTGTGCTTTGGATGAGACCTGTTCCAATGGCACAATGCACAGCAACATACAGACATCTAATTAACAATTATGGTGGATTTGCTTAAAAAAAAAAACTTGATTACTATACTTACAGTATTCATAATTTTTTTGCTTGAGTCTTTCATGGACTTCTTTGGACATATTAATCACCTATAATAGAAACAAAACAAAAGCCGTTGCTCTCAGTCACGCCCAGATACAATGCAAATTGTCCCCACCATAAATGGCACTTTCAAGACCACTGTCGTTATTACTTAAACAATCATCAATACTCAGACTAGGGATGTCCCGATCTGATACATTGATCGGTACTGACCAATGTGTCAGTACTCATCATTTTATCAACTGATAAATGATACCATTCCATATCATTAAGCATACATATCTTAGTTAAAATACATTTTTGCCAAATCTTTCTGTTTCTTTTCTTTTAAGGCAATAAAATTAAATGCATCAGGTATCAAAATATAAACTTTTTGTCAGTGCTCTCTCATCGATCTTGTAGTTAGTCTGTGCTTAAAATTTTGGAGAGGTCCCAAAAGTGAATTGACAGCCTTACAGTGAATTGACAGGAGATACAGCGAACCCACTAACGGTCAGCAGGATTAGCTGACGCTGCTATTCATGCCATGCAAATACAATAGGGCAATCTCCACAAAATTAGGCTACTATACCAAAGTGAAATATCCCTTTAAATCATTATTTATTTTCTGTATAATTTGTTTAAGCTTACGTGGCCTACCCTGGAACTGTTTTACTGATTTTGAGCCAAGCTGGGTGTTCTTGTGTATAGGCTAGCTGTTGAATAATTTCTAAAAGAAAAATAACAAAAATATTGGTATTGGATCGATATTGGCCAATACTGAATGTTACTGTACTTGAATCAAATAGGGAGACGACAAACCTGGATCGGGACATTTCTGACTCAGTCATCATCATTTTACAGAAAAGTAATATGAAACGCCCTGGAGTTCAATCCCAAAATGGATTTGGTTAGTGTGTCCATTTACTCTGGGGATAAACTGATCAGTTTTATTTCTCCAGGATACAACCCTATGTGACCTTTAACCTCTCCACAGGGTCACCTGGAAACTGCCGCTCCCCTCCTCCTCCTCCAGCTTCTTTGCTACAAACTGGACCAGGTTTGTCATTCCACAGGTCAGACTGCCTGCCTTCTTCTCTTTGTCCAAGCGCTTGGGGTGATGGGATATCTGTGAAGCAGGGACACGTGTGCATTTTAGGGTATCTGAGAGTACAGCACCCTGAACTACCCAAAGTGCAGAGTAATTATTATTATAATATTTTTAATATGTCACTAAATCTTTGAATCATTATTCTTTGAAAGGTGAAAACTTGGTAAACAATAAAAAGTAGTAAACTATAAAAATCCCACCAACTGCGAGAAATATAGAGTGAGTGTCTAACATACAGCATTTAGTAACCTGCTTACATTACATTACATTATAGGCATTTAGCAGACGCTCTTATCCAGAGCGACGTACAACAAGTGCATAGGTTTCATGATGTAGAGGCGCAAAAGAAACACTAGAGTGAAGTAAGGATCGTAGTGCCAGAAGTGACCACATCGATCAGGACTCCAACCCTGTAGAGTAAGCTTGTTCAGCAAGCAAGAATCCTACCAAGTACAAACTAGCACTGGAATCACATGATTTCAATAAATCATGTTTTTCTCCTCCTCTAATGGGCCATAGTGAAACAAGTAAAGATAAGCGCACACAAGAGCCAGATTTTTATACCACACCCACTCACAATGTAAAAGTACAGATGCTGGCCACTGGTCAGGTGCTTGATAATGGTCTGCTGGTCACCGGTCAGTTTGGTTGAACAGGCCTGGCACAGGTAGAAAGGCGGAGGCCATCCATCCACATTGACACACTTGATCACCCGCTGTAGACCTGTCCAATTTAGACCCAAATTCACCACACTCTGTATCACAAAACCGGTACAGAGTATATCTTAAACAGCATACTCTAAAGTCGGTTTTCAGCCAGTCATAAAGGGATGTTATAAAATTCTGCCTGCAGCAGTTCTCACCAATCAATGCTGACTTCACCCCTGAACCCGACTGATGCTCCTGACCAGACGCTGTCGCAGCATTAATCACATTCTCCACACCAGGACTGCCTTCTGTCACACGTATAAGAAAACATTTGGTTAGAACAAAAACAAACTGATTGGCTCTGTGGAGACATACACACTTTGTACTTTCACCGAGAGAATATTTTAAACTGTTCAGTCATACTGGTTGGCAGTGAAAAAAAAATGCATTCAATAAACTTGTATCCAAATTTTCTTCATTTCCCATTAGAATTTATAAACCCTTCTTTTCAGCCTGCAGTCCACCAGCTAAGATATGTGGCTACAATGCCTGAGATCACACACCCAGGCAGATTACAGGTGTCCGATCAGCATTCATTCACAAAGTTCTTCATTCTCTTCCAAAGGGTAGGGGGCCTACAACTACAACTCTCATGGTTCTTTGTACCACTCTGCTACACCCACCTGTCCCACTACTTTTGGGGTGCTGGACAGACTCTTGTGGAGCATCTTGTGACTGGCCCTTCAACTTGCAAATGTCTGAGAGACAAGTATAGATCAGACTGGTAAATTACAGATCAGCTTATATTATATTACAGGCATTTAGCAGACGCTAAACAGCAGTGTCCTACCTGGTACAACAGCAGTGTCCTACATGGGAATCAAACTTTAAGCAGCTCACGCTGTACATTTTTTAAATCTGGGCTGTAAATTAAGCAATTCAGGTGAAGCACCTCTCTCAGGGGCACAGCCTCATGCAGAATTTGAACCAACAACCACCTGGGACCAGTTCTCATCCCCAACCTGCTGCACTTGTGACCGCTTACCCGAACCGGTGATCTGCAGGTCCTGGATGGATTTCTCAGAACATTCTTCACTTTCAACTTTCTCTTGTTTCACCATAACTGACAATAAACAAAAGGTTAAAACTGGAAGATGATGTTCCTCAGAAGCTTTATAAACACATTTTAAACACATTCTGCATGTATTATATATCATAATTTGAGTAAATTCAACTTTTAAAATTATGTTAGCAAAAAACAATGTTTATTCATGATAACAGGCATGCCCCATCACAGCTTTATATTCTCTACACTCATGGGAGAGGAGAGAGGTACAAAACCTTCCTTCAAAATGTGTAGCACCCACAGTGTTACTTATGTTAAGCCTAGTCCTGGAAGCAGCATTAAAATATTTGGGCAGAGCAAAAATGGGTCAGGCAGCAAAACATGGCTAAAGTTGATCCCATGGCTCATGACCTCTTTGGGAGGGTCCTTCGGGACCCGATGTTGCTATGCAGTGAAGGCAGTGGGGGTGGGGGCAAGCCACTAATCTCTCTTGCTCTTACTCTTTTGAGTATCAGCCATGAACACACACTAACCTGGTCTCTGTGTAGGCGTCACATGTGTTTGGAGATCACTGTGGTTCTGTTGTTTATAAAAAGTCTGCACCAAGGTGAGGGCTACAGTAAAGACATGTACACCCACACAAAGTTTAATTGACATCACTCGCTAACTGATGTGAATAAAATATTTCCTATGATTCCTTAATTTTATATGGAAGTATTATCTCATAAATATTTTTTTTAAAAATGAGATTCACAAATATTTTTAGCATCTTACAAACAAATGCAACTGATTCACAAATGTTTTTGCACTCACAAATGTCTCCCAAGCAGAAAAATGTAATAAAACATTGTCATTTCTTGAAACACATTATTTTTTGTGAAAATATTTACCAATGTACGTGCATTCATTTTGCATTTATGCATCAGCTTGCATGTGTGGAATCGCTTGCAGTCATTGGTGGATTTCAGATGTATCCACAAATAGGTTTGTTTTTTCATCAAGTCTACCCCAGCCAATCAGATTTTAAGATACATCCTTTTGCTAATGCCCACATTAATCCGACCAATCGTATTTATTTATTTAATGATTTAGGAGACAATAACCCCATAATAGTAGCCCCTGAATTACATAATTAAGAGAAAACACACAACTTTTAAATAAAGATCCGCTAAAATCAGAGAACAAATGAAAATAGAAATTTTCAGACTGAAATATACCTTTGTCAAATGGCATAGATTTCACTTTCGTGTAGGTTGCAGAATCAAGCGACACTTTCTTTGAACAAACAGAAAAAAGGAAAAATTTTAATGAATTTTGGTTACCATTCAGATTCTTCAAAGGCTTACACTGTGATGATCGAAAAGCAATTGGTGAGTGGACATGGTACATAGAAACACTACAGCACATGTTCAAGACAAACCTCAGAGGGAGGGGAAGTGGGGGGGAAGAAAAACAAAATGCTCTGGGATTGATTCTGACCCCCCAAAACTGAAATGGATTTCTGAGTTTGCACCTGGATTTCCCTGACACCTCCCCACTCTTCACGCTCCGCCTCCTTTGCCACCTCCAGCAGGTAGCTGGACTTCTTAGCAGAGTCCTGAGGAGTGCTCCCCTCCCTGAAGAGATCTGGGCGTCTTTTCAACTACAAGCACACAACAAACTGTAAAAACTGCTGAATCAATGGATGGACGCACGCACGCACGCACGCACACAGACACAAAATGAAATATTGGTCTCTCATGAACCCGCCCACCATACCAGGTAACTGTTGCGGTGCTTGGGTCCGATGATGTGTTCGATGAAGCGGGTTTTCAGGAGGATGCGGCAGGCCATGCACAGGTAGAATGACACCTGCTTTTCACTGCGACATTCAATCAATGCTCCCAGACCTACACAAACAATTAAACATAATGCTCAGCGCACAATGCTGCAAAATGCACGGCTCCAGATTAAGACAAAGGACGGGCACTGATGCGGATTTGGTAATTGTAATTTTATTTTTATCTACTATCTAGGTACAGTAATGGTCAACAGAGCTTAAGAGATCATTTGAATGACAAAGTCATAAATTATCTTCTAAAAATTCCAATAAAGTTCCGACATGGAAAACCAAATATCAGTCCATAACCATCAGCAATGCAGAAAAGTCAAATCATGACACGTGAAACATTTGCATGACCCTTCCAATGGAGTGAAACAATGAAACCAGTAACATTGATAAAGAAAGAAATAATAAAATCCACTGATATTTAAGCCAACTGTGGGAGACAAATATACAGCATGAAGCCTGATTACACAAAGCACACTGTCTGCATGCCACATTGGCGTGGTCTCACAAACACACAAATACACACACACACTCCATTCTGTACATAAGGGGACCAAGGACCACCTGGACATCGTGTGGCATCACAATAATCCTAATAATAAATAATAAAGCACTTGACTGAATGACCGCAGGAATAACCAGCTACTCACCAACCAGTGGCTGAGTCCTGCAAGGATCCTCCATATAGGTCTGTAAGTCCAGAGTGGGGTGGCATGCCTTCTCTACAGGAGCTGCAAAACAACCAGACACTTCCTTACAAACAATGCATGTTATCCATGTATTACAAAAGCACTTCCTGCTAAACACTGCCCTCTGAAGTCAAAAACCGGGATTACCAAAATATTGTTTTCACTCTTTTCCATGCAAACTTTTATGATTGAAAATCAGCCCCTTGTTTATTTTCTATTATAGAAATATGCATATACATGTACACATCTCTTCATTGCAGGTAAAATGAATAGGAGGAAGAGTGCACACTTCACTCACAAGCTAGTGATTACTTTCAGTCGGAGTGGCCAGAATATTGGAGAACGAAGCAGTTATGAGAATAACATGATCAGTACATTATGCAAGTTGCCCTGAATCGAGACTAATAATGTCAAAGCAAAATAAGACATGCCAAGTAGAGGTGATATTTGACAGAATATGTCCAATAAAAGGACCAATTACACAGACAACACCTTCACAAATGACCTGCAGTTAACAGAACCCTGTTATGTCCCCTCACCTTTGTCTGTCTCTGTGCCCTTCAGATTCAGCCAGGGTTCCCACCGCGACACCTGGGCCAGCACTGCCTCCGCCTCAGCCGCTGACAATACAGAGCAAAGCATGATGGGTATACACGGGGAGTCCACGCCAGCTCCTCACCATCACCCTCACCTCACCCCATCGTCACCGCCTTGGCTCTTGGCGACGCGCATCTGAGGTCACGCATGAGTTAACCCACCTTTGGCCCGGCTGGGGTTTTGTGGCTCCCGCTCGGGTTCGTCTGAAGCTCCTCCGTGCTCGGCCGTTTCCGCTACGGTATCGACTGAGGAATGCAAAGGGGGAAGCGAATGTCAAATCTATATGGTCCCCTTACCTTGGCAGAGACTGCGCAAGTCTGCGCTTCACATGTAAGGCAGCAGATTCCCTCACCGCTCTGTCTCTCCACCTCCTTAGGATCCTGAGACGGCTCCTGTGGGAGACCAGGGCCCTGATGCCTCTTTTCACTGATACAGACTGAGTAACAAGGGGACCTTCCATCTGAAAGCACAAAGACATATCACACCTTCACTTTATTATTGTCACTTTATATTTATACATGAACGAGACATACTATTGCCTAATACATTTTTTATTAAGTATCAAAGCCAAAAAGAAGAGGAAAGCCTTAGGGTTGGACACACCAACCACAAAACATGTACAGTGGCAAGTCATAGGCCTGTCCAAAGCTGCTGGATGGCTCATTCAGTTAAGGCAGCCCCTGCTGTGCTGCATGGATGAGCCCCACATAATCAGATCAAATCTGGACTGTGCCAGTGCCCACTGTGGCTGGGGGTGACATAAAGCGACAAGCAGTTGGCAATTGCGTGGCCCAGGGTACAGGAGTTTTCAGTCGGATAGGGTATCGCACTCACGGCCATTTAGCCACCCGTTGGTCAATTGGGCACCTGTAGATTGCAGCCAGAGTAGACTGACAGGTCTTCCCCCCAACTCTGCTTTTTTCAAAAATGAATAATGCCAGTCCAATCAAACATTCACCTTGGCTGCATCCTTTCAGAGAGAATTGGCAGGTCTAACAGAGTATCAACACCCCACCTCGACCCTGACCGCTACCACAACAAGCTCAGTTTACCCAATTCTGTGAGTTTTGGATCCTGTTCTGGACGAAGCACAGTTTGGACCTGTTCTGGACCAAGTGCAGTCTCCTCATGTGAAATGACCTCTTCAGTGGAAGCTTTGAAAAAAGTTTATAAAATGAAAAACAGAAACAAGCGGATTAAAACAGACACACTCACTGCACCTGCCATGTCGTTTTCAGAAAAAAGCTTTTAAAAAAGTTCACATTTGGCAGAATTATTAATTTTCATTCAACAAAAACCTCATGGCAGTAACCTTTCGCCAGGCCTCTACTGACCTCTTGGTGATTCTGTCCGGCCTGGATTCTGCTGAGGTGTTTTTGGGACCTCCCAAGGTGAGAGTGTCCATTTATTCACTATGACTTAAAAAAATAACAAGACCAGGTTAAAACCTAGTATATGGCTGGACCTAACACACGTGATCCGGCCGACCAATGGTGTAACTTCATTACTCAGTCAGTCAGTCACAGACATTCCCATTTGTACGGCTGGCCCCGCTGTTACAGTCCAGCCAAAAAAGCTACATTTTCATCAAGTCTGTTCATGAATGAGTAATCAGAGCATTAACATTCAAAAAACAGAGCACTCACTGTTTAAACCTTTTTCTTTATGTAGATTGCATTAGAAAAAGGGCAAGTCTGAACATCTAATAATGCAGTTATACCTGAAGACCTTGGGAAAGGAAGGGAAAACAGGGACACTTCATATTTAAGTCAAATCAAAAATGGCCTGTAATCCTATATTCATGTATTCCACGGGTCTCAAAAATGATATTATCATCAAACGTATACATAATCAGATGGCCTTTCTGTGCAGCACAGTCACTCTCTAGTTAATGGTCATCTGTGGTCAGTCACTATGTCATTGTCCAGATATTGATCGTTAGTGTCTCAAGACCTTGAACTCATGATATGAAGTCATTAACTCACTTGGTCTGTGACCAGGGGTCACGAGGGGTCGAAAGCAACTCTGGTTCTGTTCTCTACGGGTCCCCTGCAGCACGTCCAAGGCTGGGCGAACAGAGACTTTGTTTAAATTCACTCAGGACATGATTCTTTTAAACCACAGATACTACAAATGTTGAGACTTCACACCTTTTTGGAAAACGCAATAATGGAGCTTACCCACGCCAAAGGGAACTGACGCCACTTGATTATACATGTTCAGATCCAATTTCATAACCTTCAATCAAAATGAGAGTGAAAGACAATGAGTCAGTGTGCAGAATGAGTTTGAACATGTTTGAAGCTGAGTATATGTACATGTGTTCTAATCGACCTCACTCCAAATCTTTACTTTTGATGAAGTTTCTCTACAGACCTGGTGTGGTTGCCACACTTTCAGCCTGATGAAACAGGAAGCTGTGTGTGAGGTGTGTGGCATGGCTTAGGGGGGTTGGGAATGGATAACAAAGCAAAAATGCTTAATCACTTCCACAAATACCTGGACGTCCAAGACCCTCTCGTGATCCTGCACCCACCAGGCAACACCAGTGGGGTTGTTCTTCCAGTCCGGGACAAGATCAGGGTACTGGGAGCACTACCGAAGCAAAAATCCCACGGTGTAAGACATGCATGTTTCAGGGCCGTGCGCCAACCCATGGCGCCTCAGAGTGTGCCCTTGTTACCCTGCAAACTCATCATTTGTATAATTTATTATCGACTTGTATCATTTATTATCTACAATCTACAATCTTCAGTTTCTGCTCTGGTTGAAACCTAATCCCTGGGTGTGCCCCAAAATAAGGGGCTGATGGGCCCACCCCAAACCCACATGCCTTGTTTTACCAAGCATGTGTTTGCATGTCTGCAGTGTTTTTTGCTATTGTGCCTAATTCATGCCTGTCAGAGGATTCTGATATATTTTCTGTCATGCATAGTACAGGAACTCCCATTCCCTCCGTGTTTTTCATCTCCCCGGGGACCTCACAGATCAAACCTTTATCTCTCCTGAAGAAACTTGCATGCTCTCATTTCTCACACACTGCTACAGTGCTGTAATAAAGCTTTGTCAAGTACAGCATGTGCTGTACAGTTTCTGACACTGATCATTATATGTGACTGAATATCAGGAATTGGACCAAATATTAAATTATTTAAATAATCACCATGACAGAAAGGCTCAGATCAGTATTTCACTCTGAAAAAATTCAAATAAACTTATTTATATACAAAAATATAAAATATTTTCTAAACTTACAATGTAGCGGTACTGATGGCAGTCACTGATGATGTGGTTACAGATGTGGTTCTTGCTGACCTTCTCTGCGCAGGTCAGACACAGGTAAAAGGTTGCCTGCATAAAGCTGCGGCACTCCACCACAGCTCCGAGACCTGCAGAGGGCGCCACCGGCCAGAGTTTATACTCATCGTGTGAACCCGGTATTTTAATTCCTATAGGTAAGCTTATACGCAGAAAATGACAACTGGTCAAAAAAATTCTGTGTTGTTATACATTGACTAATGCAAATTAAAGTTTACACCAATAAATAAACCATAAAAATTAGTTAAATAACTCCTCCGTAAGGAAGGGTTCAACAAACAATATTTAGTGGAGTAACCCCAAATCTTCAAAAAAACATGGTGGTCTCAATTTATTTTTTCCAGAGATGTATGTGCTTGCACACAAACACACACACACTGACATTACAGTTACTCAGTACGTCCAGTTACAAGTGAAGAGGTTCATAATTTTTTTTGAGGACATTGACAGAAGTGGGAATAGGAGAATTATTTTAAAGGGCTAAATGCTTGAATAAGTCTATTGAGTGGCATGTTAGTTTAAATATTCGGGTACAGTTATCGCACCAATACTGACTGACTGGGAAGGGTCCCAATAAGAAGTCGGAATCAGAACACGAACACTGTGATTGGTTGGCAGGGTTGTGGAACTGACCAACAAGGGGCTCCGGCTTGTGGGTCACTAATGACAGCAGGAACTTGGAAAAGTGGCTCTCACCAACCGGAATTTCCACTGTGGGGAAAATAAATAAATAAATACCAAAAATGACTGGCAAATCAGGAGGGTAAAATTAGATTTGTCTTATAAACAAACTATACATTTTCAGAGAACAGATTCTTATCATGATGACATTGGTTAATTCAAATGTACCTTCAGGGTTTTAACCTGTTGAATATTACAAGAAACAATATACTTACAATGAAAGCACAAAGTCACTGCACACAGGTTTTTTGAAGGCAGATGGTAATAAATTTATCCCTAAAACTGGACAAATTTATTACTATTTCTGCCTTCAAACATGCCATCTCAGACATTTTCACTGATTCATGCAACTGTTTTTCTACCATGTAATATCCCCATAACACTTCTCTGGTTTTTTGTTTTTTTTACTTCTCCCCCATATCTCGTTTGTTGACTGTTGTTTGCTTGCCCGTGTTTTAGTTTGTTATTATTGATGTATGTTATGCTTTTATCTTCCAGCCCACCTCCCCTTCCCTTAAGTGGCTTTTGTCACTTTTCAGGCCGCCATTGTAAATAAGAATTTGTTCTTAGTGACTTGCCTGATGAAATAAAGGTGAAATAAATAAATAAATGAAATAAATTTAGCACAATCCCTCATGTCTTTGTCACACAAGTGCTTTTTACCATATAAACAAATATTACATGCTCTGAATTGCCAGTAATATAATCCTTTTATGTGAGCATGCTACAAAATGGTGAGTTTTTCAGTAAAATTAAAATCAGTAACCCAAATTTCCCCAGGACATAATGGCGAATATGCATCAAATTGTGTAAATGAAACACAAATGCTTAAGATATTTATATGGCTTCTTCAATCTTTGGTGTCGGCTCACCCCGGTTAGGCATAGCCCGTCGGGGGTCTTGGGGAGGGACACGGGGTGTCATCTCTTGGTAAACCTTCTCACAGAAGGGAGCTGTGAAACCACAAGACCACAAAAATGTAATGAATCCATTCAGAACGCCCTCACCTTCACACCCATGACCTGTGGTAAGCCTGTCAATGCACAGGGTTCTGACTGTTCTGCATCCGTGCTCTTACCCCACTGTAACTCTTCATGGTTCGAAGTCTGAAGTGGTTTTTCAGAAAGACCAGAAATCTTGACTGCATCTTCTATCACGGTAACTGGGAAGAATAGAAAGAGAGACATATTTCTTTCTCCCAAATTTCCATGTGAAACTATGCCTCCACAAACTGATCTCCCTATACTTCATTTTTCCAAAATGACTGCCTTCTCGAACGACAAGACGGAACTTGAAAATGAATTCAGTCCCCAATAGACCTGCTCACCTGTTTCTGGGCACTGTGGAACTGCTGGAATTTCTACTGGCTCCTGTTTAACGGCAACTGAAAAAGGGCAGGCACGGGAGAAATAAAACCAACTGCTATCAGCAGCTCAAAACCTGCAAAGCACGCACTCCACAGAAGGGTGTTATATTCCTTAGTTCTCACCTTGTTTTAGCTCTGTGTCTTTGGAAAGAAGCACAGGTTGCTCAGGAAGGGCTGGACTCTGGGTTGAATTCTTGCTGGCAGCAACTGAGATGTAAGAAACACATTAATGACAAATTCTGAGCCAAACAGCAGCACATTTCCTGTCCTCATTAGCCAGCAGCTACCACTACCACTGCAGCCAAAGTGCATGCACACCAGTCTACAGGTGAGCTTGCACTGACTGGAGGAGAGAAGTCGCTCTTGCTGATGACTTGTAGGCTGTGGGCACCTGGCATATTTCAGTGGTAATCTGAGTAACCCAGGCAGTCCAAAACTCACTTGACAGGATGACAAAGTGTGTCCTGCCACTGTCGACCCCTGGGAGCACTGAGCTGTTCAGAGTCCCCTGTTTTACATGGAATTTCTTTGTCTACAACTGAGTGCTTATGACAGTATTTGTGCTTTCAGCAGATATGTACAGTGCAACAGGGGAAGGCGGCACTGCAACACCTGTGGTATGAACACACAGGTTGTGGTTCCAGGACCAGTTCTCTTCCCTTCCACCCAAGGTGCTGCTTACCCTGCTCTGGTTCTGGGTGCTGTGGGTCCTGGACGGGTTCTTCAGAGTGTTCCCAACTCTCCAACTTCTCCTGTTTCACAGTTACTGAGAAACATAATGCAGAAACAGACACTTACAAAAAAGTAGGGCTGTCCTATAAAGCAGCAGTGTGTTCAGGTTTTGTTTTTGCCAAGGACTATGACACCTGATTCTACTTATCAAGGCCCTAACTGAAGACCATGATTAGTTAATTAGTTGAATCAGGTGAAACACCTGCACCCACACCAGCCCTTTTCGGATAAGATTGGACACCCCTGCTATGAAGTATACATTAAAATTCCTCATTCATTTTTTAATACTCAATATGAATTGCCATAAATCAAAATTAAAGTCAAATGTGGTCAATAGTCCATGAAAGAATACCAAAAGTTAGATTTTACGGACACATACCATAAATTGTGAAACTGAAAATTTGATGTGGTCTCTATAATTTTTTCCAGAGCTGTGTCATGAAATATGCACACAAACCTTATCGAACATTCTCTAGTTCTACATACACATGCTCTAAATCAGGAGCCAGCATTTAGTCTTTATCTAACATGTTTTGAGAATTCCAGGGAACATGGCGTCAAACACTGTTCCTCCCTAGTATGGCATGGGGGGTTGGCAAGTTCAACTATCTGGTCTCCTGAGAAGGAGTGGGAGGGACAGAGAAATACCTAGACACATATCTCTTGTCACACAAAGCAACTCCTTGTTGTCCTTGGGAAGCTTGGTGCCTGGAGAGCTAGAGGCCCCAATGGAATGGATTTGATACTTTAGTTGTAATAAAGATATTGTTGACATATTTCTGTTGATTTTCCATAACAAACTGGTGCCTGCCCATGGCAGATGGGTTCCCCCTCTGAGTCCGGTTCTGCTCACGGTTTCTTCCTGTTATCAGTCAGGGAGTTTTTCCTTGCCACTGTTGCCCTAGGCTTACTCTTTGGGGGCCGGTTCTCTGTAAAGCTGCTTTGTGACAAAGCTCCTTTGTTAAAAGCGCTATACAAATAAAATTGATTGATTGATATATTTTGGCTTTTGCTTGAAGACATAACACGCTTTTGTCCATATTATTATTATACTTTATTTTAGAGGTTTTATGAATGTTTTATTCTGTTCTACTCAAAAAAGCTTATTATTTTATATGTGATCAAATCTAGCAAATGTGTTGGATAGTACAAGCCTCTACTCCTACAGAACAGAAAGCAAAAAACTGAGTACAAGAGATAACGGATACAGTGGGCTGGCGAAGATAACAGTTTTACTATTCCACCCATGCTTATCATTGAAGGCTGAACTTTGCTTTTCAACTTAAATTCACTAAAAAAAATTGCATTGGAACATCTAACCCAAAAGCATTTTTAAAGGACAGACATTATGATATACTCTACATTTCCAAAGGTATGTGGACACCTGAACATTACATCCATATGTATGTACTTATTGGTGAGTTGGACCCCCTTTGCTGCTGTAACAGCTTCCACTTTTCTGGGTAAGCTTTCCAGTAGATATTGGAACATGGCTGTTGGGATTTGCTTATATGCAGCCCGGTGGGCGGGTCATAGGCACCAAAAAAACTATTGAGCGATGAGCTAGGGCATATCCGACCAGCACAATATGGCCAGTCAGTTTGGACAGGAACTTACAGAATGGTGTGTTATTATACTAAGAACTGCCCATTAATGGGAATAAATTAGAAAAAAAACATTACAAATTCCACATTTTAATCACTGATACACTCATTTATAAAAATGCTAATATTGAACTAAATCAAATGTGGGATAAATCTTGAAAGCATCCACAGCCACACTAGCATGCGCTCCAGAAGGCTCTGCACACCCCCCTGTCTGCTAGTGATCAATTATTGCATTTCCTCCAGAAAATTGAAGTGTGCTAACTGGCGCAATCATTTTGGAGCACATCTACAGTACTAATTGGGATGCATTAGTGTGCACAAACATTTTTCAACTTAGGATCACATCTGTTCCTTGGAAAAAATGTTAGTGTAGAGCCCTGATTTTACTGGAGAAATAATGATTTAAGCCAATAAAATTACCATTATGCGGGTTGAGCAAGCAGGGGGGTTGTTTTGGGGTGGGTTCAGGATGAATTGAGGAAGGGCTGCGTTGCACACCCATGGTGTCTTCTGGTTCTGTTTGGTCTTTGTTCTGACTCTGTTCTTCTAGGACCATCTGGAGATGCTTGAGGGCTAGGAGTACAGAACAAGTATATATGTAAACATGCCTGCACACACACACACACACACACACACACACGCTCGCTTTCTTCAGGAAAGCGAAAAAGCATGTACCACATGGAAACCAACAGTCCTTGTAAAACATTACCATTGTCAGCAGACATAGAGTGGAGTCTCTTGTACAGCTCAACATCCAGCTCCACAAGCTGAAATGCAAGGAAGCCATGAGATCCTTTCATCAATTTTTATACGGATTTTTCCCACTACAACATACAGTAAACACATAACAAAGAGAGCTGACTACAAATGTGTTGAGGCATTAAGCAGCTGAATGCTACTTCCCTGACTAATGAAATCTCTGTCAGTCACTTCAGTTAATCAAATTCATGCGTTTTTTATCAATATATAATAAACCATATACTGTATTTTTTAAATATACACAACTAAATAATAATAATTAGCAGAGGTGGGTAACCCGGCTTCAAAGAGTAAAAAGACTGACCATGAATTTGCTCCACCAACATGCACTAAACCAGCTGATTACAATAATTAGTTCTCCCCTCATGCTGAAGAGTTATGCTAATTAGAATCAGCTGGTTCAGTGCATGGTGGTGGAACAAATACATGGTCAGTCTTTTTACTCTTTGAAGCTGGGTTACCCACCTCTGATAATTAGTTTTGTTTCTTCTTATATCAAGTGCATGTGACCAATCTTGGGTTTGACTTTCTTAAAAATACATTCATTTTCTGGCAAATGCATCAAACCAACAGTGTGATCCTGTTAGGGCCTCCCATTCACCTGCACATCTCCAATGCCCTCCTTGTCTTGAACAATTCTGGCCAGCTTCAGGATGTGAGACTGTTGCTTGTTTAACCTTGCACCCTTTTTGAGCCAACTGGGGTACAGTGCTTTCTGTGGAGAGGGAGACAACCGATCCAGTGAAGACCCAACAGATGCATGCAGGGACACACGCGTGCATGCACGCAGCCACACAAGCCTGAATATAGAAACTGCACTGAAGGCTTTGGAAAAGAAGCATAATCATTATTTCAGTCGCCATTACATTATTCATATGCTGAAGGAATGCCCTCAGTGACCAACAAACACAATGACAGCAAATCCTGATCCTGCCAGTGTAGACTGCGGTCAGCAGCCCCATCAGTTATCACACAAGGGCAGGGACCGATTGAGAGAGCGGGTTCAAGTGGGCATGTGCAGTATGTGCACACAGGATGTTTACGGTGTGCAGGCCTTCAATGCAATGGCATCCCAGCTCAGCTGGTGGACTGCAGTGTGAAAATAATGTAGTCTGTGTTGTCACAAATTGCCTGAGGATGTTTCGGTGAAGAAACAGTTCTATGAAGTTATATGATTGGGGAGAGCAAATCTGAGGAAGAGGGGGAAAAAAGCGCTGGCACATCCAACTCACAATGTAAGCAGCACGATGCCACAGTCCAGCAACATGATGTATGATGCGCTTCTTGCTTATCATGACATTGCAGATTTTGCAGATGTAAAAAACTCCCCAGTTGACGGCACTGCATTCCATTACTTCCCTCAGTCCTGCAGAGGACAATGGAAAGCAAAGACCCATCAACGCTGGCTGTCCACTGGCGTCACAGCACAAAACGCAACCTCCAAAACCAATCTAGTGCTTACCAATAAGTGGAAGATTCTTCCAGTTCTTCCCCTTATGAAAATATGTCAAGAGGTTAGACATCCTCTGGACCTCTGATGGCATTGGAGCAGGTGGTTTCTGAACAGGACTCTCCTCTGGTGGCATCGGAGCAGCTCGTTTCTGAGCAGAAGGCTCTGTGTGGAACAGAAGGGGTAGGGTTCAGTCAAAGATTACGTGGAGGGTTGGAAGGTATCTGTGCCTGTATGCGTACGTGCTGCACCAAGGAGTCGTGAAAATAGTTTTGAGCCACCCAAAGCAATGATCAGCGACAACAGCAGGGTACGAGCTTCGGGGTACAGTCTGCCTGGTGTATGCGTGTCGTTGGCTGTAGTCAGCCCTTGCAGGAGGTTAGACCCTGTCGGTGTCCTGATTTTAAAAAATTCACTGGGACCCCTTCGGTCAACCCTTCAAACCAATCAATGGGCAGGAGAGTTTTGACATGAGAGAAAGCCCATGGGACGAAAGTGGAAGACAGCAACAAAAAGCTGGTGTCTCTGCAGCAGCACTTTCAAAACACAGTTTTCTGTGCAAGTTTTATAATCAAACTTTTGCTCCTTTTCTTAAAGGTACAGGACCTATTAAAATAGACATAACATTCTGACTATCAGCAAGATAATTCCTCAGAACAGGAGAGAATGGTTAGCTAATAGATGCATTACAAAACCTCACTCACGCATAGACATCTGAATCCTGAGCGACTCGCGCAATACACTCACCCCTCTGTGTCTCCGTGCTTTTAGGATCCCTGACTTGTGCCGTCACTTTACTCTTCTCAGTAGCTACTGGAAAACAGAGCACACAGGTCTTAAAACCACTTAACATTAGCATAAACGACTGAATAACAAATGAAATACTAACCTGTTGGGCATGCAATGTATCTGAAGCAAAAAAAAAAATGCAAAGTCCAAGAGCGCAAGACAAAGCAGGAATGGCAACTGTTTTTCAAACTATAATGCCAAAAGTTTCAATCTGAACTTCAAAAAGCTGACCGATCCATGTAAATTTCAACATTCTAATCATGTTGGTTGGTCATTTGGAACGTGCAGTGAAGACATGCTTGAGTTAAGAGTATAGATTCTGGTTATTTAAACATTCAGAACAACAACAGGTAAAGGAACTGGTCTTAGTTAGTTTCAACTAGTTTCAATTCCTAAGTAGAATGCTGCCGTTGTACCCTTGAGCAAGGTACCTAACCTGCATTGCTTTGGTACATGTCCAGCTATATAAATGGATGCAATGAGAATGCTATGGAAAAGGTTGTTCAAGTCGCTCTGGATAAGAGCACCTGGTAAATGCCTGTAATGTAATGCAACTCATGAAAAGCTAAATTTTATGTCAGTTTCGCTTGTAACATTTTGCAGTTCCTTACCTTTGTTGTTGGAAGTTGGACCCATTTCCTCAGCTGAACTGTCCTCCAATTTAAGTACCTTTCAAAGAAAAGAATGATCACAGGACAGCTCTTCCCACAGTTGCACAGTTGTGTCCCTTGGTCATTATGTATTTATGCATTTTGCAGACCCTTGTCCAATAATACCAAGACCACTGTGGTACATGTGACATAATAAACACATCACATAAAGCCCAAGAACACAGGTAGCAACTGAACAGGTAATAACAGAAAATGAACAGCGAGCAGAAAAATGTCACAACAATATAATCATACAACAGCATACACAGGGTGCCTTACTCAAATACACAGATAATGCGTTTGTGGGCTTATGCATTATTTAAAAACATTACCTGGTGGCTGTGTTGGGAGGGTTTGGCGGCCAAGAGCTTTCCTGCTTTGTGTACCCCCCCCACCCTATAAATTGTGCATCAGCCTAAAAAAACCAGTGGATTACCTTGAACTGTCCCCAGCCTTCCTTCTTCTCAACGAGTTCCGCTATAGTGTGCAGTTTTTGGATGTTGTTTGTCATGCTGGGATTTTCACTCCATCCTTTCAGGAGGTTAGGGTGCTTCGACTTCTGAAAACACATTTGATGGATAAAAAGAGAGGTTCATCACTGAGAATATTGCTGGTAGTGAGGCTACTGCAGTCCACTGAAAGTCACATTCCCTGGAAATAGCCGTGAAATTACACCAGCAGACTTTGTTTGATCTTCTCCATAAAGAGATCAAATTCTCTCCAGAACCGCCCAGTGTAGCTGGCTACAAACACAAGAGGATGTTACAAATTGGGAAAAAGAATGATAACTTAATGAAAAATTATTTATAAAAGGGGCAACTTACAATGTACTTGTATCGATGAGTGGGTCCAATGAGGTGGCCAATAACACCGTTTATGGGTACTGTCTTGTAGCAAGTTTTGCACTCCAGAAAGTTAGGCTTGTTGTCACCATGGTACTCTATCAATGAGCTCAGACCTACAGGAGGAATCACACAGATGCTGGATTTAGTTCTGTTTGTTTAATCCGTAAGCTTCTTGGTTGTTCTATTTATAAAGCATACATCTTGCACGCTATTCACATTTTTTAAAAAGAAGTCGCCGGTTGGATAACATGTCCACACATCTTGTTCCATCGTAAAATGACTAAATGAAAGGAAATGATGAATCCCACAGACACTGCAGCCATCCAATTACTGAGGTTGAGATACCAGTTTTATATAAAGTATGCCAAATACAAGTGTATCAATGAGTGACAAATACATTTTGACATTTGCAACGACAGAAAACAAAAACTGACCAATAACGGGTACTTTTCTCTGCTTGCTCTTGAGGTAGTTGTCCAGCAATTTTGACACCGGGGTTTCATCTGGTTGTCCAACAACTGAAATAAGATTTTTTCACGATTCACATTCACTCTTAATAAACCACATCCAAATAGTTATTAACCTTCAACGCAATGTGTGGAAGTGTGTATACAGTATGAGTTCATATATTACATGTACAGTGCCCTCCATAACGTTCGGGACAGAGACTTTTTTCCTTGATTGAGCTCTGTACTCCAGTAATAACAGATCAGAAACACTCGTCAGGAGGGAGGGGTGGACGTGTCAGTGACTACTGTCCGCAGAAGACTTCACAAACAGAACTACAGAGGATACACTGCAAGATGCAAACCACTAACTGTAGTTAGTCACAAAAACAGGATGTCCAGGTTACAGTTTAGTCTAAAGTAGTGGACAGATGTGACCAAGACTGACTTCAGAGTGATGGCAAGAGCACAGTGTAAAGGCAACTACTTGGGGAACTCCCTAAGATCCAAAGCATACCGCCTCATCTGTGAAACATGGTGGTGAGGCTGTTATGGTTTGGGAAAGTATGGCCACCACAGGTACTAGGTTAATTGTATTCACGGTAACTGCTGATAGCAGCAGCAGAATGAATTCTTAGGTGTACAGAAACATCTGCTCAAGTTTAAGCAAATGCCCCCAAACCTATTGGACGGTGTTTCATCCTATAGCAAGTCAACAATCCACAAAACCTAAAAACCACAATCGGGCTTAACCGGTATGACAAAGGTGATTATCAACTTGCTAAGTGAACACGCCCTTTGTTAATCAAACTCGTGTTTACCCATAAAACCGGCCATGTCGGCAAAAATGAGCCTATAGCAGCAGTACTTCAGCAGCATATTTCTCACCTGAGGAATAGCTGTTAACTTAAACCAATGTCCCATTGCTAAGGAAAGTAGATACGGACATGTAGGGTTCAAGAATTCCACATATATACTTTACTCCCTCCTTAATGTACCTAGAGAGAAAGCCTGTGCATTAATTCTGTCTCTAAATCTACACACTGCAAAAACACCCCCAAGCCATGCAGGATCCTGCAGGAGACACCCTTTTCCAAGCTGACTGGTCAAAGGGTAGTGCTTTTATGCGTCAATCCGATAGCCTGAACATAACCTGCCCTAGACCAGGTTACCTATGCAGCTTAAATTACCATGGCGATATACCCCAATCTAAAGTGAGTCAGCTTTGTGATACGGAAAACATTACATTACATTACTCAGGGTAAAAGCTCAAGTTAGTTTGCTAACCCCTTAGTCGCGCTTCGTAGTATGCCCCTTAGAGCCAAATCAAAAAGAGAGAGGAGGAGGGGGAAGAAGAAGAAGAAAAAAAGTCTGTCCCAAACATTATGGAAGGCACTGTAATCAAATGCACGTAGAGAGCACAAGCCAGCATACGTGTCCTCTGAAAGGCAGGGAATGCATCTTTTCCCCTCTGCAGTCCAATGGCCGAGCTGTGCGTTCATTAGACTGATCGTTCAGAGAGGCGACTCTTTCACAATGATACAGGGAAAACCCTGTTGACTGAAAAACCTTTGTCCTTACTGCTATGGTCCATGTTGAATCACCCAACAGGACAGCTTATTCTCAGACAATCTACTCATAGTTCTCTGGCTGTCATGACACGTTCTTCAAACAGTTTTACTCACACAAGCTCTTCCCTGTACGTTTTACATTCAGTGAGGGTTCATCCGTAGGCTCTTGTGTGTTGACATTCTTCCGAATGGCTGGGAGTGAAAACATTACATCATGTGCATTTAACAGACAATCTCATCCAGAGCAGACCAGGGTCAAATACGTATTTGTTTTAGATTCAAATGCTTTTCTGTGCTCTGTTAATCTTGCCTGATGCAACTGAGCCTGCCAATAGGACCAAAAGGTGGGGTTTGCACTTTTTGAGAAAATGTCATAGGTTCCAATGCACCAGTCAAACTTAGTAAAGCGTAGAAAAGTATTTGAATCCAAAACAAATACGTATTTGACCCAGGTCTGATCCAGAGTGACCAGCACAACTTGTTTTTTTTAACATAAAATCCATTTATATTCAGGCAGTGTCCTACCTAAGAATCAAACCTGAAACCTTTAGGTTACAAGCCCAGTTCCCTTTCCAAGCCTTGCTTCAGTAAGGATGATGAGACAGATTCTCACTTTCAAATTAAAATCAATCAGAATTTTGGATGTTAAGAGAGTATAAAAAAGGCACTAGAACACCACCAGTAGCACATTAGTAGTAGTGATAAGCATTAACTGGTCATCATGTGGCTTCCCCAATTACATTGAAAAGAAATGACGGACATTTTGGGGAAAACTGCAGTCTATAACTACACCCTTTGCTCACCTTTACTTTCTGAAGCCTGTTTGGGTGCTGGTGAAGCCGCATGGCTTTGAACCATCTGTCCTTTGACTGTGAATGGGGGGGAATAAAGAAAATCAGTCCATCTTCCTATAGACAGTGTCGAGGGAAACACCTCCGCTTCAGGTTCTGTTGACCGTGATTAATTCTATATATGTTCAAAACAAACTTAACACAGAAATCAAAGAAGTTCTCAAATTTCTTAACCAGTTAATTTCCAGAGTCTGGAGGAGGTCACCTAGAGAGTTGAACAGGGATTCCCCATCTCATCAGTGAGCTCATTAAACCAAGATACTGTAGGTCCATACCTTTTATAATGTGAAAACCGTATCTTTTGCTTTCATCACCACCTTCCCTTCCTCGTCCTCAAACTTTCTAACAAAAACATCTTTCTCCGCTAACAACCTTGACCATATATCATTTCAATACAGTGGGCCCCTCAGTCCTGCATACCTTTCTGGTGAAAAACAATTTTTCTTAATTAAGATTCAGCTACATCTTCCCATTGTCCTAGTAACCACTGATAAGGTAAACAGTACCAGGCTGTGGACTGGCCTTGAAGCACAGCTCCCGGCCCTCACGCAACAATCAGACCATTATATCCTGCACTGTCCAAAGGCCCTCTGCACAGAGTGTAATGAATAAAACGGTATTAAAAAACATATATCAATGATGATTATGCCAACATATCAATAATGATTATGCATAAATGTGTATAAGATAATGATTAAATCTGCATATTCCTCAACAACAGTTACGCTCTACTTAATGATGAAGGGTTATCATATTTGTATCCATATTATTATTATTATTATTATTACTACTACATTGTATTTTACATGATTTTGTATTTGGCAGGATTGTTTTGTTGATTCTGATTAGGGAAATATGATTTCAGTGCTAGTTTTGTACTTGGCAGGATTGTTGTCTATTTGCTGAACAGGTTACCCTACAGGGTTGGAGTCCTGATCTGTGGTCACTTCTGGCACTACGATCTTTACTTCACTCTAGTGTGTTTTTCTGCACCTCTGCACTTTGAACTGATGCACTTGTTGTACGTCGCTCTGGATAAGAGCGTCTGCTAAATGCCTGTAATGTAATGTACAGGTGTATTCAGTAATATAATGTATTCTGTGCTATTCAACATTGCTTGACGTCTTCTCTACAAAAAGGGATGAATGAGTAACCGTGTGAGTTACACACAAATACATCACAGGCTGGAATCTTCAATTCCTACAGACCTTGAGGAAAAAAGCAGAGGGGGCATGCAGCTGGATGGCAGAAAACTGAGCTTTACTTTTTTACCTAATGAGGCACTGAAAGGCAGAGAATATCTTTATTATGACTAAAGTCTTCTCAGGGCCTTCAACTAGGGCCGCTGGCTCTCCAGGCATCGAGCTTCCCAAGGGCAACAAGGAGTTATTTTGTGTGACAGGAGATGTGCGTGTGTGTGTGTGTGTGGGGTGTGTGTTTTTTAAAATCTTTCTCTCTCTGAGTTTGTTCTCAAAAGTCCAGCAGGATGAGCTTGGTTCTTCCTTTACACTCGCCCCCCTTGCCATACCCAGGAGAAACTGTGTCAGACACCACGTTCCCCAGAATTCTCAAAACGTGTTATACTGGCTGGCTCCTGATTTAGAGCATGTTTTGTAGGCCCAGAGAATGTGGATAAGGTTAGAGGGCAGTGTGCTTATTCAGTATTTGTGATACGTGTTAGACATAGCATCTGCTGAATGTTCTATAAGCTTTTGTATCGGATTTAGAATTATGCATAGTATTAGTAAAACACTTTTGATCATAAAAAGTAGGGACAGCCCCAACTTTCCTCATTTCAGACTCAGCCACTTTGCTGCATGCAGGTGCTGGACTCTTATGCAGATATACCTTGTTTTGCCTGGTCACTATAAGGGAAGAATTCTCTCTACCCATCAGTACCGACACACATGGTTACACAGTTTCTTAGAGGGTACAGAAGATCGCTGGTAATAATGATTTTTTTTTAGGACCGTGTTAATTTTGCCAGCAGGTGTGGGCTTTCTGCTGAAATAAAGACCATTATAATTTGATCTAGTGTGAAGTGTTTTCCCGACTGGATTACAAGACAAAGGTGTATTTTTCCTTATCAACCTAACAATGGACATCTGTATCTGCAGTCTTGCACTCACCCAGTTTTTGTTCAGAGGTCACAAGGGGTTGAAGGTCACTCTGCTGTTTCTGGATAGTCTGCAGCCTGTTCAGAGCTGACAGGTGGGGAAAAAAAAACATGAATACATATTGCGCAGGGACAAAGAAATACACCTGCACTTGGACGTGACATCAACTTTTGGTCTCACCAGCCACTGTGGCTAGTGTTTTCCCTAAGTCACTAGCCGCTCAGTATTTTCACCAGCCAAAATGCTCCGTCGCCAAAAAAGTAATAAATATAGCCAAGGTAATTGGCCGATGTATCTGCATGCATTTGTTAGGGAATAACATTGTATTTATCTAAAAAATCAAAAAAGCTATCTTTAACAAAACATGTGCTTCAAAATAGTTTAAATGATGTTTAAATCTGTGCATTGCAGATCTTTGCCATGAATATTCTCCAAGTGTCAGAGCGGAGTGCATGTATCCACAATTTTAAATAACATTTATTAGAATGTGCACAATTTTGCAATTCAAAGTGTTCTAGCCAGGCTACACCCAAGAAAAACCTGAGCTAACCTAGTCTATTTATGTCAAAACATTTCTCAACCTAGATTTCCACCCCTCTAGACATCTAGATTTCCAGCCCTCAAACGCTTTGAACACCGCAATGAATAGAAGTAGCCTACACACATTTGTATATGCAGCACCAGCTGTTGTTTGATTTCAGCTGAACTGAGAACGAAGAGTGAACTACATGGCCAATGGAGTGTGCACCCAGTTTTATGTGCGTAATCTGCGTATGTGTGATATTACCATAAACTAATGTCAAATGTCTGATTTTATTACATTTTTTATTACATCTTTATTGAACAGATTCTAAATTAAAGGAAACTTACCAACATTAATGGAACTCGAAACAATTTCTTTGTATTGTTCAGCATCCAATTCCAAAACCTTTGGCAAACAACCAAGGAAAAAAAAACAACACAGGGCAGGTCAGTTGTGTCAAACTTCATCAGTGTGAACAGATGCGTGATGTATGTGTTCAACACAGGCAAGTGCGAGTTACTGCTTGCTCAGTTACAAGTAGGGTCAAAGTGGAATTCTGAATGTTTTCATCTTTTACCAATGTAAAGCTGTAAGACAGTACAAGTGAACTCCTTTATATTTAAGAGATTCATATGAGGCTGGGGTGTATGGCTGTGGGGAAAGTTTAGGTTCCCAGTTAGGAGAAGGGTAAAAAACCCCAGAGGAAACAAGAGCTCAAGGTCACAGCAGTAACCTTGAACCTTCCTAGAAAAGTCAGGCTTACCTGCGCCTCTCCAAAGCCTCTCTCTTTCTCCACAGTAAAAGCAGTCTCTTTAAGGGATCCAGCGTTCAAGCCAGTCTTTTCCTCAGAAGAACTAAGGAGATGTTGCAATTTCTGCAAACAAACAATATGGGAAGATCTATTCCGGCAGTGACAAATCAATCAAAGGAAAAAAATGTGTGCTCTATTACACACTGGACACACTTCACTTAAGGTACTTGATTTTTACTGATGTATGCCAGCCCAACCAGGGAATCAAACCTGCAACCTCCAATTCATAAGCTCTGGCAAGCATTATATACACAGTTTTAAACTCACCAGATACTGGTATCTGTGACGGGGGCTTATAAGGTGATCAATGATTAAGTCCATGGTCATTTTTTCAGAACAGGCTTCACACAGGTAGTGTGGAGGAAGATCATCACTGGTACATTCAAGCACAGCATCAAGACCTGCCCAGTTAAACACAACACTCAATTGGCACAAAAAACTTTTTCTATTAGTGCACGCACACATGCACACACACACGCACAAAGCACAATCATAAACTTCCTCACAATAAATAACTTGTAACGCATTTTCACCAAGGCAATCAAAGCATTACTGAGGTCAGGTTTGATTGTATTATTATATATACTTGGAATTTTACATTGGAAAATGTTTTAATTGTGAATGTTTTAACTTTTCATAAACAAACACTTACAATAGTCAATGCCTCAGACAGCAGGTGCGGAAGATTAAATAGTTTCAAGACTTGATTATTGTTCCTATAATGGCATAGTAGGGATAAATTCATGCATTACAAAGTATAATCTTAATATGTCAAGGTCCTTTGGCCTGCTGCAAAAACAATAAGTCTAACAGACACACTTTCATCTGCTCAGGGTGAAACATTGTCTTGTTTCTTCTATTTTGAAGGTCAGTATTCTCTACTTCTCCACTGCTATAACAATCTTCCCCCTCAGGAAGTGCATATAACTCATATAATCATCTATATTTAATGAACCTTTCTTGTTAAAGGTGTAGTTCCCAAACGGTCATTCAAATAAAGCGCTATATTTGTCATAAAATGTCTCATCGTGAAGAATGTCTGACTAGTTTGCATTCAGAGGTGAATGCAAGCGAAAATAAAATTTCCTAAAATTTCTATCATGAAACACCTTTTTGGAAAAAAAGGCAATATGCTGTCACTGCATTCAGATCAAACCTTCCGGTGTCGCTTGTGTCGAAAGTGCTGCTAGGTGATTTGCTTGCAGTCACATTTGTCCAGAATGTAAACAAGTCAGGCATTCTTCACTGAAAGAGGAAAATTTACGACAATGTTCAACCATATCGACCATCTGTATAAGAAATTTAGTAATTACTGGGAAATTACCTTGCTACCAGGCCCTCTTCCTGAGAAATTACTTTACTACCAGGCCCTCTATCTGGGAAATTACCTTACTACCAGGCCCTCTACCTGGGAAATTACTTTACTACCAGGCCCTCTTCCTGGTAACAGGTTTTATTACCAGGCCTTTTGGCTCTGGAACAGTTTTACGACCCTTTCATGAATGTGAAGATACCAACACTCCTTTGTCTGGTAGAACATTTTGTGTCTTCTGTCCTCTGGGGCAGATAATGTAATAATAAATGATTCTAATTCTAACAAGTCCCAATACTTCCTTGAAAATTATTCACAGCACGACAAGCCATTGCGGCTCCTGGTTGAAAGCAAACCCACGATAGTCAGTGCACTACAGACTGAGGTGCAGTGTTCCAGGCACTGTTGCTGGTATGCTTGCACCGGCTGCTCACCCGGAGCTCTGACTTTCTAGTAATAGAATGTAAGTCACTTGTATGGCAGTTCACAAAAGTCTGCCTCTTATCAGACCCCAAAGCAAAACAAACTGTTTACGGTGCTGACAGGGAGTCACTCTTTTGCATCTGTATATTATCATCATTGCACATACTGTAAAATAAACTGCATTCACTTTAACCTGGCATTCCTTTTTGACTGTAACCGCTGCACACCTAGCAGTTTCAGAGTCCTAACATAAGCATAGAACTCAGGATATCCGCAGCCCATAGTAAACTGTCGACATGCTCGTGCCGTAGCAAGATACAGAATTGTCTAATATATGCAGGCTGCACAGGCCAGAGGAACACCCGCGTCTACTAGCTACGATAGATAGCGATCTGTATAGAACCACACTACTGCCAGATCATAGTCTCCTATGCATAACTGTTAGCACAGAGGAAAGGTTAGAACACTATTTTGAAGAAAGATAACTGAGATAATGTTAAATTAATCCAGGTCCAGTAGCATCGGGTAAGACTACACGCGTTCCACTACACCACTAAGATACTTCCATTGTTTGGTGTATCAGAGGGGTTTCTTACACTTTCATCTCAGAGTTCTGGGTAACACATTTCAGACATCTGAGTTTCTAGCAGTAGAATCTAAGTCATTTAACCTGAGTACGGGGTAGGATGCATGGCCTAGGAGTTCAGGCTCCAGCACAAGAGACCTAGTCTTAATAACCACAGATACTAAATCTGGTGCAGGTCACCTGATCCCTGTGTTCCACAGCAGATACAAGTCTCAAGTCCTTTGAGTGTGCAGACACAGGCTACAAGAAGTCTTCAGACCATCTGGAATCTGTCCTGGGGGAGCCACATCAAAAGGTCCCAGAGATTGAGGGCAGAACCAGTGCTCACTAGACCTCTGAATACTCAGCCCAATGTAATGTCACAGGATCCCTGGTTTCCTTGGTAGATACAAGTGTTCAGCCCTCAGAGTGTAGTCAAAGGCTGGACTCTCGGAAGGCTGGAGTCTGGAGACTGTCTGGAATCTGCCAACAGGTTTTAGACCTCAAAGTTTAAAATTAGTCTCTAAAATCAAGCATACAGCCGTGCAATCTCCACTGACAAACATTGGCAGTAGAATGGGCTCGTACTGAAGAGCTCAGTGACTTTCAACGTGTCACAGGATGTCACCTTTCCAACAAGTCAGTTAGTCAAATTTCTGCCCTGCTAGAACAGCCCCAGTAAACTGTAATGCTATTATTGTGAACTGGAAATTTTTATAAGCAACAACAGTTCAGCCGCAAAGCGGTAGACCACACAAGCTCACAGAACGGGACTATCGAGTGCTGCAGCATGTAGCACATAAAAATCATCTGTCCTCAGTACAAAGTTCCGGACTACCACTGGAAACAACGTCAGCACAAGAACGGTTGTCAAGAGCTTCATGAAATGCGTTTCCATAGCCGAGCAGTCGTACACAAGCCTAGGATCCCCATGTGCAATGCCAAGCAACAGCTGTGTTGTAAAGCACACTGCCACTGCACTCTGGGGCAGTGAAAAGTGTTCTCTGGAGTGATGAATCATGCTGCACTGCATCTGGCAGTCTGACGGACGAATCTGGGTTTGGCAAAATGCATTGTGCCAACTGTACAGGCCTGTATAGTGCCAACTGTCAAGTTTGATGGAGGACGAATAATGATCTGGGGCTGTTTTTCATGGTTTGGGCTTGGCTCCTTAGTTCCAGTGAAGGGAAATCATAATGCTACAGAATAAAATTACATTCTAGACAATTGTGCACTTCCAACTTTGAGGCAACAGTTTGGGGAAGGCCCTTTCGTGTTTCAGCATGAAAATTACCATGTGCAAAAAGCAAGGTCCATAGAGAAATGGTTTGCAGAGTTTGGTGGGGAAGAACTTGACTGGCCTGCACAGGGCCCTGACCTCTATCCCATCAAACACCATTGGGATGAATTGGAACGCCGACTGCAAGCCACACCTTACGCCCAACATCAGTGCCCAACCTCACTCATGCTCTTGTGGCTGAATGGAAGCAAATCCCTACAGCCATGTTCCAACATCTGATCAGATTTTTTGCCTATATCCTATTTGACTGCCGGTTTACATCTACTTTTAAAAGCGACCCATATCAGATACCTGTGTTCACATGATTTACACTTGAAACAACCCACATGTGCACACAAGGGTTTAGTTACTGTGGTGGAAACCTCCTGTTAGGTTCGGTGGGTGAGTCGGCGATGTAAGAAGAAAGACTAGAAACTATGATTTCTTCTAATAATATTTTTATTTTACATAGGCCTATGGGAGGTCTCCAGTACCATAAAGACACACAGAGAGCTCTCCGAATTATGTTTTACATCCTTTTTTATACAATCAGATCTTCTTCTACCATGATGCATCTTCCCTCTAAAACAACCAATCCTAGCCTAGGTCACACTTATGTTTCACCAGCTAGTTCAACAATAACTATTATATCATTTTCAATTTCAATAAATGACAGATATTTCACCACACACACACACACACACACACACACAGAGGTATGTATATGTATGACTTGAATAACAAGTATTTGTTCTCATGATTAACAATTGTTTAATCTTCCGGTTCCAAAGTACATGCACTTATGCATTCAATACATGCTGTGATCCAAATGAAATATTCAACTCGTATACAAACACACCAGCATGTTCTAACAGAATATGTTTATATTATTACTGTTGTTGTTATTAATTTGATTTTCATTCATTTATTTTAATAGAATATAATCTATACAACAACTAGATATAGCAAAACAGTTCTTTCTAGGTCGGAGTGCCCTTTCTCTTCTCTTGCAACTCAAAGGTCTTCTGCACAAGACTGTTCCCCAACATAAGTTACTTACAAAATTCCAATAAGTAAATGTTTACAATTTTCCTCCTGCAACTGGGGTTCAAAGATTCTCTAGATCGTATGCATCAGTGTACAAAGAGGCTACAGTCTTTCCTTAGTTACAAATTCTTAGACATAACACAGAACACCTGCTGTTCTTCATCGATCTTCACATAATCACATACATTTAACTATATTCTTGATCAATACAATCTTTAATAAGCAGAAATTTAAAAAGATATATAAACATTAAAAGCATATAGGAGAAGCATACTTCCACATTACCAATACGAAAGTAAACAACCAGGCCGCCACAGCCATTTCACCATCTACAATGGACACAAAACAAAATAATAATTCAAGCTGTTGCTTTTCAAAGCGTCTTAGGTCTGCAACGAACATCTCCTGTATTTCGGCCTATACGGACTCTTAAAAGGACGTAATCTTGGTTTTTGCCACTGGACTGAACCTCTGTCCGCAGTTTAGCTTCTATTAACATTTTCTGTTACGGCAATGTTACCAGCAAAGAGTGGTTGTGCATGTGATATATGTTATGCAGCATTCAAATATGAAAAAAGTATGAGAATATCGCATTTTGAATGATGTGGGAATCGGAATGAAATTCGGGAAATTCCGATCAGTGTGTTTAGATGACAGGCAGATTTCTAATTCTGATCAAATTTATTTTCACATATGAATATAGCCCAAAACGGATCTGCAAATATCCATATGCTTTCTTCTGTTTACATGTTCATAGTACATATCCAATCTGTGCCACATATGAGCAAAAAATCTGAATTGGGTCACTTCTACCAGGCAGAGTAGCCAGTTATAAAGTTTGCTAGCTAGCAACTATTGCCTTTGTGTGATCTTGTGCGTAATAAAATAAGCCGCATTTCCACCGCAGGAACTTTCCCCAGGAACTAGGAACCTTTTGAGGAACTCATTCCTTTTCCCCTGCAGGGACCAGGGTCTAAATTAAGTTCCGGGGACATTATTTTACCCCCCAAAGAAGTCCCTGTTCGGGGGGTAGTACTTTCCAAAAGTACAGGAACTTTGGGGGAGGGGCTTGCAGCACAGAACAGTTCTGGTTGGTCGAGTACTCGCAGCATTTTATTTCAACCGCCATTTTAAAAAATATGCAGTCACAAACCAATTTTTTTGTTCATTGTGCTTTGACACATCAACATGGAGTTACAGAAGAAATCATACGACAGATAGACCAACAACGAAATCATTACGCTGAGTTTTCAAATAAACATTATCAAATCAAATCAAACTTTATTTATATAGCACATTTCGGACAAGGTTTTGCAATGCAATGCGCTTCACAAAAAAAAAAAAAAAAATAGAATAAAATAATAAAATAAAATCAAGTAGGAAGAGTATTAGTAAATGTAAGAAATAAAAAGTGATAAAATAAAATAAAAATTGTTCCTAGGTAAAGGCGAGGCTAAAAAGGTATGTCAACTGTTTGAGCTGTCCTCAGATAGGGCGTTTCAAAGCCTAGGGCCATAGAAACTAAATGCCGCCTCACTATATGTTTTTGTCCTGGTTTTAGGAACAACTAAAATACTGGAGCTAGAGGATCTGAGGGATCTGCCAGGAACATATCTTAAAAGCATGTCTGAAATATACTCAGGTGCAATGCCACGTAAGGACGTAAAAACCAGTAAAAGAATCTTAAAATCAAATCCTAAAACTGACTGGAAGCCAAGCCAATGCACCAGAGTATATTTCTCCTTCTCCTTTTTCCTGGGGTTTGTTGAAGCAAGATGGCGGCGCATGTACGTGCAGCAGCTCAGCACTCCTCGAGCCGGCGCTCTATAATTAGTATTCTTTTAGTTTATTTATTTTTGAGTGCCACGTATGCATACGTTAACATATCATACAGCCGACATGAACTACTAAACATTGGTTCGATGCACAGTGGCTGTGTTTTTAACAACGAGGATCCTGATCACAACATCCCGCCAGAGCTTGTCAGACCGCCGGGGTCTCTGTGGATTACTGTCCCACCCGGAAAGCACGGAGGCGGCGCAGAGAGAGGAAACAAAAGCGAGGCTGCCGAGCCGGAATACATGCTAGGCTAGGAAAAGACCCGCACAAACCTCCACTGCCAAGTCTTTTCATTGCCAATGCAAGATCACTTGCCAACAAAATGGAAGACCTGGAACTTACCACATCTACGCAGAAAAATATACAGGGCTGCTGCGTTATGATCATTATGGAAACGCGGCTCAACCTGATGATCCCGGAGGAGGCCATCAGGCTATCTGGCCGCACAGCACACCGCTACGATAGGAACAAAGACTCCGGTAAGAGCAGGGGGGAAGGACTTTGTGTATACACAAACAATAACTGGTGCATGAATGTAAAGGTCATTGATAACCACTGTTCTCTAGACTTGGAATATTTATCAATAAAATGTCGCCCTTCCTATATGCCATGAGAATTCACGGTTGCCATAATCACAGCTGTATACATACCACCAGATGCTAATACTTAACAGCTCTGGGCTATCTGCTAACTGCAATTAGCAAACAACAGAATGCCAATCCTGACGGAGTTTTTATAATAGCAGGCAATTTCAACCAAGCAAAACTAAAGTCTGTCCTTCCAAAATTTTATCAACATGTGCAGTGCCCTACAAGAGGAAAAAACACACTCGACCATGTTTATAGCAACATTAAACATGGGTACAAAGCATCACCTCTCCCTCATTCTGGGCCAGTCTGATCACATCTCCCTGTTTTTAACTCCAGCATACAGACCGCTTATCAATATGGTCAAACCAGCTGCTAGAGACATACAGGTATGGCCTGAGCGAGCTTCTGAGCAGCTACAGGACTGCTTTAACCGCACTGACTGGGATTTATTTCAGGATGAGGACATTGACACCTACACTTCCACTGTACTGTTCTACATAAAAAGCTGTGTGGACAATGTCACTACCATAAAACGCATCCGTGTCTTTCCCAACAACAAACCATGGATGACCAAAGAGGTCCAACTCCTGCTAAAAGCCCGCAATATGGCTTTCCGGTCCGGCAACACAGAGCTGTACAGTACGGTCAGGTCCGACCTGAAGAGGGGCATCAGAGACGCCAAAGCAGTCTACAAGCGAAGGATTGAGAGCCACTTCGACAACTCAGACCCCCGTTGTGCATGGCAAGGTATACAGCACATCACCAATTATAATAACAACAGCAACCCGACCACCAGCAGCAGTGCCTCACTGGTGGAGCAGCTCAATCACTTCTTTGGCCGCCATGAGGTGGAGAGAACAGAGACTGTTATGCCCACTGCTCCAGCTATAACTTCCAACAGCCAGACACTCATCATACAGACTGCTAATGTCACACGCACTCTCTCCGTAATGTCAACATACGGAAAGCAGCTGGTATGGATGGAGTTCCAGGACGGGTTCTCAGAGACTGCGCTGCCAAGTTAGCTGACGTATTCACAAATATTTTCAACCTATCGTTGGCACAGTGCACTGTCCCCACATGCCTAAAGACATCCACAATAGTGCCAGTCCCGAAGCAGACAGCCATAACCTGCCTCAACGACTACAGGCCGGTCGCATTAACACCAATAATCATGAAGTGCCTGGAGAGACTGGTCCTTAAGCACATCAAGGCTGCTCTCCCATCCACCCTGGATCCACACCAATATGCATACAGAGCCAACAGATCAACAGATGATGCCATTGCCACTGCCCTCCACACTGTACTGCTCCACCTAGAACAACGGGGAACTTATGCACGGCTGTTGTTTGTGGATTACAGCTCTGCATTTAACACAATCATACCCAGCAGACTGGTCTCCAAGCTGTCCGACCTAAGCTTTGAACACATCTGCCTTTGGATAAAGGACTTCCTAACAAACCGGCAGCAGTCAGTCAGGATGGGCTCCCACCACTCTCCCACTTTGTCACTCAGCACAGGGGCTCCACAAGGCTGTGTGTTGAGCCCCCTCCTCTACTCTCTGCACACCCATGACTGTATACCAACCCACAAAATGAACAATCATCAAATTTGCGGACGACACAACAGTGGTGGGGCTGATCATTGAGGGCGATGAGTCAGCTTACAGAGAGGAGGTACAGAGGCTAACAGACTGGTGCTCAGAAAACAACTTGGCACTCAACACCAAAAAAACAAAAGAACTTATCATTGACTTTAGAAAGAAGCAGGGTGACCATCCCCCACTGCACATAAATGGAGGAAGAGTGGATAGAGTCTCCAGTTTCAGGTTCCTAGGCACTCACATTTCAGAAGATCTCACGTGGACAACTAACACAAACTCTCTGGCTAAGAAGGCACAACAGCGGCTTTACTTTCCAAGAACACTCAGGAAAGTCAACCTGCCACATCAGCTGCTAGTGTCCTTCAGAAGATCACCAACACACATCTGCCTGCCCTGGAAGACATCTACAGCTCCCTTTGCCTGCGGAAGGCATCCTGCATCTTAAAGGACCCATATCACCCCGCCCATCACTTGTTCGTCCTTCTGCCCTCAGGAAAGCGCTACAGGTCCATCAAAGCACGCACTACAAGATTAACGAACAGTTTCTACCCCAAAGCAATCACCACACTGAACTCTGCACTGAAAGTACACCCCCCATAGACAATATTTATTCATATTCATATTTATTTGTGCAATACCTATATTTATTATGTGCAACACTGGTATTTATTGTGAGCTGTATGTAGAGTTTTTATTATTCCTTTTTTGTATCTTTTATATTTTTATTACCTTGTTTTATTTTGTATATTTGAGCTCCACCCAGGCAGTGCGCCTGAATTTTGTTGTACACACCAGTACAATGACAATAAAGAAATTCTATTCTATCCACGCCCTCCACCCCCGTTTCGCCACATTTTCTCTCCTCACAGACTCTGAAGTTTCCCAGCTCCTGCTCTCCCACCGCCCTACCACCTGTGCCTATCCCCTCATCTCTCCTCCAGGCAATCACACCAGACATCCTCCCATTTGTCACCTCCCTCGTAAACTCCTCCCTATCTTCTGGATGTTTCCCCTCATCCTTCAAGAGGGCCCACATCACCCCACTGCTGAAGAAGCCCACACTAGATCCCTCAGTCATCCAGAACTACCGCCCGGTATCTCTCCTTCCTTTTCGATCCAAAATTCTTGAACGAGCTGCATATAACCAACTCTCTGCTTTCTTCTCTCAGAATAACCTGCTTGACCTCCACCAGTCCGGCTTCAGGCCTGGCCACTCGACAGAGACTGCACTCTTCTCAGTCAGTGAGTCACTCCATGCCGCACGAGCAGCCTCCCTCTCCTCTGTCCTGATTCTCCTAGACCTCTTGGCTGCATTCGACACTGTGGAGCACTCCATCCTCCTGTCCTCCCTGGCAGCAACAGGGATCTGCAGCACAGTCCTTGACTGGACAGAGTCTTACCTCTCCGATCGTTCATTCCAGGTTGCCTGGGCTGGTAAAGTATCGCCGCCCCGTCCCCTCGGCACCGGAGTTCCCCAGGGCTCAGTCCTCGGTCCCCTTTGCTTCTCCTTATACACTAGATCCCTTAGCCCTGTAATCTCTGCCCATGGCTTGTCCTATCACTGTTATGCCGACGACACGCAACTTTTTCTCTCCTTCTCCCCATCGGACACACAGGTCCCTGCCCGCATCTCCGCTTGCCTGAGGGACATCCAGAGCTGGATGGACAATCACCACCTGAAGCTCAACCCGGGTAAGACGGAGCTAATCTTTATTCCTGCTTTAACCTCTCCCCTCCTCGATTTTTCCATTTCCCTAGGGGACACCTTAGTGACATCACCCTGTGCCAAGAATCTCAGAGTGGTGATGGACAACAGGTTGTCCCTCTCCAAGAACATCGCAGCGGTAAGCCGGGCGTGCAGGTTTTTCTTGTATAACATCCGGAGAATCCGCCCCTCTCTCACCACCTACTCTACCCAGCTCCTGGTCCAAGCAATGGTACTATCCCGCCTGGACTACTACAACTCTCTTCTGGCTGGACTATCGGCATCTGCCATCAGACCCCTGCAACCCATTCAGAATGCTGCAGCCCCGTCTGGTCTTCAACCTCCCTAGACACTCCCATGTCACTCCCCTGCTCACTACCCTCCACTGGCTGCCTGTTATGGCTCGCATCAAATTTAAAACATTAGTCCTAGAATACCAGGCAGTCAAGGGATCAGTCCCAGCATACCTCCACAAGATCTTCAAACCCTACATGCCAGCCAGACCCCCCCGTTCCGCTACCTCAGGACGTCTGGCACCTCCCCCTCTTCGCACCTGCGCTTCCCGAACACGTCTCCGGTCTGTCCTGGCCCCACAATGGTGGAATGACCTCCGCGTGAAGGTCAGAACAGCCGAGACACTGACCCACTTCAAGCGACAACTGAAGACTCACCTCTTCAGGCTGCACCTCTCCCCATCCCTCCCCACCTCCCTGTAATCTCTAAATTAACTTTAAGCTTAGGGTTGTAACTAGGTAGCTGTTCGTAGGTGATTTAGTTAATGCACTCGTCTTTTCTACTGCTTGTATTTTTGCATAGACTGCGTTGTTGCTGTTCTCGTTTGTGTTCGTATTAATCAGTTTATCCTTCAGGGTCCAAGTTGAACTATGCGGTTGTTCCCTGCACTTGGAACGGTACATCTCTCTAGGGTTTTCGACACACTTTGTTGTACGTCGCTCTGGATAAGAGCGTCTGCCAAATGCCTGTAATGTAATGTAATGTATTCTATAATGCAGAGACTTTAAAACAGGTGTGATATGTGCTCTCCTTCTGGTCCTAGTTAAGACCCTGGTGGCAGCATTCTGTATTAGTTGTAACCAACCTATTGTCTTTTTGTGTAGACCAGAAAGGAGTTACAGTAGTCCAACCTGCTAGAGATAAAAGCATGCATAAGCCTCTCTTAGCTTGAGAGAGAAAAGGCCTGACCTTGGCAATATTTTTTAGATAAAAGGCAGCCTTGGTCGCATTCCTAATATGGATGTCAAAGTTCAGTTCGTTATCAAAAATGACACTGTTTTTTTACTGATGAGGCTGATAATGGCTGATACAATCTATTATTATTATTATAATGCAATATATATTCACTTCAGCACTTCAGTATAAGGGTACTTTTACTGATTGTGGTGATGAGGCTTGTGAGTAATTAGACACCAGAGGTAGATTTTGATAGCTTAATAAAGTGTGAAGTGTGAGCAGTCTTATTAGCTCACCTTAACACGACTATATACTTAGTTCTCAATAACAATTACATTACACAAACATAGTTTAACTCTATATATTATTAATAAGGCATACAGAGTTTACAACTCACACTGATGCAATTAATCCAGGGGAAATATTCACGAGAAAAGTTGCTTGAGATGTCCTAGTAAGGAGTTGCTTCCATCTGTTCAGAGATCTGCCTACTCAGGGGAGCTACCCACTTTAACAGCTGTTCGAGTAGTTGTCTCAGGGGAAGTCAGGAAATAGGTCTCGTTCCTACCCCACAGGTCCTGTTTCTGAGTTGCCTTGATAAGAAAGGTGCAGCTGGCGGTGACGTCCTTTCCTTGCTTCGGGGCTGGCTACCGTCCACGTCTTGGACTCGCCTCCTCCCTACGGCCCCTCCGTCCCCCCTCCTTGCTCTGCTGTCCTAAGTAAGTTCGAGCCTGTGTCCCTTGCTCATATTAAAGACATAGTTTCACATGCTAAGCCGACCACTTGTCCCCTGGACGTTGTTCCTACATGCCTATTGAAGGAAGTGTTTGACACCGTAGGCCCTACAATTTTACTCATTCTGAACAGTAGTCCAGCCAGTGGTTCTGTTCCCTCTTGTTTTAAACATATGGTAGTACATCCTATTATCAAAAAGCCTAACCTTGATGCAACTGTTCTTAATAATTTCCAGCCTATTTCCAAGCTGCCTTTTTTTAATCTAAAGTCAGCTCTACTTAAAGTCTCCAATGACCTTCTGCTGTCTCTAGACTCTAGTAAATGTGCCATACTAATTCTACTAGACCTTAGCTCTGCCTTCGATGCAGTAGACCACAACATTCTCCTGAACCGTCTCCAGGACCAGGTCGATATCCAGGGCAGCACCCTCCAGTGCTTCGCCTCCTACCTAACAGATAGATATTTTTCTGTCATAACTGGAAACCTCTTCTCCTCCTATCACCTGTGGTGTACCTCAAGGCTCCATTTCAGGGCCCATACTATTCGTCCTGTACATGCTTCTTTTAGGCTCTATTTTCCAAAAGCACAACATCTCCTACCATTGCTACGCAGATGACACTCAGCTATACCTCCCATTAGAACCTGGTGATAGTAATAAGGACACTGTTAGGTCCCTCATTGAATGCCTCCAGGAAGTGAAATATTGGATGGCAAACTGTCTCCAAAAAATGACAGCAAAACTGAAGTAGTCTTATTTGGACCCTCCAACTCTATCGGGGGTATAGCAAATCACTTGGGGCCCCTGGCACCTAACCTTCATGCCCATGCCAGAAATCTTGGTGTCACCTTTGATCTAGCTTTAAAATTTGATAAATTAAAAATATAATAATATATCACATATAATAAAGAAATTGTGAAAGGTTGCTTTTTCCACATTAGGAACATCGCCAAACGTAAACCGTTCCTCTCATTTAATGACCTGAAGACTGTCACTAATGCCTTAATTTCCTCTCGGCTGGATTATTGTAATGCTCTGTATTTGGGAATTAGCCAGTCATCCTTGTCTTGCTTGCAGCTGGTGCAGAATGCTGCTGTTAGATAATTAACTGGTACCAGGAAGAGAGAGCGCATCACACCTGTGCTGGCGTCCCTACATTGGCTACCGGTCAAGTGCAGGATTGAATTTAAGGTTCTTTTATTTGCTTTTAAAGCATTACATGGCCTGGTGCCCCAGTACATCTCTGAGTTCTTCTGTCTCCTCTCCAACCCCAGAACCCTCAGATCCTCGGACCAGCTGCTCCTGGCCGTCCCTTGATCGAGGCTAAAGGGAAAGGCTGATCGTGCCTTCGCAGTAGCCGCCACAAAGCTTTGGAACAGACTACCATTTTTAATCAAGTGTTTCCCCTCTGTGGACACTTTTAAGGCTAAACTCAAGACCCACTTGCTGTCTCAGGCTTTTGAGTGTCCAAATCCTCATAAGGTTTTATGACGATTTACTTGCTAATCTTCTGTGTTTTATATTTTCCAACTGTTACTTTACTTAACTATGTATGCATATTGTTATGTTCTCTCTACTGCTTTTTTGCTGTTACCTGTTAAGTTATTTTATTTTCGTATGTTATTTTATTGTACAGCACATTGGTCCACCTTGGTTGTTTTAAATGTGCTTAATAAATAAACTTGATTTGATTTCTCCTTATCTGTTCTAGTCAGGCCTTGTTTAAATCACACCATGCATATTGGACATTAATTTGCGTCACTTTAGGTTATCACACTCTTAATATTCTTCTAATACAGGTTAAAAACAACATGTTTATCACTTTGCTGTCTATTCGCTGAGTCAAGCTAAGTCCTGTTTCTGCTGAGTCACGGTCGGGGCCCCCTCTTCAGCCCGGACTGCACGCTATCTGCCACACACCACACTCAAAAAATGTCAATTTTCCTCCTCTAAACTTCATCGTTCTGTAATGTCACAGAATGTCTAAAATACACTCCTACAGACACCCAGGTTTTTAGCCTGTGGTTTGATATTTCGTGACAATGATTTAAGTTGTGTCACCCCTTTCTCTCTTGGGGCCTTTGCCCTGAGCACCAGTATTTCAGTCTTGTCTTCGTTCAGCTGGAGGAAATTCTGTGCCATCCACACATTGATGTCAGCGATACAACTTATAAGGGTATCAATGGGGCTGAGATCATCTGGCAAGACTGAGACATACAGCTGGGTGTCATCCACATAACTATGGAAGGTGATGCCATGCTTGCGGATGATAGCCTCTAATGGGAGCATATACAGACTGAATAGTAAAGGCCCTAAAATCGAGCACTGGGGCACACCACATGTAATATGCACTTTGTCTGAAGAGTGGTCACCGAGGGAAACAAAAAAAATCACGGTTTATTAGGTAGGATCTAAACCAATATAAATCTGCGCCAGAAAGGTCGACCCAATTATGCAGTCTGTCAAGGAGGATCTCATGGTCAAGGGTATCAAATGCTGCACTGAGGACTAGCAGGACCAGGACAGATATCCCTTTTCCATCAAGGCATTTTGAGGGCCGGTTCGGAGCCGGTGCCTAATCACGAACCAGTTCTTTGCTTCTCGACAGCAAAAGAACTGGCTCTCGGCCAGGAAAAGTGGTTCCAAAGTGGCACCAACACTTGGCTGGTCTAGAACCAAGAACCGCTTACATCAGGGGCTGGGGGCGGGATTATTGTGATCAACCAAGACCAACTAAAACTTTGTGACCGCCAGGTAGAGTTCGACAGACAGGAAAACGTAAACTGATTTGCAACTTTATATGAAATAGGCGAAATATCAGTAACAACCTGTACCTAGTTATGTAGGAAAACATGTCCTTGTTATCCTCCAGTGGTTATTTTTTCAGTACTTTCACAATTTTTTTCTGTGCCGGCAAATAAGTCAGAGGTGGATCAGCGCTAGCTTATGGTTGCTAAGGGGACATGTGTCGACCCCATTGAAATGAATGGAACTTGACAAATTTGCTAGCATACTGTTTAAGTGTCCTGTCTTGGGTATTTGAGGTTAATATGAGAAAGGGTGGTTGCTATCAGCACTAGGAATCTAGGAATCCGTACATATTCACTGTTGTAACTAAAGTCGCAGGATGCAAAATAGCCATTGGGAAAGCGGTTTGAAATTATGAAGCAATGTCTGCACCATTTCATTCATACTAAAAAAAAAAAATGTGATACAGAAAGTGAAACAGCAGACAAAATCCTGAACTTTTACAGATGTAACATTTAAGCTAACAATGAATGCAAATACTACCATAAAACTGCACAATCCATAAAAGTGACATTTCTATTGGCAAAATTAAGTCAACAGAATTAACAAATACTAAATTGTAATTGCCTGATTTATACTTTGTCACATGATGCTTTCAACAAGTGTTGTATGACAAATGACATTTGTCACACTCTGGTCGTGCACCTCTAGAATTCTGTTATTTTGCAGACAACGTGATACTTTGTCACGGAGTGCGATTGGACAGCCAGATCGAGCTGTCCCTAGACATTTGGGGGCCCCTTCAAAACATTGGCACCTTCTGATTTTTTTTCCATATCTGCCAAAGGAAGGTGAGAAGGTAGGGCCTTGGATGAGTAGGCGCAGTGCCTGATCTGCCCAGTGAGACTGCTCTGGGTAGATGGGATACCAAAATTTGTCAATGGATACATTTTTTTTTGCCCCACTTCATTATTTTGGTTTTGACCGCTGTTGATAATCGTGGGGGATAAGAGGAAAAACTGTCGGAATCAATAAAATATTGTATGTACCATGTAGGGACAGATGTGGTTAATCAAGTCATTGAACCGATTAGCCACCATCCTAAAAGTTTAAATGCCTGGCTTCCTCCAGCATGTGGTTAACTAGGCTAGAACACATTCACCTTGTTTTGCCCTCGTTTATGTGACTGACAAGCCACTCTTTTTTTCTGTTCATGCCATTTTTCAATAAAACAAAGGGAAGATTAAATTTTTTTTCCTCCATTTCTCAATTTCATTGGGGGCTGCCATATTTTCATATATATACTCATCAGAAGTTTGGCATCTTGTTACCACAGAGACAACGGAAACCTCTGTTTAAATGCACAACGTTGTGTGCCACCTTAATATTTGCCACACGATTCAGGCTTCAATGCAAGAAATACTCAAAGTATAAATCAGGTTTTAGATGTAAATTGACATCACAAGCTTTGGATTTGGCTACTTGTTCGCAGCAAGGCGTTTTGTCCACGGTTAACTCCCTTCTTCAGTAGCCCCTGTTAGAAGGGAGTTAACCGTGGACAAAACGCCTTGCTGCGAACAAGTAGCCAAATCCGAATGATTCAAGCTGAGGTGCAGTGCATTCTCATCAAGTTCATGAGGGCTTAGAGCTGTCCCATTGTCAAAACAACTTTGAGAGGGCACGTGTGGACTTTTGGCGTCCGTTATCTACCTTTACCTACCCTCTTGTTAAGTCTGCATCATTGCAGACTAAGGCCGAGGGACAACTGGCCACTTATTTTTCTGAAACTTCAAGCACTTGTTAGGCTACTGATAATACAGCAAAACATTTCATCTGTGATTTTTGCCTTTTTCCAGTTTTGTGATTTTAAACAACTTTGCCATGACTGCTCTGTTACTCAATATTTGACAAATTGACAAATATGCCCAGCTGCATTCACGCAGTAATTTTATTACACTGCATGAACCCGTGATAAATAAATAAAAATTTTCCTTCTCATAACCTCCCCCTCTCATTTTCCTTTCAAATGTCATTAGAATTCACATATTTTAAGTTTTGTAAAAAAAAAAAGGAAAAAAGAAAGAAAAAAATCATTCAAAAATTTTAAAATGACAAACGCTTGCCAGCACATGTCCTGGCAACATGCAGTTCCTTTGTGCATGATCCCAGTGGTGGAAGACCTCTTCTGGTTCCACTGTTCTTCTGTTGACAAATTTGAGGAGGGTTGCATCTTCATCTCTCAGCAATTGGTCACGTACTGGGTGATGTCAGAAGTCTTGTCCCATTTCACCACTTTTATACCTAAAGCCTGTGTCAACTCGTGGTCTTGCTTGTCCCCGGAAATACACCAGTCTTTGAATCCATAGTCCAGAGGGCTCCGTTTGGGACTGGGGCTTAGAAGAGGGCTACCCAACCCTGTTCCTGGAGATCTAACATCCGGTAGGTTTTCCTTTCAACCCTAATTTCGGACATCTGATTTTAACAATTAGCAGCTCAACGAGATCTCTAGCTACTGAATGAGGCGTGCTTTGTTAGGAATGAAAGCCTAAAGGATCACCAGGAACACAGTTAGCAGCCCTGATTTAGACAACAGTACAAATCCTTTCCATAGGGAGTAGTTAGCTGGTCTCCCAGACTTTTCTACTCTTTGCCCAGTTTTCTGGGAGTCCAAATTTAGCTGGGAGTGTCTTGCATCACTTCCATGGATGTCATACCCTTGCATCGTTATCTCCCGAATGTAACATCTATATAGTAACATACTACACAGTTGCACTAGACTCCACTTTCCTTCCTGTTCTGACCACATTCTCCCTGGCCACACAGAAACAAGAGCATATTGGCCAGCCCCTTGAATCACCCAAAACCTTTTCTATGAAACCAGGAGGAATGCATGACAAGAAACCTCCAAGAACCCTCACTTGGACACAAGGAAGGCTGTAAAGACCTCCCATTGAACAAATTAATTTAACCCACCTCTGGCCCGATGGTTATGTTGTTAGAAGTGGGTCTAGATTTAAATTATTTTGAGAACAGTATTACAAGCCTTGACTGCAGCATTCATGATGCTTGTTCAACTTAGCCTTCTGTAATTTTGACCATTCTTATGCCCCTCAATGCATCCTCTGCAGCTGCATGACCACAGAATGTGCTGCAAGGATCTACTTGAGCACAACCTTATAGTCTTGGTTCATGAGGACCACACAGTGACACGATCCACACCAGTATCCAGCGCCTCATTTCCCTGAGAACTGTCCCAAAGCAAAACCTAATTTCATTTTAGAGCAATCCAATTGGCATCATCTGTCCATTGGTGCCATATTCAAGCAGCTTCCTGTCTCCAGTATGAAGACTTGAGCATGTCTGCTTGGTGGCTGTACCCATGGTAGCAATGGTACCCGGAGGAGCACGTCACAGCACCGCCATCCTGGAGACCCATGCTATTGTTTCTTTTCCAGTGTCTGAGCTTTAAGAGCTTTTGGTTCCCTGAACAAACTTTGCAAGTCTAAACGTAGGAGTTGCATTGAAGCACTGATATTGCATATAGCTTCCTTCTTAATGATTTGCAGAATTTTCCACTATGGGTATCATATTCAACACAGACATTTATAAATATGATTACAAATACAACTTTGCCAGCCTGCTGGGTCTCTCATTCAGTTAGGGTACCATGCCGTGCAGCATGGATGAGCCCCATGATCTTTGACTCGGACCAGGCCAGTGCCGAATGTGGCCAGAAGCATGCTAAGGGCAATGCGTAATTGGCAATTGCATCAACCAGGGTATGGAAGGTTTAGTCAGGTAGGGGTTTGTCTTTCATTGCTCACTAGAAATCCCCATTGGTCAAATCGGGTGCCTGTTGACAGCACACCAAAAGCTGCATATGAAATGCCTTCCTCCAGCTCGACTATGCAAGCTTGGGAGTGGGCCATGGTGAAAAGAAGCAGGCTGATTACACCACATGTTTCAAAGCAGAAGCTAGGATGTCTTCTCTCAAAAATTGGCAGCGAGGAATGCAGCTACAAATGGTTAACTGGTCATGTTCAAACCCACGTTGGACACAAAATAAATAAAAATAGGACCAGTCACCCAAGACTACGGACATACTTTGCATTAACCTGCTCCTCATTTGTAATCTTTATACCCTAATACTTTTGAGTTCACCTTGATAAGGTCTTAAGGTCTTGTGGGAAAAGGTCCACAACTTTTTAGCACCTTGACCATCAACTTGATCAGGGGATGAGGGGCTATTGCCAGTACCCAGGTAATGCAACTATCACCTGTGGTACTGTTGCTCATTAATCAGGTGAATGCACTTGTTTTTCTTACACTGCAAGACACTGGATAAGGATTTCTGCTGAATGAATCCCTCACTTGCTATGACCCCTGATTGTGGAACTACTGTTATGGTCAGAAATGCTGAAACAATGCTTTTAAAAGTCAACTGAATGCATTTCTTTTTTTGATTGTGCTTTAAAGTAATCTCTCAGTCGTGCACTATGGTCTCAACCACATTGCCTCTATGCTGACTACAGGGTTTTTCTGGCATGAAATGAGTCTTTGGTGTTACCCATCATTGGGGTAGCCTTGCAGTTGCTCATAGGGTCATCCCACATTGTTCACATTGAACCGTTTCCCATTTTTTCCCTTCACTTCAGTTTTGCTTTGGTGCACTCCAAAGATTTCTCTTTATGGAGCAAAAACCCTGGACTACATACAGATCATCTATATCATTGACCCTTTTATGTCTGGCCTCCTCATTCTCATCGGTGGAAGCACCAATCAGTGGCCTCAATGATAATTTAGCACCTGCCAATGTCCTCTGAGGATTCAACTCGGCAGAATTAACATGGGTTTCAAGTTCCAACTGTCCAGAAGCCGTACAATCGAACTGCCCAGACATTGTACCATACACTGTTCTCTGACCTTCTGAAGCATTCTGTAAATTGCCAAGTCCACTCATAATGATCTCAACAACATTAATGCTTTAACTGAAGGGAGTGTATGAGCTCATGTCTCCAACTATATTAAAAAATAAAAAATGGAAAACCACTTACAGGTTCCTGCAATAGCAACATTTTACATTCTTGGACAGAGCACTATAGGGTCTGATTCAGGGTAGCTCTTAAAATGGATCAGGAAGTGAAATTTACTGAAGTGTCAAAAGATGAAATCGACTAAAATTCAAGACAAGTGCAACTCAGGCGAATTTCACAGTGAAATACAAGTCTGAATACTACATGCTGCACTAATTGTATAATGCAGTACTGACCAATCACAGGCTCTTGCCGTTCCTTGTTCTTCAGGTAGTCCCACAGCTTCTGAAAGGACTGGCTGGGTTCTTCAGGCTCTGAAGACTGCGCCAGGTGTCGTCCTGGGTTTGAAGATTGACGTACGCACTTTGACTCTGAAGACAGGGCTGGCTTTTGTGTCTTTGGGACTAAAGAACAGAAAACGTAAAGTTCAGTCTATCAGAAAAGTTTCCTGATAAATATTTCAAACCATTGCATGAAGCATACCTGCTCCTTCTGATTGAACACAGAAATGAACATACAATTCACACATTAGGAGTACTTGGTGATGGTTTATGATTAAAAAGTGGACTTACAGAAAATGGTATATAAGCAGGTATACAAGCAATTATATAAAATCTCATATAGATCTTATGGTTACTTGATAACGTACCAAGAGTGTACTTTTGAAAGTCTATATATCCAAGTGTACGTTGTTTCACCCCATGCCATGTTCCTGTTGGAATGTAAGCTAGAGGAGATGTACACTACAGCTGGAGTCTATTAAGTGCTTTAGGGGATTAGAGGACCTCTAGGCCAGCATGGTCAGCCTTGGTATGGACTCCCTGATCCTAACTGATGATTGGCTTGGAATGGAATCTTTGCATATGGTGATTAATTTAATCTCAAAGGCTGAAACAACAGTTATTGGTCTCTGAAAACTATATGAACTATGTAATGGACTTTATATTTTTGAAGCCTGTACTTGTACCTCTTCCTGACTGGTCGTATTATTAAATCATATAAAGGAGCTCCTGACTCTGTCATTTGTTATCTTTATCTTCAACACCATCATTTTTGTTAAGAAATTCCTACATTAGTATCAGCAGGTAGTCTCTCCACCTTTATATACGGTCACTCCAGTTGTTAATCCCACACTCACCCAGTCTTTGTCCAACGGTCACGAGTAGTGGAATGCAAGTCCGGATTTTCTCTCCCGAGACTGCCTGTAGCTTCTTCAGTGCTGAAAGTGGACAACAAGACACAAGACATTTCTGTAATTAAACACAGGATTTAGTCAATCCTGTCATAACTGTCATGAGAATTTAATTCACAACACCGATAAAAGGCGATCTAATTTTAATAAACATGAAGGGGAAAGATGAGGGTGCAATACAAGGAGACCCCTGCCCCTTTCACCAACTCACCATTCACAAACTGTGATGAGTCCACTTCTTCATAGATGGCCGGATCCACTTTGATCACCTTAAAAGGGAGAGTAGAGTGGTAAAACATTAACACACACACACACAGACACACACAAATTGAAGGAGTATTATTCCTGGGAGGAGGGACACAACTAAAGGAGATATTGTACCTGGACTCTGCCAGAAGAATCAATCTTCTCCGCTTGAGATGCTAGGTCAAGCATCATTGCACCATAGTGGGCATCATAGTGTTTGTACAGACTTTTACTGCCTAGGGAAGAGGGATGTGCAAGGTCCTAAAAAGTAAATGCAGATGGTCATTCCCTCACGTCTGAGCTGCTGCAATGAGAATTAAAGACGTATCATCATATCATCTCTTCTGCAGAATACCGCAAAATCCTGAAAGGAATGCAAAGTCCTGCCAGAGTGTTTGACCTGGGCATTTTTTTAAATGAACCATTCCTTCACATCCAATGTTCCTAACCAGCATTTTGAGCTCAATCACATGTATAGAAAGAGCCCTGGGGGTTACTGAGGCACATTGGGATATCAGATTGAAGCGCTGGTCCCTACTCCACTCACCAGGTAGTTGAAGACATGGTCAAAACCAATAATGTGAGCAATGACCAGAGGCTCTCGCACACTCTTCTTGCAGAGCAGACACAAGTATCCACCAAACTTGTTGCTGTCCGTCCTTTTATACCCCACTAGGAAATTCATTCCTGTGGAATTCAGTCACCACAGCATCATAACATTGGACAACAGCTGAACAAAATTTTGTGTTCTATGAATGTCTTCTTGAAGCTGGCTAGACTTACCAATCAAGGGGTATTTCCGGCTTGGGTTACTATGGTACTGCTCCAATTTTATCCACCTCCTAACTACAAATCAGACAAATGTAAAAAGAGACACATACAAAAGTCAGAAGCTACTGGAGGTACAGTAAGGTGTACTGGACCACATTATGGGTGGAACAACCATGAGCTGACGATCACTGATGAATTTCAGCCAGTCTTTGAAATCTTTGGGCATACAACACTGCCATCCATCCACAACAAGTCCAAGGCAAAATAGTTACAAATTAATTTCACACATGCTTTATTTTAATTACATAAGGAACAGCTTTAAATTACATTTTAAATAAATATTAATTTAAAAATCTGACAACAAAATTAGATAAAATACTTCAGTGTATTCCTGCGATTAATGTAGCAGGTGCAACAGCAAATGTTTCTTTTACACTATTTGCATTCAGCATGTATCTGCAAGGTAAAATTTTGGCTATTCTAGCCAAATTCCAGGATTGGGGTCATAAAGATCAGAAGGCTTGAAAACACAGCCGAAAAGACAATTGCCCTGCAATATGGAGATTTCCCTGGGACAGTCTCGGGACCTTATCACCCCACCGGCACTAATGTGGTCACCCAGTGCGTCAGTTCCTTTATCTTTAGTCAAAAACTTAGTGTTAAAACCACTGACAGAAAACAAGCCTTGGGAACTCTGCCAACCATGCATAAAACTCAGAGAATAGCATTCTTTAGAGAACAGCAGAATGCTCTCCATGATGACATGAATTAAAGTATAATGGATTGAAGTCTCTGGTTGTCAGGGTTATTTCTTCAACAGCCATGAAAGCAGGCCACTTCTGAGAAGATTCACCACGGTTCCAAATGTTCTCCATTTGAAGATAATGGCTCTCACCGTGGTTTGGTGGAGTCCCAGAGCCTTAGAAATGGCTTTGTAACCACTTCCAGACTGATATTTCAATAATTGCTTTTCAATAAGGTGAATTGGTTGATTGGGCAACTAAGGAGGGAATTACAGTTTTCATATAGGTGGTTATCATTTAAAGTATGTGTTTTGCATTTACTCCAGGTTCCCTATGCCTAATGTTACATATTGTTTAAAGATCCGAAACCATTCAGTGAGACATATGCAATGATAGAGGAAGTGGGCAAGTACTTTTTCCACAGCACCGTATACAGCGAGATATAGCTTGCTCAAGAGAAGAACGGTAGAGTGCTTACCTGGGAATCAAACCTGCAACCTTTGGGTTACAACCCCAGTTCCCTACCCATTACCACAGTGCAGCCCAAATGTATGGGCAAATGCTACAGTAACTAGCCTGACACCACTGGAGTGAGCAAAAGGGTAATTCCAAACTTACCTCTGAGCCTCTCCTTCAGCTCCTCTTCCTGGCACAGTTCCCTCATGGCTATTCGTTGACAGGTAAGACACAGGACGACAGGGGAAATTTTGCAATAAAGGACAAGACAGAAGATAAAATGTTCAAAGACTGCAGCACCTATCTTTCCCAGGTGGGGCTCCATTTGCATTAAAATGCTATAGAACTTTAGATCAAGATCTTTTTGACTGCAAGTTCTTCCCTTAAAGGGACTAGACTGGATGCTTTGGAAATCAGAACAATGATGTTATTGAACTCACAAATTTAGATTTTAGTTGTACTTCATAGTTACATATGGTTCTGTTCCGTAAAATTCACAGAAAAATCACTTGCACTTAAATGGTCTTAAACGTCCACAAAACACACTAAGTGGTAAAATGGCAACTGCTCTCCTTTGATGCAAACAGACTAAAGCCAGCATATCTAGCGGAGAAAATAAGAGGCGGGAGGAAGCAGCACTTACCTGGTATGTACGGTGTCACTTGCATACGGTTAAACCACTTCTGTGGCATGTCAAGCAGCTGTTTGTGAAATAAAAAAGGATCCAAATCCAAAGGCAAGCTTGACAAATTCATTAGTATGGCAGAAACAAACAGTACAAGGTATTTGCTTGATGTGTCAAATAGATGTCTGGCTTCCCAAATAACTTTTACAAAACTTATGGACAAGTGTACAATTTTCAATGAACAGTCTAGTTACTACTTTGACATGCCAATCGTTTCAATACTGTTCGGACACATTTTCAGTCTTCCGCAAATACACTTGTTCATGGGCAACAGAAAACAAAGAACAGTTCCCCTTTTTTAATATTGTGGTAATCTTTAAATTGTTTAGGAAACTGGGGCATATAGATCCCTTTCCATTCATTTTCAGATCGTGAATACTTTCTGATTTCCAGGGACAATGGAACCGACTCCAGCTGCTATAAGCCCTACCTGCAGCGTGGGAACCGACTCCAGCTGCTATAAGCCCTACCTGCAGCGTGGGAACCGACTCCAGCTGCTATAAGCCCTACCTGCAGCGTGGGAACCGACTCCAGCTGCTATAAGCCCTACCTGCAGCATGGGAACCGTGACCCAATACAGGACTGCGTACTTACCTGCAGCATGCCCATTCCCTGCTCCTTCTCCACAGCTTGCACCTGTGGCTCCAAAATAGACAGCATGTTCTGGGATGGAATCCAGCCAAAATGGAGCCGCTCTGGATCCATGAACGCCTGCCAACAATAACAATGAATCTTTATCTTTTGCATTAAGACTAAGTACAAAGCATTTGGCCCATTCCTAATTTCCTCTTATTTGTCACACTGAACATGCCACACTGAATGGTTTCAGATGTTTAGAATAATTGCAATATTAGACAAAGGGAACCCAAGTAAGCACAAAACACGTTTTTTAAATGATCATTTCATTTATTTAATGTCACATATCACCATGTGAAAAAGTAATTGCCCCTTTAATAGCATCACCTTTAGCATAACTGTAACCAACCACTTCCTATATTTTGATATTGCTGTGGAGGAATTTTAGCCCACTGCTCACCAAAGCAAAGAAGTAATGATCAGAGGAGATCAGGTGTGCCATGATGACTTTGCTGGTGCACTTGTCCTGACAGATGTGGCACAGGTAGATGGGTGGCTTTGCGGTCTGTGTGTCAATGCAGGCTGTTACTAGATGGAGTCCTGGAAAGGAGAAATGAGGCATCCTAAATAACTTGGATTACTACATGGACAAGCAGACTTGGGTCGGTATAAAAAAAGCTCTTAAGAGGCAATTCCTCAGTAGGGTTGGGCGATGGGACAAATACGTCAGGAACTGGATTTTGTTTTTGTTTTTTTTGCTGCTACCAGCAGCTAGTATAAACCACAATGTGGGTCTGTCGGTCACTGTAGGTCAGGTCCACAATGCTGAACCACACGTGCAAATATTGTGAAAATACACAGTACTCCATTGACATTGCCAATTGGGGGAGATGCCGCTATGTAATCCACAGTTTGTGCATGTTTGGACTAAAAAAAGTTTTTAATTTTAAAACACAGCTGGCAGTTTCACCTGAGTGACGGTGATTGTAGCAACTTAGTCTAGAATCTAGAACATTTAGGGCAGGTTTTCAGCATTTCAGTCCACTTACCAATTATTGGATCGTTCTTATGCGGATTCACAACGTGTTCATACACCACTATCTGCGGCACAGGCACTGTGAACAAGATTAAGGAAATGGGGAGATTTTAACTTCAGGGAATTTTAGCGGTGACCTGTAACACCCATGTAGACAACCCCGCAACATTAATCTGAGCATCCACTCAAGTCTTGGAACATACATGGAAATAAAGTCAGTCTGCAACTGAAGACTGAATAGACCAGCATGGACCTGATTCTGTTCTTTTCAGTGTTTAACAGTGGGGTTTAAGTCACGTCCTCCAGGTACTCCTCTTATGCTCCTTCCATCATGCCCCCCCCCCTCCCCCAGATAAACCAGACACACCAATAAGCCTACCTGCTGAAGCACGGTGCAGCTCTTCATAACCATCAAAGGGATAAAAAAAGGGGAAGAAATGTGTTAAATATACATTCAAGAAATATTAGCACTTGGAAATTAATGTCAGTTAAATACTTTTTTTTATTTTTTTATTTTTTAAATCAAGATTCTGTGTACAGTACAAATGGACCGCATTAGATTTTATAATCAATGATATAACCGTGTGACATAGGAGTAGCATATCCACATACTTTTAGCTGAGCTGACTATTTCATACTGGTTTACAACAAAAAATAAAATAAAAATAAATAAATAAAAGCTGCACCAACCAACACCCACCTTGCCATCTGCTCAACTTCCCTGCTAGGACTAAAATAAAGGACACTGGGCAAAAACCCTGACAGTACCTGCTTGAAATAGGCATTCCACTCTCTTGTGCAGAAACAGGACAGATCACCCAAAAAACAAGACATGAAATTTAAATTTAGTGAGACGTACACATGGGCAACATAAAAATACAAATGCACAGAAAGCCACTGTGTGTGTGCGTGCATATAAACATGTGTATGGCATACACCTGCATGTGTTCCAAGTATACACTTTTTTCTACAAAAAGGAAAAAGTTATGAACGATCATCTAATACTAGAATACAAAACCCATTAGGGGGGAGAACAGCCGGAAAGGTACCCGCTTGTGCTTGACTCCGCGCACGTGCTTTTTGTAATCCAACATGCTGAAATAACAGGCTCCTGGGCTGCAGACCTGCAGGAGAGGAAACTCCAAACTAAAGGGCCAAGCATGACCAACACACATGACTAAACGAGCAGAACATTTCTGCACCCCATGGCCCAATCCCCTCAGCCTGTGCCAAGGGGTGCCAGTGTGCACATTGCTACATTTTCCCCTTCACAACTAAAGTTAATAGTAAACTGTTAAAAAAAATTAAGAATCTGCCCTTGGATAACCACATATCCCATCAGTTGCTTATTATAATATGTAAGGCTATCTGTGGACTGCTGCACCATTTCAGCTTCTTGTGGAAGCAAGGGGGGGGGGGGGGGAAAAAAAAAAAAAAAAAAAAAAAACCCACAACACACCTGGCATGAAATTCTTCCATGGCTTAAAGCGGTCCTTGGACCTGCAGAGAGCAACAGACAAAAATAACAAATCTCTCACACATACTTAAGGGGGAAAATAATTAAGCAACCTCCGCTAAGTTTTACAGAGTGAAGACTGGTTTGTTTTGTTTAAATTACACAGAAGAGTAAACTTGCGCAGAGGGTTCTGTCATTTTTTTACAGAAATGCAAACAATCGATCATGGTTCACCAGCCACCAAACTTACAAAATCTTTAGAACAAACAATACATAGGCCAAACCATTCCTGATGTATAATACATGAAGTGCATCTAATCAAGAAAATCCCGTAAAATTTAAGTTACGTTTGTTCATCTCTGCTTACCAGTGCTTGCAGGTGCCGAGCTCTTTTCAGAATCTTGGACAGGGTCCAGCACAGCTGTGTGGCTTTGGGTCACCCCTTTTGAATAGACTGAAAAGAACAGATTCCACTCATTGAAAGATCCAGTGTTTTGAGGCATGTAAAAGTGTCCCTCTGGGTAGCTGTCCATGTTGGCTATGCACTTGTGGGAGATAAGATCCCTTGAGTTCCCGGTTCTTTGGGAGGAGTCGTGAATTCAAACTTTGTGAAATCAAGAGGAAGCCATTCCAAAGTTCAACACAATTTATTATGGATCTGAGAGGAATCTTTGGCAGAGAGAGGGGATCCATGTCTAAGTGCTGTAAATTTCACTTTTATACATTCAAGGATAAGGGCATGTTCTTTTGCCGTTCTGACCGAAAGTGCATGTGCAGATGGCTAGTTACTTTTGACCAAGTTTAAGGGTCAGCTATAGTGCGTCATAAGGCCACTGTTTTAGAGACAGCAACTGATAATCGCGCCGTGTTTACAAAACAATCTGTCACATGCACAACAATCTTGGAGCACGCTTACTCTCCACATTCCACAACACTTGCTTTGCATAACAAAGAATCTCTTTGAATATATTTAAATAGAATTAGGTGTTTAAATCAATACACATTCCTTAGCACATACTATATTTGGATTTTTGATACCCGCAAGAGGTTGTGATGTGTCTTCAGGTCTCAGTAAGCACACAATTTGTATTTTATTTCACCTCTTGACTAGCTGTTTGTGTCAGGTCTAACTGGCAAAAGAACATTACCCACCAGTGACGTATGCCCTTGAGCGAGGAGAGATTCTCAGGCCAGGCCTGACACCTGATCAGAATAAAATGCCTGGCCAAAAAAAAAAATATATAATAAAATATATTAGATCAATATATTCCCTCAACACACTCACCTAGTCTCGGTCCAGGGGTTATACGGGGTAGAAGATCACTCTGATTTTGCTCTTGATGGACCACCTTCAGCAGGTCTAGGGCTGCAGGGAGGAATGGTCAAGTGTGTGTGAATGGAACACTCAACCCTGTAAGAATTTCTAAAATAAGTGTTGGTGCTGAAAATTAATATAATAGTCAGGAGGTCCTTTTGATGAAAAAAAATAATCTGGAAGTAGTACAGGTAGTCCACCTCCTCTTGTTTACATTTCAACAGATACATTTTATAGGCTGAAACAGTGCACAATTGGATATACAGCCTGCTAAAAGTATACAAGTTAGTACTTAATTAAATATTTATCATCACGTTCCATACCATAAAGGTCAAGATGACATTTGACAAGAAGCATGCCATTTCCATGCTTACCGTTGGCATAACTTCCAGTGTCGACTTCTGCAAAGTCTTCCGAGTCCAGTTCAATTTCCTTCAAAGTGGGATGCGCATCAGTTTACGCAATATTTGTTTGGCTGACAAGATGGGACAATTCATGATTTTTGCCTTCCCCCCTCCAAAAGTAGACACAGTAAAAATACTGTAATAACTGAGTTTCATCAGAGAACCAGGTTATTTTTTGGGGGGGAGGGGGGGAAATAACCTTCAGTAAGAATTCAGTCTCATCCCCATAAAAACACACCAAGTGTGGTATGCAGTTCCAGTCTGCACAGTACAAGAAAGAAACAGAAGCATTGTGATATGATCATCTATTGGTCTGTTGTGCGAGAACAGTCCTAATGGCAGGTGTTTCATACCTGGACTGCCCCCGAGGTGCTGATCTCCTGGGCCTGCCTGGCCAGATCCAGAATCAGTATGCTGAAATTCCCTCCATATCTGTAGCTGCTTTTCATACGCAATGTTAAGGGGTGTACACGATCCTTAGGAAGGACATTATGGAAGTTTAATGAAAAGTCTCATACATTTAATTGAATTTTTTTTTTTAACCCAACAAATTTCATGTCACTTTTCCCTGCCTCCAAGTACCTGGACGAGCACTGATGAATGAGTTCATAGATCGGAGCCATAGTTTAGATCTGAGCCAAATTGCAGCACTATAAATATTAAAAATTGTATTCTTAAAAAAGGTATAAACAATTCCGCAGCACTGCATACAAATCTCAAACTTAGCCAGGAAGCCTCACCTACCAATTTCCCAAAAACCAATCGATTGAAAGGAGTTAAATTAAATTCAGTCTCAGGTCGATATAGGTAAAATTTCATACACAAAAAAAATTGCATGCAATATGCAAGATTTCAATGCTCGCTACACAAATTATTCCCCTCCATCACTTTGCATTTTATAAGCTTGCAGTTTGCACATAAACAAGTTTCAGAACACTAAAATTTGATCACTTTTTTATTTTTAAAAACTTAGTTTATTTTATATATTTTTTAAAATCAACATCTGTTTTTATCTACACTCACCAGGTACCAGTAGACATGGTCAAAACTAATGATGTGAGCGATGCTCTGCAATTCTCGAACCCTCTTCTTGCAGAGCAGACACAGGTATCCACATGGCTTGCTGCTGGCCACACATCTATACTGCACCAGGAAACTCAGACCTGAGAAATTCAATAAAAAGCATGAGCATGCAGTTAGGAACCCAAGCTTTCCACGGAGCCTGGGACATGCAGGAAACTCATCACACAAACACTTTACAAGGAGAAGGTTTACTGTTTACTACTACTGTTTACTGGCCAGTGTGAGGATCAGTGAAACAAGTTTCCACCGTGGTAGCCCTCCACGCACTGGTCTTCTATTAGTATAAATACCCTCAAAGACCCTGACATGTCACACACGTCCCTCCTTATGTGGCCTGAGATGAGATTATCCATCTCCGTTTTGTTCACAAATACATGTCATTAAGTCTTGGGCCTTAGCATTTACCATTCTAAAGAACCGAACCGTAGACTGTTAAAAAAAGAAAAAAAGAAGTCGTCGCAGAAGTCTCAGCATGTGGTACAAAATGGAGCCAGAGACTGCGCAGTAGGGAAAAGGGGGGACCCTTATATGGTCTTGTAGTTCGGGCTGGATCCGGCTTGTCCACGAAGCACTGTCGTGATAAAATCAGGCCTGAGTTTGAACCAGGGCCTTTTCTGTGATTATTTGCAGAAATGGCTGGAACTAGAAGAGGAGGAAGAACCACCGCTGGATGGAGCCAGGCAGGAGGCAGAGGCAGAGGTCATGAAAGGGACAGCCTGCACGCCTCAAGGAGAAACAGTGAGGGGGGCCAGAGTAAAAACAAAGATTCAACCGCAAGGGGAAAAAATAAAGAAAGATGATATTAGACCAGCTAATGCATCAGTAATAAATGAATGTATTAGTGTTTAGTAGGAATGTCTTTCCAAAAACGATGCGAGAAAAAAAAAAAAAAAATTAAAAAAAAACAGTCAGGAGACCCTTTTGATGTTGATGTACAAGTACAGTCTTCAAAAATATAAAAAAGGCCAATACATGAGCTTATATTGTTTTTCAGAGACAAAGATCTGTTGGTCCAGCCTGAGATTCATTCACTCATCATATGCAGAACTTCCATTTTTTTCCAAATAACTTGAGATAAGGTCTGTTTGAATTCCGTTTAACTTTTAAATGTGCGCAGATCTCACAGGAACTCAAAGATGTTATCGATTATCCGTGAAGGATATTTTCCATGATGTTGGAGTTAGCTGTACTAACCCAGTAAAGGGTGAGTCCTTGATGGATTTCTGAGGTATTCCTGTACAGTCATCCTTTCTGGTCGATGAACTGCAAAGAAAAATAAATTATATATACACAGCTGAACTCAAACATCAACTGGGACAACTTCCGTATTCTGCTTGATTGCAACTCAAATGAGACTACCTTACATTGGGCTGTTCAGGTGGGGAGGCCTTGCTCTGAACACAGATTCAAGCAAGTTTCAGGTGGCATGCCCGATTCTACACTTGGAATTAGCCATACCAAATCAGCTACGCAAGTAGACAGGAGAGTGAAGTGATACGCAACCTGGATTACACATCCCACAAAAAAAAGCAATGGGGAACAGCCTTTTGACCATAAACCCCAACCAATGAGACTGACCTCTGCACATCTCTTTCAGTTCGTCTGAGCAGGGGAGCTCCTTCATTGCTGGTGTAGAGGGAATAGGAAGGACAGTATCAGCAATCTCAAACAGTCTTAAGGATCCACTTGTGATAGACCTTAGGCCAATTAGGCAGCTGATACAATAGGGGTTAACAGCAGAAAAGCCAGCTGTACTTCAAAAAGTACCACTACTTCAACCTGGAATAATGGTATACATGACAACAAGAATACAATATGCTCACTTTCAGACCAGCTTGTTCCCAAGTTGAGCCAAGAACGGTCGGAAATTACTTTAAAATAGCAAGAGATGAAGCATGTGCAAAGCAAACACCAAAAGGCAGTAACGGTGAAGTCACACTATACGCGGCGACTACCGCCTGTCGCTGCGCCGCGTCCCCTCAATCGGCTGTTTGTGGGCGTGTCACCTATATTTCACAGACAGTTGTGTTCGTTAAATGTTGACCAGGTTTAATATCGTGTTTCATATTCATTGTCCTGTCTGAATAAAAATAATTTTTGCAGTAACCTAGATCTGAAAGATGTTAGTCAGCTGCCTAGCTAGGCTGTTTAATGTCTAGCTAGTGAGTAACAACCAACAACAAAAACATTGTCTGGCTAATTAGCCAGACAATGCCTTCAAAGTTATATCTGGTTAGCTAGCTAGGTGGCTGGTAGAAATGAACAACTAGCAACTAATACATTAGGAAGATCTTTTTTGTTATTGTTTGTTGTTACTAACTATAGCTAGACATTAGACAGCCTAGCTAGGCAGCTTATTAACATTTTTCAGAGCTAGGTTACTGCAAAATTATTTTTATTCAGACTGGACAGTGATAGTAGCTAACGGCGATAACTACATTGCAGAGCCACCGACAATTTCAGAGACTTTTCTCCACGCTGCGTTCCTCTTATCAATGTCTCTGTAGGAGATTTTATTAAGTCGGAAAACCCGATACGGAAATTACGAGTTAGGTCCTCCATTGTGGAACGACAGAATGTGGAACTAAAATTATAAAAAAATAGGGACAGTTTACTTGACGGATCATTAGATCAAATCAGATTGGTTACCGCGACGCGGCGAGGGGGTCAAAGTTGAATTTTTGCCACCTCCCCCGCGGCCTCGCCGCGCCACCGGCAATCCCAACATGCATTGCGGGGTCTGGCCGCCACCTCTCATTCAAAGTGAATGGAGGCGGCGCGGCCGCGCGGGGGGCCGCACAGGGGGGCCGCGTATGGTGTGGCTTCACCGTAAGACTGTTGCTTTTCAGAAAGAAAAAAAAGAAAAGAAAAAAAACTAGTTCTAAGGAGATAACAGCTTGGTTTGTGAACTTTGAGAAATCAGATTTTAAGTTATTTTTAATTTTTTTTAAACAGAATCACAAGCATCAATTCCAATAACAATTCCAACATCGGTATCAAAAGACATGCAAAAGCAACAACTGGAGACACTGCCCCGCTTACAAGAGGAGAAACTCACACTTACTCTGGAAATAAGGCATCGTTTTAATATTTTCAAACACTTTCTTTGGCATATCAATCACCTATAAGTAAAGAAAAGAGCAGCAAAGCAGTTAAAATCACTTAATTGAAGGAAGTGAACTCAAACTCCCACATGGCTATACGAGTACCCAGGCACCCCGATCTCCACAGCTCCGGCACTTACCGGGGCATCACAGTGGACCTATTAAGGATGGAAGTCCTGCCCAAATCCCACCAAGAGCCAGATTGCCAATCACGGATGTAAATATTACATTTGGTCAAATCCAAACCACCCATTTTTATGTTTTGTCAAAGTACAGATACTGTATATAGTGGTTGTGTGAATTCAATGCTCAAATAAAGATTAAGAAAATATGTGAAAGAGAAATTAACATAGCCATCCCCCAGACCTCAAACAGTCTATTTGTCTGTCTCAATGTCAGACAGGCCCTCTGTCCTTTCAAGAGTGGCCTTCTAGTGGTGACCCACTAACATCTACCCCAGTAGTGTAGTTACCCTGAGGACTCCAGGTCCCTGCTGCTCCTCCTCCTCCTCAGCCTTAACTTTCAGACCTGGGACCATCGCTGGGGGATGAAACCAGCCAAAACAGAGCCGCTCAGGATTCAGGCAGGCCTGGGAATGAACACACTGACTAACTATACACGCTTTTGTTTATAAATGAAAAGCACTATATTCACTGAACACAGTACAAACTGTAAAAAGAAAAATGAAGTAAAAGCACTCGCCACAATTACCAAAATTCATTAATAAAAGGTATCAGAGAGGAAGAAAAACAGAAAACGGGCAGAAGAGGGTGATGCTCACAAAGACGGAGAAGTAATGCTCCGTGGATTTCAGGTGCGATACGATGATGTCGCTCTGGCACTTTTCGTGGCAGGCATGGCACAGGTAGAAGGAAGGACCACTCCACTCTGTGCTGATGCACAGCGACACCAGCTGAAGACCTGTGGGCGGAAAAAGCTGCCTCAACCCCCTACACTCACTGGTGCGATGCACCAGTCATGCATAGCGCCCACGGTACAAGCCTCTGAAGGCAATGTTATGATCTGGGGTTGCTTCAATTGGTCAGGTTTAGGCACAGCAACATTATGTGGCAATAAAAAGAAGTCAGCTGAGTACCTGAATGTACTGAAAGACCAGGTTATCCCATCACTGGATTTTTTTCTTCCCTGATGGTACAGGCATATTCCAGGACGACAATGCCAAGATTCATAGGGCTCAAATTGTGAAAGAGTGGTTCTGGGAGCATGAGGAATCACTTTCACACATGAATTGGCCACCACAGAGTCCTGACCTTAACCCCACTGAAAGTCTTTGGGATGTGCTGGAGAAGACTTTACGGAGTGGTTAGACTCTCCCGTCGTCAATACAAGATCTCGGCCAAAAAATAATGCAATTCTGGATGGAAATAAATGTTGTGATGCTGCATGAGGTTGTCGAAACAATGCCACGACGAATGCATGCTGTAATCAAAGCTAAAGGCGGTCCAACGAAATAGTGTGCTTTTTTGTGACTTTTTTTTTTGCCAGGCAGTGTATTTGTGGGAGAAAAATCTGTTTTATATACATTTTGTTTATACGGAGTGCCAATGTTTCATCATGTGTGCTTGAAGCAATGTCTATGTGCCAAGACGTGCTTGAGCAGTAACGGTAAATTGTAGAAAAAAAGAACCTGCTCTGTCTAGGAAAGTGTGAAACAATCAATTTAGAGGAACCAAAAAACACACAAGCTGTTTGTTCTAAAGACATTCAAAAGGCACTAAGGCTTTCAAAAGTGCCATGAAATTGAGTTTGAATATTAGCTTTTGTAATTAGTTGTATTCAAATATAATTTGCCTATAATTCACAAAAATAAGCTGCTTATTGTCGGGCGCAATATGCACGTGAGGCTCCCTCTAAACTGGCCTACGCATTATTTTCCACAAGCGGGAAGTAGAATAGAGGACATCAGTGAACTTTAATACTAGGTTACTACATCTGGGGCCTCATTTATAAAACGTATTTTAGATCAACTGTGTGGCGCGTGCGTAGAAAATCACGTCAAAGTAGTGATTTATAAAATTTCAACGACTCGATTTGACTGTGGAAACGGTCGTGGCTCTACGTCAGGTCTTCACTTGACGTATGCACGCAAGTTAATTTTATAAATGAGCCCCCTGCAGTTTCTATAGCCTAATGCATAAATGAATAAAGCACTTTCTCGTGGATGTAATTTGCCACAAATTACGGCATTTATTAATCCTAGGGAAAAGATTGTTCATAGGAAATTTAATCAAAATCTTCAGAAAAGAAAGGAAACATAGCCTGCCATGGGAACATTATTTAGCCTAAATTGTTAGCTGACCAGATCTGTTGAACGAAGTGAAAAAAGAGACTGGCTCGCGAGGCTAGCTGACCAGTAACGTTAGGTGTCCATGGAGCTAAAAGTATCACCGGAGGTTATTGGCAAGGAAAACCAGACGATCCACTTGCCCTGGGTCGAGGGCAGAACGTTTTTTGTTGAGGAAGTAACATTAGCACAGGAAATGAACTTTGCATGCATGAACATGATTCGCCGCATGAAAAGTCTGCACAGACCTGCCAATATTTTGAGAACCACAAGATTCAGTGTAACGCTTAGTTCACATCCTTTCGCACCACTTCGCTTTGCCCACGACAGTCTGCCACACACACAGCTTATGGAAACGCAAGAAACCACAGTATCAACTGTAGAGAAAAAGCAAGAGAATGCAGAAGGCTTAAATAAACCACACTTACTCACTCAGCAGAGAACATTAATCAAATACTAACCATACACTTATTTTCAAACTGATAAACTGCTAATAAATGTGCTAGAAGACTAATATTTTACAGTGACCCCTATGTAGCCTGAATACAATGGAAAATTACAGGAGGTTGTGACTTGTATTCTTAATGGAAAATTACAGAATAGACACTGATATTTTTAAGGGAAAGTTGGGGTAACTTTCCACAATGACATTATCACCCAAGAACAGAAAATCATTGTGGTGCCAAGAAGGTCAGGTAGACCCAAGAACAGGAAATCATTGTGGTGCCAAGAAGGACAGATGGTATTTTAAGGAATGTGTTAGGGGGAGTTGTGGGGTGCACAGTGTATAAAATGAATGTAAAACTGACAATCGAGGTTCAATTCTGCAGAATTGATCCAGCTTTATGCACCTGTGCAAATAGTCTAACTTTTCTGAAGAGCTTGCTGCTGTGGTGTCTTTTCTCTCGTGAAGTTGTTTTCTACAAATTAAAGATTGGACTTTGTCGGTTCCTAGACACGACACTTGCAAGTCAAAAGTTTGAGTACACCTGCTTAAAACGTTTTTTCATGATTAATATTTCATTATATGATGTGTGCTTATACAAACTGAAGCATGGAAATAATTTATTTTGTATATTGTGACATATGTTTTCATTTTCAAGTATTCACAGAAACTTATGTTGTAATGTAACATAACCGTGTGCGCGATTCAGAGTTATAACAGGGAGTCTCCGCGGCGTTTGAGTTACTTCAGCTAAATTACTCCATCAGCTATTCACACCGTAGCCGTCTCGTAACGAGGCTAAATCGTATGCGAGCTACTACTACGGCTAACTATATACACAAATGTATCATTACCCCTTGAAATGCATCATGACGTAAAGTTACCGAACATGTTTTAACGTTTTATATGTTAACATTACGGTCACATCTTTGTGCTTGATTATTACTCCCCACTTCCCATTTTACCTCAGCAATGCAGCGTTACGCCTCGGTGGATAATAAAGTACCGCTGCGTCTCAGTGGATGTTGAGTGAGTGAGAGTCGGGGAGGGCTTACAGAACCACAAGCACAAGGTCGTAGCATCTGGTTAAATCCGAGGGATGTAGTTTAAATACCGAATAAACGTACGGTATTGTTTTGTACCGATTGATTGTTTTCCGTAATTAAATTACAATTTTTTTTTTTTTGCGTAGTTTCAGCTGGCATTTCGTACCTGCCTATTTTGACCAAGAATTGCGTGGTTGATACACAAAATTCGTGCAGGCTGGCAGGTCTGCCTGCATGTTAATTACAATACGCGGGATCCAAAACTAATATTCGAAAGCTCAAATTTAGTTTCGAACTTTAAAAAAAGTACCACTGAGTGTTTTCGGAGTTTACTCTCTTTAGCTGAATAAAGCAACTCTGATTGAATCCATCGCTGCCTCGTGGGCAGTCTGTTCTTTGTGAGAGAATTTTCACAACAGTAGACTGTACAACATGCAAACACAGGAAAGGACCCACAACACAGGAGCAATTCTCCTTCCTGGAAAACGTTTAACTTCAGAACAAAGTTGTCTTCCGCACAGGGCAGACAGAGCAAGCAGGGAGGTGTAGTGCGTCTACCTGGGCAATTGTAATGCTCACCGATAACTGGGTATGGCCTGGGATCTGACACACAGTCCAGTGTAAAATGTGGCAAATGCACTGCAAACAAGACATGAGGCCAGTTATTCCCATTCACAGACCATTCCACACTACAGCCACGCAATTAAAGTTCTCGTCTGATAGGACACTAAACACTAAGCTTAATGGCACTACACTTTGCACAAAAAGGCAGAAATGGGATACTCATATTTAATCGCCTTCTCACCTTGTCCATTGTGTGGAACTGAAATATGGAGATGGAACAAAGAGAAAGGAACGGTGAGTAACTTTCCTCTGTCAGCACAAATCACAGCATAATCAAACAATCTGATGCCATGTGCAATCAAACCACTCCAAATTCAGCACACCCACAGTCACACCCAATTTAGTCCCACAGACCCACTCAAAATTGAATAAATAAAAATCCATAAATTACCTGTCCGAAACGTCTCCGCCACTTGCTGAAGTTACAATCCAGGAAACACAAAAACAAATAAGACAAAACACTTAACTTTTAATCAAATGTCATTTTACCACAGACCTTAATGCCAGACTCCTTGTGCATTTGCCTTTTTTTGCAAAGCACCCCTGCATTCAGTAATGTAATAAAAGGAAACCTTAATTCCTAACCTTTTAGAAAACACACAATTAGGAGCAATATTAATATCCCTCCCCCCCCCCACCCCATGCCCCCGAACCCTGTTAGAGGGTTGCATTTCTCAACATCAAGGCTATGCATTTCCACTCCTCCAAATATTAGAACTAAAGTTACACCCTTACTTAGACTGAATACAATGAGACTGATACATTTGTAGACACCTTTCATCTCAAATGTTCTGGAGAAGTAAAATAATCCTTGATTAGAAATGTCACCATTCCAAGCAAGATTTGAGCAAATAAAAAAATTCATCTTAATACTTATATTTAGCCTATATTTAGTCTAAATGGATACAGCACAACTATTTATAAGCAAACAAAATTCTACAAAAGATCCTTGACAACTCGGGTAGCAGAAAACATACCTGCTGGTGCTCCTTGGTCCCTGCATGTTCTTTGTAGCATGAGAAGTTGTCAAATTCAAGAGTACAGTCCTGCAGAATACATAGACTGAAATTTATTTTCCCAGGGATACACCATGCTCTCAACAGCCCAAGCAACCCATAACCTTCAGGTTTTGAAGTCAGATTTCTTTACCACTTTCCCATAATGCCAAACATCCACTAATAGAGATGGATCGCAACATGGACCACACCCTGGATAAGAAACAGAATAAAAATTGAAAACAGCATATGATGGTCTGCAGTAGTTAGTCATAACATTAACTCACACAGCAAAGTAGTCTTGTTGGTTTCATGTCGGTTTCCTGTAGTTAGACGCAGTATTTGCATCAATTTCCTATAGCAGAAAGACTCTGCCCCAGTCCAACAACTTGGCTCCTTCATAAACAGTACTCTGAGTGGTTTAAAAAAAAAAAAAAAACAAAAAAAAAAAAATTAAACAAGATTCAAAAGCAGTACAGGATTTCTACACTAGTATGAATATTTCACTTTGTCTGAGGAGGAAAAACATACTTGGTTCACAATATGTAAAACAGACATGGATCGTTTAAATGCAATTATTCTCACTGCTATCATCTGGATGCTTAAATAAAAAATAAAAATAACTCATGCATGGGTAGACACAATCCTGTTATTTTTCGGGGGAAACGAAACTTAAGCGGACCTTTTGTGAACCGTATTACTGAGAAGAAAAGGGCAGACAATTTTTGAATGATGCATCAATTGTGGTTGGTAGAGTCATTTCTGTTATTCAGAAGGACCAGGCAGACACTGAAATACACTTGATATGTTTATGCATGCAGAAAGAGCACAGCACCAAACGCTGGAACATTCAATACTGCTCTAGGGGTTGGGTCAGGTTTATTCAGAACAAAATAAGCTCAACAACCAACCGTCTGTACAGCCCAACTTAGTGAAACAGTGTAGACAACAACGGCTTGGAATTTACAGTTTAATTGAAAATAATTATTTGTATAATAATATGACACTTAATCAGAGGAAATGATAACATCTGAAATACAACAGACTTCTTTTTATTTGGAATGGCCAAGTACCACACTGCCCTCCCATAGAATCAACACCCTTCATCACTTCAGTAGGTTTCACGGAAGAACAGTGAATCCTCTGAATTGTGAAGCCATCTTTTTTCTCTATATAGTTCACTGCAATCAATACTGCTGAAACCAATTATATATTACCCAAATGCTTTAAAAAAATAAAAAAAATTTTTTTAAAAACTAAAAAAAAACCATGCAGTGGTTTACCCGATCTATCCACGTGGTGGTAGTGCTTTGAGTGGATGCTGAGGAGATAGGAGCGTGGGTTGCACTGGAAAGTTTGGAGTGGAGAGTCAAGAGAAACTGCACGTTGGAATTTACAGAAGAACAAATGTGCTATCAGAGGGCTAATCAATCTCACAGTGTCGTGTCTAGGAATCGACAGAATTCAAAGTCCAATCTCTAATTTGTAGAAAACAACTTCGAGGGAAGTCACCACAGCAGCAAGCTCTTCAGAAAAGTCACTTTATTCGCACAGGTGCACAAAGCGGGGTCAACTCTGCAGAATTGAACCTCGATTGTCAGTTTTACATCCATTTTATACACTGTGCTCAACATAACTCCTCCTAAAACATTCCTTAAAACATCATCTGACCTTCTTGGCGCTACAATGATTTCCTGTTCTTAGGTTATAACATCATTGTGGAAAATTTACCCAAACTTTCCCTTAAAAATATTAGTCTTCATTCTGCAATTTTCCATTAAGAATACAAGTCATAGACTCCTGTAATTTTCCATTATATTCAGGTTACATAGGGGTCATCGTTTATTTCTAGCACATATTTATTAGCAGTTGATCCGTTTGAAAATATAGGTGTATACTTAATATTCGATTAATGTTCTCTTCTGAGTGAGAAAGTGTGGTTTAAGCCTTATTCCATAAGCTCAGCTGCAACTAACGATACAGGTTTATTGGATTACATATTGATTACATGAGTAAAGTCATACATGTGATGTACTTTTAGCATGAAGCATCGGGAGTTTGGAGGAACCAGTTTGATCAACACTGATGGGAATACCCTAACTTTGACATGTGATGTCATCACAATCATGTGGAATCCCAAAATTTTCCTACAACAGCAAGTGTTAGAATGGCCTTGGCTTCAAACGGTTTTGCCGATTTTAAGTGTTATAGAAGAGTCAACGCCCATTTAAGACTGTTCCTACCGTGAAACATTTGGCTTGCCATATCAGTGTTAAAACGAAGAGTTATTGCGAACGGCGTATGAGTGTTTAAGGAACTAATAAACCAAACTTTACTTAGTCGAGATGCTTGCCTCAACATAATGCAGTTGATTTGGAATTGGTCAGTTTTCCCCCCATTTGAGAAGATTTGCTGTAAAATGAAATTACCGTAGACCAACTACGAAAACTCGGTAAAAGCGGTCCCTCCCCACGATTAATGAACTTTCCATTCGTCCACATTATTTGGCTTTGTTTCAATAACTACTGGCATCCAAAAATCTAAAATGTGTCGTTCATTTTAGGAAACCTGCAGGAAAACTACACTTATTTGACGAAGCAGTCACGTTTCGGCAATTCCATAGCAGTCACAGGAATGGAGCCCCAAGCATTAGCCCGAACCTTAGCCGAATGTCTTCTAGTTATTTTAGTTACGACCACCTATGTAAGATGCAGCGAAACGAGAAGACTTACCCAAACGATGCAGCCAACAAAGTTAGGTAGATGGGAAGGACAGTTTGCCTTTATTTGCTAATTACAGCGAACGACAAAGTATTCAAATTAAAGATTAAAAATAAATATCTGAAGTTAGACGGTTAACAGTACTCTTGCCGTTTGCCTTCGTTCCTGATTAGCATTGCTGATTGCTGAACATTAGCATGCAGTTCGTTTCTCTCAGTCTTCGTACTAAAAACAAACTGAAGTTACGCATAGGCTACATCTACAGTGCAGCGTTTTTAAATTTATTTAAAGCCAGCCGTTAGCTGCTCAGTGAAATCAGCCAAAAGCCGTTCCCCTTCAGTACTCCTACACCACCACGCTAGAGTAGGTTCTGAACGTCTTCAAGCATGCATTTTTAGTTTGCGTGTACGAGGGGCAGTTATATATGATTGTCGTCCACGTGATTTTTTAGAGCAAGCTGTTGTAGAGCGGCTTTTTCAAATGATTGACGAGCCACAGTCGCATTGACCGATGGGGATTGAATCGAGGCGGAGCTTTTTCCATATAGAAATTCAGGCTGAAGACCTTCCTAGATAACCAACTTAGTTCACACTCAGCTGCTTTAGTCATTCCGAAGCTTGAATTCAAGCTGTCATAGAAGATTTACAGACGATTTGTTGACCTGAGAGGGCGATTTGTTGTTCTGACTCATTAAGTGAGTTTAGAGTCTTTTTACTCAGGTAACACAAGATAGCCTTAACTTGCAAGAAATGTTTTGAAAATAAATATTTATTTGAAAGGGACAGCACACATTGATCAACACCACTATTCTGTGATGTAAATGTGCCAGATTTAGCCAAAATGCTCATTTCCATCTGCTGCCCTGGGCAGGCTGATATTAACACATTGATAACAACGCAGACCAGACAAGAAGCCATAATAGCAGACACATTTTAGCTGGCACTACTTGCGCATGCATCCCACAAAACAGCAGCCATACCACCACGCACTCTTCTCCTGCCGACTGGCTGAAGTTAAGCATGTGTGAGTTTTGTTTGTACTTGGATGGGAGATGTACTTGGATGCCCTGGCTAAAATCCCAGATCTGGCTCTCGCAAAAACTTGCCACCTAATCATCCCCTGATTTAATTGGCTAAAAAAGTTATCTCCCTCCAGTGGAGCTGCTCAGTGGCCAACAACAGAGGATTGTGGTTGTACTGGGCAGCTCCCAGGTGTGAATGTGTATGCGTGTGAAGTGAGGCGTTGCTGCAAAATAGCATCCGTGCTCAGCGAACCTACCCTGGGTAAATAAAGGTTAAAAAAAAAAAAAAACGTCCTTCAACAGTCGTCTGTGAGTGAGTGACCACAATTTGCCACGCATAGCCCAGTTCCTATGCACCGTGGGAAAAACAGGTACACAGAGCTTGTAAGCAGGCATGAGTAACACAAAAGCAGGCACATGCAAAGACATAAATGGGGCACAAAAGATGGCCATATATAGCACAACATAGGCACATATAGAGGGTAATAAAGCATTAAAACATTTAAAACACCACAAGACTATGTATCACATGTTGACTGCAAAGTTTCCTCAATGTTATACAACACACATGCAGTTTAGTACTGACTTGAGAGACATAAGAGAACATGACAGCAACTACTGCACCAATACAGCATATTTAGATGTCATGTTGAATGTTGACACTTGATTATTCAATAGCCAATATTTTTCATTTCTGTTGAATGTGCCAGTATTTTTCAGTTCTGCAGGCTGTCCACATAATCCCTTCCAGGCTCTCGCCTGGCGGAGATAATAATAATGAGTGTTACATGTCAGAGAGAGATAAGAAGAGACCATCTGCATGACGTGGGTACAGAATTTTGAAGCTGCCTACTGGAGATTGAAACTTCATTTGAGATAAGGAGAGGAGCTGACAAAACGTTAGCGTTTGAGCTGGGTGAAGCTGAGCATGCAGTTGAATGGGTTCCTCCTGCGCATAGTTCTAATTCTGAGGTTCTGGTGTTTCAGTATAAGCAACATATCTCTTGAATAGAGCATGTGGGGTGCTCAGGTCTTTGTTTTCCAAGGAAAATAATTGAATAATAGCAGAGCTAATATAGCTGAGGTCTCTGCATTCTTCTTAGCCTTCCTGTGTTTTAAATAAGGCACAGAGTCCCAAATGAATCGACAATACCTGGCATTAATGGGAGAATCTAATGAACCACCTTTTGGAGTAAAACACAGAGGAAGCCCATTCATAAGCACTCGTCCTCTCTTTAATGATAAGGGTGTCATCATGAGGAAAGCAGGAAATTTAATTGAGTGAGCTATATTCATACATACCTTCCTCACGATAATTAAATGACAACAAGTACAGTCATTGCAGTGTGCGGGTCAGGTTTTGACCTAGAGTCTGAGGTTACATTTGACGGAATTTGGGGCAATACAGACAAGGTGTGAGATCAAAGTACGGCAAAACATTCGAGACATAGCAAAAGATGGATAGGATCCTAGATACTCCACAGAAGGCAATAAAACTTTTTTTAAATAAGGAAAAGAAAGACAAAAAGGAGAAGAAGGTGTTGGTCTTGTGCTCAGAGTCTGAAATGGCTACTGAACATCAGGAGGCAGCACAGCTGGGGTATGAACAGGAAAGACATGGAGCTCCTGCCAGTCAGCTGCAAGTTATAATGGAATTGAATGGGGGGGGGGGGCAAAATGTATAGGGTGCAGTGACAACTCACCCAGGAAGTCAAAAAAGATCCCAGAATATTTCACATGTACCAAATTAAATTTATATTGGTCATCTATTTTTGACTTTTTTTCAAAAGCCTTTAAGAAAAAATGGGATCCAGATCTTCTAGTGGCCATTTTATGTTATACAAATAATATTGTGTTAGAGTCAGGAAGTGATAAATGGGTTGTGCATCTAGGCATGATACTAGCCAGAAAATTGATACTGCAATTATGGAAGGCAGATTCAGTTCCTCCATTTGAAATGCAGCTAAGAGAACTCGGAGAAGTACTCCATTTAGAAAAGTTGAGGTTTAAGCTCTCTGGGAGACTGGAGTCATTTGAAAAAACATGGAGACCTGTTTTAGATTGCTTAAGCAAGGCGAGAGACAACTTTGATTAGATATTTAAAATGCACTTGTGTGACCTGGTTTTTCTTTTTTTTCTTCTCTTTTTTATTTCTTTTTCTTCTGCTTTTCCCAATCTGTACCACCTAATAACTGTATATTTGTGGGAACTGCCTATTCATATATATATATAATTTATTTATTTTATATATATATATATAGCCATGTGTATGTAAAAAGTTGATTTGGTTTTAGGTTGTAGGAGATGGGAAAGAAAATATGTCGTTTTTTTTTTCTATGTCAATGTAAAAAGAAAAATATTGACTTGTTCTTGCAACCATCATGGGTACAATAAAAATATTTGGAAAAAAAAAAATCCCAGAAGAACATCCAAAGAATTGCAGGCCTCTCTAACTTAAAGTTAAAGCGAGTGTTCATGACTCCACATTAAGAAAGAGACTGGGGGAAAGATGGGAGAACAGCAAGGCAGAAACCACTGCTAACTGAGAGAAACATCAATGCTCGTCTCACTTTTCCAAAAAAAGCACCAGGATGATCCCCAAGCCTTTTGAAATGATAGAGCAACGAGTGAAAAGTAGAACTTTTTGGACAGGTCCCATTATGTGTGGCAAATACAATATTTCACAGTAAGAGGATCATCCCAAGAGTCAAACTGTCACAAGGGAAACTCAGGGCATGAACCCAAGTACTGGGAAGCTCAGAAGCCAATGAGGAAAATCAAAAGGTTTTTACTTGAGTAAAGGCAAGAATATACAAAAATCACTGGAGAAAACAAACTGGGAAACACAACACAAGAAACCTGAAGGGCTGAAGAAGAACTAGCGAACTTCACACAGAGACATAGGGAAACAGAAAACTTAAATACCCAGAGAAACACCTGCAGACACTCACTTCAACAAACAGACATATGCAGAAGCAAGAAGCAAGAAGCAACAATCTAATAATTACAAAGAACACAAAGAAAAAGGGAAACAGGCGGCTTCTGGTGGACAACAGGGGTAGATTATGACACAAACGTGGCGCTTGCCTGATGGTGTGGGGATGCTTTGCTGCCTTGGGAACTGGACTACTTGCTGTTATTGAAGGACACATGAATTCTACTCTGTACCACAATATTTTTAAGGAGAATGTCTGGTCAAGAAACAAAATTGAGGTTTTGGAGTGGCCTAGTGAAAGTTCCAACTTGAAACCAATAGTAATGCCATAGCAGGACCTGAAACGAGCATGCTCCAAAACCTACAAATTTGTCTGAATTAAAACAGTTCTGCAAAGAAAAGTGGCAAATATTTCCTTCAGTGATTGTTGTGGTTTCCAAGCAACAAAGGTCTTCTTCTTTTGATCTGGATTTAGCAAATTTCTTCTATCTTTCAATGAAGAGGATGAGGCAGAATCTTCAGAATATCAGACTTTATTCTCATGCATATAGAGTACAAAGCCGTGGTGTCCACGGAACAACCCAATGAACTCCACGAATTCATTACCTTTTATACAGTTTCAACAGCTTTACTCCTCCCCAAGGAGGTATCTCTGTTTGGTGCCACAGTTGTTTACTAGCTTCTTATTCACTGCTATTTGCAAAGGTCAATATTGCTTGGTCAGCACTGATATTTCCTGGGGTACTTCCTGTTCCCCCCTTCACCCCCGCCTATTTTTGTGCTTGTTGACCTTGTGAAACAATAGTGGTTTCCTACTTCTATAATAAAAAATATGTTTATTCAGTGCATGGTTAGAGAAAAGCATGTGTGCGTGACTGAGTATAACAACATGATGCTAAATAGGTGCTAAATATGTGCAATGATATTTTCTAACATGATGTGAGTCAAATTATTGGAAGCTTTTGGTTGCAGTTGCTACTAAAGGTGGTGCAACCAGTTAAGTTTGAGGGGGCAATTTGTTTTTCACATGGGTGATATGTATGTTTGCTAACCTTTTATCAAACACTGTAAAGTCTTATTAATTATTTATTTTCACACAAGCTTCCGTTATCTTCGCAGAGATAAGAGGAACTCCCTGAACATTGGAAATGCATAGATCTTATACAGTTTAGTCTAAATCTTATGCAAAGCACTATGCTAAAATAACAGTTCTTTCCAGTGTCTATTTCCTGTCTGTGCTGGGCCAACGGTACTTCCCCAAACCTAGGTTTCGATTCACCACCTCGCGACATGGCTAATTCAAGTTCCCCACAACCATTCATTTCACCTTTAAAACAGAGACCAGACAGCTGTTTTCTCATTTTTGTTCGCTTTCTGTGTCTTTCTGCTCTTTGTCTTCCGTTCAGCAACTACAATCTCATGCAGATCTGGGGTTCAAACTGAGTAAATGTTGGTCCACTGCAGCTCAGGAAAAGGATGTTAACACTTCTAGTTCGCTAGCCAGGATCAAATAAAGTTTCCAACTTATTAGCTAACATTAGCTTGCACCACCGCCTCAAGGCCATCTCGACCTGTGACACGATAGCAGGATCCTGAACATCAGGAAGGATAATGGGGGCACCCTGATGAAGTAATCAGTGCGGAGCACTTCTCAGGGAATGTAGTGATTGTAAAGATAGACTAGAGGGCATTGATTGGTGGTTATGATCCATGGGTGTAACATTGCGTATTAGGTGTCAGCCAACTGCAGGCCATAAAGGTGAATGTATCAGGAAAGTTCTTCAGAGTTCTCAGACTGTCTTGAGATGTTCTCCCTCTGCGCACATTGGTAAACAAATTGTCACTAACTAGACCTACTGTTGCCATCTCATCTTTGGATTTCCTGGAGTCTGTTCCTGGGGTGTTGGTCACCTCTTCAATAACAGTCCTGTACTTCCATTGACCAGGCTTGGGTGTGTTCAATTCATGAGGTCAACACAATTTAAACGAAAAGAAATAAAAAAGAAAAAAGTATAAAATATGGTTTGAAATGTGCATTTAATTAGAAGACATAAAAAACACACACATACACATTAAATTTAAGGCACACTGGCACTACTTCTTACACCCATTACTCACAGTCTTGCTGAGTCATTCTTGCATTAAATTGTCATAATGCAGCAAATAATTACCCAACAAATTTCACCACAACTTGTATTTGAAAAGTCACTGAAGTCATACATTTCAGAGGAAAGAAGATTTCAGAAAATGGAAACAAATCTTCAGCTGTTCAGGCCAAACATATAAGTCTGGTAACGAGGGCAAAGGGGGGGGGGGGCTTAACCCATTACACTGCTGCCTCAAAGTTTTGGGGTCCAGTGTTGGAGAGTATTAATACATCTAAACAACTGCAAAATGCTACAAGGTAGCATCAATACCATCCTGAGTTTAACAAAATGCAGAATGTTTTTACAGAAAGCATAGTCTTTTAAATAGGGATAACATATGAATCTCCGACAGCTACTTCCGTTAAGGGGTTGATGAAGCCTCAAACTCCTATAGTTACTATATTTGCTGTAGCACTATAGCAAAGTGTTACAGAAAATATAGTAATGATGTGGTCTCCACTTGACTTTACAATCACTATAAATTATTAAATTCAGTCAACATAGGTTAATGGGGGATTTCTGTGTTGACAAGAACTGTGTTGCTAGCCCCCATATCAGCTTCTAAAACAGCAAGAACAGTATTAATACTCTGACCAGGTCACTTGTCATTACTGTCCACCTGCTACATCACAAATAGGAATGAATCACATCACCACGACAGACTGAAGAAGTAAAAAAAAAAAAACCAATCAGTTTTAACCTATTTAGACTACCTGATCAATCTGATATATTCAAAGTTTAAACACCCCAACATTAAAACATTTCTTAAAACACAAGCGAAATTATGAACAAATACACACTAAAACACAAATAAAAAATGCTAGAGTTTAACCCAAAATTAGTTTTGCTGTTCATGTGGAGGTAAGCAGGAAAAAGCACAAAAAGTACAAACAATGGAACTATATTCGGCGGGAAAAGCACTGAACCTACCCATCAGTACATATTTACAACACCTCTTCAGCTTCTAGTGTTAGCATTACGCATTACTGGCGTACCTCTAATTCTGTGGCACGCAAGACTATGGAACTTTCGTTTGAAGTGTAGATAACAAAGATGCATTACTTCCAAAAGTGGTTCCTATTATCATTTTAGGATGCACAAACTGGACATTATTTTGGACTAATTTCCATCCAGTCCCTTCAAATGCTGTGCCATGAGTAGTCTAGTCGGATTGAATCCACTTTGAATCTGCACAGGAAAAACCCTCTAGTACAGCGTTTTCCCTGAGCCCCCCATCTTCAGTCCTCCAACAACAAAACATTTTTTGGATTAAACTTAGTCTAAACGCCAGCATCTGCAAAAAAACAGAGGTCAAGCAGACAGTGAGGAAGGTAAAGAAATTGTAGATGTTTTTCATTTAGAATTGACCATCCATTTCTAGGAAAATCCAATAAGATGAGATGGTTGCACATAAGATGGTTGCTTCAACTAAATTTGAGCCTTTTTCCCTTTGATTTTTGAACAGTGAACACAGAAACTGCTTCCAGCATCATTACAATACCAATGTGCACTTAGTGATGCAGCGATTCACACTCTCTTGCACTATGATTAACTCTGTGTCAACAGCTGACATGTAGAGCAGAGGAAACGTATGGACTCCGTTCTGTCAAAACCGACCTGCATGGCGGAAACAGAGGTTTCCCTGTTGCCAGTTGCTAATCTTGTCTATATTGGCCCTTAAAACCCTAGCAGAGTCTCAAATAGCCAGCAGGTGCCACTTATACAAGGTAATTATTCATACCTTGTCCTTACCCTTGGAATTAGAAAAAAGCTCATACTCTTGCTAACTCAAAACACAACAGAATCAAATACGTAATACTGTGGAGTCAGAAAGGCAATGTCTTTTTCATGAATTCAAAAGTCAACCCATCGACACCATCAACTGCCATTTCAGACAACAATTTGGTTCCTGAGCTTAGTGCACTTTCAAAACCACACCTCATTAAATTTTGACACCGTATATAATATACAAATTTATCACTTTGATGATAGCCCCCCCCCCCCACCCCAAAAAAAAACAGAAACAATACTGAACTCTAAAAATGTTCTCAGGTTAGTGTTATTGACCCAGAATCATATTTTCAACGCTTATAGCTCATCGTGATTGGCAGGCTCATCCGCCTTCAGCTTGAACTCGTCTGCTGTGATCTTTCCGTCGCTGTTGCGGTCCTGGTTGGAGAACATGTTGTCGATGATCCTGTTGGCGTCAAACCCGGGGGCAAGCCGCCCCTTACCGTCATTCACCTGACGCAGAATGTAATCAGAGAACTGCAGGGAACAAAGGATTACTGGTTAACAGGTGACCCTTCCCTAATGGTGACCACAAATATTCTACAGTAGCAACTACCTGTAATATTCCTTTCAATATAATGTGAGCTGTCCACGACTTCCAGTAACCTTGCTGTTAAATCAGTTGAATATAATTTTCTTTACCCACTGTTTTATTGTTTATCATCACTTTTATAGAGTACAGTGGAGAGCATGCTGTGTGAGAAGACAGAACTTCAAGATTAAAAAAAAATAAAATCCTACCTCTGAAGGCTCCACATTGCTGTCTTTGTTCTTGTCCATCTCGGTGAAGAGATTGGGTGAGACTTCGCTGTTCCAGATGAACATGTAGCCATCGGGGAGGCCCTCCTCCAAGCTAATCATCTCGATGTCAAACACCAATACAGCACTTCCCGGGACTTCACCTTCTACACACAAAATCAACATCGAACACTTATGACACCGATAAATATTCCCAACGCTCTCGTCCCTGAATCCCCTCTCCCCCGGATGACATCGCCAAACACCTAGGGTGCACTTAAAGGCAGAACACAGCAGCACCTTTCACCAGGCCTTTTGAAAAATGTCCTGTGGCATTTTACCAATCAAATACTCCCCTACCCATTCAATCAATCCTCACTGTTTGAGGTTTGAGTGTATTAGTTTGTGAATTAGAACTGTATTAGCTTATGAAAGGATGCTCTGTATTTTGGAGCCTTGTATACCGAAAAAGGGATATTTTAATTCATTCAAGCTGAGCCATGTGACTTCTGTTGTGTTCTCAACAAAGCACATGTTCTTATCTGATCAAACATATTGTTGATGCAGTTGGAAGAGTTTTTGTAAACATACGATCAAGTTTAAGTATATTGAGCTTACGAATGCAAGATGATCTTTGAGCAAGGATTTAGACATTTTTACAGTTTAGATAATGGAGCCATTTGTAATAGAAATCTGACTGCTTGCTGCCAGTCCTTTCTGCTGCTTTCCCCAGGGCGCCTCATGATAAAGGGCATGGTGTGATATCAGTCTCTGTACAGTCCCTTTTCAAAATGCAAATGGACTCCAAGCACTAGCCAATTAACTGGAGTAAAAGTCAAACATTAATGATGTCATTGAACCTGCAGGTTCCATCCTACTGCTTCACTGGTTTTGAAACCCTAAAAATAAATCAGCAAGTATTTGAAATCTCAACAAGTATGTTAGTCTTATATTTAGGCTTAATACTTGATTTCTAAAAATTCTTTTGCTAAATAAGACATAAATATTTCCACTATGTGAGACACTTTGACTCATTTCAAGATTGGCCAAATGAGGTAAGAAAACTTCACTTGTCAAGCAAGCAGTAACTTATTAGTCAGTACACTCAGTGACCAAACTCATATTTTCTACTTGAGATAAACAATAAGTTTATAAGTCTCATTACAAGACGAAATCTTGTTAAGAAAGACTTTTGTTGCAGTGTAAGTTCTGGGTCCCTGATATAGACCAGCAGGCAGGAATGGCATACAGACGGAGGTCCTCACCCACTCCTCTCTCCCCGTAGCCCAGGTGGGGAGGGATCACCAGGATACGCTTCTCTCCCACACACATGTCCTGCAGTCCCACCTCCATCCCCGGCACCATCTGCCCCGCCCCCAGCACCACATCGTAAGTCTTCCCAAAGCTGTGCCTGCAAAAAGACGGTCACAGAGCAGGGTCAGTCACACATACGCACACACACATACGCATTCTTTAATTGTATTGGTTTAAACCAGTGGTGTCAAACTCGTTGCCATGGAGGGCCGTGTATATGCAGGTTTTCATTCTAGCCTCAGATCTTGATTATATAATTAGTTAAATTATTTGCTGAATTAGGGATGCAGTTTGTGCACAATGGTGACCCGACGTCTATGGTGACCCGCATTGTCTAAATAAAATTTTTCTTATATTCTGTGCTTCAATGCAGTTAAACGCATATGGCTGAATGAGTAATTGGACTCAATTAAGGCAGCATTAATTGGTTGGAATGGAAACCTGCATACACACGGCCCTCCATGGCAACGAGTTTGACACCACTGGTTTAAACAGTGACAAGCAGGGGCACCCACTGATATGCCCTTCTGAAACTATCAGACGACCTAGCACTTAGAGCATCGCCTGCTTGGCTGGGGAGGAGAGGAGGAAGTGGCAGTAACAAGCAAAGTCTCAGCCAGGGTGCCCCGGACTAAATCACGCATCAAGCATCTCCTGTGATTCAGAACCACAGCCCAACAGCTCACATATGATCTGAACCACAAAGAAATTTGGTGGGCATTGCGCTGCACAACATTTTCCACACGGGCCTGCCGCTGCCAAGCTCGCGGCGCATCAGAAACATCAGCGGCCGGGGAAGGCCCACAGGGGCGAAACCCGCAGCCTGGCACGGAGCAGGCAAGGCCGCAACCAATCAACTCACGTGGAGCCGATGGGGGTGCCGTCCAGCAGGCTGGCGTTGTAGTGGCACTTGACGAAGTCTCCCTTCTTGCTCAGCGGACTGCAGGAGTCCGGCTTGTAGCTGTTGGTGATCTGCACCTTGTCTGAGGGGTTGTGGAAGTCGATCACGTGGATGTCGAAGACCAGGACTGCCGAGCCGGGGATCTTGGTGCCTGAAATACACCCGGCACGCGCTGCGTGAAAACCCGCCGTTCGCATGTGGCCTGAACAGCCCCCCCGCACGGCAGGGCTACAGCGGGTACCCAGCCGAACAGACGAGTCGCAGCTCAGCAACGAGTAGGGCAGCGCTCGGTTGAATGACGCCCCCCTCCCTCCTTGGTCCTCCTAGTTATACGCCACCCCACAGCACCCTCAGTCACAGTTGGCACAAGCGCAGTCCAAATTCTGCACAGCAGTGAGTGTGCTGTGCTACAAGCTAGGGCCTCAGCCACTGTGTTACAAACAAGCCTTAGCAGGACATCCCAGAGCATCAACAAAGTTTTATTTTGAATTCCCTGACAGTAACGCTATTCTATACATCAAGGCTTTATTTATTATCTTTTACTGATAAACTAACCTATTCACTTCCTTAAAGGGGTGCCATGATTTTATTTTCTACTTGTACATTTCCCTATTCTCAAACAGCACTGGAGAAGCATAAATTCATATTTATTTTTACCCACAAAGCACTCTGGTTAAATTTTTTCCCCCCTTTCAATCTTTTTAATGTTTAACTGACATAGTACTTGTGTATTTCATTGTACTTTGGTATCGTGTCATTTTTTTGTAATTTTTGTGTGTCTGATTAATGCCCTATTTACCCCTCGAGGATAAATAAAGTTAACTGAATTCTTTAGGATTGAATTCATTTGAATTTGTTTGCTTTAGCTTCAGTGAACATGCATTGTGGTTTAATGACCCCCTGGGAGGATATATTAGGTATAACTCTGGTAATTTTTCAAGGTGTCTGGGGAGGCCTGGAGTCGTCAACAGTTCACTATAAATAGCTCACAGAAACAGTTCACAGGTTGCAAAGGAAAACAGATGTAATACCGAAACAGAGAGAGAGAAAGAGAGAGATTATGTCACAGTTACATGAACCACAGATCATCCACTGCATCCAAATCACTCACGCCATTCATTCTCAGAAATAAAAGTACACAGATATATTTTTGGTTTTTTTAAAGGACCAAATTTCCCAAATGTACCCTGAAAGTACAGTAATGTTCTATTTCAGTACTAAAAAGAAGCCTTAGCAAGAAAAAAAGGGACAAATTAATTATGTATTGTTGTCTAGGCGTACAACTATAAGATCTGCTGCCCTGATCATAGGTCATTGAACCCACAAACCATCTGCAGTTCATGACACCAGAAAAAAGCAGTTTCAGCGGCCTTTGAAACATCTGGATGCTCGTGCCCTCCCTGCGGCGTCCACCTACGTCAGCCAATCCATATACAGAACTCTGTACAGCATGTCAGGAGGCCGGTGACGAAGTGGGTGTGGTCCTACCTGTGCCCTCCTCTCCATAGCCCAGATGAGGCGGGATTATGATCCTCCTCCTCTCGCCGATGCAGACACCCAGCAGGCCCTGATCCATGCCTGCGATCACATATCCCTTCCCGATGTAGGTGTCATATGTGCGGTTCCGTGAATAGCTGGGAAACATGAGCATCTTTAGCACGTGCGCACAGGCGCGGACACCCACACACCGAGTCCGACAGGGGGGTACTGTACCACTGAGCAAGGCTAATATCCACTCAAACTAAAGCTATGAACCAATGTAAAGTGCTCCAGGTAATTATATAATGATCACATATGCACAGAACTACTGAAGGTATTTATCTGGGATGCTGTAAACAATCAAAGATGCATGCATTGTTCTCACTCCCTCACTCACTCGACAATGTCGCCCCCTTGAGAGAATACATACAATTACAGCCCCAGACACCAATGCCCTAAAGGGTGAGGGGTAAAGAGGATCTAATCTGCATTGGTTATGTTGAATCTTCACACACGTGAGATTCCACAAATCATAAAATCAGCACGGTAGGCCTAACTCACCTGGAGTCAAAGAAGGTCCCATCCAGAAGACTCCCGTTGTAGTGATACCGCATGAAGTCACCTTCCTGGCTCTTTCTGGTGCAGGTCTCTGGGACCACCTGCTGCTCCACTGAGATGGTGTCTTTGGGGTTGTGGAGGTCCAACAGGATCACATCAAAAACCAGGGAAGCCTGCCCTGGAATGTCACTGCCTGCAATACCAGAAGATCTCTGTTATCCTACCAGAGTCCCAGCACCAGGAAATGTGTCTGCATGCGAACACAGCTGCTGAAAGGTTCACTGCTCACTGGCTGAACAAACATAGCAAACATCCAGTAACTGAAACTGAATCAGATCTACCTTGAGACTGAGAGGACTCGTCAATTCAAGCGTGGTGGCAATTGATCAGGCAATTGCAAAAGTGACTCAAAGCTACAAATTTTTTTCTTTAAACACATACTGGTGAGAGTGGGCCAAAAAAGGAACACCCATTTTCCACTCACCATCTCCGTTCTCCCCGTAGCCCAGGGACGGGGGCATGGTGATGATGCGTTTCTCCCCGACGCACATTCCCAGCAGTCCTTGGTCCATTCCGGCAATGAGCCAGCCAATCCCCACATAGGTGTCATACGTGCGCATGCGGTTGTGACTGGACGGGGGAGCAACGAAACGGGTATTAGATCATACATCAAAAAGGGAGGCATTGTTTGGTCCAAAGAGATACTACAACAGATTTTACGGTCACATTTTTAAATAAATGTAAAGTAAAACATCTGCATCAAAGGGTAAATAATTGAACAAATTGGCAGATTACTTGATCATATCTATACCTGGAGTCAAACAGTGTTCCATCCAGCAAGGTGCCATTGTAGTGGTAACGGATGAAGTCAGACACCTGGACGGTGCGGTTGCACTTCTCCGGCTTGTAGTAGGTCTGGGTCTGGACTGTGTCTTCTGGATTCCAGATATCGAGGAGCAGGACGTCAAAGTGCAGGATGGCGTCTGGAGGGATGACATCACCTGGGCAATGGGAGAGGACACACAATCTCATTATTCCAAACATAGGCTTTAATCTGCAGTGGATCTGCTGGGTTCAACCGAATGAAAGTTAATTGGCATAAGCAATATGAACCAGTCTGCAGCTTAACTGCAAAACTATAGGTTCATAAAGTTCTAAAAATCACCACTAGGTGGTGACATTGCACATTTATCACCATACTTCCAGGGAAGAGCAAGCCTGATAAAGTGGATTTGGAAATGAATGAATGAATTCATAGATGTGAATTCATAATGGATTGTGCATTTCGGTGAACAAAGATCTTTAAAAAAGATTCCATGCAAAAGGGGACATGATGGCCCACATTCATGAAAATCATGGTGCCATGTTAAATTCTGTGTCAAATGAAGCCATATATTCAACCGTTATTCAGGGGGTTTAATTTTTGCGAATAAAGGTCTTTGATGTGTTCACTGTTTCAACAATGTATGGGAGCATTTTAAATATATATAACATTCATTAAATCAAACACTTACATACTGGCAATGAGTAATCTGTTAAAGGATATGGGATCATGGACAGTGGTCAAAGCAGGCAGCAGAGAACAAGCTTTCAGTCTGTTTCAAGACTTTTGACCACGTTCCTGAAACATTACACCAACTCACTTACTCTAATTCTAAATTAGAACCCTAAACACCTGAAAACCTGAATTCTACATTACAGTACACACAAATGTTCATTCTGTACAGAAAACTTGGGGTATAAGATCACAGTATGTCATTAGAATGTTCTTACCAACAGAGTTCTAGAACACTCACTTCAAATTTTGGAAAAAAAAAAGAAACATTCCAGAAAGCCTAGCCTTCAAGGGATTAAAGAATTGCTTTTTTTTTTTTTTTTGCATTTCACACATTATACAATTTTATGCTCCTGTGGACATTCTGTAAAAAAGCCCCTTTAGCCACATATCTTTAAGGTCAGAAATGTTTTTTTCTCAACAGTTTTCCAAAAGCCATGTTTCTTTTGTCATATTTTAAAAGACAGGAAGACTTAGATGTGTGTGATGTGTCACATAAGACTGGAAAATACTGTAAACTCAGTTGTCCTGATCAACTCTGCTGGATTTAAGATTAAGTGGAATGGTCCCTTAATATATTTTCTCTGACTTAATGAATATTTGGAGGAAAAAAATACATTTTTCTTTGTTATTCATTATAGTTTCAGGGCATGGACTAAAAGTTCTCTGATGTGTTGGCAGGACCACTGTAGGACTATGCCCCACCCACAGCTAGACTCCTCCCTCACCCCCAGCTTTGTGCTGCTGTAAAAACCTCTCCACGCCCAGTTTACCAGTCACAGCATGTTTAATCAGGATCAGTCTCAACATTCCAGGACCGACAAACCCCCCTGCATTCTGTCTGCTGTTCAAACGTGGGCCATCTGATAACGACGCAGCTCAAATTTACCCAGGCAAACCCACAGAGCAGAGGACAGCAGGATCCTTCCGGCAATCAGAGAGATACCGGTTCGATCCCTGGTCCTCCGGGCAAAAAGTGTCCAAGCGTCCCTGAGCAAGACACCAAACGCCAATTGCTCCTGATGAGCAGGTTGGTGCCTTGCATGGCTGGCTTTCGCCAGTGGAGTGTGTGCGTGCGTGCGTGCGTGCGTGCGAGTGTGTGTGTGTGTGTGAACGGCTGAATGTGAGGCCCTGAAGTTCCAGCACTGAACATCAAACCATGAACAGGAACAGTTTGTCTCTTGTAGGTTGTTCATTCATCCAAACATTAGACCCAGAGGTAGAGGAACTTTGCCTGAGGGCCTGGAGTGACAGGCAGGGGGCGGATCAGGGGACTGGCAGCAGTAGAGTCAGGAAGGTTGGGGTGAGATTCAGTGGAAGGGTGGTGGGGGAGGGTGTGTGTGTGCCTGTGTGTGCTGAGATGAGAGGTGCTTAAGTACCATAAGTACTGATAAATTAACTTTAGTAGGACAGAAATCTGAAAGCCATACCACATGAAATCAAACCAAACTCAGAAAACGCCAGTGGAGAACACACTTGATCATAATGGAAGTCCACAATTATTATTATTTTTTTAAAACAGCCAATATCACTCATTATTGAGCAAGCCTTGTCACATCTGTTACACCCGTAAGTGTTCCCATACCTACACTGTCGCAAATGCACAAGACAGACTCCTAAAGGTCCATGCACACAGAACAGAAAGATTCAACATCTCATTAACAGCTACAGCACAGGTAAACTAAGATGAAATACTAATATACAATACCCCTACCTAAGAGTATCCCACTCACCAACAGATCTTTTAATTGAATGGTGGATCTTTCTAAACATTACTACTCTACAGATTTAGTTCTTATGGTAGGCTGTTTGGGTATTATTTTTATACCCAAAGTTGAAAGGTTCTAATTTATTCTATTTTTTATCTTTATTCTCCGGTTCATGAGCAAAACAGATTCCATTTGGACAGATGGAAACTGAATCTAAGGCAACGGCTGTGTCTGTTTACTTCAGGGATTCAGGACCTCAGGCTTGCTATTTGTTCACCCAATCTGACACCTCCTCATTGTTGAGTCAGCTGTATTTAACTGCACTGTATATATGCATCTCTCCCCCTCTCCCTTCCCCTCCCAGGATACCCCCACTTTCTCTGAGAGCCAGTTGTGAAATCTGGAAATACCTAACAAGCAATTTTTTCCTTTTTTAGGCACTTATGGATGTATTATTATTATTATTGTTGTTGTTATTCATCATCGTCATCATCATCATCATTATTGTTGTTATTATCACTTAGTGTGTCTTGAAGACAAACAGGGAATATGAAGTTGGGGTCAGAGGAGGAGTTACCATATCCGTTTTTGCCGTACGCCAGGGCAGGTGGGATCTTGACCAGGCGTCTCTCGTTCACACACATCCCGACGAGGGCCTTGTCCATGCCTTCAATGAGCTGCTTCTTCCCCACATACACATTATATGTGGAGCCACGATCATAACTGGGAACATCAGATAAGAGTAAGAGATTAACAGCATCCAAGATATTAGGGAGACACCTCCAGTGATCCTCCCCCAACCATGGCCATAACATGCATGCAGCCAAGCACACACACAACTGAATATGTGAATGCATAAACACATCATAATTGACCCATCCCAGGTGACCATATGATTCTGGCCAAGAGGCAACAATATTCATTCATTCATTTGTTCTTTACCCTGGACCAAATCTATAAAGACAAAAATCAAAAGCTGGAGTTGCACTCAAGAATGAGGTATTACAGTGAAATAACAGGACTTATAAGTCGGAGGCTGCAAATGTGAGGCACCATAGTTGTACCCTCTTGCAAGGCCCTTTCACCAGAACTTCTTTTCATTAAAGTTTCAGCTGTAATACGTAAAAACATGTCAACTACAGATGACATGGTAGATGTGCCGAGGAAAATAGTGTTGCTGTTAGTGTTTCTGATTTACATCGAATTAAGTGTCCAGCAGATGGAGAGCCTTTCGCTACAGATGTGCACCGTACACGTTCCACAGTTGTGTGCGTTTTCCAGTTATCACACTGAATCCTTACAACTATAGTTACAGAAAACGATCTTTCTTCTTTAATAACAGAATTAACTGGAACATAATTAACAACATGTGCCTCGACATTAAGAAAGCGCTGCTGAATTGTGCATCGTGTATATTTCTGAGTAAAATACCTGAGCTAGACATGTACAAATATTAGCCTAATATAAATGGAGTGAACCGACGGTGTATCTATATTAGGCTACAACAACTGTACCGACTGCATGGATTGTAGTTAATTGTGAAAAATAAACAAAACGGCCACTTTCCTAATGCGTCAATTTTTACAGTTAAATTGCAGTATAGATGCCAAAAGAAAGTGGCGTGATATTTTTATATATATATAACGCCATAAGCTATTCAACAGTTTCCAAACCTAGGTTGGTAGGAAGTTACATCCATTCATACAAGTCATGCGAGCATGCTGCCTGCGTGGCCACTTTGGGCAGCGTTCCCCAGTCAAAACCATACCCTGTGGGCTACCGGCGCACATTCTCAAACGAAATGCTAGTAGCCCAACAGTATGTGGCATTTGCGACGTACAGAAAGGGAATAATTGTACGGACCCAAAGCTCTACCTACTGCTTACCTGGAGTCAAACTTCTTGCCGTCGGGGAACATGCCATTATAATGATATCTGACAAAGTCGCCCGATTTCACTGCTCTTTCACACTTCTCAGGGACGAAAGTTTTCTCCACAACTATGTCATCCAGTGGCACGGGAGGGGCGTTGCAAGCAACGAAAGTGATCAAAAGAGCCAGATAAATCATAACATGCACACTCAGTCTCATTTTGCAAAAAAAAAAAGTGCAACTTTAAACAGGACCGTTATGAAGAAGCTCGCGGTGTTGTGCTGGCACTACTGCTTCCGTCACCTCTCGTCGAATCTCCTAACTGTCCGTGATTGAATGGATTTATTACGTAGCTAACGGAACCTCCCTTTGCAGATATGTAAACGTGTAGCCCAGGCCCCCTCAACAGCCGAAGCTAGCGCCCATCACTTAGGCTGTCCGAAAATTTGCACGATTTAACCGTTACATTAAAATATCGCTCGAAAACAAGTTGCAAACTAAAAAGTCACTACCAGAAATGATTTGTTACGCAATTCCGTTTTCTTCCAGTTATTATAGTTTAAAGTGGTACTTTCGGACAGTCTTCTTACTTCTTGCGCAAAGAAAGGATGCAGAATTATCCAGGCCGTAGACCGTCTTTTACGTGGCAGTTGGGGGAGGGGTTCTTGAGTTCCAGTTTACGGTCTTAGATTTGTTTTAGCGCACAACTGCTGGTATTATCATCACAATATGTACTGGTATCATATATTGTGTTTATTCGTTATTTCACACATAAACATAGTTATAGCTATACAGTTTTCTTGGTTCGTACAAGAAAACTTTTTTCTTGAATACTCGCGCCAAAGGAATTTATCATGGAAACACTGTAGCCTAAAACAATTTCACTATCCATTGGTGCATGCCGAACAAGGCGATATAGGACATTTTTATACCCAAGAAAATGTTACTGGGCCGATACGATTTTAGTATAGGCCTACTCCAAACGAAATTTGCTGTGCATTTAGCTTGCCAGGCGAATTCAAGAGTAGGTAATGTGTTAATTTTCGAAGTGTCGCATTACTTCCCCCGCCCCCCACCTCAACTCACCCCGCGCGTAATCTGCGACCCTTTGGGTAAAGGCTGGGATTTGACGACGTGGTGGGGGTTACGGGCGGTACCACGTAGCGTAGAAACTCCAGCCGTTGTAGCCTATGTTACGGGTAGCTAGATAAAATGGCAACTTTATCGATAGTTCTCCTGCTTCTATTTGCGTTTTCTGCTGTTGTCCAGGCGCAGTATGAAAAGTACAGTTTCCGGAGTTTTCCAAGACAGGAGCTCATGCCCCTGGATTCCGCTTATAAATACGCACTGGATCAGTACACAAACGAGAAATGGCCAGAAACCGTGGAGTATTTAGAAGTGAGTCTACGGCTTTTTAGACTACTGAAAGACAGCGAAGCTTTCTGCAATTTGAACTGTAGCTCCGTCCGGCTGGACGACGAGCAGAAGTTTGAGGGTTTCCCCGAGTTGCACGTTTTCGGGAACATCATGAAGCGAGCCCAGTGTCTGAAAAGATGTAAGCATGGTTTACCAGCTTTCAGACAGACGATGCCCAGCCGGGAGACCATGGAGGACTTCGAGAAACGCGAGCCGTACAAATTCCTGCAGTTCGCCTACTTCAAAGTGAGTCACGCCAGAATTAGCGTTCATCATAATGTGAAAATGTCAAACGTGTATAGGCTACTTATTGGAGACATATCACACACTGAAATATGGAATTGGACCTAATGACACATTTTATCAGTCGGGAATAATTCAATATATATTCGCAATTTTGTTTCATTATGCAAAGTGTAATTTACATTATTGTTTCCTTATCTCACATCTATTCCTGGACGAATTACATGTCTTACATCTTTAGACATGATCTAGTCCAGCTGATTAAGCAAGTGCGCACTCTGCGCAAGCGCACAGCAGCTGTGCCCCACCAACGATTTGATCTGGCAATCTTCTTGTTAATACCATAGCTCCCTAATCACTGCTTCATGCTGTACTATTAACCGAATAGCTATACATAAACATATACATAAAGTCGATATCTCGGGCGGGGGTTCTACTGTACAAAGTACGTTCATGCCACGTATGGAATGCCTCCAGCGGCCAAGGCATCACACAACTTCGAGCATGTTGCTTGACCCCGTTCTTCCCGTACACCTTTCCCGTTATGAACTAATCCGTTATGGTGTGACCCGGGGATTCCATCAATGAAATGACGCAATTAACCTTGAAATATAGTAGAATTAAAAAGTTTTATAAATAATCCAAGGCACATTAAAATAACTCAAACCAAACACAATTGATCTGTTACTTGATATTTTCCATTATACTTGTGTATATACTTGTGTATGGATGCAAGGTATGGTATTTGGTTTTAGTGTTTTTTGTGACTGTTGATACTCTGTGGTCCCAGTCTGAAAACCTGGCCAAGGCAGTGTCAGCAGCTCACACCTTCCTGCTCAAGCACCCGGACGATGAGATGATGAAGAGGAACATGGCCTACTACAAGAGCCTCCCTGGGGTCGAGGAGCACCTCAAAGACCTGGAGACTAAGTCCTATGAGGTAAAGGCCCTGGGCTTCTATTACTGCTATTATTATTATTTACCACAACCTCCACTAATTAGAGGGAAGGCTATGTGGCTATCCTGAAGTGCCAGTCTATCTGTGTGTGACTAAAATAACTAAAGAAATTAGGGTCTAATATGAGTGAAACTCCTTTCCTTTCTGACAGCGAAGAAAATAGCAGTCAGTGTGTAGCTGTTTAATTCTTTCAAAGTCCTCCTAGAGGCACGTTGGTGCAAGAGGGGGAGCCACTAACGGTCTGTGACACTAACTGCGTGTATTAAGACTTCAAATTTAACAAATTTCTATTCATTTGAAGTATTGCTTCTATCTATCTATTCAATTTATTCAATGGTAGTATCTTACCTGGATTCTCCTCTATAATCAGGATACCATGTATTGCATTTTTAATAGCGAGCTTGATAAGCCCTGCTAAACTGTAAGAAGTGAAGTGATGCCAATAGAACTGATCTTCCCAAACTCGGTCGTGTGCATTCTGCTTAGACATACTGATTTGGTTCCAAACCTAGTTGCTATTATAGCAGCAAATGTTCATTGGTATGAAACAAACACTTGGGTTTATGTGTTCTTCAAATCCACATAAAATAGAAATTAGCCTGAATATAAATAATGTGATTAGTTCAAATTCATTCTTAGTCTTATCAGATCCTCACATTAATGCTTCTAATTTTTTAAATTTCAGCAGGGACTAATTCCTTTAGGAGGAGGCTACACTTTTCTAATTGAATAATTGCAGTAGACAGATAGATAGATAGATAGATAGATAGATAGATAGATAGAAACTTTATTGATCCCGTAGGGAAGTTCCCTTAGAGAAATTCAGGTTTCCAGTGAGTACAGCACCATAAGTTAAAAAGTTAACAAGTTAAACATCACACATCAAACATAGAGATAGTAACGATATACATAAAATAAATAATGAAAATAAATAAAGAATAAAGTAGCAGCAGTTATATTAAATAGCAGCGGTTGTTCCAGTTTAATTAAATACGGTTTGTAAACAATAAATATGAGAGTTCAGTGTGATGATGTTCAGGTGATCAGGCCTAACTCTACTTCCTCAGACCTCAGACCTAACCTATCCTCCCCCACCCCCTCTCCCTCCAACTTTGGAGTTGTACAGTCTGATGGCACGGGGAACAAAGGAATTTTTCAGTCTGTTCGTGTTGATCCTCGGGAGCAGCAGCCTGTCGCTGAACATACTTCTCTGGTTGCTGATGACAGTGTGCAGGGGATGGCTGGTATTGTCCAGAATTGCCAGCAGTTTTTCTAGTGTCCTCTTTTCCGCCACTGTCACCAGGGAGTCCAGCTTCACGCCGACCACAGAGCCGGCCCGCCAGTAATCACAGGTGAAACTGCAGTGAGGTCATACATGCAGCGAGTGTGGGCCCCTGGTCACTGAAAATAAAGTTCTTTTTGAAAATGCAAAGACAAAGCAAATTGAAATAAGCATTCCATTAATATCAATTTCTAGAAATGGAAGCAGTCAATCTGACACAAGAGACTCACTGGAATGAAAAACCAACATATAGAGGGAGTCTGGAGGGCTGTGTTTATTGGATTTACAGGTTTAGTGGACTGGTTGGCCAATAATCTTCTTTCACTTCTGTCAGAGCGTTTTTACCTGGCTTAGATTAAAGTTTGGGACCAGTGAAATTAGAGGTATCTGGGACTTGTGGTGTTTTAAGCCCAAAATAACCTCAGAACCTCCATGGTTGTAGTACACATAATGAAAGGGTTAGGTGCTCCTCCCAGCTGCAGGCACATGACACACCACATTAGAGAAAGCTCCTGAGACTCCTATTCAGTTAAACCACTCTGCACTCTTGTCCTGAACCTGAAGTAAGAAAGGTCTTCTTTTTGTTTGTATGTAAAGCAAAAAAAACATGGTGGTTACACTGAAAAGAGGTTTAAATTTACTCACAGTGGGCAGACTGATATATTTGTGTGGATCCGGCCCTTTTTTAGGATGTGGGGAAATGATTACATGTTAGCATATTCTTTATAAGAGCCGTACCCACCCTGTTCATGTGAAAATGTAAAGCAAACTGGGCTTGTGTTTGCAATGACTGCATATTCACATTATTCATCCATGAGGTTACTGAGTACGTTATTGGATTAATGATCAAAATATTCCTAAGAAACAAACTAACGTGAAAAAATATATCAAGTATATTAGATGCTGTAATTGAAGTATTATTTATTATACAATTTATTAAGGAGAGCCTTTGATTTAATAACATTCATTATTTTTCCTGCCTGGAAGTGTGAAAGCAGAGTTTTCTTATCGCAAAAGAAAAAAGTTGAACAGTGCTTGGCGGGTGCTTCATTCCATTATTTGATTGTTGGATAGTATGTAATGTTCAATCGGCGTGTTCCAAATGCACATACCCATCTTATATAGCCGTGTCCTTTTCACAGATGCTGTTCATCAGAGCTGTACGAGCGTACAACGGGGACAACTACCGCACCTCCATCTCTGATATGGAGCTGGCCCTCAGGGACTTCTTCAAGGTGTACGACGAGTGTCTGGCTGCAGCGGAAGGGTCCAGGGAGATCCGAGACTTTCAGGATTTCTACCCCTCAGTAGCAGGTGGGCAGGAGATTGTGCTGTTTAAATTTACAGAAGCATTTAGTGCTTTTCAGGCCACAGGTTCAAAGTGTTTTACAATAATGGAATAATACACAACAAAACAATAGATTTATAAAGAAAGGCAGAGAACAATAAAAGCAAGTCAGTCATGCTCAGCCAAACAGACTTGTATTCTTTGTCCATACTGAAGCTACTTGGGTTGAATGCCTCACGCGATGGTTCTCTCTAAAGAGTCTTGCCCAGGAATACATTCTGGAATGTTCTGGTTAGAAGCCCAGCTCTGCACTAAAATGTAGTGATGGAACTTCCAGCAGGGGGTGCTCAATTGTCTTGGAAGTGCCATTACTCAGTGGGTGAAATGGCTGAATGAAAAAAAGAATTCTGGTGTTTTCTGAATATTTAATTGGATAATACATAAAATAATTTATTCTAAGCTGCCTTTGATAGGAGCATAGGTTTAACACACGAGCAAAGCATTGTGGTGTTCTATGAATTTGTAAATGGCTTAATGAACATCTATTTCAAAGGGTCAGTTTTAATGTATGCTGTCATTGGGGTGGTTTTTTTTTTTCGTTTTATGTTTTCCAGACCATTACAGAGAAGTCCTGGACCGTAAGGTCAAGTGTGAGAGCGAGCTGACCCCAGTCGTCGGGGGCTTCGTTGTGGAAAAGTTTGTGGCGACAATGTACCACTATCTCCAGTTTGCTTTTTACAAATGTAAGTACAGGACATGCTGTTATTGTTTTTGGTTTATGAGCCATATATTCAATTGACCTGAGGTCACAGTATCAAGAAAGGCATTGATTGTGCAGTTTTGCATTAAATTGGCCGCAGTACAGCTATCCCATACTATATTATCTTGAGTTTTCCTCCAGCAAAGTAGTTTAAGTTGAAGCACATAGAATTATGCTGGGAGGCATTAAGGCACACTTAATTGAGTTTCAGACCAAAGCCCAGTTCTGAGTTTCAGACTGAAGCCCAGCTCTTTTCTTGCTTATTTGGATATCTTACCTGAATAATGAATATGTTCCCACAAGTTAGCAAGCGGTGATCCTAGCTGTCAGTCAATGGAACAGCAAAGCTGTCTTCATTAATAAATTGTACGGCCCCCTTTGACAAAAGAAGATAACTCATCCCTTCTGCTGATAGCTGTTTTCTGTTATATTTGCTGTACTTGGTGACATGTTTTCTGAGACATGCAAGAAGCGTTTGGTTCTCTTCTCATCTCATGGGGTCACACAATTGCATGGGGTAAAAATTCCAATAAGGGGACCAGGGGGAAATAGCACTCGGCACATCCTGTTTACAAGGCCGAACTGTCCCTGCAGAACCTCAGTCTTTATCAAGCCCAGAACAGAATTTTTAGTCTGTCTTCTGAACCCCACCCTCCTGCCCTTTGGAAAAAATGTACCACACCTCTCAGGTTTGGAGCACCTCAGGAAGGTGGATACTGTGATGAAATTTGTCCTCATTTTATTTCTTTTGTCCTTGGCGGTTCAGTGAACGACATTAAGAACGCAGTGCCGTGTGTGGCCAGCTACCTGCTGTTTGACCCCGACGACGAGGTCATGAAGAACAACATGGTTTATTACCAGTACCACAAGGACAAGTGGGACCTGACAGAGGAAGACTTCCTCCCCAGAGCGGTCAGTTTTCTATTCCTCCTCTTTAAAAATGTCAGGACAGTTTTTTTATGTGGCTGAGAATTATCCCAGTTTTGTCGCCTGGATTGCGTTACTTTAATGTTCTGTTGCTGTTTTATATCAACCAATTTGGATTCAAGAATTATTATTATGATGATGATTTTTTTATGACAACAATGACTGTTATTATTATTATTATTGTTATTATTATTTAAACAAGTATACAGTCCCCCCCTGCCATTTGCAGCGCTGGTTATTGCTTTTGTTGCTATGCGATCGCAGTTGATGGGATGTCCGTGTCTCGTCATCCACCAGCAAGCCCCACTGGTCAGGCATCCAGTCTGTCTGCATTAGCTACACATGAAGTGTCCTCCTACTCCTAGTATCTATGAAACTGTAACTATTGGACTGTGAAGTTAAAAGTAGTACTGGCTTGACAGCATGTGTTTCAGGAAGAGCATGTAATTATTTGCACTCTCCCAAAATAACTGGAGATGCTGCAATAATACAAGAGTACTCAAAATCCAGCACAGAATCCACCCACAAAACAACTAAGTTATGTCATTTTTTAGAAGCGAAGCAACTCATGGCTTGTAACTCATTCACGTTTCAGACTCCACTAGGGGGAGCTATTATCATTCAAGTAGCTGAATGGTGCTTCACATTATTGGAACTGTGTGTCCTTGTTTTCATATTGTCCAAGATATGGTGACTGTTTATCATATGTTTTATGTGAACATGTATTTGTGAACATGTGCTTGTGGCGGGTACATGGTTTTTAGTTATGTTGGCCAAGCGAAGCTGACAGATCTTGTGGTGTGACATTGTCTCAACAGGAAGCCATACGGTACTTCAATCAGACCAGGCTGCAGCTGGATATGGCAGAATTCTCCAGACAGCATCTACAAAGTGATGACGAGGTAGGCTTGTGACATCATTGCAAACCCTTATGGGTTTCAGATGGCTGTACTTCCTCAGAGTACCATTTGTTTATCCCTGCCAGCCAGTGAGAGATATGTCTCTGTGCTGTGGTATGACCCTAAAATAGTCCCAGGTTCATGGACTAGTGCATTGCATTGTGTCTGCATGCATTATCTCGGATGTGCGTTCTGAGGACCGTGGAAAGATGCATTGCCAGAGCTAACCACCGGGGGTCAGGTTGGTACTGTGATCAATTCTGAGGCACTCAAGAAAGTTTTTCCAAGTAGCTTCTATTCTTGCATGGTAAATATTTTGTTTTTGTTCAAGGTATTTTCGGAATTGAAGCAATTCTCTGATTTGTATGATGTTTTTGCTTAAAAACTTGGGCACACACAAGAAATTAAGTATTGGCAATTATTAGCTACAATAAGTATCCACAGAAATGAGAATATTAGTGCTCATCATAATCTGGTGGGATGTTAGAAAATGTAATTATGAAACAAATTAAAAATGAATTGCTGCCACCCCCCCCCCCCCCATTCCATTCTGTTTATTTTAGCTTCTATCAGCAAAAGAATAATTGCATCTCTCAGTAATATCTGTGAGTGTCTTCAGAATATGTGGACTTAAGGACTTTTCCACCTCAGGTGGATAAAAGTGGCCATTGTGTTCAGAAAGCCTAGTGTACCATTTAGACTGCTATTTTGGCAGAATATCTTCTACATGGTTTCCACTGTGTTCTGTAGTACATTGTAAAATTGAACAACAAAGGGTTTGGATGTTTAACAATACAAATATACCGGACCAACTGCTCTCCCAGCCTATATTTGGATGTGATATGAATGGTTTTTCCCCGACAGTTGTGTACGCTAGTTTGTGCCTATTCGGTATGCACTTATTGTGCGTTGCTTTGTATAAAAGTGTCTGCCAAATAAATGTAATGTAATGCTCATCTTAGACAAGCAGTGTTAAATACTGTTCTGAGGTGGGGCAGTGTTAGTCACTGTTAAAACAACTGTGTAGTGCATGGCTGGTACTAAGGAGAATAATTTCCAACACAAGTGTCAGTGCATCCGCACGTATTACACTGGGAACAGAGGATCGTGGAACAGTTGTGTTACGGACCTGGCGTTTGAACCAGGGGAGACGATCAGAGGAGGCCCTGAGGAGGCCATACTGTAGTGTCAGCTGGGTGGGTAGCCCGCAGGATTTCCTCAGTCGCATCGTGCTGGCATGACTCCTGTTTGATTGGGCAGCTGCAGTCTGCCTGCATCAGCTACGGCATAAATCTACTCCGCCCCTGTCATATCCAGCTGGGTGACTGCGGAGCAAAAAAACATTGCAGCTGGTGGAAATGGAGGAGTGTGAGGTGTGCGGCAGGTGTAGCGTAGTGGGTAAGGAACTGGGCTTGTAACCGAAAGGTCATAGGCTCAATTCCTGGGTAGGAGACTGCCGTTGTACCCTTGAGCAAGCTACTTAACCTGCACTGCCTCTGTATACATCCAGCTGTAGTATAAATGGATGCAATGTAAGGCATTCTGGATAAGAGTGTCTGCTAAATGCCCGTAATGTACTGTAATGTGTGCATGCGCTTGTTTCCACCCCTGCTGGATTGGTGGAGGACGCTGCATCGCTGAGGAGGGCCTACAAATAAGTTTGGGCTTTTAAAATGTGGAAAGTGCAGGGGAATAAAAGAGCAGAATCTGACTTTAATAGCCGGTGAAACAGTGGGTTCAGCACTTTTTTTCAGATGGCAATTTCAGCGCAATAAAAGAAAACTTTATCAACCAACTGATTTGTTGGAAGTTAACATGATATTCAGCTCTACATTTAATTAAGGGAATTTCACTTGATCACAAATAAATACTGAAATGGGTGGGGCTTAAAGCATATAAATTGTCTTCCGAAGAAAAACAAAGGAGTGTGAAATGGGTGTGTGATCATATGGAAACTATGTGCCAGGCTGTGGGAGGAGACCACTGTACCAGGCCCACATTCTCATGTTCCTAAGTTAGGGAGGGGTGCAGTGGCACCTCCATATTAATCAGAGCTCTGCCCGGCCCCAACAGACCCACCCTGTGCAGTCCTGTTCCTTTCAGTCCTGCTAAGCTACTGTGCTGATGGGTCTTACAAATTGTTTGTGTACTAATACATTCAAGATTTGTGTACTGAATGCTGTTAAATATCAAAGATGAGCACAAAAATGATATGATCAAGTGGAAATTAAGTCAGACCAGAGTCTTGTGTAATTTAAATTCAGTGGATACACTATGGTTATAAATAGAGTCTCTATTCCCAAAGTAGGCCTACTACAGTCCTACCCGATCATGGATCTAAAAATGTAGACAGAAATTTCAACAGGAATAGATTTTACTAGCATTGTACAAAACTGCTATTCTTGGCAAAACAGGCTAAATTTACATTTGTGCCCTTTGTCTTAAGGCTGCTCCATACTTTCCGCGTTCCGCGTCCGCGGTTAGGGTGACGTGAACTGATTCCCAGTGAAATCTGCCCACATTTGAGCCATGATTTCTCTGAAATTCTCATTCTTACCCAGGGAAGTCCTTGGGTCCAATTTTTCTTATATGATATGGTAATAATAATACACTCCACTCATGAATCTGATTTGATTAGGGGAGGCTGTAGAGATAGCTGGTCAGTCTTTATGTCCTGCACACTATATATTTAATGTTTATTTTATCTTTTCTCATTTCAGGGGGAGGTGCTGGAGTTTCTTGATGAGTTGCTGGAAGCTGATGAAAAAAAGTAGCTCACCTTTATGTCCCAAAACATTTATAAAGAAAGGAAACTACAACAAAACTGACAAAACACTTCAACAGACTTCCATTATGCAATTATGAGTGCCTTCTGCTTGTGGGATGTATTTATTTGTATGGGGGTCTCGCATTTTTATTGTATTATATTTTTGTACAAGTCCTTTTCATTTTGAGCCTTCTGTTTTAGAGCACATGCACTCACTACCCTCTACACTGGATCACGTGATTGTCATCTTCATCCTCTGTTTCGCTCACACAAAACACTTGCTGTGTGTGAATCTCTCACCACTCAGTCTCTGTGTATTTACAATTTAGTCATGGCTCGGCTGTATTTTTCAGGTGTCATGGCTCAGAGCCAAAGTCGAATTAACAAAAGATGTCATATTGTTTTCTTTAAACAATAAAATCGTATGTGGATCCCAACTGTTGGCGTAACAGATGCGTGGCTTGAATTGTAGAATTTGTGTTTGGCAAGTAGAATTGGATCATAACCTGTCATCCTTCCTGCGTGGGCGAATTATTATAATGATAAATCGGCATTGCAGCCATAAAATGTTGCATGCGCTTCTTTTCACATCGTGGTTATTTGCTGGATGTTTTTTCACAGCTTAGATTATTTAGAGCTCGTGGAAGGACAATGCAAAACTGGAGAGATAATTTCTTCGACTTCACGCTTCAGGGAAGTGCAATGGAGCAATGAGAGGTTTCAAGCCAGGTTTAAAGACGTGCATAGGCTATGTAAAAGATATAACTGGAATGAATGCCAATCTTGTAAGATTGTGCAGAGACCACTGAAAGCCATTTAGTATCGTTATGTCAGTTTAAACTGTTATTACGTTTTTGTAAAACGAAAGCATGTCAGAGGGTGGTATTTTAAAGCCAACGGTCGTAATACGTAGTAAAAGTATTACCCAGTTAGCAAGGAATCTTTGCCAAACTTTATCGATGGTTCGCCCCAATCGAACTATGATTTAATACGAAAACCTAAATCGGATATCGATGCAATTAGTGGAATTGTGGATTTCCGGAATGCATCATGTACAATGTAACAGCCTTTTTCGCCTTTCTGTCTCTCGTTTTTTTGTGACGTGAGCTGTGTCCTGAATTGTATCTGTTCAAATGGGAAAATCACATGTGGATAATACCTTTTGAAGTGGTCTATCTACACGGTCAGTGTTTAAGTTTATGCAAGGTTTGTGAAGGTACTGACTGGGACCACGGAGGGTCGCTGGTTTCAAAGGTGAAATGGAGTCGTCAGGGCCATTAAATCATATCTAAAGAAAGGGAAATAAACGAATGCTTATGGGGAGGGGGATGGGTGCAATAAAGGTCTAACTAAGGGCGTAATAAGCTTTGGCGCAGTATGAAAAGAGGTAAAGCCTGTCTGTTGAAGATAGTAGGTTTAAGCAGTTATGACCTATTCATCAATTGTATGTATCCCTGGCATTAAATGAGAGCCTCTTGGTCCAGACAAAAAGCCTTGCACCACCATACACATTTTCTATCATATCAGCTGAAAAAATATTACATCTGAAAAGGCTTAATTGCACAGATTTGTACACTCATTAAAATAGATTTATGAGGGAACTGGCTCTTTTCTGCAGCGGTGTCATCTGTGGTACTGGTTAGGACTCCTGACAAAGGTACAAATAGACTTCTATTTTTAGCTTGAATAGAAGTTAGCCATTTTCATAGAATCGTAAACCGTGCTGACGGTGTTTATTTTGCTTGGTTTGGAATTGTAGCCTGGCTGAGGTATTGTTTAAAGCACCTCTGGGTGGGGGTTTTCCATTCTTGTATTATGTCTGTCAAACAGGCGAGACGTGCACAAGGTCCAGACTGGGCGGACGTATAAAAAGGGTGAAATAAAGGCTTCATGGAGTGAAACCTCTAAAAGGGTAAAATGGCCTCAAATCATTTTATGAAACTTGATCCACTGGGCTGGCGGAGGGGTGCGGGGCCAGAAAAAACATTTACCCATTTAATAATGTTTGAACATCGAGTCTCGATGCAGTTTGTCACAGAGCAATGAGAAATACCCAAAACTTATCCTTCTGTGCAGCTGCCTGGGGCCTTGGGCCTCTGCCACCCGGCACACTGTTGTGTCTTTTCAAGGTGTGTGCGCATGTGTGTGCGTATGTGTGTGATGTGTGGGGGGTCAGTAACCCACCCAACCCCAACCTCCATCAGCACCCCAGCAGGGGAAAAGGGACTGCTTGACCTAGGTCACAGACATCAGAGCAAAGGCAGGGGTCGAAGGTGTGTGAGGTCACTGTAAATTCCCACTGTTTGCAATGTGGATCAGAGGTCAACCCAGGAATTCTGGGATAAGAGTGCTATGACTGTGAGCACAATATTCTCTCCTGTAGAAAGCCGTCCTTTTGTGTAGGTGTACGTACTGTAGTTAAGTAACATGTTTTTGGAATGGCTTTGAGTTAAGAATCCCTATTGGAAGTGTGTGTGTGAGGCTGGATGTGTTGTTTTTGTGGATTACTGCAAGTCTGACAATAATTGTTCGCTCACAAGCGTCAGTTCAGAGCATGCGTCAGCTATGCACAATTATCAGGTATCACTGATGTAATGCAAGGAATCAGTGCAGCTGAACAGTGCATTGCCTGCTCTAAACTGGTGTGCGAGAACAAGCAATTTAAGTCCTCTACTTTTTCATACTTTGTATACACATAATTAATGAGTTTTATCGCCAAGGTGAGGTCCTGGGTGGAGTCAGGCAGTACAGAGACACATTTCCATCACTGGTTGAATGTTTTTACCTGAACGGTAGTAAAAATCACAAGGCAATACTGAATTTTAAAAAATTCCCATAATATCCGGAACTGGTATGTATTAATCAGAAAAGAGGAAACCTACTCCAAAGTATATACAGTGTTCCAGGGATAAATTTGGATGCTATGCTCCAAGGAATCACGAATAAGGCTGAAAAGGTCTTCTTTTCGGGTTCTGGCTCCAGGTCTGTCCCGGCCGGTGCTGCCAGGGGGCTCAAACCCAGGGAGTAGTCCCCATGCCTGCCCATTGGCTCAACCTGGTCCTCTAAATTAGGAGGATGGATGTGGTGCTAGCAACCCACCCTGTGAAAGCAAGGTTATAGAAACTGTAAATGAAGTTAATAATACTTACAAAACAAAACCCTTCAGTCCATGGAAGGGTGATGGATAGGTCAGTATCTGTAGGCCAATGTATGTCACAATGTAAAGTTTGTCCTCACTGCAGCATATGTTGCTTTAAGCCCTGTTGTATTAATCCCAAAACCCACAAGGAAAAAAAAGCCTTTCCTTCACAACTGGCAGATGACAGCATCCTAAATTTCTCAGACACAGCAAACATAGGAAATTGCAGATGAACTGACAAGCGAATCTGTCTGTGCAACATTCCACTACAGATCCAAGGCATTTACATGTAGAAGTTTACCTAGGTAGTTTCCTTTCAAATGGACATGGACCACACCATTGGGGGCTCCTCTGACATTGCCCTTTTCGATGTCACAGACATGCCTGAAAGGAGCTAGAAATAAACAAGAACTGTCTGATGCTGCATACTAATCCTTTCACATACTGTATCAGGGAATACTTCTGCACAAATATTTTGACTTGTTGAAACCCCCAGTCTAAACTGTGCTACTGCACTGAGATTAATCACGTAGAAAGTTTCAATCGGATGCCTTTAGCCTGACAGCAATATCTGTGTAGCACACACACCAAATGGCAGGTAGCTAGTTTTGTGCTAGGCCTTGTGCAAAGCCTCTTAAATCAGCTTTGTGCCATAAACCACCCCACAGTCCAGAATCAAATTCTGACCATCGCAATGCCAGCTGTGAGAAGACAAAAATGTGGAAGAAATACAAATAGGGAATAAAAAAGCTTCTTAAAAAAAAGCAGCCGAATTCAGCTTTGCCACGGTAACGCAACACAGAACAAATGCATACAATGTACCTGACTGAATCAGTAAGTTGACACCATATTCTCTGTAGCAGAGAAGATCCATCTAGTTTTTATTATAAATGATGTAGCTCAGCAATGGACAGGCCTACCCCCATGTCAGAGAGGGACGCACCCCTTTAGCTCCACGCTGTTGCTTAGCACGATGATTCAGCACAGACCCAAATTCCCCTTACAGAAACACAGTTTCCCCTGGGTACAGATTTTTGGGTACAAATGAAGATGTGCTTCCAACCCTAAAGGAGTGAAAACCCTGACCCAGGAGTCGACTGCCACATTTGCAATGAGTCCTTGAACCCTGAACTCAGAGTAAAGACGGGGATAGTGTGTCTGATGTACGACAGTCATAGTTCCATTACATGTTCCTTTTTATCATTCAAAGAAAAGTATTTTTCATCTTATTTACATCAAAACATTTATTATTTTCCTTTAATAAAACTTTTATGCTTTTCTATGCTCTTGCAGAATTATCGTCTTTAAAATGTGCATTCCATCCTAAGCATACAAGACCATGAGAGTCTGGAGGACTGAAGAAAACAGGCCCACAACATACATTCCTTAAGCAAAAAAACAGTTTGTACTTTCAACTTGTTCATTGGTTTATAAGGCGGCAGCAACAAGACAAATACACTTTTATCAATCTATGCAAAGCCACTCATTAGTTTAAAAATATTTATACACTGTGTCTCTTTCTGATATATGTGACTGTTGGGCAGTTTTTTTTCAGATGTTTTGAAAATTGCATTCATTCAGCATATTCAGAGATTCAGAGATATTCTGGCCCACTGAATGAACTACAATAATTGATGACACTTGATGGACTCACTGAATCTCTTGGGGGTCAGTTCGACATAAGCAAAAAATGACAAAAACAGTGGAGAAAAGTGTCTTAAAGGATATGTTTGTTTTTCTTATCTGTTTTTATTTAATAACTGAAATAAAGTGTCTCCTGAAATACCGCCAATGCTTTTATGGTTTTAAGTATCATTAGGTTTTTTTCTTCGTGATTACAATGAACAGACCCTTCTTCATGAAAAAACAGCAATTGAAATGCCCATTCAAGATGATATTCAAGTTACAGTTGGAACTCACACATTTGTGTAGAAATGTGTACATTTTTACACTTCTTCATCTTCACTTGTTTTCTGCCCATTTTACTTTCCCTCTTTTTACTTTTTTACTTAAGTACCTGGGAGCCTATGCTTTGTGCCGGTTCAGTTCAGGCTCAAATCACTAAGGTATTTATTTGAAAAGCAGTCTCCTGTGTAGCCCAGAGACCTGTGCCTGCCCATGTCTCACTCGCCTGCGACCACCAGTTCTCCGCACGTAGGCGAGATCGTCCCTCCGGCCCTGGCGCTGATTCCAGCTGAGTCTGCTTTTCATAAATCAAACTTAATTCATCACGCTAGCGGCATCTTCGCCAAACAAAAACAATCTCATTTGAACAATGTAAAGAAAGAGTCTGCTCTCCTACTGCCTGAACATATGCATTACATTCACATATTCATATTTCCTATGAAAGCTACAGTGGAGAGGCGTCAAGATTACTGCAAACGAAACTAGTTACGTGTATGCGTTAGTTGTATTGTCATATGATGTGCTCTCACACTGAAAAAATATCAGTTTTGTCTCAGACAAATGGATTATGGGATAGGTTGTGTGGGTTTTGAAATTGGATCCTGAAAAATAGACTGCTGGTAACTGATTTCCAAAGGTTAATGGAACCCTGTCCAACAAGAAATACATTTATAAAAAACATTTTCATGCTGTGGAATCAAAATGAGTTTACCAAGGCCCCTGCCCTCCATAGGAAGTATTGTGCTTGTACTGAAAGGTTACCCTGCTCAGATTCTGTTTCACAGTAGTGTGGATTATCAGTTGCTGTGCTAGCCCAGTGTTTCATACTTAATTGATTTTGTGTTTGGATGGGCATAAAAACCTTGGCAACACAATTTTGTGACAACAATGATCGTCAAAATAACACACAATGACAAAAAAGAACAATAAACAAAACAAATAAAACATCACAAGGAAACAGCAACACAAAGTCAATTAGTGTCACAAATTAACAAAAAAACAAATTCTCTGTACCACAAAGTTCTCTGTCTCTAAAGAAAAGAGTCAAATGTATGGTTTCCTCTAGAGCTGATCTTCCTTTGGTGTTTGCCCCCCACCATACCCCCCAAAACAAACACGCAGACAAGCTAAGCAACACACATGGTGTTGGACGATCCCTAAAAGTCACAGCTGAAGAAGTTAAACCTTCTGCTGCATCTCCATCTGCTGGGGATGTCTAATCTGACCCTTCCCGTTCATCTTGTAGACAGAGCTTTTCTGCTGCCTCTTCTTGTAGCACCACACGGCCAATGCGGTGGCCATTATCAAGGCGCAGATGGCCACGATGATTATGGCAATGACAGGCCCCCTGCCCACCCCCGAGGGGCACGCGTCCCCGAGGCAGGGCTCGCCGGTGGGCAGGAGTTTCGCTCCGGTCCCTTCCTGAGTCAGGTTGCTCTCCGTGCGCTCGTCGTGCAGGCTGGTTCCAGGGAACTCGTCAGGCGACTCAGTAGCGCTCTCCTGATGATCTTGATATGGGACGGTAACGTCCTCCTGATCTGTGGGGCCCGGCAGGTGGTCCAGGAAGGGGTAGAGGCTCGCAGTGGTTTCCCAGGGAGCTGTGGGGGCCACAGCTGCATCTCGATCCAGGATGGCAAAATCGGGGGCAACGGCACCGTCGGTGGCAGTGGTGGTGGCTTCAGTCTGTTCCACTGCAGAAGGAGCAGTGGTCAGCTCTGGCTCCACATCCTCTGCACTGCTGCTGACGTTCTCTGGAGGGGAGGTGGGTGTTAAGGCCGCGGGTTTGTGCTTGATGCCGTAGTCCACCGGGCGGGTCGGGGAGGCCACAATCTGCGTGACGTCGTCAGACGGAACAGAACTAGAGGCATCGGGTTGGCTTATTTCCACGTGGTTGGGGCTATCTGTCACCGGGTCAACCTCCTCCTCCTCCTCATCCTCCTGTTCTTCCTCCCCAGCCCCTGTGGAGCCAATCTTCTCCCCCTCGTCTCCATCCTCCTCAGCCTCCTGGGTGATGGGGTACCCGTCCAACCAGGATTCATCGCTGGTGGTTATGGTCTCCCCTGCTTCCCCCCTGGTTCCGTTTTGTGGCTGTCCGGTGGGAAGGCCAACGTCAAAGTCATCCAGTTCCTGGGGGACGGTCACACCTCCCGTGTCGCTTTCCGAAGGCTTCAGCCCAATGTGATTGTCACCCTCAGCAGGGACGCTGTCTGTTTCCGCAGCGGCCGGTTCATCTGTGTCTTCAGGTGCCTCCTCTTCATGGAAGGTATCAGAAGGGAACCAGAAGAGGTGCTTCTGGCTGAGCAGGGACACTGGAGCGTCAGTGACCGTGGTGGGCTGCTGATCCCCCCTGTCTGTTGAATCCTCCACCTCCTCGACCTCATCCTCCACCATGTCTCTGTTCCCCTCCACTCCTCCTTCCTGCTGGGCCTCATTTTCGGTCATGGACACCTCCTCAGGCCTGTCACCCAGCTCCTGTTCTACACCCTCCTGCCCAATCCCCTCATGGGTCACATCCTGCTGCTGCTGCTCACCCTCATGGTCCAGGCCTTCTACGGCCACGCTCTTCTGTTCAACACCTTCGTAGTCTAGGTCTTTGTCAGGCTCACTTTCTTGGACCACCCCATAGTCTGCTGCTTCATGATCTGCACGGTCCTGCTCCATGCCTTCATAGTCGAGATCTTCATGAGCCACGCCCTCCTGTTCCACACCCCTATGCATAGCATGCTCCAGCTCCACTCCATCATGTGCGCCATTGCTGAAATGGGCCCCCTCGGGGTCTCCCTCCTCATCCTCCTCCGGGTCCTTGAAGACATGGGTCTCATCAGGAAACTTGTCCTCATAATCGATGTGGGCCTCTGTTTCATCTATTAAAAAAAGAGTTCGCTGTTAAATTCATTCAATGTATGCATAGCATTATTAAGAATATGAACTGCAGCCCTTATAAAAAAAACTTAACATATTCTGAAATGCTCAAAAACACAAAAACTAAGGGTGGCATTTAAAATAAAGTGACGTGAAAAAGTATTTGCCCCTTTCCTGATTTACTTTTGCATTTGCACACTAATGTTTCAATCTCAATCAATGTATTCAGCAAAGGATGATAACACAACGTTTTTAAATTAATTATTAATGTTAAATTATACATTAATTTAAAACCAAGTTATTGACACTCATATTACATTTAGTTTATAGGCTATATTTAGCAATGTACTTAAATATAGTTATAACGGTATATATAACTATTAATACATGATTAATTGTAATCATATTTTCCTCCGTTTTTCATAAAGGAGAAAAGAATGTATGTATTATAAATCCTCATACACATTCATACAACATTCCTTTCAGTAGGATACTCTCCTCAAGGGCTGCAAATAAAGTTTTTCCAACCAACATCGAAAAGGTTCAACTGAGTTCCAAAAAAATGGAACAATGGAAAAATGCTTCAGAATGCACTGTGTGCTTTCAGGTTTAATATGGAAAATGGTGCTTAGCGTATGGCAGTGGCGTGTAATGGTAATGCTCATCATTAATTTAGTTTTGTTTGCTAGCCGGCATCTCGTAAAGAATCACCTCATGTGTCATAGTCACTTGTAGCATGTCTGCCAGTGGCCTACAAAAAAAAAGAAAGAGATGGAAAGAGGGCGCTGTTGCCGACCCATAACAGTGGCAATATACACACCCCACAGTAAGACAACCGGCTACAGCCTCTATTCAGGAATATCCAGCATGTTAAGGGGAAATTCCTTCACTGCAGAAGACAGTGTCTGAACCAGATTAATGCACTGCTGTCCTTCACGCCCACGGCTGTCTGTCTGCACCCTGGCAAACATGCGCTCGCACTCCCCACAGCATATGCCTAGGTCCTCGCGCTCAAAATTCACTTTCATTTATTTTCCCAAGGAGGAGTCCAGTTAATTTATAAACAAGACGTTGAACAAGAATGTCTATTAGGATCATGACAAAACTGGCATTATACATAGACTGTTTAGCATTGCTCAGGTTTAGCTTAAATACCCCATTAATGGGTAGTTGTTCAACAATATAATATAAGCTATTCCACAGCAGCAGTATGCAGTTTATCCCAACCGCAGAGGACAACTCAGGTCAAGCTGTGGCTTGCCTTTATTCAGTAAGCACCTAAAAAGCTACATTTTGCTGTGTTGGGATGCGCATGATGGAAGAATGAGACCCACAGCAGGGCAGAAGCCTGAAAAACAGAGAGCAAGCAAGCTGAATGCATGGTAAATCTGGGTAGTTTGGCCATCAATTACTGGAACCTCAATGCAGGCCTTGTCAGGCGGTTCCCGGACAGGGGGGGGTGGGGGGACGGGGGGCAGTTCCCTTCCCAGTCATGCTCAAAGCGAGGTGCGCCTGCTTTTTTCCTCCTCTGAACCCTCAGAAGTCCAACACGGCATTTACACACACAAGCCGAGCCCAGCGTTGGCATTTGGCACGGAGGTGTCATGGCAGCCGTTCGCAGCCAAGGCGATTAAGACTTTTGCCTTCCTCAGAGGACGTGACTATTATTCCGCAAGCATCACCACTTCTGAATCTGCTGAACACAGATGGGAGCCATCAGTGAAGTTGGCTTGCAATCGAATCCTGCTGTTTTAATCATGAAAGCATACAGCTATTATGCTATATCAACAAATAATTATTATAACGATGCAAGCCATTTAAAACACCCCTAGATAAGAGCATTTGCTAATTCAAAGATAAATATTTGTTGCAGTAGGTTCTCTGTTGCTTACTCACTGTCATTTTGTTGACTGTGTGTGTATATGTATGTGTGTGTGTGTGGGGGGGAATGTAGTGGTGGTTCATTCAAACTTGTTATTTTAGGTAGAAAGGTTCTGCTACAAAAAAGCAACTCAGGGTAGTCTATTGCTGTAATTGTCTGCTATTAATTTGTTTCATCTCCATGTTTGGTTGGAGCATCTCGAGAGCATCTTGTTCAGAGCCACTGTAAAGCACTGCTGTAGCAATGATGGGAGCGCTATATCTTCCTGGATAAAACCAGCAACATGTTCCTTAGACATTGGAAATGGCTCTTCTCCAAGCACAGCACATGAGCCAAGTTGTATCATGAGTCGCCCCTTCACTCAGCAACAATGCCTAAGAAATCTGGAGTAGGCAAGCTTTGAACATTGCAAGTAGTGTTTCACTGCACATCTTGCGTTCAATGTAATGAAATATGGATGTTGTCACACCTACACACACAAACACACACACACTGTAAGGTGATGAATACGATATGAAAATTAGATTTTTAAATGAAAATGACCTTTTAAATGGTTAAGAGACAGACTTGTGGTGCGCAAGGAGACTGGCCTTCTTAACTTGTGAATGGAAACCTTTGTTTCCCAAGAACCCGAGAACTTGTCTTCAAGTTTTGAGTTTCACGTTTCTCATTCATCTGAACTCGGTGTTCCTCTTTAAATTCTCCCATCGAACCGAAGGGCTTGTGCTATAGGACGACCGCACCAGGCTGGTCTGGTCAGAACACAGCAGCCTTTCACAGGCTGAGAAACAGCAGGAAATGGTAAGAGCACTGGAGTGGTTTTCCTGTTGGCCCAAAGCTCACACTGCACAGGCCTGCTCACCTCATAGCTGTGACCTCATTCCTGAATAAATTACACTATATCATCACGTAAATCACTTTTCAGGTGCATTTGGTGGATCAGCGACTAAATACAAAGACCTCACTCAGCTGAATGTTCATGATTTCCTTTCCTGTGAATACGGTAAAGCTGTAGTCTCACTGATTCTGTATGTTGTGAAGTTTAACACATACCTAAAATGGTAAAAGTCTCACTGACTACGTTTACATGCACACTAATTTTCCACTATTATTCCGAATATTACAATATTCCGAATTTGATACGGGTCAACAAAAGCCCACATTTCTGGTCGGAAGGGGAAACACACCTACTTTTATACATTATGAAAGACTTGGATATCAACAGGTTTTTGGATATGCGCAAATATCGCAATGCCGACCTTTTCAAGAAGGTCGTTGAACGAATGAAAGGTGGAGGCTGTGTTCGCATAGCTTGAAGAACACAGTTTTGCAAAACTTGCAGAAGGTTGACAACGAGGGTACACCACGGGAGCAACATGACTGCAGTTTGAAAAGGAGGGAAATTCCTCCATAGGGCGTAGCCGTAGGACGTACATCATTACGTTAATCGGAGTACGCACAGCTGCATGTAAACGGGAATATTAGTGGAATATTCATTTTCATTAGCCATGTAAACAGCTTAGTAGGAATATTGTCTTTTTCGGAATAAGTGCAAAAACCGGAATATTTTGTGCATGTAAACGTAGTCACTGAGTGTGGTTAGATCCTAAAAGGCACACCACCATTAATTTCTGTTGTTCTTGATGTTTATCACCACTGAGGGAAATAAATTATTTGGGATAATGAAACAGTTTTGGATAGAGGTCATTCACCTGGAGAATTCATTATGAAAAAAACGTGCAGATTTTTTTTGTAAAAGTAGGCATGAGATTAAAGAGGCCAATTCACAGCATTTTGTGTAATCTAATGTTTTAAAAAACAAACTTCAATAAACCACAGAATCTATGATGGGGATTTCTGTGGCCAGTACTGTAATAAAGATTCATTAAATAGAGCTAATCATGCAGTAGAGCCTTGCACCTTGGATGGATGCAAAGCCTAAATCAACACTCTGAGGTTCTGATCCAGGAGTACAGATCACCTCCACCCTGTGGCCATCCAGGTGTGTGTGTTTAGCACGAAACACCAATTAATCTCCACAGGGGAATTCACTAAAGTATACGCTGCAGAACAGAAGAACCTTAGAGATGTGTGGACTCTGTGAGAGCTGAAGAGTGGCCCTTGAAGCGCCATGAAATTTCAGAATCTGAAATGGAACTAAATGAATGCTTAGGTCTTTCCCTGGTAAATCGAATCTACCTTTTAAGAAACATAATCATACCGCATCTACGATCACGGCCAGTCCAAATGTGAGAAACCAGTTGCAATGAGAATCAGGTATTATGAATGTGGCATCTGAATGTGACTGTTGTTTACCATACAATTATCATAAAATTATCAACACATGACTAACTTTGCAATTTGCCTGATTTTAACTTAACAATACGTTAAACTGCAACATGTAAATTTAAAAAATGAGCTATAAAAGGATTCTTTTTAGACTTGGTGCATCCAACAAAGCATTTACTTTGGGTGTTACATTCTCATTTATGCCATTTAAGTAGTACAGAAGAGCTGTAATCAGGCTAGCACAAACTGGAAAACAAAATATACTTTTCCATTACATTACCATTGACTGTCAAGACCATGCTTGCAGTCCAAGCTTCAACCCCCCCCCCCCCCCGGTAAAGTTTATGCTACTCCTCACTAACTTTAATCCTTTGCTTGTGAGGATAGCAGACTTCGTCCTCCCTTTAATGTTTATAAAGGATTTAAGCTTGCCAACTCTGCCCACAATTCACTTGCAGGCCAGTGTGTGTATTACTATCTGGCCGAGCCAACAAAGGTCAGTACGATAACAAACATGATATATAAGCAGCCAGAGTCCAAATTGAGTAAGCCAGGCTGATTCCTGCTCTACAATGGGAAAAGACCCAGTCAGGTTCCAGATGAACCCAGGGGAAAATTTTACAGCCCAAAGTTTACTCTTCAGTGGTTCAGGACAAAAGAACCATGATTCTCATTTCAGCCTCATTTTGGTTTCAAGTTTGTCTGATACGTTTCTCCTAAAATTCACGAGGAGAAATAAGACTAGACAAAGAAGAGACATAAGATGATGAGCAAAAGGAGTCATATTTGAGATCTAAGATTGAGACAAACAAGAGATCTCTTATCTCAGTTAAGTCTACATTCTTCTCCTTTGGGAATAAAATGGAGCAATACTAGAGCTACTATGGACCAAAATGGCAGTCTCAAATGATTGTAGTCTCCCCTCCACTGACCTTGGGCATTGGGTTTTTTGACCAGGGGGAGCACCCCCTACTGGCCCAACAACACCACTTCCAGCAGCAACTTAGTATTCCCTGAAGGTCCCCCCATCCATATAGTAACAAAGCCCATACTTGCTTAGTAATTCAGCTGGAACAGGGTACATGGTGATATGTCTGTCAGCAAGGGGTCATTTAACATTTCCTATATGTAGCTTGTGTGTATTTGTACATCAATGGCTATCCCACAGAACAACTGTTGAGGAAAAATGCACACCTGCGGCAAGTATTTAACTACCATTGCAAGTTTGTCTTGTTATTGTGGTCCAATGTGCCAATCCAGTCCTCTGTGCCAATCCATTGAAAACATGCTGTTGGCTAATTACAAAAGAAACTTTATTAGCACTGAAGAACAAAAAGCATTTTCTCAAAAGAGTTTAAACAAAATAAAGTAAGCACAAAATGTAAGCTATACCTTGTATGTAATTCATTTGTGGGTGGATGAATAGATACATGAATGACTGGGGTAGGATGGGGGTGTCTGAAGCAGCAGTAAAAGTACAAAAAATTAAAGTATATCTTATAGAGTATGAGCTGTCAAATTTGGTATATGCAGATATGTCCATATGTGCTTTGAAAAGAAACACACAAAATATGTTTAAAGTATGTACAGAGGAACAAATATGGAAAAGGTTGAATTAATATTAAAAGTGTAAAGTCTTAAAATTAAGGTGGACACTAGTCACTAGACCAAATAATTGCTATGACAGTGATTGAGTGCAGCATCAAAACAGTTAAGATATAATCTGAGAGAAATCTGAAAATATTACAGAACATCTGTGATGAGAATTCACAAGAGCTGTCTTTGATTAGTCTGATCAGTATGATCAGTATGAGATGCATGAATTGGCGTAGACTGAGATTTACATCAGAGTGTATTTAGATCTCTTGTGAAATAGGAATAAAATATGCAACATACCAGGTTTATCCATTAAAGGCTGGGATGAGAACTGATTGAGCTCTGTGATTACTCATCCTGAGATCAGTATGTGTTGTATGAGTTGAGAAAAATTTAGAATTATAGCAGTTGTTGAGATCTCCTTTGCAACTCAGAAGGGGACTGAACTGAGATGTTGTGGGTTTTTTGCTCAAGAGAAAAAAAAAGAGAAACGACACATAAGCCATGGTCTCATTTTGGGTTCACACTGATTTCAATGGAGACAGTTCACAACCTGCCCTCCTTCTGGTGCTTTTCTACAGTGCGACTGGTCACATATCCTGCTCTCTCACCCCGCATCCCTCATTAGTGTTTACTGTCCTCAGGAGGGATGGGAGTGATGATTTTGCCAAGCCATCCCAGACCAGACCTTGGAAAGCCTACTCAGAACATACTAGACTATATCTGTCACCAATAATAAAGTGCTGTTCAAAATGTCCAGAGAGAGTTAAAATAACAAAACAGATAATACTTCACAATTCTGGTGACATTTTGTAGAGCTGCCTATTGTTTATCTGGAACCAGGCTGGATCATTATTCGTTTTTCCCACTGTAGAGCTTTTGCAAGACTGGCAGATCATACCCCTTTCCCACCGTTGAGCTTGAAGCAGGCCGGCTTATTATACCCCATTCCCACTGTAGTGCTGTACCAAGGCTGGCAGATTATACCCCTTTCCCACCGTTGAGCTGTACCAAGGCTGGCAGATTATACCCCTTTCCCACCGTTGAGCTGTAGTAAGGCCAGCTCCGTACACCCCATTCCCACTGTAGAGCTCCAGCAGGGCTGGCTCATTATAACCCTGACACTGTAGAGCTTGAACCAGGCTGGATCATTATACTGCTTTCCCACTGTAGAGCTGTAGTAAGGCTGTTTCATTATACCCCTTTCCCACTGTAGAGGTATAGCAAGGGTGTTTCATTATACCCCTTTCCCACTGTAGAGGTATCCGTTGGCCTACTTGGTTCTGGGTGGTTTTCCATTACTGTTTTTGTCCGCCACCATCCAAAACTGCCACACCAATCTACACCAAGCTTCCTCCCTCTTGCCCCATCCCCCAAGTCTGACCTTTGATGCAGAGCTGGACCAGGCCGTACCACACCCCACAGCTGTCGCACAGCAGGCTGAAGGCAGTGCGGCCATTGGGCATGACGTAGCCTGGAACGCAGGTGTACAGAAGCTCATCCCCCATCTCGAACCCGGTGTGCCCCTGAAGGGTGGTGTGCGGGAAGGAGGGCGGGTCTCCACATGGATCATCTATGCCAATAAAAAAGTTTTAAAAATCATGTCACTTTCCTGTTGTGCACCATTTACTTACTTTGTTGTTATTATTTCTTGTACTATCCTGTTCAAATAGAGAAAATGTGAAAGGACTACGTTTTCCACAGGAACCACTGAATGACCAATTGGCTGCAATCGGTCCACCAGAAGTTCAAGAAAAACCACATTTGAAAATACACCATATTTAACATGCCTGCGCTTTTTTATGCCTTCTATGTTAATACGGAACATTTCAAGCAAAATCAAATTCCATAAAGCAACCGAGCTCTCCAAGTCCAGATAGAGAAGTTAATATTTAAAATGGTGGTTAAACTTGTTCAGAGCAGTTACTATGACAGAAACAAAGGGACTTTCTGACAGAAATGTTGCCGCACTTACTATTAGGGTGGCATGTCGGGAAATTAAATCTCATTTGTTTTTTAGTAGCTATGGCTAATTTCCAGTCATCGTCTCGGAAGGCAGCCAGTGGAGGATTTTTGGGGTGGGGGTTGGGGGTGTGGTCTCCTTTGCCAGTGTGCTGAAAACAGCGAGACTGTCTGCTTCTCAGAGGCTTAGCACACCAGGCCACATATAAGCACAATAAGCCAGCATGTTTGTTGGCAATCAGCAAATGAAACAATATCATTGAAAGAAGTTTTGCAAAACACAAAATTTATTGACAGAAAAAAAATGCTGGTCAAAAACTTGTCAAATCAATTAATTTTGATCAGTTCCCCCAGTTGGAGGAATCGGCATTGAAAGAGCAACGGGTGCACTCCCACACATACTTTTAAAAAAAGATTCAAATATAAATGGCAGCAGATTTACTTTTTTTAAACAAACAGGAAAATTACCAAAGCAAACACTCATCTGAGCCAGGATTATCCCATCCTCGATTTACTCAATAAACAGTGCAGAAACACAGCACCACTTAAAGGGCCAAGCTGACACAGTGTTTGCTTTGGACCTCGCTGAACTTCCCGCAAGCAGTTTGATAAATGCTGCAGATGACTCTAGACCTGAGGGCATTAAAACATGAGATTAATTCCCTTCGCCATGTCTGGGACCAATGCAACTTGTTTGCTGGATAGATCCTATGGGAAAAAAACATGGGTGAGATCTGTCTGATGAAATGTTTCATTATATGAACATCTGTATGGAATGGGCTGGCACTGTTTTGAGATTCAGATAATTCTTTCAGCAGTGAGCTGGAAGCAGAGAAGGTGGAAAAGTTAAGTCGTTAGTGAATCTTAATAATTACTCTTGACCTGTCTGCCCTTCTTTATCCTCATAAACAAGCATTTAATTGGGTACAACAGGTATAGCTAATTATCAACAAATTCAATTTTGTCTTTGCGTCATAAACTATTATGCAGAATTTTATGCCCACAGATAATCTGAATGTTAATTTCTTATGCACAGATTTGGTATTATGCTCTTTTTTTCTGAAAATGAACTTTTATCATTTATGATCCTAGAGAAGGAATGCTATAGTGTGGGACACAGTTAAGAGATATGTTTGTACAGTAATAACTGGCACACTTGTTAGCAACATAAATGAAAATAGCTTGAGACCAATCATCAGTTTAAGATGATGGTGAGCTATGGTTATCACTCATAAACACAGCCCTGAACCGACAATAACTCCCATCTTTCGGTTGACACCTTAAAAAACTTCTCACCCCTGATTTAACTTTTGTCCCTTATTTTTATTTTGTTTTCTCAATAATGCCTAACTGTATTTGTAACTCCCTCACACTGCTGTAATGTCCACAGTCTACTAGTTAATTGGCTCTGCTAGGAAAACCTTCTGATTGGTGAGCACAGCAGCCCAGACCATTCTGCAGTTTATGAAGCCTCCTTATCCCATCGCTAAAGCAGGAAGTGAGCAACTTCCTGGACACAGGATGGTGAATCATGTCTTCAGAATGACAGCTTTTGAATTGTAACAGGAATGGGCCCCTTTATTAAGAAACATATATATGTACTCACTCCATGTACAGTGATGTAGCCTCCTCACTGTGTGCACAGCCATTTGAGGCCCCACCTACTTTGATGCCTTACATAACAATGGTTCCTATGTCAAAAAGGTGGTGGTTAACACCATGCAGACAGGAGTAGCATCAACATCTCAGAAAACTTGCTTGAGGACCCAGGGCTAAGGAGTTTTTGTCAGTAGTGGGTTCAAATGGATCTGAGCCCAATTCTGATATCCTGAGTGTAGGGAGGGGGATGACTAGAATGATAGCCTGTTCTATAGTTTTTTTAAGTTTTTTTTTAAGAAAGCCACAGGCCATTTTTGCGTAGCTTCCCACCAAGCAGTCCCCGTTAAGCAAACTCTGGAATCAAGTTTGCTTGATATTAATCATACAGATAAAAGCACCGTCAATAAAAAAAAATATGTGCCACAAAGTTACACGGCCCGAAAAAGCCACAACTTTCCGAGAAACACCGGAAGGGAAACAGCCAGACGGGCACGGCCTGGACGACCGAATATTTGTTTACCGCTGCTTCCTGCCAGCCGACAGCTTTTAAAAGCAGGCCTTTGAAAGCCAGCTGCTCAATGACCACACCAATTTAACAAATTAAACACTGTCATCAAGGTGTGGGACACTGTTCCATTCAGCCATTCATCTAGATTATATAACAATTAGGCATTCCAGTAAATGCCTCTGGGGGTTGACAGACATTACAGTTATTACTGATGATGAATATGTCCCCAGTGCCCACTCACACCCTTTTCCAGTGTCCTTCAGTTTTGCGTGTGTGTAAATTATAGGCAGTGTAGCATAATGGTTAGGGAACAGGGCTTGTAAATTAGAGGTTGTAGTTTTGATTCCCAGGTAGGCCACAGCTGTTGTACCCTTAAGCAAGGTACATGAAGTGGCATCAGTAGATATCCAGCTGGATCCTAAGTAAAATGAATGCTGTATAGGTTGCTCTAGTTAACGGTTTACCATCACTAGTGCGTACACAATCTAAATTTGTTATCAGTACAGGTTACATCTGGGAGTTGTCTAGCCCTCATGGACACAGGAGCAGCAAGCAGAATTACTGACCTTTGTCTTTGATGCAGAACACGTCCAGGTGGCGGCTGACAGCAGTGGCGTTCTCAACGATCACATCCATCACTTTCATGCCCTTCTGACCACCTCCCACATTGGTGCATACTATAGTCCTGTGAAGGAAGGCACACTACATCACACACTGCATTGCATACTGCACCACACACTGCATCACTCACTGCATCACACACTGCATCCGTCACTGCATCACACACTGCATCAGTCATGCATCACACACTCCATCACACACTGCATCAGTTATGCATCACTCACTGCTTCACACACTGCATCAGTCATGCATCACACATTGCATCACTCACTGCATCACACACTGCATCACTCACTGCATCACACATTGCATCACTCACTGCATCACACACTGCACCACACACTGCATCACTCACTGCACCACACACTGCATCACTCACTGCATCACACACTGCATCACACACTGCACCAGTCACTGCATCACACACTGCACCAGTCACTGCATCGCACACTGCACCAGTCACTGCATCATATACTGCATCACTCAGTGCATCACACACTGCATCACACACAGCATTGCACACTGTATCACTCACTGCATTGTACAATGCATCGCTCACTGCATCACACGCTGCATCACACGCTATATCACTCATTGCATTATTCACTGCATCACACACAGCATCACACAATGCATTGCACACTGCATCACTCACTGCATCACTCATTCCATGACACACTGCATCACACAATGCATTGCACACTGCATCACTCACTGCATCACACACTGCATTACTCATTCCATCACACACTGCATCACTCATTCCATCACACACTGCATCACACACTGCATCACACAATGCATTGCACACTGCATCACTCACTGCATCACTCATTCCATGACACACTGCATCACTCATGCCATGACACACTGCATCACTCACTGCATCACACATATAATCACACACTGCATCGCACACTGAATCAGTCACTGCATCACACACTGTGTCATGCATAGAATGACTGCTCCAAGCTAGTCAAACATTGTGGGTTCCCATTGTTCCGAAAGACCTGAAATTCCAGTCCAAAGAGCCTGCATGCATGTGTGCATCAGGGATAAGCTTTGATCACACGGGACATCAGGCGTGTGCTGTGTCCCGTAACATGCAAACCGAAACACATGTCCGAGATTCCGCTCTGCCTCCTGTTATTACTGTGTCCCTTGTTAGGACTGTTAACACTCCCCTACAAGGCCAGGTCTCCCTGGACAGGGTGATTAAACCCCCCTCTCTCACTCTCTCACGCAACCAGGGGGATGACATCACCGTCCCAGGCTCATTATTATGACAACATGAGCCCTGCTACACATGTATGGCATGACACTTGCAATCAGTACATGGACTGGAGTGGCTCAGTGGTTTTATCTGGGGGTTAAATTACTGCGCTGAGGGGATTTCGGAGTGTACAGGCAACCCCTGACCTATGGGTCGGTAGACCAGAGGTGGAGCTGGGCTCCACTGCATAAGGGAGAAAGCCGTTTGGGCTTTTGTTCCCTCAACGATGGCCTGAAATGACAATGCAGCATGAGGGGAAAATAACCGCACAAAGCTGCTATTAAAATCTCCCGGCAATGTTATTTTTCCAGGAGCGTTCAGAGTCTTTTCACAGGCAGTGCATTACCTAATGTTTCTGTCCAAAGTAGTGACTCTGTCAGCTCATATCCAACAACAGCCAGCCTTATTTTCCCAAACTGGTCCATGTTTGATAACAGAAGGATTATGGATGTGTACCCAGAGCCCAGTCCCTGCTGCTATGATAAGGGGAGAGCTGAACTGCTTGGTCGTGTGCAGTCCATCTTTAGGGAGAGCTTCACGACTGAAGCAATTTTTTAAAACTTGTCTAAACATCTTGATGCTCGCATTACATCACAGTGCTGCGCTACACTTTCCCAGAGTCAACTATACGATGTTACAATATGCAATTAAAAGAAATGTTCTCATCTGTACAAACTTTTGTTAAATGTTTCCATGGTAACATGCAGTTTATTTATAATTAAATTCTGTTTTTATTTTATCAAGCCACATATTATTAATATTAACAAAAACCAAAACAAAATGTTTTTTTTTTTTTAATTTTCAGTGTATACACTAAACTAAGACCAGGGGCCTGTAACAGATCTTTTTATTTCATGTTTCAAATTTGGGAGAATTCTGGGTTTTACTCAGTGCAGTTATCCACCTAACTCAGTAATTCTTCTTAACCAACCTAACCAATAAAACACGACGTAGCAGATTTGACTTGTCAAATGACCACAGTGCATCTTGCATAAGGTTAGTGCAATAATATACAGAAATGCTGGATAGAAAAATATAAGAATTCTAATTTGGTTGTACTTAATCTCAAAGATTGATTACTGTTAATCAATAATTTCTAATGTCCTTATTCATATCATAATCACTCTGGTTGAACACTTTTTTTGCATTGTACAAGTCTCTCATTTAGCTTTACTCCTGAATATAACAACAGTGCCCCTATTGAGATTTAATCCTGAAAACTGCCCATAATCATCTGATCTTTGGTCTTGGAGTTTCATAATTAATACAATTTCATGAGGACAGGTATTATTCTGCAAAGCAACCACAGAATACCACCATTTTACAAATTCTAAAAATTTCATAGTACAGCCCACAGCAACATAATTACCATTGTGCTATTTAGATAACAGGCCTTATGCACACCAACTAACATATGCTTTTGAAATTATCTTTTTCCACAACCTAATGTTTTCTCAGTTAACAAAAGCTGAGGAGCTTGCTAAAGGTGCAGTCTTCCAGTGGTTGGATTCAAACCTCTGACCACAACCTCATTGCATTACCCAGAATTCAATGCTGTAAAGTCTGATGTGAACCACCTGATCCGAGATGCTATATATGCAGATGTTTGTCATCCATTTGCATGTGTTGAAAAATGCAGACATTATTAAATGCACTATGCTTTCTGATGGCCAAGCAACCATATAAAGTCATTAAAATTGATTTGTTGTCAATCTGACCTGACAAGATGTGACAACCACTGTTAGCGAAAAAAAACTAGGTGACTGCCCATGACAGTTCTGAAACTACAATGCAAGAAAATGATGCAACAACTGACTAAACTTAAAAAAAAAAAAAAAAATCTAACTCCCACCATAGGTCGGATTAAGAGAACTTGAGCTCTGTTGACCTGACCCTCCAGCAGATTTGTAATGTACTGCTACAGTACATTGCATTATATAACCAGTAAAGGAAAAAAAAATGAAACTCAAATACTAACACTGTCCAAGAAATGCCATTTCTTCCACTCTGTTTTGCTTGTTACCATGAAAACCACCGGTTGACTGACAGATATGATGGTGGTGCTCTGCAGTGTTGCAACTTCTTGCTGTGTATTGCGAGCATCCTGGTTACAAGCCTTTGTCCTTCCAGGTCAGAACAAAGGAAAAACATCATTTCACAACTACAATGAAAGGTTTACTGAAAATACATACCTTTCTGGAAGTTTCACCCACTTGAATCAAGACATTTACTTGCTAACCGGCATGATTTGGATATTAAGTATTAATTTAAAACCAAATTACTGTGAGCAAATACTAAGCTAGCAAGATACTGTCCCCTTGGCATGGGTGGGATTTGGTTTGGCTGAGAGAGCCAGGGCTCTTTTTGTGGCCTGACAGTAAAAAGCCAAGGAAGCCAATGATCAATCCATTGGCGCACCCTAGCATGGCTTAACATGGAAAGAAAGTGAAACAGGCCTAATTAAGTTGGAACAAAATCCAGTATGGCCAGCGAGTCTGCAAAAATAGGATTTGGAAAAATCTAGTGCAGTGGCCAGAGACATAGATTCCGGTTGTTTGTCCTAAAAGCAAAGTACTTCATCTCTGACCTATTTGCAAATAGTGTACATTTAGTAAATGGTCTGGGAAATCTATTGGGGAACAAATTTGGCTTAAAAAAGTCCCCATGTTAATGCCTAATCTGCCTTAATTCAGTCTGCTATGAAACCGTGTTTCGTATTTCTCTCTAATGAGGTAAGCATTTGATGTAAGTTTCTCCAGATAGGAGCATCTAAGAAATGAATCGTTATATGAATAATTAAAGAGCAAAAGTGCTGCTTTCCATCAGTCATCAAGGAGGGGGACAGGGCAGAGGGGATTTGGGATTCAGTTCAGTTCTGCTCTTGATTCCTCTGGAGTTGTTCTCATGGGTGCTGATGTCTCGCTCTGTTCTCTCACCACAAAGAAGGCCAGCAGACAGCCGTACACTGTGCCAGGAAACACGCGGGAGCCCGATAGCGTGGGGACGTCCGCAACACTGAGAATTCATGTCGATCACGTACACACAGACACATAGCTGGGCTGGCACGGACGGGAGTCAACGGCAACCAACCCAACCCAACCCGCTCTGCTCTTCACTGAATGTTGCATGCCACTGTGATACCTGTTGCAGCTTTTTTATTTTATCAAAGATTATAAGCATGATTATTATTATTATTATCATTTCAAAGATTACAAGCATTAGGCTATTATAAAAGTATATGCTTGGAATGCATATTTCAGTAATGCACACATTGGTGGAGCAGAATAGGCTATTAAAGAAACATGACTGTGAAAAAACAAATAGCCAAACACAGAACAGCACGCCAGGAAAAAATGTGGCAATGAAAGCCAACACTCTGCCCAAAAAAGGCATATTCTTTTTCATTTATTTTATTTTTTTTTTATAGCCGAATCCGAAAATGTATTGATGTTGGTCATACATGTCATACCCCTTCATTTTCCTCTCCTAACTGTGGGAAGCTTTCTTGACTAGTCACAGCCCACAGGAGGAAAATCTCACTCTTCTGACAAATTCCCTTTCATTTGCTCAAGTTTCTTAGGCCTTGGTAGGCGGGTCTGGAACACCCCCCAGACTGGACTGCACCACAGAGCTCGACCACTATGAAGTGTGAAGCGTGCAAATATAAACTGCATAGGATCAGCGTACATTCTGATTATATTTATTCAAATATATTATCAAGAATTCTACATTTCTGCCGTTTCAGTCATTACCAATGTTACCAAAGTTTTCCTTATTTTCCTTTCTTCAACTTCAGGATTTTATATTTCCAATTATTCATAATATGCATTAGCACCATCATGATTATCTATAGGTTTATTCTAAGTTTCTTATGAAATTCCAATCACTGTTGGCCCAACATTAAAGATATTAGCATATCTCTTGTTCAGTCTCCAACTGAACAAATTCCCTGGGATTCAATAAGCAAACCAGAAAAAAACTTCAAATTCAATACATTAACATGAAGCTAGAACATAAATGACTGACATATTTTTTCGGGTCTTTAAACTGTCATTTATACTCTGATATTTTCTCTGCAGTTGTATTGTTTGAATTTTTCCTGAAAAAGTAAAAGGCGGTCCTGTCTTTGGCCGCAGTCATCTGCTCAGTCTCCCTCCCTTCCCTCCTCAGATGTGAGCGTGCTGGTTCAGGTGGGTTCAGAGAAGGGATGGGGCATATTCTGGCACTTGCAGTACTTTATGGGGTGGGTGTGAAGTGATGGGGGTTTAGGAGGGGATGATGGGTCTTAGGAGAGTGGTGGTTGGGGTTGTGTGATGTTCCAGTCCACACCCACGTGCCTCAGCTCTCCCCCACCCAGTGCCAGGGGAATGCTGAGTCACCGAGGGCGACTGGGTGGGGAATGGGGTGTGGTTATGGGGGAGGGACATCGATTCAGAGTCCCCCTTTTGTTCTGTCATTTATTAAGGGGGGTTAATCAATAAATGTGGAGAGGGAATTTCCTAATTTTGTGAAATTATAAAGATTGATGCTAAACCTTCTTATCAAACTACAGTTGGTAAGTTGTGCTTCCACAGACATGAGTCAGAGGAAGACACTTCATGTGCAACTTAAAATATGAATTTGCGGACGTTCGACTAGCTAGCGGGGGTCGCTGGCACATGATGATGTCATCCTGGCTGACTGAAACTCCTCTTCCCTGTCACTGTGACAGTTTCAATTTATTTTTCACAACATAATTTTTACAGATATGTGCCACCATTTTATGCACCTGGAGAGTCTGATCCCATTCAGGCCAAAGAACCACCATTGCCTTTTCATTGGTGCCCAGACAGGGGTCTGCTTTTTCATTTGCTTCATTTGCTATTGACTTATTTTCGTGTTTACTTGATAATTGTTATTGAAATCCTCTCACTTCAGCTAATGGGTTTTTGAAATTAGTTTTAGTCCTTTACAGTGATAAAATTGATAAAGCATGTATTCAAGGGTGATGTTATGTTTTTAAGGCTTATTGGGATAATGATTGATATGAGTGACAATGCAGTTCATGCTACCTCTGCCTTGAAAGTTGTTGATAGATTAAATGCCACTTTTTGAAAAACCTTTTCAGCATTCTTTCTTTTACTTCCTAGAAATACATATAATTACATGGAAAGAAACTCTGAACGTGACATTGCTGGCAGGATGTGAACATTCAAAGCGTTCGTCAAAATTTTATGTTGTGCCTTCGAAAGGGAACATTTCATGTTCAACACCACCCGAGATGATGTGACAGGTAATCCGAGACCATGGGTATGTTTCTATAGCCTGTGCTCAGTACAGTCATGTACAACTACACCCATACACATCTGCACATAATTGTAATGCCGCAATACATATGGGACTTGGAAAACAATACTGATTTCCAATAATGGGTGATGTCATGAGGAGGATGTAAAGAACATGTAACATATCTGTAAAGTCCCACACAGGATCAGAACTATGTGAAGTCTGATGTCAAGGGGAAAACATCCAGAATCAAAATGTGGTGACTTATGTTACATGTATATTTCCAAGAGGAAAAAAGAGGGATGTGATTCACGTTTTGCAACCATAAGCCATGAACATACATTACGAAATGGGGGGTGGGTGGGAGGGGCCTGTTGGGAGGTTTAGTGATAAAGCACACATGCCAGGTTTTTCACTCTTTTTTGGCATTCTAATGTGTACCCGATACATATCATCTCATATTTGTATCAGAGTGCGGAATATGATTGGAAACAGACAGGCTTGAAGGATCCGGTGTGATATATCCACATTGAAAACTGGTGATAGATGGATGGTACATGCTGAAACTTGGTGTATGGGTGCGAAAGGTGTTGGCGGTTACTGTGGAAATATGCACACTTCATCCAGACAGGCCTGGTGATAACTGCACTGTGGAATGGGGGGTTCCCTTTTTTTGAAGAGCAGTTCATACAGTTTAAAGAAATTAAGCCACACATTATTGTCGGTCAATCAAGCCGAGCAATCAATTAGCTAGAAAGTTTGGACAGGCATTAAATTGGTTTGCACAATATTGGTAAAAACTGGAGATTGTTTAGAAATGAATGCTTTGTTCTTGCATTTGTTGGCATTAAATTATTGTTCAATTGAAACCAATGTAGTCACTGAAGGCCAGGCGTGATGCCATTAGCCACTTAATACTGTCACAACTATATGGCCCCTATATGTACTCTGTTAGAGTTGAATTAGCACGCACCAGACATTTTACTGTGTAGGTTCATTATATGAAGAGGACGCAGTGAGTAAGATCCCACTGATGCACAACACACCAATTCTCAGCTACTTGCAATGTGCTGCCTGCCTAAGTCTGCTTCTTCAGTTGACTGACATCGATAGGCCTATATATAGCACAGCGACTCGGGCAGAGACAAAACAGCGGAGAAATGCTCCAGTGCAGAGACGGCCTGGAGCCTTGCTGCGCTACCGCTGAGAGTCTGAGGTGCAAATGAAACATTCACCCACATCACACCTCTGCCGAGGACACGCAGCTCTCCAGTGAGAAATGGAAAACTTTCCCTTTGGTTCCATTCCTCTGTTCCCCTTTTTGGCAGAGTAATAAACACAAGCTATCAAAACAGTGGTGCTTGTCTTAAACCTATAAAAAAATCTATATCCTGTATATCTCCACTTTAGTCCTAGACATGACAGCAGGGCACATTCTCTCTCTCTCTCTTTCTCTCTCTCACACACACACACACGCATACACACACACACACACATACCCACACACACGTCCACAATTAAACAGAAAATAATACCTATACGGAACACCTGAACACCTATATACTATATACAGCTCCGAAATGTTTTGGGCAAAAAAATTTTTTTTGATTTGGCTCTGCACTCCACAGTTCACATGTGGTTAAAGTGCAGGTTCTCAGCTTTTATTAAAGAGTATTATTATGTATTATGGTTTCACCATACATAAATTACAGAACTTTTTCATACATAGTCCCCCCATTTCATGGCACCATGCAGGGCACAAGTGGCTTCATAGGTGTTTCTCATCAGTCAGGTGTGTTCGGTTGCTTCCTTAGTGCAGGTATGAGAGCTTTCAGCATCTAGTCTTGATTCTAGGCTTCTGATTGCCTTTGGAGTCTGTTATTGGCATTTGTCAACATGAGGACCAGAGTTATACCAGTGAAAGTCAAGGAAGCCATTATTAGGCTGAGAAATAAGAAAAAAATGGTCAGAGACCCAAAATTATGCTTGCCAAAATCAACTGTTTGGAACAGCATTAAAGAGAAAGAGAGCACTGGTGTCGCAAAGGGCCTGATACGCCAAGGAAGACCTCTATAGTTGATGACTAAAGAATTCTCACCATGATGAAGAAAAACCCCCTAACACCTGTCTGACAGATCAGAAACACTCTTCAGGAGGCAGGTGCGAATGTGCAACTGACTATTGTCCACAGAAGACTTCATGAACAGAACTACAGAGAGCCTACACTGCAAGATGCAAACCACAAAACAAGATAGCCAGGTTAGAGTTTGCTAAAAAAAAAAAAAAAAGTACCTAAAAGAGCCGGCAGAGTTCTGGAAAAAGATCTTGTGGAAAGATAAGACCAAGATTTGCTGGTATCAGAATGAGGCCAAAAGGAACTGCCCAAGATCCAAAGCACCCCCACTCATCTGTGAACCATGCTGGTGCGGCTGTTATGGTTTGGGCGTGTATGGCTCACTTGTCCTCATTTATGATGTAACTGCTGATAGCAGCACTATGGGGTGGACTATGTAAAGTGCTTTAATTTCTATATCGAAGAAATCAAAGTGTATAAAGCTACCCATAAATAAAAACTAAAAATGTGAACTTTAACCACATTAAAATAAAAAATTGCAGAGTAGATAGCTAAATCAAGAACAAAAAAAGACTTGGTCCAAAACATTATGAAGCTCATATTATGAGAGAGAGAGTATATAGCTATATAGTTCATATTGCAATGTTTGCACAATGATGACAAAACATGCTTCTTTAAAATTAAGCCATTATTTTCAAATTACATAACTGTACTTAAAATGCCATTAACCAAACCCCCTATCCTCAAACAAGAACACAGTACTGCTTATTAATGTGATCATTCACAGACTGAATGAAAAATGGCTTGTGACTAGAGGTAAGGCAGTACAGCCAATATAACAGGCACAACTAAGGGCTGGTAACCATGGTGGAAAAAATATGCAGCTACTCTGTGGAATTATACTTTATATATCTGGATACTATGACCTATTGACCCTTTGGAATACCCATAAAATGCTCATAAAAGAATCTCTCTTACTAGCTATAACTATACAGGACAAAACCTGGCAAATCATTTGAGTTCTCTTGTAGGCATGCCTGGCATCTGTAGTCCCTCCACTACAAACCCGTATACAAATATCAAAAATCAACAGCTGGCTGTTGTTGAGTTAGACACAAAATATCAGGCTAAAGATGATGATGGTGGCACAATTGTGTATGTTATTTATAAACTAGAAGCACAGCATTTAGAGCAAAGAAGCAAACACACAGCTCATGCAACTGCAGGCAAGGACACAACCAGTATAAAATGGAGGTTTGGGATGAGCAGGTCATCTCACTACCAGCAGGGGGTGCTGAGTGTAAAATCAGTTCAAGTTGATCGGTTAGTATATATGCTATGCTCAGGGCCAGACATGATTGCTATGCAAAGAGATCTGAGTGCCACAAATCTATGCTTGCAGCTCCCCAAATAAGGTACAAAAAAGATTGGGGTTTCATCATCCAATCATCTGACATTGTTCCTCACTGTTTCTGGGCCCAGCCATCAATTCTGTTGACTCACAGAGAAAACAGAGACGTATATGATTGTATCAGTTATGGGAAAAACAGGCCAAATAGAGTTCCACGTGGTGCACAGAGAACTGGCATTTTCCCATGGCTGGCTGTCTGGTGTCAACACGTGACAATACCAGGATGAAGAGACAGGGGGAGCTCTTACCCGATGCTGGGGCCAGCTAGCCATCCGCGGGCACAGACACTGAAGGAACACTCGGTCACAGCGTGCCGCAGCTCGTCCGCGGAAGCCAGACGGGCACCCTGTGAACTGCACGTGCCCTGTGCCAGCCTCTCATTGCCCACGTCTGTCACATTACTGGACTCCAGCAGGAAGACACGACCTGGTGGAGGGGGAAAAACACAAACAACACTGACCAAACATAGAACCCCCTCATTAGTATGCTCCATTGCTAACCCACAATGTATTTTGAATGTATTTGACTAGGCATGATATTGTCGGCTAGCTTAGAATTCTATTTTTTGCTATTTCAGATTCAATCCTAAGAAATGCAATCCGAATGAAATCCTAAGAACATAACAAGTACTGGGAGGAAGCTGGTCAGACCTTCTGGAAATTTCCTCAGGAAAGCTAGCAACATTCAATAGATCTGCATTTCAACACATTTAGGATGTTCTTAAATCATTATTGGCACATATCTTCCAAGGTGGTTTCTCATAACTGCAGGATAACATTAGAGGATGTTGCCAAAAAGCTTGTGAGTGGCATGCCTGGATTGTTTGTTCCTATGACTTTGACATAAATTGTTTGAGACACCAGATACATTCTAAGACAGACTAAGGATTGCTATTGCCATAAAATTGTCTCACTATCAATTGGAAATCTAACTAATCATAAATGTTTCCAAACATTATTGGAGTGTTTCATGTTTGCTGGGTTGGTGCCATGAAATCCCCTGTTAACTGAAGCCAGTGGTCACCTGCTCTTTTTTCTTCTGTCACCAGTTACAGTTTCAGTATGTCTGCCTCTCTGTGAAAAGCTGTGAACACATTGTGGTATTCTTTGAACGGTCATCTACTGTTTTTACCATCCAAACATTTACCAGTCTCACATTCCAATGAGAATTCAAACCCTTGTGAAAATCTCCAGTGAGCTGCTGTCCAAGATGCTTATTTTCAGAACTATATTTGTTTTGTGTGATTCATCAGAAATGGCCCCTAACCCTCAGGGATGTCTCATGCTGTCCTGTTCTACCTATCTGTCTGTCTGTCTGTCACTTTGTCAGGCCCTTCCCAGTACAAGCTGGCTGAGGAAACATGGTGTAACGCCAAGCAATAAGTCAACTCTGTTATTCCTCCCCTAATATTAATCTTCCTAAACATAAGGGTCCACAAGGTAATCTTATGAGGCTTTCATGAGTTTCCTGAGTCAGTCCCCAAAGAGAAGGCCTTCACCCCAACCTTTCCTCCCAACAGAATTCACTTCTGACCGCAGCAGGGTGCTTTCGGAACTATTTTGACATCATGTTAGAACCAACTGTTGGCCAATTCTCAGATGTGGCACTTCCTTTCCTGATTTATATACATAAGGATTGATTCAGGCACTAGACAACACCGTACGTAATAATGATTTAATTGCTGTTTTGATTGTTCAGTGGCCAGATTGGAAAGATATATATAGGAAAGCTTTTTGACATAGTGAGTCCAGAACAGGGATGACTGCCTCATGGACTACAGGGTGGATGGGGGCCACCCTCTGGCCCCCATCCAACCTCCATAAATTCTTGACAATTTACAGCCGACTGAATATGTGCATGTGTAGTTTTAATTATGTCACATCAAGCACTGCAAACATCACAAGCATTTAGCAGATACAATCATCCAAACTGACTTTCAATGCAAACACAAGTACAAATATCATGGATCAAAGTGCAGTAATACCCCAGCAGGGGAAAGTATATAAAAAAACAAATTTCATGCTACCATCCTATCATCAGTATCAGCAGACAATTTGAACTTCTTGCCTTGAAATTGGAACTTCTTAAGGGCCATTATATCACTGTTGTATGTTCTTATAGAGCCCCCTCAGCAAGCAGTGAGGCTTTATCATCATTGAGTAAACATCTATCAACCTTAGATTTTAATGAGATTCTCCTTGCTGGAGATTTTAACTGGGACTGGTTGTCCTCTGTCTCTGACAGTTTTAAATCTACCTGTGACTCATTTAATCTTACACAACTAATTAATAGCTCAACTCGTCCAAATCTTAAATGCCCAGTGAAATCCTCTCTTCTTTATTTATTTTTAACAAATGCTTATTTGTATTTTTGCAAATGATATGAGTGACCATTGTGTTATAGCTACAGTCAGACAAGCTAGGCTCCCAAAATCAAGACCACGAATTGTTCTTAAACAAGATTTTAAGCATTTCTGCGAGCAAGCCTTTTTTCGTGATTTGTTGGACTTTGACTGGAACAAAATCTCTCTCATTAATGATGTAGAACTGGCTAGGAAATACTTTCATGATGCTTTTGCTAATATTATAAATAAACATGCTCCCTTCCGCAAATTTAGAGTAGAAGGCCGAAACAATCCCTGGTTTTCCCCTCAGCTGTCCAGTCTACTAAACGAAAGGGATGTTGCCTGGGGTAAGGCCAGAAAATCCAAATCCCAGGTTGACTGGCTGATTTTTAGACAGCTCCAAAATCGCTTTACCTCTCTCATCAAAAAGGCCAAATCTGAGTTCTACCTTTCTAAAACTACTAGTAACTTAAATGATCCTAAGAAATTCTGGAAAGTAATAAAATCTTCATCTGGAAATGTAACCACCAATGAGTTACCAGCATGCATTGTAAAAGACTCATGTACTCTAACTGATAAATCAGCCATTCTTAACTGCTTTAATGAACATTTTGTTTCTTCAGGTTTATTATTTGAATCTTTACATACAGATCCAAAACAGCCTAATGAGCAAAGGGTTCACTCTTCACCACCCCCAATTGATTCTATGGTTCAACCATTCAATTTTACTTGTCTTGATGTGATAGAGGTCCATAGAGCCTTAAAGCAACTGGATCCTAACAAATCCGCAGGTCCTGACAAGCTTGATCCTTGCTTTCTCAAGGTAGCTGCAGACTTTATAGCAGAACCTCTGACTCATATTTTTAATCTTACCCTATCTAACATATAGAAATCTGCCTATGTTCTCCCTTTGTTGAAAGGAGGGGATCCCTCAGTTGTTAATAACTACAGGCCAATCTCTAAACTATGTGTTTTAGCTAAAGTCCTTGAAAAGTTTGTTAGTGAACAACTTAAAGAATTTTTAGACACAAACAGTATTTTATCACAACATCAGCCAGGTTTTAGAAAACAGCACAGCACAATAACCGCTGCAATTGAAGTGGTGAATGACATTATTGAGGCACTGGACTGCAAAAAATACTGTGCAGCTCTTTTTATTGATTTGTCCAAGGCTTTTGACACAGTTGATCATGTCACCTTGGTGGATAGACTCTACAATATTGGCTTATCTGAGCATGCAGTAAGTTGGTTTTCAAATTACCTGCCAGCTAGAACACAGTGTGTCCAGTTTGCTGGGTCTTCTTTCCTCCCTGTTTCAAAAGGCATGCCCCAGGGGTCCATACTAGGACCACTGCTGTTCTCTATATATGTAAATAATGTTTGTGATAATTTATCAAATGCTGCATTCCATTTTTATGCAGATGATACAGTTATTTATTGCTCATCACCGTCAGTAGTACAAACCCTTGAATTCTTGCAGTCTGCCTTTGATGTTGTTCAGTCCCATTTAACTCAACTTAAGTTGGTATTAAATGCAGAAAAATCCAAATTCGTGAATTTTCAAATGGCAAAGAGATAAAATCTAATCTCCCCAAGATCATAACTGCTCAATTGGGTTAAGGTCTGGTGATTGACTTGACCAGTCTAAAACCTTCCACTTTTTCTCCCTAATGAAATCCTTTGTTGTGTTGGCAGTGTGTTTTGGGTCATTGTCTTGCTGCATGATGAAGTTCCTCCCAATTAGTTTGGACGCATTTCTCCATAAGTTGGCAGACAGAATGTTTTTGTAGACTTCTGAATTTATCCTGCTGCTACCATCATGAGTTACATCATCAATAAAGATTAGTGAGCCCACTCCAGAAGCAGCCATACAAGCCCAAGCCATGACACTTCCTCCATCGTGCTTCACAGATGAGCTCGTATGTTTTGGATCATGAGCAGATCCCTTCTTTCTCCACACTTTGGCCTTTCCATCACATTGGTAGAGTTTAATCTTGGTCTCATCAATCCATAAAACTTTGTTCCAGAACTTTTGTGGCTCATCTCTGTACTTCTTTGCAAATTGTAATCTAGCCTTCCGATTCTTACTACTGATGAGTAGTTTGCATCTTGTGGTATAGCCTCTATATTGCTGCTCTCTAAGTCTTCTTCGAACAGTTGATTGAGATACCTTCACCCCTGCCCTGTGGAGATTGTTTGTGATGTCACTGACTGATGTTTTGGGGTTTTTCTTCACAGCTCTCACAATGTTTCTGTCATCAACTGCTGTTGTTTTCCTTGGTCAACCTGTTCAATGTCTGTTGCTCAGTACGCCAGCGGTTTCTTTCTTTTTCAGGACATTCCAAGTTGTTGTACAAGCTATCCCCAATGCTTGTGCAATGGCTCTGGTCGATTTCCCCTCTTTTCTAAGTTTCAAAATGGCTTGCTCTCTGGTCTTCATGTTAGTTTAAGTTTTATAATACAAATGCAGTCTTCACAGGCAAAACCCAAGGCTAAAACCAAGAGTAGACATTCAGAACTATTTATTGTTTAACCAATCAATCTAACAGGACACATCTGGGCAACAAGAAACACCTGTCAGTCACATGTTCCAATACTTTTGCTCACCTAAAAATTGGGTTGTCTGATACAAAAGGTGATATGTTCTAAGTTGTTTAACAAATCTAGATAAAAATACCAGGAAATAAAAGCTGAAATTCGAATCTATCATGTCATGTACATCTTTTGACCTCAAACTCAATTGTCTTCAGTGTATAGCAAAAACAAAGGAATTGAACTTGCTGTTCCAATACTTTTGGAGGGGACTGTAAGTACTTAGGTATTATTATTGATCAGAACTTGTCATTCAAGACACACATTGAAAACCTTGTTTCCAAGCTGAAACTTAAATTAAGTTTCTTCTTTAGGAATAAATCCTGTTTCTCCCTCCAGGCAAGGAAACACTTGATTTCGGCAACTTTTTAACCTTTATTGGACTACGGCGATCTGCTCTTTATGAATGCACCTGACCAGTGCCTAAAGAAGTTGGATACTGTATACCACTGTGCTTTACGCTTTATTACTGGCTGTGGAAATCTTGTGCACCACTGTGCTCTGTATGGTGCTACTAAGTGGCCATCTCTGTATGTCCGCAGACTTTCACATTGGTTGGTTTTTATATATAAATCTCTCCTTGGGCTGGTTCCTTCTTATCTGTGTACTTACATGTGTAAAAACCAAAATCAATATGGCCTGCGTTCTCACGATATCCTGCAGATGTTGGTTCCCAGAGTTAGGACAGAATTGGGCAAAACAGCTTTTAAATACGCTGCCCCCTTTTCCTGGAATAAGGTACAGAAGGACCTGAAATTGTCAGAACTAGTTACTATGGGGAAATTTAAGTCAATTTTAAAGGATTGTGAAAATAGTACTCTTGGTCATTGTGATTGCTCCTGAATTTTAACTGATATCGTTTTTAGAAAATTGTACCTTTTTATGTCCTTGACCTTGTATTGCATTTTAACTGGATATTGTGTTTACTTATTTGTATTGTATGACAGTTGTATTTGTCTATTATTGTTGTAACAATTTTTATGCTGCTTTCTTGGCCAGGTCACTCTTGAAAAAGAGATGTTAATCTCAATGAGACTTTTACCCGGTTAAATAAAGGATATATATATATATATATATATATAGCCCCAAGAGACAGCAAGTGCAAGAACAGCAGACTCAGTTGACAGGTTATCAAGTACCTTATTGAACATTACATACATAATAATAATTAAACTAGCAACAGCAAAGAACCACAGGCTCTGAAAGGAGTCATGATAACATGCAAAACACTGTCATAATAAATGATCAACACAGCTAGTACGAGCAATTAACTCATTTGTCTTGTGTCATAAGCAAAAATATCAAATAAAAAGAAAGTTCATAAGGAAGGGATAATATTTCAGGAAAGGTGTATAGTAGTATACAAAAGTAAACCATATACTGTCTTCAGTGACAGCTGTGAAAGAATTTGCTTTAAGTTGGACTGAACCAAGAAAATCTAAAGACAAATATAATGATTAATATATCACATTCCATATTCATATTCCAAATACAAAGGCGATTCTTAGTTATATCATTCCCCAAATATAAAAGCCATCATTCCATCAAAATAAGTTGTATTGTACTATAATGAAACTGAAAAAAAAATACTTGGGGGTATTTTTCAAAGTAGCATATGCTTTAGGTTTTCAAGGTAATGTCAGGCCAGAACAATCAAGTGTTTGTGAATACAAGCCTTTTCAGAAAACACAATTGTGGAGAGAGCTAAGACTGCTTCCAATTCAAAGAACAGCTTTGAGAAGAGGCTGTCAATTCTAGGAAAAGAGAGCAATTTCACCGAGTACTCTCTTTGTTGACGGAAGCGTAGATACTGACAACACAGCTCACTAAACCATGGGATAAAGGAGGACTACAGCTAGGCACAGCACTACCAGGCTACATTAGAACTTGGAGAGATGTAAGAAACAAATTAAACTGTCATGGGAGAAATGTGTTACGCTGACAGTAGATATAACACCTGTTATAAGTGAAGAAAAGAACTCCATTTTGCTCAGAGGTTAAAGGAAGCTACAAGAGAACTGTCTTATGTCACCAATAGCTGGCCCCTGTCATTCATGAGCGCAACCTGTCTGGCAAAGTGCAGGAGTTATGCAAGTTAATCTCTGAGTCAGAGTGCTCGAGTGCCACGTACTCAAGAGGTTTTCTTTTCTTTTTCAGGCATATAGAAAGATTTTCATCCAATACAAAGGCAAGAAACATCACAGCTCATTGTAATAACAGTCAATGTGATCTTGGCTACTGATGGAACATCTCAGCACAACAAGATCACAAACAGGCAGTCGTTATGAACGTGGCTCAGTGAGTTTGCTAAATCGGAAATTAGGTTAATGGGAAAGAAAAACTTCTTATTAAAGAAACTTGTTTTTGAAGAGCACTTTCTCAATTCAACAAGCAGCATTTCCACCCGCAACTTTCTCACCACCTTCACCACTTTGGAGCTAATGGGTTCTCCTGGAACAGTTCCTCTAGTGTCATTACATACATTGTTGATAGTACAAAACACACTTGGTCATATCTGCAGCCTCGAGAAATATAAACCAAGCAGCTTTGGAGTTATCTGAAGTGTCTTCTCTTGCTTTAGACCACAGGCTACCTAATGGCCCTATACTTGCCATTGTGGTTGTCAGAAACTTCTTTGGTATCACAAATATCATTCACTGCACAGAGAAACTGCCTGGCCAAGCAAAAACATTCACTGAATCTGAAACAGTATTGTTAAACTATTCCTTTAGCCCATTCCTTCCTGCTGCAATGCCATAGCTATGTCACTACGGGGCCTTGGATCTGAGGTCTGGGTGCACCTTCCTCTGAACATGCAAACAGCGGTTTTCCTTGATGAAGATCAACAAGTCACCCCAGAAACCAGCTTTAGCGCTAGGCATGGCAGCAATCACTGATGAGCTTATCTCATAAATGAGGTGCCAGCTCGCTGGTTAAACAACCAAATGAGCTAGGAACAAAAAATATGCAGAATTACATTGTCTTTACATTGTTACAAACTGACTCTTGTATGTAACAAGGGGGGGGGGAGAGACCACATACAAAAAATGTAAAACAAGAGTGTATGAAACTAAGTTGAAGCAATAAAAGTATAATATATATACTTACAGGGTGAGTAAGTAGGATGTATCTGGGGTGCAAAACCATGCATGGATGAATTCTAAGTGTGGTGTAGGGATCAGGCCAGGAGTAAGAAACAAGAAGGACAGAAAGCAGCCCTCTTAAACCCCAAGCAAACCACATCCACAGGTGTAGCCAATTTACACTGACGTACCACTCAACTTTGACTACCAGCACCGGCAAAGAGAAAACCACAGAGCAGAAAAGGCAGCCAGATGAGTGGGCCATCACAAAAACTAACAAACTCCACATACATGTGTATCATTTTGAAGGCAACTGAATGGCAACAAGTAACATTTGTAGCTAAACACACTCATACAATAAAAATAATGTATTTATTAAAATAAGCAGAATGGCTAATTCTGCAGTTTGCTAGACCTGGCAGATGAAGAGCGAGCTTCAGCTTGGCCCACAGTGCAGGTGGTTGTTGTTCCTGTCCTATAGCATACATAGGACCAGGTTGAAGGCCCATTAGCTCCAAACTTTTGGTCAGAATCTTTTCTCAAGAGAGAAAAAAATAATAATTTGAAGAGACAACAGGCCAATTTCATTTTTTAGCCTCATAAGTCCTCCAGGAGATCTCGTGTCCTGGGCTGCTAGCACTCTCAGACAGGCAGCCATGCGCCATGTTATGCTCTCATAATCTCCATTATAACAGGAAAAAATCAAGCTGAAGGGAAAGAAAGCATGACTTACCATGACTTAAGACAGCTGAGCAACCACTTGTTGATATACTATGGCTAAGCAGCCTTTAAATGCTTCACTACCCGTTTTATGTCAGATGCCCCATTTTGCCAAAGATTTTGATGTCAATGTGGTTAAATAAAGGACAAATATTCAAAATGTTTTAAATCACTATTTCTGTTCTCAACTGAGCTGACTTAGACCGCAAAGTGAATTTCTGTCTTTTCAGTTGTTTTTAATAAGAGTGTGGAGCGACTACATGTCCCAAGATGTTTTCCTTACAAACAGATGTTGTTTCCAATGTAACACACAGGTCAGCTCTAATGAGTAGTGACAATAAATTTAGACTGTGTCTCCGTTTTACTGAAATGCTTCAAAACATAATAGCAGAGTACGACGATCGTCTGGGAGCTCATGATAAGTAATGAACTGGCCAGGTGTCAGGCATATACCAGAGGATATGTCTAAACGGGGAACCTTTCAAAGGATCATATCAGATTTTTATGCATGATGGCGTTCTTCTGACTAACTAGTGGCAATAACGTCATTTCTCAGCCATTACTGCATACTTTACCCAGGCATGAAAATGTCCATGACTACATCCACATTGTAGATTGTGGTGTGGGGATGGCTGGTTTAAGCAGCCACACCTGCCCTGGGTCAAGCTAATTAGACCTGGCCAATTGGATAATTGGTTAATAATTAGATAATTGGCCAGGCTAATTGGACCCAGGAACAGGAGTGGCTGCACCTGTGCGTAGTGAGGTAATCACTGCGCACAGGTTAAATCTGCCCTCCCCACCCACATCAGGAGCTTCGGTCATGACTGTTTTAACATCTGCTCATTTGGCTATACCATCTTGCCAAACCCTCGTGGAATAAATGTGGACTGTTTGAACATCTTCTCCCTGTGTCTCTGTGCTGGAGGGCCCCAAAGAAAGCCACTTCGGTGGCCTGTGGCAGGCGTGTTTGCCACAGTGGCGCCCAACGTGGGGCTCCTCCGGCACAGCAAAGAGGCACAGGAGGGCCAGCCAGGAAGCACACTGGAGGAGGGGCGGCTGAGGTGTTCCCGACAGGGCTTCGGGTGGATCCTCCGGGCCAAAAATGGGGAGCTGAAGATGACCAGGGAGGGGAAGGAGGCAATCCTCAGCTGGGACGCTGAGGAGCTGCACCTGGCCGAGGAGGCAGGTCAGCGACGGGCGGTGCACGAGAGGTGGTCGCGCCGTGAGCTGGACTTGGCCGGGAAGGCGGGTCAGCCACGGGCGGCGCACGAGCGGTGGCCGCGCCGTTTTGCTTCCTTTCTCGTCCGTTTTGGTTGTTTTTAGTTCTTTGTTTTGGCCTGGTTGGTTTGCCCGGAGCCCATGAGGGGATAAGCCTGCAGCCGCCTGCCAGCAGAGCCGACTGGCGGCCACCACAGCCACGAGGGTTCCTGGTCCCCAGCACCACACGGCCAGTCCACCAGCCCACCAGCCCAGCCACCCCACCACAGCCCCTGGAACAGCCCAAGCCGGTGACGCCCCCACCAGCCAGCAGAGCAGCCCAGGACTTCCCGTGCTCCGGGAGGGAGGAGGAAGAAGGGCTGCCTTGTCGTCAGAAGGAGGGGCACAGCATGTACTGGACTGTTCCGGGGCCACCCACCCTGACTTTTTTTTTTTGCGTGTTTAGAGTTTATTTTTATTTGTCTTTTGCTTTGTTGGGAGTGCAGGGGTGGGGGGGGGGGTAGGCTTCGGCCAGTGATTCTCCCTGGCCTCAGTTTGGCGTTGGGGGTATGTGGTGTGGGGATGGCTGGTTTAAGCAGCCACACCTGCCCTGGGTCAAGCTAATTAGACCTGGCCAATTGGATAATTGGTGAAGAATTAGATAATTGGCCAGGCTAATTGGACCCAGGAACAGGAGTGGCTGCACCTGTGCGTAGTGAGGTAATCACTGCGCACAGGTTAAATCTGCCATCCCCACCCACACCAGGCAGCTTCTCTGTCATGACAGTGTTTGAGATCTGCTCACTTGGCTGTAACATCTTGCCAAACCCTCGTGGAATAAATGTGGACTGTTTGAACATCTTCTCCCTGTGTCTCTGTGCTGGAGGGCCCCAAAGAAAAGCCACTTCGGTGGCCTGTGGCAGGCGTGTTTGCCACAGTGGCGCCCAACGTGGGGCTCCTCCGGCACAGCAAAGAGGCACAGGAGGGCCAGCCAGGAAGCACACTGGACGAGGGGCGGCTGAGGTGTTCCCGACAGGGCTTCGGGCGGATCCTCCGGGCCAAGAATGGGGAGCGGAAGATGACCAGGGAGGGGAAGGAGGCAATCCTCAGCTGGGACGCTGAGGAGCTGCACCTGGCCGAGGAGGCAGGTCAGCGACGGGCGGTGCACGAGAGGTGGTCGCGCCGTGAGCTGGACTTGGCCGGGAAGGCGGGTCAGCCACGGGCGGCGCACGAGCGGTGGCCGCGCCGTTTTGCTTCCTTTCTCGTCCGTTTGGTTGTTTTTCGTTCTTTGTTTTGGCCTGGTTGGTTTGCCCGGAGCCCATGAGGGGATAAGCCTGCAGCCGCCTGCCAGCAGAGCCGACTGGCGGCCACCACAGCCACGAGGGTTCCTGGGCCCCAGCACCACAAGGCCAGTCCACCAGCCCACCAGCCCAGCCACCCCACCACAGCCCCTGGAACAGCCCAAGCCGGTGACGCCCCCACCAGCCAGCAGAGCAGCCCAGGACTTCCCGTGCTCCAGGAGGGAGGAGGAAGAAGGGCTGCCTTGTCGTACGAAGGAGGGTCACCGCATATACTGGACTGTTCCGGGGCCACCCACCCTGACTTTTTTTTAATTTTTTAGCGTGTTTGGAGTGTTTTTTGTTTGTTGTCTTTGGCTTTGTTGGGAGTGTGGGGGTGGGGGGTGGGGGGAGTAGGCTTCGGCCAGGGATTATCCCTGGCCTCAGTTTGGCGTTGGGGGTATGTGGTGTGGGGATGGCTGGTTTAAGCAGCCACACCTGCCCTGGGTCAAGCTAATTAGACCTGGCCAATTGGATAATTGGTTAATAATTAGATAATTGGCCAGGCTAATTGGACCCAGGAACAGGAGTGGCTGCACCTGTGCGTAGTGAGGTAATCACTGCGCACAGGTTAAATCTGCCCTCCCCACCCACATCAGGAGCTTCGGTCATGACTGTTTTAACATCTGCTCATTTGGCTATACCATCTTGCCAAACCCTCGTGGAATAAATGTGGACTGTTTGAACATCTTCTCCCTGTGTCTCTGTGCTGGAGGGCCCCAAAGAAAGCCACTTCGGTGGCCTGTGGCAGGCGTGTTTGCCACATAGATCTATAAACCTTACACATAGTCCACATAAAGGCATGCTGCAGAGTTTAAAAACATTTCTAATTAATTGTTAGGGATTAAGTGAATTCAATTTAATTTATTTATCATTTTGGAATATTGTAAAACCAGAAGCATTTGTTATATTTAATGTCACTCAGTACAGTTTACATACTGAAACCACGTAAATGGCCTAAGGAATATCTATGAAGTAATGTCCATCAGGAAAAGGGGTGTCTGCTAAGAAAGCAACAAATGTAATAAGCATTTAATGAGGGTTCATGAAATCATTTCTCCTGCCACCACATAATGTGAAGGAAGGATCTGCATCAACGAGCACTTTGTGGGCTTTACGATGATCATCTGTCAAAATATCTGTGGTTACATGTGGTCAGTGAATTATTAGATTGCCCATTCCATTTCTGCTATTCAGCATGGTCATCTCAGTTCCTGGTTTCCAAGACAACACCCTTTTTCCAGTCCTTCCTAGTTCATTTGGGATGGGAGTACTTATTTGCGGATACAGGACTGACCTTACAACCTGAAAGGTTACAGGCCTGATTCTCAGGTACAGCAGTGCCCTTATGTCTCTGAGCATGCGATTTCCCCTGAACGCCTTCAGTAAATGTTCAGCTTTATAAATCTGTGGTGTCTGAATTCCTCCAGAAGGGCCTCTTATCATGCTCTAAAGCTGGTGTTTACAACTATTAAGGGGTTGGCATTTGTCCGCTGTAGACTCCCCCTGTTAAGATCCGTTTGAAAAAAAGAAAAAATTAAATGGCTTTTTGTCATTATTAAAATTATGCTCACATATTAAAAAGCAGCAGCTGACATCTTATTCTGATGTTAACACCATGGTGTGAATTCTCATTCAGTCCAGTGCATTTTGTTCACTAGCATAAGACAAGCAGAATGTGGTCAGTGTGATGTGTGGTGCATATAGATCAGTGTAGTGCCAAAGAAAACACAAAGGACCACTCCCAAATGACTCACAAATCCCTCCAAGAATTTCTCTTTCTGTATCAGCCAAATTATGAAAATTGACATATACCATAAAATTTCCATGACATGACCAATGCCTGGTCTCAGGTTATGTCCATAAACAACAATCACAATGCTTTCTAGATTCATTTTTGTGGCAATCAATATTAGAAATTTTGAATTTGAATTAACAACTATCCTGTTCCTTTGAAGTTGTGTTCAACACAGAATTCAAAAAGAAGAGAGAAATAACTGCTCTGTTCATGTTCAAGTCCATATGTGGACAAAATCTTAACCAAATTAATTCGACTTTGACTTTCTGGTAATATTTAGCACCACATTTCAATTAATCTCTGCAGTGGCTTGCCAACAGCTCTCTCTGTTTGCCTTGTTCATCATATCTGACAGGAGCCTTGCTATGTGCTAAAAGTGAATAGTTAAAAAATTGCTTTGTGATTTCAATCTGTCATTTAATCTTTATCAATCAATCAATCAATCAAAACTTTATTTCAGACTCAAGGTCCATATAAAATACAGAACATTACATAGACTGCTACTCACTTGTAATATCTCTACAACTTATCGATAAGCACATAAGGAGCATGCACAGCTCAGTGTGCTACTCCCTGGTCCTCTACCAGTAAATTTCAAACTGAAAAAACATGTTTTCAACATACAAAAATGCCAAGTTACTCACATATGCAAAGCACTGTCTATAAGTCATTCATTCAAGCTTGCAAAATCAAGGCCTGCCATTAAATGTACTGATATCAATATCAAGCTACAAAAAACAATACTGGTTATCTTAGGTCACACAAATTAAACAAACTGTACTCCAAAACAATGTTTCCAAAGTGCCCAATGTTTTCTAAATTATTTCAAGTAACTTGGCCCGGTGTGTATCTGATGTTTTTATTGGCTGATGTAGCTAAATGTCCAATGGCAAGATGTATTCTTTGTGGGCCAGGAGCATTTGTGATGATGTAATCGGCTGGAAAAATAATAATAATAATAATAAGAAGAAGAAGAAGAAGAAGGAAAAATCCCCTAGGTTTTGGCCTTTATTGTGTGGACGTGTGCATTTGTTTGTGAATTCTGTCAGAACGTACAGAAATGTATGTTTTTAAGGACTGAGAGTGTGTGGTCATTGTGGTTATTTCAGTGGGAAACCCTGAAAAGTGCCAAACTCTCTGTGCTGTATAGGTATGGGTTAGCAGGTACGCCATCACTTAACCAATGTTGGTCTGAGCTCCAGACATCTGTAACTGATGACGTATGGGCAGTGGTGTGGTCATAGCTTCCTCCTACACCTTATTTCCAATTCCTCTCTTTACAAGAGTAGGAGGAGCCATATTTATTGGGAGGGCTTCTCATAATACCCAAACCATTATTCAATTACTACACCAAGTAAACAGCACTGTTGTGGCCGCATAGCCCTGACTCTAATCCTTATTAACAAAGACAAGAGTAGAAAAGGTGGTAAACAAGTGTAAACTTGCGCTCTGCTCAGGTATCAAAAGCAGTTGAGCAAAGGTCCTCTGTGTCATTTAATCACAGCAATAATGCATGCAAATGTATTTAACGAAAATATTTGTTTAGCTGATAGCCTTACTCCTACAGTAACAATAGCTCATGCTACATAATTACGCACATATAATACAGTACACTGCCATATCACCAAGTTTGCGCAGTACAAATAGACTAATCCAGAATTTTAGTTGCGACAAAATATTAAATCTATTATTTATTATTAAATACATAATTTATTAAAACATAATAGATGTAGGCTAATAGGCCTGTTGAAATTGCTCAAACACCAAACGTACTATTCTTCAACGAAATGGACATGCCGTTTTACGGTTACAGGTAGTCCGAAGACTGATGCCTATGTTAGCAAATCATATCAGTATTAGCGTTTCTCCAGATTAGACACAATATACAAATATTATGAACCCAGCATATTTAATTATTTTAATGCCACTCGTTCGCTCTGAACGCCAGTATGGGGTTGACAAAATCGAGAAGTAGCCACCTTAAGGTGTAGCCTGCAGCGGGAAGTCTACAGTGCTGCATACAGAGATGTCAGCACGTAATAATAAAAGAGCTCATTCATAAGGCCTAAAAATAAAAAATACAACTAAAATGCTGCCCATAATATTATATAATATTAGTCTAATATAAATGCATAAACCGATACATAGGAACTGACTCATGCACCTTCAGTGCAATTACGTAAAGAAGCGCTTACTTTATTATGTAGCCTACTTATGCAATACGGACTATTTGTTTTGCAGCTACTTTGAAAGTTAGTTGTGTATTAAATGAAAGCATCCTTCCCTACTGCAGACAGCATAGTTCAGAGGGAATTGACGACGCCAGATGTTTAGAGCTGTCGGTACAAATTGCAGGTGGAAACTCCAAGTGTTTAAGCAAACTATCAGCACGCTGCTGTTTAAGTTGCAATAGGATGTGACAGTTCATTAAGAACTTACCATCTGCGCGAACGGAAGTGATGGTTAAGCAAGTCAAGCATCCAAATAGCTGAAAGAAGATGTGATTTCGGTAGCAATTCCGTGCCATGCTGAGTTAGCTACTTTTTTTCTTATCAGTGAACGTCCAAAAACAAAACTTGAAGTTTCCCTCACGTTCACCGTTACTTAAACAACTGAGGAGAAAATCCGATATTTCCCTCTCGCCACACGATAGAAGCTAACTGTTGGAATAGAAAGGACGGACTGACTGTTGGCTTGAAAGATAAAAAAGAAAGGGGAAACAATTCAGACTGGTAGGGTGGAGGAGAGGTTATATCCATCCAAATAGTGCATTGCCGTGCAAATGGAGCGCCGCTGTGAAAATTCGCATCACTGTGTCAGTAAATACGTAATGGGTCAGATTTTAACCAGAGACAGCACAGAAATGAGAGAACCGCTTGAGAACGGCAGAACGCTGGACACAGGAGAGATGAACACAAATGGCTACTGCTTCAAACACTGTCAGTGGCAACACAAAATTACGTTATTATTTAAATCAGTGCACCAGAGCAAAGCTGTTGATGATTACTGTTTTGGTAAAGAGACTGGCTTATGAGGTGCATGTTGTCAGTAAATTGAATTAAATTTCTGCTCTACGCCACAAAGGCATCAGGCTTTTTTTTTTTTTTGTAAATTTTGTGCTCCTGAGGAAGACCGTTTGCCTGTTTCTCCAGACTATGAAATCACAAAATGACGGTATTAAGTAAATAGATGAGTCGGAGGAAACTGCAGAACTGATTGCCTTTAAAAGTTTAAACGCTCACCTAATTCTTGTTTCTTTTTGTGGACAGACCAGGTGCTATAGTCTGGTAGTTGTAGCGGTAGTAGTAGTAGTAGTAATAATAATAATAATAATAATAATCAGCATAATCATCATATCGTATCATATTAAATATTGTCTTCTTAGTTCTTACTACACATGATTACATGGGGTGGTTGTATTATGCACTCAATACATTACTCCCTAGTGCATAAATTAGTTGTAAAATTCAGTAAAACCTAATTTTACAATCTAAAAAGAAAGTAGTTTATGACGTATACATATTATTAGTAGTTTATTATTATTATTATTATTATTATTATTGTTGTTGTTGTTGTTGTTAGCAGTGGTGGTGGTGGTGGCATTATTGTTGGCATTATCATTATTGGCCAATAATCATAATAATATGCTGCTTTTGCTCATACTGCAAATGATGAAGACGATAATGGAGATGATGATTAATGGTGATGATGATTAATTTAACATTTTGTTGTGTCTGTTGCTGTTTCTCTTCTTGTTGCTCTTATGTCAGTCATGTTTGTTATTCACACTTTTATGTTTGTTATTCACACTGTACATGGAGTGTGAGTCGTTCTCTGAGTACCCACACACACACACACACACATACACACACACACCCTGCCAAGAAGGTGCTTGTGTCTTTGAAAAAGCACCATAGAGATGAAAAGGGGAACAGGCTCCAGTATCTGAGCGCATTGCTAATAAACAGCTAGTCCTGAACAATAGACCTGCTACTGAGAAAAGGCTTCCATTAATTTAGAAGGTTTTTTTCTTGTTGCTCTGATGCAGTATAGAGTATATTGCTTTTACTGATAATACATAATACAATTTCAATAATAGTGAATTGGCAGTGGTGGGAACAGAACAGAACCAAGCCACATTTATGAAACAAGATCATTTCTAACCCATCACAGGTCAGATGCGATATTTACAACTTGCTAGCCATAACACCTTGGATTTCCTTAACTCATGCCTATGCAGGTGTAATATACAGGTGTGACATGTTAAGCTGATTTCCAGGGAAGCAGTGGGTAATGACTGACTCCTTCATGTTGCTGTGGTTCTGCAGGTGAGAAGGGTCTGTGGTTGTGGGCTCCAGTTCCCTGCAGTGAACATGAAAATACTCGCTGATGGCAAGCGATGTATGATTTTTAGCCTTGATCCAAAATGCATTATGGGTGCATTGATATGGGAAGGCAGTAGGCAGAGGAAGGCACATAGTTGTCCTTAAATGGATGATTAAAATATACATAAATATATTAGAGTTTAAACTTGTATTTCAATGGCTTTCCTCTAGGGGTCTCCATAGGCACTCCAGTGGCACAGTCAAGTGGCTAATTGTTCAATTGAGTCACTAAATGAGGCATTTATGAAAACAATTAGTTGAGGTTTTTGTTTTAGCCCAGCACCTGGTTCTACTTAAAGTCTTGATTGAAGACCACAATTAATTAGTTGACTCACTTATTTTTTTTAATTTTACTTCTTTGTGTAAGTTAAATGTTACATCACTGCTCTCATTTTTAATGTTTCTAACAAAACCTATCATGCCCCTGTACAACATTTTCAAATACTGCAGCATGTTCACGGTTGTAAGTAATCAAACCGAATTCAACACGCGAGTGTCGCTTGAAAACATCATTGTCTGTCATCATCTGTGCTTAATTAGTGGCAATTACTTTATCAAGTTAGATTATTGAGGTGGTGAAAATTAGATAATTGTTTGAGAAGGGGCCTGACAAAGAGGCTATCATGACCTCTAGCTGGTGGAGAATTGAAGTACTGTACGAGAAAGCAAGGGGAAGCAGACTGGTGGCCGTAATTACAGTGTGTAAAATGTGAAGGATGGAACCCACAAAGGTTGAGCTAAGCCAGGACTCAAACTAGTAAATAATGTGATGCTGAAATGTATTTATTTATTCACTTTCTTGCAGCTGAACCCCACAGATCCCTGACCACCGACTTCCAGTCCCTCTATCAGAAAATACAGTCCTCAGTCAAATAAGAATTGAGGGTTTTTTAGTGATCTGAAATCAACTTTTCAATAAAGAGAGGAACAGCCTTTGTCCGACCTCCTGCTGCCAGTCGGTGACAACCTCACTCATGTCTGGATGTAAGGGAGCATGATTTACACTCACCCTGATAATGCCGGGGTTTCCCCCATTGACACAGAGGCCCAGTTCCCTGATATCACACTTGAAATACAGAAAGGACAACTGCCCCCCTCTCTGCTGAGAGTGGACAGTCATACATTCCAATGGCATAAAAATGGGCAGAGCTGTACAGACAGCTTTCTTTGCATTCTTTTTTTTTCCTTAGCAGACAGTCTTTGGCAAAAACAGACCTCCATAAAGCAGAGAGGGTAACAGACAGAGAAGGGCCACAGCTGAAAAAGTGCCATGGTGGGGATTAAGCCACCACCTCAAGAGGAAACACACATGGCCGAGAGTTGGCTGCCATGCAACTATATATGCAGTGAGCTCCATAATGTTTGGGTCAAAAGCACTTTTTTTTCTTGATTTCCACAATTACTGTACTCCATAATTTAAAATTTGTAATAATATTAAACAATATTCATCAATATTAACAATAGTTATGTAAATTAAAGTATTCATGTTTAGTACTTTGTTGCATGTCTTTTGCATCCAACGAGAGCTTGAAGTCTGTGACCCATAGACATTAGCAGGTATGGAGAATCACTCTGCTTGGCTTATAATGCTGCCATCTTCAAATCCTGCTTGTTTCCGGGGCTAGTTGCCCTAAATTTTCTCTATAGTATATGAAACTCATATTCAATGGCATCCAGATTAGTTGACTGACTTGGCCAATCAAGACTTTTCAAGTTTTTCGCTTTGAAAAAATTGTTCTTTCTTTAGCAATATGTTTGGCATCATTGTCTTGCTGTAGGATGAAGTGTCATCCAAAGAGTTTGGAGGCATTTGGTTGAACTGGAGTAGATGAGGTGCTTTTGTACAATTCAGAATTCATTTTACTGCTTGTATCAACAGTTACATCATCAATGAAGACAAGTGAGCCAGTACCCGTGGTAGCCATACATGCCCAAACCATAACACCCCCACCACCATGTTCATTTTGCCCGAATCCTGTGCACCCCTGTCCATGCAGTGCCATACCATAAAAGACACTGATACTGAGTTTGACATAATTTGTGAACAGATAGAATGTCAGGACTGGACTTTGTTTGAATGTCTCTGAAGTATCCAAGCACCTATTGTAAACAGTAGGGGATCACACTAAATTACATTTAGTGTCACTAATGGGTAAAACACTATTCCTAGGTTCAAATTTTATTTCATGGTACTCTGAGATGGTATGGGTTGAGGTCAAGAAGACGCTTTTGCCAAGTTTCAGGCTTGTTGATCTTCCCCGTAGATCCTGTGTGTGATGTATTCTCATATTTTGAACCAACAGTAAGGACAGATGAAAACTGAGGGTCCCTCCCATGAACCCAGGCTGCAAAAATAGCTTTCCTTCATCAATGGCAGACTCAGGTGATAATCACCACTGAGTGCTCTGGGGAGTTGTCCTGACAGAGTGACTCATCTCCGCGATCGCAGAAAACCCTCCTGAAGCTCCCTGGGTGACTGCACTTAGTCACCTTTCTCCCTCGTCCCTGGGACCCGTGGAGAAGATTCACAGACGTGAGAAAGAAGGAAAGAAGGAATAGGCATGTAACAGAGATTGTGATTCACACCAATGGAAATTTGGAGCAGTAAGTGAGAATTGTGCTTCAGCAGCCCATGGGGGCAAAGTCACAGCTCCAACAGCAAGGTGTGTAATTTCTGAGGGTCATATTGTTTCCGCACTAGACAGGTTGTCTTATTACTCAAATGATCTCAATTGCAGAGGGAATGAATTTGCTCATCTAACTGTGCGTTGCCATGGTTTTCACAAGAATAAGCAGCACTTAACATGAACATTCTCCAATGAAAAATAACAAAAATGTCTCTCTTTTCATGCATAAGTAGTCACTGTGTCACGTTAATGATTGTAGAATTTTCTTAAAGTTACCTTTATGAGATGCCATTGTAATTGGCCAATTACATTGTATTTAGCGGCAAACATTTTAGAGTACATAGTGGACAGCTAAAGGGAGTCAAGATGGACTATAGGTTAATCCTTGCAACATTAATCCTCACAAAATATTATCATTTAAATATGAGAAGGCTGAAAAGATTAAAGAAGATGTTTAAAATATACTATATAAGCAGCCGCGAAATACTGAAGTCATTTGCTAGAAAAATACTGATGTATGCAACCAGTCTGCCTAATCCAGTTTTAAATTATTATTGAAACAGAAAATATGATACTGTATAAATGCATCATATAAACTGTGCCATCAAGCTGTGTATCAATCCAGGGCTCTCTATCTAAAGTGAAAATGTCGCTTCAAACTTCAGTTTATCTGAGTTCATTTATTCTGCAGGTTCTTTTTCGGACTTTGATCTACACCTTATACTGTGCTTTCGCAAAGGGGATGCCTGCAGGTTTTACTGTGGGATAGAAACATAAAAATACTGACTGACACGCATTATAAAATACTAAAAGGGAGCATTTGTCACATGTTTGCTATGCCGTGATTGCTCAGACCAATTTAAATAAAAATTATTTGTTTTTCTTTGATGTTTAAAGGCCGTAGCTGCATATTGTCATCAAAATGATACTCATTGGTGGATTGTAGTTGGTGAGTGGGGAAGACAGCAGTGTATTTATAGACAAAAACAGACCCCTGGCGGAAAGGGGGGGGGGGGGGTATGGGGGTCTGAACCCACAGAACAGAACAAGGAGGAAGTGGTGGAAGAGGTGTGTGTCCCGTGGTGACGGATTCTGTGCGTAAGACGGGTAATTACTAACATTCTCACACTGAGCTGAGACTGTTGGGTGTGCCCATTGCTTGTTGCTAAGCAAAGCACACAACAAGCCCCAATGGTTGGACTGTGCTACTGACTTACCAAACTCTAAATAGACTTTGGAATAGACAGGCTGCTTTTAGAGATTTTATTTTACTATTTCTTTTTGTTAAGGGGATGTGTTTTTATACTGCATTACCACTGGGAGGGAAAGGTCTCATTGCTACCTCAAAATGTATTATGGGATGTTAAGCAATAAATAAATAAATGTATTGATTAAGGCCATGGCTTGGAAATGAAATAGGGCTATGGCTTTGACTCTCAAGTGGCACTCTTTAACAAGGCTACTCTAACGAGGGTTGATGATGTAGGGAAATTTTATTTCTCAGTTTTCAAAATGAAAGGAAGTTAACCAGTCCATCACAAGTGAAAGTGTGGACACCGTTTTAACATAAACAAAAGCCTTGTCATGACTATCTTACAAATATAAACGTGTTCACTGCTAAGAATGTTCTCTACTTCCCTGCAAATGTAAGCAGGTTTGCAACTTCACCATGGACTGAGATTTGGTCTGTTTAGAGAGTACAGCTTAATTAAATGGACTTCCACTAAGACATTCTTAATTACTGTGCAGATCTAGAGCATAGTAATGCTGCAGGGCAACTGCATTCTGAGTGCTGGTGGTTGGAAGAAACATTATGACTATTATCATTATTTCAGTACAGCAGGGATAATTGAAAAATATAATTCGACCTTAATATACAAGTTTGAACTGGAAATCATACAAACATTTATCTGAAGCAATTTCAATTACTGTTAGAAAATGTATCTCAGGAACAAAGATTAGCTGTATCCATGGTAGAAAGCGTGCAAAAGAGATTGCCTTTTTAAAAGCAAATGGGATATGACTTAAAGCGCTTGTGTCACTATAAACAGAAAAATGATAGTAGTTATGTTGCTAATATTATACCCCTATTAAAAGTTCAGGGTGAACCTTAATTGGGAAACAACAGGAAGTGATGCCATTAAAGGCGTCTGAGAGCAGAATAGGTATCATAAAGTGAAACAAAAATAATGTATGAAAGTGACAAATTATCTCTAAAAATTGTAGGTGTTTCTAAAGTTTCCATTACTCCTAAACATTATTATCTTTTTGATGAATTAAAGGGCAGAGCCCTGGTATTTCCCATACTGCCCACACACACAAACACACTCACATGTACATGCACACTTTCACACACACACACACTCACACAAATGCACACACACGTACACACACACACTCACAAACACTCACATGTACACACACACAAAAGCACATGCACACGCACACCCACGCATACTCACATGCACAGACACACATACTCAAGCTCACACATACATACACTTATGCTCACACACACATGCACGAACACACACACACACTCACACATGCACACTCACACCCACGCATACTCACATGCACACACACACATACTCACGTTCACACACACACTGACACACACTCTCACACACACACACACACACACACACACATAGTGTCCCTGCTGGTGGGGTCACTGGTATGAACAGAGTCTGTCTGGATGCCGCCTGTGAGCTTAAAATAATATTTTCTTTCACTAAACATGGTTATAATGGAGGAAAATAGTGGGGTGGGGCTTAGCTCTTTTCCCCTATAAGGAGCACTGCTGGAATACTCAATTTACCCAACTTTGAGCAGCAAATTATTTTGCTTTTGCGTGTGTTAGTTGTAGACATAATGTTTTCAGTTATGAAGCTGAAAATACAGCATCCGTGAAGAAAGATATCTTAGAGGAAAAATGACAGTGGAGTGGGCCAGTTGGGGAATCAAACAGCACAATTATGAGTACAAGCCTAGCTCAGTTCCTTTTAGACCATAATGAACAATATTCACGTGAACATAACTGTGCTCGAAGTCACTGTGACCTGTAACTAATTAACAGCAACATACCATCCTCTGTAGGTGAAAAACGTAGAAAACGGGATGTTTCTTCTACTGCTCCAACTGTTCACTTATTTTCAGAGACAGGGGAGCTCTGGGTAATGTTTTTGCTTCAACGTTTCCTCACTTTTCATAACACGGATGCGCAAATGTGACAGTTGATTGATATTGTTGCATGATTTGTGATGTATGACACATATACACACAAACAGATGATAACTGTGTGCGAGTGCGAGCGCGTGCGTGCGTGCCGAAATCAGACGTATGCCAAACGCACCTCAAATACTGTTAAAAGGAGACATTCGACTACGACTTACCGCAGTATCGTATCACACAATATTAGCGCGCCCTCTACCGTTGTTTTTATGACAGAAGAAAAGGACTGACATAATTCGGTGGATTTCGTCGAGATATTTTATTCGTTTAAGATGTATCGATCTCTTGCATATCCGTCTTAGAATATATGGATTCTGTGTATGAATTGCATTTTAATAATAAAATACAGATAACGTCAACAATTATACATTCGAGCCGTTTTTACTGATCAGCCCAATCTTTTGTGGGAAAGACACTTCATCATTGTTTGAGTGCTTTTAACTTTTTCAACAATTTTCTGCATCTACTGTTTCTCATGCAAATGTCTCACTACCCCCGACGAAACTTAAAACGGAAGTAGGGGCGGGAGTGGGCTGTCTCAAACCAATAAAACATCTCTGGTTTTAGGGAGGGTGCCTTTATTGTTCATGCTCGTAGCAACTAAAACATAATTCAACGTACCCCTTAAATTAGACAGGAAACTGGAAGACACCACGTAAGTATATTCTATCAGGCGAAACTGGACTAGTTTGTTGGGACACTCAATCAAAACAAAACGGCCACGCGTACTTTTCCCGCAGAAATGACGTCACCGTACCCCTCCTCTTTTCTAGTACACACTGCGCTCACACATACACGCACACACATTATGACGTTTAAAGCCGGCGCGCACAGTTACAAGTAATGGGAGCCATTTCTTCTTTTTTCAAGCTTGTTTTAGCCCGGGGCAAACATACTATTGGGGTCTCGACACAAAGAACAGAAACAGAAAAGCGCTGCCCGGATGTCCCATTACTTGTCTTGTAATGGAAGTGTAGCTGGAGAAAGCGGAAGTGAGGTCAGAGAGGCAGGCTGTCTCCTCCATGTTATTATTGTTATTTTGACTGTGTGATGATACGGAGCAGAGATCCATCGGGTTCTCCCGCAACACTTTGCCTGCCTGGGATCACCCATTACGGCCGGGACAGCGACGTGAGGCGAGCACAACACGCTAGAGGGGCGTCTTCGATGTGTGTGCAGGGTTTTTCTTTGCAACACAGTTAATATCGACAATACGACGCTGTCACCACAGCAAATGCCAGTTCTAGACTTGTGCTACTTCTGCTAACGCCTGTCGCTGAAATGAACGGGATAACCAAGGGCAGATTTGAGGTAGGCTCCTGTGATTTAGCAGGCTTATGTAAGTAGTGTGACATACATTGACAAAACGCTAGTGGAAACGTGCGTTCGTGCGTGGGTTTTTGTGTATGAGTGCGTGTCTGCGTGCTCGTGTGTGTGGTGTGTGTGTATCTGTCTGTGTATATATTCCGTCTCTCCTCGTTTTCTGTCTCCGCGTGTAAGCATGTTGGGCCGTGTTGTTCTAAATTTATGTAGTGTGACAATGCCTTTTGTTCGCAAAGGATAATAATAAGTCGCGTTATACTACAGTCATCTACAGTAACTGCACCAGCTGACAATGACAGCAGTATGCTACAGTGTTTTGTTTCAGACCATGAGGTGGGAATTAAAATAGGCTGGACATCTCGACAGCTGGACAGCTTTCACACTACTTTCTAGTCCACGTTCGACATCATATTATTTGAAAATGTAAGTTTATAATTTAGGGAGTTTATGCTTTGAATGCTGCTGATCAACTGTCATACTGCTGCGTCAAGGATGGGTATCGATACGTTTCCATTATTCGATAGCCGCTTCTGTGATGGTGGCTCTACTCGAGTAGAGTCGATCGACACGGGTTTTGCCCCTGTCACGTGTCATGAAATAGTCCTGGTGGGGTCTAGTTTCCCTTAATAGAGAATCTGAAGATGCATTTGGTCGATGTGTGAGGAATAACGTCCTTGTCAGGATTAATGTCTTCCGCGTAACGAGCTTAGTCTTTGAACATGAACTATTTTCTCGAGCGCTGATAGAGCAGACTACATAATATGTAGCGGGTGTCCCGGCAACTAAAAGGTTAAACGCATTTTGTTTAGATGACTGCGTTAGCAGTGACAGGAAACGACAATACAAGACTAAATTACCATACTCCTGTTTTTGCAACCTGCGCTATAACTCCGAGAGTAGCTCAGATTGTTGGACAATCCTGAAACAACACACCCAGGGCTTTGACTGGAAACATTTTCTGCACTCCCCCTAAAGGTGTTCTGAGATGCATCTGTTGGCCACGGATGATTTCAGCATATACCATATTTAACTTGCACATCCATGTTGCTCATCATGCCCGACAGAAATGGCAATAAAATAATATACTCTTAGATAAATACAGTCGTCTTTTCTTGACAATATGTTCGACGATATAAATTTATTGTGCAATTGCAACAGCATGGAAATACTATTGTTACAGACAGTAGCTGTGTACTGTATCAAGCACAATGCACAGAAAAGGGTAGCTCGGAATTATGGGCGTGGTTACACATAGGCAGGCATAACTTGGAAAAACATGTGGCATGCGCACTTTGAGTTGCTAATTAACTGAGCAGTAAATCAGATTGGCCGTGGCCTATTGACAGATGTCGTGTGAAAACGTGTAATTGTAGTGTTTGCCCCCAGACAGCGTTTGGATACTCTCAGCTGCATATCTGTTTTATACGTCTACCAAGAAGCTCGGTTTCATAACTAAGTGCCTGCGGAGTAAAACTCATTGTTTTACAAAGAGAACGTTTACAGCATCAGATACGTTTGCACACCTTTTTTAATGGTACTGTTTAAACGCTTCCTCCTTCACACCATTCTTCACTGCCATTAGCCTTGCACGTTCCCTACTGATACTATTATTTGGACCATATGTAATATTATACAGCTAAATAAAGGTGTGCAGGTGGGCTGTCACTTACAGTAGAATGGAACTTATGGTAGTCTAAACATTTTCCTTGTAATTGGTGCATAGTGAGCAGTGCAGTGGAAATGCAAGTCTCTGAACTCTGAATGGTAAACACCATGGACACCATGGTTTGTATTGACGTGAACCAAGTTTATTTTGGATTGGCAGGAGTGGGACATGGTATAATCACATGCCTATTTCTTTTTCTTCATCTGTTTGTGAGACCAAACAGATGTCAAACAAAATATCGATATTGTGGGAATTGTTTCCATGTGGAGTTTGGCTTCTGTAAAGATTAAATGAAGCTGCCATTTGTAAATGACTGCTGGCATAAGTCATTTGCAAATGGAATGGGAATTGAAACTTCTGAAGGAAATCTATTGGATGAATCTTGTTGTAATGGTGATTACATAGGTGCTAGGACTTTTTAACAGTGTCCGCAGAGGGAAACCTTTGTGCATGGCTTGATTTCTTTGTGATTTTCTTAAACCCGAAATTATGAATCTTCATTGGCACGTAAGCCATTGAAACAGAATATGTGAAGCAATAGTCTTGCAGCATCCTTAGAGAAGTGGAGGTGAAGACATTTAGCCTAAGTGATAGACCACATTGCAGATCTCCATTTTGCAGTTGCTATTCCAATAGTCCTGGTTCAGCCCATCAACAACCAAGCTGCACCCTGTAGCTCTTGTTCCTGTTGTCCTGCTGGAGCCAATCAGTACTTAGTATAATGAAATTTTAGGCTGCACGGGAGGTTAATACCTCTATTACTTTTCAGCCTTTCCAAGATTGTCAACTCCCAGGAGCGGTGACTGTGTATGCTGGTGGTTGTAGATTGGTGGTACATTCATGATTGTGATGATTTACATAAAGAAGGTCACTGAAACCAGAATCTAAACTGACCATAGTTAGCTGAGGTGCATCTGAACTTGTGTAAAAAGAACAGTGACCAAGCCCAATAAAATCCTCTTGTCAATAATAATGATGATCCACAAGAGACAGAATCTATTCTAATATAATTTTTTTGTTTTATCACGATTATGTAAAATCATTATTCGCCATTTTATCTGAACACTAGTTCATATAAGCATAATGTGTGGGTGAGCAAAATAATTGAATCTGCGATTCATTAATGGCCTCGCTGGAAACTGGAATTGGAAACTCCAAACAAATAAGTCTTCCCTTTTGCACTTTAAGTCAGTGAATAGCATGGCTTTAGTTAAGAGCAGGTTAATGGTTGAAGTGTGCATCTGTAACCATGCATTCATCCATGTTATTGTTTTTTTGTGTCGAGTGGGGCATTAGCAATGCAAATAAATCAGAGCCTAGGGCTTGCATGCAGTTTGGCCTTCTGAGTTTGGATCAACTTTGCTGTTGAGTGAGTTGCAATAAGAAAGAAACGTACTGCAGCAATACGTAGGGCAGGGCTGCCAAATCCTGTTCCTGGAGATCTACCATCCCGTATGTTTTCATTTCAACCCTAATTCGATCACACCTGATTCTACTAATTAGCTGCTCAACAAGACCTCTTGCTGTTGAATGAGGTGTGCTTTGTTAGAGTTTGAGTGGAAACCTATAGGATGGTAGATCTCCAGAAACAGGATTGGGCAGGTCTGACGTAGGGTGGCAGTGTAAGGGAATGAGGTTGTGACCTAAAGATTGCAGGTTCAGTTCCCAGGTAGGGCACTGCTGTTGTTCCCTTGAGCAAGATCCTTGACCTAAATTGCTTTAGTATATATCCAGCTCTATAAATGGATACTATGTAAAAATGCAAAAGTTGTGAAAGTCACTCTGGATTACAGCATCTTCGAATGCCAGTAAGGTAATATAAAACCTTTAATCTTAAACAGCGTAGCAGCCCTGTACATTACATATTTTGCAGTGGTTAGAGCACATGAATTTGGGCTCATGAGTTCTGGATTTCTACCCTAGGTGAGATGCTACTCTACCTTTGGAAGGGGTACTTCACATCCAATGTGCATTAAAGAAATGTACAGAATCGACAGATTGACTCAACATGTGACAAATAAAGTGGTGGATGTTAACAGGTGGATTTTATCCTGCAAGTAGTTGGGACTAATAATAATAATATATGGTAGTATATGGGTTCTTGTTGATATGGGTTATTCATATTTGTTCAGAATGAGGAGGTAGACATGTGGAAGAAATGTGGTGCATGTATGTGACACGTGATGGCTGTAATCATTAAAAAAAAAAATTTTGAGCACCACCTAGAGTGTCAGTTGCATGGGTGTCATGCATAATATTTTGGCAGCTATATCGTGCCTGCTGTATTTTCTGAGTTTTTGAGCAAGGGAAAGAGGTGAAAATTTAGTGAGAGGCAGAAGGAAAATTAGAAGAGGAGGAAAAGAAGAAGAGGAATCCTAGTGAAAACAATGGGGGTCCTACGCACCCTTGGTGTTTGGATCCCTTATAATAATGCATGGAATGCGACTGCACTCAAAATCAACTGAATCACTATGTTGGTTCCCTATTTCAATCTGTCTAGTAGAAACTGCGTGGGTGGATTTAATTTCTTTTAACTGCAATCAACAACTTCCTCACCTCTGTTGCAGACTGTCTTCCTCAGCAAAAAAATAAAATAAGTAATCAGTCAGTCCATAGGTCTGATGCAGTTCGGTGAAGCTCGGGGCAATTGGGTGAAATGTCTTAAACTTTCGGTGATTTCAGCAGCATTTTGGTGCATTAAACTTGCACTTCTGCAGTGGTGTAATAAAGATGTCAGGTTCCTGCACTAAATTTGTACAGCACAGGTAATTTTGCTTACTAATGTGCTGATAGTTGGTTACTGCGAAGCTCACATTATTTGTAGTTTACTATGTTAACACTGAAGGACAGTTTTAATCCTGTTCATTTTTATGCATTTCCCTTCACCTGTATTGTATTACAAATGCAATCACTGACTACATATTTTTGCAGATATTAGAACTCTTCAAGCTTTTTCTCTGCAACTTCTGGCTCAGCATACTAAAACCTCTTGCATAATGCGCTTCTTTTTTCACATGCCCATTACCGTGCAAAAACTGCATTGCTGGGGAGAAACGGCGGAGCATCACCTTGTGTAATTTGGAACGAAATACTGACGCTGTCATTGTGATGGAAATGGTTTCATGCTTCCAGGGCGACTGTGCACACATACCACAGCTCCTCTTACTGGCTCTCTGTACTTTCTGTACAGGCTGCAGAAGACATTCAAATTCAAATGTCTGCCCTGGAGGGTAGTGATCACACCTCTCTTTTTTTAAACCCAGAACTTGCTGATGCGTTGTCAAGATAAGTTGAGTGGTGTACCTCATGATTTTTCTCCAGAAATGTTGAGCAAAGTCAAATGAAAAAGACTTCAAAATTAGATTTTTTGGTATGGCAATCCTTGAATGTATACATTGTACACTGTTTTTAGTGATGATGTTATTTGCATATGTTTTGCACCTATTCAAAGATGAAAATGTATGATATTAAGCTGTAAAAGGTGGATAATTGTGAGGTTGCCTTTGCCATTACATAGGCTACATTATATTGTTTAATGCTAAGCACCTTAAAATGAACTGTCGTCATTAATGTTAGCCTACTGATAAACATGATGGCTATCCACCTAGTTAGATTGCTTTAACTATTACTGAAACTGGCTATACTTGGCTGAACAAAACTGAGCTGGCAATAAATGATGATGAGTTAATATATAGCCATGTAGCTAACAGATTTAACTTTTGTGTGCCCATCTATCAAATTGCAGTTACCCCATTGTTTCTCTGTCATAGGTATTTTACCACATACTTGTGCCTACTGGTACTAATCAGTATCTGAGTGCTATTTGGTGACTAGAATTTTGGTCCACATCCAGGCTGAGCAATGCTCCTCTCTGATTGGTAATTTGGTGGTGGTTTGTTTTGCAGCCACAGGCCACAGACCTCCACATATAATTACATGCAAAGATTCAATATGTTGATTGATTGGAGAGCCTCCAGGCTTCTTGACAGGTGCCCAGGGAATGAAATGGCCAATGCCTTCTCAGACCTCTGCAGTCATCGGTGGACATCTTATCAGTGTGTGAGCTACTTAACTTTTGGAAATAGCTGTTTATTGACTTGGCGTGGGCATTACACACCCAGCTATGTCCCTGGGGATAGGCCAAGACTATTCAGTAGGTGGACTGGTGGCAGCATACAGCCTGTCATGGACATACTCTTGGCCTTTTGATCATTTTCAAGATTTAAAAAGTTATTATCCAGATGCATCAAAATCATTGACTATGCCCCAATTGTGACAGTGAAGTCCAGCATTTTAAGGAGTTTTTGACTTGCATAAAGTACATCTTATTTGTTCATTGTTTTATTACTGTATGTCTTAAGTGATTGGCCTGTATTCACCATTTATAAAAATAAAATAAAAAAACTGAATGCCTAGAAATAGTTGGAGAACCCAGGGCTTAGTTTTCTTGGTAAATTTCTATTTATTCAGCCAGAACTTTAAGTTTAATGGTGTGGCTGCTGGATGGCTCATCTTATAAAGGCACTGTTCTAGAACTTGGATAGGTCCCACAGTCTGGTATTGAATCTGGACCTTTTCATCACCGACTGTAGTCGGCAATGCTTAATTGCAGCTAGCGTCACCCTTGGATGGGATGGCTTCTGCTGGTTTCTGCCAGAATGACGATGCCTGATCTTGCACCAGCGAGCCCCGCTGGTTGGTCTCTGCCTTGCGGTTCTCCTGTTGAGCTGCACACGAAGCGCCCTCCTCTGACTCACGTCTGTGTGAGCCCCTCTTGCCAATGGCTGAGAGAAAAGCAGCGGTGGACACATTGCATGATTTGGAGGAGAGCGCATGCTTATCTGCTCTCTTTGGAATTGGTTCCAGAGCTTGTGACGAACATTGCATTTTGAATGTCATTGGAGGTTCCAAATTTGGAGAAAAGGGGGAAAAAGCTTTGTAAAAAGTTTAAAGGAATAAAACCTGCCTTTGTACCACTAGGAATGATAAATAGTGAGGGGCCCGAAATCTCATTTGGTTACAGGCAGCATTCAAACCTTTTTTCCATTAAAACTCAAAAGATAGCAAACCCCCATGCCACAAATGATTATGTGTCCTTTTCTTTGAATTGCCACAGTCAAATATATGCCGAAGGTAATAGTGGCACTATGGTACGTCTTGTGATTGAAATGACAGGCTTTCAGAAGCTGAGCCTTTGTTTTTCAACTGTGAATTCAGCATAAGGCACCTCAGTTTTTAGTCAAAACTGCTTTCCATTATTCAGAATCAGACGCAGCAACCCTGATGTAGCCACTCATTGTCCCAATCTGGGTGAAGGGCTAGAAAATATGCCGGGTGAAAATTTTTGTCATGTTGCTATCCAATTTCTACCCTGCCAGGTAGAAATCTGGGTACTTGTGGACCCCACCTTGAAAGGAAACTGAGCTGGCGGGTTCGGTATTAGCATGTAGCATTTGAGCTGTAGCCGCTGTGTGCAGATTGCGGTCTGTAATCCGTGTCACACAGGTTTTGTCCCGCTCACATCGCCTGCGGGCGTGAATCTGCAGTGCGTGATGCACTCCTGTGGAATTATGTATTTATTTTTGTATCACCGGTATGTGTCTGTTTCTGAGTGTGTACGTGTGCTGTACTGTAGAAGACCTCTCCCAGACTTGGCTGATTTTTACTCTGTTAAAATGTTCCTTGTATTTTTATTGTAACATATCATTACCAGTGCATGCATGTTTATAGTGTCAGTACTAAAACCGATCTGTCCACCATATTAAGAGTTGAATGCATTCATCCTTTCCATCCATCTTCTAAACCACTTGCGTCTGGTCAGAGTCCCGGGGAGCCATTGGGTGAAAGGCAGGAATACACTCTTGGCAGCTCACCAATACATCACAGGACCCACATACCGATCACTCACATTCATATCCCAAGGGCAGTTTAGACTCTCCAATTAACCTAACCTGCATGTCTCTGGCCTGTGGGAGGAAACTGGAGTGAGATTAATACAATGTAGCTGAATATAATGCATTACTTTTTTATCATGTCAGTGCATTTGTCATACAGCACAACTTTCAGACATGCCAAATTATTTTGCAAAATGTGATTTCATGTGTATTGTGTTCAATGCATTTGAACCTACATTTGAATTTATTTGCTAAAGGTGTGTTATGACCGATATATGGATATATTTAATGTCTCATGTTGGTTTTATTTTCTGATTAATATCGTTTAAATTTCGATTCTAGTTATTGTTAAAAGCAATCATGTCCCAGTCCACTCAGTGAAGAGCTGTAAAGGAGCGATTTGTTTCCTCCATTCCTCTCTTTGTAATGGGTTGCTTATTCATATCTCTAAGGTGATTAGTTTGCCCAAATCACTATGTCAGGTGATTAGTCTCCTCATGTTTCTCTGCGACACAGATTGATTATTAATGTCTGTCTGTGTGGTGGTTATTTCCTCATATCTCTGCGTGAGATGGCTGGGGTAGTTTATTATCTGTCTATGTGGTTGTTTGTTTATTCATGTCTGTCTGTTAGGTTGTTTTTTTATTCCCGTTGGCCTGTGCGGTCGTTAGTTCATCATATCTCTCTGTGAAGTTGTTAATTCCTTCATATCACTCCTGGGAGATGGTGCTGTGCTTGTCTGGTGGACATTTTGTGTCTGTCAAGGTTGATGGAGCATTGAAGGGGAACATCCTACCCTAGGTCACCTGAGGGATAGTCAGCTGTCAATCAACAAGCCAGTCGTGGTCACAGAGCCTTACTCTGTGGAACAATTCCTGTGCTGGGATCCCAAAGAAAGAAAAAACTGATAAAATATGGGACAGGAAAATAAAGATGAAGAGTAATTGATAAACTCTTGAAGAGCATTCAAAATGGGGAGCGCATCCTAACATGTTACAAGCAGATAAGCGCTGTTGGGTGGCTTGGCCTGTTAAGGCACTGTTCTTGTGCATGGATGGCCCCCGCTGGTATCGAGTCTTGACTGTACCAGTGCTGACTGTGGCTGGCACTGCTTTACCATTGCCCAGGGGTGGGAGGGTGTCACCAGTGACCCCTGCTGGTTGATTAGGCAGCTGCAATTCCTCTTGTTGTACTGCACATGAAATCTATTCCTTTGACTTGTGTCTGTTAGTGTCCAGCTTGTGCTGTACTGTGAAAAGAAATGGCAGCTGACATTGTGTGCTTTGCAGGAGATTACATGCTTGTCTGTACTCTCCCAAATCGACAGTGGAGGCTGTGGCAATGAGCACTGATAAATATGACCAGACATTCCAAATTGGTGAGAAAGGGAGGAAAAACCAGACCTTACTTTTTACATTTATTGTGTGGCCAAATGAATTACCATGAGACGCTCATGCGTTTTGGCTAGATGGCCTCCTCCAGAGCAGAAACTTAAGACGGCCTTGTGTGGAAATAAGGGCCTGTTGTAGTAGCAGTCAAAAACACTTGGCTTCCTTTGTCTTTCAGATGTTTCATTTACAGTACACAGGCAGATTTGTGCCCAGAAGACCATGTGGCCTTTTGTTTAAGGATATGGCCTTGCTAGCTGAAAAAAAACAGAGGAGAGCTGTTAAAGTAAAGTTAGCCGGTTAGCCTGAGGCGAGGGTAATTTACTGCGGTGGTAATGTCCTGCTGTGGGTCGTGCAGGGTCTTCCATGACAGTTACTCCGTCTGTCTAGACGCAGGACTGTGCTGGAGAGTGGGCGTGGCATTACCGAGATGCGACTGGCCCGGTCTTTGAAAGCGCCAGAGCTTGACCTCATCTGACTGCTGATTGCTGCACGGTCTGGTAGCTGCCTCGGCTGCGCAGTTACCCCTCAGCTTCTGCCCTCGAATGCCCCCCTCTGCCGGGTAACGCTCCCACCCAGGGTCCTGATTGGAGGCTCGGTTCAGCCAGTCAGGGTGCAGTGAGGTGGCAGAAGCTGTATTTCAGAGCCGCGTCGGTTTCTTTCACATCACCCCCCTGTCTGGCGGTAGCACAGGCTCTACCATCGCTGCACGGGCTGCTCTGGTTTTGCTAACGGGACCACAGAGGCTTAGCGCGGGAAAACAGAGTAATGCTTTTCTGAGTTAACGTGTTCCCCTCAAGGTCATCGCGGCTTTGCTGTTTATATGCTCGCTCCCATTGCCTCTGACCTAGTCTGTGACAGCGCAGCCCAGGGCCCACGGAGCGTCTTAGCGTAAACATGCTCATCAAGGAGCAGCTTTAGCTTTTAGCGCACGAGGCTGTGTGAGGTCAGCGCGTGGAAAGCCCTGCTCTGCGGCGCGTTATGAATGCAGGTGCGAGCCGTTTGGGAGAGCGTTACACGCTCTTTCCTCTGACCAGGGTTCAGTCTGCGGCTGAGGCGCACTTATTCACGGTATCCTGATTTCAGCACGCTAATGCTCCCCGCGCTGCAGCGGGGCCTTTGTTGTTTAATTGTCAGGGATGAAACACGGCTTACAGGGAGAGAGGGGTGAAGGGGTTTTTTGGGTCCTGACCAGGACACCTGCCACACTTCCTCATGGGCCTCTATCTTAAGATCTGCGCTCATCAAACATCCAGTGAGGCGATTAACCTGCATCGCTCCTGTACATGTTTCCATTGCGCAGATGTGTGAAAGGTCACAGTGAAAATGTGTGCTACATAGGGGCCCTGCACAAGGGCATTGGCTGAGCAAATAAATGGCGTAATAAGTCTCTGAGTCTGTGTTATCCCTCACCTAGCCATGTGCGCACCTTACAAACTGTGTGGAGTTGGGTGGAAGTTTGGGTGTTAAACGCTTGCCACAGTTGTTGCACCCCATTGGGGCATGTCCTGCATGCTGTCGAGTAGGGGTATAAGTGGAGTTTGGGCAAAGGGAGAGAGAGAGCAGTGTTGAATCTTGCTGGGTAGGGGTGTAGGTGGAGGGGGAGCAGTATTGAGTCTTGTCGGGTCTGGGTGTGGGGGGGGGGGGGTAGTGTTGAATTGGGGATCCACTCCAGCTCTTGATAATCACATCATTATTTCTTATGTACATGCCACAAGCACTTTTGTAAGTTGCCGAATGACTAAACTGCACACATTTTACTTTATTTAATATTTTTGGTATTGCTCACCGAAAGCGAGCTTTCCCATGATTCAGTCTGTAAGTTAGCGAAGAGTGCCTCTGTCTCCTAAAACAGTGCAGTTTTTTTGTAGTATGCCCTTCAGTCTATATTTCTGCTTAACCCATCCAAGCATGCAAGCCCTTGGGAGTTTAATGGCTTAGTGCTTTACTCCCTTTGTCTTTGTCTTACATTATTTATTTGCTTATCAGACGGTCTTATCCAGGCCCACTTGCATTGCTAAGATTTTTTACATATTAACAATTCATAGCTGGATTACAACTGCAGGAACTGAGGTTATATCCTTTGCCTGGGAGCTTAGCTGTAATGTCCATATGACAAAATATGCTGAGCCAAGAGCCTTTGAGTTACAAATTTCTCCTGCCACATTGCAGTTTTTGATTTTTCTGTCTCCACCCCATTAATTAATGTGACACTTTTAAACACAGTTGGAAATGAGTTGAATCGAGTTTTCACTGTTTCTGTTTTCTTGGTTTGGGTCATTTTTGCGATATGGTTTTAAAAAGTGAGCCAGATCCATCTCCATGTGAAGCTGGAATAGTGTCCTCCGTTTAATAACAGTGTGCTGGATGGATATTGTTCCTTGTGTAGGATTCAACTTAAGGAATCTGTGAACCTGTGCCCAAGGAGAGTAATGCCATTTGGTCTAGGCTAATTAAGGTGGGTTTCCAGTCTGCTGATGTTAGAAGAGCACATGGGGAAATGGGGCCAAATAAACTCTTCGTGATTAATAATTAGAAAGATAAGAGCTTCAACAATTTAGTGCAGCGTTTAGTTCAGACTCCGCCCAGCAGCATTTTGTCTCGCTACTTCTTTGCTGACTGATTGAGCAAAGGCGATAAGAAGTGCATATCTGAACAGCATCCTACATTCATTCATATTTCATTCATATTTTACTTTGGTTCCCAGAACTTGGACATCTGATATCTGACATAGGTCATCAATAAACAACATGTACAACCTAGCATGGAACAGTGATGTGTTTCTCTATTCACAATTATATTGGCAGGCACCACATCATGACTAAATGTCGTTATTGGTCAATATTGGGTTGTTTTCTGTGTAATATGTGTGATCTTGGTATGTTTCTACGGAGGAAAGCTGCCGGGCACTCTGGATGCTAAAATGAGTGCTGTTTCTCATGTTGTCGGTCATTGGTTACTAGCATACTCTCTGTTCTGTGCCTGTTGTGCCTTTGATGTACATTACTGTCTCTTGTTATGATAGTGTTTTAAGGCACCGTGTTTAAGCCAAATGAATAGATTCAGGAGTGTGTGAGGTCTTAAGGACTAAATCTGTTTTATCTATAGCCGGCTTATCTTGTATCCTACTTTCCCCAGAAGAATTAAGTGTTTAATTCTGTGGTCTGTCGATGCCAATTTAATGGCGCAAGTCTCTGGCCCCCAGGCACTGTCATTTCGGAGCATGTTTATTTAGTGTGCATCATGGGTAAATGTAAGGGCCTGTAAGCACACAGTAGCCATTCTGTCAAATCGCAGTGCAAACATGTATTCCGTGTTTTTCAGCTCCCTCAGACAGAGTCTTAATGCCAAGGCTGAGACTGCAGATCATTTATCATTTCCACGTCTCAGGCTAAAAAACAAAAAACTGGGGCTGTGGACTCCTGGGTCCGATTGCTGTATTTTATCAGCTGTCTAGTCTGCTGTTCATGCCCATATGTATCTTCTACTACTGATCACTCTGCAGGTTCTGAACAATTGCAAACAGTGCATTGTTTCCTGTGTCTGTGTTTCTCTGGAGTCTAATGATGACTGGTTTGAAAGACCAGAATAATGTGATTATGTGCTACGAAGCAGGTACGCAACACAATGGATTGCCTGCCTTATTTCCACACAAGTACATTGACATATTAAGTTTGAGATTTTCAATATTTCATAAATATTGAAAACCATCAACTTCTTTCCTTGTAATCAGTTTATTGATTCCATATGAAAAATGCACCTTGGTCCCATATGCATATTTGTAGCATGCTATATGGTATATTGTTTTGTATGTGATTAAATGTGAATGTGAGTGTGTAATTTTGTCACATGTTTTTGTGCCTCATTCCAAGTACAAGATTCCAGGAAGGTTAAAAAAAAAAAAAAAAAAAGGTTCAAAGTTAATTGATAATCATTTGACATCAGTACAGGGGCTGCTGGGGAGCTAAGACACTTTATAATGTTGTGGATGTGCCCCTGCAGATATTGACCTTGACCTCATTGTTGCTGATTGCTGCAGGGCAGAAACAGCTGTGATGTCTAGGAAAGAAAGGAGGAAGGGTATTGTTCACTGGGATTGTCCTCGACTTATGTAGCCCGCTGTGCTCTCCAGCGCCCCCTCTGGCTGCTGGTAGATTGGTGTGGTCGGTTAGATGCCTGCTGCATGAGAGTTTCATCTATGGAAATGCTACAGGGCCTCTAGTATGATGACATCACCACACATGTGTGCAGAGTGAAATGGAGGCGCCTGGCTACACCTGTTTCCCAGTATAATGCATACGTGTCTAAATAAAAGCGCTAATGATATGAGAGCGTCACAGGCACAATGCAGCACAGATGTCTACCGCCAGCAGTGTTCATCACTGGTGCATTGACTGCGCAGCGCTAGGGAAACGATGCTATGGCCCCCTGCGATGCACCTTACTTCGCGCAAAGTAATGGGCTCAGTTGTACGCTTGACAGTTCGCACCCACACGGCACGCACATCTGTCAGTGTTTCTGTCGGCAAGAAGCAGCGGCGCGATGGAGTGGCCACGCTGTTCGCCTGACGTGAACCCAACAGCGTACCGGGCCACCGGGGATCAGTGAGGGTACGGGCGGGAACCCTGACCACAGACGCTCGCTGATCATGTCCTTTAATTTGATAATGATTTTGGTTTTATTAATGTGTCATAAGTGCCCTAACTTTGGTCTCAGTTCTGCCTAACTATAATGAATAATGATTACTTTATGAAAACTTAATTGTATGGTACCTTTTGTACTTTACAGGATACATCACAAAGTGCTTCACAGAACCTCAAAGTTGTGATTTCACAACAGTGTTGCCTTGACAGTTTGGCAGCAGGGGTCAAATTCATTTTGCAGTCTGATTCAAGTTTTTGAGTATACATTGTTTGTCTACGATGGATATTTTGGGATGGTTAATATGGAGGTGTACCTCCTTATGTGTATAGTTATGTAATTCTTTCTGTATGTGTAGCAGAACATCTGAAATCAATTTCAGAGTCTGGTATCGAAGATTGCACCCCCCTTGAGCCAAATCAAGCATTCCATCACACTGGGGCCACAACTTGCTGTACCATGCAGAAAGCTAGCGTGATTATTCAATATATGCTGAACACCTTGTTCTATTACATATTCATATCCATATACACACATCTCTCTACACAAACAAATGCACACTTCTGAACGTGTATGTAAAAAGAGGGTGTTCCTGTGTCAGGTGTGGCTTGTAAGGTCATGGAAAGCGAAAATATGAAGTGGTTGGTCTGGTTAGTGTTTTGAGTTTTGGGGGTGCGGAAGACTGCAGCCGAGATGAGGACTCGCTGTGTGTGTCTTACACTATTTCCATGCCGTTTTCACTCTTGTTTGGAACCCGCTTAGCAGCAGCTGAGTGAGAAGGACTGCTTTATTTGACTTTGTGACTGTTGTTTGTTGTCGATGACAAGGTTATTAGGAGGACGCTGCAAAGCGCCTGTAAATCACAGCGGCGAATCTCTCACTGTGTCGCTCGTCTCGCCCAGCAGGATTGTCATCTCTGCTTTTACACGTTTTCCCGTCGAGAAATCAATTTCGTGCCGACCCTCCGAGCCACTCTGGTGGAAAGTAGATCAATGAAACAAATGGCGATCGTGCAGTTAGCCGCGTTTAAAGTAAACATGTCAGAGAATGCCGTGAGCTGAGAGGAGCTCTGTGGCCTAATGGAGGATCGCCCGACTGGAGCGGTTTGCGTCTGGAGCGAGCGTCCGTGATATCGCTGGAACGAGCGGCTAAAGCGTGTCCCCCTCCAGTAATGACTGGCTGTGAAGAGGAAATGCCCTTGCCTGTTAATAAGAATGTCTCGTCATTGTGGGCCACGTGAAATATGAATACGCTGCGGCTCTCTCCAGGAAGTCAGTCGCTTTACCAAGGATTTTAGAGTCCATTACAGACAGCGCCAACCGGGGCAGGAAGGTGACATCTTGTGGTCTTTGTGTGGAAAAGGAAAAAAAAATATCAGACTATATAACGAGTTTGCCATGGTTCCTGGCCCCTGTCATCCATTTTGGCTCATCATATCTGCTGTGGTGTCCTGTGGCCCTGGAGGGTTTATGGTCCCAAAAAAATGAGTGTGAGAGAGGGTGGGAGGGAGAGGAGAGGGATAGGAACAGAGACAGAGAGAGCTGGAATTTTATTATTTATTATTGTGTTTTATGATTAGAAATCTTTTCTGAGTGAGAGAGAGTTATTGAGAACTGTTCATGAGAAACGACTCTGGTCTGAACAGTGTAAGTGTCTAGTTTACATTACTGATATTTTGGTATTTTTAACAGTTGATATTTCATTTTATTGGCTGAACATAGGGCAATGTGTGTGTGTGTGTTTACCCATGGCTGCCTGTGTATGAGTTTGAGTATACATAAGTAGGTGTGACTTCCCACGTACCTCTCACCCTCTCCAGTGGATTTATGGGTAATCTGAATAGATGGGGTCTGGAAGCCTTTGGGCTCCTCTGACCCGTGTGATGCACTGAAGTGACTCAGTGTCGTTCCGCTCACCTCATGCGCATTGCTACAGGGATCTGGGATACAGGTCAGAGGAACTGGCTCTGCACCAGAGGTGTCAGGGGTTTAATCCTATTGGTAAGCAACTCCCACTGTCGCTGAGCAGTCTTCAGCTCTGCACTGTGTGTTGCCCGCATGACATAAACATAGACACGGAACAAAAATAGTAACCTCAGTCACTATAGTGAAAAAGTTGTTCTTCAGATGGGTTGCACAACATATTTCTTGAACAAACAACGGGGTTTGTTCTCCTGGGTATTGGATTTAAATAAATAATGTTGTGTAATGTGTGGCAATGATGAGAAGGGGTGGGGGGTGGCCCACAGCTCAGCTGGTGTTTGAGGGGGAAGGTGGTGCAGCGAGAGGTTTGCTTGGGGTAAGACCGTTTGATCTTGCTGCTCTGATGTCACACGGCTTTGCCATTGTTTGGCTTGATTACAGAGGCTGGCTTCAAAACGTAATTCCCCCCCTGCCCTCTTGCTGTAGAGCTGTCTGCATTTGGAGAATGTTCCGGTATCAGAACCACTGATAATCTGTATATAGTGCTCTACTCTAATATGCGCAAACAAACCATCCTGAGCCCAAATGAGCAGTCAACATCAAAAAATCTAAAATTTCTTCTGATTGTGAAATCAAAGAGAAGCGTTTAGGAACAGCCATCCCAGCAATCGAGCTCAGCTCAACCTTGGTGGTAAGCGGCGCGGGTGTCTCTGCGGATCTCAGACGGTAAAAGGCGCTGCTGTGATGTTTGTGGAGTGCCATGTTCGTCTTCCCTCTTGTGTGGTGTTAATCGCCGTTTTCTCCTTTCCTTGTTTGGCAGGTTTTCTCAAACAGCGATGAAGCGCCCATTAACAAGAAGCTTCCGAAAGAACTCCTTCTGAGGTGAGTGAGAAATCCTGGGGCGATCAAAGCCAGACGCAGAGCTCTTTAAAGAGGTCGTCGGCTGCGTGATGTTCCTTCCCCTTTGTCATCCCTCGTACTTCAACCACACGCTTTTGAATGCAGGCTTCCTAAGATTTGTTTTATTTATTTTTATTTTTTTTGCATCTTTTGATGTTAAGGAGGACTAGCTTATTATTAGTGGTGCACTTGTGTTTGTTGTTTGATGACATAATGGAGCTGAGGCTCACGTTGAAAGGGGATACAAACCTGGATATAGCAGAGCATGATTTATCATTTTTAGTTGTTTACAAAAAGTATGAAGGCCTAAAGAATGTCTTTGGGGCGCTTAATGGGACTTCTGATGGCACACTGCTGGGACGTCCATCACTATCCGCTGAACCCAGCCTGGGTTGATGTCGACGGGAGTGCTTCAAAAAGACCAAAAGACAGCACGGCCTCATAGATTTTTGTGGAAACTGTGTCTCCACTCTCCAGTCACTTGCAGACTAAATAAAGAGTGGTTGCCTGGCATTTTATATTATTACATTACTGGTGGCATAGCAGATGCCTTTTAAAAGGATGGAATTTTGTATGCTGTCCATTTACTGGACCGTGGAGTGCAAATGAACTTTAAAGACCTTGGTCTAGTGTTTGACAGCATTGCTCCTGGTGTTATATCCCCAGCTCTCTAATCAGCATGTAAGACTGACATCCTGTACCTTTAAGAACTGTTGTTGTGTGTTGAGTTTCAGAGTTTGGCTTCTCTACTGGCGGTGGGGCATCTGAGATTACATGTAAACAATGAATCCGTTTCTTTGGATAATTCCTGGATGTGCGAACACTGTTAGCATTTCTGTTGTGTGACAGGTTGGCGGGTTTCCCTTGCGGGGTGTTATGGAAACCTGTGTTTTATGAACTGGATGTGAGGTAGGATAGTGACCCAGTGATCACAGCTGAACAACAAAAGAGAAAAAATGGTTGTGTGGAGTGTGTATTATGACATTTCCTATTCCCTCGCAACTGTATGTCAAGTGTTTCATTGCATGGCAGTGTGGAGTATTGGAAAGAGAACTATTAATGTAACCAGAATGGTGTTGGTTCGATTTCTTATTTGGGATCTGTCTGTACTGTTTTGGAGCTGTCCAAGGTTCTGAGTAAGTTCATCACTAGCTTTTGGGATCTACCCACCCGCCCCCTGGCCCTCATGAGTGAAGTCCCATGACCTGGAATGAGAACCAAGCAGTGAAACCAGAAAACCAGCCATGACTAAATTGAACATAGTCACAATGCAAACTGTATTATGGTACATTAGCTATATCTACAGAATGCACAACAATAGCTTATATCCATTTATATAACAGGATGTTTATGGAAACCGTTTGGTTTAAATGCCACACTCAAGCGTGCCTTATCCACTAAACTATGCTTCCTGTTTATGTACACGGTACACTATTGTACACATACTAATTCTAGCGTTTTCAGGAAAACGGGAGAAAGCAATGGATGTGTGTGGTCACATTCTTGAGTGACGATAAGGATTTGCATTTAGATTGGGGCATTCATCCAGGCATGTCCACAGTTTCAGTGAGTGGGGCAGTTTGCCTCGTCCGCCACAAATGTGCTCAACCCTCTTGGATAACTTCAAGCAGTTTGCATCAGAATTCTCGCCACAGCCTGGTACTGATAGAGAGGGTATAATTAGCTGGATGGACTGGGGCATTATTACATTGCCAAATTAAGAGTGACAGATTGAGACTTTGGCCTGGACACGGGGCGACGCTGCTACTGTTTGTGAAGGGATCTCTGATGACTGCAGCGGGTCAGAACCTTGATTTAAAATCCCATCTGTAGGAAAAGTCACACATCCTGCGGCACAGCGTCCCTAACATTTCACTGTATTAGCATCTGGTCAGTCGGGGGATAGGTTTGTTCAGGATGTCCTGCTTCATTCACTGCACAGACTGTGGGCAGCAGGATGGCCCGTTTCCTTTGCGTTAAGCTGGGCCGAAGGCCGGGAGGACTCTTTGTTGAGGAGGTGAGAAGGGGCGCTCAGAGCCTCCCTGATCCCGTCCCCTTTCTGAAGTGCTTCGGAGGCGGTGGCCGATCGCAGGGGGGGTCAGGCTGCCAGCTCACGCTGCCCGCCCGCCTGTGCCCGCTCGCCCTCGCCGCGGGCTCCCGCAGCTGCCCCTCGCCCCCCGGCTGGGGGAGATTAATGGAGTTCATCTGCTAAATGAAGAGATGCGCATCAGTCACGGCAGGCAGGGTGAAGGACTTCTTATGGGCAGCACTGGTGTTCCACCGGGCGGGAATAGGCCTGAGCAGCGGGGGGGGCAGGGGGGTTAGAGGGAGGCTGCAGATTTATTAGCTGTGTGGCCTTCGGGCTCGTAGTGAGGAAGGGCTGTTCGCGTGGAGGGGCGAAGGATGAGGTGCTGGTGTGAGGAGTGTGTGTGTGTGTTTCTAAATAAATATTATTCTATCTGTGTAATGTATATAACGTTTATGTTATGTTTGTAATGTAATTGTACAATGTATATAATGTTTATGCTGTGTCTGTCTATACACACATACACAAAGCATACACGTGTATACATTACAGGACTTGATTTAGTATTTAAGAGCTCACATATACACATACTGTATGTATTGTATATACATGCACATACATAGCAATACATCTTGTTTACTGCAAGTACTTTTAAGATCACAGAAACCTATATTTTTTAGCTTTGAAGTTTTTTTTAAGCAGACTTTTCACCTGTGATATATTACAGTTTTTTAAAAGCTAAACAAAAACAATTGGCTTAGCTATTTAATGCCAGGTGGTCTACAAAGCACACTTTTGGTCAAATATCATGAACATGCAATCATTCCACCCAGTTCCGATATTAAATTGCTTGGCGCTGGCAATTCTGCAGTTTTTTTTTTACTATTTAAGGTGTAAGGACACTAATATGTGATAAGAATATTCTTAACTGAACATTCTAATGCTGATCACTAGTCGTAAAAGCAATGGAGTTCTAGAATGCTAACTTAGAATTTTGAAGGAAAAAAACATTCCAGAAACCTGCATTTATTGGTATAAAATGGCTTTGGGGTGAGAAGCATGCAGCTGAGTTAAAGAATAACTGGAAAATGTCTGCAGGAGCAACACGGTTTGTTTTTCTTCTTCCTGCATTCCATGACTGAGGCCATCTTATTGTTTCGCAACGACTCTGAAGAAAGACACAAAAAGACAAGGCTGTCGCTGATTAAAAATGAAAGTATCGGCTTCAGCGTGTCTGGGCACAGCGGCATCGCCTGATTGCTTGTATGGGAGAAACAGTGCATAGACTTTAGACTGTCCCTTTGGTGATCAGTGTGCTTATTCACATGCAGCATAACAAGGGCGATTGATGCTGTTATCTGAGCTGGGTCTTTCGTGGAAGAAAAACACTCTGTTTTTATTGTTGATTGTTACTCCACTGGGGCCACCGTGGAGAATATCAATAAAACAAAAATGAAACCAAAAAGGAGGCTCTGTTGAGTTCTGTTATACACTGGTGAAGTTCCTGTCAGGAAATGGAGAATTTGTTCTACTAGTTTTAACAAATCGAAACCAAGATTGTTCCTTCAGTTCTCAATTTGGACATTTTCTTTCATCAAACCCTGGGATTTGTGTAGGTTTGTGTCAGGGCCACTGCAATCGCAAAGGTCACCTGTGGTAATAACAACTGCTGTGGCCAAACAGGAACTATTGCTGTCTCGGGGCTGGGGGCATGTGCTTCAACATATGTTGGTGTCTGTCTGTGCAAGTGCTAGGTTACTATTATGGTTTCTCGATAGTGTATTGCTGTGTTTGGCGTTGGAAGGCTATGCTTTTTAACTGTGTGATTTTTAGCTGTGTCTTTAAGTGGCCGATTGCTAGCAGGCTAGCTCGCAGTATACATCATCTTTGCTTCTTTACTATTACTAAAAAGCTGTTTGCAGCTTTCTCATCACAAGAAAGACAAAATAAAATTCTTATTCAATTCAAAGTTCTTATCTAATTTTACAAAATGAAAAATGTGCACAAATGAAATGCTAGTGAGGGAAGAATGTGGATCCATTACCCCCCTGTAGTTACTGGGGCTACTTTACCTCATACAAACTGCGTTGCAAAACACAATTATTCACACCGCCCCAGCTAGAGGATTCCAGAGAGCCTTATGATTGGTTCACACCTGCCGGTGATTGACAGCACATGATAGGCCCAACACTTATGTCCTTAGCTGTCCTTTTAGTCCTGAACGTTATCAGTTGAAGACTGATGATGTGCGTTCCACAGACTGGTGATGTCAGCGATGAGCTGTGCAGTAAGTGCGATTCCTTTCTTTGGTGCAGTGGAGGACAGGGTGCTGTGCTCTCAGTTTAGCACTGGATGAACTCTGTCCTGGATTTGGTGAGCGCTGGCTGCTGTGGGTGGATTTAGGACAGGCCCGTTTATCCGCGTGGCTGTGAGCTGCTCTGGGCGGCATGTCCTCTCCTTTTTTTTCCATGTCACCCTGCTTCACCCATGCATCCCGGACCAGCAGCCAGCCAGAGCCAAGCCAGGGTGACCCACACACACACACACACACACACACACACATGCACATGCACACATACACAAACACGCTCACGTACACGAACTCAAGCTCACTAACACATGTACACACACGCACGCGAACACAAGCACACGCACGCGAACACAAACACACGCACGCACACTCACATGCACGCACACATGCCTGCAAATGCAAATGTAATATGCACACACCATAAATACCCACAGGAAAACACCTTTTTTCCCACTGCCTCCTTGTTTCCAGAATTTTAATGTGAAAATGTGAGTTAAGCAGAATTACAGCAGACGCAGTGTCAAGCGGTCACACATGCGCATTTCCCTGGGTTTGTGTTGACTGTCAAGGAGACTAATCCACATAATCCCTAAGATCTATTCCCATGGTCTTGTCTGAGGCAAGTACCTCACATGTAGCAGTAGAAAACCATCTCTCTCTCTCTTTGCATCTTGCTCTCTGTCTCTAGCTCTCTCGTGCGCTCTCGCTCTGTCTCTCTCTCTCATTCTCTCTGTCTGTCTCTCCTCCCTCCCTCTGTTCTCGCTCTCTCCAGCAGAGCAGGGAGTTGGAGGGCTATCCATTAAATAAGAGCCGAGTCAGCCTCCCCACAGACAGCCGTGAGGAATGTCTGCTTCTGGCTCTGACTGCTGGTTGGCTCACGTGGCTCCGTGCCTCTTCCGTGCCTACGGTCCCTGATTCTGATAAGCTGCCCTTTGACCTTTTGACTTTCACCCTGTGACCTCATCAAGGGGCAGCAAACTGCAATATTGAAACAAAGTACTGTGTTTGAGTTCATACGAGGACAGTTTTTGCGTTTTTTAATTTTTGTTAAATTGGTTGAATATTGATTTGCCTTAAATAGAAAATCTGTCTGAAGCTGTTTTTCTCGGTTCTCTTGGCTTGGATATGATGCAGGAAGGTAGCTCCAGGCTATCTGGAGAACACAGAGGATTTATTCTTAAAAGCGTGAAGATTTCAGTTCTATAAATAAGTGATGTTGTTTGGGAATTCTGGAATGTTCCAGGCTCTTTCTGGTGCAGCCGATTGCTGCTGTTCACTAAGGCAATAAGTGGATACAGCAACGCAGCTGAACACTGTCACTGCCTGGTACAGAGTCACACAAAGCTGTTGTATCTGCTGTGTTGGGTAATAAGAAGAAGTGTGTATAAGATTATATACGTGTTTGTTTAGCATTTACCTTTGTGTGTGTGTGTGTGTCTGTGTATGCTGGTGTTTGCGGTTTGAATGTGTGTTTTGAATGTGTCTGCTGCGGCTAGTCTGTATGTTTGTGTTGTGGTGTCAGCTCAAAGCTTTTTGTTGCGAAAATAACAGTAAACGGTTCTTTTGTGACCTAGTGACTTGCTTGCTTCAAACTAAATTTCAAAGGAACTTTGGTGGAGTTTGATGGTGAAATGAAATATCAGAATGTAAGATTTTTTAATAATGGCCCTCTGGTGGAAAAAGGTTTGAGCAGTACTGCTGTGGGGGGGACTCTGCAGGAGTGTGTGTGTGTGTGTGGGCGGGGAACAGCCCTATCACTGTCCTGGGACAGGAGCTCGAGCAGATCTATCAGTCACTCTTATGACGGGACCCGACTGAGCGTCAGGGGAGGACGTTAAAACGGCGTGTTGCGTTTAACTTTTTGGACCCTTTCCTGTGTTGGTTCAGAGGTGTGTCGCTGACAGATTGATGCCCACAGCAGCGCACGTTCTGCAGCGTCAGCTAAAGAGAATCCAGCTGACTACCGCTGCCCGGCCGCCACACAACGGCTTTTACCCAGCAGCCCCTGCAACACCCGCCCGTAACCATGGCTGCAGTTTGGAATGTTACAGTTTTACGATTCTCCAAAGTCAAAAAATATCAGGCTCTACGTACGTCATAATTAAAATTATGCCATTGCTGCAGATCAATGAATAAATGCATAAGAAGTAAGGCTAATCAACAACGGTGCTAGAAATGGTAATAATTGCAAATAATTCGCTGAGCATTGAGGGATCTCCAGACCAGGAGGTTAAGCTAAGTCTTGAGGTAGAATGTAAGTTAAATTAATTGGGTGGCTGTCAGGATTACATCCACATGCTCTTGGATGCTCTTCATTCATTTTCTTGACAGATGGTTATGCACTGTAACTGTCTAGCCCAGCTAAGTGTCTAGCTCAACCATTCAGTAGCAGTTTTACACATGTGACTCACCTGTTCTCAAAATAATGTTGCACTTCCGCCTGATCTCATGCATTGCTTCACAACATGAGCGGCAGCATTTTGTTGTTCTTCTGTGACACTCTGTGACACTTCTGTGCTTAAGCTGCAGAGCATTTCCTTGCAGGGTAATCGCACTACAGGTACGCGGGCAACGGAAAAGCCTGCTGATTCTAGATTAGTCTTCGGTTGTCAAGGTGATGGCTGCCAGGAGGAGCTGTAGCAGAACCAATCTTTAACGTCTGGTCTCATCCGGCAGACGCGCCGCCCGTCACAGGGACCCAGGAGGGCCCCGTGCCAGAGAGACAGCCGCTACAGAACGAGCCAATTTATTCTGCAAACGAAGACGGCAGCAATTCATTTGCCCGCCGTTCTGGCTGGTGTCGACCGGCCTTCCTGGGCTGAGAGATGAGGGCCAGAGATAGGACAGGAGCGATGGAGGAGGGGGCAGAGAGAGAGAGAGAGAGAGAGAGATTATCGGAGTAAAAGGAGAGGAGATTCAAAGAGAGATAATAAAGATTTGTGTAAACTTAATAATGCCTCTGCTAGTCTGAATTCTTACTCTACTAGACAGCTTTATTGCAGCAGTTGAAATTAAGACTTTTTTTGCCTTAAAAACAAGGGTATAGTCAGATTTGCTTTATAAATGTAGGTGTCATAGTCACAGTTCATTTTATTACCATGCCCAAAGCCTTCAGGAGATGCGTAACTATGATAAAGATCATTTCTGTTCTGCCTGGATGAATTGATGTAAATTTCAAGACCTCTCTCTGTGGCTTTAGCTTTTAGCTTCAGGCTGTGAATTTGATGAGTTTTTGTGGGTAGTAGATCATTAGATTGCACAGACAGAATTTAAATTGTAAATAGACTGTAAGTTTTGGGACACAGACATATTGTTTTTCTTGATTTGGCTCTGTACTCCACGATTTTAGATTTGTTTATGTGTGGTTAAAGTACACATTCTCTGCTTTTATTTAAGGGTATTTTTATACACATTGGTTTCACCTTGTAGAAATTACATCACTTTCTATACTTAGCCTCCCTATTTCAGGGCACCATAATGTTTGGGACATATTAATGTTATGTAAATGTCATGTTAAGTACTTTGTTGCATATCCTTTGCACGTAATGATTGCAATGGATATGCTTGTTTTGGGGGCTAGTTGCCTTAAGTTTTTTCTTCAGCATTTGCAACGCATGTTCAGTTGGATTCATATTAGTTTCTTGGCCAGTCAAAAAAAATAGTTTTTGGCTTTGAAAAACTTTTTTGTTGCTTTTGCAGTATGTTAGGGATCATTGTTGTGCTGTAGGATGAAGCACCATCCGTTGAGTTTGGAGACATTTGATTGAACTGATCAAATAAGATGTTTCTGTCTGGAGCCCATACCTGGTATTTAAGAATCATAGCAGTGAATAGCACAGGGCTTGGAGTTCAGTGCCAGTTCTTTCCCCAATCAGTTCTTGCACCATTAAATGAACAGGGCTGCTCTACTTGTCATTTCTGTGTGGATAACTGTCTGGAAATGAACATGCAGTACAGCGTTTCCCCAGCGATCACATTCATCACCTTGGAGCCTCTGGCTGACATCACTATCTATCCTCCCTGGCATACAATCATCGGTGGCAGTGCTTGATTGGGCCTGTAAGGTGCAATTAGGGAACAAAGACACAATCAATGGCGATCTCCGCCTGCTATTCGTTTCCTGTTTAAGAGGACTGGTGATGAAAGGGTATTCATTGGCTGAGTCACAGACCCCTCAAATTTCAGCACAGACCTGGACCTACCTGGTGGCCATGCTCTCTGCTGCTCTGACGCCAAGCAAGCAGTGTTGATGTGGACCTGTAGAAAGGCTGTTTTAATCACAGCCCAGAAAATATTCTAAATTAATTTTTAAAAAACCACAAAATTTTTGTGCAATCTGCAAAAGCCACATGCTTTACATACATGCAAAAACAAAGGCCTGGTACGGTAAGTATTTTGATGTATGCAAGGAACTGATTTTCAGTGCTGTGACAACTTTTTGACAATTTGATGATTCCTTTGTTTTTTTTTGGTTTTTTTGTTTGCGAAGTTTTGAATTGGCTGAGTCAACAGAGTGGTTTGATGACATAGTGTTTCAGAATGAGAGTGGTTCGATGGCTGTGTGCCCACAGTAAACCTGTTGTGCACCCTGTTCTTGCAGATGAACGCACTCAAGGAAATTTGCGGTGATGTTAGCTGTCTGAGATGTGGGCACCATGCTCAGAATGACGGACAAAAAAGCGTCTAAATCATTCAGTGGGAACAAAAGAGAAAGTGTGTATCTGAACGTGCGGTGGAATGTTTTGACTGCTGGTAAATGAAGCAGACTGGCTGTATCCATGTTTCTTTGTCCTCTCTGTTGTGGCTAGGGTATTTTTTTTTGAGGGGTGTGGGGATGGGGGGGCCCTGGTAGTTAACACTTAAGCTAACCTTTTTAAGAATTACAATGCAAATTTGCAACTGTCACACGGCAATTATACTTTTTTTTCATTTTTACTTTGCGAGTCAAAATACTAATTATTCCAGATGTTTTTTGTTATATATGTTTTTTTTTTTCCAGTGAATTTTAGGTTTGTTCCCTAAAATGTCCCCTTTTTTGTGTTGAGTTGCTTCGTGGGATAAATGTGGAGTACCTGAGCGGTTTTATTTTTGATTATTGGAACAAGAAAAAACGCACAGTTTTGATGTAAATGTTTGACCTTTATTCCATGGCGATGGCTGTGAGAATGATTAAACATTGTGCCTGTCCTATTTTTTTTTTTACCTTGCCTTTGGGAATTGCAGCACTCTGCTGCCACCATCCTGCTTTTGTCTTTTACTCTGCACCTGGAGGCCAGTGCGTAGTATTTATTTTAATGGGCCGGCAGAGAATTTCAAGTGAACCCAGGGTTGAGCATGATAGCTGCGGTTCCTCCATTCATTGTCTCCTGGAGCAGAAGTGGGGAAGTCTTAACCCCCCCCCCCCCCCCCCTTTGCTCGTTAGGTTCATAGTTCCTTATAATCCTGTCTGAGTCGGCTGCCTCCTGTTTCTTGGAGATGGCTTCCTGACCGTGTCCTCACAGCCATCTACGGCTTCAGCTTCAGTGGTGCTCAACTTGTCATTTAAAGACACTTCCCCTCCAACAGTTACCCAAGTGGATCTAAAGAACCTCACATCATTGCATTCTTGACTTCTGCACAGGAGTATGGAGTTTGAGATTTAAGGACTTGAGGGCAGTTAAGGACTTCTTTGCAATAAAACGGACATGATCTTTCAAGCATAACTCAGCCTTTTAAGAAGGCTTTTTTGTAGTTAGCTTTTTTTTCTCAGCCCGCAAGTGCAAGCTAACTACACAGGCATTTGTGTAGTTAACTTGCACTTGTGGGCTGAACTGTGTTTTTTTAACAAGCCCTCTATTTGTTGCACTCTCATTATCATAATTTAACTGCCCTACTGATGTGGGGGAGTAAATACTAGTTGTAATATTAAAATGAACTAGTGTTGCTTTCAGAGAAATGCACAAAGTTCAGTGTAAGCATTCTTCACAGTTCTGATAATGCTCATTCAGACAGACTGGCCTGACTATTAGGAGCCGCTGAAGCAGTGGAGAAGCTGTGAGTAAATTGCTTGCGCTGAGACTTTGTCTGTTTTATGTTTCTGTTTGTTCATTTGCTCGGCCTCCAGCAGCGTGCCGTAGGAGAGGCGGCCGGCGGAGGAACGTGGGGAGCTCTGCGGTAATTTGATTACGGTGACCGTGCGAGCGGAACGCGAGGCCGTTAAATGGGGAATTAATCTCATTACCGTGCAGATTACCCACCTGGAGGGCTGACATCAGCGCGGGACTCCTCCTGCGAGAAGCAAGCAGGACGTCCGGCGCGCCGCGCCTCGCTCTCCTCCTCGAAATGTCACGTACCTGCCCCCGCGGTCCTCTTCCTGGACTCTAATCGTGCTGCTTCGCCTTTGTAGTCGGTCCATGCTTAACCTTTGAGATGTGAGTTTTGATTGGTGGGGGCATCTCTTGACCACGGTTTCACTCGCTAACTGATCTGCTCACTTGGTTAGTAACTGTCGGACCTGGCAGCTCTTTCTGCATGTGGCCATTACAGTGAAAATTATGTGCAATTCACCTGCATAGTGCTACTCGTATTCCTGTACCTATCTGGCCTTAACTGTCCAATTTGTGACCGGAAGCTACAATTCAGAAAATGTTAACTTCTTGTACAGGGTATTGAGAAAAAACAACACCTGCATGAATGAGGGAAGTATAGGCCCAGTAGAGGCTATAACATGGGTGTCACAGTAATTAAACAAATAATATCCCAACTTAAACAGGTTTCAACAGCAAAAACACTGGACAGGCCTGGTTGCCTATATGTATGGCTTACATGGTTGCTACAGGAGACCTCTGAGAGAGGAGCAGTAGTTGGGACATAGTGACCAAGGCAACTAAACTTGGGTGATGGGTCACGAGTTGCAATGCAGATGGAACTCTCTGGGAAAGTTCTGGATTGGGTGGAGGTGCATATTCTAGGATTGTGGTGGTCACATGGTGGTAATTCAAAATGAAAGGCAAAACAAGTGAGCAACTGAAGATTAGTTGAATACAAATTTCATCCTTTGGAAAAAGCCGCCAAGTTTCATCATTAACTGACCCAATGCCCTATTAAGTAACTTTACATGAGTGTTTCTATTTTATTGTTCACTACCTGCTTATTCCTGTCGTAACTGTTTGTGCTAAAGTTGTGTTTAAGAGGACCAGGCTGTGATGCGTTTTAATTAAAAACCCATACTCACCCTCCTGCATTAAATTAGACTGTTTCCTGTGAGAGCTGTATGTGCTGTGGGTAATAGTTGTCAGTCCACTTCCCGTGTGAGCTGTGCATTTTGGGTAATCACTGTCATCCCATTGCCTGAGTGAGATGCACTGTTCGTAATCTTCAACCCACATCTGTTGGTGAGTGATTCGAGCAAAGCCACTTCCTGTGTTCTGTCCAGTGTACAGTATAGTAGCAGCCTGTCTTTTCAAGCAGGACAGTGGAATTTCTCTAGGCCTTCACTCCAAGCTAGCAAATCAATAGGATTTACTGTTCAGCAGCAGCTAGATTACTTTGGGCTTTTCTGTTTTTGCCCTGCCTTCCTTGAAAATAATTTGGTGTGACAGAGGTTTAGCATTAATACAGCAATGTAGTACTACAGTTACTCCAGAATGTTACTGTTACAGCACCAATGAGGGATGGTCATGATTTCATAAGATGGAGATATTTCAGTTTTCCCAGTTTGCCCAAAGAGTATTATTGTTACCACAGCAACAACATTAAGGAGAGTTACTCCTGGGTAATGCTTTCACTTTATTTTTATGTGATATACTCTCAAAAAATGTCCACAACCAAAACCACACATGTATCAATATTTCAAGAGACCACAATTATTTCAGCTGCTACATTTCAGTCATTTCAGATACTATTGCCTTTTCGTTCTTTTTTCGTGAAAAGACCAGGCGACACCCTCACTATCTTCTCAGCCACATGCAGCCACTCCACCACTGACCTGTCCTTCGGCCGAGCTGTGTATGCGTGTCACCAGAGGAGTTGCTCTTGTGTGATGCGGGTAGGAAATGGCTGTCGGGGTCAGGGTTCAGTTCCAGACTGTGGAGTATGTCACTGCACCAAGGTGTAATGCCTTAGCTGGACCAGCCACCGGTGAGGCCCCAACACAGCCACTGTTTTTAATCCATTATGATAAAACGGTAAAAATTAATTTTAAAAAAGTAAAAATTGCTGCAGCGTTCTCACGTTGTGTGCCTTGCTGTGTTTGTTTATCCACTCAGTCCGGAGGCATACAGATACTCGGAGGGATTACTGTGAAAGATTATTAATTCACCCACACGGCCTCCCGTGAGAATGTTTTCGTACTGCTGTGACACTCATTTGTAAACATAGAAATGGTTATTTCCTGTATCCACGGTGGATATCATAATTGTTGATGAGATGGAATTTAATTAACTTTGAAATTTAAATAAATGAGTGAGTTACTTAGAAATGATTTTTTTAATTGCATAAATTGTGTATAAAAATATGTTTGTGACATAAAGCTGTGACCAGGGGACCTCAGGTCTTGGTCACCCTCTTAGTTTTCCTTCTCACCTGAAATAATAACCTGTTCAGCTCAAAGCCACTGACTTAAACAAAAAAAGATGTGGGGTAGGTAAGCTCTCTGCGGTGTTTGTTGTATGATTGAAGCTCAGGGCCATACAATGAACCTTTAGGGCACAGAGCCTCTTGAATAACATAGGCTATGTATGTATGTAAACCTATTAAAATATCTGATGGTAAAATTGTTAGATCTTTATTGGTGCGTAGTTGTAGTTTTCAATAGTATGTAATATTTCAATGTGCGTATCAGAGACTGTAAAAAAAAATGGGTGCGTATGCTATATACCGTATGTGTAGAGAACAGTGAGTGAAGACAATAGAAGATGAACGGATCTTTAAATTAGAAAATCTGAAATGTCGACTGACAGAAATCATTCTGATTGGCTGTACAGCCGGCTCATTGTATCCTTGCTGATTGAATGATGTATGTGGCTGGTGACAGGCTTGCTGCTGCATGCTAACCAAAACATGTGTCTGCAAGTCCCAGGATGTTTCGGTGATGAGCCAGCAAACTTCAGTCAGAAAATGGAACTAGCGAAGGCCTCAGTTTGTCAGATACTGAGGGATGCTCAGCTGTGCAGGGTGTGCAGAGCTGCTCCACTGTATTCAAAACTAAGTGGATTGCACTAATGTAAAATGTGTCCACACTTAGTCCTTCCATGTGATATTAAGATCAGTGCTATGTTTTGTTGTAATTGGTGCCCATGAACAAGCTGCATATGTAGTCGTTGTTTAAGTGGTCATACTATATAGCGTACTACTAAATACTGTGCAAAGTTTTCACATTTAGTAAATCAAACCACCTTATATGCAATTAAGAAGGAGGAGACCTCATCCACCTCCTACCCCTGCCCTTGCCAATGAAGATGAATGATGTCATGTGGAAATCCTACTAGAACAGTCCATGTCCTGGATTAGGGCTAGAGACCACTGTTATTAGCCGCGTTTCCACCGCAGGAACTATACCCCGGAACTAGGAACCTTTTGAGGAACTCAGTGCGTTTCCACCGCAGGAACTAGGGTCTAAATTTAGTTCTGGGTGCTTTGTTTTACCCCCCAAAACGTTCCTGCTCGGGGGGTAGTACTTTCCGAAAGTACAGGAACCTTTTGGGTGGAGCTTGCAGCGCTGAACATTTCTGATTGGTCGAGTACTCGTAGCATTTGTGTTGTATTTATTTTCCGCCATTACCCGCCATGTTTGAAAATATGCAGCGGCAAACCAATTTATTTTCATAATAACTTCAAATCAAACGTGTATGTTATGCGGCGCAGTAGCCTACTTTTGGTTATAACCTGTCAACGTCTTGGAATTATAACGTGTGCTCTTCTGTTCTTTTCTTGCTTTAGTATTCGTTTTATAAATGCTAAGCATTCGTGCTGGGACAGCATATTACGTAGGCTACCAAAACATTCAAACGGATTAATTCGGTTGCTGAATATTTTCTTCCGGATTTTCTTTGTTAGCCCGTTGTAATTGACTCAAAACGTTTGATACAGTTATGTGAGGTATGCGGTAGTTCTGCATAATTAACATTGGTGATACAGTACAAGCAAACTGGAAATCACCTTTTTATCCGGGTAAAATAACAGGTTAATTCTAGTAATCTTCGCTTTATCTTTTTCAGACTGCCGTAATTTTACTCAATTTTACTGCCATTTTTCAATTCCACGAAAAGACCAGGAAGACTATGGACTCATTTATGGTGCATGGTTCGCATCTGGAGGGCACACTTCGCTGCTCGGCTAGCAGTAACTTCGAAGGAAAGCAAACGGTGGCTGTACCACTACTAATTTACATTTTCACGCAAGTCCGAGTTTTCGTTCTATTCTTGTCATTTTGCGATTAGCCTATATGGAATTGACAACGAGAAAGTAATAAAACAGCAAATTGTTTACAACGTGTGCATGTTTTCTGCTGTTAATGAATGTGTTTGAGAGGATATATGAAAATCAATAAATACAAAAGTAACCATATATAGTCATTGTTGGTAACCCGTTGTATATAAGTGGAATAAACCCCTCCGGACTGTCCCGGTTATTAGAAAATAATGTAGGCTACTTCGGTGGTAGTATGGAGTTACAGAAGAAATCATATGACAGATGGACCGACGACAACGTCAGTGGGCTAATTTGCCTAATCTTCGCGGTACTTTAGACCCCGGTGGAAACGCAGACAACCATTGGCTGAAGGAACCTTTTAGTTCCTGGTAAAGTAGTTCCTGGGACTGAAAGTTCCGGGTAATTTTGGTGGAAACGCGGCTATTGTGTCAGTTCATGTTTTATTCTTTTGGCCCACCAACTGACCTAATATGCTTTATGCTGGAGGGCATTGTGGGATAGGGGCTTTCCAAGGAGCAGTGGCTTTTGGGCTTAAGGCCAACATAGGTTTCGAACCTGTACTGTGAGATGCTGAAGATAGCTGTCGCACAAGAAATACGCTATGGAGAACTAAAGTGGAGTGTGGCTGTGCCAGCAGGTTGGTGTCAGAGGCTTTAAATTTCACTCGCAAGATGCCACAAAAACAAAGCGAAAGTGAGCCTTATCTAATGAGAATTCACCAAAGCGTTCCTGAGCAGGACAGATAAGTTTGTTGCCGTGACTGCTCCGGGACCCAGGGCCCCTCTCACTGCCCCAAGGACACTCTCCGACTCAGCCTGTCCTCGGCTAGATGTGAGAGCACTTCTCTGTTTGACAGCGAGACTGAAGCTTGTTCTGGAGAGGGGAAAAGAAGGGTCTTTTACTGTACTGTTTTTTTTGGTCTGAATGTTATGTCTTCATTATTTCCAGAAAGATGTCAGACTGCACACAACCCGTGAGGCTCAACCACTGTTCAAAATCTCCCCCCCCACCCCTCGCACTAATTCCGGGGTCACTGAGTGTGTGCATCTCGGAGGCTCATAGTGCGGCGGTATAAATGCACTACTGGAGTAATGTAATTACCACAGGTCTGGTAATGGCTCACCAGGCAGCTGAAGTGTGTTTAGGGAGCAGTGGTAAATCAGACTGAAATGGCACTTTCATTATGGGGGAGTTGTTGCTGCAGTTCATAAAATGAGTTTTCTCTTCCTCCCCCCACGTTCTTTCCATGGCAACCCCTACTAAGGCTTCCCTTGACTTCGGTCTGTTCTTTTTGAACTTCTGTTTACATTTTAGCCATTTAACATTTAACGTTCTTTTCCAGAGCAACTTATATGGCTTTACATATGCAATCCATTCATATATACTGAAGTAATTCAGGTTAGGTATATTGTTCAAAGGTGCAACACTGTTACAGCTGGGAATCAAACCTAAAACCTCAGTTACAATCCCAGTTGCCTAACCATTATGGTACAGCAGGTGCTTTACAATAAGCATAAAAGAATCTCACCACGGTCCTTCCCCATTAAATAACTGTTTTCCCTTGTTTGTGCAGTACTGATACTGTTGTGTGGTGTAAAATATCTCTGTCCTGGGCCAGATGTCAGAATTTCACATATCATGTTGTGTGATTAGGATGCCCTTTCACTAGTTTTCTTGACTTTTATCACGGCTAATTGTAGAAACACGGTTGTTGTTATATTATGCATGGATTGCACGCTGGTTCTGATAATTGGCGATAATGGATGAAAAGACAGCTGCTGGTGGATAATGTTGGCGCACTCTTAAATTGCTCTGCTAGGACCCGGCGTTGTGAAAGAATGTGCCCACTCAGTTCTTTCATCTTGCTGGGTAGTTGCTTTAAGTAATTACTCAAATCAGCACAGCTGCAAATATTTACGTTAGCATTTAATTAAAATTTAATTTCATAACGGAGGACATCGCAACGAAAAGGTCAGGCCTGCCACAGTGCCTGAGCTAGCAGTGAGACGCGAGCGAGGCTATGCGTGCCGATGCTTTCGTAGGATAGGGTTGGGGAGTTTGTAGTTCCAGGCTACCAGTAATGTCATCTAATATCTTTGGTACAGCATGACATTGGAGCCCATAGGTAATGTTTTGTTTTCCGTCAGGCAACATACTTTCTCCTTTCAGATTTCTTACAGCAACAATTACAGCAGCCACATGAATGCCATTATGCCTTATTAAAAGATCCACATTTCTCAGGCAGAAAAAAAAAACACGTGCAATTATCTTTTCTGTAGCCGGGACCAGCCTTTATAAATTGCATGAGGTAATTTGTATGTATTTACTGCATATTCTCCTCCCACAGTTTGGTGGTCACTCGCACAAATTACATGAGGTCATTTGTCTGTGTTTAGCTGCATATTTCCCTCCCAGACATTTGTGGTTGCTCATCAGAACTCCAAAAAAAGCATTAAGGCTAGCCACCGTTTTTTCACATTTCATATATGCTATATGCAGGTACACCATTTTGAAATATGGACCAGGGATTTACTGCATGTTGTGATGATGATCTCAAGTGCATTTTTTACTTTGATCTGGCCCATGATGCCTGATACTGAAGCATAGCTGCCTCATACTGAGATGCAGTCTAGCATTACTCCCTATTGCATTTTTCACCAGTAAACAGTAAATCCTGCAGTTTTGTGTGACTGTGTGACCCCGTTCAAATTCCCTTTTTCCTGGAATTTGTCCACACCCTCGTATTTATAGTAGACACACATGTTATACTGTAGAGACACACTTTGTTCCTGTTGTGTAAATAGAAATATGCTACAGCAGCAGGTGATGAGAGAGAGAGAAAGAGAGGGGTGGGCAGGGCTGATATACAGGGAGACACTCAGCGACCTGCTGATGACAAATACACAAATAAATGGACAGATTCACTTGTAATGTCTGCAATGTCTGCTTGTTACGTTAGTGTAAGCTGTATTGATTGTGATTACATTGTCTTGTTGTATTTATTGGTTTAAGTGTATGTTTGTTTTTGGACTAAAGCAAATATCCTACCCTTCGGTACTATTCACAGAATGTGTTTCAGGCCCATATTGCATGTTGAATAAAATTGAACTGAAAACCAACAGACAGAAAAAACATGGATATAGAGGGCATGAAATAAAGGCAGACAGACTGACAGACTGTGAGATGGACAGAAAGACAAAGCCAGACAAAGGCGGTGTGTGTGTGCGTGTGATTTTGTCTTTCAGTATTTGTTTGTTTTTTGTTTGTTTGCTCGTGCGTGTGGTGTGCGGTGTGTGTGTGCACTTTGCTCATGTACCGCACTGCCTCCTGGGAAGGCATCCCATCTCCTTGAGTGTCCTCTCTCCTTATTTGCACTATGAGAGCTTTCGTGGGCTGGCAGGGAGGGGGTAAGCGTGTCCTCACCTCTTTCCCAGGATGGGAGGAAGGCTTTCTCTCCCCTCCGCCCTGGAGATCCCTCCAGCTGCACGGGTCTCCTGTTTCCTCTCACACCCGCTGGAGCCCCGGCCCCCCGAAAAAAACCACAAAAACGGGGTTTCATCTCTTCACAGACAGGCAGCGTTCTTTTGAACAAACGTTTGCGGGGGAGAGAGAAACGTGAGGCAGATAAACGGAGAGCGTTTCCAGTTCTCATTTTGGGGTTCTTCCTTAATGCCGGCTGCAGTTGATTTTCTTTGTGTCTGGGGGAAAAAAAAGACTGAATTCGTTTGCTGGCAGGTTACCGGCAGGAAGGCATGCTGGGTCGTACGTACCCCTTCGGTGCGGTGGGTAGCAGTTCCGCGTTTGGGAGGAGAGCGTGTGCTTGTGTGCGCTCTTCTGAATCGGCAGCGGGGGCGGCGGCCGTGAGCGCCGGCGGCGAACGCGGCTGGGCTTTGGAATCTGCGAGAAACGGCGGTAAAGCAAGAAGATGCTCAGAGGAGCAGCAGTGAATCATAAACTAGGTCGCAAATCTGCCGTGAATCACAAGCTCAGGACTGCTGTACTGCTGTACTCCTGTACTCCTGTACTGCTGTACTCCTGTACTCCTGTACTCCTGTACTGCTGTACTCCTGTACTCCTGTACTCCTGTACTCCTGTACTCCTGTACTCCTGTACTGCTGTACTGCTGTACTCCTGTACTCCTGTACTCCTGTACTCCTGTACTGCTGTACTCCTGTACTCCTGTACGCTCTCATTTATTATCATCAGGACTCAAGCACTGGCGATGTCCCAAACCCTGAGCACACTGAATTCACACTGATTTAACGTCGGGAGCATTCAGTCTGGGTTTGGGGCATTACCGGTGCCCTGCTCATACTTCGTGTGCAGTGCCCATTTGCTTAGGGGGGCCTATATAGAGCTGTTGCTGTGCTATTCATGACACTCGTGGCGGTTTTGTGTAGAGCAAACCCACTTAATTAGTTTGTTTGAGCCAGTGATGAACTGGGCACATTGTACCGCAGGAGTTTCCATCTTACTCAATGAAAATGATGTGCGACCGAATGACTGTTGTATAAATGTCTGTATGAAGGCAGAAGTTCAGGGGATGGAAGCTAACAGAATGCTTCTCTTTGGCTGTATATCCCACAGGATATTCTCCTACCTGGATGTGGTCACGCTCTGCAGGTGTGCCCAGGTGTCGAAGGTAAGGCTCACCTCCTCGTCCTCCTCCATGGCACTGCAGCACACGATTTACTGGCCTCTAAATAACGTGCTGTCTGATAGGTTTCCTGTTTCTTTGACATAAAGAGGATTATTCATCACACTCTGTAGGACTGCGGGCCTGTTCACTAATCATTCACAGCAAAGGCCTATTCACCAAACACTGTCATCCTGGCAGATTTTTGGAGTGTGTGTGTGTACAGTATGTGTGTGTGTGTGTGTGTGTGTGCATTAAAATGTGTGTTAAGTTCCCAGGCACTTGCCCTGGAGGTGGGGTGTGTGTGACCCCCCTGCTGGGCTGCGGTGCTTGCAGGCTCAGCATATTGAGTGGGTCACTGTGCTCCATTTCTGCCCCTGTCTCAGTACAAGTGCCTCGGGGGGGCGGGTTACCTGGGGTTGAGGCTGTGGTCTTGCTTTTCGATTTCTGCTTCAGACTACTCTCCAGGATCACAAACACCCGAGCTGGATGTGCAGTTAATACCAAGCAGTTGGAATTGTGGGATCGAGATTTACTGTGCACTTATTTGCTTTGTAAATTCCAGTGCGCAAGCAATATTCCTCAAAATATGATGATGTGTTTATTTAGTATTTTGTGCCAGGCTCAGGGACTTCAGAGATGTCTGTGCATACACACATATGTGGATGTGTGTGTGTTTGAGTGTTTGTGTGCACATTTTACACCATGCAGTTATACAGCTGGTTATTGACTAAAATACCTGGCGTTGAGCACCATTCTCAAGTATTACGAGCCTCGCCTGGGAACTGCACCTGTGACCTTTAGAATCACTGGCTCCGCTCATTAGCCACGACATCACAGAACCTCCCCGGCTGCCTCAAACAATGATTGTTTTTTCCTGGTGAATGAAATGGCCGGCAGTGGTTTAATATTTAAAGGGTGCATTGGTTGTGAGTAATCGCTAACTGCGTGTTTTCTCTCCGTGACGCCTAGGCCTGGAATGTTCTCGCACTGGATGGAAGTAATTGGCAGAAAATCGACTTGTTCAACTTCCAGACAGACATCGAGGTGAGTGGCAAAGTTTTGGTGGTTAAAAACAGGGTCAGGACCAGGGCCGTGACTTCTGTGAAGGTCACACATCACACGAGGGCCTGATGTTCTAAGGCCATCAGCACATGCAGAACCTTTTAGCACACACAAGACTGATAAAGCAACCAAGTTTGATGCAAAACAAATACCATGTTCGATCATTGGTCATGGTATTGGTTTAGCGTGTAATAAAAGGCTTTGCCCGTGCCACAGGTTTTAGTAAATCAGGGCCCTAATGTTTAGCTTGTTGTTCTGGAGCCATTTGGTCCATGTGCAGGTTCCAGTCCCCCAGAGTCACGGAGTCCGGAGTCCAAACCAGCAGCGTGTGTGTTCTAACGGCCCGGCTTTCCACAGGACCTTCAGGGCACCCGGCTGAGATGGTGCTCATGTGTTACTGTACAAATGTGTACTGTGCTTATCTCCTCTCTCCCCCCTCCCTGTCTCGCTCCTCGCTCATTAGCTCCATGCCCCCTTTGCTCTTAATGAAAGAGCCTCCCTACAGTCTGACTGTTGAAAATCGAGAGAGAGGTTTCCAGGCTGGCTCGTCGGCTTTGTGAGGTGTCAAGCCCAAATGACAAATAACTGAAGCAGTGAAGAGCAGATAAAGAGAGAAACATCCATTAGAGTTGGAAATCTATTTTCACAAATGGGCGAAAGAACCCGCATTTTAAGTTCTACTGAATAACAAATGACCTCAATGTACTGAGAACTCAGTGTGTGGAAATGGGCAAATTAATTATTCAATTGTGATTTTTTTTAAAGGTTACTGTAAGAATTTTATGGGTGTGTAGTTTTAAATTGTGTTAGTTTGTATTTGTGAATGGTAATCATAGTGTTTTTATTGTGTGTGATGTCAAAATCTTAAAGGATAAACCGGTTATTTTTCATTTTTTCAGTATCGTCAGCATTTCCTATTAAAATACCAAAACGAATATGTTTCTGTCCAACTCTCAGTACCTTCATGACATTTTCCTACACCATTTTGCGTTTAACCAGGAAAGCCATTTATTTCAGTTGTGCGCTGAAGTAATTTAATCCAACTCAGAAAGACATATTTTATTTTTCAGAAAATGTAACATTACCACAAAAAACATGGCCAAATTTTTACCAAAGTGACTTAAAAACAGAACAAATTGTTCATTCTGATGGGGATTATTTTCAATATTTCAGTGCTTTACCAAACTACTTTCCACATATCAAAAAAGCAATCGTTGTAAAAAAAAATTTCTGTAAAAAGTAGATGGCCAGGTTTTTTGTAATGGTAAATTATGTTGACCAAAACAACAGTATGTCTCTTTGACTTGTTTAAATACTTTTTTGGACAAGTTCTATGACTTCCAGTATATCAACATTGGCTAGATGGACAGTAATTGTTTGAGAGGTAAATTAATTGAGAGTTTGACAGAAACAATATTGGTTTTGGTCTTTTCATTGGGTATTCTATTTCTGCCGATACTGAAAAAATATAAATTCTGAAAATTACCGGTGCCGTCCTTTAACTAGTTTTAGTCAGATCAAAACTCAGCTCTCTTCTTTCCCTGTCCTCCTTCCTTTCTGACTTCATCTATCTATCCTTCTCTCTTTCCCTTTCCTCTCTGTCTGCCATTTTTCGTTGTTTCCCTCCGTGTTTGTTCCCCGCAGGGCCGTGTGGTGGAGAACATCTCTAAGCGCTGTGGGGGCTTCCTGCGCCAGCTCAGCCTGAGAGGCTGTCTGAGTGTGGGGGACGCCTCCATGAAGTGAGTCCTGCTCAGGCCCGCGTAGTTCATTAGGTTACGGTCCCCTTCGCCTGATCCTCTTACCAACACTTCCCATGTCCCTCCCGCCCCATCCTGCTCCCTGCTGCCCTGCCCCCCTTTCCCTGTTACCCCACCCCTTCCTGCTTTAGCTACTCCCCACCACCTTTCCCCATTCTTGGATAATTGTGCTGCTGTCTTCCTCCGGTCATGTTGTAGTTTGAGGTGTGGGGCGGATTAATGCATGTCTTTGATGTACCGGCCTTTCTGGTGTAGATATTTGTTTGATTAGATTGGGCCTCAGTTAATCTGACTGGGATGCTTTGCTGTTTTCCCCCCCCCATAGGACTTTTGCACAGAACTGCAGGAACATCGAACACCTTAACCTGAATGGTTGCACAAGAATCACTGACAGGTCAGTCCAGCACATCTACTGATACTCACCTTCACACATTTCCATCCTTACCCATTCATCTCCACCCTCCCATTCACCCCATACCCTTCATTCACCTCACTACATTCCCTGCTGTTCACTGCATTCCCCTTCATTCACCTCTTTACTTTCTCTCCCGTTCACCCCATCCCTCTTCATTCACCTCTCTACATTCCCTTCTGTTCACCCCATCTCTCTTCATTCACCTCTCTAATTTGTTTACTGTTCACCCCATCCCTCTTCATTCACCTCTCTACATTCCCTTCTGTTCACCCCATCCCTCTTCATTCACCTCTCTAATTTGTTTACTGTTCACCCCATCCCTCTTCATTCACCTCTCTAAATTGTTTACTGTTCACCCCATCCCTCTTCATTCACCTCTCTACATTCCCTCTCATTCACCTCTGCATTCCTGTGCATTCCCCATTCACCCTGTTTACGTTCAGGTGATGATTTGCATTCCTCCTCTTCCACCTTTTCCCCCTGTTTCATTTGCGAGTAAAGAGTAGTTTCAGTCTCCTTTTTTCCCAACATACACCTGTTTCTTGTACTGGGTCTAGATAAGGTTTACCCTGTCAGAACGAAAACAGCGACAGATGTACCCAGTGCAAGCAGAACCCTGTCTAATTTCATTAGTATTTTGACCATTTTTTATCAATGGGAAAAGCTATTTTAATGTTCACATTTTTCCTGAGTGATGCTAAGGAGCACAATAAGGCGTAACTACATGTGCCAGTCAATCTGTAGCTCTGCCGTTCATATCTCTATAGTTTCTGCTATATATACAAGTTCTAAAGCTTAGAGCAGGTGTGTGCTGTTTACTTTGAGAATCGCATGAAACCCATGCAGTATGTAAACTCTTTGTGCCATCTCTATAGTCAAGGCCTAATATCCTGGTTACACTGAGAATGACAGCAAATATATATTTAAATGACACCAGTTCAAAATGTAGGAGGTTGCGCTTTTATGTCTGTAACTATGGAAATGACCTTGAATGATAAGAACTGGCAGTGCTTTCAGAGAGATTTTTTCAAATGCATCTTTCTGAGGATAAAGCCCTCTCAGCAGTCAGTGCTGTGTGTATGGACGGTGCCGAGGTTTGCAGAGACTGAATAGATGAAGGACACTGATGGACAGGGGTGTTGAAGGAGAACCAGTTTGACTGCTAGCGAATGTCAAATTTTTATTATGGCTTGTGTCTCACACTAGTGATGAGAGATTGAAACTTCTGTGCAGACATGCTGTCATTTGCTCGTATGAGCCAATTAAACTACCTTGCTTTCCAAAGCAAAGCATCATGATTGGTTGCAATTGGTGAGCCCACGATAGCTCTGCCTATTTGGATTTGCATGAAGCCTCATGCTCCCATGTTTGCCAAATACTATCCATATGCTTTCTTTCTTTTTTTATTCTCTCCCATTCCATTTCAGTTCCAGTTCCTGCTTTATTAACCTGTGTTGTCAAAGCTTATATGGATAGCATGGATAAAACAGTAGTAATATAATCACAACTTCTCATTTCAGTCAACTTCAGTTTAATTGGCTTTATTGCATGATAAGTATACAGCTAGACTGGCGGTGCACACTGTGTGAAATTAAAAAAAAACAACTGAGTAATCAATCAAGAAAAGATTAAAAATCGTAAATTGTAATAATAAATTACCCCTCTGTCTCTCACACCCTCCCCTTCTCCCTCCCCCTTCTCTCTCTCTCTCCTTCAGCACATGTGTAAGCCTCAGCAAATTCTGCTCCAAACTCAAACACCTGGATTTGACCTCCTGTGTGTCCATAACAAACCACTCGCTGAAGGCCCTGAGGTAGGCTTCCCTCCTGGTTTGACTGAAGACATTTCATCGAAATCTGTGTCTCAGTGTGGTACCGTCACAAAATTCGAATGCTTTCTTTACTGTTTGATGTGGGTTGCTCAGTTGTTTTCTTTTGCTTTTAACAAAAAGCTATAAGTGGTTCTGTGTGTTATTCATGTTCATTTCAGCCTTGTAAAACAGTTGTAATGTGAGCAGGCATTGAACTTCACATTGATGGAGAGCAATTAGTTGTTCAACCAAATTAAGTGTAAGTGGGACAGCTGCTCTGAATTCAGCATGTTCTTTTTAAGCAAAAAATGTCGAATTAACAGGATTGCTTTTTCTGTATGCACATCTCCAACAGCTCAGTGCTTTCACACATAATTTACCGCAGCTTTCATGTAGAGATGTCAGAAGTAATGAGTATTCAGCTTACAGCTTGAACAGATCTAATTTATTACTATCGCAACTGTAAACAAATAAAAAATTTAAAAACACTCACGCGTACCTGGTTTGTCCCAAAGACAACGGTTTGTAAAATGCTGCTTTTAGTGGAAGCACATTTGGATGGTGCAGATCTCAGACTTACCACCAGGGGGCGAATTAAAGCTCCAGCAGGAACAGGGAATGTGGTTGTGCTAGTCACATAGTATTACTCAGCACCTTTTCATCTTCAAAAGCACATGCAGTTCTATTGCATGAGCTTTGTCCAGTTTCGCTCCCTTCATGCCAACAACTTACTATAATGGTAATTATATAATATCATTATTATGATCACATAAGAATCAGAATAAAATCCTGTGTAAATGTGAGTATTTTCACACTTAACCTCTATTTCACTATACGGTTAGTCATGGGAGGACCCTATATATAAATGTCAGCAGACTTTCACATGTCTACTGTAAATCTTTGTTGACTGCTTGGCAAGGTCACATGTTAGATCAAAGAAAAGAATACAAGCAGAAGGCCTCATTTAAAGGCTACGAACTCAACCACAAAACTGTGCTTGTCCTTTTGTTGTCACATCTATATAATATGTAGGGTCTCATGCACACAGAACCTATATACATTTGTGAATCACTCTTTACACTCTTAGTATGTCAGACTTGAGCACAGGAGCAACTGCTTTAGTTGTAAGTGTGTAGCTCTTATGTGAGTACAGCTTTGGACTTGTACATGTAGCTTCAGATCATGCAGTGTTCTTGAACAGGAGTGTGTTCAGATCCTTGTCAGAGAGAAAGTCCTCGCTCCAGCCACATGCAGCATGTGAAAAAAACACTACAGCAGTGACACTTAGTTGTTGTGCCAAAAGAGGTGTGTATGTTTGTGGGTGTGGGTGCAATTTTTAAAATTCAGACCATCAGCCCTTGGTGACCTCTAGTGGTGAAATGACATTACTGCATTTCTGGGATATGAACAGACAGGCATGCAGATGGGCAGGGCATATGTGCTAGCAGGCATCTCCAGACAAATGCAGTACTGTTGGTTGTAGGGACATGGTTTGGAAATTGTAATTTGGTGCGGGGGGAACAAAGTTATAATCGATGCTATCTCCCACCTGCAGCGAGGGATGCAGAAGCCTGGAAAACTTGAATATTTCGTGGTGTGACCAGATCACTCGGGACGGGATCGAGGCGCTGGTGCGAGGTTGCGGGGGCCTCAAAGCCCTGTTCCTGAGGGGCTGTACCCAGGTGAGCCTTCCCTGCCATACTACCCCCTGACCCACATGACTGGTGCTGCAGCATTCTGCTCTGCAAAACACCCAAAACTGCATCCACCGTTTATGGTGTAAGATCACAACTGTGTGATTAGAATGTTCTTAACTCAACATTCTAATGCTGATGTAACGGTCACTACTGGTAATTGTGAACAATGGAGTTCTAGAACACTGACTTTAAAAAAAAAAAAAAACCTTACAAAAAACTGCTCCAAAGGATTAATAATGCTGGGAAGGTAAAGCTTTATGCTCTCGTAAGTGACAGGGAACATGTGGTAGCTGTCACTCGCTTATATGAACCAATCACAGTTATTTGGACAGTAAAGTAATTTGAAGCTCCATTATGATTTTTATGAAGCCTCATGGACCCATAACTGCCAACACCACTCACTCTGCTGCTACAAATTATGTTAGTTGTCTGATCTCTCTCAGTTCATCTCACAGAAATGTATTTTTTCTGCAAGAAAGAGAAACTGAAGTAAATGACTTTATAAACCCTAGCTCTGCCAAGTCTATCTCTTCTCTTTGATCTTACTTCCCAAAACACACTTTAGTCTCTTATCCCTTATTTTGATGGTGTTTTTTTTTTTGCTTTGGGTATTCTGAGAAAAGTTCGTTCAAGGTATTGCAGAGGAATGGCTCAGAATCAAATTGTTTAGATTAATGCTGCCCCCATCAGTTCAACTGTTGGTACTGCAGATTAAGAGTATTACCCTCCCATCTCGACAATTGTGAAATATTAGATGAAGACAGGAGTGTCTTAGAATATAGTGAGACAAATTGGCACTTGAAATGTGTTTGATTTCATCTGCATTGTAAATGCTGTTTTTTATTTTGACATTTTGTTGCAACTGAAAAGAAAAAGGGTTTAGAAAAAAATGTATATAGGATACAAATGTCTGCTATTGGTAACCAACTCATCCTTTTTGCCCAATTTTTTGTTGCGTGTGTGTGTGTGTCTGTGTGTGTGTGTGTGACTGTCTGTCTGTCTGTCTGTCTGTGTGGTGGTGGTCTTCCAGCTGGACGATGATGCACTGAAACACCTGCAGAGGTACTGCCCTGAACTGACGACAATCAACATGCAGTCATGCACAGTAAGTCAGTAGGAGCCATGAAAGGGGGGTTGTGTGTGTGTGTATGGGGATGGGTAGGGAATTGGAGATGTATTTAAAAATGAGGAGCGTGGGGGAGAGAAGGATGTAAAAGCCATTAAATGGTGGTCAGAGCAGTGAAGTAACATCAGGTCGCTGTGTTCATGCAGCAGGTGACGGATGACGGCCTGGTCAGCCTGTGTCGCGGCTGCCACAAGCTACAGATTCTCTGTATCTCAGGCTGCAGTAACATCACCGACGCCTCCCTCACCGCCCTGGGACTCAACTGCCCCCGGCTAAAGTGAGTCTGACCCTGTCCCACCCCTCTGCCCCAGACCCCCTGCCCCACCCCTCTGACCCAGCCCCCTGCCCCACCCCTCTGCCCCAGACCCCTGCCTCACACCCTCTGCCCCAGACCCTGCCCCAGACCCCTGCCCCACCACTCTGCCCCAGACCCCTGCCCCACCCTCTGACCCAGCCCCCTGCCCCACCCTCTGACCCAGCCCCTGCCCCACCCTCTGCCCCAGACCCTGCCTCAGACCCCCTTCCCCAGACGCCCGGCCCCAGACCCCTGCCCTACCCTCTGCCTCAAACCCTCTGCCTCAGACCCCTCTGCCCCAGACCACCTGCCCCACCCCTCTGACCCAGCCCCCTGCCCCACCCCTCTGCCCCAGACCCCTGCCTCAGACCCCCTTCCCCAGACGCCCGGCCCCAGACCCCCTGCCCTACCCCTCTGCCTCAAACCCTCTGCCTCAGACCCCCTCTGCCCCAGACCACCTGCCCCACCCCTCTGACCCAGCCCCCTGCCCCACCCCTCTGCCCCAGACCACCTGCCTTAAACCTCTGCCCCAGACCCCTGCCCCACCCCTCTGCCCCAGACCCCTGCCCCAGACCCCTGCCCCAGACCCCTGCCCCACCACTCTGCCCCAGACCCTGCCCCACCCTCTGACCCAGCCCCCTGCCCCACCCTCTGACCCAGCCCCTGCCCCACCCTCTGACCCAGACCCTGCCTCAGACGCCCGGCCCCAGACCCCTGCCCTACCCCTCTGCCTCAAACCCTCTGCCTCAGACCCCCTGCCCCAGACCACCTGCCTCAAACACTCTGCCCCAGACCCTGCCCCACCCCTGCCTCAAACCCCTGCCCACCCCTGCCCCAGACCCCTGCCCTGGCCCTTGTCCCCAGCCCTCTGCCTCAGACCCCCTGCCCTACCCTCAGCCACCCCCTGCCCTTAGCCTCATCCTCGTCCTCCACTCCTGCTGTTCGCTGGGTGCAGCTGCTGTGGGGTAGGTGACTGGTAAAAGTTTCTGTTTGTTTTGCAGAATCCTGGAGGCAGCAAGGTGTTCCCATGTTACAGATGCAGGATTCACAGTTCTGGCAAGAGTCAGTACATGCTTCTGATATTATCAACAGAGAAGTGCTGCTAATTGCCCAATGGGAATTGTAGTTTGTTGCTTTGTTGCTTTTTTTGGGTGACTAAAATCTGACACACTTATGTGTGGGTGCTTTACTGAGGCAAGTCCTGCTAAGCAGCAGTGGGAGACTGGGGCTGCCATCATGAACGCCCTAAAATGGTGGCCCTTCATATGTTATCAGCGAATCGCCCATTTGAACAAATCATACAGTCTTCATGTTGTCTCGCTGTGGAGAACGAGGCTGTTTGATTGGCTTGCACAAGTCAGTGATTGACAGGGCATGGTAGCCCCGCCCATTATGGGTGTCTTGCAGGAAGGTGCAATGGCAGTGTCTCACACTGTATTCAGACTGGACCTCCTCTAGGGATCCATGAGCACCTCTCCATTCTGGGGTTCTGAGTGGACTGTGCTGTGTTACCCTGTGCTGCTGTGCACGTTCTAATGCGTCACTGTCAGCTCAGAGACACGCACATTCACAGGGCTGTGTTTAGTTGCTCTGTGGCATATTTGCTGAGTCAGCAGCTCTCTCCCACTGAATAGACAGCCCTGGGATTTATATTCTCCTCTTAATTGAATTCAGATCATCTTAGAGTGTTTGCTGTGCAGTATAGTGGTTTATGGCTGTGGTGTTTTTACCTATTTGGAACCGCAATCTATAGGCTGTGTTTTTTTCTGTGTGTGTGTGCATGTGTTTTTCTGCTACTAAAATAAAAATGGCCCTTAGCTAACACCTCCACATCCCATAGCATATATGTGTATTTTAATATATTTTCATTCTTTTTGTATAATTAATTTTAAGCCTCTGTTTTCTTTCAGAATTGTCATGAGCTTGAAAAAATGGATTTAGAAGAATGTATTTTGGTAAGTTTTCTGGTTAGAAATGTAGATTGCATTGTAATCATTTTTTGTAAGCAAAAACATATTACATGGATAACATTTATACCCTTTTTATAATTATTTTTTAGTTCAGGTAGCAGAGTGTCTTAATGTCTTCTATGAATTTTAAGCTAGAGGAGGCTGTCACACCAATTGCATTTAGTCTTTCTTTCCCTCTCCTCCATTTTCTTCTTTCTCTCTCTGTCCTTTCTTCTCCTGCGCTCTTTCTCTTGAAGGTGACTGATAACACGCTGGTTCAGCTCTCTATTCACTGTCCCCGGCTCCAGGCTCTGGTGAGTTTACATTTCTCACCACTAGATGGCGATGTTTGAGATTGTGGAGTGTGATATGAAATCTTGGATCTTGTAGTAGTTAGTGAACAGTTGTCACCCAGCAACATTGTACCCTTTTTGACCGGGTGGGTCCAAAATATCAGAGTCAGGCCTTAAAGCTGTTTTAAGGAGAGTTTGTCTCTCCTCTCCAGTGTGAGGCAACATTATCTGTATTTTCTGTGATCATTAGTTCTGTTGTCTGAGATTCTTTAGAAAAATTGAGACATTTGTGTTTTTGGAGTAAGTGTGCGTGCATGTGTGTGACATGGCAATGGACTCATCACAATGCCCACAGAGCCTGTCGCACTGCGAGCTGATCACGGACGATGGGATCCGTCACCTTAGCAACAGCACCTGTGGGCACGAGCGCCTGCAGGTGGTGGAGCTGGATAACTGCCCACTCATCACCGACGTCACGCTGGAGCACCTGAAGAGCTGCCATAACCTGGAGCGCATCGAGCTGTACGACTGCCAGCAGGTCACCCGTGCCGGCATTAAGAGGATCCGGGTCAGTCACAGTACAATTCCCACAATGCACCCTGCCATTGACATCTGTGCCACTGTATAATGGAAGATGAGTCTGGGTTAATGGCATCCTGAGTGTGTATGTGAGAGAGCTGCATGCCTCTGTCTTACCGTTGTCTTGTGTGTTTTCCCTCATTCAGGCACACCTCCCGGAGATCAAAGTCCATGCCTACTTTGCCCCAGTTACGCCCCCTCCCTCAGTGCATGGTGGAGGCCAGCGGCTCTGCCGGTGTTGCATCATCCTTTGACAGCGGAGGGCATGGGGTGGGTGGGGTGGGGTGGGTGGGCAGCTCTGTGTACAAGTGCTGGTAGTGTGAATCAACGTTACCAATGCTGAAGATAATCTCTACAGTTATCTGCCTGGACAAGGGAGGGGGCAGGTGGATGCAGGCAGGGGTAACAGGGCTGAGGGGGGGAAGGAGAGGAGAGGGGGATGGACTTCGTAAATAGCCACACCCCCATCCCTGCACTTTGTGACCAGGACATTTTGGGGGGGCTGGGGCAGTTGGATGTGGATGTAGTGGGAAGAGGGGTGGGGGGCTGTAGGGGTGTGTTGGGGTGGTGTTGCAAACTTTGGGGCAAAGCAGTGGAAACTACATGGAAGAAATATCCGGACGCAAAAATGGCAAAAGGAGCCAAGGACAATGCACCTCTCTGTGGAAAGACCAGCCGACGCTGCCATCTTGACAAGTCGCCCTCTCCTCAGACCGAGCTAGCTTCGTGTTCTCGTGCTTCTCCGTGCAGCGTCACAAAGGACAATGTTTCCTGTCATCAATGGGGGGGGGGGGGGCGGGGGGGTGTTGTGTCCGTGCAAACGGGGGGAATGTAGGGAATGTTTTTTTGTTTTTTTTGCGACAGCGTTCGATGTGGCCATTTCAGGATCCCTCTTCGCCATCGAGCAGAAAGCGACAAACTTTACGTGTAAAACTTCAAAAAAAAAAAAAAAAAACCTAAAACAAAAAAACGAAAGAAAAAAGAAAAAAATACCCAAACATGGAGGAAATCTGAGATTGATTTTTTTTTTGTGCATCCAACAACTATCAGTTTGAGATTTTGTTTTTGTTTGTACAAGAATCTTATGCCAGAGCAAAGACAAGTTATTCTTGGAGTCTTCGGGGTAAAGTTATATTTTAGTCTTTTTTTGTCAGTGATAATTGTTATTGTCCAAGCTTTGCTTCTCCAGGGGTAAGATGTACCTTTTTTAAATAAATAAAATAACTTGTTACGAAAATGGACCCTTAGGAATAAACTGGACTTCCCTAGTTGGGAGGATGGACAGAATCTGATAGACTTTCAAGAAACAAAATCAGTTTGCCTGCAACATGAGACTAATTCAACAACAAAAAATAAAAGTATGCTCTAGAAATCTCCTCAAATTAGTAGCACACAGTTTGTTTTTTGAAAACAGATTTGATCATTTTCTTGAGCACAGTGCAGGTTTATGTATTGTTGTGAGAAGGTATACATGCGTGTATGTGTATGTATGTGTATGTGTATGTGTGTGTGTGTGTGTGTGTATATATTATGCACATTTGAATGATGTAACTGGGTTACGTGCTGATTTACCTGCTGGAATAGAGTATGAAGTACGTGGGGACCCTGCTGTGTTTTGTAAGGCAGACTGCTGTGGGTGAAGTTCTCTTAGTAGCACGCTCAGAACAGGCTCCACCCCCAGAGGTGACTGGCTGTGACCACTGTATGTATTCACATGGAGGTGCATACTCGCATACAGATACACACAATCACTTAAACACACAGACATCCATTCATAAGCACACTCATTCCCAGATACACATAACGACATTCGTGTTTACAGTTCACACAGACTCACTCACTCACTCGCAAATGTCACTCCAATTACTTTGGTGGGAACGTGCACCCATCTAAAGTGCATAGCGTACAGAAGATTCTTATAAGAACAATCAAAAAAGCAGGCCACATTTCAACATGCCCAAATCCCAACAATGGCTGTTCAGGATGTACCTCTCATTCACGAGCAGACCATCTTGCCAACTCACCAACCCCCATGCCACATTCTGAATGATGTAATTCAACTGTCGTTAAAAAAAGTGGTGGAAGCGTGTTTCTGCAATTGAATTAACCATAATATATATTTTTTACAAGGGTTTATTGATTCATTATATTCACTTTTCCTCACTTAAGATTAAATGTATGAATCCATGTATGTGAGCATTTTAATGGGTGTAAACACTTAGAGGAGAGCTTACATTAATCTCCATGAGTATACAGTATATTTACAGGGTCAAGTTCATAGGGATAGCCAATTCCCCTACCTATCTAATGCTAATTACACTTTTGTTGATTCATTTTTTGAAGAGGAAGATGAGTAGTTTTTTTAAAACAGTATACAACTGGTGACGACTGATTCCCAGTCTCTTGGATGTAATCTTTCATTTAAAAATGAAGTAAGTGAAAGATGTTTTTGTGGTTGTACTGGCTCTGATTCGGTTGTTTTCCTCCTGTTTGATCTTGTTCTGGTCTGCCTTTGAGCTGTTATTCTGTACTTTAGAGAAGTCTCCTGTAGGCTGCTGATGACAAAACTGATCTCATGAATACTCTTTATCTCAGGTCTGTTGCCTTCGTGAAGTACGTTGAAAAGCTGGTATTGTTTTTCAGGCCAAAGAAGAGGTCAGCTTGTCACCAATGTAAATTTGAAGAAAAATGAGATCTTTTAATCAGAAGTTTCCAAAGTGTGTCACATAATCAGTTCCTTGATTTATCAATCTGAGCAGAGCATGATGGGACATGTCAGAGAAAATGTTTGGGCATCTACCAAGAATTTCTCCAGGTGGTTCCCTTAAAGAACATAAGCCCGTTTTATCTTGAGCAGAAATTAAATGATAAACTTCCGGAAGTATCACAGCTATTTCACTGGCAGCTCAGTGCTCCATGGAAGATATGGAATTCTTAAATGTATGTTAACATCTTGATACAAATCTAAAGCTGAAATTGTAGTGTTGGTTTGTACACAACAGCCTCACCAAACACTTTCATACCTAATTTTGACTGAAATATGGCAGTTTCACCACTTTCTGAAGGAAGGCAACTGGCTATTACTCCATACAGAAAAGTAAATTAATTTGTTTATAAAAAAAGAAATGCATTTTAACTGTGTCCTAAAATGCCATATATGGGGTGACGGTGACATATTAAGTTAAGTCACTGGCTCATATAAGACATGTAACCCCAAGTCCAGAATTAAATTATTTGTCACCAAACAGAATCGACTGTGACTGGCACTCCAACGTGCTGACAAATAATTGACTCAAGTATTAACCAATGAGGGAGAGTTTCCATTGGCAGGGAATCCCTCACCTCCTCATGCAGTAGGGCCCTGTTACTCAAATCATGGTTGAATGCCAATATCTGCTAGATTTCCCACCCTACCTGGAAGTCAGGTGTGAAGACAGTCTGACCAGTCGGTATTGTCCAGTTTCGCTCAGTTCATTACCTGGAAGAAAAGAAAACCAGGGCTGCACTTGGATTTCAGGGCCAGATTCGAGTACCTATGCAGTTTGGCCTCCACTGATTGAAATACCTGGGCTGTGTGCGAATCAGCACACTGGCCTAGTATTGAGTATACAAGTTGTATATTCAGTAGTAGGCAAGGTCGCCGATTTGGACACGCTCCTGCAGTCTGCTTGAACCAGCTGCACAGGGTGTGCAGTCCTCCAGTCATATGGTTGTACAACTCGGATAATTGGCTGCTGCCTGAAAAGAAGCAGCTGGCTGCATATGCTCTGATGGCGGTGAGTGACATTCCCCCCATCTCTAGTGAATGGGGGATGAACATACAACTGTATAAGAAATAAAAAGGAAAATGCTTTCTCAATGCCAAATTCCAGGGCCCGGATGGTTTTTCCTCTGATTGGCCAACATGACAATTATTCAGTTCTGTGGTGATGAAGAAGCATTTCATTCAAAACAGGAAATGTGAGCTTTTTTACTGCTTGCATTTCCTCATGAGCCTTCAGAACGTATGGGTGACTGCTGATATAAGTAGAATTCTACTACCAAATCCTTTTGTACCCATCTGCAATTTCAGATTCACTGGATTGGTTGTCTCTTTTGCCTGTTAACAGAGAGAGAATTTCAAATCCAACAAAATGAAACATAATCCAGTCGAGTCCTATAATATTTCCAATTTATGGCAAATTAGATATTTCTTAGAGATTCCAATCAAGCATTAGCCTATTTACTGAATAGAGTAAGCAACAATGATATGAAGCTATAAATGAGACAAAGACAATAACTAGTTTGTCTCCACCACAAGAGCTGTAGGGATTTAAATTTGTATTTAAATGGTTATTCTCCAGGGGACACTACAGGCACTCCAGCGCCAGTCAAGCAACAAATTGTTTAAATGCATGTCTTTGAGCCAGTGGTCCTCACTCCTGGTTCTGGCGAGCCGCAGGGTCTGCTGGTTTTCACCATCATTGATCAGCAGGCAGAGGACTAAAGTACAATGCGAGAAAACAAGCGGAGAGAAACTGATGGCCCTATGCATGAGGATTCTGTATTCCATTAAATTGGCCAAGAACTTCTTGGGGTGTTTCACAAAGCAGCATTACTCTGTTAGCTGGATAACTGCGCCCAGTAAAACCCGGAACAGGTCGTTTTACTTCAGTTCATGTTCCAGATTTGAGAGGGTTCTGAGCTTTACTCAGTGCAGATATCCAGCTAACGCAATAATTCTGCTTTGTGAAACAGGTCCCCGATCAGAAAACCAAACAATGAAATATTGTAGCCTTGATAGTGAACATTTCGTACACATTTTAAAACCCATGGCTATCGGTTTTCTTTTTTTAAAATTTATTATACAAAATATACATGAGCTGTACATGGTAGCTAGTCAGCTATGTCTAAACATTAAACTTAATAAGGTACTACTGCAGAATAAAAGCTTCATTACAAGCTTAACGTTAACAAGAAGACAGGTGCCTTACGAGCTAGTCGCCTAAATCGCGCCATTTTTTAAAAGCGAATGGTTGAAAGGTCCCTTCTGGAATCGAATATGCCGTGCCTGATGATTATTTTTGTGTCTAACAAGCTATTTCAACTGATGGCATAAAGTGTAAATTCATTCAAAGTGATAAAATTGCACAAGGTTTAAAAACCAATTTATAAAGTATTTATTAATTATTTTTTTAATCAGGCAATGTTTAAGATTACTGTGCGGTGCCGTAAGACCCATATAGCTTCCCTGTAGTAAGCTGGCTACCGAGCAGCTGCTGACACTTTTTGTTGGGAGGCGGGTAACCGTTTGAATTCTTGAGTGACAGGGGCGAATATTTTGGTATTAGTGGTTATAGAACGCGGGGAGCCCAGTAGAAGGCGGGTTCTGGAGGTTTGATACAACTTTTTTGTTTTTGTAAAGTCACGATAAAACATTGTAACTGATAGAAATACAAATGTCAGCGATCGCCAGGGGTGGCGACTTAGCAAGGTAGCTAACCCGTTAGCAGCAGAACAAGCCAGCCAGTTGGCGAACGTTTGCAGAGCGTTGCGGTGCGATGAGAAGTGAACCAGGGTCGATGTTACCTTATCGCGGGTGGTAGATCTTCGTCAAACTAGAGTTTTCCCCCACAAACACGTATCTTTGGAACTTTCTGGCTGGCTGATCCCCGTACAAAATAGACCACGGATAGCCATTTAAAGGGAAAGGGGGAAGTTGTCCGGACAGCGAGCTCAGGTCCCAAGTTCTAAAACAACTTTGCAAAAGTTTATGAACCGTGGTAAATCGGCCAAATAGGGGATTTCATGCCGGTCCATGTGCTTATTTGGATAGCTAGCGTGTCTGAAAGAGTTAGCTAGCAACCCAGCTAGCTTTCAAACTTTGCAGCGCTAGCTAAGACCGATACCGCTATTAGCAACCTTGCTGTATCAGACCTGCAGAACATTGGGAACAGCAGCAATGGAAGAAAATGATAACATGGAGTATTTTTACCAGCAAGTTTTGCAGAAGGACGTGGCTCGGCGACTACAGGTTGGCCAAGATCTCATTGACTTCCTCAACGATCCGCAAAGATCGCCCGATGTGGAGCAGGACAAATCCCGTCTAGATAAAACTATGGACGAGCTAACGGGATGGGTGAATTCAAGCAATTACAAGGCAAGTACTCCTTGGATATCTGGTATTGCTTGCTAAGTTAGCTATCTTGCTTGCTTGATGTTTCCTCTTGGTCAATGTTTTGTCATCGATATTGGATCATTAATGAAGTGTGATCTGCCAAGCTTGTTATATTTTATAGTTCTATTGACCCATATGTATTTGACTGTAGTGATGTTAGATGTACTTGCACCTCGCAGATTTTTATTTGGAGGTGTTCCTGTGGTCAAAATGTCCTAAGCAGTATGCTAACGCAGCTAGGTCGCTACGTGCAAGTTAGCAACATGGCATTATGCCGGTCATTGTGGGGGGACTGGCGAAAGATACACTATTAGCCCTTAACCTGTTCACGGTGACGTGTTTTTATTTTTTATTAAGCCTCCAACATCTAACAGAGAAACCAACAGACAGATACTTCTTTCTAAGCAGTATTTTAGTCTTCATAAGCTAGTCTTAATGAACAAAGCTAACGTTTGCTATCGATAACTACACCGCGCCAGCAAAACAGTCCTTGAGTCAAACATTGACCGTGGATTTGTGTCTTAAGTACATGCATACTTTAAGGAAAATGTATAGTATTTTTGTTTAAATATGTTTGTAATACGAAGTTTTGGTAAACGTCGTTTGTCATCAGTATGTATTTTGGCTATTTATCCTTATAAGAAACGGTACTTCACGGTTGCCAGAGCGTAATTATCGACCTGAGGATGGGGGATGGGACCCGTTATTGTTTCAAATCGGTCTCTATTTCACGTTTTTTCTTTTCTCTATATCAGAACAGAGTGTGAACATTATCTAACATATTTGGCTAACAAAACAGTTTATGTAAGCTGCATATCTGTGTTTAGAACACGTTCATATTGAGGTGCATGCTGCTCAATAACTTTTTGTAAGTAAATTCTTGAGTGGGTTTGAAGTGCATTGAGTTAGAGTAATGCTATTTGGTTGGCAAGCAAAGTACGTTTTTGTTGAAATGATTTATTCAACTGGGCATGTACAAACGAAACTGGGGGGAGGGACCTTTTAGATACCCTAAACTAAACTGCATACAGACTGTTGGAATAATATATTTTACAGTGTTTTAGTGATTGAACATACCTATGTTCCTTACGTTAATGATTAAATGAAGAGTACGGAGAATGTATACAAAGAATGTGGAATAACACTGTGATGAAGGCAGTGTGCTGAAACCAGAGAATCTTTGATTAAAAAAGGTTGGGAGTGGATGATTGATGGTTGTTACTGAAGTTGTGTGGGGAATGGGGATGATCACTTCTATTTACGGTATAATAAAGCCACTTTAAATAAATAAATAAATAAACAAAGTATGAAAACCAGGAGAAACAACAGGCTGTGTGGTGGGTGAGCTGGTTTTTGGCAAATGGCGAAAAGCACAGGGTGGGTTTGACCGAGCTGTGCCGCGGGTGAAGGGGATGATGGTGGTCGGAAAGGTGAATACCAGAGGCACGGTTTGCCTTGTGATGCGGGAACGGCTGAGGCGATGATGTCACCTGCAGGATGCGCAGGCTGTCTCGGAGGACTGCTCCTGCTGTGTAAGGCTGTGTGAGATCAGGGGGAGGGGCAGTGTGCCTGGGGACGCCCACCCTTTCTCAGCTGGGTCGCCGTGACTCCCAGGCCTGGCGTGATGCAATGGTGTAATTCCTGTGTTCGGCAGGGCAGCTGAGTCTCATCACAAAAAATTGAGAGACGTGTGTGTGTGTATGAGAGAGAGAGAATTGCTGTGTGTCGGAAGGCTTGTCATTTGAAACCACCATTGTATTAACAGTTAATCATACTCATGATTGATTTCTTATTCCCAAAAACTACAACCCACTGATCTATTAAAATAAAAATATTGAACACATACTTAATACTGAGCTTTGACTTGCAGTTATTGAACAGCTCCAAGTGCTTTCATTCAAACATTTCCCCCTGTCTTTCTTATTTGAATGAGTTCATGTTTTTGAGGGTAGCGCTCAGTCGATGCTCTGCTCCTGAGTCACTCTGTCCGGCAGGGGAGGGGGTGGGGGCAGCGACAGGGAGAGGGGATGGGGATGGGGGTGGGGTAGCAGGGCACATTTCTGCCTTGATGGCAGTTTGCAGAAGGCAGACTGCCTGTGCTGTTCACTCCTCTCGCTGTGGATGAAATAAAGGGCTAGGGATGGCTGAAAGCTTGTTGGTGTGGAAGAGCGGAGAGCGCGCTTCCGCTCACAGTAAAGCCATGGCTCCAGAACCTGCTGCCCGGCCGGCCCCCTTTGTAGAGAGATTAGCCTACATCACCACCAACTGCGGCGATATCACCATTACATTTTTATTTCATTCCCAATGTCCCTCCTTATCGGTCCACAGTCTATTTTTGTTGCACTGTGGCCTCGTCTGTGCGGTGTCTTACAGCTGAGAGCAGAGGATAGAAGCATGCACATCACTTAACCTGGGTTAGCATGGTGGTTGCTATTTATTTGGCTGGATCTCATTGTCAGTCCCCGTCTTGAAAGCATTTTGGCCGGGCCCATCCACCATGTTTGCACTCGCCCAGCTTCAGCTAGGCCTATATCTGCCTGGCCTATAGCTATGTGTAATGGGTGTGGTGTGGTAAATAATGTAACTCACAAATTTTAGGTGGTTTGATGAAAATGACTAGTAAAGACTCTCACAAGAACAGGATGGACCCACTCACCTGCGCAACTGTGCACCATTGGCGCTGTGGCAACCTAAGTACTGTGCCAATCAAATACCCAGAAACCCAGGAAAAGAATGTGCTTTCATCAGTACTAATCAGAAACAAAGGAGATTGTCTGCCTCGTGATGTAGGCCTGATAGTTTGATAAATGCCCAGACCATTGGCTGCATTGGTTATGCTATGTAGAGGCTGTAGTCTGTGGAATACTGATGAAAATTAGGCTAGCTGTTGGCATCCTGGCCTATCCCTGAGGTCTCATTTTGATACCAGTTAGAAGATAGCATTTGGCTTTTATTTTGCTGAGAGCCAGCCAGAACAGAAATGAGTGGGCAGGTCTACCTTGTTTAGTGCCTGTTGCTTGAGTTCTGAATTTCTGCTTGATTGATATTAATTCAGCTGTATGTTTTAGACATGCTTCATGGAGCCACGTTTGCAAACGAAACCATTTTAATCCCCCAGTGGAGACTTGGACCACTGCTGGAATGAAATGGCAGCTACAACAACGCTCTGTCGTTGCTTTATTTAGAAAGTCATCTTTGTAAAGGCTGTGCACCGAATCACCTCTGACGCAAACCTTCTCACGAGCCAGTGACTAGTTTCCATATTACCCGCCACACAGTGTATTTCAGAGGAGCTGGTACCGACTGAAGGAGAGGCTCAGTTCAAAAGAACTTAGAATTTAGAACTTAAAACATGAGGATGTTTTGATGTTTCAGTTGCTTTGAATCAGGGTTAAGTTGTTATTTAGTTAGTTTTTTTTTGATTGAATTTATTTTCATGCTGCCCAATTTCAAGTGAGCCACCAGTTGTAAACAAATGCCATGCTGTCTTGCGGAATGCATATTGGACATAAATCTGACAGAAGGAACGCATGCGTTGGAAGTATGATTTCTGATTCTGTTCCAGGGACCAACCTGTCACATCAAAAACAAGATGTGTGAACTAGCATGTCTTTCCGGTACACCACTGACTAAAAACATTGAAATTTGTCATTGCTCCCCACTCCCAGTGAGGAGCTTAGAGCTGAATTGTAGGTGTGTACTGTGTACACACAGCAAACGGGTTTCTCGCTTGGGAAGCACACGGTCATCACGAGACTGTTCCTTCCCTAGAACATCAGGTTCTGTGCGATCCTGGCTCACTGAATGAACAGGTTGTATACAGTGTACAGTGCACATGCTTAATGTATTCTTCTGTTCGAGTTATTGATATGTGAGTGTTGAGGAGTTCTCTGAGCAGCACTGAGAGCACGGGCCATGCTCAGCTGTGTCTCACTGAGGCTGTGCTGGCTCTGCGCTCGGGCACAGGCACTGTTGGGTCCGCCTGCGGTGCTGGGCAATCATCCTAACCTTGGCCGCTTTGTTAAAAATATTCAAACCGGTCTGGGATGCTTCCTCTGGGACACTTGCTGTGTATCTTCCAGTGAGGTCTCTCATTGGGCCTAATCTGTCCCCAGAATTCAAGTCATTTTGTGAAATGCCCACCCCACAATACTGTGACACTGCATTTGGGATTTTATTTTATATGGACCTGGAGAGGAGGCGGGGTGACCCTCAGACTCCGCCCTGCCCTTGTGCTGCAGGCGGCAGATGCTTCCCCCTCAGGCCGCAGTCATGAATTATTCATGAGGGAAATCTCTCCTCTGCCATTGTCGCACCAGGTCTGACTGCAGGGTGGAGCTGGAGCTTGCGTTTTTGAAAATGAAGCACGTGTTTGTTTGTTTTTTTGTTTGCACATGCCTTCATTGAGTGCGGGACAAAAGACCATGTGAAGAGGCAAAAGAAGTCTGGTTGGGTTTAGGGTTTGATGGGAGCTTGGCGATGTACGTAGTGAGGAGCCTGTAGAATGAGAGCTCCAGCTGTAGGCTGCACTTTCTCACTACAGCCTTCTCCTCCTTTCTGAACAGTGGAGGACCAAATGCCTGGATCAGGGATACTGTCTTCTCGGCCCCCATTTTATTTTCCTTGGCTTTTGCAGGTTGGATTATAGGGGCTGAAGTGGAAATGGCTCTTTGCCCTGGTATCGTGTGCATACAGTGCTGCGGATGCATGCGCTACTGCAGTGGCCATAAATATTGTATCCGTCTCACACCGAGTCGCTTTGAATGTTTCAGTAGAAAGAAGTTGGCTTCACATTTTTAACTAACAGTTCCTCCCTGTGCCGTCTGGGTCCTTTCCTGTTCTTACTTCTGCTCAACTCCAGGTTTTATTTATCTGATCATCTTTCAGTTTCAATCATCATTAAAACTATAGCTTCAGTTCCATTACACTTCACTTCCAGAGACACCAGCAACGTAAAATGAAGGCTCGTGCAATTCAGAATTACTTCACCGTCTTATCTCTCAGAGGTATTTAGAGAATCTAAGCAAAATATACATTAACCATGCTTCCATATGCTTTTGCAGAGTTATGTTTTATGTTTATGTTTTGGAGCAAATTTTCTGTGAGGTCATGATGGTGATTTGTGTCAATCATTCTCTTCTCTCTGTGGAAATGTCCTTCTTACCCTTATCTTGCACAGAGAGGGGCTGAAGTTGCTTGTCTAACTATTGTGTCACAAAGAACATCTTGGGTTCCTCAGTAACACGTGCAGTGCATGGCCTTGGGTTTGTGTGATTACCATGGTGATTGTCCACACTCCCAGCACATATGGCCTGCAGCCCCTCCCTGTGTCATTGCCCCGGGCAGCCTGCAGCCCCCACCCACCCCCTCTGGACCCCCGCCTACAGGTGACCTGTAACTGGACCGGGTCCAGGTCCCGGTAGAAAGGTCCATATGGTGCTCTGGTCTGCAGGTCCTGAGGAGTGTGCGATTAGTGTGGCTGCAGCCAGTGGGGATATCTGCATACGGAGGCATTGTAAGATGCTCTGGGAACAGGGATGTGTGTGAGTGAGTATCTGTTTTTTACCCAGCATTGAATGAGCAGCCCTGTTTGAAGTTTTAATGTTTCTAAGTCCCTGAGTTTCTGGACACTAGGGATTATGTAAACAGAAAAGAAAGAATCTGAAAGAAGAAAGATGTGTGCAGCAGTAGTAATGTGTGTGTAGTGACTTGTGCAGCAGTAGTAATGCTGTAGTAATGTGTGTTTACTGACCTGTGCAGCTGTAGTAATGTGTGTGCAGTGACCTGTGCAGCGGTAGTAATGTGTGTGCAGTGACCTGTGCAGTGGTAGTAATGTGTGTGTGTGTGTAGTGACCTGTGCAGCAGTAGTAATGCTGTAGTAATGTGTGAGCAGTGATCTGGGCAGCAGTAGTAGTGCTGTAGTAACATGTGTGCAGTGATCTGTGCAGCAGTAGTAGTGCTGTAGTAACGTGTGTGCAGTGATCTGTGCAGCAGTAGTAATGCTGTAGTAACGTGTGAGCAGTGGTCTGTGCAGTAGTAGTAATGCTGTAGTAATGTGTGAGCAGTGATCTGTGCAGCAGTAGTAATGCTGTAGTAATGTGTGAGCAGTGATCTGTGCAGCAGTAGTAATGCTGTAGTAATGTGTGAGCAGTGATCTGTGCAGCAGTAGTAATGCTGTAGTAACGTGTGAGCAGTGATCTGTGCAGCAGTAGTAATGCTGTAGTAATATGTGAGCAGTGATCTGTGCAGCAGTAGTAATGTGTGTGTGTGTGTGTGTGTAGTGACCTGTGCAGCAGTAGTAATGCTGTAGTAATGTGTGAGCAGTGATCTGGGCAGCAGTAGTGTTACTACAGCACTATGTGTGCAGTGATCTGTGCAGCAGTAGTAGTGCTGTAGTAACATGTGTGCAGTGATCTGTGCAGCAGTAGTAATGCTGTAGTAACGTGTGAGCAGTGGTCTGTGCAGTTGTAGTAATGTGTGAGCAGTGATCTGTGCAGCAGTAGTAATGCTGTAGTAATGTGTGAGCAGTGATCTGTGCAGCAGTAGTAATGCTGCAGGTCAGAAGAGAGAGACCGTGTGGGAAAGAGAGGGATGGAGAGAGGTGTTTGGTGAAACTCATGAGAAATGAAAGTGAGAAATGGGAAGAATGGCTGGAGTGGAGAGATGAGCGAGAGGGAAAGAGACACAGGGGTGGGGCTGCATGGTCCATTGTAATCTCCTGTGTGGAAGACTGCTGAGGCCTGGCAGCCACAAGAGCATGATGAATACCCAACCTGTCAGATCTGCACCTGCCACGCCTCCTCTACGCCTCCCTGAGCACGGATCCACTTTTCATGGCTAGGAGAAGCTGTCGAGTTGCAGTCCTCCTGCCATTTTGGTATTGTGGTACCCAGGTTGACCATCTCTGCTTTAAACTTGTTTCTTTTGTTATTGTTTATTTTCTGAGGGTGGGGGGCTCGCTCCGGGATCAGAATGCTTTTCCATCGCACATTCTTGCTTTGCTGACTCGTGTCAGTCCAGTCCGCTGATGTTCAGTCCAGACCCTGGCATATTTAGCTCCCTATTTATAATACAGCCCTTTGCCTCGATGCATTACTGTCATCTCTCCATACAACTCCGTAAATCAGGAGAAGACTGCCTTTCGTATTCTGCTTGTGCTGCTATTGTTAGGTTTGTGTTTTTGTTTGGTGGTCATGGGTGAAGTACATCCATCTCTCCTCTTCTCGTTTCTCTTGCCCTTGAGGAGGGACCACTGTAGGGAACGTGCACACTGTCCCAGGCCCTGCTTCCCCTGGCTTTTCTAAAATTGGTAATGCGTGTGGGAACCCTCCTCCTTATTGGCGACCTGATATTTTTACGGTATGTCTTCGGAATGCGGAGCTTTGTCCGACATTGCCAAAAACAACTGGCGAGAGAGGAGCCGGCCAGATTCTGTCCTTTTTTAGGGCTCCTCTGCTGCTCGGGAATTCTTGTGAAAGTGCCGAGCGCTGGAAACATGGTTCAGCGCATCTGCAGGGAGGGGAAATTCAGACGGTATTACACACCTGTCAGGGTGGTTATTGTTCTGTGCTCAGTCCCCAGGGGAAGGCAGGGTGAAGTTTTGGCAAAAGCTAATTTAAGCTGGAGGTATACATAGCTGAAGAATGCATTTTTCACAACCTTTGGAACTTTGACCAGCAGAGAGGAATGGAAAATGAAACGAAATACGGCGGTTGGTTTATTGAACGTGCAGTTCAGTGAACCAGTGAGTTTGCGAGCACTTTACCTTGAAAGTCCTCGCTCTGGAACCGTTTCTGACGTCACACTGACTCACAGACACAGACACTCACATGCACACTCAGACACTTTTGTGGCTTCTGAGGACATGGAGGGCCAGCGGTGATTTAACAGTATTTGAAACCGCATGGGAGCTGTTTAGAGGGTGGGGCCAGGGCGGGCCCGGGCACACGCGTCCCGGTTGCGTAATGGATGCCCCTCCCAGACGCTGGCGGTTTGCTGAACGCTGTGGCCCCTGCAGAGCTCCAGCGGGGTCGGCGTGCGCTCAGGGCCTGGAGGATGTGTTGTGCCGTGCTTCCTGTAAACACCGCAGCGTGGGCTGATGGCTCGTGGCTGGGCGTGGCAGCGTGGGGGAGAGACAGGCCAAAGACTCTATTACCTAATCACCTCTGCCCTCGTCAACTGTGAGGGTGTTAGTGGATGTTATTGGAAAAAATGACCTAAACAGTGACTTAAGATGATAAATCCTGGCACCGGTCTATTTAGTATCATTGGGCTTCAGGCCCTGACTAACATCTAGGATTTGTTTTTGCGATGCTTGTTTTGTCCTTGGTTGGGCTGATCATGTCGAACTCCAGTCCTGGAGGGTCGCAGTGTCTGCAGGTATCTGTGGATTCCTTTCAGTCATTCCATGGAGGGAAACCCACCTGGCTAATGCAGAGGTATTCTGCTCCTTGTCCTGTACACTCCAGTATAGCCTGCCCTATAAGTCGATGCTCCTCTTCTACGCAGTCTTTTATGTTTCGTTGCGTTAGAGGAAGCAGCTCTCTGAGACACGGTGCGGTCCTTCAACATGTGGATTGCATTGTAATAACGGCTACTCCATAATGAACGTGCATTGGGTCTTGAAAGTTGGTGGAACATTGTTAGCTTTTAATTAAAGCTCAGGACTGTGATGGCTGCTTTTCCTGTGAGCCCAGAATTAGGCTCTGTAATTAGGAGGAAGAATGAGCAAAGAAGACTGTATCAATTATGTTGTATTCCGATGGCAGTCTTATAAACGCAGCTCAGCAGCGGCACCACAGGTGTGCTACGTAATTCGAGAGGAACTGCCAGTTCGAGCCTCTTTAGAATCCGTTGAAAATCAGTATAAAGGACTCTTAATAATCTCCCGCAGGGTGCAGGACAACAGCTGACACCCTTTTCACAGTGCTCTGATGGCATTAGCAGCTGGGAAGCTAACTTTTAGCTCATTGCCAATGATTACCACAGTAGCAGAATTATAACCCTAGAGGGGGTCTAGTACTGGTTTTCTGTTTTGCTATCTGGAGACCCACTTTGCGGTTTATGGGTTCTTTGCACAAACCGTGCTGCGCAGGCCGGTGTCCCGTTTCGCTCATGGGAGTGGCCGCAGAGATACCGCACCCCTGGGGTTATGCTGCACCAGCAGGAGAGGACTGCGCCAGCCAAGGTCACTGCTGGACCTCAGCTGCGTCGCTGCCAACAGCGGGTTTAGAATCCTGGCTGTGCTGTCCCACAGAGTCTCCGCCCACATCTCCGCATTGAGAGTCCTTTTATCTCCAGTCCTCCAATCCTGTAGACGCTTCCTGGAACCCAGCCCCTTTGCGTCCGCCTGACTCCGCCTACCTTATTCTGAGATGTGCAGAGCTGTGGGAGAACCTGCAGGGGCAGGGCGGGGCTGTTGAAACACTATCCCCTGCCTGTAGCCAGGCCTGCCTGCATTAACCCTGTCCTCTCCAGTGGCAGAGGAGCTCAGGGCTTCTTCAGAAAGGCCTGGCCAGGGAAAGTGCCTGTCCAGCTGTAAGTGAGGCCCTCACTGATACGGCTCTGGGGCGGAGCTGTCTGAGGACCTGGCCTGTAACCATGGTTTCTGTCCTCCACCAACAGAAGAAATTAGGTTGGTTTCTAAAAACACAGACCGATACAGAGACAGATAGACAGACCGACAGACAGAGACAGACACATCTAGCTTTGCTCCTTGCTTGAAAGCCTGGTAGTGGAAGCCCTGGAGCCCCTTTCCCCCTGAACTCCGCTTCTCCTTGTTCTTATCAGCTCATTGTCTAATGGGCTTACTGCTGTGCTGGTAGCTGACACATTTTAACATTCTACTCCTCCGCATTTCAGCGCTGTGCTGAGGCAGTGATTTTTGAGTGAAACTGAATGTTCTCAGAGAGCCGTTCCCCTGTCTCAGGCTTTCCTGGAAGGGGGACACGGGAGAGCGCGAGCGGTGTGTCGGGGGCCAGACAGAATGGCTGCTTTATTTTTGCTCTATTACCGTCCAGACTCGACAGTGCTCTCCTGTCTGCACGAGCGAGCCCCTGTTCCTCCCTCGGTGAAATTTAAACCCTCCTCATGCCCACGCCCCCACAAACATGCGCTCTTTAATCCAGGGCGGTATTGACAACCCTCTAAGTGCCCCAGAAATATTTTGGACTCATCTGTACCCTTGATGTATTTTGCTTTAAGTGCTGCGTTTGAAGTTTCAAGTTGCATAGTGCACATTCAGAACAACGCTTCCTCATCACAGTATGACCTTTAACCTGGAAATAATGTGCATGTGCGATTGTGAGGTGATAGCGGTTTGATCATTAAATTTGGTCGAAATGCAGTAAATGAAACTAACTTTTTGTTGAACCAGCGACTGTGATTTTTGGGGGCATGTAGATGGTAAGGATGGTGATTTTGAATTGTTTCACGGATGGAGTGATCGCATAATACGCTTGATTCCAAATCGATTGCCTGCGCAGGGAATAATCTATTTTTAGGAGGCATCTTGGCCGGGTGGCACTACCGGATAGAAAATGCATACGCACGTAACAAAGCACATCAATACCCAAGTTTCTCCATCGCAATAAAGCCTTAATGCTTAGCCTATTGCGTCAATAAACACAAACGATCACCGTGTCATGATACAAAGAATGTAATTCTCAAATATTGCACCCCCGCAATACCAATATACAGTGGCTTTGCTGAATAGTCAAATCTGATTGGCTGGGACGTATGCATTCTTTTTACATATACGCTGGGCTATGAAGTGGCTGCAAAAGTAACCATTCTAAATTAATGCAAAGCGGTCTGATTCAATAAATAAACTGGAAATTTGTAAGCGCTAATAAGCTAACAGTTACAATATCATACTTTCCACGGCTTGTCTGCTTGAAGAGAGTTGATATAGGCTACTAGCTATAGCTTGACTGTTTATAATTTAGCCTCTGTTTTGAATATAATTCAATAGTCTGCTAGCTAGCTATTCATCAACACACTTGCTGTAAGACCATTGCTAGAGGGACTAAAATGACACATTATTTACTAAGTGGTATGGGATATTTCCTGGAATACGCTACTTAAGGAACATTTCCATTGCAGTGGAAGTGGAATTGCAGAGGAAGCGCATGTTTTGAAACGCATGTTTTGATTATAATTATGATTTTTGTCTGTTGGCTGTTGAATAAGCAGGATAATGGCTGGGGGGCTGGGCTTTATGCAGTTTAAATAGCCAATGCGGAAGTAGTACATTTTTTTTTAAATGTCAACTGATTTTTAAAAAGCATCCATTATAGAGAGGCTTTTCAGTCAGTATTAGTGATGTTCTCTGTGTCCAATTGAAAATGAATTGTGTGTTTTTTTCTCTTAGCATTTGACCTGTCTCAAATACCTCCACTCCTTGTCCTACAGGTGGCGCTGCTGGGAATAGACATTGTTGGAGCGTTTGTGGATCGCTTGGCAGAGCGCTTCAGAGGCTATATAGGAACAGGTAGGCCATGTCCATTTTGCCATCGTCTTGGAGTCTCCAGGCTGTTGTTCCTAAAGGGGCATTCCACCCAAATATAAAATAAAGCTTTATTTACACTTACCCGGTGTGCTATCTGTCCATCCAGGCAGTTCTGATGAGATTCGGTGAGTTCTCGTTAATGTCAAAGTCTTGTTTTTCTTCTTTTTTGATCATTCAAAAAAAATACCAGCTATTGCTGACCTTCTCATTGTTTGATTTGTGTGTTGCTGAACCAGCACCTTCTGATAATAGATAAATATATATAGTTGTTGTTGTTTTTTATTGTCAAAAAATCGACTCATGGAGTAGAGATTGCCGATCCCTCATGATGATTGCCAATCCCTTGATGTATCATTGATCTGGACAACCCTAGTGGAAATGTAGCTTTAGTTGTTATTTTTTCTTGGGTGAACTGCCCTTTTAAGTTCACTGCAGTCAGCCAGATGCAAAATGGCATCATTGACCGACTGTGTTCTGTAGGGAAAATGCTGGAGTTAAATAATGTAGGACACATGTTTGTTTACTGAGAATTTCTCATTTTCATATTAGTTTGCATTATATGGGCCTGTGTGTCATTGGATAGAGGTTGAGTCAGTTCAGGTAGATGTAACGTCTGTGTGTTTTAACGGCAGTGTGGTATAGTGGATAAGGAGGTGGTCTTGTAACCTAAAGGTTGCAGGTTCAATTCCGGGGTAGGACACTGCCATTGTACCCTTGAGCAAGGTACTTAACCTGCATTGCTTCAGTGTATATCCAAGTGTATAATTGGTAGCAATGTAAATGCTATGTAACAAGTTGTGCAATCGCTCTGAATAGCAGTATCTGCTAAATGCCTGTAATGTAATGTAATGAGTCTGCATTTAAAGGTTTTCTATCCAGTTGAATGGATGTTTTGGTGGAGTGGGTGGGCTGGCCTGAATTGTGCTCTTCCTGTCCCGCCTCCTTGGCAGTTGGGCACGCCTCTTTGAAGCACTCCTGAATGGGTAGGGCGGGTGCCCTTACCTGGACATCCTGAATGTCCTTCATTATAGCTCCGCCCCTCTGCAGTCTGCAGGCATTGTCCTGGGACTGAACCCAGATAAAGTGCTCTGCTCTGAATCCCTCTGTTAGATTCCTTGTCCTTTCCTATATTTAGAGCCTTAATCGCCCCGCGCTCGCCCCTGGGTCTCCCTGGCACGTTTTGGGGCGAGCCTGCGTGATGCGTTTGGGAGAAGAGTGGCGGCGGTGGCTGTGACTCTGCAGCCAAGGGGTTAAATAAACGAACGGCGACGGGGCGCCCGCGCGGCGACTCGGCCCCAGCTGTCGCTCACGGGGCCGCGTCAGAGTGGCGCGGGGAGAAGTGTGGCGCTGACGACTGGGAGCTCGGTTATTTATGGAGCTTTGCAGAGGGCCGGTGTGTGAGGGCGGAGGGTAGAGGGCTCTTGTGTAATGCATTGTGCCAGAACGGGTGTGCGTGTGTCGCTAGTCGTCACAGGACGATGGCCTATGCTGCGTCTGCTTGTCCTCTCCTCCTACAGACTGGTGGCATGCAGCTGGAATGTTCCAGGGGGTGTGGATGTGTGGGGGTGTGTGTGTGTGTGTTTGTGTGCGTGTGCGCTTTTGTGCACGTGTGTGTTTGTGTGTGTGTGTGAGCACACATGTTTGTGCACGTGTGTGTTTGTGTGCGTGTGAGAGCGTGCATATTTGTGCACGTGTGTGTGTTTGTGTGCGTGTGAGAGCGTGCATTGTACGGTGTGGTTTGTGCGTGTGAGCTGTATTTGTCCGTGTGTGTTGTTGTGTACGTGTGCGCTCTGTTTAAAGTATTGCAGTAGCCCAGCGTCAATCGGTGCGAGACGTCAAACGTCATAATGTGCAGGCGGTGAGATGAGTGGTCCCCCCACGCTGCCTGTGGTTCAGTGAGTGGGTGAATGAAGGGTTTGCTGAAGGCAGGAACGGGCTGTGCTGAGCAGGCCGGGCCGTGTGGCCGTGTGCGCAGTCCGCCTCGCTCTCTGGGCTGTGTTTTACGCTGACGGCGCAGGCGTGGTTCGCGGGAGAGCTCGTCTGGCACGTGCTGTCTGGTTCAGATCCTGCGGCAGAGTGTGTTTTAAAAGGAGAAAGAGACGGTCAGGGGGCCATTTCCTGCACCTGGGAGATCAGCCATCTGCAGTGTGGGGACAAACGGCACGGGGGCTGCTCTAATGAGGAAGAGGAAGAGGAAGGGGAAGGCCGGCAGCATGAGCCGCCTGTTGTCAGGCTGCCTCTGACAGTGGCCCCCGCACCTCTCTCCTGAACGGTCGCACCTGTGTGTCTGATCTGTGGCGAGCGGACCCCTGAGTCTGCTCCCTGGGGTGGAGGCGGTGTCTCCCGCAGTTAGGCAGCCGGTAGCCGAGCCTGAAACATGCTTCTGTGATAACCGCACCTGTGGTTCTGGCGTGCTTAGCTGCGTGTTCAGCTCCTGTGTTCTGCTGGAGGGGACACTCACCACTCAGTCAGCCCTGTAGCCTGTGGGCTGGTCTCAGTCAGCCCTGTAGCCTGTGGGCTGGTCTCAGTCAGCCCTGTAGCCTGTGGGCTGGTCTCAGTCAGCCCTGTAGCCTGTGGGCTGGTCTCAGTCAGCCCTGTAGGTTGTGGGCTGGTCTCAGTCAGCCCTGTAGCCTGTGGGCTGGTCTCAGTCAGCCCTGTAGCCTGTGGGCTGGTCTCAGTCAGCCCTGTATGTTGTGGGCTGGTCTCAGTCAGCCCTGTATGTTGTGGGCTGGTAATCTCAGCAGCTGCAGAGGCTGACTCACTCTGTTTTGAGGAGGATGCAGTTGGACTCAGCCCCTGTGCTGGGGAATCCCCTGCTTTCCATTCACACAGAGAGGAACGCTCTCCCTGCCCAAAATAATGACATTATGTCTGCTACAGCTGTAGCCTCACAACGATGGAATTTTTCCAGCTATGACCTTCGTTGGCTCCTTTTGTCCAAGCTGGCGTGTTTGAAGGCTGTTCTGTACGGGTTTCCACAGAAACGGCCTGTTGTGGAAGTAGCAGTCTCTGGCAGTAGGGTCCTCTTTGTGAGCTCAAGCAGCCATCTCACAACACCGCTGTAGCGCCACAATGGAACCGCACACCAAGTGGTGTTCGGTCTTTCTGCTGCACTGCCCGATAAGGGCGGCCAGTTCGAGTCCCCAGCTGTGCTGTGTCTCCATATCAGAGACAGGAGCAGCCGCTTCCATGAGAAACAGCTTTGGAGCGCATACGCTGTGGCATATTAGAGCTGTAAGTCACCGTGGATACGACCCATCTGTCCAGAGAGAGTGTAATAGTGATGTGTGTTTCCGGGGAGACTCACCCTTGGTATGGTACTGTTTGAATGACTCGTTTAATGGCTTGTTTAATGTGCTCGTTGCCTGCTGCCCGTGGCTACATGGACGCGGTGTGCTGTTTGACAGATGAACCTGATTATAGTGTGACTGAGGCGCTTGGTGCCGCTGCACTCTGGTGCCGTTCTCTCTGAAAGCCAGGCTCTGCAGGAAGAAGAGCGCATGATGGCCACTAGGTGGAGCTTTCTGTCCAGGCGTCTCTGAAATGGAGCTGAAATGGAGCATTGAGCTGTACCCAGGCGGTGCAGACGCTTACCTCTTGGCCATTCCAAAACCCCCCACCACCCTATGGGTCCAGCTGTCTGCAGTCCATGCCCAGTGGTGTCAATGCAGAATTGAGTATTGATGTCATCAGTGTGCTGTCTCTGTTTGATAACAGGCTGCAGTTGTATTCATTTTGGCAAATATTCTCCATAGCTGCCATTTCCCCTCTGTCCACTGCTGAGTAAATGGCGTTCAGAAGGGAACAAATGCACTTGTTACTATCGACTCAGTGGATAAAATATGTTGACAATAACGCTCTCCCTCTCTCCCCTCCTCCTTCATCTCTTCCCTGTCTCGCCCCCCTCCCGGTCAACCTGCTCTTTCTGTCTGGCCTCTACCCTTCCTCCACCTTCTGTCTTCCTCTTCCCCAGTGGTCCCTGCTCTGATTGACAGACTGGGTGACTCTAAGGAGCAGGTGCGGGAGCAGAGCCAGGCCCTCATTCTCAGGCTGATGGAACAGACGGCCCCCGTCATGGTGAGTGTTTTAGGCCCGCCCCTACAGTGGGTGTGGCCAGATTTGTTTCTGGAGATGAGTCTCCTTGGTTCCAAAATGACCTTCCAGAGCTGATGTATACCGTGGTTAACTAATGCTGTTCAAAACCTAGCTGACTCTGCACCCTTCCTGGAACAGAGGCGCCCCCTTCTGGTCCAGGCCATATCGGCATGCCACATAGAGTTCAGACTGTGTCTGATTTTCACTCACTCACGGCTGGACGCAGGGCTGTTCATGCTGCTCATGCAGTTGAAGGAATTTTCACGTTGTCTTTGAATAATTCAGTTGAAAATCAGACCTCGAAACATCAGAAACCACAAAATGACTCCAGTAGAGCTGCTCCAGAGGACAGAATAACTTAATTTCTCCCCGGGGGGACATGTTCTGAGGAAGCACTGCGGGCTCATCTGTATTCAGACAGGCTCTTGGAAGCCGAGCCTGTGAGTGTTTTCTGGGCTGTGATGATCCGGTCGTCCTGTCATTGGCTCGCCTCTGATCAGTGTGGAGCGCAGACTCCGCCCCCAGCCCTTGCTGCTGCTCCAGTCAGTAATGACCAGGAGAAAACTGCTGACGGCCAGTCTGTCTGAAGCTGTACTTGAACCTGAGCCACGACTGACTACCGTAGTCACACAGTGGAGAGAGGACGCATACTGAAGGACTGCAGCTCCCCCTACAGGGGACAGCTGGAAAGGATTTTCCTCATAGAGTCTGAACAGATTAGTTACGTATTAGAAAATAGCCACAGCAGGTTTGTGCTTAGTGTTCAGTAATCTCTTCACGCATGCACACACACACAAACAATCACACACACACCCAGGGCTGTTTGTTCACATAATCGTCAATATGTTATGTAAAGCACTTATCCCAGTAATCCAGAAGCATACAGCAGGGAGCACTGGGAGTTCAGTTCTGCACGGAGCTTTAACAGCACAGAAGAGGAGGGCAGATATGACAGTCATGTGATCTCGCTGTCATATCAACTGTCTGAGGTCGGGGATCTCTGGGGACACTCCTCTCTATCCTCAGAGTGTGCATCAGTCCAGGTTCCCCCCAGGGCACGCTGGGCTGCCATAGGTTAGCAGTTTGATCAGTCCGGGGATGTGGCTGAGTTTGGAGCTAGATGTCCTGTAGTCCTGTGTGGCCTGTAGTGTGCAGGAGAGTCAGGCTTGCTGGCTGCTGCTTTAGCTGCTCTACCTTTTGCACCGGTGCGGTAATGCGGGTGGAATAGCTTTGGCTTGAGAGGCAGACTTAGCATTTCCAGATTGGGATGAAAAACGGGGAAAAAACATAAGAATGAACCAAACGTCCATCCTCCAGGATTGAATAGAGTGGCTTCAGTTTATTGCAGCCATTTGTTTTCTGGCTAGCCAGCTGATAAGTGGAGTGTCATTCATCATGATGTTGAATGTGAATTACAGACAGCATTATACTCCTGCAGTTGAAACCTTTTCATGGCTCTTGAGATTTTCCTTTTATGGAAGGCACCGCAGGTGATGTTGAGCAAAGAGCCGCTTTTCCGAGCTCTCCTGTCGCACAGGGAAAACATGCGGCATCAATCAGCGTCCGCACCCTCCCAACACCTGGAGGACAGCCCGATAAGAGCGCGCTCTTCCCCTGTTTGAAGTCTGGCCCGCACTTAAATTAACAGGGATGTTTATTTTCTTTCCCAGCGTGCCTCTGGGCAGCCTGACCTCCTGCTGCGTTTAGTGTTGAAGCTGCAGTGTTATCTGGGCTGAGCACAGGGCCTCGAGAGCCAAGACAAACAGACCCCGAGCTCCCCCCCCCGTTAGCTGTGGCCCTCTGTTCATGTCTGAATAAGCAAGCGAACACGGCTTTATTTTCATTAAAAACAGCAGAATCTGTATGTCCAGCACTACTCTGCATTAAAACTCATAAAACAGCGCTTAGATTCCCTGTCTCCTGGATTACACACGCTACTACCCCCACATTGGGTCCTCACATCCATGAAGTAAGTAAGGGTGCGTGAATGAGGGAGTGTGTGTGAGTGAGTGAGCCTATGGAGTCGGTGTAGAAACGCATGTGTGAGTGTACATAAAGACGTCCCTGCTGTTCCTGGAGTCTCAGTGAACTCGTGTTGATATGGTAATGGTGTTTTATCGCTGCAGTTGCGTGCCACAGACCGATCCCCACAGACTAACCGATCCCCACAGACTAACCGATTCCCACAGACTAACCGATTCCCACAGTCTAACCAATTCCCACAGTCTAACCGATTCCCACAGACTAACCGATTCCCCCAGTCTAACCGATTCCCCCAGTCTAACCGATTCCCCCAGTCTAACCGATTCCCACAGTCTATCCGATTCCCCCAGTCTAACCGATTCCCACAGTCTAACCGATTCCCACAGTCTAACCGATCCCACAGTCTAACCGATCCCCACAGACTAACCGATCCCCACAGACTAACCGATCCCCACAGACTAACCGATCCCCACAGACTAACCGATCCCCACAGACTAACCGATCCCCACAGACTAACCGATTCCCACAGTCTAACCGATTCCCCCAGACTAACCGATTCCCCCAGACTAACCGAGCCCCACAGACTAACCGATTCCCACAGTCTAACCGAGCCCCGCTCTTCCCACAGTACGTTTGGGAACGGCTGCTCCCCGGATTCAAACACAAGAACTTCCGGAGCAGGGAGGGGCTCTGCCTGTGCCTTGTCGCTACGCTAAACTTGTGAGTACACCCCCGTGTCCCGGTGTGTTCGTGCGGGGGGCTGAATCGCACCTGCCGTTTACATCAAGTTTGACGTGTTTTCTACATCTTGCATATTCATTAACCCAGCTAGTGGCAGTGTAGCGTAATGGCTGTAGAGCTGGGCTCACAACTCCGGAGTAGTGAGTGTAGGTTCAGCTCCCTACTAGGCCACTGCCACTGTACCCTTCAGTAAGGTGCTTTGCCTGAATTACCTCAGTAAATATCCAGCTGTTTAAATGGGTCGTATAAAAAGAGTTTAAGCTGTCTAAGTTGCTCTGGGTGACAACACCTGCTAAATGGCTAAAAAAGCTCATTCAATATTCAAAATATTGTAATTTTACTGGAGCAGTACATATGGGTCTTATACACACCACCTTACAAAGCCAGGTCTGCAGCCATTGTTCCTGACTGACTAGGTCAGGGTTGACCAGTCTTGTCCAAAGCTGTTTTAGCTCAGCTCTAAGTTACCTGATTCAACTAATTAACTAACCGTGGTCTTCAATCAAGATCTTGATAAGTAGAATCAGGCGCTGGGCTATAACAGAAACCTGCACCCAGATCAGCCCTTCAGATACGTTTGGACACCCTAGGTCTAGGTGGTGTTTGTGAGGAATTTGCTGCAAGCCTAAGCATGGTTTAATGGTGTTTGCCTTAAGATCAGACCCTGTCTGTGGGTGAGGAAGGGGGAAACCAATGAGCTGGTTCATAAGGAATGTCAAAATCGCTTAAGAGCATTGGAATCTGCATGGGACCCCAGCCAAGCGGACTGAAGCCACGCACAAACTGATACGCAAATCAGACACAACTGAGGCTCATTGTGCAAAAAATGTGAAAACACAGCCATGTCCTAAAAGACAACTGGGAGCACCAGCATTCCCAAACCACGTCCTGTCCTCTTTTTCAGGTACGGTGCTCATCCTCTGACCCTCAGCAAGATTGTCCCATACCTCTGCACACTGACAGGAGACTCCAATGGACAGGTGAGCGGTCGAGAGGAATCACCAAGTAGTGTGTGTGCGTGTGTGTGTTTGTGTGTGCGTGTGCATGCGTGTGTGTATGTGTTGGTGAGCATGTATGTGTGCGCATGGTGGGAAAATATTTAATTTAGCTTGTTATGTGATCTCTGCCCTGTTTTGTGCGCTGCTGTTGTACGGCATGGAGAACACTGGATTTGTGGGCCGCTCTGTAATGTAGCCCACAGGAGAAATGGGTCCTGACCCTGGGGACAGTCGGGGAGCGACAGTGACGGTGACAGCAGCGGTGTCAGGCTTCAGAGCGGCTCAGGGGTCCGTCCCGCTCTCTCCTGTGGTGTTGGGCTTCAGAGCGGCTCAGGGGTCCACCTGCTCTCTCCTGTGGTGTCGGGCTTCAGAGCTGCTCAGTGGTCCTTCCCGCTCTCTCCAGTGGTGTCGGGCTTCAGAGCTGCTCAGTGGTCCTTCCCGCTCTCTCCTGTGGTGTCGGGCTTCAGAGCTGCTCAGTGGTCCTTCCCGCTCTCTCCAGTGGTGTCGGGCTTCAGAGCTGCTCAGTGGTCCTTCCCGCTCTCTCCTGTGGTATTGGGCTTCAGAGTGGCTCAGGGGTCCACCCCGCTCTCTCCTGTGGTGTCGGGCATCAGAGCAGCTCGGGTCCACCCCGCTCTCTCCTGTGGTGTCTGGCTTCAGAGAAGCTCAGGGGTCCGTCCCGCTCTCTCCTGCGGTGTCGGGCTTCAGAGCGGCTCAGGGGTCCACCCCGCTCTCTCCTGTGGTGTCGGGCTTCAGAGCAGCTCAGGGGTCCACCCCGCTCTCTCCTGTGGTTTCGGGCTTCAGAGCAGCTCAGGGGTCCGTCCCGCTCTCTCCTGTGGTTTCGGGCTTCAGAGCAGCTCAGGGGTCCGTCCCGCTCTCTCCTGTGGTTTCGGGCTTCAGAGCAGCTCAGGGGTCCGTCCCGCTCTCTCCTGTGGTTTCGGGCTTCAGAGCAGCTCAGGGGTCCGCCCTGCTCTCTCCTGTGGTGTCGGGCTTCAGAGCGGCTCAGGGGTCTCTCCTGTGGTGTCGGGCTTCAGAGCAGCTCAGGGGTCTCTCCTGTGGTGTCGGGCTTCAGAGCAGCTCAGGGGTCTCTCCTGCGGTGTCACTTTCAAACTGAGAACATGTCCCTGTGTCCCGCAGGTTCGGGAAACGGCGACGTCCACGCTGGTGGAGGTGTACCGCTTCGTGGGGGAGAAAGTGAGAGTCAGCCTGAACAAGCAGGGCCTGCCGGCCGCACGGTGAGTCCCAACCCCCCCACCCCTAACCCCCCCGGCCTGACTGCACTCTCCCTGGGCCTTCTCATCAGGGGGCGGGAGGGGGCCAAATCCTGCTTTTCAACACGTTCTTGGGTTTGTGACTCTTGACTCCTGGGTCTGTTTTGGGCAGCTTGTTTCAGAGGCGGAGTTACCATAAGATCAAAGCCTGTGGAGCCGTGTGCTATTGTTGCGCCCCCACGTCTGTTTGACATGCCTGATGTGTGATGTAAGTGCTGCACCAGACCTTCAAAGGGGCAGCCCTGGTGATCTCATATTCTGTGAATGACGCGTCGCTTGGAAAAACCAATCAAATATTTGCGGGTGATTATTATTCTGGGTGTGTGTGTGCCAGTATGCGTCTGAGCGAGATGCTGGTATTCCAGTATAAACAATATGAACTGTAAATGTTTGCCATGATACCAGTACAAACCTGCTTTATAACCTTGAAATGAATGGGAAAGTGTCATCTAAAGAGACGGTGACCTGCGAATGTCCCTTATATGGCCCAGTGTGTTATACAGTCCTACACTCTGAGAAGTTCAGAACACACAGCCCTTTTGTTAAGAGGAGGAATCCTGCACACTGAAGGTGAATTTTCCTCTTTCTGTTGAAGTGTTATGGGCTGTGATTGGTGGAGAGGAGTGTACAGGATAAGCTGGTGCCTCTGTCCTGTTCGGCCGAACTGTTGGGACGTTCAGCTGCAGTAGAGAACTGTGGCCTGTACAGGACTGTTAAGTGGTGGTGGAGGGTTGGAAAACCTGTATCTAACGGGACTTAATAGAAAAAGAAGAGGTTTGAGCCCCAGGTTACTCCAGAGAGCCGATGTGATTCAGAGCATTTTTCTGTGTGAAAACATGAACATTTCTGCATTGGCGTGTGATTAACTGATTTGGTCTGGATCTCGTGCTGGATAAGGCAGGCAGACCAGATAATGGCAGCAGCTCTTTAGAGGGTGGGGTGCCTATCTTTAGACACCAGCCGTGTTGCCAGTGTCCCCCAGTGCCGTAGGGTGCAGCTGGCGGTTTGGACGGGGATCATTCAGGGGGCGAAGGGGCGATGCTCTTCAGCACAGGGTGCAGGCATCTGGTCCCAGGACAGGCCAATGCAACGCAGAGGGACAGAGAGGGGCTTTCTTCTCCGGAACAGCGCCGAATTCTCCGCTGCCCCTGTCGGGGGGGGGGGGGGGGGGGGGGGGGTGATTCAGCGTGCGCTCGAACAGAGCGTGTTATAGAGCGGCAAGCGGCAGGACATCATGAAAGCGAGGGGACGCACGCGGTCATTGTGCTCTGGGGCTCCTCTGGGGCTCCTCTGGGGCTCCTCTGGGGCTGCTCTGGGGCTGCTCTGGGGCTGCTCTGGGGCTCCTCTGGGGCTCCTCTGGGGCTGCTCTGGGGCTGCTCTGGGGCTGCTCTGGGGCTCCTCTGGGGCTCCTCTGGGGCTGCTCTGGGGCTGCTCTGGGACAGACGGGGTCTGTTGGCCGGCTCGGGGTGTTTATGTGAAGCCTGCGACGGCCGACGCCGCTGGCCCAGCGACAGCTCTCCAGCCGCTGCCCCGCCCTCTCTGTGCCAGCTGTTTTTCTGCTCTGAAGGCTGAGCAGTGCGCCTTGCTGTGCCGCTGGAATGCTGGGCTGGAGCCAGCGCCATCCTGAGGCCCCGATGAGACTGTGTGCTGGGGCCAGCGTGGTTGTTATGGCGATGAGGAGATTGACAGGGCTCTGAGGGGGTTTGAGCTCTGATGACTGAACTCCTGAATACCTGTGGATTTGGGGCTTATGAGGAGACTGTCTGGTGGCGTGTGTTGCTGGATTCGTCTGGATCCGCTGTACCCGGGGGCTAGACCAGATGGCGCTCTTGGGGGGTTTCTTTGCAGCAGCCTGTGCCAGTTCGAGATCTCTATTGAACCTGAATGTTTGTACGGGATCATTTAGCGTGGGAAGTTTCGCCCGGTTTCTGAAGCGATGCACGCAGAGGGACGATGGGGGGCTCTGGGGGACCTATTGTAATGCGTGGCTGGGGCCCACGGTCTGCTGTGGACCGTGTCAGTGCTGACTGGCCGGCAGCTGCGCAGGCTAGCCCCGCAGGCTAACGCAAAATTAGCTTCAGCATGGCCAGGAAAGGGAGGCTTTCAGTCAGCCTGGATCACAGCCTCTCAGCGCTCGCTAGCGACCCCTGCTGCACGGCGGGTGTCTTCCTCCGACTCCAGGCTGTGCGAGCCTTGCTTGCAAACTCTAGCGTTTTGTGTGGCTCTGTCAATATCAGATACCGTCATATTCAGTGGTTCTGTATTCAGTTTGTTTCCAAGGGCAGCGCACCTGGATTTTAATGATTGTTTGAGGTGTGGTATTACTGCATGCCCTATAGGCTAGATAGCGTCAGATGGAACACAAAGGAACTATAACTTCATAGTACTTGCTTCACATTAGCCAGTGGCTTGTGCTCAGTCCACGTGGAATTTCACTGTACAAATATTTCAGCTGTTCAAATATGAGGATATTTATTTTAACATGGTGAGTGTCTCTGGCTGAGCCTCGTCCATGTTTTGTGAAGTATGGCCGCCTGGCTGTTCGGCGGCAGAGTTTCAGACAGATGAAATGGAAGAAGGGGAATGAGAGCCAGGGTAAGCGGGGCTGTGGGGGTGGTCTGCATGCTGGGGGGGCTGCACGCGGGAGGCTAACGGTGAGGCCCTGCCTGGGAGGGGGGTTCCGTGCTGCTCGGTTCTCTCGTGTCACCCGGTACCAGATGACCTCATTCTACCTGGGCTTCCGTTAAGGGCTGCTGGAATGAAGGCCCCGTTGTGCAGTTGTGCAGAAATGCAGAGCCAGTGTTGAATTTTCCATCTGTAAGTTGAAAAAAGGAACCATTAGCATGAGCATAACTGCAAGCTTACCTGATCAGATGAAATGCTCACGTTTTCAGTTTCACCCAGAGAAGAACCGCGGTGTGATTTCATTTCCCTGCCAGGACCTTCAGTTCATTTCCTTCGTAAAAGGTGTGATGATTGTGGCTCGTTGATATTTCTCTGCAGTGACATCAACCCTGGATCTGCTCTAGCATGATGTGTGTCGGGTGTGATTGTGAGGGGTGAAGGAAATGACAAGGCCTTGTTGTTGTTATGAGAGAGAGAGAGAGAGAGAGACTCCAAGGCAGAGGGGTGATGGATGAACAGGAAGAGACGCTCAGCGTGTTTAGGTTCTCCGTCTGGCGGCTGGAGTCAGCTGCCCGCTTCTCTCCTGATCCCAGTCGACACGGCGACGAGTGCCACAGTGGGAGGGGGAGGCGGGGCGGGCCGAACCAGCTGACAGGCCTGAAGCCCCGCCCCCCCACAGTGAGATTTAAGACGTGCTGCTGCTCCTGGGTGTGTGTGTGTATCAGTCAGGATGTTATGTAAAGAGTAACAGGAGCTCTACTCGACTCATTGCCACGGCAGCGCTGTGGGAGCAGACGAACTGTGGGCGCTCTCGCCATTAACCCTTTCCCTCCTCTGCGGGGGTGCGCGCTCTGTGCGCTGGGGGGGGCCGGGGCGGGCAGGAAACCCGCTCTGCGGGCGCGTGGGGCGCGAGGCGAGGGATTCTAAATCAGTCGCAGCGCGGGGGGGGAGGAGGCTCGGACGGCGGCGCTCTTCCGGTGCTCTGCCTCTTACAGACGAGCCCCGGGCTCTGTGAGCGTGCTGAGCGTCCGAGCGCAGGGTCTGGAGCGTCACGCCCGTGAGGTACGTACCGCGGGCCCGGTGTCTGCTCCGTGTTCCAGTTTTACCGCTTTCCCTGCGCCGCTGGCTCCTGCGATAGCGGCGGGACCGGCGGGTTAGCCGGAGGCACGTCTTCGCTGTGCCGTGCAGGCGCCTCGGCGCGGGGGTGACGGTGGCGCTGGCCCGCGAGCTGGGGGAGGGCGACGGGCCGGTTTCGGGTTTCTGTGACGCCTCTCAGCGCGCTCGGCGAGCCTCACGTGAACACCCGCGGTGGAACTCTTACCCTCGGCTTGTAAACGGACGCAGGGCTGCAGTCTGAAGAGGTTTCAGATGTTTATTGTCTTTGGCTGTCTGAGTTCTGTCATCCATTACTCAGATCTAACGCTGTCCTTTCCTCCCCCCTCTCTACCCCCCACCTGTAGGTTGCAAGCGATACTCTGCAGGTTTGATGAAGTGCTGAACTCTGGAAACATGGCTCTGAGCCTCAGCAACGGTGAGTCTCTTTGTTCGTTTGATCATTTATTAATTAAGCTGGGATTTTTCCATCTTCTTTGCCAGGCTAAATCATTCCAGATGTGCCGACAGCCCCGGATGGCCTTTGCTCGTCCATTTTGTACAGTAAAAAAGGGTGTTTTACTGGAGCGCTTCAGTTTAAGTACCTTGCTCAGGAGCAGCACGCCTGGGACTTAAACCTGCTCTCATAAGGTCACTGGTTGAGTCGCATAAGCGCTTGTTCACACTTAGGCCCTGACCTCGTAGGCCAGAGACACTGGGTTGGCGGTAAATGGAACCGTTGTGGAAAATGTGCTGGTGTCTCTGAGGGGGATCGCCTGGACGCTGGTCCTCAGGGTGAGCGCCTGGACGCTGGTCCTGAGGGCGAGCGCCTGGACGCTGGTCCTGAGGGCGATCGCCTGGACGCTGGTCCTGAGGGTGAGCGCCTGGACGCTGTTCCTGAGGGGGAGCGCCTGGACGCTGTTCCTGAGGGGGAGCGCCTGGACGCTGTTCCTGAGGGGGAGCGCCTGGACGCTGGTCCTGAGGGTGAGCGCCTGGACGCTGGTCCTGAGGGCGATCGCCTGGACGCTGGTCCTGAGGGTGAGCGCCTGGACGCTGGTCCTGAGGGCGATCGCCTGGACGCTGGTCCTGAGGGGGATCGCCAGGACGCTGGTCCTGAGGTTGATCGCCTGGATGCTGGTCCTGAGGGTGAGCGTCTGGACGCTGGTCGTGAGGGTGATCGCCTGGACGCTGGTCGTGAGGGTGATCGCCTGGATGCCCATCCCTGCGGTGACACTTCCATGTAGGGCTGGCGCGTGGGGAACGCTCTCCTGTGATTGGGCGATGTGGAGCTTTGTGAAGACCTGTGGGTTTTTTTGTGGCCTGTAACCTCGGAGGAAAGCAGAGAGAGGAAGTGTGACATGTTGGTTAACCATCACTATTTATGCAGTTTTTACACTCTTAACCTCTCTTCCAGGGAGTTCATACTCTTAACTGTGAGATTCTAGCGTGTTTACACTCTTTAACTCTGAGATTCCAGTGTGTTTACACTCTTTAACTGAGATTCCAGTGTGTTTACACTGTTTAACTGTGAGATTCCAGTGTGTTTACACTGTTTAACTGTGAGATTCCAGTGTGTTTACACTCTTTAACTGTGAGATTCCAGTGTGTTTACACTGTTTAACTGTGAGATTCCAGTGTGTTTACACTCTTTAACTGTGAGATTCCAGTGTGTTTGCACTCTTTAACTGTGAGATTCCAGTGTGTTTGCACTCTTTAACTGTGAGATTCCAGTGTGTTTACACTCTTAATCATGAGATTCCAATGTGTTTATACTCTTAACTGTGAGATTAAGCCTAAATTGCCTCATGCTGGTTATTTAGGTTTATTGTGTTGTGTTCCTCTCTTGGAGTTAGGTGAATTGGGTGCTGTGCAGCTCCTGCAGTGAAGGGGGCATTTTTGGGTGGATAGCTTCAGGTAATGGCCTGAGCCATCTCATTCCAGGATTGGCTTTGGTGTTTGATGGAGGCGGAGTTTGGCTCAGTCCCCTCCTGTAAGAAGTGTGGGCGGAGCTGAGGAACCTCGAAGGAGAAGGTTATTTGGATTAGCAAGGCTTTCTTGTAAGCCTTTCCTGCTTCTGGGCAACCATCTTAAAGCTGAAAGCAGTTTCTACAGTACCGCCACTGATAAGGAGATGTAGGCTATTCTTAACCACCCCTGGTGAAGATGCATACGCTGTTGCCATTTAACCGCCCCTGACAACAGGGCATATGCCATTAATACGTTACCCCCCAATGAGGACATTGGCTGTTGCTATGCAACCACTGCTGATGATAGGGTGTAGGCCATAGCCATGTAACCAGCCTGTGGTTAGGATATGTAACCACCCCGGTCAACAGTTGCTATGTAACGGAGGTTATAGCTGTTGTCTTTGCTGGTTGACCTGTCATCCTGAGGACCTGGTTAGAAGCACACACGGTTATGGTGCTCCATTGCGTTTGACATGGAGTGAGCATGTTGTAAACTTCACTGTGTAATGTTTCACTATGTATTTTTATTTGTGATGAATTATGATGAATTTGCTTGTTTTAAATTGTCAGTCAGGTAATCTTTTGGAAAATATGCACCTGTAGATCTACGGTTTTGATGGGCCAGCTGGAACAGTTAAAAAAGAGCAGGTTTCTCAACAGGGAGGATGAATTCTGATAGGACGGCAGAGGCTCTATATTGATACCCATTTTAAACAGGAAGGAAGATGCTTCTATACAGGTCTAAACTGGCGTCTGTCCAACTGAAAGTTGTATCTTCACACAGTTTAAATATCTTTGTACAGTTTTGGCATGCTGAGACAGCGAGGCTAATTCATGTTACCTGCCTCCAGAGCTTTGTAGCAGAGCAGATTTGAACCCACAGCCCTCATTGGCAGACTGGAGTATTGTGATGATTTCTCTTGAGGGAGAAGGCAATGGTGGTGCTTCCTAGGTTCGTGGGAACCAGTGGGAGGTTGAGAAGGGACGTGGTCTTCAGACGTGGACAGGGAGCAGCTTTCAGAAAGTCTGCTTGTGCTGCTGCTTGGACCGTGTCTCGGCCTGGTGCTGGAAATTCCCCGGCCACGGGGCGGATCAGTCCTCGCCAGGTTATTTGTTTTGGGGGGGAAAGAGGATTCTCCTGGCTGCCGGTTTGTTGTGGGGTAGCGGGAAAAGGTAGAGTTTACTTGTCCGGGAACCGTGAAGAAGCAGAGCTGTTGTGGTCAGATTTATTTTGCAGTAATGGCCACATTGTTTCTGTGTGTTCCTCATTGGAATCTCTGACCATTCCTCTGCGCTTGCCGCTCAGCCTTTGTGTAACTGCATTTCTGGAACATTCTCCTTGTGCGGCTGTCTCATGCTTTCTGGGCTGTCGGACTGATTCACCCCTGAACTAAAGGCCTGTCTTCCACAGCTCAGGCACCTCGGGAAGGGGGGGGGCGTGCGTGTGGGGGTGTCTGTCTCAGAGAACATGAAATACAGCTCCCTGTGGACAGCTGTTCCCCCTCCCAGTCCAGTGAAAGGGAGTGTTTTTACTCCCTCACACAGACTCATTGTCTGCTCCCTGTCTGTCTGTCTGTCTGCCTGTGTGCTCGATGACTGCTGGGATACTGGAGCACCAAGCCAAACGGACAATGAAGCCTCTTCCCAAAAAAACAACCTCCTGTATGAGCGTACGAGATATGAATTTACATGTTGCATGTACATCAACTTTAGTAGTGTGTATGTTGTAAGTCAAGCATTTTTAATTGAAATTAAATCGGTGTGAGAGAGAGAGAGCATTGCATTCCCATGGCAATTACTGTTCATTTTTTTACTGTTAATTACTGTAAGTTTAATTATTGGTTACTGCAAAGTCTTTGGTTTGACAGTAGCATTGATTCCCCATTCTGCAGTTAAACTCGTAATTGATCAGAGGGAGGGTAGAGGAGCAGGGCATGAGACCGAGGAGGAGTGGGAGGAGCTGAGGGAGAGAGGGGAGGGGCAGCCTGTGGAGGAGGAGAAAGCGGGGGAGGGGGGGTTCAGATAGAAAGGGAAGTGGTGTCGTGTACTCTCTTTGCGGGGCTTTTATTTTGAAGAGCTGGAGCAGCTGTTCCTGATTACTGTGATTGAGAGAGAGGGATATAGAGAGGGACAGAGAGAGTGAGAGAGGGATAGAGAGAGGCACTGAGTGAGAGTGGGATAGAGAGAAAGTAAGGGGCATAGAAAGAGAGGGACTCGGCCGTAGCTCTGGCAGGGTGAGGGAGAGCTGCACTGGTCCCAGCACAGCGCCGGTGGCAGTGTTGGGGGAATACGGGAGGAAAGGAGGAGCTCACGCGATCGCTCGCTCGGCACGCCAGCAGTGCTCTCCGTCGCCATGGCAGCGGGGGACGAGGGTGAGTGCGTTTCTCTGATCCCACAGGCTGAGCAGCGTACGGGCTAACACAGGAAAGCAGCTTGTGTCTTCTGCTCTGAGAGCTCTCCTGTCCCAAAGCTGGACAGGGGTCAGCTGATGATTTGGGGGTGGGGGGTTGGGGGGGTTGGGGGGGTTATGAGGTTTTGTTGGTGTGTTGGGGCATCCAACACGCCAGTGCTTTTTATGCTGGAGGAAATGTGTGAGGTTCTGTTTTTAGTGTTTCATTTCTATTGAAGAGTGTGTGGAGGGGAGAGTGTGCGCACACACACACACACGTTTGTGCACACTTACACATCCACACACTGGGATGAGGGCCTGCTGATATTGGCTTGGAGTGTCATGGAGTGCACTGGAATGGGCCAGTCCTCCTTCACTCATGTGGGAGCACACACACACACACACACACACACACACACACGCAGGTTCCTCCTCCTCCTCCTGGCCCCGGTGCAGACGTCCTCCTCCATTCGATGTTTCCTTTCACTTCTCTTAGCTGTGGGGTCCTGCGCTGAACAGAGTCAGGCTTGTTTAACCAGGAACCCCCCCCCCCCCCCCGACCACCTCACAGTGTCCCCCCCGGACCAGTAATCACACAGAGAAGACCGGTGGCGTCTCAGGAGCGCTGTGGGGACTTCCAGTGATGTCACTGATACGTGCCAGCGTAGCTCTGTGGGGCTCAGTGCCGTGTGTGTAAGATTTGGTTTCTGCTGTGCCCCTCCTGGCCTCGCTCAAAGGGACTTTCCAGGTTGTTTTAGGTGAAGGGCAATAAATGCCTCGTGTTCCAGAAGTTTCTTTTGTGTGATTTGGCTCAGGAAAGATGTGGAAAAGATTGACTGTCTTCAGATTGTTTAGTTTAATCCCTTTTTCTGCTTTCTGAGAACTGGAGAGGGAGAAGAAAAGTCAGGAGAGAGAGATAAAGAGCAATAGGCTGTGAGAATGATGTGGAACGAAGCGGGTGAAAGAGAGACTGAGCTACAGGGGGGTTGTGGGAGAGAAAGGGGAGATTTGGAATGAGCTCACTGGAAAATTTTGTACTTTTTCCTCTGCACAGTAAAGAGACACACTAAGGCTCCCTGTAGTACAGAGCCCAGGTACGGGGGGGGGGGGGGGTTTCTCTGTTTTAGGTGGGTGTGGGGGTATTACACACACACACACACACACACACACACTCACTCTCACACTCTCAGCTGTGTCATTGCCCATTTTCTGACTCAGACTGAAGACTTAATACAGGGTCCCACCCCCAGC